>NC_090928.1:1187361674-1188611674 GCF_040938575.1 Ambystoma mexicanum
CCTCACCTCTGGTGGCGAGGCTTTTCCCAGGGATGCATCCCGGGCTGCTCTGATAAATTGGAGTCTTTGTGATGGTATCATGTGGGACTTCTTGAAGTTGAGGGAGAAGCCCAGTCTGTGGAGGGAGTGGCAAGCGAAAATTAGATGATCTAGGGCTTGTTATGGGGAATTGGCTCTGATGAACCGATCTTCTAGGTAGGGGTAGATGTGAAGCCCCCCTCTCCTGAGATCGCTGCCACAACCGCCATTAATTTGGTGAAAAATGGGCAGAGGTTAGTCCAAGTGGCAGAACCCGAAACTGATAGTGAGAGTTTCCAATGGCGAACCGCAGGTACTTTCTGTGCTTGTGATGGATTGGCACATGAAAGTAAGCATTCTTAAGGTCCAATGATACCAACCAATCCTGAAGCTGGAGGGCCTGAAGGATCTGAGAAAGTGTTACCATCTTGAACTTGTCCTTCTTGAGGCGCTTGTTCAAGCCTCTTAAGTCCAAGATGGGTCTCAATCCCCCGTCCTTTTTTGGAATTAGAAGATACGGGGAGTACCAACCCTTGTTCCTCTTCGCTACAGGTACTGGTTCTATAGCACCTTTCTCCAGCAGGGTTAAAATCTCCTGCATAAGGAGCGGATCCGGAACCTTCAAAGAATTGTCCCGCGGTGGATGACTCTGAGGTGTTTTTAGGAAAGGCAGGCAGTAACCGTGGCCAATTGTCTCCAATGCCCGGGCATCTGAAGTAATAGCCTGCTATTATGTGAGTTGTGTTAATCTGCCTCCTACTGCTGTCTTGTGATTTAAGACCTCAGAGAGGTTTTGGGGCAACTGACGCAGATGATGAGGGTAAAGTAGCACCTGCTGTTGCGGTCTTAGTACCTCTACCCCGTCCACCATGGGGGAATCGTCTTTGACCTCTTGAGTTGGCTGTCCTCTGCCTCTTCCGAATTCGGAACAATAGCAAAAGGACCTACCCCTCCAGGGCGCACATGTGGGGCGGTTTGGAGTTTGCCTTCCCCAAGCGATTTTGGCTGCTGCCCTGGAAGTGTTCAGCTTCTCCAAACTCTGATCAGCTTTACTCCCCAAATAGCTGTGTGCCGTCAAAGGGCATGTTGAGAAGTTTGGACTGTACATCTGGGGCAAAACGTCCCTTTCCTCCCCTATCACTGCAAATAAATGGCGGCATTCTTGTATGGCGACATTCTTGCAGAGATATTATCAAATGGAACCACCAGGGGAAGGGAATCATTCCCCCTGGAGTTGATAAACACTGCAAGAGAAGTAAAGGGAAGGGAAGTCATTTCCTTGGCATTGTGAATGCCTGAGAGAAGCCAAGAGAAGGGAGTCATTCCCCTTGGTGTTGATGAACACTTTGTCATGAATCGCTGGGTGCGCCTCTTTTGGGCCTTATGGTCCTTGTCACAACGGACTTAAACAACTAATACCTCCAATATGGCCGTCCAACGCATTCCCTTCTCGCTCCATGCGTTGGATGTAACCCTTCTCCTATTTCTAGACCACGCCTTCCGCGGCTCCGCGTGTCTCAATGCTATAGCGATTAGCGACCAGACGTGTGCTCCGTAGCTCGCGGTTATTCTCCTTTCTACTCCGCTATCCCTTCCTCGAAACCACCCCCTTCTTCTTCCTCCTGGATTCTAGTTCTAGCGAACTTACCTTGCCTCCTGGATTCCTGGATTCGACCTCCGGAAAACTGAACGCATTCTGCATTCGGCAGAGACACGGGCCGCCTTCTTCAAATTCTTCAAAAATTGAAGACATGGACTTAAAAAAATCTGACTTGGGTAAAGGTATAAACCTTCTCTCTTCCTCCTGATTTTACGTCGGAGGAATAGGTGTTTTCTTCGAAGGGTCGAAGGAACCTTCGACACACTTGACAAAGCCTTCGATAAGGGCGTTGAGGGATAATATAGGCTTCGTTGTCAAAGCTGTCAGTGCCGATGGCGTCGACAAAGTTGTACTCAACTTCGACAACTTCTGCTTTTTATGAAGGATCGGAGAAACACTCGATCATCGAGGATCTCTCAACGATTTGTCGACTCGAGTTTTATGGGTACTACTGGGTTTTACCGCCGTAGTTCCCGACTTCCCTGTGTCGTCCTGTGGAGCGACAGGGGTCTGGCTATTCTAAGGTTTCTTTGAGGGGGTCGAGGCAGCGTTCTCAAAGACCTGCATCATTTCTCTTCTAAAACTCTCCCATTTTGAAGGGGAATCCAATTTTGTTGGACATCGAACCAATTCGGTCGATGTATCGTATGATGACGATGGAGATCTATGTCTCCTTTTTAGCTTTTTAGAAGAAGACAAAGAAGATTGTCTCGACCTACTACGAGATCGGAATCTCTTCAAATGTTTTTTATGACATTACGATTCTTTTGAATTGTACAATTTCTTATGTTTTTTAGACAAGGCCTTTGAAGTGCCTTTCAACGCCTCCCGCCCCACCGCTAACTTACTTTTCCTCTCACGGAGGGCCTTCACCGTCATTGACTGACAGGAGCCACAGTCGCCAGTTCGATGACCCGAACCCAGACACCAAAGACGGATACGGTGAGGATCGATGATAGACATCTTCGACCCGCAGTCGATACACTTCTTAAAACCAGTCTTAGGAGTCGAAGCGGTTGATGAAGAAGACATTTTTCTGATAGAACATCTCGAAGCGCGCCGTTCACGAGAGCGAAGCAATCGGAAAAACGGAACTGAAGCCAACGGGCGCAGCTCGAGTTACTTATACCATCAGTGACGTCGACACTGTACGGATCCCATCGAGGGACAATCAACGCTACAGCCTCGAGCACTGCGCCCTCTACCGGAAAAAAAATTCTCAAACAGCGAAGCTGGCGATAACGAGTTATCACAAGATGAGGAATACGTGGGAGGACACAATCCATTCGAAGAACAAGTTACTTACCCATGGTAACGTTCTTTCGACTGGATGTTGCTCCCACGTATTCCTTATCTTTCATATTTCCTAATATCCAGCTTGCGGCCTCAGAACAATGTTTTCCCCAGTAGAGGGCACTGTGCGTCGATGCCTGTTGAATCAATGTCTTTCTCAGGCCTCTGTGCCAATGTCGACGTCATCACAGGTATAAGTAGCGCACACAGCGTCCGTTAATCAATTCCGTTTTGAAGAGCGGAGCATTGTCCTGAGTTAGACGATTACTACCCTTGAGGAAGCACAGACTGTAACCACAAGGACGTTTTACTGCGGGGTAGGATGGGAGGGGTGATAAGGAATATGTGGGAGGAACATCCAGTTGAAAGAACGTTAACATGGGTAAGTAAATTGTTCTTCGAATGGATTGGGTCCTCCCACGTATTCTTTATCTTTGATACTCCCCAAAGCAGTAATATAATCAGGAGGAGGGAGTCAAATTTAAGTCATTAAGAATGCACAGAGTGCAGTACTGCTTTTCCAAATTTAGATTCTTGGCTAGTGGAGAAATTCAGACTATAGCATCTTGTAAAGGTGTATGCAGACGACCATGTGGCAGTTGCACAAATATCCTTTATAGGAACTCCTCTTTGAAGAGCTGAATAAGCTGCGATACCCCTGGTTGAATGGGCCCTTATGTGTTCTGGCGGGTCTTTACCGGCCAATTTGTAACATTCTGTAATTGTTAAAATAATCCACCTAGAGATGGTTTGTTTGGTGATGGCTAGGCCCAACCTATGACCTGTGTAACCCACAAACCATTGGTCAGTTTGTCTCAACTTAGCAAGTCTGCTAATGTAAAAACTCAAAGCACGCTTTCGATCGCGTCTGTGCAGCCTTTCTTCCTCTTTCCCCGGATATGGAGGAGGGTAAAAAGAGGGCAAGGTTATTTCTGAGTGATGTGAAATTCAGATACCACCTTGGGGAGGAATATAGGCTTCACCTTTAATACCACTCTGTCCTTGTGAAAGACCAGTGTGAGGAGGCTTGCAGGGCAAAGCCTGTAGCTCACTCACCCTTCGGGCAATTGCCAATAAAAAGACTGTTTTGAGGGTAACAAGTCTTAATGGGAACTAATGAAGAGGCTCAAAGGGAGTACCCATTAAAAAGTTTAAGACTATAGGGGAGACTTGAAAAGGAGTTGGGGGATAAACATTAATTAACCCCTTCAAAATTGTATTACCAGAGGTATTTTAAAGTAGGAGACTTCCTCCGCAGTGCGCTTGAAAATGGAAAGCGCTTCTAGGTAACCTTGGATCATACCAATCTGGAGTCCCAGATTTGCTAAATGCAACAGAAAAAATAACACCATTGGTGTATTGCATGAAAAAGGGTCAACATTCGTATCTCTATACCAGTTGCAGAACCTTTTCCAACGGCAGCAGTATAAAGATTTGGTTGCTGGCCTTCTGGCCGAAAGCAAAACCTCCATTAGGTCATCTGGGAGGTCTCAATCTTTGTATCTCAGCCTCTCAGAAACCATGCATGAAGGCTGAGAGACCTGATATCTGGATGGAGAACCCGACCTTCCTCTCGCGAGAGAAGATCCTCTCTTTGTGGAAGATGAATCGGAGGACAGATGGACATGTACAGAAGGTCCGAGTGCCACGTTCTCCTGGCCCAATTTGGGGCAATTAGGATCATGGTTTTCTTGAACCTCCTCAACCTCCTTATTATGTGAGGAATGACAGGGACTGGAGGAAACGCGTAGATGAGTGGAAATTCCCAGTCCACCACAAACGTGTCTCCTAGATCTCCTCTCGGGGGAAGTTCCCTGGACAAGTACAGTTTGCACTTCCAGTTGGCATTGGTCGTGAACAGATCCACTTGAAGGGTTCCCCAAAGGGTGAAGATCTCTTGAAGGACTTCCTGAGCTAGTTCCCACTTGTGAGAAACTGTGCTCTGCAGAGCATACGCCGTCGTGTTCTTCTCTCCGGCTAGATGAACTGCCGACAAAGAGATTCCTTCTTATGTTGCCCAGAGCCTCTCTGTACAGTGGTAGTGACCCTACGCCTCCTCTTTTGTTGAGGTAGTACATGGCCACTGTGTTGTCCGTCTTTATCAGGACATTCTTTCCCCATACAGATAGCAGGAAGGCCTTCTGCGCTAGTCTGATTGCCCTCAGCTCTAAAATGTGGATATGTAGTTTGGACTCCGATGGAGACCAACGACCGTTGATGGTCAAATCATTGGTATGGGCTCCCCACCCCGTGAGTGAGGTGTCCGACACTACTGTTATCTCCGGCCGTGGTTGCAAAAAAGGTTCTCCTTTCAAGCTGTTTTCCCGACAGGCCCACCACTGAAGGTCCAGTGAGACTCTGTTTGGGATTTGTAGGAGATCTGATATCCTTCCCGAGAACTGTGACCACTGGGTCCTGAGAGCCCATTGGAGAGATCTCATTCTCAGGCGAGCCTCTGGCACCAGAAAAATGCAGGATGCCATGAGGCAGAGCAACCTCAGAAAATGTTAGGGGGAAGATGTTGGGCATTTTGAAATTTTGTCACCATCTGTAGAATGTCTTGAGCCCTCACCTCTGGTGGCGAGGCTTTTCCCAGGGATGCATCCCGGGCTGCTCTGATAAATTGGAGTCTTTGTGATGGTATCATGTGGGACTTCTTGAAGTTGAGGGAGAAGCCCAGTCTGTGGAGGGAGTGGCAAGCGAAAATTAGATGATCTAGGGCTTGTTATGGGGAATTGGCTCTGATGAACCGATCTTCTAGGTAGGGGTAGATGTGAAGCCCCCCTCTCCTGAGAATCGCTGCCACAACCGCCATTAATTTGGTGAAAAATGGGCAGAGGTTAGTCCAAGTGGCAGAACCCGAAACTGATAGTGAGAGTTTCCAATGGCGAACCGCAGGTACTTTCTGTGCTTGTGATGGATTGGCACATGAAAGTAAGCATTCTTAAGGTCCAATGATACCAACCAATCCTGAAGCTGGAGGGCCTGAAGGATCTGAGAAAGTGTTACCATCTTGAACTTGTCCTTCTTGAGGCGCTTGTTCAAGCCTCTTAAGTCCAAGATGGGTCTCAATCCCCCGTCCTTTTTTGGAATTAGAAGATACGGGGAGTACCAACCCTTGTTCCTCTTCGCTACAGGTACTGGTTCTATAGCACCTTTCTCCAGCAGGGTTAAAATCTCCTGCATAAGGAGCGGATCCGGAACCTTCAAAGAATTGTCCCGCGGTGGATGACTCTGAGGTGTTTTTAGGAAAGGCAGGCAGTAACCGTGGCCAATTGTCTCCAATGCCCGGGCATCTGAAGTAATAGCCTGCTATTATGTGAGTTGTGTTAATCTGCCTCCTACTGCTGTCTTGTGATTTAAGACCTCAGAGAGGTTTTGGGGCAACTGACGCAGATGATGAGGGTAAAGTAGCACCTGCTGTTGCGGTCTTAGTACCTCTACCCCGTCCACCATGGGGGAATCGTCTTTGACCTCTTTGAGTTGGCTGTCCTCTGCCTCTTCCGAATTCGGAACAATAGCAAAAGGACCTACCCCTCCAGGGCGCACATGTGGGGCGGTTTGGAGTTTGCCTTCCCCAAGCGATTTGGCTGCTGCCCTGGAAGTGTTCAGCTTCTCCAAACTCTGATCAGCTTTACTCCCAAATAGCTGTGTGCCGTCAAAAGGCATGTTGAGAAGTTTGGACTGTACATCTGGGGCAAAACGTCCCTTTCCTCCCCTATCACTGCAAATAAATGGCGGCATTCTTGTATGGCGACATTCTTGCAGAGATATTATCAAATGGAACCACCAGGGGAAGGGAATCATTCCCCCTGGAGTTGATAAACACTGCAAGAGAAGTAAAGGGAAGGGAAGTCATTTCCTTGGCATTGTGAATGCCTGAGAGAAGCCAAGAGAAGGGAGTCATTCCCCTTGGTGTTGATGAACACTTTGTCATGAATCGCTGGGTGCGCCTCTTTTGGGCCTTATGGTCCTTGTCACAACGGACTTAAACAACTAATACCTCCAATATGGCCGTCCAACGCATTCCCTTCTCGCTCCATGCGTTGGATGTAACCCTTCTCTATTTCTAGACCACGCCTTCCGCGGCTCCGCGTGTCTCAATGCTATAGCGATTAGCGACCAGACGTGTGCTCCGTAGCTCGCGGTTCTTCTCCTTTCTACTCCGCTATCCCTTCCTCGAAACCACCCCCCTTCTTCTTCCTCCTGGATTCTAGTTCTAGCGAACTTACCTTGCCTCCTGGATTCCTGGATTCGACCTCCCGGAAAACTGAACGCATTCTGCATTCGGCAGAGACACGGGCCGCCTTCTTCAAATTCTTCAAAAATTGAAGACATGGACTTAAAAAAATCTGACTTGGGTAAAGGTATAAACCTTCTCTCTTCCTCCTGATTTTACGTCGGAGGAATAGGTGTTTTCTTCGAAGGGGTCGAAGGAACCTTCGACACACTTGACAAAGCCTTCGATAAGGGCGTTGAGGATAATATAGGCTTCGTTGTCGAAGCTGTCAGTGCCGATGGCGTCGACAAAGTTGTACTCAACTTCGACAACTTCTGCTTTTTATGAAGGATCGGAGAAACACTCGATCATCGAGGATCTCTCAACGATTTGTCGACTCGAGTTTTATGGGTACTACTGGGTTTTACCGCCGTAGTTCCCGACTTCCCTGTGTCGTCCTGTGGAGCGACAGGGGTCTGGCTATTCTAAGGTTTCTTTGAGGGGGTCGAGGCAGCGTTCTCAAAGACCTGCATCATTTCTCTTCTAAAACTCTCCCATTTTGAAGGGGAATCCAATTTTGTTGGACATCGAACCAATTCGGTCGATGTATCGTATGATGACGATGGAGATCTATGTCTCCTTTTTAGCTTTTTAGAAGAAGACAAAGAAGATTGTCTCGACCTACTACGAGATCGGAATCTCTTCAAATGTTTTTTATGACATTACGATTCTTTTGAATTGTACAATTTCTTATGTTTTTTAGACAAGGCCTTTGAAGTGCCTTTCAACGCCTCCCGCCCCACCGCTAACTTACTTTTCCTCTCACGGAGGGCCTTCACCGTCATTGACTGACAGGAGCCACAGTCGCCAGTTCGATGACCCGAACCCAGACACCAAAGACGGATACGGTGAGGATCGATGATAGACATCTTCGACCCGCAGTCGATACACTTCTTAAAACCAGTCTTAGGAGTCGAAGCGGTTGATGAAGAAGACATTTTCTGATAGAACATCTCGAAGCGCGCCGTTCACGAGAGCGAAGCAATCGGAAAAACGGAACTGAAGCCAACGGGCGCAGCTCGAGTTACTTATACCATCAGTGACGTCGACACTGTACGGATCCCATCGAGGGACAATCAACGCTACAGCCTCGAGCACTGCGCCCTCTACCGGAAAAAAAATTCTCAAACAGCGAAGCTGGCGATAACGAGTTATCACAAGATGAGGAATACGTGGGAGGACACAATCCATTCGAAGAACAAGTTACTTACCCATGGTAACGTTCTTTCGACTGGATGTTGCTCCCACGTATTCCTTATCTTTCATATTTCCTAATATCCAGCTTGCGGCCTCAGAACAATGTTTTCCCCAGTAGAGGGCACTGTGCGTCGATGCCTGTTGAATCAATGTCTTTCTCAGGCCTCTGTGCCAATGTCGACGTCATCACAGGTATAAGTAGCGCACACAGCGTCTGTTAATCAATTCCGTTTTGAAGAGCGGAGCATTGTCCTGAGTTAGACGATTACTACCCTTGAGGAAGCACAGACTGTAACCACAAGGGACGTTTTACTGCGGGGTAGGATGGGAGGGGTGATAAGGAATATGTGGGAGGAACATCCAGTTGAAAGAACGTTAACATGGGTAAGTAAATTGTTCTTCGAATGGATTGGGTCCTCCCACGTATTCTTTATCTTTGATACTCCCCCAAAGCAGTAATATAATCAGGAGGAGGGAGTCAAATTTAAGTCATTAAGAATGCACAGAGTGCAGTACTGCTTTTCCAAATTTAGATTCTTGGCTAGTGGAGAAATTCAGACTATAGCATCTTGTAAAGGTGTATGCAGACGACCATGTGGCAGTTGCACAAATATCCTTTATAGGAACTCCTCTTTGAAGAGCTGAATAAGCTGCGATACCCCTGGTTGAATGGGCCCTTATGTGTTCTGGCGGGTCTTTACCGGCCAATTTGTAACATTCTGTAATTGTTAAAATAATCCACCTAGAGATGGTTTGTTTGGTGATGGCTAGGCCCAACCTATGACCTGTGTAACCCACAAACCATTGGTCAGTTTGTCTCAACTTAGCAAGTCTGCTAATGTAAAAACTCAAAGCACGCTTTCGATCGCGTCTGTGCAGCCTTTCTTCCTCTTTCCCCGGATATGGAGGAGGGTAAAAAGAGGGCAAGGTTATTTCTGAGTGATGTGAAATTCAGATACCACCTTGGGGAGGAATATAGGCTTCACCTTTAATACCACTCTGTCCTTGTGAAAGACAGTGTGAGGAGGCTTGCAGGGCAAAGCCTGTAGCTCACTCACCCTTCGGGCAATTGCCAATAAAAAGACTGTTTTGAGGGTAACAAGTCTTAATGGGAACTAATGAAGAGGCTCAAAGGGAGTACCCATTAAAAAGTTTAAGACTATAGGGAGACTTGAAAAGGAGTTGGGGGATAAACATTAATTAACCCCTTCAAAATTGTATTACCAGAGGTATTTTAAAGTAGGAGACTTCCTCCGCAGTGCGCTTGAAAATGGAAAGCGCTTCTAGGTAACCTTGGATCATACCAATCTGGAGTCCCAGATTTGCTAAATGCAACAGAAAAAATAACACCATTGGTGTATTGCATGAAAAAGGGTCAACATTCGTATCTCTATACCAGTTGCAGAACCTTTTCCAACGGCAGCAGTATAAAGATTTGGTTGCTGGCCTTCTGGCCGAAAGCAAAACCTCCATTAGGTCATCCAGGAGGTCTCAATCTTTGTATCTCAGCCTCTCAGAAACCATGCATGAAGGCTGAGAGACCTGATATCTGGATGGAGAACCCGACCTTCCTCTCGCGAGAGAAGATCCTCTCTTTGTGGAAGATGAATCGGAGGACAGATGGACATGTACAGAAGGTCCGAGTGCCACGTTCTCCTGGCCCAATTTGGGGCAATTAGGATCATGGTTTTCTTGAACCTCCTCAACCTCCTTATTATGTGAGGAATGACAGGGACTGGAGGAAACGCGTAGATGAGTGGAAATTCCCAGTCCACCACAAACGTGTCTCCTAGATCTCCTCTCGGGGGAAGTTCCCTGGACAAGTACAGTTTGCACTTCCAGTTGGCATTGGTCGTGAACAGATCCACTTGAAGGGTTCCCCAAAGGGTGAAGATCTCTTGAAGGACTTCCTGAGCTAGTTCCCACTTGTGAGAAACTGTGCTCTGCAGAGCATACGCCGTCGTGTTCTTCTCTCCGGCTAGATGAACTGCCGACAAAGAGATTCCTTCTTATGTTGCCCAGAGCCTCTCTGTACAGTGGTAGTGACCCTACGCCTCCTCTTTTGTTGAGGTAGTACATGGCCACTGTGTTGTCCGTCTTTATCAGGACATTCTTTCCCCATACAGATAGCAGGAAGGCCTTCTGCGCTAGTCTGATTGCCCTCAGCTCTAAAATGTGGATATGTAGTTTGGACTCCGATGGAGACCAACGACCGTTGATGGTCAAATCATTGGTATGGGCTCCCCACCCCGTGAGTGAGGTGTCCGACACTACTGTTATCTCCGGCCGTGGTTGCAAAAAAGGTTCTCCTTTCAAGCTGTTTTCCCGACAGGCCCACCACTGAAGGTCCAGTGAGACTCTGTTTGGGATTTGTAGGAGATCTGATATCCTTCCCGAGAACTGTGACCACTGGGTCCTGAGAGCCCATTGGAGAGATCTCATTCTCAGGCGAGCCTCTGGCACCAGAAAAATGCAGGATGCCATGAGGCAGAGCAACCTCAGAAAATGTTAGGGGGAAGATGTTGGGCATTTTGAAATTTTGTCACCATCTGTAGAATGTCTTGAGCCCTCACCTCTGGTGGCGAGGCTTTTCCCAGGGATGCATCCCGGGCTGCTCTGATAAATTGGAGTCTTTGTGATGGTATCATGTGGGACTTCTTGAAGTTGAGGGAGAAGCCCAGTCTGTGGAGGGAGTGGCAAGCGAAAATTAGATGATCTAGGGCTTGTTATGGGGAATTGGCTCTGATGAACCGATCTTCTAGGTAGGGGTAGATGTGAAGCCCCCCTCTCCTGAGAATCGCTGCCACAACCGCCATTAATTTGGTGAAAAATGGGCAGAGGTTAGTCCAAGTGGCAGAACCCGAAACTGATAGTGAGAGTTTCCAATGGCGAACCGCAGGTACTTTCTGTGCTTGTGATGGATTGGCACATGAAAGTAAGCATTCTTAAGGTCCAATGATACCAACCAATCCTGAAGCTGGAGGGCCTGAAGGATCTGAGAAAGTGTTACCATCTTGAACTTGTCCTTCTTGAGGCGCTTGTTCAAGCCTCTTAAGTCCAAGATGGGTCTCAATCCCCCGTCCTTTTTTGGAATTAGAAGATACGGGGAGTACCAACCCTTGTTCCTCTTCGCTACAGGTACTGGTTCTATAGCACCTTTCTCCAGCAGGGTTAAAATCTCCTGCATAAGGAGCGGATCCGGAACCTTCAAAGAATTGTCCCGCGGTGGATGACTCTGAGGTGTTTTTAGGAAAGGCAGGCAGTAACCGTGGCCAATTGTCTCCAATGCCCGGGCATCTGAAGTAATAGCCTGCTATTATGTGAGTTGTGTTAATCTGCCTCCTACTGCTGTCTTGTGATTTAAGACCTCAGAGAGGTTTTGGGGCAACTGACGCAGATGATGAGGGTAAAGTAGCACCTGCTGTTGCGGTCTTAGTACCTCTACCCCGTCCACCATGGGGGAATCGTCTTTGACCTCTTTGAGTTGGCTGTCCTCTGCCTCTTCCGAATTCGGAACAATAGCAAAAGGACCTACCCCTCCAGGGCGCACATGTGGGGCGGTTTGGAGTTTGCCTTCCCCAAGCGATTTGGCTGCTGCCCTGGAAGTGTTCAGCTTCTCCAAACTCTGATCAGCTTTACTCCCAAATAGCTGTTTGCCGTCAAAGGGCATGTTGAGAAGTTTGGACTGTACATCTGGGGCAAAACGTCCCTTTCCTCCCCTATCACTGCAAATAAATGGCGGCATTCTTGTATGGCGACATTCTTGCAGAGATATTATCAAATGGAACCACCAGGGGAAGGGAATCATTCCCCCTGGAGTTGATAAACACTGCAAGAGAAGTAAAGGGAAGGGAAGTCATTTCCTTGGCATTGTGAATGCCTGAGAGAAGCCAAGAGAAGGGAGTCATTCCCCTTGGTGTTGATGAACACTTTGTCATGAATCGCTGGGTGCGCCTCTTTTGGGCCTTATGGTCCTTGTCACAACGGACTTAAACAACTAATACCTCCAATATGGCCGTCCAACGCATTCCCTTCTCGCTCCATGCGTTGGATGTAACCCTTCTCTATTTCTAGACCACGCCTTCCGCGGCTCCGCGTGTCTCAATGCTATAGCGATTAGCGACCAGACGTGTGCTCCGTAGCTCGCGGTTATTCTCCTTTCTACTCCGCTATCCCTTCCTCGAAACCACCCCCCTTCTTCTTCCTCCTGGATTCTAGTTCTAGCGAACTTACCTTGCCTCCTGGATTCCTGGATTCGACCTCCCGGAAAACTGAACGCATTCTGCATTCGGCAGAGACACGGGCCGCCTTCTTCAAATTCTTCAAAAATTGAAGACATGGACTTAAAAAAATCTGACTTGGGTAAAGGTATAAACCTTCTCTCTTCCTCCTGATTTTACGTCGGAGGAATAGGTGTTTTCTTCGAAGGGGTCGAAGGAACCTTCGACACACTTGACAAAGCCTTCGATAAGGGCGTTGAGGATAATATAGGCTTCGTTGTCAAAGCTGTCAGTGCCGATGGCGTCGACAAAGTTGTACTCAACTTCGACAACTTCTGCTTTTTATGAAGGATCGGAGAAACACTCGATCATCGAGGATCTCTCAACGATTTGTCGACTCGAGTTTTATGGGTACTACTGGGTTTTACCGCCGTAGTTCCCGACTTCCCTGTGTCGTCCTGTGGAGCGACAGGGGTCTGGCTATTCTAAGGTTTCTTTGAGGGGGTCGAGGCAGCGTTCTCAAAGACCTGCATCATTTCTCTTCTAAAACTCTCCCATTTTGAAGGGGAATCCAATTTTGTTGGACATCGAACCAATTCGGTCGATGTATCGTATGATGACGATGGAGATCTATGTCTCCTTTTTAGCTTTTTAGAAGAAGACAAAGAAGATTGTCTCGACCTACTACGAGATCGGAATCTCTTCAAATGTTTTTTATGACATTACGATTCTTTTGAATTGTACAATTTCTTATGTTTTTTAGACAAGGCCTTTGAAGTGCCTTTCAACGCCTCCCGCCCCACCGCTAACTTACTTTTCCTCTCACGGAGGGCCTTCACCGTCATTGACTGACAGGAGCCACAGTCGCCAGTTCGATGACCCGAACCCAGACACCAAAGACGGATACGGTGAGGATCGATGATAGACATCTTCGACCCGCAGTCGATACACTTCTTAAAACCAGTCTTAGGAGTCGAAGCGGTTGATGAAGAAGACATTTTCTGATAGAACATCTCGAAGCGCGCCGTTCACGAGAGCGAAGCAATCGGAAAAACGGAACTGAAGCCAACGGGCGCAGCTCGAGTTACTTATACCATCAGTGACGTCGACACTGTACGGATCCCATCGAGGGACAATCAACGCTACAGCCTCGAGCACTGCGCCCTCTACCGGAAAAAAAATTCTCAAACAGCGAAGCTGGCGATAACGAGTTATCACAAGATGAGGAATACGTGGGAGGACACAATCCATTCGAAGAACAAGTTACTTACCCATGGTAACGTTCTTTCGACTGGATGTTGCTCCCACGTATTCCTTATCTTTCATATTTCCTAATATCCAGCTTGCGGCCTCAGAACAATGTTTTCCCCAGTAGAGGGCACTGTGCGTCGATGCCTGTTGAATCAATGTCTTTCTCAGGCCTCTGTGCCAATGTCGACGTCATCACAGGTATAAGTAGCGCACACAGCGTCCGTTAATCAATTCCGTTTTGAAGAGCGGAGCATTGTCCTGAGTTAGACGATTACTACCCTTGAGGAAGCACAGACTGTAACCACAAGGGACGTTTTACTGCGGGGTAGGATGGGAGGGGTGATAAGGAATATGTGGGAGGAACATCCAGTTGAAAGAACGTTAACATGGGTAAGTAAATTGTTCTTCGAATGGATTGGGTCCTCCCACGTATTCTTTATCTTTGATACTCCCCCAAAGCAGTAATATAATCAGGAGGAGGGAGTCAAATTTAAGTCATTAAGAATGCACAGAGTGCAGTACTGCTTTTCCAAATTTAGATTCTTGGCTAGTGGAGAAATTCAGACTATAGCATCTTGTAAAGGTGTATGCAGACGACCATGTGGCAGTTGCACAAATATCCTTTATAGGAACTCCTCTTTGAAGAGCTGAATAAGCTGCGATACCCCTGGTTGAATGGGCCCTTATGTGTTCTGGCGGGTCTTTACCGGCCAATTTGTAACATTCTGTAATTGTTAAAATAATCCACCTAGAGATGGTTTGTTTGGTGATGGCTAGGCCCAACCTATGACCTGTGTAACCCACAAACCATTGGTCAGTTTGTCTCAACTTAGCAAGTCTGCTAATGTAAAAACTCAAAGCACACTTTCGATCGCGTCTGTGCAGCCTTTCTTCCTCTTTCCCCGGATATGGAGGAGGGTAAAAAGAGGGCAAGGTTATTTCTGAGTGATGTGAAATTCAGATACCACCTTGGGGAGGAATATAGGCTTCACCTTTAATACCACTCTGTCCTTGTGAAAGACAGTGTGAGGAGGCTTGCAGGGCAAAGCCTGTAGCTCACTCACCCTTCGGGCAATTGCCAATAAAAAGACTGTTTTGAGGGTAACAAGTCTTAATGGGAACTAATGAAGAGGCTCAAAGGGAGTACCCATTAAAAAGTTTAAGACTATAGGGAGACTTGAAAAGGAGTTGGGGGATAAACATTAATTAACCCCTTCAAAATTGTATTACCAGAGGTATTTTAAAGTAGGAGACTTCCTCCGCAGTGCGCTTGAAAATGGAAAGCGCTTCTAGGTAACCTTGGATCATACCAATCTGGAGTCCCAGATTTGCTAAATGCAACAGAAAAAATAACACCATTGGTGTATTGCATGAAAAAGGGTCAACATTCGTATCTCTATACCAGTTGCAGAACCTTTTCCAACGGCAGCAGTATAAAGATTTGGTTGCTGGCCTTCTGGCCGAAAGCAAAACCTCCATTAGGTCATCCGGGAGGTCTCAATCTTTGTATCTCAGCCTCTCAGAAACCATGCATGAAGGCTGAGAGACCTGATATCTGGATGGAGAACCCGACCTTCCTCTCGCGAGAGAAGATCCTCTCTTTGTGGAAGATGAATCGGAGGACAGATGGACATGTACAGAAGGTCCGAGTGCCACGTTCTCCTGGCCCAATTTGGGGCAATTAGGATCATGGTTTTCTTGAACCTCCTCAACCTCCTTATTATGTGAGGAATGACAGGGACTGGAGGAAACGCGTAGATGAGTGGAAATTCCCAGTCCACCACAAACGTGTCTCCTAGATCTCCTCTCGGGGGAAGTTCCCTGGACAAGTACAGTTTGCACTTCCAGTTGGCATTGGTCGTGAACAGATCCACTTGAAGGGTTCCCCAAAGGGTGAAGATCTCTTGAAGGACTTCCTGAGCTAGTTCCCACTTGTGAGAAACTGTGCTCTGCAGAGCATACGCCGTCGTGTTCTTCTCTCCGGCTAGATGAACTGCCGACAAAGAGATTCCTTCTTATGTTGCCCAGAGCCTCTCTGTACAGTGGTAGTGACCCTACGCCTCCTCTTTTGTTGAGGTAGTACATGGCCACTGTGTTGTCCGTCTTTATCAGGACATTCTTTCCCCATACAGATAGCAGGAAGGCCTTCTGCGCTAGTCTGATTGCCCTCAGCTCTAAAATGTGGATATGTAGTTTGGACTCCGATGGAGACCAACGACCGTTGATGGTCAAATCATTGGTATGGGCTCCCCACCCCGTGAGTGAGGTGTCCGACACTACTGTTATCTCCGGCCGTGGTTGCAAAAAAGGTTCTCCTTTCAAGCTGTTTTCCCGACAGGCCCACCACTGAAGGTCCAGTGAGACTCTGTTTGGGATTTGTAGGAGATCTGATATCCTTCCCGAGAACTGTGACCACTGGGTCCTGAGAGCCCATTGGAGAGATCTCATTCTCAGGCGAGCCTCTGGCACCAGAAAAATGCAGGATGCCATGAGGCAGAGCAACCTCAGAAAATGTTAGGGGGAAGATGTTGGGCATTTTGAAATTTTGTCACCATCTGTAGAATGTCTTGAGCCCTCACCTCTGGTGGCGAGGCTTTTCCCAGGGATGCATCCCGGGCTGCTCTGATAAATTGGAGTCTTTGTGATGGTATCATGTGGGACTTCTTGAAGTTGAGGGAGAAGCCCAGTCTGTGGAGGGAGTGGCAAGCGAAAATTAGATGATCTAGGGCTTGTTATGGGGAATTGGCTCTGATGAACCGATCTTCTAGGTAGGGGTAGATGTGAAGCCCCCCTCTCCTGAGAATCGCTGCCACAACCGCCATTAATTTGGTGAAAAATGGGCAGAGGTTAGTCCAAGTGGCAGAACCCGAAACTGATAGTGAGAGTTTCCAATGGCGAACCGCAGGTACTTTCTGTGCTTGTGATGGATTGGCACATGAAAGTAAGCATTCTTAAGGTCCAATGATACCAACCAATCCTGAAGCTGGAGGGCCTGAAGGATCTGAGAAAGTGTTACCATCTTGAACTTGTCCTTCTTGAGGCGCTTGTTCAAGCCTCTTAAGTCCAAGATGGGTCTCAATCCCCCGTCCTTTTTTGGAATTAGAAGATACGGGGAGTACCAACCCTTGTTCCTCTTCGCTACAGGTACTGGTTCTATAGCACCTTTCTCCAGCAGGGTTAAAATCTCCTGCATAAGGAGCGGATCCGGAACCTTCAAAGAATTGTCCCGCGGTGGATGACTCTGAGGTGTTTTTAGGAAAGGCAGGCAGTAACCGTGGCCAATTGTCTCCAATGCCCGGGCATCTGAAGTAATAGCCTGCTATTATGTGAGTTGTGTTAATCTGCCTCCTACTGCTGTCTTGTGATTTAAGACCTCAGAGAGGTTTTGGGGCAACTGACGCAGATGATGAGGGTAAAGTAGCACCTGCTGTTGCGGTCTTAGTACCTCTACCCCGTCCACCATGGGGGAATCGTCTTTGACCTCTTTGAGTTGGCTGTCCTCTGCCTCTTCCGAATTCGGAACAATAGCAAAAGGACCTACCCCTCCAGGGCGCACATGTGGGGCGGTTTGGAGTTTGCCTTCCCCAAGCGATTTGGCTGCTGCCCTGGAAGTGTTCAGCTTCTCCAAACTCTGATCAGCTTTACTCCCAAATAGCTGTGTGCCGTCAAAAGGCATGTTGAGAAGTTTGGACTGTACATCTGGGGCAAAACGTCCCTTTCCTCCCCTATCACTGCAAATAAATGGCGGCATTCTTGTATGGCGACATTCTTGCAGAGATATTATCAAATGGAACCACCAGGGGAAGGGAATCATTCCCCCTGGAGTTGATAAACACTGCAAGAGAAGTAAAGGGAAGGGAAGTCATTTCCTTGGCATTGTGAATGCCTGAGAGAAGCCAAGAGAAGGGAGTCATTCCCCTTGGTGTTGATGAACACTTTGTCATGAATCGCTGGGTGCGCCTCTTTTGGGCCTTATGGTCCTTGTCACAACGGACTTAAACAACTAATACCTCCAATATGGCCGTCCAACGCATTCCCTTCTCGCTCCATGCGTTGGATGTAACCCTTCTCTATTTCTAGACCACGCCTTCCGCGGCTCCGCGTGTCTCAATGCTATAGCGATTAGCGACCAGACGTGTGCTCCGTAGCTCGCGGTTCTTCTCCTTTCTACTCCGCTATCCCTTCCTCGAAACCACCCCCCTTCTTCTTCCTCCTGGATTCTAGTTCTAGCGAACTTACCTTGCCTCCTGGATTCCTGGATTCGACCTCCCGGAAAACTGAACGCATTCTGCATTCGGCAGAGACACGGGCCGCCTTCTTCAAATTCTTCAAAAATTGAAGACATGGACTTAAAAAAATCTGACTTGGGTAAAGGTATAAACCTTCTCTCTTCCTCCTGATTTTACGTCGGAGGAATAGGTGTTTTCTTCGAAGGGGTCGAAGGAACCTTCGACACACTTGACAAAGCCTTCGATAAGGGCGTTGAGGATAATATAGGCTTCGTTGTCGAAGCTGTCAGTGCCGATGGCGTCGACAAAGTTGTACTCAACTTCGACAACTTCTGCTTTTTATGAAGGATCGGAGAAACACTCGATCATCGAGGATCTCTCAACGATTTGTCGACTCGAGTTTTATGGGTACTACTGGGTTTTACCGCCGTAGTTCCCGACTTCCCTGTGTCGTCCTGTGGAGCGACAGGGGTCTGGCTATTCTAAGGTTTCTTTGAGGGGGTCGAGGCAGCGTTCTCAAAGACCTGCATCATTTCTCTTCTAAAACTCTCCCATTTTGAAGGGGAATCCAATTTTGTTGGACATCGAACCAATTCGGTCGATGTATCGTATGATGACGATGGAGATCTATGTCTCCTTTTTAGCTTTTTAGAAGAAGACAAAGAAGATTGTCTCGACCTACTACGAGATCGGAATCTCTTCAAATGTTTTTTATGACATTACGATTCTTTTGAATTGTACAATTTCTTATGTTTTTTAGACAAGGCCTTTGAAGTGCCTTTCAACGCCTCCCGCCCCACCGCTAACTTACTTTTCCTCTCACGGAGGGCCTTCACCGTCATTGACTGACAGGAGCCACAGTCGCCAGTTCGATGACCCGAACCCAGACACCAAAGACGGATACGGTGAGGATCGATGATAGACATCTTCGACCCGCAGTCGATACACTTCTTAAAACCAGTCTTAGGAGTCGAAGCGGTTGATGAAGAAGACATTTTCTGATAGAACATCTCGAAGCGCGCCGTTCACGAGAGCGAAGCAATCGGAAAAACGGAACTGAAGCCAACGGGCGCAGCTCGAGTTACTTATACCATCAGTGACGTCGACACTGTACGGATCCCATCGAGGGACAATCAACGCTACAGCCTCGAGCACTGCGCCCTCTACCGGAAAAAAAATTCTCAAACAGCGAAGCTGGCGATAACGAGTTATCACAAGATGAGGAATACGTGGGAGGACACAATCCATTCGAAGAACAAGTTACTTACCCATGGTAACGTTCTTTCGACTGGATGTTGCTCCCACGTATTCCTTATCTTTCATATTTCCTAATATCCAGCTTGCGGCCTCAGAACAATGTTTTCCCCAGTAGAGGGCACTGTGCGTCGATGCCTGTTGAATCAATGTCTTTCTCAGGCCTCTGTGCCAATGTCGACGTCATCACAGGTATAAGTAGCGCACACAGCGTCTGTTAATCAATTCCGTTTTGAAGAGCGGAGCATTGTCCTGAGTTAGACGATTACTACCCTTGAGGAAGCACAGACTGTAACCACAAGGGACGTTTTACTGCGGGGTAGGATGGGAGGGGTGATAAGGAATATGTGGGAGGAACATCCAGTTGAAAGAACGTTAACATGGGTAAGTAAATTGTTCTTCGAATGGATTGGGTCCTCCCACGTATTCTTTATCTTTGATACTCCCCCAAAGCAGTAATATAATCAGGAGGAGGGAGTCAAATTTAAGTCATTAAGAATGCACAGAGTGCAGTACTGCTTTTCCAAATTTAGATTCTTGGCTAGTGGAGAAATTCAGACTATAGCATCTTGTAAAGGTGTATGCAGACGACCATGTGGCAGTTGCACAAATATCCTTTATAGGAACTCCTCTTTGAAGAGCTGAATAAGCTGCGATACCCCTGGTTGAATGGGCCCTTATGTGTTCTGGCGGGTCTTTACCGGCCAATTTGTAACATTCTGTAATTGTTAAAATAATCCACCTAGAGATGGTTTGTTTGGTGATGGCTAGGCCCAACCTATGACCTGTGTAACCCACAAACCATTGGTCAGTTTGTCTCAACTTAGCAAGTCTGCTAATGTAAAAACTCAAAGCACGCTTTCGATCGCGTCTGTGCAGCCTTTCTTCCTCTTTCCCCGGATATGGAGGAGGGTAAAAAGAGGGCAAGGTTATTTCTGAGTGATGTGAAATTCAGATACCACCTTGGGGAGGAATATAGGCTTCACCTTTAATACCACTCTGTCCTTGTGAAAGACAGTGTGAGGAGGCTTGCAGGGCAAAGCCTGTAGCTCACTCACCCTTCGGGCAATTGCCAATAAAAAGACTGTTTTGAGGGTAACAAGTCTTAATGGGAACTAATGAAGAGGCTCAAAGGGAGTACCCATTAAAAAGTTTAAGACTATAGGGAGACTTGAAAAGGAGTTGGGGGATAAACATTAATTAACCCCTTCAAAATTGTATTACCAGAGGTATTTTAAAGTAGGAGACTTCCTCCGCAGTGCGCTTGAAAATGGAAAGCGCTTCTAGGTAACCTTGGATCATACCAATCTGGAGTCCCAGATTTGCTAAATGCAACAGAAAAAATAACACCATTGGTGTATTGCATGAAAAAGGGTCAACATTCGTATCTCTATACCAGTTGCAGAACCTTTTCCAACGGCAGCAGTATAAAGATTTGGTTGCTGGCCTTCTGGCCGAAAGCAAAACCTCCATTAGGTCATCCAGGAGGTCTCAATCTTTGTATCTCAGCCTCTCAGAAACCATGCATGAAGGCTGAGAGACCTGATATCTGGATGGAGAACCCGACCTTCCTCTCGCGAGAGAAGATCCTCTCTTTGTGGAAGATGAATCGGAGGACAGATGGACATGTACAGAAGGTCCGAGTGCCACGTTCTCCTGGCCCAATTTGGGGCAATTAGGATCATGGTTTTCTTGAACCTCCTCAACCTCCTTATTATGTGAGGAATGACAGGGACTGGAGGAAACGCGTAGATGAGTGGAAATTCCCAGTCCACCACAAACGTGTCTCCTAGATCTCCTCTCGGGGGAAGTTCCCTGGACAAGTACAGTTTGCACTTCCAGTTGGCATTGGTCGTGAACAGATCCACTTGAAGGGTTCCCCAAAGGGTGAAGATCTCTTGAAGGACTTCCTGAGCTAGTTCCCACTTGTGAGAAACTGTGCTCTGCAGAGCATACGCCGTCGTGTTCTTCTCTCCGGCTAGATGAACTGCCGACAAAGAGATTCCTTCTTATGTTGCCCAGAGCCTCTCTGTACAGTGGTAGTGACCCTACGCCTCCTCTTTTGTTGAGGTAGTACATGGCCACTGTGTTGTCCGTCTTTATCAGGACATTCTTTCCCCATACAGATAGCAGGAAGGCCTTCTGCGCTAGTCTGATTGCCCTCAGCTCTAAAATGTGGATATGTAGTTTGGACTCCGATGGAGACCAACGACCGTTGATGGTCAAATCATTGGTATGGGCTCCCCACCCCGTGAGTGAGGTGTCCGACACTACTGTTATCTCCGGCCGTGGTTGCAAAAAAGGTTCTCCTTTCAAGCTGTTTTCCCGACAGGCCCACCACTGAAGGTCCAGTGAGACTCTGTTTGGGATTTGTAGGAGATCTGATATCCTTCCCGAGAACTGTGACCACTGGGTCCTGAGAGCCCATTGGAGAGATCTCATTCTCAGGCGAGCCTCTGGCACCAGAAAAATGCAGGATGCCATGAGGCAGAGCAACCTCAGAAAATGTTAGGGGGAAGATGTTGGGCATTTTGAAATTTTGTCACCATCTGTAGAATGTCTTGAGCCCTCACCTCTGGTGGCGAGGCTTTTCCCAGGGATGCATCCCGGGCTGCTCTGATAAATTGGAGTCTTTGTGATGGTATCATGTGGGACTTCTTGAAGTTGAGGGAGAAGCCCAGTCTGTGGAGGGAGTGGCAAGCGAAAATTAGATGATCTAGGGCTTGTTATGGGGAATTGGCTCTGATGAACCGATCTTCTAGGTAGGGGTAGATGTGAAGCCCCCCTCTCCTGAGAATCGCTGCCACAACCGCCATTAATTTGGTGAAAAATGGGCAGAGGTTAGTCCAAGTGGCAGAACCCGAAACTGATAGTGAGAGTTTCCAATGGCGAACCGCAGGTACTTTCTGTGCTTGTGATGGATTGGCACATGAAAGTAAGCATTCTTAAGGTCCAATGATACCAACCAATCCTGAAGCTGGAGGGCCTGAAGGATCTGAGAAAGTGTTACCATCTTGAACTTGTCCTTCTTGAGGCGCTTGTTCAAGCCTCTTAAGTCCAAGATGGGTCTCAATCCCCCGTCCTTTTTTGGAATTAGAAGATACGGGGAGTACCAACCCTTGTTCCTCTTCGCTACAGGTACTGGTTCTATAGCACCTTTCTCCAGCAGGGTTAAAATCTCCTGCATAAGGAGCGGATCCGGAACCTTCAAAGAATTGTCCCGCGGTGGATGACTCTGAGGTGTTTTTAGGAAAGGCAGGCAGTAACCGTGGCCAATTGTCTCCAATGCCCGGGCATCTGAAGTAATAGCCTGCTATTATGTGAGTTGTGTTAATCTGCCTCCTACTGCTGTCTTGTGATTTAAGACCTCAGAGAGGTTTTGGGGCAACTGACGCAGATGATGAGGGTAAAGTAGCACCTGCTGTTGCGGTCTTAGTACCTCTACCCCGTCCACCATGGGGGAATCGTCTTTGACCTCTTTGAGTTGGCTGTCCTCTGCCTCTTCCGAATTCGGAACAATAGCAAAAGGACCTACCCCTCCAGGGCGCACATGTGGGGCGGTTTGGAGTTTGCCTTCCCCAAGCGATTTGGCTGCTGCCCTGGAAGTGTTCAGCTTCTCCAAACTCTGATCAGCTTTACTCCCAAATAGCTGTGTGCCGTCAAAGGGCATGTTGAGAAGTTTGGACTGTACATCTGGGGCAAAACGTCCCTTTCCTCCCCTATCACTGCAAATAAATGGCGGCATTCTTGTATGGCGACATTCTTGCAGAGATATTATCAAATGGAACCACCAGGGGAAGGGAATCATTCCCCCTGGAGTTGATAAACACTGCAAGAGAAGTAAAGGGAAGGGAAGTCATTTCCTTGGCATTGTGAATGCCTGAGAGAAGCCAAGAGAAGGGAGTCATTCCCCTTGGTGTTGATGAACACTTTGTCATGAATCGCTGGGTGCGCCTCTTTTGGGCCTTATGGTCCTTGTCACAACGGACTTAAACAACTAATACCTCCAATATGGCCGTCCAACGCATTCCCTTCTCGCTCCATGCGTTGGATGTAACCCTTCTCTATTTCTAGACCACGCCTTCCGCGGCTCCGCGTGTCTCAATGCTATAGCGATTAGCGACCAGACGTGTGCTCCGTAGCTCGCGGTTCTTCTCCTTTCTACTCCGCTATCCCTTCCTCGAAACCACCCCCCTTCTTCTTCCTCCTGGATTCTAGTTCTAGCGAACTTACCTTGCCTCCTGGATTCCTGGATTCGACCTCCCGGAAAACTGAACGCATTCTGCATTCGGCAGAGACACGGGCCGCCTTCTTCAAAACCCGATCCATCCGAAAGAAGGGAGCCTCCAAGAACACCGGTAAAGAACGGATTCAGGTGAGAAGGGGGGAACTCCTTGACAGTTTGAGACGCCACCCAATCGAAAGCGATATCGACATGGAGGCTGCCATGCAGGACTTGATGCGTAGTATGCAGGAACTGTCAACCGAGGTACAGAATCTGAAAGCGGAGAACGCCGCTCTCAAACAATTGGTTCTATCCCGGGATTCTGCTACAAAAGAGAGTGTTTTACTGGGCAGAGTCGTGGATAAATACGACGGCTCCGCAAAGACCCTTCGTACATTCCTGGATTCGTGCTTGGTTCATTTACCTTCAAGCCTTACTATTTTGCGACCCCCAGGGCCAAGGTGGGTTTTATAATCTCTCACCTTTCCGGGAATGCCTTAACCTAGGCCACTCCCCTCGTTAACTCTAGCAATGCCCTCCTAGACGATTATGATGGGTTTATACGTGCCCTAAGCAGGTCTATAGTGCACAAGCACGTTTGTTAGACTTTCAGCAAGGGACCCAGGATATGCTCACGTATGTGACCTGATTTAAACAACTGGCAAAAGAAGCCGACTGGTCCACTGAGGCGAGTTTTACCCTGTTCAGGAGAGGATTGAACGAAGAAATTAAGGATGAGCTGGCCAGAGTGGCACGACCAAGCTCATTCCAAGCATTAATGGATCTTGCCATGCAGATTGACTTCCGTATCCAGGAAAGGAAGTCAGAAAAGAAGAAATCCAGGGGAACTCCTTCCAAGGTATCATTTGAGGGTACCCCCAGACCAGAAATCAACCCAAGCCCAGTTTCAGAATCCGAGCCCATGCAGATTGGGGCCTTTCGTGGACCCATATCCCCACAAGAGAGAATGAGGAGAATTCATACGGGCTTGTGCATGTACTGCGCCTCAGATAAGCATTTGGTTAGAGAGTGTCCTTTAGCACCCCCTTGGCGTTCGGGAAACGCCAGCTCCCGATCCTAGATGGAGCAGAAATTCAGGAGAGAGATGTTTGCTCCACATCCATTCCATCCTTGAACTCTCCTGGACAAAACAATTTGGTGGTACTGCAGGCCTTTTTATCACCATCCAAGAATACGAACTATTCCATTTTGGCCCTGGTAGACTGCAGAGCTATGGGAATTTTCATCGATCATGAGGGGGTTGATAAACATCAGATTCCCTACGAGTCACGAAGCACCATGCAGCCTGTGGAAGCTATCGACGGAAGACCCCTCACATCAGGACCCATAAGCTTTCAGACCAAGGAGATCCAGCTTTCAATAAATCACCATCGAGAACTGATCAGGTTTGACATTATTAAGTCAGCTCATTACCCCTTGGTATTGGGCATGCCCTGGCTACAGAAACACAATCCATATATCAATTGGTCTGCGGGTTCCCTATTCCTAGGCTCAGAGTTTTGCATGTCGCATTGTCTATCCCTAGAACCTCCATTAACGCACCCAAAGGAACCAACAAAGGAACAACAGACACCACTAATGGTATCCAATGTCATGTAAGTTCCTGAAGTCTACCAAGCTTATGCTGATGTGTTTTCGACTGCCATTGTCCAGGCCTTACCCCCACACAGACCTGAAGACTGCGCCATAAAGACGGAACCCTCTGCAGTGATTCCCTTCGGCAGGATGTTCATTCTTTCCGAACCCGAGAAGAAGGCCCTAAGAGAATACCTGGATACCACCTTCAAAATGGCACCATAAGACCTTCGAAATCTCCTGCTGGTGCTTCTCTATTCTTTGTTCCCAAGAAGGATACCAAGGAACTCAGACCCTGCCTTGATTATCGCGGGCTAAATCAATGTACCCTCAAGGATCGGTACCCGTTACCCCTGATTTCGGATATCCTGGAAGCCGTGAGAGGCGCAGTGATATTCACCAAGTTGGAACTCAGGGGCGCCTATCATTTGATCCGTGTCAGCGAAGGAGACGAATGGAAGACTGCCTTCAGAACACCCTTTGGCCATTTTGAGTACCTAGTCATGCCCTTCGGATTGGCTAACGCCCTGGCAATTTTCCAACGCTTTATGGATTGGGTGTTCTCTGACATGCTGTTTCTCTTTGTTATTGTATATCTGGATGACATATTGATCTTTTCCAAGGATCCTAAACAACATGAAGAGCACGTAAAGGCAGTGTTGCAGAGACTCTGAGATCATAAACTCCTAGCCAAACCTGAAAAATGTTTGTTTCATGTGACCTCCGTCCACTACCTAGGGTTTATTCTTACCCCAGAAGGAATTGGAATGGACCCTTCAAAGGTAAAAGCCATATTGACCTGGCCCGCTCCTACTTCCGTGAAACAAATTCAATCTTTCCTGGGACTCGCCAATTTCTACCGGAAATTCATATCTAATTTCTCCGAGATAGTGCAACCGATTGTTTCTCTCCTGAAGAAAGACACTCCTTTCCTCTGGTCAACACCACAAGATATGGCGTTCCAGCGTTTAAAGACAGAGTTTACGCAAGCTCCTATCTTGGCTCAACCCAATACTAGCGGTCCTTTTCTGGTAGAAACGGACGCTTCAAATTATGCCATTGGCGCAGTCCTGAAACAAGAATTAGGAGATAAACTGGAACACCCAATTGCTTACCTCTCACGAACTCTGACTCCTAGTGAAACACATTATTCAGTCCTGGAAAAAGAATTGTTAGCCATCCGCCAAGCCTTCACTGAATGGCGGCATTTACTTTTGGGAGCTAAACATCCAGTTCAGGTCCGTACTGACCACCGAAACTTCCAGATTCTACAGTCTTTGGAGTGTAGGAAGAGTCATCAGGCACATTGGGCATACTTCTTTGCCCAGTACCAGTTCCATATCCCTCACGTTCCTGGATCACACAATCTGATCACCGACGCCTTATCTCGAAGACCTGACTACGAGCCCACTGAAGACAAGGCATATCCTCAGATGTTTTCCCCCAAGATCTTTGCGGCCCAGGCAGTCAACCTCCCCGAAGAAATCCAAGCCCAAACCCAATCCTCTGATCTGTGGAAGGACAAATCCAAAAGAAATCCTTGGAATGTAAAGGTCCAGGAAGGTTATTTGTTCAAAGACAATCTGTTGGTCATCCCTACAAAAAGACTACAACAAAGAATAATGAATCTCTGCCACGATACCCTACACTCCAGACATCGTGGTGTCACCAATACCCTCCGTCTAATACAAAGGAAATTCTAGTGGCCTAGGATGGGACCCGACGTACGGCAGTATATTCAATCCTGTGTTGTCTGCAATCAAAATAAACACAATAAAAAGAAACCAGCGGGCCTTCTACTACAACCTACATTACCAACTAGGCCTTGGGAGATTATTGCTCCGGACTTCATTGTGGAACTGCCACCATCCCGTGGGTATACCACCATCATGGTTACCATAGACCTGTTCACTCATATGGCTCATTTTACGCCCCTGCGTAAATTACCATCCTCTTCTGAACTAGCAGGAATCTTCCTGGAACACATATTCCGTTTACATGGACTCCCTTGCAAGATCATTTCGGATCGCGGACCTCAATACATCTCTCAATTCTGGAAACATCTCTGTCAATGCTTAGGGATCCAACGTGCCCTTTCGTCAGGTTACCACCCTCAAACCAACGGAATCACAGTACGTGTCAACCAAACCCTGGAATAGTATCTTCGATGCTTCGTCACCAAAGTCCAGGATGACTGGTCGCTCCTGATACCCGTGGCTGAATTCGCTTACAATAATTCTGACCATTCGGCATTTAAGATCAGCCCTTTTTATTGCAGTCAAGGATTTCATCCGTCGGTCCTACCTTCTGTTCTTCCCCAATCTACACCAGTGCCTACAGTTGACTCCTGGATCGAAACCCTTGTCAACATACATAAAGAAGCCAAGGAATTTTTGGAGAAGGCCAGGAAACAGACCAAGAAATATGCAGATTCCAGAAGACGACCTGGCCCTTCTTCTGCAGTCGGTGATCAGATCTGGTTGTCCTCCAAATTACTACCCCGACATCTACGGCCTAGTAAACTGGCCCCTCGGTACTATGGTCCATTTTCCATAAAGGAAATTATAAATCCTGTTTCTTATCGGATCGAGTTGCCTGAATCCTGGAAGAAGATACACCCAGTGTTTCACACATCCTTGTTGAAACCCTACTATCCATCCTCCCAAAAACCCTCCAGACCTCCTCCTGTCCTGGTCGATGACCAATTGGAATATGAGGTATCTCGGATTTGTGACTCCAGTTATAGAAGGGGCCAGCTTCAATACCTGGTTGAATGGAAAGGATATCCTCCTAGCGAAAGAACCTGGGAACCTCTCTCAAGGCCCCACGGCTGCTCAGAAGGTTCCACCTCATCCACCCGGGCAAACCAGGAGGGAAGGGTCTTCGGAGGAGGCATGCTGTCATGAATCGCTGGGTGCGCCCCTTTTGGGCCTCATGGTCCTTGTCACAACGGACTTAAACAACTAATACCTCCAATATGGCCGTCCAACGCATTCCCTTCTCGCTCCATGCGTTGGACGTAACCCTTCTCTATTTCTAGACCACGCCTTCTGCGGCTCCGCGCGTCTCAATGCTATAGTGATTAGCGAACAGACGTGTGCTCCATAGCTCGCGGTTCTTCTCCTTTCTACTCCGCTATCCCTTCCTCAAAACCACCCCCTTCTTCTTCCTCCTGGATTCTAGTTCTAGCGAACTTACCTTGCCTCCTGGATTCCTGGATTAGACCTCCCGGAAAACTGAATGCATTCTGGATCCGGCAGAGACACGGGCCGCCTTCTTCAAAACCCGATCCATCCGAAAGAAGGCAGCCTCCAAGAACACCGGTAAAGAATGGATTCAGGTGAGAAGGGGGGAACTCCTTGACACACTTCAAGAGAAGCCAAGGGAAGCCACTTCCTTGGCATTGTGAAATGCCGGACAAAGGCCAGGGGAAAGGAGCCATTCCCCCTATTGTTGATGGACAGTGTGAAAAAGGCCAAGAGAAGGGAGTCATTCTCTTGGCCCTGTGAAAAGTCAGAGGAAAGCCAGGGAAGGGGAATCGTCCCATCCTCGTGTTTGTGAACATTGCGTGAAAAGCCAATGGAAGGGCATCATTTCCTTGGCATTGTGAGAAGCCCAAGAAAGAACAGGGGAAGGGAGTCATCCCCCCTGACATTATAAACTAACCAGTAAAGAATAGAAAGAAGTTGTCCTTCCTGGCACGGTGAGAAGCATTAAGAAACCTAAGGAAGGCTAGGGGGGAGGGAGACATCCCCCCTAACACTGTGGAGATATGAGACTTTCTTTATCCAAGTGTATTGGTGTAGTGTCAAGCCAAGAAAACTTCTGAGACTTTTTAGTTTCGATCTCCTTGACGAAGGTTTCCTTTTTACATCATCCAAAAAGGAAATTTGATCTATCATCCAGAAGAAGGAAGCCATTCTTCTGAACCAGTAAGATCACCCTGTTACCTAGTATAGTTTAGAGTGTAAGGGAAGGAAATAAGGTTTCGACACATAACAGTGGACTATTTGTTTTGACCGACATCTTGACAGAGATGTTAGTGATTGGTTGAGGCAGGCAAACCCCTCTTAGTTATATTGCCAGATAGGGGTTTCTCTTTTATTTTGGTACAATAAAAGTCTTTAATCAAATATATCACACCCCTGTGTCAGTCTCCTACTTCTACACGCTTACATCACACACAACTACACATAATCAAGACACTTCTCTTTTTCTTGAGCATCAAGTAATGAGTAGTCTCATTACCAGCACTTGACACCTTACGCCTGCACTTACCCTTTACCCTTGCACTTGCAACATGCTGGCCATACTTACTTATTGTTATTTATTATATTATTCCATGTATTGCATTGTCCCCTCCCCTTTCCCCCGCACTTTCCCGTTTCCACCTTCCCATGCACTTGCGCAATCTGAATGACACCTGGCATAGTAGGATTGTTGTCTGTCATCCCTCTGTTCCCCCTCCCTTGCCTCGTTGCGCCTTGAAACACTTGTGTATAGGCGCATTATAAATGTCATACCATATCATATCATCATATCATATCATATCATATCAATCATAAAGTGGAACTAATCCAGGCACTAGACTTTTCTTGAGGAAAGTTGACTATTGCAACTTGCTGATCCTGGGTCTACCTGGATATAGTATGAAGTAGTTGCATTTAGTGCAATATAGGGCAGCCAGGCTCATCTCAGGTCTCAAAATGTGCTACCACATCATGCTAGCTTTGAAAGCTCACAAATGGATACCTGTGGAAAAATATATTACTCTAATAATCCTACTTAGTGAACAAAAATGTGTCTGGGGTGAACGTAAAGACTGAAGGGGTTTTCTGTACTCCTGCCCTCTATATGGCAGAGTAGAAGCACAGAGGACCCCAGCAGGATTCTCTATTTGGTAAATGTGGAAGAGCAATCAAGGCTTAAGCTCTCAGGAGGCGATGCAGATTGGTTCTTAAGTACATTGTAGTCTCCAAGTCCCCTCAAAGGACTGTCCACACACTATGTTAGTGATAACAAAGTTCTTTATATAAATAAGTTTAAAGTTATATATACATACAATAACACACTATATCATAATATAATGATAAATGTACAATTTCTCTGTGGTACCACAATTGCGCTTTGACTCCAATAAAATGCACCAACTGCTTTCAGTTGTAATGACATACACATCTAATAGTAATGTGAACCAACACTAGACACAGGAGGGAAACAAGTGGTTAACCAATTGGCAGAATACTTGTCCCTACCAAAGACACAGTTCTGTGTGAGAATCTGCCCACCTGGGTTACCTGTAAATAAAGTATATTGACAATCCCAGGCAATATATTGTTTATCAGAGTCTTATTTCCTTCTACAAATGTTCTACTCCCCCAATGCACCTGGTATAGCAGAGTTTGTTGTCGGGTTGTTTACGGATCCTTCTTGAGTGAACTTCCTTTAAGGCAGGTGTTAGGGAGAATTCTCATTTATGGCTAATTTCCCTCACCTAGTGAGTACCTCAGCAGCTTTGCTGGATTTCGGGGGTTCATTTTTTCAACCTGGTAAGAGTGGGAGTCCTTTCTCCCACTCTTACATGTGTTTTGCCATGTGTATGTCTACTTTTTGTGTGATTTTGTATTCTGGAGCCACACCACTCCATGAGACCCACTTTTTGTGTGTGTTACACAGCACCTTCAGGGCAGTGACACAGGGTTGTCTTCGAGACTTCCCACTGACTCCATTTTTCTGGGGCTGACTATTGTCCCCCAGAAACATGTAAAGATGCCATTAACTTTAGGTAGTCTTTTTAAATTATAGGCCCAGTACACCCCATCTTACATGGAGTATTGGAAAAGAGTTAATTCCTACCGCTTTTTGTCTGTTCCTCTCTGAGCTTTGTTTTGCTCTTTTAACATTTAGACTTGGCTGGTGGCAGTGGTATCTACCATAACTTTTCTACCGCGGTTATACTATATAAACGGCAGGACTATTGGGCTGGAAGTCAGAGAGTTGCCACTGGAACTGCAAGGAACCAAAGAGAAGCGGAGAAGAAGACGGCTGCTGCAACTCCTGAGTCCCGGTGAAGCTATGCTGCAGTCCTGAGCTATCTACCCTTCAACGACCAGAGAAGATCCAGTCCGGAGTCTTCTTCCCTTGAGCCTGGTGGGGTCAACCAGCTCATCTTCCACAGCCAGAGGATCCTCTTCGTGGTCGAAATCGCTGCACTCTGCTGTAGTGGTCCAGATAGCCATCTGAAGAGTCTCTGCTGTTTTAAAGGAGTGCACCTTTCATTCACGGTTGCTGCTGCTGGACTCATCCCTGAGTAGTGCAGATCGCTCCAGGCGTCCTCCTTCTTGTCCCCACGACTGAAGCTCCTGACTTAGAGGAATTGGGGTGAACCCTTCTTCCTCACCAAAGGCTTGTCCTTTTCTTCCTTCCCTCTTATAATTTTTGCCTCCTCTTCTGACAATATCTAACTGAGGGGCGTTGCTAGGGGGGATAAGGGGGCTATAGCCCCTGATCTTTTAGTTGTAGCCCCGGATAGAATCTCAGGAGCTACAGCCAAAAGACTAGCTAGCCCCCCGTCCCAACAGTTCCGACATGAGCTTAGCCCTGGGTCTTTTCCAGACCTAGCAACTCCCCTGATCTAACTACTCCTGGCAATCTTGAATCATGAACTGTTCTAACCGTGTGATCCTCGGCAACAGGAACCCTGTTCCACTTGACACTGGCGCAGGCCTATTGACTTTTATCTTCTTGTTAGAAAGGGTCCTCTGATTCTCTCTGCCTGGACAAAAGTATTGCCTATGATTTTTATCCCCAACTCTCTTGTGTTGATTCATGTGCTAAGTGTGTTTTAACTCCGGTAACATTTCTTCCCACAGGTACGCGTATCTTTAGTAAGACCAAACTGTTATTACTGTCAAAAAGTGATTGCTTAGGTACTCCCGGTAACATCTTTGTTTCATAACACCGGTCTGTCAAATCCTAAGGTACTTACCTTGAATTGTTCTGCACAGGGAGAATTGGTTGTGTGTAGTGTATTTGAATTATGGTTTTGTTCTACTAGAAGTGAAGTGTTTTGTGAACAGATATGTACTTATATCTTTTAACCAGAAATATTGAGTCAGTGTTTGCTTGAGTCACAGTAATTGTAGTCCTTTGTGTAATGTCTACTAGTGCTCATTTGCTCTTGAGATAATTGTGGCTGCTCAGTCACTGCTACCACTCTTTCTGTGTAGTACAGGCTTGTACCAAAGGTGAACTTGTATTACCACTTGTAGTCTTAACTCTGTGTAGTGGTCCCTAAGGGCACTGCATAGGATTCTGCCTAACAGCAGGATCCACGGATCGTCAAGATTCTTTGACGAAAAGGTGAACAATGGCGTCGTGGCAGCAGCTTCAGCCTTTGCGGTGCTCATCGACGATCGGTCGTGGACATCCTGCAAAGAAGAATAATTGTAGTACGTAGACCCAGAAAAGGCATTGAGTTGTCGGCGTTTGGCGTCAGCGATCGAGACTCGACCACAGCTGGTTTTCGGATCTTCGTCAGTGTCTTTGTGGACTTCGGGTGGCGGGAAACCCAGCAGTAGATTATCCTTGGCGGCCTCGACTTTCTCCGGCAGGACAAAGCACAGAAGTAGCGCAAGCGGGCAGCGCAGGCAGGGATTGTGCGCCAGCATGCGCCAGCCGTGTGCGCCAAACAGCATTCATGCGCACCGCGTATTCATGGATTTCACAAGCCATTTGCAGCCGTGGCGCAGCGAACATCCAGCAGCACCAGTTACGCCCCCAAGAACGCCCCTTGAGCAAGAAAAAAACATAGAAATACCCAATACGGGGCAAAGGGCCGCACTAACTCTGCACCAGCTTACAGGCCCCCTACACTGTAATTGCATGAAAAAATACGCGTACCCCACTCGCAGCAGCCAAAACACATGAAAATATACTTGCGCAGCCGCTTGAATAAGCATACCCCGCTCGCGGCAGCCAATACGCATGAAAATCTCCCCGTGCACCCTCTTCAATATGCGTACCCCACGTGAAAATCAACTCGCACACCCCCTTCAATACGCATACCACTCCTCCACCAGGCAAATTGCTTGGAAAAAGTCCCCCCTGTGGTGTGGGCTGCCTGCGGGGCATGGTCAGTGGTGTAGGAGGGCCCCTGTGGTGTGGGTTACCTGCAGGGGGTGCATGTGGCTCCTCACCACAAAGGTACGTAAATCTGGGGTTAGGCCAGTGAGCTGTCCATGCGATTTCACTGGCGGGAGCGGGGTATGTGTTTTCCGGGGTATGCAAGTGAGTTTTTCACACGATTTCGCTGGCAGAAGCAGGGTACGTGTATTCCAGGGTAGGCAAGTGAGTTTTTCACGCAATTTTGCTGGCGGGAGCGGGGTATGTGTATTCCAGGGTACGCAAGTGAGATTTTCACACGATTTCGCTGGCGGGAGCGGGGTACGTGTATTCCGGGGTACGCGAGTGAGCTGCCAACGCGATTTCGCTGGCAGAAGCAGGGTAAGTGTATTCCGGGGTACACAAGTGAGTTTTTCACGCAATTTCGCTGGAGGGACCGGGGTACGTGTATTCTGGGGTACGCGAGTGAGCTGTCCACGCGATTTGCCTGGCAGAAGCAGGTGTCAGGCAGAATCATATGCAGTGCCCTTAGGGACCACTGCACACAATTAAGACTACAAGTGGCAATACAAGTTCACCTTTGGTACAAGCCTGTAGTACACAGAAAGGGTGGTAGCAATGACTGAGTAGCCAGACTTATCTCAAGAGCAAATGAGCAGTAGTAGAGAATACACAAAGGACTACAATTACGGTGACTCAAGCAAACACTGACTCAAGGTTTCTGGTTAAAAAATATAAGTACATTTATTTTTAAATCATCTGTTCACAAAACACTTCACTTCTAATAAAATAAAACCACACTTCAAATATACTAACCAAAACCAATTCCCTTTGTGCAGGACAATTCAAGGTAAGTACCTTAGGATTTGACAGACCGGTGTTATGCAACAAAGACGTTACCAGGAGTACATATGCGATCACTTTTTGACAGTAATGACAGTTCGGTCTTACCAAAGATAGGCGTACCCGCGGGAAGAAATGTAACTGTAGTCAAACACACTTAGCACATGAATTAACACACGAGAGTTGGGGATAAAAATCATAGGCAATACTTTTGTCAGGGCAGATAGAATCAGAGGGCACTTTCTAATCAGTGGATAAAAGTCAATAGGCCTGCGCCAGTGTTAAGTGGAACAGGGTTCCTGTACTCGAGGATCACACAGTCAGACAGTTCACGATTCGAGGTTGCCAGGATTACTTAGATATTGTCACAAAAGGAGGCAAAAGTTATAAGAGGGAAGAAAGAAAAGGACAAGCCTTTGGTGAGGAAGAAGGGTTCACCTCAATTCCTCGAAGTCGGACACAGTACCTTATCATTGGAGAAAGCTGGTGCCGCGGCAGTTGTTCCTAGAAGTTTTCTGCAGACTCACGGTTCCTGGAGCTTCAGTCATGGGGACAAGAAGGCGGACGTCTGGAGCGATCTGCACTACCCAGGGATGAGGCCAGCAGCAGCAAAGCAACGGTGAATAAAAGGTGCACTTCTTTAAAACAGGAGAGGCTCTTCAGATGGCTATCCGGACCACTACAGCACTGTGCAGCGATTTTGACCACGAAGAGGATCCTCTGGCTGTGGATGATGAACTGGATGACCCCATCAGGCTCAAGGGAAGAAGACTCCGGACTGGATCTTCTCTGGTCGTTGAAGGGTAGATAGCTCAGGACTGCAGCAGGGATTCACCATGACTCGGAAGGTGCAGCCGCCGTCTTCTTCTCCGATTCTCTTCGGTTCTTTGCAGTTTCAGTGGCGACTCTGACTTCCAGCCCAAGAGTCCTGCCTTTTATGCCAAAGAACAAGTTACTTCTTACCTTGCAACGTTCTTTCGATGGGATGTTCCTCCGACGTATTCCTTATCTTGATAGATCACTTCCAGCTTGCTGGCCTCGGAAAATGTTTTCAGTAGAGGGCACTGCGCGTCGACGTCCCTCGAGTTGGTGTCCCTCGACAGCCTCCATATCAGCGCCGACGTCATCGTGCGTATAAATAGACTCGCGCAGCGTCCGTTGCTCAGTTCCGTTTTGAAGCTTAAGAGTAGCTGTGCATGAATTGGTTATTGACCTTGAAGGAGCGTAAGCTGCAACTACAAGGGAAGTTTTACTGAGGGGATGGATGGGAGGGGTGATAAGGACCACGTTGGAGGAACAACCCATCGGAACAATGTTACAAGGTAAGAAGTAACTTGTTCTTCAAAGGGATTGTGTCCTCCGACCTATTCCTTATCTTGATAGACTCCCATAGCAGTGGTGTGTAAATGGAGGTGGGAATAAAATTGGAATATTTCCCTTTAAGAATGAACCGAGTGTAACACAGCTTTGCCAAATCTTGTCTCCTGGCTAGAGGAGGAATCCAGATTGTAGAATTTTGTAAAGGCATGTGCGGACGACCATGTGGCAGCCACACATATGTCTCGAATCGGTACCCCTCTTTGGAGGGCCGAAGAGGCTGCAATACCCCTGGTTGAATGAGCCCTAAGGTGTTGAGGGAGCTCTTTCCCTGCCAATGTGTAGCATTCTAGAATAACTAAAATAATCCATCTGGAAATGGTCTGTTTTGTGATTGGCAATCCTAATTTGTGTCCTGCATAACCTATAAACAGTTGGACTGTTTGCCTAATCTTAGCAAGTCTGCTGATATAAAAACTCAAGGCTCGCCTTGGATCCAGCCTATGTAGCCTCTCTTCCTCTTTCCCAGGATGGGGAGGAGGATAGAATGAAGGTAAGGTTATCTTCTGAGTGATGTGGAATTCAGAGAATACCTTTGGGAGGAAATTAGGCTTCACTTGTAGGACAACTTTGTCTTTGTGAAAAATTGTATGAGGAGGTTTGCAAGATAGAGCTTGTAATTTGCTCACTCTTCTGGCAGATGTCAAAGCCACTAGTAAGACAGGTTTAAGGGTGAGAAATCTTAATAAACATGAATGGAGTGTTCAAAGGGAGTACCCATCAGGAAATTTAAGACTAGATTTAAGTCCCACAAGGGAACTTGGAACAGCTTTGGGGGATAGACATTAGTCAATCCCTTCAGAAATTGGATTACTAGAGGTAATTTGAAATATGATGGCTCCTCCGCAGTGCGCTTGAAGATCGACAGCGCTGCGAGGTAACCTTGATCGTACCAACTTGAAGACCTGAATTCGCCAAATAGAGTAAAAAAGATAACACCATTGGTGTACCGCATGAAAAGGGTTCGATATTCTTTTCTCTACACCAGCTGCAAAACTTGTTCCAACGCAGCGGTATAAAGTCTTTGTTGCTGGCCTTCTAGCCGAAAGCAACACCTCCATGGCGTCATCTGGGAGGTCCCAATCCTTGTATCTCAACCTTTCACAAACCAAGCGTGAAGGTTGAGGGTTCTGATGTCTGGATGGAGATCCTGACCTCCCTTCTGCGAGAGAAGATCCTCCCTGTGTGGAAGACGAATCGGAGGGCAGATGGACATGTCCAGGAGGTCCGGGTACCACGTTCTCCTGGCCCAGTCTGGGGCAATTAGGATCATAGTCTTCCGGAATCTTCCCAACCTCCTGATCATCTGAGGAATGACAGGGACTGGAGGCAACGCGTACAGAAGTGGAAACTCCCAGTCCACTACAAACGCGTCCCCTAGAGCTCCTCTCGGGGTAAATTCCCTTGAACAAAACTGATCGCACTTCCTGTTGATACTGGTGGCAAACAGATCCACTTGAGGGGTTCCCCAAAGGGTGAAAATCTCTTGAAAGACTTCCTGAGCTATCTCCCACTCGTGGGAGACTGTGCTCTGCCTGCTCAGAGAGTCCGCTGTCAAGTGGCAGTGATCCTACGTCTCCTCTTTTGTTGAGGTAGTGCATGGCCACTGTGTTGTCCGTCATTATTAGGACATTTTTCCCTTGTACAGATAGCAGAAAAGCCTTCAGCGCTAGTCTGATAGCTCTCCGCTCTAACAGGTTGATATGTAGTCTGGACTCAGATGGAGACCAACGACCGCTGATGGTCAAGTCGATGGCATGGGATCCCCACCCCGTGAGTGAGGCATCTGTGACTACTGTTATCTCCGGCCATGGTTGCCAAAAGTGTTCTCCTTTCAAAATGTTCTCCCGACAGGCCCACCACTGAAGGTCTCGCGCCACTTTTTCCGGGACCTGAAGGAGATCTGTCATTATTCCTAAGAATTGCGACCACTGGGTTCTTAGTGCCCACTGGAGAGATCTCATTCTCAGGCGAGGCTCTGGCACAAGGAAGATGCAGGATGCCATGAGGCCTAGCAACCTCAAAAAGTCGAAGGCTGGGAGACGTTGGGCATTTTGAAACTTGGTGACCATCTGCAGAAGATCTTGAGCCCTCACCTCTGGTGGCGAGGCTTTCCCCAGGGAAGTGTCCAGGACCGCTCCGATAAACTGGAGTCTCTGTGATGGTATCATCTGTGACTTCTTTAAATTGAGGGTGAAGCCCAGTTTGTGAAGGAAGTGGCAGACATAATCTAGTTGGATCTGAGCTTGTTCTGAAGATACTGCTCTGATCAACCAATCGTCTAGGTAGGGGTAGACGTGGATCCCTTCCCTCCTTAGACTTGCAGCCACTACCGACATTAGCTTGTTGAAGACCCTCGGGCGGAGGTCAGCCCAAATGGCAGAACTCAAAATTGATAGTGAGAGTTGCCAATTGCAAACCTCAGGTATTTCCTGCGTTTGAGATGGATTGGCACATGGAAATAAGCATCCTGAATGTCTAGAGATACCAGCCAGTCCTGAAGCTGGAGGGCCTGAAGGATCTGAGAGAGAGTCACCATCTTGAACTTGACCTTCCTGAGGAATTTGTTCAATTCTCGTAAGTCCAAGATGGGTCTCAGTCCTCCGTCCTTCTTCGGTACTAGAAAATAGGGGGAATACCAACCCTTGTTCCTCTATGCTACAGGTTCTATGGCACCTTTCTCTAGCAGGTCTAGAATCTCCTGCGAAAGGAGCGGATCTGGAAACTTCAAAGAGTTGTTCCCCGGTGGATGACTCTGAGGGGTGCGTAGAAAAGGCAGGCAGTAACCTTGGGCAACTGTCTCCAATGCCCAAGCATCTGACGTAATAGCCTGCCATTCCGTCAAATGTTGAGTTAACCTGCCCCCTACTGGTGTCTTGTGAGGAGAGACCTCTGAGTGGTTTAGAGGCAGCTGACGCAGATTCTGAGGGAAAAGAGGCATCTGCTGCTGCTGCGGCTTTTGTATTTTTACCCCGTCCAAGGCGGGTGAATCGTTTTTGGCCCTTTGAGCCAGCTGTCCTCTGCCTTTTTCGAATGCGGAATAAAAGCGAAAGGACCTACCCCTCCAAGAGGTTCGTGATGGGCGATACAGAGTTTGGCGGATTGCAGCTCCAAGAGATTTCGCTGCTGCCTTGGATGTTTGTAACTTCTCTAGGCTGTCATCAGCCTTCTTACCAGACGAAGTGCCATCAAAGGGCATATTCAAAAGTCTGGCCTGTACATCTGGAGCAAAATCGGACTTTCGCAACCACGCAAATCTGCGGATTGTAGTACTTGCCGCCATGGCCCTGCTGATACTGTCAGCAGAATCAGTGCCAGTTTGAAGGGACTCACACATTGCGTCTTTGCCATCTTTAATGATGTTCAGAAATGCTTCCCTTTCCTCTCCTTCCGGGAGACAGTCAGCCGCAGATGAAGCACACTCCCAAAGTGTATGACTAAATCTTGCGAGCGTGCAAGTAGCATTAATAGATTTAAGTGCCATGCTACATGCCGAGAAGACCTTTTTTGACATAGCGTCAAACCTTTTATCATCCCTGTCTTGTGGAATAGTAGGGTATGCAGATCTACTGTTCGATGAAGTTGCTGCTTGTACAACCAAACTCTCTGGGGTTGGATGTTTGCTCAAATATTCAGGGTCTGAAGCAGATACCCTATATTTGGCATTTAGTTTTTTGTTAACTGCCGGGATAACCTCAGGGGTTTCCCAGTTGACAGATATTTTTCTCTGCAATGCAGTATGAAAGGGAACCACATGATCTTCCTGTGAGCCTTTCAGTAAAATGTCCGTAAGATCATCCTGTTGAAAAGAAGGTGAAGGTGTAGACCACCCCATGAACTCTATTATTCTGGCCATTAAGACCCAATAAGAGGTCTCAGCATGTTCCCCTGAGTCTGGTTTAACGAATTCTACTTCTGGAGAAGTATCTAAACCACTTGCCTCATGCAAAGAGTCTTGAAGGTCCTTCAATCTATTCTCTTCAGAGATAAATTCCTCTGGTATAGGTGTAGTGGTCCTCTGTAACCCAAAGGGTCTTTCATGGTCAGAATCCTCCCCTTCCTCATATATAGAGGACAAAGGTCTGAAATAATCTGACCTTGGGTATGGTTCAAAACCCATTTCTAAAGCAGACGGGGCCAAGCTTGTAGTAACCGGTTGAGAAAATGTCAAAGTTGTCGACACGGAAGTCAAAGGCTTCGATGAAAACAAAAAAGTTGTCGAAAAAGTATGAAGAGGCCTCGAAGAACTCGAGAGGATCGGAATCCTACTCGGAGTCATCAAGGTTATCAACGACATCCTCGAGGTCATGGTCGAACCCCTCGGTACGTCTGCTGACTGAGATGTAGTAACAGCAGTAGGTCTGTCCTTTATTGGTGTTGACAGCGGCATCGAAGACGGCGTCGATTCGTCTGATATGTGTGTTGACGGACCCTTCGATAAAGGCGTCGATAACACAGATTTATGAGTCGAAGGAACCTTCGATGATGGCGTCGATGACGCAGTCTTACTGCCTTTGCTCAAGGGTTCATGACGCTCTCGAGTAGTTTCTTTCGCCAGGTGCAACGACTCGCGGCGTTTCGATTTTCCGGGTCTTTCACCCAGGGTATCACCTTTAGCCATCTCCGAGGGGGTCGAGGCCGCTTTCTCGAAGACGCTAAGCATCATTTTTTTTACAGAATTCCTCCCACTTAGCTGGAGAGCTGTGTTTCGTGGGGCAGGTGACCCTTTCCGGGGAAGAAGAAGACGAAGAAGAGGGAGATCTACGACACCTCTTTTTCGAGTGTTTAGATCTTGAAGACTGATGGGAACCGCTTCGAGACCTTGAGCGAGAATGTTTCCTGTGACAGCGAGGAGACGAATGTCTCGACTCTGGCGAGGAAACTTTCGAAGACGTTGAAGTTTTAAGAGTCTTACCTCTTTCTAGATTCCCCTTACGCTCCTTCAAGGCTTTCGCCGTCATGGACATACAGTCCTTGCATTCCGAACAGTGATGCTTCGATCCCAGGCACTGCAAACAGATCCTGTGAGGATCCGTCAATTACATTTTCTTCCCCCAATCTCGACAGTTTTTGAAGCCGGAACGTGGGGTTCACGGTTCAGAAGAGGAAGCCATCGAACGAAGAAGATATCTTTGAGGAATAATAAGTAAATACTTGAAGAAGGAACTGAGCAACAAGATTCCGAGGCCCATGAAGCGCGGAAAAACGGAACTGAGCAACGGACACTGTCGGGGGACACCAACTCGAGGGACGTCGATGCGCAGCGCCCTCTACTGAAAGCATTTTCTGAGGCCAGCAAGCTGGAATTGATCTATCAAGATAAGGAATACGTCGGAGGACACAATCCCTTCAAAATCCCCGATTCACACAGCCTGGCTGTCAATCACTCAGCAGTTGGGATGTCCGGCCTCCACCTCAGCCAATCAACACAAAGTGCGACCTGGGTCTCCAAGGAAACCCTGTGCAGGGGGTGACTAAACCCCTCCCTCACATTCAGCCCACCTAGACACCCAGACGACAAAGGAGTGCTTCTGGACAGAAGCCCGCCAAAGGTTGTCGAACAAAGAAGGCAAACCTGGCTTGGCACGAAAAGTAAGACACAAGAAGGACCTTAACAAAAAGAAATGGCGACTAAACCCAACCAGAGCCAAAATAAAAAGTATTTGGTCAAACGGGTTTATGTTCGAGGCTAATACAATAGCCAAAAACAGGATCACATTTATATAGTATAATCGCAGTAGAAAAGTTAGGGTAGATACCACTGCAACCAGCCAAGTCTAAATGTTAAGGGAGCAAAACAAAGCTCCAAGAGGCACAGAAAAAAGGGGTAGCAATTAACCCTTTCCAATACTCTCAAAAGACAACCCTGTGTCACTGCACTGAAGGTGCTGTGTGACACACAAAAACGTGGAGCTTATGGAGTGGTGTGGCCCGAGAGCCCAAGACCACACAGAAAGTAGAAATAGATATGGCAAAACACATGTAAGAGTGGGAAAAAGGGCTCCCACTCTTACCAGGTGGAAAAAAATAAATCCCTGAAATCCAGCAAAGCTGCTGAGGGACTCACTAGGTGAGGGAAATTAGCCATAAAAGAGAATTCTCCCTAACACTCACCCCCCACCCCCAGACTAAGGGACAGGAGGATCTAATCCACTCCTGGATGGATCTCATTCTAGTTGGTTATAAACATCCTAGAGAGACCATCAGCATTTTGGTGGTGACTTCCTGCTCTGTGCTCAATGGTAAAATCAAAGCCTTGCAGGCAGATTTACCATCTTAGTAACTTAAGGTTTTCCCCTTTCATTTGCATCAGCCATCTCAAGAGTTGGTGGTCAGTCTGAATAACAAAAGTAGATCCACACAAGCATGGTCTAAACGTCTTCAGTGCCCACACAATATCGAAACATTCACGTTCTATTGTTGCCCACCTTGTCTCAGGATCCTTTAACTTCCTGCTGATGAAACAAATGGGATGTGCCCTACCTTTCTCATCCAGTTGACTAAGGACTGCACCTATACCTGCATTAGAAGCATCAGTTTGTACAATGAAGGGTTGGTGGTAGTCAGGAACTCTTAGGACTGGAGCTTGGCAAAGGGCTTTCTTCAGGCCTTCAAAGGCTTGAGTGCACTCCTCATTCCATCTGACTTCATTAGGAAATTTTGGAGAGTTGATCACATTCAAGTGAGAAGCTATGGTCCCATAGTTCTCTATGAAGTTCCTGTAATACCCAGTGAGACCTAGGAAGGCTCTCACTTGGGTTTGAGTAGTAGAGGTGGCCCAGTTTTGTACAGCTTGTACTTTTCTAGGCAATGGCCTTATTTCACCTCCTCCTACCTCATGTCCAAAGTAGACCACTTTGCTCTGACCAATTTGACATTTACTTGCCTTTATGGTCGGATGGGCCTGTTCAAGAGCCTGCAAAACATATCCTAGGTGACCAATATGTTCTTTCCATGTAGGGCTGAACACTGCAATGTCATCCAATTATGCCATGCAGACGTCCTCCATCCCATTGAGAACCTAATTGACCATCCTTTGAAATGTAGCAGGTGCATTCTTTAGTCCAAAAGGCATTACCTTAAATTGGTAGAGGCTAGCTGCGGTGGAGAATGCAGTCATCTCCTTGGCATGGTCTGTCAGGGCTGTTTGCCAATAGCCTGACGTTAGGTCAAATGTGCTGAGGTACTTGGCTGCACCAAGTTTGTCCACCAGCTCATCTGTCCTAGGTAAAGGATGGGCATCAGTCTTGGTGACTGCATTCAGAGCTCTATAGTCCACACAGAATCTCATCTCTTTGGACCCTGCCTTTGGTACAAGCATAATTGGGCTAGACCATGGGCTAGTAGAGGGCTCTATTACCCCGAGATCAAGCATCTTGTTGAACGCATTCCTTATATGGGCTCTTACATTGTCTGACATTCTGTACCCTCTGCTTTTCACAGGCAAACAGTCACCAGTGAGGATATCATGCTGGCCCCAAGGGGTCAAGCCTGGTGAAAGTGAGAACAGGGAGGCACACTGATTTAACAGTAATTTGCACTCCTCCTGCTGGTCAGATGTTTGACTGGAAGAGAGATTAACTCCTTCCACTTTCTCATCTAAAGGTAAGCCTCTGAGGAGGTCAGGCAGAGGTTCACTCTCCTCCTCCTCTTGAGCTGAAGCTAAAGGCAAAGCTCCCATTTCAGGTCTAGAGACCTAAGCCTTCAAACGGTTGGTGTGAAAGACTCTGGAAGCCTCCTTAGGATTGCCTAAGTCCACCAGATAGTTCACCTCTCCAAGTTTACCCACAACTTTGAAGGGTCCTATCCATTTGTCCTGCAAGGCCCTCTGCCTTGTGGGAACCATAACAAGAACAAGCTGGTGTGAGTAAACTCAACCATGTTAGCCTTCTGGTCGTGCCAATGCTTGACCAGAGCTTGACCAGCCCTCAAGTTATCACTTGCCTCTGACATCATGTGTGAAATTCTCCTCTGGAGACCTGTCACATAGTCAGTCACTCTGAATGGCTGGGGGAAGGAGCTCTCTCCAACCCCTCCTTAATCAGGGCCAATGGACCTCTGACTGGATGGCCATAGAGAAGTTCAAAGGGACTGTAACCTACTCCCTCCTGAGGGACCTCTCTATATGCAAGGAGAAGGCATGGCAGTAGAAGGTCCCACTTTCTTTTAAGGGGTTCTTCTAAAGCACCTATTATGCTCTTCATAGTCCTGTTAAACCTCCCCACCAACCCATCTGTTTGTGGGTGGTAGGCAGTAGAGAACGTGTAAGTGATTCCACAGGTTTTCCACATGGCCTGCATGTAGTGAGACATAAAATGTGATCTCCTGTCAGATATCACTTCCTTAGGAAAACCTACTCCGGTAAAAATACCAAATAGGGGCTTAGCCATAGCCTGAGCCGTAACAGTTCTCATAGGTATTGCTTCAGGATACCTAGTAGCATGGTCTACTACAACCAGGATAAACCTGTTACCTGAAGATGTGGGAGTGTCAAGGGGACCAACAATGTCAATCCTGACCCTCTCAAAAGGAACTCCCACCACTGGGAGAGGCACCAAGGGTGCCACATTCTTGGCTCCACTTTTGCCAGAGGTTTGGCAAGTGTGGCAGCTCCTACAGAATGTGTCTACTTCTGAACCCATTTTATGCCAGTAGAAGTAAAGAGAGAGCCTTTCATTTGTCTTCTTAAAACTTAAGTGACCAGCCAAACGTATCTCGTGGGCTAACTGTAGGAACTGGAGTAGGTTCACTAGAGGTACTAGAAGTCTTTTGCAGTCTCCAGGGGTTGACTCAGTTGGTTCACCTTAGAAGAGGCCATCTTCCCAGTGCAACCTATACTTCCCAGGCTGTTCCCGGTCAAGCTGAGAAGCTGTCTTTAGGCGAAGACCTTCAAGAGTAGGACACTCTCTTTTGTCCTCTGCTGAAGTCTGCCCTGTTGGGTCCACCTTCTGCCAGTAGAGACCGCAGCTCAGGATGTTCAACAGGGTCCAGAACTCCAACCAGAGTAAGGTCTTCTTCCAGATCTGATTCTTCAGTATCTGGTGGAACCACACAGGGTTGAACCTCACACTCTGCCTCAGCTGGTAGAGGAGTCACAGGTGTGACTTTGGACAGTCTTGGGGATGTCCTTGTAGGCACAGGGGTGCTTGCTGTTTTCTTGCTGGTAGACTTGGGTTTCCCCTTTGTCTCTTTTTGTCTTGCAATATCAATAAGTAAGTCCTGTGGACATGGCGTGATAGCTTCTTCTATCAATTCCCCGGGAGATCCTCTCAAGGTTCTCTCCCTTGCAGACCTTGTGAGCTCCTGCTTCCTTTTGCTGTGGGGTCTGGGGGTAATAGACAAAACTCCAAGAGTTTTCAAGTCATTACCCAACAGAACCCTCCCAGGTACATCACTTTGCACACTAACAGGTATTCTGACAGTCATGTCATTACACTGGATGAGAGCTGGTAACTGGGGAACCATTTGCACAGGGCCTCCAGCTAACTTGGTTAGGTGTTTGGGTGCCTTAGCAACATCCTCCACCTTGAAAAAACATTCATCAACCACAGTTATGCTGGCTCCAGTGTCTCTGATAGCAGGTGTCTCCTGACCATTCACAAGAACACTATCCTTATAATACTATTTAGTGTTATCTGGGATTCAGTTATAGACATCTAAGTTCTGTTGTTCCCAAAGACCCAAGGACACTAAAGAAACACTAGCTGCGACTCTCATGGGCTCATCAGCTAGTAACTGAAAGTTTCCACTGGCTATAGGTACTTCTTCCACCTGGGAGAAGGCTAAGGAGACAGTGTGGTCCCCTGAAGGTTTACCCTTGCATCTGGGATCCCCTTTCACATGGTCAGTTGACCCACAAGCAAAGCATTTTCCAAATGCTTTAATGAATGGGGGCTTCTGACCTCCATCTGGTTTGGGACCAGATGGGACACTAGCCTGATTCGGTTTCCCTTGTGGCTTACACTAGTTCTGTTTGGGGCCCTCCTTTGGATAGAAGTTATTGACATTCTCCTTGTTATCTTTCTTTGGCTGCTTTCCCTCATCCTTCTTCTGAGTTGCCCCAGAATCCTTGTGAGTAGCCCTGTTGGCAACCCACAAGTCAGAAGCCTTAGATAGCTTCTTAGGATCTATTTCCTTTGAATCAGCCAAGTGCTGGCTAAGCTCAGGAGAGCAGGCATCATATATTGACTTCAACATAACAAGATTCCTCAAACCTTCATAAGTGTTCACTTTGTAACCCTTAATCCAACCATCTAAGTTCTTCAAACATTCACACATCCAGATAGCCCAAGATGTACCATCATACTTTTTGAGGGTCCTAAACCTCTTAAGGTACTGGGGAGGGGTCTTCCCAAATCTAGCTATCAAAGCTAGCTTCACACACTCATAATCCTGCTTATCATCCTCCCCCAACTCCATTATAGCATCACTTGCAACAAGGGGAAGCCCAGAGAAAAGCCAAGGAATCAACTTATTCCCTGTGATACCCTGAATCCCATGATTATATTCAAACACTGATAACCAATCTAATACATCAAGTTTAGTCACATACATCCCAATCATTTCCTTTGGCATACACGGTCTCTTAGGGCTGGAAGACCTAGTAGATTCTGAGAGAGAAGCATTTTCCAAAGACAATTTCTTCATCTATAAAGCATGAGCAATCTCCATTTCTCTGAGCCTTAACTCTTGATGTTTCATGGCAGTTTGTGCCTCAATACGTTTCACTTCCAATTCAAGTCTCATTTTCTCAAGAGAAATACATTCAGGGGTGAGGGTAGGACCTGTTGGGGTCCCTGTGGACAGAGGTTGTGGTTTCTGGGCAGGTAGAGGAGTGGTAGGGCCTTCTGATATAGACTCATCTACTCCCTCTAGTCCAACACTCTCAGAATCAGAAACATCATTATCCACATCTGCTGGAGTGGTAGGCCCTTCTGACCCACTCTCCAGACTTTGTTTTCCCAATAATTTAGCAACCTGTTCAGATTTCTTTCCTTTACCAGAGAGTCTCTGTTCTCTACACATGGTTCTCAAAACCTCAGCAGTGTAGTTTAAGAGATTCTCTTCACTGTAGTTTTCCATATTTTACATGATTTTTCAGTTAATAGAAATAGTGGTGTTTAGCCTTGTGGTTAGTTGACCCAAGGTAATAGCAGCACTCTAAGTGTAATCACTATACTTACAAATCCCACCGCTGTACACCAGTGTTAGGCAGAATCAAATGCAGTGCCCTTAGGGACCACTGCACACAATTAAGACTACACGTGGCAATACAAGCTCACCTTTGGTACAAGCCTATACTACACAGAAAGAGTGGTAGCAATGGCTGAGCAGCCAGACCTATCTTCTCAAGAGCAAATCTGCAGTAGTAGAGATTACATAAAGGACTACAATTACGGTGAATCAAGCAAAGACTGACTAAAGGTTTCTGGTTAAAAAATATAAGTACATTTGTTTTTAAACCATCTGTTCACAAAACACTTCACTTCTAATAAAATAAAACCACACTTCAAATATACTACACACAACCAATTCCCCTTGTGCAGGACAATTTAAGGTAAGTACCTTAGGATTTGACAGACTGGTGTTATGAAACAAAGACGTTACCGGGAGTACATATGCAATCACTTTTTCACATTAATGACAGTTCGGTCTTACTAAAGATAAGCGTACTCGCGGGAAGAAAGTTCACGATTCGAGGTTGCCAGGAGTACTTAGATATTGTCACAAAAGGAGACAAAAGTTATAAGAGGGAAGAAAGAAAAGGACAAGTCTTTGGTGAGGAAGAAGGGTTCACCCCAATTCCTCGAAGACGGACACAGTACCTTATTCGTTGGAGAACGCTGGTGCCATGGCAGTTGTTCCTGGTAGTTTCTTGCAGACTCACGGTTCCTGGAGCTTCAGTCGTGGGGACAAGAAGGAGGACGTCTGGAGCGATCTGCACTTCCCAGGGATGAGGCCAGCAGCAGCGACGCAACGGTGAATAAAAGGTGTGCTCCTTTAAAACAGGAGAGGCTCTTCAGATGGCTATCCGGACCATTACAGCAGTGTGCAGTGATTTTGACCACAAAGAGGATCCTCTGGCTGTGGATGATGAGCTGGTTGACCCACCATGCTCAAGGGAAGAAGACTGGATCTTCTCTGGTCGTTGAAGGGTAGATAGCTCAGGACTACAGCAGGGCTTCACTGGGACTCAGGAGTTGCAGCCGCCGTCTTTTTCTCTGCTTCTCTTCGGTTCTTTGCAGTTCCAGTGGCAACTCTGACTTCCAGCCCAAGAGTCCTGCCTTTTATGGCACAATCCCCCATACACGCAGCCTGGCTGTCAATCACTCAGCAGGGGGGTTGTCCGGCCCGGAAAACCACCACAGCCAATCAACACAAAGTGCAACTTGGGTCTCCAGGGAGACCCTGTGCAGGGGGTGACTAAACCCCTCCTTCACATTCAGCCCACTTAAACACCCAGACGTCAAAGGAGGGCTTCTGGACAGAAGCCTGCCAAAGGTCGGCGAACAAAGAAGGCAAACCTGGTTTGGCGCAAAAAGTAAGACACAAGAAGGACCTTAACAAAAAGAAATGGCAACTAAACCCGACCGGAGCCAAAATGAAAAGTATTTGGTCAAACGGGTTTATGAGGCTAATACAATAGCCTAAAACAGTACCACGTTTATATAGTATAATCGCGGTAGAAAAGTTAGGGTCGATAGCACTGCCACCAGCCAAGTTTAAATGTTAAGAGAGCAAAACAAAGCTCCAAGAGGCACAGACAAAAATGGGTAGGAATTAACCCTTTCCAATGCTCCATGTAAGATGGGGTGTACTGGGTCTGTAATTTAAAAAGACTACAGAAAGTTAATGGCAACTTTACATGTTCCTGGGGGACAGTAGTCAGCCCCAGAAAAATGGAGTCAGTGGGAAGTCTCAAAAGGCAACCCTGTGTCACTGCACTGAAGGTGTTGTGTAACACACACAAAAGTGGGGCTCATGGAGTGGTGTGGCTCCAGAGCCCAAGAGCACACAGAAAGTAGAAATACACATGGCAAAACACTAAAGGGCTCACACTCTTACCAGGTGAAAAAAATAAACCCCTGAAATCCAGCAAAGCTGCTGAGGGTCTCATTAGGTGAGGGAAATTAGCCATAAAAGAGAATTCTCCCTAACAGCAGGGTATGTGTATTTGGGGTACGCGAGTGAGATTTTCATGCAATTTCACTGGGGTGAGCGGGGTATGTGTATTCCAGGGTACGTGAGTGAATTTCTCACGCAATTTCGCTGGTAGAAGCAGGTTATGTGTATTCCGGGCTATGTAAGTGCGCTATACATGCAATTTTGCGGGCCCTCCTGGGTGTGCCCTCCCCCCTCCACATGCCTCGCAGGCAGCCCACACCACAGGGGACCACCCTACACCCCTGACCATGCCCCGCAGCCAGCCCACACCACAGGAGACCACCCTACACCCCTGACCATGCCCCGCAGCCAGCCCACATGGCACCATGCACTTGTGAGCCCCAACTCATGTCCCCCCAGTGACAGGCACCTGCCAGCAGGCCCTGACCCATGTCCCCCCACGCCAACCCCATTGATGGCAACCTGCCAGCCGGACCCGACTCATGCCCCCCCCCACTCCACCCCCATTGACGGCAACCTGACAGCAGGCCCCGACTCATGTCCCCCCCAACCCACCCCCATTCATGGCAACCTGCCAGCAGGCCCTGACTCATGTCCCACCACCCCAACCCCATTGATGGCAACCTGCCAGCAGGCTCGGACTCATGTCCTCCCTACCCCCATTGACGGCAACCTGCCAGCAGGCCCCGACACATGTCCCTCCACCAGTGACAGGCACCTGCCAGCAGGCCCCGACACATGTCCCCCCACCCCATCCCCATTGATGACAACCTGCCAGCAGGCCGCGACATATGTCCCCCCACCAGTGACGGGCACCTGCCAGCAGGCCCCGACTCATGTCCCGCCACCCCCACTGATGGCAACCTGCCAGCAAGCCCCGTCTCATGTCCCCCCCACCCCACCCCCATTGACGGCAGCCTGTCAGCAGGCCCCGACTCATGTCCCCCCTACCCTACCCCCATTGACGGCAACCTGCCAGCAGGCCCCGCCACATGTCCCCCCACCAGTGGCGGGCACCTGCCAGCAGGCCACGCCTCATGTCCCCCCACCCAATCCCCATTGACGGCAACCTGCCAGCAGGCCCTGACGCATGTCCCCTCACCAGTGATGGGCACCTGCCAGCAGGCCCCGACTCATGTCCCCCCACCCCCATTGATGGCAACCTGCCAGCCGGCCCCGACTCATGTCCCCCCTACCCCACCCCCATTGACGGCAACCTGCCAACAGACCCTGCACATGTCCCCCCACCAGTGACGGTCACCTGCCAGCAGGCCCCGACTCATGTCCCCCCACCCCATCCCCATTGACGGCAACCTGCCAGCAGGCCCAGACACGTCCCCCCAACAGTGACGGGCACCTGCCTGCCAGCAGGCCCGACTCATGTCCCCCCACACCACCCCCATTGACGGCAACCTGCCAGAAGGCCCCCGACACATGTCTCCCCAAACACCACGTCATAACAATACAGACCCATGGCTCTAATGCCAACCCAAATTCCACCCTGACACCCAAGTTCAAACAAGCACCCATCCACTGCACCCACTCCCTAGTAAATTACCCATGCCATGAGAGTCTGAAAAGAACAAGCATGCGCATGAATAAATGTCCTACAGACCCACACAGTGGCAACACATGACAGAGCCAATGCTCATAGAGAAATGCACGAAAATGAGAGAAGACCACACAAATAATATAGATCCAAAAAATGTATTAAATGTAACATGCAAACTCAAAACCAAAAGCACACATGAAAATTGAAATTATTCAGGGTCAGTATGAGAAAAAAATCAAATCCAAGAAAAAAGTGACATCCATGAAAAGCCAAATGAAAAGTGGTCCATCGCCAATGTCCAAGAAACGAAAGCCAAAGGTAAAAAAAACAAAAAAACATTACTGCATGGGTCCAAAATATAAAGAAAGTATGTACATGTCTGCAACTGTTTACAAAGAAAGTCACAAGGGTACATGATCCCCAGAAGAAAGAAAACCTATGCAGAAAGCAATAAAAAACATAACTATGTACAATAAGGTGGAGCAAAGTCCAGCACTCCAAAAAAAATAAAAATAAAAGGAAACATATGTCTAAAGAACTATGTACAAAAGGCGGCGGGCCAGTCCCACGGCTAACTTGTTGATGTTCTGGGCCAGGGCATCATCGAACTCCACGTCGATCATCCGGAGGCAGGCCTTTTCCCTGGCCTCGAGGGCTCGCAGGGATGCAGCCATGGTATCCAGAAACTCCCTGAGAGTTTCCTCAAGGCACTCAGCCCGCCTCAAAGCCCAGTTCATGGAGTTCTCTGCCATGGCCATCCTGAGCCGCGCCCTCTCCGCCCGCACCACTCCACATCTATCTGCTGGCCCAACCGCTGCCACATGGAAGACACTCCCAGTTCTGGGTCCCCCTGCCCCTCGGCCAATGCCTGCTCCCAGGATGTTGATGGCCCGAGCCATGATGCCTCCCATGCTGTGCCTGTTGCTGCCTCCAATGCAACTGCCTCTGCCACCACAATGGCATCCAGGCTGATGGAATCCCCCGGCGCCGTTGTGCACGTGCCCTGCTTGTTGATGCTTGCACGTCCTACATTTGCTGGCGTCCAGTTGGTGGGGTGGCCATCCCTGCTGGACATCTTGCTCCCGACTGTGGCAGGGATGTGTTCTCTACCAGCCTGGCTGCTGGCTCAGGGGCAGCTCCACAGGGGGCCCAGGTTATACTTGGGTGGGAAGACGGCACGGAGGACGACTGGCGCATTGGGGGTTCAGTTGAGGAGAGGGTCGCAAGAACCTCCAGCACACGGAGGAACCCAGTGCCGACTCCCTGTCCTAGTATATCGACACGCCCAAACAGGTATTTGAAATGAAGCCAACCCAACTAGGACAGGCTGAACCCGATCACAGATAGCCACGTCCGCAGGGAGAGGAAGGTCAGTTGTTGTTTGCGCATCCCCTCCCTGAAAACGGGTCTGGACATAGGTATCCCTGCTGGTGCCGGCTGATGCAGTCACAGGATCGGGGGCAGGATTACACACAGGCACCTTCACGGCGGCCTGTGCTGCCTCCTGTCCCTACCCCTGGACTGCACTATTAGCACCAGTGCAATCCCCCCTTCCAGGCCCTTTGCGTGGGGCTGTCACAGCCTCCTCCTCAACCAAACCCTCCACCAACCTGGATGACTCTGTGCCGTCTTCCTCCATGGGCCTCTCTGGGGGCTCAGCTGCCCCTTCTGCCACGGATGCAGCACCAGACTCCTCACCCTCACTCCCAGAAGATATGATTACCTGGGGGGGGGGGGTTGTTGGACCTTGCGTCTCTGGCTGACGGTGGCATCCCTGCCGCTGTGCTCCACAGCACCGTCTCCGCCCTCTTCATCAGTCGACGCTGTAGACAGAGAGAGATAGAACACAGGCATCAGGGCACTGTACAATGGTCTGATACACACATGACAGTTACACATGAGTGTCAGTGTCAGACATCACAGATGACATCACACTCCCCATTACTCATGTTATTTGAACCCACACACATGCACAAATTAACAGGAATCGTGCAGCAGGCATCAGCATCCATACACACGCAACTGCATGAACATCCAAAGGTTGGCATGACGTTGCAAGCAACACGGGGAGTGGCCAACACATGCACACATGCCACCAGACAGACATGCATCTGTACATCTCCACCACCTGTCACAATGCAATCATCGGCAACTATGTCACATCTGCCAATCAGGTATCCAGATGTCCGGGACACATGCATCCATGGTGTCTCACTGTCACACACATGCCAAACAGACATACGCACATGTACACTGTGCACGTACATGAAGGTGGGACCAGCATCCATGTGTCACACAACAAACATGGCATAGTACAGACCACTGATGTGCACCACACATGACTTGTCACACATGCAGCATGGGCCTGTCCCTGCACACAGACATGCATACATGGGCCATGTCAGACATATGTCCAAGCTGCACACTCCTGCCACACTCAACATGCCCTGTGTAGAATGGGATAGGCCACACACTCAGAACTCAACTCCAGAAGGGTCTGCCTCTCTAGTACCTGGTGGTCAAGCACTGGGTTGTTGCGTTCCAGGACCCTCATCTGGTCTTTGGTAAGTTGGACCTGGCGCCCCCCTGCATCCGCTACACACAAGAGGCGCTGGGCCTTCATGAGGGTCCTGGACCTGTAGTCCTCCCAGCACTTCTGGATGTGTTTCAAGTCGCGGGTTGCCACCCCCTCCGCGTTGATGGCAACCACGATGTCCGACTAGGTCCTCTTCCATCCTTGCTTGTCAGCGCACGGTCATCTGAAGAGGGCATCATAATGCCCCAGGACTTGCTTCACCAGAATGCCAAATTCTCCGGCTGAGAAGCTGACAGCCCTCTGCCTCTCTGGCTGGGGGTTGCCAGTGGTCTCAGATGGTGTTTGCCCCGACATGGCAAACCTCGAGGCAAGTGTGAGTGGGCAACTGGGTCCTGGGGCTGGGCTGTGGAGCGATGGAACAGCAGTCGGGAGTCTTGTGTTCCAGCAGGGGTGGTCGCAGCAACTGGACCCCTGCAGATAGCTGATGTGCAGGCACCAAATAGCAGGGCACGTGGGCAGCAGGATGGCAGGCAGTAGCAGATGGCCCATGGGAGGCTGCCTGGGGCTCTGGGGGGCAGGAAAATGGGCTTCTGGGCGGGAACGTGGTCTTCCGTGTGTTTGCCTGAAAATCGAGGAAAGGCCCTTGCGTAAGTGACGTGGCATGCATAGGCGTTGCTGTGCGCAGGGGTTAAAGGTTCGTGTAGGACGCCATTTTCTTGTACATGCTTTTTGTGGAGAGCGAGCGTGTGATTCATGTACTTCTTGTGGGATGACACGCGATTACTTCACAACGGTTGCAGTGTGTACTCCTTGTTTACTGTGGCAGAGCTCAATTCTTCTTTTGGCGGAGGTGTTGCCAACGCGCACATGCGCGGCTTCTTTTCATTCATTTTCCAGAGTCGCACACGTATTTTTCTACTGTGGTTGCCCCCGTGTGTCGCATACCCATTCAGAGATCATTGTAGCCTGCTTGTACCACGCGTGTGCATTTTTTGTGTTTCTGGGTGCCACAGCATACTGCGGGTCTTTCATTCCACGCACGTGGGCTACCGAGGGGTCACATGCAGGTTTGTTTTTGTTTTTGGGGTGCCTGAGCGTTGCGTGACCCGTCATTTTTTCCCATGGTCGCAGACAGCCTTGCAAGAGTACAGGGGTACCTATTCCATCTAGTTCCCTGCCCCCTTCTCCCCAATTGGCCAGGACAATTGTTTCGTGCACCTCCTATTTGCACAAGTACATCAGTGCCATGGTTGGGAGACGACCAAGTAGTAAGGGAGGCAAAGGTGGCCAATCTCCAAGAGGTGTCCACAGTAGGGAATGTGGCCAGGATGAGCAGGGAGGGCAGGGTGGCCAAGGTGGCAGTGGTGGGCAACGTGGGCAGGGTGGCCCAAGAGGGCAGTGTGTCTAGGACCATTCAGGGACACCTGAGCCCCCCCAGTGGGTCAGGGAGATGCAGCTGACACAATCCCAGCTCAGGCCCTGCTAGCCTGGCCCGGATTGGTCACCGAACAGGCACGGAATGACTCACAGGCTGACTTCCGTGTCACAAAGTCCAAGCCACACGTGGCGGTGAAAGTTGCTGTTACCAGGCCACATGGATCAGGGGCAGCAATGTCACTGCACCCCAGCTATGAGTCACCCAGCGGGACAGTGTTGGTCCCGGGCCCTCACACCAAGGCAGTTGTGCCACTTGGTCCTGGCAACAGCACCCAGCAGCCAATCCCTGCAGTGAGACCTTTGGTCATCGTGCCATTGCCTGCTTCCAGTGGCCAGTCCACCTGCGCTTCAGCCCTTACAGACCAGAGCGGTGTAAGCCACTCAGGGTCCACACCACCTCTCAAGAGGAAGAAGAGTGCTCTTGCAGAACAGGCTGGGACCCCAGACACGGCTCACCCCTCCGGTACGTCAAGGAAGTGGAGTTTCAATAATGTGGAACTAGACGAACTTGTGGGCTATGTGTCAGAACATGGCCACAACATGTTGGTGACGGCAGGGTGCAAGACTACAACTGCTCAGTGTAGGGCCCACTGGCAGTGCATCGCGGACCACATTAGTTCGCTTGGATTTGTGAAGCGCACAGATGATGATTGCTCAAAACGTTGGAATGACCTCAAACACCGAGCAATAAAACAAGCTGGCTTCTAATTACGCCTCTACTCTGATGACTGGCAGTGGGTCACTACCAGAGGAGGATGAACTCACAGAACATGAGGCAATTGCTAGAGGGTTCATCGCAGAGGATCAGATCCAAAGCGTGGGAGACCTACCAGATCTTGAGACAATGTCTGGTGAGTGCCCATGCGTGTGTGTCCAGATCATGTGTATGTTGCTTGGGTGAAGTGTTGTGATTGAGTGCCAGGTCAAGCTATGTAGTCATAACTGCTATATGTGACCCATGTAGTGCCTCCAAGCCATCCCCCGCCCTTGGGTTTGGGGTTCACTGTATCCCTACTGACCCCTGCAAACACTTTGCACATGATGATTGCACTTGCCCTTAAACTACCATCATGTCATGACATTGTTATTACAGTTTTTTCTCTTATTGATGGAATCATTTGCATGAAAAATTCAGATTTGTGTGCCGTTCTGCCCCAAAATCACCATACTTCAGACAGGGATTTCCTCCACAAAGGCCCACAAATGTGCACTTTTTATGCAAATGATTTCATCAATCAGGCTGATTGACTGCTGTGCACCTACACATGCACTGTACCCGATCACTTCTGAGCCCTGTTTGAATCTTCAACATGACAATTGAGTTGTGTCATGTCCAAGTGACCTACCATTGATGTATCCATTTGCCTCCCATCACTGTATTTGAACACACTGGCATTGTTGCAGCGTGTGACACATGTGTGTTTTGTCCCACTCTTTTGCATGCTCTGTTTGATGATATGCGTTTGACATGGATGGGGGAAAGTAGTGATTAACTCTCATATGGGAGTCCTTGTCAGTTCTGGCATGGCTATGCTACGTGCCATCTCTGTGCTGGCATGTGTCATGTTTGTGGACGATCCATGCCACTCACAGGCTAATGTGTGATGCAGGTGATATGCAGCACATGTGTTGCTTTTCCATTTTGGAGTCATCAGTGTCTGCTTTCAGGGTCCCCTTCCACTTCATTGCCACTGCATGCATGGCTGAGTTTTGTCATGTGTGACATGTCTGATTAATGCATTGGATGTTTACATTGTGATGCCTATGTGTGTCGGCTATGCTGTTCCTGACTTATCTTTTCATTTTGTGTAGGTGATGAGGCACTAGGTGCTGTGGAGGAGAAGGAGATGGCGCAGGGGCAGGAGTACTCAGAGCCCCAACCAAGCAGCAGTGAAGGACGTGGGGAGGTGGTGCTCGAAAATCCATTGGTCCTACAGACCATCCTGTCCACAGGTGTCTCTGGGTACACCTCCGATGATCTCTATGGCTCAGGTGCTGAATCAGACATTGACACAAATGTCCGATCGCAGGTGACTGTTTCTGTCAGGGATGCTGTTCTGTCCAACGCACCTGCACTGTGGGTAGACCCCTCAATGGCCCATTCAGTATTGGAATGTCCGCCTGTGGCGGTTACAGATGCAGGGTTGCAATCCCCAATATTTGCTCCTGTTCCTAGGGAGGCAGATCAAAGGAGGAATGCAGTCCTGCACATCACCTTGGGGCCGACAGGTGTCGTGTCCGGCAACGCGGTGGCCATGTGCCACCGGGCAATACTGTGTGGGAGAACTCCATGTATGCAATTGCATAACAACAGGGGGCATCATGTGAGATGATGACTCAGGCTGTGGATAGGGTGGCCACTTCCATTCTCCCCCCCCGAAAGGCAGGTGGAGCTCCAGCAGCAGGCAACGCGGTCCACATGCCGCTCACACAGGCAGGACATGTTGGCCGCCAACAGGGACCAACGGGCTGAACTGGAGGCTCTGCGCACAGCCATATCTGCAGAGGCACAGGCCCATAGGGATGCCCTGAGGGAAGATAATACCTCGCTCGAGCTACTGTGGGTGCACTTGAGGTGTCCCGGAGTAGACGGTCAGAACAGCAGCCGGAGCAGCTAACACACACAATCACAGCTGAGCTCCAGGCAACCCCTGAGGAGGTCTGTGCATCACGTAAGGCCTTGCAGGCAGAACTCCGTGCTACCTGTGACGTGCTGCATGGGGACCTCCAGAACATCAACCTGCAGAACCAAACCTTTCAAACCCCCATGCTTGCTGCCATGGAGGAGCATACCATGGCTTTGCATGGTCTGCCTCCCATACCACGCACACCTTCTCATGTAGCCCCAGAGGGCGATGACAGCGACGGCAGTTCTCCCACTATCGGGTAGCCCTGCAGGCCATGAGCCCACTGAGGGTATTTTATTTTTTTTCTCAACATCCACGCATGTGGGTGTTGGGGTGCACCATGCACCTCCTCCCTCCTGGGTGGTTCCCCACCCCTGGGCCATTTTTGATATTTTTTTTTAATAATTTTTGTTTTTCCTCTTTTTTTTCTATTGTAAATTCATGTTACAGTGTGTTGCTTTGAGTGGTACCCGTAGGCATCCACTGTATGTTCCAGCTGGGCCCATGTTAGGCAGAATCCTGTGCAGTGCCCTTAGGGACCACTACACACAATTAAGACTACAGGTGGTGATACAAGTTTTACCTCTGGTACAAGCCTGTACTACTATGTCAGAGTGGTAGCAGTGGCGGAGCAGCCAGGCCTAACTCAAGAGTATATGAGCAGTAGCAGAGATTACACAAAGGGACCACAATTATTGTGACTCAAGCAAACACTGACTCAAGGTTTCAGGTAGAAAAATATAAGTACATTTATTTTTAAACCATTCGTTATAAACACAACACTTCTATTAAACGTCAATAAAAATCACAAGTTAAATCACCTTAAATATACTACAACTAACCAATTCACTTTGTACAGTAAGTCTCAAGGTAAGTACCCTGTGTTGGAATGAACAGGTGTTAGGCACAAAAACACGTTACCGCGGATACGATTGCGATCACTTTTTGACAGTTCGCTCTACTAAACAAACGCGTATCCGTGACATGAAATGCTACAGGGGCAAAAACACACTTAGCACCTGAGATACCCAGAGGGAGTTGGAGGCAAAAATCACAGGCAATATTTTGGTTAGGCAGGCAGAATCAAGGAACACTCAGAGACAGGAGTTCAAAAGTGAAAGGGCCGTTTCCAGCGTCGAAAGACACCGGGGCCAGTTGCCGGAGATCACACAGTCCGACAGTTCACGATTCAACATAGCCAAAAGTACTTTGATATTGTCAATGTTCGGAAGCAAAAGTTATAAGAAGGAGGGAAGACAAGGCCAAGCCTTGGAAATGAAGAAGAAAGGGATTCACGCAGTTTCCTCAAGTAGGACACAGTACCTTCTTCCAATGGTGCAGCTGGTGTCCTGGCAGTTGTTCCTGTTGGTTTCCCGCAGACCCACGATTCCTGGAGCTTCATCGAGAAGGAGGACGTCTGAAGAGAGCCTGCACAACACAGGGATGAGGACGGCAGCAGCGACACGGAATAAAAGGTGTGCTCCTTAAAAAACAGAAGAGGCTCTTCAGGTGGCTATCCGGACCACTACAGCAGTGTGCAGCGATTTCGACCACGGAAGAGGATCCTCTGGCTGTAGAAGATGAGCTGGTTATCCCCACCAAGTTCAAGGGAAGAATACTCCGGACTGGATCTTCTCTGAGTCGTTGAAGGGCAGATAGGTCATGACTGCAGCAGGGCTTCACAGGGACGGGGAAGTTGCAGCAGCCGTCGTTCTCTCTGCTTCTCTTCCGTTCCTTGTAGTTCCAGTGGCGACTCTCTGACTTCTAGCCCAAGAGACCTGCCTTTTATGCGAAAAACCCCCATTCACGCAGCCTGGCTGTCAATCACCCAGCAGGAGGTTGTCCAGCCGGACAACTACCCTGGCCAATCATGACAAAGTGCGACTTGGGTTTCCTAGGATACCCTGTGCAGGGGGTGACTACACCCATCCCTCACATTCAGCCCACCTAGACACCCAGGCGCCTTGAGGAGGGCTTCTGGCCAGAAGCCCGCCAAAAGACAGTGAACAAAGAAGGCAAACCTAATTTGTAGCGCAAAGTAAAACACACTAAGGACTTTAACAAAAAGAAATGGCGAATAAACCCAAACGGAGCCAAGAGAAAGATGATTTGGTCAAGCGGGTTTATGTTCGAGGCTAATATAATAGCCAAGAACAGTACCACGTTTATCTAATATAATCGCAGTAGAAAGGTTAGGGTAGATACCGCTGCCACCAGCCAAGTCTAAATGTTAAAAGAGCGAAACAGTGCTCTATGAGGTACAGATAAAAAGGGATACGAGTTAACCCTTTCCAGTACTCCATGGAAGATGGGGTGTACTGGATCTGTGGTAGATTGACTAAGTAAAGTTAATGGTAACTTTACCCTTTTCTGGGGGACAGTAGTCACCTCAGAAATGGAGTCGAGGGAAGTCTCAAAGACAACCCTGTGCTACGGCACTGAAGGTGCTGTGTGACACACCAAAAGAAGGGGGCTACTGAAGTGGTGTACTTCAGAGTCCACAATCACAAAAACAGGTAGAAACACATAGCAAAACCCAGGTAAGAGTGGGGGAAAAGCTCACACTCTTACCAAGTGGAAAAAAATAAACTCCAGAAGTCCAGCAAAGCTGCTGGGGGACTCACTAGGTGAGGGACAGTAGCCATAAATGAGAATTCTCCCTAACAGCCCATGAAGGCTTGTCTTGTGTTTGTGTTTGAGGCCTGGGGTCCAGACACATATGCCACTCCTGCTTCCCCTTTCCATGGGCTTGCAATGGTGGCACTGTGTGACAGTAACTTACACAGAGGCATTGGGCTTCCATCAGTTGTGTGGCCAGTCTGTAGTCCAAACTGTGTATACACCCCTGGTGGGGCTTACTGATGATTTCTCCACAGCATGGTTGATTTGTACATTGTATTCGATATTGCTCATTCTGCATATTTGCATGTAGCTTCTTCATGTCTTACCTTGCCTGTCTCCATTGCAGATGCAGTTCATGTTGTATGCAGTACCCTGCCACATTTACATACCAGCAACACACTGGAGATGGGAGGGTTCGATGTGCTGCCTTTGTCAGGTTGGCATGCTTGGACTATTGTGATTAGTTACTGTCAGACGTTGCCACTGTTGGGTCCTGTATTCATGTTTTGTCATGCTGGTAAGTATATGTTCATGTGTGCTGTTTCTTTTTCATAGGTGAGAGGGAATTGTCTGTGGCCTGTTTCCATTTGTGATGGTGCACTTTGTGACAGTTGTGTCGTGTTGTGCATTCATTTGGTTGCTTTCACATTGCATGCCATGCCATGGTGTCTCGGGTGGGTGAGATGGGGTTTTGGAGAGGTTGGGTGACATACCAATATTTGGGTGTGCCGTGTCCATCATGCAACATGAATGTGTGCCTTTTACTGACACAGCATTGGGTCTGTTTAAGTAGCTAGGGATGCACGCAATGTAGCACTTCCAGGGAAACAATCTCAGGGTGGTATGGTTGTGACAGTTGACTGTCCCTTTGACATCATCGATTGTCAGCTGATATGTGTCAGGCCTTTGTGCACTCCACAGGGGTGGGATTTTAGGTGAAATATGTTGCCACAAGCTGGGTACGGGCTGCCTCGCCAACTGCCCTTTCCCCTCCCATGCGCAACGGCCGTGCATGTGGTTGGGGATGTGGGGGCACCACCATGTTCACCGGCACGCCCCGCCGGGTTGCAACGTTGTGCAGGACACATGCTGCCACAATAATCCTGCACACTACTGGGGGCGCATATCGCAGCTGGCCGCCAGAGCGGTCAAGGGAGCACAAACGTGACTTCAGCACTCCGAATGTGCGATCCACTATGCCCCAGGTTGCAATATGAGCTGCGTTGTATCTTACCTCGGGTGATGTGGTGGGGTTCCGTATTGGCATCATCATGTAGGTGCTCAGAGGGTAGACACTGTCCCTGGGGAGGTGTTAACGGTTGTCATTAGTTGGGTTTTGCCATTTCTCTGTGTGTGACATGCATGCATGTGCAGAGACATTTGTACTCACCAATGAGCCATGTGTCGCCATGCCTCCCAGCTTCCAGGTCCCGGTTTAGGGGTGACATTCTGAATATGAAACTATCATGGCTGGACCCCGGATAGTTGGCATATACAGAGGTGAGGATTCCCTTGGCATCACATACAACCTGCACGTTGATGGAATGCCAGTACTTGCGGTTGCAATATATGTGCTCAGTGGCCCTAGGAGGATGTAGAGCCACATGGGTGCAATCAGTGGCACCGAGCACTTTGGGGTGTGCCACCCCGTAAAAGTCCTGGACCACGGCCTGCCTTTCTGCGGGCATGTATATGTGCCTGCTGACTGAGGGACGTACAGTCATGATCGCCAACACCTGGTGTAGGCAGCGTGACTGCATGAGCTGTGAGACGCCCCCAACTATGGCACTTGTCTGCTGAAATGACCCAGTGACTAAGAAATGCAGTACCTTGAGCACCTTTTCCAAGGGGCACAGTACTTGGGAGCACAGGGTGGGTAATGTGCGGTCATCCTCCCACTCAGCGACCAGGTCTAGGATATGGGGTGGAAACCTGTACCTGCCATAGACCTGGTCATCAGGTATTCCAAAAAGGCTGGTCCTGAGTAAAAAAAAGCGGGGTATGTCTATCCTCCTCCTCCTGCGGTGTCCCACGACCACTGCTGCGAGGAACGGTATATTCATTTTAGAGGTATGAGCTTGTTTGCACGCACTTTTATGCTGCTCGGGGGCGCTTCCGCCAGCTTCCGCCTGGTGTACGTGTTTCAGGATTAGTGCATCTTTTGTGGCGCGCGGGTTTCCCCTGTTCAATTCCATGAATATGTGTTGTTAGCGCACATGTGGGCATTGCGAGGATTTGGCAGCGGCTCTTCCCCCGTAACGGCCACATTTTCACGTGTTGTTCCCCATTCCACTTGTTCCGCCCCCTTTTTAGGTGTGTGCGCTGCCCTGTTTGCGCCCTCACTGGCTGTCTAGCGAACGTCCTTCGGGATGTCGCAATGACGTGTGCGCCACACGCGGATTCAGCGCCGATCTCAGGTAAGCCATGCAGCTTAATAACGGACCTGTTGTTAGCATGCTGGGCCTTTAGCGGCTCCCACTAAGGGCGCCTGGTAAAACCAGCCACCCTAAGCGGGATCCGCTAAAGGACCTCGTAATGCGCCGGTGAGGGGTTAACCGCACCAGCACCATTACCGGCGCCATTAACCCCTTACCGCCAACCTCGTAATGACCCCCAGTGACAGACATTTGGGTCTGCGTTGGGTTATCAAACAGTTAGAAAAACGATAATGGACTTATGTATTTGTTAACAATGCATGAAAAATGTTCTTTAAGACACATATGCTCCTGAATATGGACTACATGACCACATTGCCTAACTACATTTGGCCATACCACAGTGGAAATGTATTTGTCTTGCAACGTTAATGTACTTTAATGGATGAAGGTTATTAAATATTTTTCGCATTCATTCAAAATGCACTTTGATTAAAACCCTGAATCATCCTCTTTCCTGCCAACAGTTCTGGTTCTTCCATCCTGCCACCAGGCGTCATAACCTTCAGTCCTTCCAAGACCAGGCCTGCACCATGAACACCAGACTAATATTTGCAACATGCCTCTGCGTGCATTTCAAAGCTCCCGAGCCCGGCACTGGAACCAGATCCATTCCACGTGCCATTGATTCTTTGGGTTCATCTGTCTATCCAGAAACTAACCGAAAGGCCTTTCGTGGCCTCGCCCCAAGGCACAGCAAACCCCTTGCCCAATCAGCCTGCAAGCCTGTTACTGATAACCTGTAAAGAGAGTTTCACAGCGGTTTTCCGGATGTCAAGCATGTGGTTCTGGAAGTGACTGTTTTCCCGCTTTAGGATACCGTTAGTGTGACTTTTTAAAAGGGCTTAAATCCGCAGCTATATCTTCAGAATACTTTCCCAGGTGAGCACTGACCCTTTGCCCTCTCGCTACTGAACTGAGCCCAGCTAAGGTCAAGAAGGCTAGATGCTTATGGGGAGCAATAGCACACAACCCTCAGAACATTACATTTCTTTTCATAGGATAATAAATGCCCTTCAAACAGCACCCCCTGGCTATCACACTCTTATTTTTTAGGAAAAGGTAGGGCTTGATATTTACTGTAGACGTGTTGTACATTTCGTATAACAATATAAAGATAACCCATGCTGACAGAAACACAACTTGTTCCTGTCAGCTGGGAATCCTGGGCGCCACTTTAACAATGCAGGGGTTTCATTTAACATACAAATGCGTTCTCGGCTTTGTAGTCTTGTGTCTGAGCAAATTGCACGTTTTCAGCTGATGCGGATAGAAGGAATGGGCATGGCCAGGATTAATAAAGTGGTGTGCCCTTGGCAAGGGCACTCGATGTATGAGGGGGGTACACAGAATGGACGAGAGATGAGGTTTGCAGAGCTTGGACAGCCCTTGGCACGTGGTGATACAAACCCAGGACATGCAGGCAGTGCCTGTGGTAAATGATGCAAGTAACAGTCATTTATACTTATCTCGCACTAGCACTGAGATGTATTGTGTATTTTAACAGCAGAGTACGATGACATCCGCAAAGGAATATGATGGTGTCTTCTTGGCATATGATGGCTTTTAGTGAGTGATTATAAGGCTTTGAGGATGAGAGTGAGAGGAAGAATATTAAGTGTGCTCAGGTGTTGGCGATTGCACCCAGCCTCACAGTGATTGGGTGGGAGCTAGAAGAGGTTCCAAAAGCTTACGTTCACCTGCTGCAGTTTGTTGACCAACTGACTAATTTGGGACGTTTTAGCCTTTGTAATCCCAGTTTAGAGCTAGTGATCCAGTGCTCCCCCAGAAGCCTGAACAATTTCTAGTGAGACACCGGCTCAGAGCTCTGAACAAACAAAGCGCAGGGGATTTGAGTACGGCAGCTAAGAGGCAGGATGACACAGTTGCACTGTCGCTCTGACACTGAGCTGGTGCGAAGGGTAGAGAGTGTCTGTTTCATGCCAGGCAGCAGCATGCCATCAATCTAAATGAATGGGCCATTAACACGCCCACCCTCAATACACTGGAGGATGCTGCGCCCGGGCTCAGGCAGCCAGGCCTAGTGGAGCTATCATAAATCAGTAGATTTTGACACGGAAATCGGTAGGCAGTAGGAGTGCTTAGAAATCAGTAGCCTACCGCCTGAATCGGTAGGGTTGGCAAGTATATACGGTATATATTATTGAGAGCAACATTCTTTGTGAGCCTGGGATCTGTTGAATTCTGAAACAACAATCTGAGGGTGCAACATTGCTAGAGGTACCTGGATTACTAAGTGGTGTGTTCTGCAGAACTTTGTCAGGCATTCACTAAGGTGAAGGGTCACCACAAGCAACAACACAAGTAATTTTATGGACAGCAGAGGCAAGCAGGCTAAATTACCTCTGAAGCCAACTGAGAACCCTGCCGGAGCTGCCTCAGAGGCAGCCACTACTAGATTGGAACAGCTTCTGGGGACTACAAGAGGCTCTTGTTCTTCCCTCAAATATAGGGTACAATCTGTGGGAGTGGGAGCGTCGTGGTCAGGGCAGATTTAAAGAAGGTGAATTACAGGGTCACTGAGGTTGAGCAGAGGCAGAGGATGTGCTCTAAGTCTTACAATCAACAAAAAATGTGCTTACAAAGGAAACACAATCCCTGTGAAGAGAGTAGACCACAGAGGACGCAGAGGCTCGCTCCAGATGATGCAATGTGAGAATCTGTGGTATTGTTGAAGGAGAGAAGGGCACAGTGCAGAATTATACCTTGAAAAACTCATTGTTGATACATTATGTATTAAGGAGCTGTCAAAGTGGTTCACTATAGAACATGCACATAGAATTCCTGGTGGAAGACTGCCAGCGGGGGCCCGCCTTGAGCTATAATTGTCAAATTCCTTAACCTCTGTGACTGACAGGCTGTGCTTCAGGATGCTAGGTGGCACTCTTTGTATACTATTGGTATTTCCCGGATTTAACTCAGGAAGTAAAGAGATGGTGAAAGTCATATGATACTGTGAAAAGGCAACTGAGAGAATTGAACCTTCAGTACATAATGTTCTATCCAGCCAAGTTGAAGATATTGGCGCAGGATAAATCCTTTTTAAACAGACCGCAGGGGTTTGGAATTGGATTGAGGAATTGGCTCACAATGACACTGATAATGGGCGAGGAGGTGGCAATCAGCGGACCACTGGTATAGGAAGGGCATGTGTAGACTGTTAGAGTGGTTGTGAACCTGAATGGCGCATTGGTACTGGATGAAACAGCTTCTGACCCTGGAATGGGTGTTTCACAGGACACTGAACTTATGGATATGGCAAGATTGATCTTTTGGAGTGCTGTTCTTCGCTGTTATGATCTCAATACGCTGTGGCGTGGGAGATGTTGGTCTTGGAGATATTTATATGTAGTCAGGAATTGTGAATTAAACCTGCTGTGTTTGTGGTGCTCGATTGGATCTGTGGGAATATGGGTGTACGAGGGATCATGGTGGATGAAGGATGTGATGTGTTTATGGGGGCGTGCAGATGGGAGTTAGACTGCTCGTGCACTGGGACTTCACATTTAAATTTTTTGGTCTTGAGCCTGCCCTCTTGGGTGTGTTTTGATTTCCTGAACTTCGGCAGTTCGCTTTGCTGGGCTGCCCTGGTTATGGGGAGAAACCTATTTGGAATGGGACATGTTGGGCCTGTTGCTGTCTTTTTGGGATTGGGGACTTGCATCTGTGTATTGGGGAAATGGATGCAGGAAGGGGGAAAAGGGAGACTTCTTTTAGTTATTCGGGAGGGTGGGATTTTGTTTCTATTATACTGGGTGTGGAGACCTTGCTGAAAGCTCTAGAGATCCTTGTTTGATTTACTGGAGATCAGTTTATGACAATGCTAAATAGACTTAGCTGGAACGTACGTGGAATTGAAAATGTGGTTAAAAGAAGCAAGATTCCCTCTTACATGGTCAGGCATAAGGTGGCTATAACTATACCACAAGAGACAAACCTTGTGAGAGTTGAACTAGATAAACTAAGGTTCAGATGGAAGGGAGAGGTTAGTTGTCACAGCTTTTTCTTCATATGCCCGGTGTTTTCTTATTTGGGTTTGGGACTCTTGTCAATTCCGCAAACGTTGTTTGATCCTGATGGTAGCTATGTAGGTATTAAAGCTAGACAGAAGAGATGGGACACACTATTGATGGGTACATATGCATTAAACACATTCTTTTATTACTTAATTGCACAGCACAAGGGAGCCTGGATACTGTGGCTAGGGAATTTTATTTGTGTGTTAGATAGGGCCTGGACACTCAAAGCTGTTGTACCAGGCCTCAGGCGTCTACAACTATAGCTAGGGTGACTGCAGACTTGCTCCTATGTGACTTGTGGAGAGTGAAACATGGTTTGGAACATTGCTATTCCTTTTAATCCGAGGTACATGGTTTATTCTCATGGATTGACTATGCATTTGTAAGGAAGAAGGTGGTTGTTAACAGAAATTTTTACATGCTCCCAGTGTTTTGCGAATCCCTCTTTAGAGGTTTAACTACAACCTGCTAGAAGACTTGGCCTTTAAAACTTCTATGAAGACTGAGAAAACTCAGCTTCTGGGCCACAACTGGGGTTTCACTGAACACGGGCTTACTGAATGGTAGGCATTGCAGGTGGTTCCCAGAGTATTTTGAATATCGGACGAAGCTGGAGACTGGAGAGTACTGATTGATTCCTTGAAAAGGAGATGATTGAGTTGGAACAAAGGGAGGTTAGGGGCGAAGGCGTTCAGAGGGATACCAGCAAGGATTTGGATGATGCTCGTGACAATCTGTCTGTGTTTAATTATGCTGGATATGTGGCCCAGCAGCACTTGGAGGAGGACAAAGTCGTTAAATGGTATTTTGCTGCTCACTGAAGGACTGCGCTTTGAAAAAGAACGTTCATTTGTTTTTTACCTGCTTGACAGCACTGCGAGCATAGTGGAGCTCTTGCTGTGAAGCATCCCCTTCCTGGACGAGGCGGAGCTTCCCGTGGCCACGTGAAGGATCACGTGACCTTTTCCCGGCATTTATTCAAGGCCGAGCAACCCTTGCAACGTTAAGCCCGCAGCGGGGACAAGGGTGCAGCATTGACAGTACTGTTTGTCTGCTGTTTGGCTCTGGGAGGCTAGAGGTGACCCTGCGTGTACTCTTGGTGCAGTGGCAAGTTTCCGCACATACTACAACTTTTCAGCAAGAATTCTGTAATTTTGATGTATCAGCCTATTAAGTAAGACACTGGGAGACTGTGGAGGTCCTCTCTTTGATCCCAGGTACTGTCATACAACTACTGCTATTTTAGGTTTCAACCTTGTATGGTTGCCATTTGGGTCCTTTTAGGTGCATCTACACTCCAAAAGGAGGTCTACTTTTGGGTAATTGCTCTGTTTAGTTGGACATTGGGGAGGAGAGACGGACTAAGGCTGCTCCTCAAGCCATCGGGCGTTCCCAAGGCAGTGCAAACATAATATATATATTTTTAAATTTATGCTATATTGAATCTGCTATTTATTGAATGTCGTATATATTATTAATATTCGGGCAAGTGCTTTGGTAAAGTGTTTTGGGGTGCTGTCTCGCAGTCTAGCATTCTAGCTTACAGCGAGGCTGTATAGTGGAGATAAGTTTTATATATTCAAAAAGGGTTTTCGTGTTGTGCTTTGGAATTTTTTTTTTATTAATATTTGTTTATTATCTATTTATTTGTTGTTTAGTTTGGGCTAACATGCAGTCAAGATTACCCTCCCTGAAAACGGGGATGCCTGTATCCATTCAACCAGTTGGCTCTAAATTTTCTGGTAACTCTGTAATTACTGTCCAAAAGCAACCAGCACTCACCTTGTGTTCGACCCCGGTCTCAAGCCGTTACCGCAATGGCAATAAAGCACCCTTTAAAGGGCCGCCATTGCCTGATATTCGGCAATTCTGTAAAGAAACACACAAAGTCACTAAGTCTGATTTTTTGAGTGATATTCCACCCTTGCAACCCGAGTGTCTGACTAAGGTTGTGCAGCGCAATTATACGCCATGTTTTCACCCTAAAGTCAGACCTCCTCCTCCATCCTTGCCTGTGTCGTGTATTTCTCTGTCTGACAGTATGCTTTTACATAATCTGCCGCCCTCAGCCCCTGTTCCTCCTGAGGCAACCCAGTTGCTTGTGCGTCTTCTGATGTAGCGGTAATTAATTTGGACTTGAAATGAGTCAGAGTTTTCCCAACAACTACTACCTGAGGGATCTCCCCTGAACTTGTCACACTCTCCAGTTATGTTTTCAGAGATTGACCTTAACTGTTCTTCCATTGATGCTTCATACCTTGTTCCCACGCCACGGCATGGTGTAGAGCCGATGGTGTTGCCGGTTAAGGTAGATACGGAAATAGCAATCCAGAATATGATCAATCCCACCTTGTCTGCTATGCATGTGTCACTACAAACGTTATCTAAACTTTTTGACTCTGTAGTTAACAATATGTGTGATCATTCTCAAAAACTGGATAAAATTTTAGCATGGCAAGAGAATGCTACTTCTCTACTTCAAGCAAAAAACTCTCCCGTTTTTACCCCTGATGAACCAAATGATCGCCCGTTGGCCATAACTGCCTCACTGGGTACTCAAACCTCATTTGAGATACAGGTATCTGCTCGTCCTAAATGTGCCCAATCCTCTATGGTGAAGACCCCTCTAACTCTGGCGGTGCCACTTATTGAAGGCATCATATTGAACACCATGGTTCCTGCCACTTTACCTCCGGTAACCTCTGTTGCCCCTCCGCCAAGTGTTGGAACCAGTTCGTCAAAGAGTGTGCCTTATACAATATTTACCCCTAAGGCTCTCTCTGATGTTTCAAAACCTCCATCAAAGCCTTTGTGTAAAAAACCTAAAAACCAACCAGCAGCAAAGAGAAACAGTTTGTCTAAAATGAAGAAAACGTCTATCTGCCCCTGTTTCTGTGGGCTCGCCCAGTATTCCATCCTATGCCCCTTTAGATGCATTGGTAGATGCAGCAGTAGCAGTAGATGAAACCTCTATCACCAAGCTAGTGCCGGCCAAAGTTACTCCTACAGGCTCCTCCTCCGCAAATGAACGAGGCACGTCCTTGCCCCTGGATTTCCATCGGCAAGAAATTCGCTGTGCGGTTGATACTTACATGTCTGGTTTTGCTCTGTCTGCTCAAAACCTGCAATCTTGCCCACATGTATCTTTCCCTAATTGTCCACCAAAGCCAGTGGTGTTGTCAACCCCATCAGTGACATCTGGCACGGGTGGAACCACCCACCCTTCTGTGCCGCTTGACAAGCCAACGGCAGCCTCTTTATCTCTACCTGTATTTCAGGAGCTTTCCGGTGCATCCAAACTATCCCTATTGGCGGAACTTGCCCCTGATCTCCTTGAATTGTTGCAGGTAGCTTTGCAAAAAGAAATTATATCAACCCCTCCCAACGTCCCTGTACCCTCAGCGATTGGAAAAGGACCCCCGCCCTTTCGTCCTTTACAAAAGCATCCAGACAATTTTTGCCTGGTCCTAAACTGCAAACCACTCACATGTCCACAATTTGTTCTAAACCGCAATTCCATCTTGAGTATTTTCGCTGATGTACTAGCATTGGAAGACATCAGCTCACAAGATCTAACTTTGGTGGACTTTTTTGATAAATGCAATCCGCATGCAGTACGCATTTGGATGCAATCACGAATAATTCAGAATGCTATATGGTCCCCGTCGAGTTCCCCCCCGCCTGCCAGTGAAGAACACGAGGGCCGGCGGAGCATCCACGCAGAGCGAGGCCCGACGAGCAGGGAAAGCGTGTGCGCCATGGCGCGGCCAGTGAGGAACAGGAAGGTGGTTGATTACTCGATGTGCCAGGACTCTGATGATGAAGATACTGCGCCACCAGCCAAGAAAGTACGGGCGTCTCCCCGGGAACCTAAGAGCAATAAACGGTCTATTAAGAACTCAAAGGAAGACAGTGAAGACTCTGAGAAAGACGAGAAGCATTTGAAGGCAAAGCAGGACGAGGATAACTCTGCGGATGACTTTGGCAGTGAGGAAGACTTGGCGGATGATGGCAAGGCTGATAGTGATTATGAAAGTCCCAAGAAGGTTACACCAAAGGAAAAAAAGGGCAAACCTGAAAAAGTGATATGGTCTGCTAGAAGTCATTTGTACGAATTGGGCTTTGTTCTCTCTCTGGAGCCTAACGACGGTTCTCAAATTCTTAAGCAGCAGCAACCCTCCATCACTACTCACTCCACTAACTATGAAAGTCGTTCTCAGGAGCTGAGAGGACCAAGATCACTGTCTGAGACTCACTCTCAACATTAACTAGTCCAAGTAGTGGAAGTAAATACATTTTCTGTCATTAGTTGGAACTCTAGGGGTCACTCTAAGCTTGTGAATAATTATAGTAGCTCTTTGGGCAAATACAAGTTAATACTGCTCCAAGAAACCTGGCTCCTCTCTGATCCTATTTGGGATGCTCATGATGTGCTCACAATTGCGGCAGGTAAAGGTCTATGTGGCAGACCCTTTGGTGGCCTTCTTACTGCAATTCAAGCCGACATTAATTCTAGCATTATCCCTTGGGCCTCACCTAACGCTTTTATTCAAATGACTCAGTTGAAATTGGTTCAAATATCATATGCTATCATAAATTGATATTGGAACCCGACAGGGATCTCAGATGAATGCTTCCTAAAAGCCCTAAATGCTATTGTGAACTTGGATGGTTCTGTACACAAGTTATTAATTGCAGGCAATTTCAACTTCGATTGCATTTGCTCTAACAACAAGGACAAATTGATTTGCATTAAAAAATGGGCTCAATTTGCAAATCATCATAATCTCATTAGGCTTAATGGAGCATTCAGTTCTGATATCCCTCCGGGCTCTACCTGGTCTAGAGGTATTTCCTCATCCATCATTGACTATATGTATATGAATGTAAGTATATTTTCGGATATTTTGGATTTTGAAATTGTGAAGTCAACCATGAGCGACCATAATCAATTAACTGCCCATTGGCAGTATTACATTGATCCCAATTTGCACAGAGACAAAATTGCCCAAGGTTGGTGTAGTGTTAACAATGCAGGTAATAGACTCTGATGGACGGAAAAGGCTTTGGATTCTTTCCATGATCGTTTGTCCAAGAAGATTGTAAGCCTTCAGACAAACTGTAATTCCTCAAATGTTTGCTATTCCAATATGATCCAAGCCTTTCGGTCCTCGGCGCCTAGCTCCCTGCCAAATTCTGCTCATCGCCGCCCTACATTACATTATATGTCTTTGATAACGAAATCAGAGAGCGAAACCGTGTGTTTAGGCAGCAGAAAAGAGAAGCTCAAAATCTGTCAGTTCATATTCGTTATAAACATCTCATAACCCTGAGAACTAAGTACAAGAATTGGGTCATAGCTAGGCGTGCCCACCTATATAATAGTGATAGTCAACAACTTCTGGCTGCATTACAAAGCAAAAACATTGCCAAAACTTAATCAAGCTACGGTTGGTCCTCAAGCTGTCATGCAAGCCAATGAAGTTTCAGAATCCGCCTGGCTTGCGCATTTCTCTGACCTATATAAAGTTCCTGATGGCGGTATATCTTTAGAGTCCTTATGCCCCCCGTCCACCTTTCATTTAAATTTTGATCTGGATGACATTCTTTTTTTCATTAAAAAGGCCAGTCGGTCCGGTGCTCGTGGTCCGGATGGACTCTAATAACATGTTAAAAGCTCATCCTGAAATCTGGGGTCGTATCTTGTTTCACATTTTTTGTCTTATCATCATGACTCAAAAACTTTCAAAAACTTTGGACACATTCTATAATTGTCCCCATTTCTAAAAAAGGGGACAGGACCGCCCCATCCAGTTACAGACCCATAGCGTTACTGGACGCTCCAGGAAAGATTTTCTCTCGTTTAATCATGAGAGATTTACATCAGTGGATTGCGCAGTCAGGTTTTGTGGCTGTGTTAAGCACCATGCCCAACATCATTACACTTCACATGGTCTTGTCGAACCATGCTGCCTCCAAACAGACGCTGTTTCTAGCCTTTGTCGATTTTAAGGTCGCATTCGACTCCATTGATCGCACCCTTCTCTATTACAAACTAGTCAAATTTAATTGCCCACCCTCCCTGCTAGCTCTGATAACACTGCTACATACTAACACTTCTATGCAGGTTAGATTGGATCTGGGGGCAATATGACCTCGAAATTTCATACATTTAGAGGGCTGAAGCAAGGGTGTATTCTGGCTTCATCAATCTTTAATTTGTTTATACATGATTTGGGTGTAAACCTTAGTAAAATCTCGAGTGATCCTCCCAGCTTAGGCACTCACAAGATCCCATACCTGTTTTACGCTGATGATTTAATTCTCATTTCCAAAACCCATACTGGACTACAGAAACCCTTAGATGCCCTTGAGTCTTATGTAGATCCAAATCATCTAAAAATTAACATCAACAAAACTCAAACAATGATATGCAAATGGCGCTTGAGTATTAAAGTTAAACCCTTCAGGTGGAGTTTGCATAATATTCCACTTGAGCAGGTGTCCAGCTATAAATACTTGGGAACGCTAGTGGTAGACACTCACTCAAGCTCTGAGTTTGATTTAGAAATTACTGGCAAATTGCGGTTTTTAGTTGCCCAAGCAAGAGTACTCATGGGCAAATTTGGAAAATTCACAATTAAACATGTGTTAACGTTTTACCTCCAGAAGGTTCTTCCAATCCTAACCTATGGGTCTGAAGCTCTTTCTCCCAAACCTGTAGTATGGTGGGACAAACTAGAATCTTCTTTTTGGAAGCAAGTTCTAAACCTCCCCAGGTGTACACCGTTACCTTTAATTTGTTTTGAATTAGGTTCTTTATCAATGGTTTCCTATGTCACCTGGAAATATTGCACTTTCTTTCGAAAATGTTTGCTATCATTGGAGCGTCTAGACATAGTGGGTAAGGTGGCAATACATTTACTTATGCAAAAGCAAATATTCTCTCGGAAGTGGTGTGACTTTACCATGAATGCCTTATCTGATGCTGCTGTTGATCTAGATTTGCTTTTATCTAATGAAGCCTGAGCAAAACTGAAAATTCATCAATATGACTGGTGTATGACACAAAACCAATGCCTAAAATATAAGGACTTTGATCGAAGCTTATTTGGTCACAAACGTTTTAGAATCATGGCTGATTATTTGGCCAAAGCTCCTTGCACAAAGCTTCGACAAAGGTTTCTTCGCTTCCGCTTGAACCTCTGGCCAACCCTAGATGTTTTGGCACGTAGGAAGCAAATTCCAACTGTTGAAAATCAATGTCGGTTTTGTAAAAATCCTATCCAAAGGGAAACATTGGAACATTGCCTAATCCATTGCCCACTATTATCTATTATCCGAAAGAAGTGCTTCAATCATTTCTTTGAGAGTCAGAATGTGTATACCCAGAAAAATATGTGGCAATGTATCTTTACAACTACCTCCCTCTCAGTAAAGATAGCCACCATACAATTTCTAGATGCATTTTTTCTGACTTGCAGTAATACTGTATTTTGCTTTCCAATATCATTATTCATTATTAATTTGCTTGGCTTTTGAATGAAGTAATTTTGGAGGTAAAATGACTTTACAATACCAGTGATCTTAATTAACCACCAACAGTCATCAAGAATGCATGCCGTTGAAGCATACATCGATAGCGGAGCAGTTGGAAATTATATTGATCAAGAACTGGCAGCAGAGATGGGGCTTCCTTTGTGTTCTAAGCCAACTGCTTTATTGTATTGTCAGCCAACATGGAGGCATCCACATAGCTTGGTTCCTAAGAACCAAGCTATGCGGTCTAGTGTTTTGGGTGTGGTAGCCTAGGGACTACTTTACCTGGACTATTTTGTTGGGGCTATTTAAACCACACCCGAGCAAGACAACACGCTTCGCGTAACTTTGCAGCTTGCAACATGACGCTCACTGTGTCCAGCTATTCCCTCAAAGCTCGGAGAAGCAGAACCTGCAAGGAGACAAAAGGAACATCATTAACAGCAGCATCTTACCTGCAGTCCTCATCTTTAAACACTCACAGCTACTGAGAACAGCTTCCTCGAATCTGCACGCCTCCCGGACAGAACGACCTGAAAGAGGAAGATGAACAAGTTACTTCTTACCTTGTAACGTTCTTTCGATGGGATGTTCCTCCGACGTATTCCTTATCTTAGATATCTCTTTCCAGCTTTGCTGGCCTCGGAAATTTTTTCTCTCTAGAGAGCGCTGCGCGTCGACATCCACCGAGTCAATGTCCCTCGACAGCCGCCGTATCGACGTCGACGTCATCCTGCCTATAAAGGGCACGCGCAGCGTCCGTTGCTCAGTTCCGTTTTGTAGCCCACAATAATTCTTTCTGGACTAGACCAATCACCCTGAAGGAGCGTAAGCTGCAACAACAAGGGAAGTAGTACTGCGGGGATGGATGGAAGGGTCGATAAGGAATATGTCGGAGGAACATCCCATCGAAAGAACGTTACAAGGTAAGAAGTAACTTGTTCTTCGAAGGGATTGTGTCCTCCGACGTATTCCTTATCTTAGCAGTATTCTGTTATTGGAGGTGGGAGTACTGACTTCATGCTTCCTCTTACTGATGAATAGAGTGCAATACTGCCCTTCCAAACCTAGTTTCCTGACTGGAGGAGGAATCCAAGTTGTAAAACCGTGTAAAGGTATGGACGGACGACCCTGTGGCAGCTGCACATATGTCTCGAACCGGCACTCCTCTTTTGAGGGCCGATGAGGCTGCGATACCTCTGGTCGAATGAGCCCTAAGATTTTGAGGGGGCTCTTTTCCTGCCAGTTTATAACATTCCAAAATGGCTAAAATAATCCATCTGGAAATGGTCTGCTTAGTTATCGGTAGCCCCAGCTTGTGACCTGCGTAGCCTACAAACAGCTGGTCTGCTTGTCTTATCCTAGCCAGTCTACTAATGTAAAAACTTAAAGCCCTTCTTGGGTCCAGCCTGTGTAACCTCTCCTCCTCTTTCCACGGATGGCGAGGAGGATAGAAAGATGGAAGGGTAATCTTCTGTGTGATATGAAATTCAGAAACCACCTTTGGGAGGAAATTAGGCTTCACTTGCAGAACAACTTTGTCTTTGTGAAAGATTGTATGAGGGGGTTTACAAGAAAGAGCTTGTAACTCGCTCACCCTTCTAGCAGATGTAAGTGCTACTAATAAAACAGTCTTAAGGGTAAGAAACCTTAACGAACAAGAGGGGAGTGGTTTGAAAGGTGTGCCCATCAGGAAAGTTAGGACTAAATTTAAATCCCATATGGGAACCTGGAATGGTCTTGGGGGATAAATGTTAGTTAACCCCTTTACAAACTGTATTACCAAGGGTAACTTGAAATAGGATGGTTCTTCCGCAGTGCACTTAAAGGTGGATAGTGCTGCGAGATAGCCCTTAATGGTGCCAACTTGAAGGCCTGAATTTGCTAAATAAAGTAGGAAGGACAAAACCATTGGTGTACCACATGAAAAGGGATCAATATTCTTTTCCCTACACCAGCTGCAAAATCTGTTCCAACGGCAGCGGTATAAAGATTTTGTTGCTGGCCTTCTTGCCGAAAGCAACACCTCCATAACGTCATCAGGGAGGTCCCAATCCTTGTACCTCAGCCTTTCAGAAGCCAAGCGTGAAGGTTGAGGGTTTTGATGTCTGGATGGAGAACCTGACCTCCCTTCTGTGAGAGCAGATTCTCTCTGAGTGGAAGTCGAATTGGAGGGCAGATGGACAAGTCTAGAAGGTCCAGGTACCACGTTCTCCTGGCCCAATCCGGGGCAATTAGGATCATGGTTTTCCGGAATCTTCTCAATCTCCTGATCATTTGAGGAATGACAGGGACTGGTGGAAACGCATACAGGAGTGGAAACTCCCAGTCCACTATGAACGCATCTCCCAGAGCTCCTCTCGGGGGAAATTCCCTTGAGCAGAACAGATCGCACTTCCTGTTGACACTGGTGGCGAACAGATCCACCTGAGGGGTTCCCCAAAGGACGAAGATCTCTTGAAGGACTTGCTGAGCTAGTTCCCACTCATGGGAGACTGTGCTCTGCCTGCTCAGAGCGTCCGCTGTCAAGTTCTTCTCTCCGGCTAGGTGATCTGCCGATAGAGAGATTCCTTCTTGGATTGCCCAAAACCAGAGCTGCATCGCCTCTCTGCACAGTGGTAATGATCCTACGCCTCCTCTTTTGTTGAGGTAATGCATGGCCACTGTGTTGTCCGTCATTATCAGGACATTCTTTCCTTGTACAGATGGCAGAAAAGTCTTAAGCGCAAGTCTGATGGCCCTCAGCTCTAACAGGTTGATGTGTAGTCTGGACTCCGATGGAGACCAACGACCGCTGATGGTCAAGTCGTTGGCATGGGCTCCCCACCCCGTGAGTGAGGCGTCTGTGACTACTGTTATCTCCGGCCATGGTTGCCAAAACAGTACTCCTTTCAAGATGTTCTCCTGACAGGCCCCCCACTGAAGGTCTCGAGCCACCCTGTCGGGAACCTGAAGAAGATCTGTCATTCTCCATGAGAATTGTGACCACTGAGTTCTCATTGCCCACTGGAGAGATCTCATTCTCAGGCGAGCCTCTGGCACTAGGAAAATGCAGGATGCCATGAGGCCTAGCAACCTCAAAAAGTCGAAGGCTGGGAGACGTTGGGCATTTTGAAACTTGGTGACCATCTGTAGAATATCTTGAGCCCTCACCTCTGGTGGCGAGGCTTTTCCCAGGGAAGTGTCCAGGATCGCTCCGATGAACTGGAGTCTCTGCGATGGTATCATTTGAGACTTCTTTAAATTGAGGGAGAAGCCCAGTCTGTGAAGGGAGTGGCAAACATAATCTAGCTGGATCTGAGCTTGTTCCGAAGATACAGCTCTGATCAACCAATCGTCCAGGTAGGGGTAGACGTGAATCCCTTCCCTCCTTAGACTTGCAGCCACTACCGACATTAACTTGGTGAAAACCCTTGGGGCGGAGGTCAGCCCAAATGGCAGAACTCGAAATTGATAATGAGAGTTGCCAATTGCGAACCTCAGGTATTTCCTGTGTTTGAGATGGATTGGCACATGGAAATAAGCGTCCTGAAGGTCCAGAGATACCAACCAGTCCTGGAACTGAAGGGCCTGAAGGATCTGAGAGAGAGTTACCATCTTGAATTTGTCTTTCCTGAGGAATTTGTTCAATTCCCGCAAGTCTAAGATGGGTCTCAGTCCTCCGTCTTTCTTTGGTATGAGAAAGTAAGGGGAGTACCAGCCCTTGTTCCTCTCCGCTACAGGTACCGGTTTTATGGCACCTTTCTCTAGCAGGTCTAAAATTTCCTGCAAGAGGAGCGGATCTGGAGCTTTTTGAGAGCTGATCCCCGGTGGATGACTCTGAGGTATGCGTAGGAGAGGCAGGCAGTAACCTTGTGCAACTGTCTCCAATGCCCAAGCATCTGACGTGGTAGCCTGCCATTCCGCCAGATGTTGAGTTAACCTGCCTCCTACAGGTGTCTTGTGAGGGAAGTCCTGAAGCAGATGCCAATGGTAAAGAGGCACCTGCTGTTGCTGCGGCTTTTGAATATCTACCCCGTCCACCTCGGGTAGCTCTTCTTTGTCCCCTTTGAGCCGGTCGTCCTCTACCTCTTCCGAATGCGGAGTAGAAGCGAAAAGACTTGCCTCTCGCAGAGTTTCCTATGGGACGAAAAGGTGTCTGACGGATCGCAGCGCCTAGGGATTTTGCTGCTGCCTTTGATGTTTGCAGTTTTTCTAAACTGTCATCCGCCTTTTTCACAAACAAAGAAGAGCCATCAAATGGCATATTCAAGAGCCTGGCTTGCACATCTGGGGCAAAACCAGACTTTCTCAACCAAGCAAATCTCCTGGTTGTTGTACTTGCTGCCATTGCTCTGCTGATACTGTCAGCCGAGTCAATGCCCGTCTGGAGGGCTTCGCACATAGCGTCCTTACCGTCCCTTATGATATTTAGGAACGCCTCCCTTTCTTCTCCCTCCGGGATGCAGTCAGCCGCTGTTGAAGCACACTCCCAAAGTGTATGGCTAAATCTAGCAAGGGTGCAAGTAGCATTAATAGATTTTAACGCCATGCTACATGCCGAAAAGACTTTCTTAGCCATAGCATCGTATTTCTTATCGTCCCTGTCCTGTGGGACGGTAGGGTAAGCAGTCTTGATGTCAGTAGAAGATGCTGCCTGTACCACCAGACTTTCTGGGGATGGGTGTTTGGACAAAAACTCCGGGTCTGCAGAAGATACCCTGTATTTAGCAGACAGTTTTTTATTTACTGCCGGGACGACATCTGGGGTTTCCCAGTTCGTCATTATTTTTCTTTGAAGAGCTTTATGAAAAGGTACTACAGGATCCTCCTGTGGACCTTTATCAAGAATATCCGTGAGGTCATCCTGTTGGAAAGCCGGTGAAGGTGTTGACCACCCCATAAATTCTGTAATCCTGGCCATTAAGGCTCTATAAGGGGTTTCAGCATGCTCCCCCGGGTCTGGCCTAGCGAACTCCACCTCTGGGGAAGTGTCTAAACCACTTGCCTCATGTAAGGAATCATGGAGTTCCTTTAATCGGTGTTCCTCTGAGGATAACTCCTCTTGAACTGGGGTTGCAGATCCCTGCAACTCAAATGGCTCTTCTTGATCAGACAGTTCTCCCTCTTCCATAATTGAAGACATTGTTCTCAATTGGTCTGAGCTCACAAAGGGTGTGAAACCCATCTCCAAGGCAGAGGGTGCCAAACTTGTCGTAATCGGCCTCGAAAACGTCGATGTCGTTGACACCGACGTCGAAGGCTTCGGAAGTGACGTCGAAAACAAAGGTGGAGGCCTGGAGGTCTTCGATAGAATCGGAATTCTGCTCGAGGATATCGACAATCTCGACGACATCGAAGACCTGGGAATAGCCACTGGGTGCGCCGCAACCGTGACTTTCCTTGGCGTCGACGCTGGTATCGAGGATGGCGTCGAGACGACAGACCCGTGTGTCGAAGGTCCCTTCGACAACGGCATCGAAGACACCGACCTCGGCGTCGACGGAAACTTCGTCGGCGGCGTCAACGGAACCTTCGAAGAAGGATTCGAGGTCTTTGCTTTACTCGAGGGTTTGTGACGCGCTCGAGAAGCTTCCTTCGCCGGGTGCTGCGACTCGCGGCGTTTTGGACTTTCGGGTCTTTCGACCAGAGCATCGCTCTCGGCAGTCTTCGAGGGGGTCGAGGCCGCTTTCTTGAAGACGCTCATCATATTTTTTCGGAATTCCTCCCATTCAGCCCGGGAACTATGCTTCGTGGGGCAAGGGATTCTCTTAGGTGAAACAGAGGAAGAGGAGGACGAAGAAGGGGATCTTCGGCGTCTCCTTTTCGAGTGCTTCGATCTCGAAGAATGATGGGACCCGCTTCGAGACCTGGAGCGCGAATGGTGACGAGGAGACGAATGTCTCGACTTCGTCGAGGAAGAAGAAGCTTTAGAAGTCTTACCTTTTTCCAGCTTCCCCCTACGCTCCTTCAGGGCTTTAGCTGTCATGGACATACAGTCCTCACACTCCGAACAATGGTGTTCAGCTCCCAAACACCACAGACAGACCCTGTGAGGGTCCGTTATCGACATCTTTTTTCCACAGTCTCAGCATTTTTTAAAGCCGGACCGAGGGGTCGTCGGTTAAGACGAGGAAGCCATCGAGTATGGACCGAATATCTCAAGGAAAATGGAATAATATATGTACGAAACTGAGCAACGATATTCCGAGGCACTGAGTAAGCGCGGAAAAACGGAACTGAACAACGGACGCTGCGCGCAGCCTTTATAGGCAGGATGACGTTGACGTCGATACGGCGGCTGTCGAGGGACATCGACTCGGCGGACGTCGACGCGCAGCACCCTCTAGAGAGAAAAAATTTCCGAGGCCAGCAAAGCTGGAAAGAGATATCTAAGATAAAGAATACGTCGGAGGACACAATCCCTTCGAAAGAGGCAACATTCAAGAAAGCAATAGAGACATTTACAAATTCCCAACTGCTCAAAAGGCTTACCTGGCTGGTCGCCTCTCGGCTGGCACCACTCCGGACATTCCACTCGCGCTGAAGAACACTGCGACCTACAAGGAAGGAAAACACAGGCTGCAAAGGCAAGACTTCGCAGCACTGCGCATAGCGCTTACTTACCGCATCATAGCGCTCTTAATGCGCCATCATTTACCAGCGGGGCTCAACCAAGCCAGTTTGCCGCGCTGAAGCTCTGCATACCTAAGGGAGAAAAAAGAGACATTTTAAACAAAGAAAGGCATTCAGGATAGCAACAAAACTAAAGAACAGCAATAAGAGCTACCTGAACAATATCAAACGGGCCGGTGTCAGTGAAGTAACTGGACCGCACTCGCCCATGAAAGACAACGCGCCCCTGCAAAGAAGGCAGGACGGAGAGCACGCCTAATTCTACCACAAGGTGAGGAGAGGACGCCAGAGGGACTGAAATCATACGGGGGTGGAGGGAGGATACTTACCCCAGTCGGTCAGTCTTGAACACAGTCCTCCTGTATTTTCAGGCAGAACGTTCCCCGCAGACCACATCAGGGCAAAGTTGAGAAGCATACCAGCGAGTAACCCGGCTGGGTGGCGTCCCTGTGGATACCAGGTGAGCGTAACAGAATGCAAAGCCTACCATAACAAATCCACCTGGGCGCCATGGAGACATCAGAAATGGACCAATTGGCCGAATTAATAGGAGAGCTTCGTGCTGAGGTTCATTCTGCCCGACAAGAGACTAATGCCCTCCGGAGAGACCTAATAGTGACCAAAGAACGCACTGAAGAGATTAGCAGGCAATACTTGCAATCACAGCCAGGACAGACGCCTCTACCTGGAAAATATCCAACGATGCAAACCCCCGCCATCCCACCCACTCCGGTACAGGTCACGTTACCTGGAACAGTGCCCGTGGCACCACCAGAAAGGTTCTCAGGCGACCCACGGAAGTATGCAGCATTCATCAATCAGTGCCGCCTTCATTTTCTTTGTAGGCCTGGAGCATTTCCAAACGACCAAGCTTGGGTAGCTTTTGTCTTATCATACCTGAGTGGTAGTGCAGCAGATTGGTCGGTGCCATTGGTAACCCATGACGATCCTCTATTACATGACTTTGGGGGGTTCCAGAGAGAAATGGAACAACTTTTTGCTCGCCATACGCAGGAACAAGCAGTAGACAATGAACTCTTGTCCCTCCGACAGGGGAATCAGGACTTGTTAACGTACATTGCTACCTTCAACAGACTGGTTGCCGAAGCTAGGTGGCCAGAAAACAAAAGAACCATGTTATTCCATCGAGGCTTACGAGGCGAATTAAAGGACGTCTTACCCCAGGTGGTTGATCCACCCAGAGACTGCGCAGAATTCATAAATCTGGTTGTGCAGCTAGACCACCGGTTGCAGGACCGAAAGGCAGACCGGTCTAAGATGGACCCTCGGACCGTGTATGTTCGACCAAGGGAAAACACACACTGTGTACCTGAAAATGCTGTAGAACCCATGCAGATTGGAGGGATACAGCCTCCATTAACAAAACAAGAGCGGGACAAAAGAAGACAACAACAGCTTTGTTTGTATTGTGGGAAACCAGGACATTTCCTGAAGGACTGTCCAGTAAAACCCCCAAGAAGAACATTTGGGGCCACAGAGAAGGATGAAGCTAAGGAATCGGAAAACTACCAAGCTCGACAAACGTAGAGGTCAGTTTCTCAAGTGAGAAGAAAGAGTTGCTGACCTCGCACTTTGCAATACCAGTGATCTTAATTAACCACCAACAGTCGGTCAAGAATGCATGCCGTTGAAGCATACATCGATAGCAAAGCAGTTGGAAATTATATTGATCAAGAACTGGCAGCAGAGATGGGGCTTCCTTTGTGTTCTATGCCAACTATGGACAAGGTAACCACCGTGGATGGGACAGAAATCGCTTCCTGACCAGTTACCCAGTGCACAGCCAGGGTAACATCGCTGTGCCAGGACGGACATCGGGAGTCTATTTCATTCGATCTCATCAAGGCACCTCAGTTCAGGCTAATACTAGGGATGCCATGGTTGGTTGCTCACAACCCTTTGATAGACTGGCGGGCACGAAAATTAACCTTCCCCGGTGACTGCTCCCCTGCCTGCTATTACCAAGAGGAGAAACCTGACGTCTGTATCCCCATGACTCCCGGAGCGACAGTATCAACCCTGGGAGCAACTAATACCTTGCCAAGTGAATACCATGATTTCCAGGATGTTTTCTGAAAGGACTAAGCCAAAACATTGCCACCGCACAGGCCCTATGACTGTCAGATCGACCTTGTTCCTGGTGCACAAATCCCTTGCGGCAGGATCTACGCTCTCACAGAACCAGAAAACCTTCATTTGAAATCCTATTTAGACCAGTACCTTGCAAAAGGATTTATCTGTCCTTCGAAGTCCCCCGCAGACAGTCCTTTGTTCTTCGTACCGAAAAAGGAAGGAGACTTGAGAACCTGCATTGACTACCGCGCATTGAACCAGATCACCGTGAAGAACCGCTACTCCTTGCCACTTATCCCTGAAATGCTAGACCAAGTTAAAGATGCCCAGATTTATACCAAATTGGACCTTTGAGGAGCGCACCTCCTGGTCGAGTCAGAAAAGGAGATGAATGGAAAACCGCCTTCCATAATAAGTACGGCTTGTTTGAATATCAAGTCATGCCCTTCGGGTTATGCAACGCTCCTGCGGCATTCCAATATTTCATGAATGACGTCTTAAGGGAGTTAATTGATGAGTGCGCCTTAGTGTACATAGACAACATCTTAGTATACTCAGCCTCGGAACAAGATCATGTCAGGCACGTTAGTTTAGTCCTCACCAAGCTCCGTCAACATCGCTTGTTTGCAAAGCTTGAAAAATGCTTTTTTCACGTCACCGAAGTAGAATTTCTTGGTTTTATCCCTACTCCAGAAGGCATCAGAATGGACATGCACAAGGTAGATGCCATTCTGAAATGGCCTTCACTGACGTCTCTGAAAGGGGTAGAAAGCATGCTGGGCTTTGCGAACTTCTACCGCCGGTTAATCACAGACTTCTCTCAGGTTGTGCACCCAATCACAGTACTATTACGAAAAAACAATAAAAAGTTTGCTTGGACCGAAGAAGCAGAAGAAGCCTTTCAGGAACTTAAACAAAGGTTTACCTCCGCCCCAATCCTGCAACATCCTCGTCCAGACCTCCCTTATGTCGTTGAAACTGTTGCGTCCAGTCTCGCAATGGGGGCTGTCCTTTCACAGAGAGACCCGGAAACCGGCCAGCTACATCCTGTGGCCTTCTGGTCAAAAAAGTTCTCACCTCCAGAGATTAATTATGCCATCACGGACAAGGAACTCCTGGCTATCAAATCCGCCTTTAAAGTCTGGAGGCAGTACCTTCTGGGGGCCAGACACACCATTACAGTCATCACAGACCACCGAAACCTGCAATATCTCAAAACAGCCAAGGCCCAGTCCTTACGCCAATTACGGTGGGCCCTTTTCTTCGCCGATTATGATTATGTAATCACATTTCGACCAGGAGTCAGAACCGGAAAGGCGGATGCCTTATCTCGCATGGGCATAGATGAAATAGTATATACAACTCCAGACCCAGTACCTATTATACCTGAACACAAACTCTTGGGTATCACGACAGCCTTAACACAAGCAGAACTACGAAAAGAAATCCAACGGACAATGAATCCTGATGCCTACCTCGCATGGCAAACTCAAGGAGAATAATATATCATCAAAGACCATCTACTCTTTTTTAGGGATCGCCTATATGTACCCAAGAAAGAATTACAACAACATATTATTTCAAACTATCATGATTCACTGATCGAAGGGCATCCTGGGATCGCCAAAACCCTAGCTAAGGTGAAAGAGAACTTTTGGTGGCCTGCCTGGCGTAAGGACATCATTCAGTATATTCAGTCCTGCGGTGTCTGCACACAAAATAAATCATAGAAACAAAAACCATCTGGTCTCCTACAACCATTGGACATTCCTCCAGTTCCATGGCACACTCTTTCCTTTGACTTCATCACTGATCTACCTCCAAGCCCAGGGTTCAACACCATCCTTGTAGTTGTGGACTCATTCTCGAAGATGGCCCATTTTATTCCTCTCAAAGGTCTCCCAGACGCAGCCACTTTAGCAAAAGTGTTCCTGGAGGGTGTGGTTAAGCTATGTGGCTTCCCTTCTGTTCTGGTCTCTGATCGAGGCAGCCAGTTTGTTTCAAAATTCTGGAAAAAATGTTGTGCAATGGCGCAGATCGACGTTCGGCTATCTACCAGTCACCATCCCCAAACAGACGGCCAAACCGAGAGAACCAATCAGACACTCGTGCAATATTTACGGTGCATGGTGCACCACGAACAAAGGAATTGGAAAGACCTACTATGGATAGGCGAATATGCAAATAACAATTCTTTACATTCAAGCACTGGACAAACGCCCTTCTATACCCTTTATGGCAGACATCCACGTACCTCTGAACTAGACCTTCCAGCCAGCTTGGAAATGCCAGCGGTAAAGACTCTAAACACAACCATTACTCAGGCTTTCAAAAGGGCAAAGGAACACCTTATTCATGCCAAAGAAAAACAAAAGAGATTCGCCGACCAACACCGGAAAAAGGCCCCTGATTATCAAGTAGGAGACAAAGTTTGGTTAGCCGCTAAATTCGTACCCATCAAGGGAACCCGGACCTTTCATCCCAGATTCTTAGGACCCTATACCATTAAGGCAATTATCAACCCACCAGCTGTGAAACTGGATTTACCACCTAATCTACACATCCACACCATGAAAAACAATGTGCTTCGGTACTACTTTATTGTATTGTTAGCCAACATGGAGGCATCCATATAGCTTGGTTCCTAAGAACCAAGCTATGCGGTCTAGTGTTTTGGGTGTGGTAGCCTAGGGACTACTTTACCTGGACTATTTTGTTGGGGCTATTTAAACCACACCCGAGCAAGACAACACGCTTCGTGTTACTTTGCAGCTTGCAACTTGCCGCTCATTGTGTCCAGCTATTCCCTCGAACCTCAGAGAAGCAGAACCTGCAAGGAGACAAAAGGAACATCATTAGCAGCAGCATCTTACCTGCAGTCTTCATCTTTAAACACTTGCAGCTACTGAGAACAGCTTCCTCGAATCTGCACACCTCCCGGACAGAACCACCTGAAAGAGGAAGATAGAGGCAACATTAAAGAAAGCAGTAGAGACATTTACAAATTACGAACTGCTCAAAAGGCATACCTGGCTGGTCGCCTCTCGGCTGGCACCACTCCGGACATTCCACTCGCGCTGAAGAACACTGCGACCTACAAGGAAGGAAAACACAAGTTGCAAAGGCAAGACTTCGCAGCACTGCGCATAGCGCTTAATTACCGCATCATAGCGCTCTTAATGCGCCATCATTTACCAGCGGGGCTCAACCAAGCCAGTTCGCCGCGCTGAAGCTCCGCATACCTAAGGGAGAAAAAAGAGACATTTTAAACAAAGAAAGGCATGCAGGATAGCAACAAAACTAGAGAACAGCAATAAGACCTACCTGAACAATATCAAACGGGCCGGTGTCAGTGAAGTAACTGGACCGCACTCGCCCATGAAAGACAACGCGCCCCTGCAAAGAAGGCAGGACGGAGAGCATGCCTAAATCTACCTCAAGGTGAGGAGAGGGCGCCAGAGGGACTGAAATCATACGGGGCTGGAGGGAGGATACTTACCCCAGTTGGTCAGTCTTGAACACAGTCCTCCTGTATTTTCAGGCAGAACCTTCCCCGCAGACCACATCAGGGCAAAGCTGAGAAGCATACCAGCGAGTAACCCAGCTGGGTGATGTCCCTGTGGATACCAGGTGAGCGTAACAGATAAACAGTCATGTGAAAGTGTACGAGATGCTGAGGGTAGTATGGTAACAGATCAAGATGAAATCTGCAAGGTGTTTCAGAAAACCTACATTGAGTTATATCCAGCTTGTGAGGTGCATAACTGTGCCATGCAGATGCATGGCTTTAGGAAGCTAATCTGAAGGGGGTAAGGGACACACAGTATGATTCTCTTGGTGCACTTACAGTGCAACATAATGTTGAGTAGGCAATTAACAATCTGGGACTAGGTAAGACTCCAGGGATCGATGGTTTGACAGTAGGACCCTTAAGAACTTATTTGGAAATACGTGCACCTAAACTCCTGGAGGTGTTTATTGAGGCGATTGCTGTTGGTAGATTCCAGAGCTCTATGCTTGAGGTTTCGGTGGTCGTGCTTCCTAAACGGGGCAGGGATGCCAATGACTGTGTCACATACAGGCATCTGTCAATGAGTAATGTTGATGTTAAGATGCTTTGTAAGATACTGCCTGGGAGACCCACACCAGTGATAGTGCACCCAGATAAAACTGGTGTCATCCCGGGCAGGAGCACCATTTATAACTTAAGGAGGCTTTCAGAAACGAGAAAAACAGGGTTGCAGTGGTCAGCCTTGACTCTGTTGATTGGGGCTTTCAGTGATTGGTACTTGAGAAGATGGGGTGGGTGCTGGGTTCATTAAATGTACGAGGGATCTACCACCAGAGTAGTCGTTTACAAGGTTGTGTCTACTTCTTGGTGGGTGAGTAGAGGCACACAGCACGGTTTCCCGCTATCAGTGATGATCTATGTTCTAGTGATGTAACCACTAGCTGGGGTGATATGAAGGAGGCATGAAGAGGTTGCGCTGCACATGGGAGGACGGATGCATTGCATATTGTTATATGCGGATGACATTATATTTTATGTGCATGACCCTATGCAGAATTTGGAGCGAGCACATGACTAAATTAGAGATTTTGGGGTCTTTATGGTTTGGTTGTTTACCGTTCAATTTCTGCTGCACATATGCTGCCTGTAAAGGTGGCTAGTGGTTTGACACACCTGGGTATGGAAGCTATCAATTGCAGATTTAGGTTCCTTGGCATTGTAGTAAGTACATACTGGGAGTGGGTATATCAACAAAACGTGGAGCATGGTTGTGTTTGACAGATCTGACGAATTCTGGGTGAAACTTCCTCTGTCTGTCAAGAGGCACTTGTGAAAATGATAGCACTACCACGCCTATCATACTTCTTTCAGGTCATTTCAATGCATATTCCCAATTAGTATTTCCCAAAAATCCACAGGATATTAGGAAGTTGATTTGGAAAGGCGGGAACCCGAGAAATGCTTAATCAACGCTGAAGTTACTTGCTGGTGAAGGGGGTATGGGTGCTCCGAATTTTGAAATATATTACTAGTCTGCCACATTGCAGCAACTAGTGGATTGGTACATACATCCATTTGGAATGTGTGCAAGTTACCCCAGTTTTTTAAGTTGTTGGGTGCTCGTGAGAGAGAACTCAGGTCACGTCCCTCTTCGGTAGCCACACTAATAGGTGTATGGTGGCGACTGACAACAACTCTGGGTCAAAGGTCACCCATTCTCTCTGAAATGTGTTTGTCAAGTAGTAGACTAGGTTATGCCTTCAGTGGACAGGGGAAAACAACTGTATTCTGAGTGGGTTGAGGTTTTTAGGTGGACGACATATATATTGACTTACATTACATTGCCTACTTTCTTCCAAAATGTGGCGTCTCCCGCAGAAATCGCACTGCATTCCTTGGATCTTAAAAGGGCTTTCAAGTACTACCTATGCAGGACCAAGTCCTTCAGGAACTCAACACACCTTTTCCCGACGTTTAGGCCTTCAAACAAAGGAAAAGCAATAGCCAAAAAAGGCACAGTCAGGTGGATCTCATCGGCTATCTCTTTTTGTCAAGCTAAAGCAAAAAAGCAACTAAAGGCCCCAGCTCATGCCCATTCCACAAGAGCTACGGCAGCATCTGCAGCATTAGGGCCAGCGTCTTCTTATCGGATATATGCCAAGCACTCACAGGGGCAGTCCCGACCATGTTTATGAAGCACTACTGCCTCCAGACGCAACACGTTGCAGACACCAGAATGGGGAGAGCCGTCCTGCAGTGCCTGTTGCAGTAAGGTAGGCCTTTACCTACTATACAACCACCAAATAAATGTAATACTTCGATAGATTCTATTCATAGCATGTGAATCTATGAAAGATCCAATGATGGAGAAGGGGTGCGTTTCTTACCTGTAACTCCATTTCTCTAGCATTGGCATCTTTCATAGATGCACATGCGCCCTCCATCCACCCACTTGGGTAAAAGCCTACTTCAAGTGTATCACTGGCCAGCATGCACTGGTTAGAATCTGAAGAGCGGCTGCAGGGTAGGGTCTACATGCTCGATGTCTCATTGAATGGAACCAAAAGAACCCATAAGGAGGGTAATGGGCTATACAATGCACCTGTGTTTTTCCTTTTTACTACAAGGGAAAAGGGGCAACTGCTTCCAGACAGACGATGGGGAATATTCACAGCATGTGAATCTATGAAAGTTCCAATGCTGGAGAAAGTGATCTCTATTGGGTTGATCTTGGCTAAAAGATGCATTGCTATGGCATGGAAGTTGACAGAAGGTCCAAAGCTGGACTGCTGCTTTAGGGATTGCCAGAGATATATCAAGGTTTAGCTAAATATAGCAGATAGACTGGGCGGGTCTGGAATTGTGGATGGTCACTACAGCATCCGGCACGAGGTGTGGGACCTTTTGCAAACTCCCTCAGATCTGAGGCACCCTGCATATCTCTTGTGTGACAGACAAGGGGATGGAGGAGTTTACTCTTCACTTGGCAAATCCGGTCTCTTGGTGGGATGGATTCTCCAATGGGTTAAGGATTGATAGGATTGACAAGGTATCGTTTGGTGACAATAGAGTGAGGGTGCTTACCTGCTTTGATTGTAACATTTTGGATGTCCACTTATGCTTATTGTATTTTATATTCCTTCTTTTTAAGTAAGTTTATAACAAATGTTTGAATCCAACCTATTGCTTTATATTATGAGGTGGTGAATAACTGGATTGTACTATGATCTTTTATATCAGAAACAATGAAACACTGTTTATAAATACATATTTGAACCTGTATTACAAACATGTATTTATCTATTCCATTACATTTATTTCCCTGTAAAACTACTCCAGAGCAAACCACATTGCACATGGTGCTTTCCTTTTTACATATCACAATAAATACATAAAGCCACGTGTTGTCACTTGCTTTTTAGATAAATCTTTGTTTTTTAAGGTTTTACATCACAAAACAAATGTTTCATCACATGTGCTGTTCAATTCCAAATTACATTAGGATGCAGGTAAAACAAAGTGGAGTAAGATGTAGAAAATGTTACTTACCATAGTGACTACTGTACTCCTAGTCCATAGTCCAATTTCCTCCATACTGTATTGGCAGCCCTGCACAGGGAATGGACTGGAGCTTTTTGCACAGGGAAAAATGCACTTCCCCTTTAACTTTTAATGTAGGCATGCATAGGCTCGAGGATAGGCCTGGCCACGCACTGTGGTGCTATGCCTCAGTCACCATAAACTCTGACCGGGAATGACTGCCCTAACTATGCCTTTTTTAATGAAGAGGGTGGTGGGTGGGACGTATGGAGGAAAAGAGACTACGGTCTAGGAGTACAGTAGTCACTACGTTGAGTAACTTTTTCTCACTCCTACGTCCAATCCCCTTTTCTCCATACTGTGTCGGCGATTCCAATGCAACCTAAACTTAAGGGAGATGAACTGAGTAGTTTCAGCAAAAGATTTGAGTACTGGCCGGCCAAACGCAGCAAATTTGCGTGAACTGACATCCAGGCAGTAATGACGACAGAAAACCAATGGCATTAACCATGTTGCTGCTGAGCTGATTATGTCTCATGCTATATGTCACGGAAAAGTGACTGCAGTTGCTTTTACTCTTACAAGATGTGCTCTTATACCATTAGGAGGTGTCTTGCCCTGTACCTTGTAGGCTTCTGCTATATATGTCACCAACCACTAGCAATCAATGCATTTGGGACTTGCTTTCAAGACAAGCCCCACCAAAGGTTACAATGAGATCCTCAGAGTTCCTGAATGATTTGTATCTGCTGAAATATACTTTAAAGGCTTGTCTGGCGTCTAGACAGTGCAAGACATTGTCAGTTTGTGACTGCGGGTCCAAATAGAATGTAGATCCCTTGGTGTATGTGAAATACAGATACAACCTTAGGTAAGAAGGTTGGGGGAGTACGTAAAATAACCTTATTTTTGTGAAATGTTATGCATGAGTCAGATGCTGCTAGCGCTTGAATTTCAATAACCCTTCTTGCTGATTTTAATGCCACTAACAGAATAGACTTTGGAGTCACAAATGTAATGTCTACAGAGTCCATAGGCTAGAACAGTTTATACACTCCTATGGCAGCTAGATATGATATGGCATTTATAACACACCTATACACAAGTGTTTCACGGTGCGACGAGGCAAGGGAAGGGAAACAGAGGGAGGACAAAAACAATGATCTTACTAGGCCTAGTGACAATGAGATCACGCAAGTGCAGGGGAGAGGGGACGGGAGAAGGTCTGGGGTTGTGGGGGTGGATCATGTTTCCTGTATGAGTCTATCTGTAGACCTCAATGCGCTAAATAAGCTGAAAATGATAAGACATTATCCAGCATACTATTTAGGGGGTCAACACAATACAATTGAGACCAGTGACAAAACCTTGTACACTTGCTAATATACTGGGAGCTAGTGGAGTCCTTTCTAGCTTTCATAATAATGTCCATATTGTCTTCAGACAGCTTTAGATGTGCTAACGTTAGTTTTTCAGGCACCAAGCTGCTAGGGCCAACACCTGTGGGTTTGGATGAAGCACTGCGCCTCCTTGTTGGAACAGCATCCAATTGAATACTACCAGTCAGAGAGGTCCCTGGTGAGCCACCCTCATGAGGTCTTAGTACCATACTCCGAAGGGCCATAGAGGGGCTATTAGAATTAATTTGCAATACTTGGCTATTCTGAATTTGTAGATGACCTTTGGGCAGGGTTGAAGGGAATACATAACAGTTCATCTCCGACCAATCTATCTGAAAGGCGTCTCCCTTAAAACCCTCTCCACGGCGGCACCAAGATGTAAACCTGTTGCATTTGGTGTTGCTGCTCATCGCAAAGAGGTTGATGTCTGGGTAACCCCACTTTAAAGGACTAGTGCGCTCAAAAATGTTATGGGCTTAAAAGATGGGCAATGATACAAAATATATAATAAACATTTTTTAATGAAAGTTCCTATGTAACATTTTACACAAATAATGTTTAAACCCATTTAAAATCAAGCACTAGGAGGTGTCCATTTTGTGAAATGGACGAGCCTCCTGTGCTTGAGTTAATCTCTGCCCTCGCGGCACTAATGAAACAAAAGCCACCTGCTAGTAACTTTTAAGAAATGCCTCACTGCTGCCAATATATCCTTCCTCCTCTCTGGAGTGAGGAATATTCTGACCTGTACTATGTCCCACTGGAAACCAATGAAGGTAATATTCTGGGTGGGATTAGCTCCGACCTCTTGGTGTTGATGGAAAAACTCAACTTAAAAAGTATGCTGTTTAGAGCTTGTAGGGTCTACGCTGCTTCTTGGGGAGATTCCACCCTGTTGAGCCAATCGTCTAGATAGGGGTAGATGTGCTGACCCCAGTTCCTCAATAAGCTTGCTATAACGTTCAAAATATCTATGAAGAATGGCGCTCAAATGGGCGGAGTTTGTATTGGAATATTCCCCCATGATTGAAAATGTGAGGTAATGTCGAGGAGGATGCCAAATTGGTATATACAGGTAATCTTCCATCAGGGGTAAATAAAGGTTGAAGAATGATAGGGCTAAGACAACTCTCACGCTTGCCTGGTTCTTTTTGTGTGTAGCGAAGATCCTGGAATAAAATTCCTTACACCAGGACTCTTTCCACTGCTTGGGATTCCATCAAGATCACCACTTCCTTGAGTTTGAGATCCTATCTTTATCAGTGGGGGAGGGTGCTGGAAGAAGCTGATGCTGAGGAGGGGGCGAGTAAAAATCTATAGGATTAGTTCTCTGCTGCTTCTGTTTATGGCTACTAGGCGATCTATCAGGCTGCCTATTTCTTCTTTCTTGCAAGCCTCTAAAGCCCCAAAAAGATCTTGATCTGCCTTCTAGTCTGGGCTAAGTTTGTTAAAGTGCCTTTGTAGCCTGCTTGGTAAGAATAGCTAAGGATTTAGCCCTTTGTGTGCTCATCATTTTCTTGGTCAATTCCTCATCGATTGATGATTGTAAAAGATCATTTCCTTCGAAAGGAAGATCTAAAATCATGTCCTGTACATCATTGTTAAATTTAGTGGCGTGTATCTAGGTTGACCTTCCCAGCTCCACCCCATGCACATGCCTCTACTGGCTGTGTCTATATGCACTAAAGGCAATTCTAGAATATCTTGAAAGACCATCTTCACCTCATTTACACCAGATTTGAACATTGCTTGCCTGTCAACCAGAAGATCCTGGGTAAACTCAGAAACCTTCTTCCAAAGCCGCCGATTAGCCGCTGCCAATAATGCCTCTGCATTAGCTTGACATAAATATAGTGCTAAATGTAAGTACTTTTTTCTCCCAAAAGCGTATCCTCTTTGAGGAGAACTGCTAATAATGTAGCTGCTTGAACAGATGAGCCAGGCGCAGCAGGTTTGGTATAAAGAGAAGCTGCAGCCACTACCGAAGAATGCGGTTGTGGATTTGAGGCCAGCTGCGGTCCTTCTGTGCCCAATTGTCTACACAGGGCATCCAATTCTTTACTGACCGATTGGCAAGAGTGTGGCTTTGCCCATATCTGTTTTGTGACTTCAAAGACATCCTTCTGTAAGGGAAATGTCGGTATGCATGTGCAACGTCCAAAACATGAAAAGAGGTACAGGCTGTGTAAATTCTACCGGCATGGAAAGCTGGTCATCTTAGTGTCAGGATTTGTGGCATTTGTTTAACATTTTTGTCCAGGTTTAAATTACACTTAGTTTGTCAAATTTTACAGAACATTTTACGCAGCAAAGGATTCAGACAATTATATTTCGAGTTTAGACCCATGTCACTTCAAGGGTTTCTTAGCCAGTATCATTGAAGTTAGGGTGTGCCTTGTTTGCAGTTAACAGAGGTAAAGTGTGTTGTTTTTGTAGTTGGGAAAGCTTTTGTTAGTTGGGGAGCGTATGGTTAAAGGGCCAAGTAGTACAAGCATTAAGTAAAAAGACATTGGTTTTTATTAGCACAAGGGCCATCTGCCACATTACCCAGAGTGCTGCAAATTTGAACTAGGCCCTGTTAGGGTCTGTAGCTTTCTGCCACTCAGGGTACCAGGCCGCATTTCTGAGCTTCAGTCCTCTTCATTTAATTAGATATTATTCCTGTTTCTCCCCTGAAGAGCGCCAAGATTGCCAAGGCCTTTTGAGGAAGGGTGAATAGGTAACGCTATGTTGCCAACATTAGATAAATATAATGGCAGTGAAGGACATGTTTTGGTGTGAACAAGGCAAGAGGCAAGACCTAGTCAGGATATTGAATGAGGTTGTGGTTATACCGCCCCCATTGAGAAGTGGTAGGACCATTGTAACTGCAGATAACAGGCTAAAGAGGGAATAAATCAGAGAAATTAGTCCTACAGAGCAGTACCTTGGCTGCGGTTTTCTGAATCCATCTGGTTCCCAAGAGAGATATGGGAGGATGTGTGCTGGAAAGGTGGGAGTCACATGCAGTGTTTTCAAATGTACAAATCCAAGGTCTTAGGGTCACTGAGGAGCTCCAAGTTGTCTGGTCTCATGAGAAAGTAGTAATGTGCCCATTTTGTTGCCACTGGGTACTGACTTCATTGTTCACACTCGCTTCAGGATTGGGTCTTTTCGGGGTCATGCACATCATGACGTTGTGCTAGCTAATGGGAAAAGGCCATTGTAACAACAGTAATATCAATAATGTTATTAAAAATCAAAACTGAGTATGGTGTGCTGTATATACAATTAGTTCATTTATAGAGGGCAGCATTTAAATGATCATGGGTAAGTTACAGACCGATGGGTTTGAGTTGTACAGGTTGTGTTTATATTTGTGAATGGGGCTAACTAATGGGGAGTGTGGGATTGACATGCACATGAAATTTGTAACAAATGTTGTTTTGTGGATTCTCTCCAGTAGAGAGCGTTTTCAGTTTTTCAGTTCTGCAGAGCTGACTGACCCTTCAAGCTGTATTTGCATTTAATAAATTCAGTTTTTCTTGCAAATTGTGCACTCCTTATGTGAATTGCTTTTTATTGATCGTTTTTTGGGCCTACCGTACAGAATGCCTGACCTGGAAGATGTTTGGAGAGCTAGAACCTCTGCTAAAACTCATGCTTCTTTTTGGTTGCTCTTGTTGAGGTATAGGCATCCCTAGAAATGCTGTCAATCCCTCTCCCCTTTCATGAAAAGCTTTGGCAGAGGAAGGGAAATCTGCTTGCTCCCCTTCATCATCAGCATCTGGCCTCTTGTTTGCTAAATTTGAAGCTGATTGATCTTGTGGATCCTGGTTCTTTGGGTGCTCTTTAGGGACGTTGTCCGTACTGCCAGAAGGATGCGCTACAAAATTTTGTGCGTCCCTGGCCACCACAATTGGTAGGGGTGGAACTGGTGGTGGAGGGAGGTAGAGGAGGAGGTGGAGGAGGTGGTTGATTAATCAGTGGGTGGGCACTGGAGAGGGCTGTGTCGCCCGAGAGAACCCCTATGGTTGTTGAAATTGTTGTGGAACAGCTTCTTTCATGAGCCCTTTAAGAATGCCTGACATTTATCCCAATATGGCCAGGGAGGGTCTTCTTCAGTACAGTTAATTCAATGGCTGAAATGTTGCTCTGGGGCACCGGGGCGGCCAGGATCAGCTGGGAGAAAATGACTGAACCTTATGAATGGGGAGGGTTTTCAGCTTCCGACTTTGAATTATACTATTTGACTGCACAGGCACAATTTGCTGGATATTGGTATGTCACTGGATATTGGTATGTCAGTAACAGCGACACACTTATCAATGGAAACATACGGGGCGTCACCCACTGACCTGAAGTTCTGTCATCTTCACTGATCGGTATTTTGGCGCCGTACCTTTTGACCTGGTCAGAACCACAGCCAACGCCTGGTTGAGAATATTCCATAAACTGGAAATAAAGACACCCTACAATAGAATGGCTCCTATGTGGGGCTTCCCTGGTATCCCTCCTTCATTTGATAAGGAGAATGGAAGGTCCTGGGACATGGCAGGGCAGCTGACAATGGGGGACATGTTCCTGGATGGCCAATTTGTGTCCCTGGAGGACTTTACAAATAGATAAGGAGGCGGCTCCCTTAGGTTGTTGCAGTACTATCATATGGGGATGGCGTTTTGTAGCCTATGGCCCTCTTCTCCAACTGAACCAGACATGCACAAATGCATTACTGCAATAGTTACAGGGGATGGGACTGGGCATATGGTATCCAGGTTACAAAAATTAATTCAAGCACACCTTAAATCCAAAAATACGATACATTCTCAGTGGTGGGAGGGATTGGGATTACCATTAGATGATGATAAATGGAGATGTTGTGAATTGACTAAGACGGTTTATATGAATTTAGGTCTCCTGTTGATGCAGTTTAAGGTGCTGAACCAGTTGCATTACACCCGGGCCAAACTGGTTAATTCTCTCTGGGTGTGAGTGGAGACTGTGGTAAATGCGGTAGAGAATGGGCAGATTCCTTTCATATGTACTGGGAATGCCCTCCAAGCTTAGCATTCTGGTAAAAGATTGTAGATATATTGTTAGATATATCAGATATCCTGCCATCAGTTACACCCCTCAAATACTTACTGGAGAATATTGGTAAAGTGTCTATAATCACATGCTGATTTTTTAACATCGCTTGCGGTATTGCCAAAAATGTATCCTCAGACACTGGAAACATGGTTTGCCCCAAGAGAGGAATGTTATGTGTTCACTACTTCGGTGACTAGTAGACCTAAAGATATATATGGAATCCCCTCAGAATATACTTGGCTGGTACTGAACCTGATGGGAAAAGTGATCTGGGGGGATTCTCGAGTGTGGAAGGTTATGCAGTATGACCTTAAACTGCTGCTACAGTACAAGTATTTATCTTGATGTTAATTGATCTCCTTTTGTATGTGTAAAAGAAGCTCTGTAATGTCATTTGTGCAGTTTTTGGTAACCACAAAATGCATGTCTGCTTCCGAAGAACAAGCTACTTACCCCTGGTAACTTTCTTTTGATTGTATGCTCCTCTCACATATTCCTCGTTTTAGATATCTTCCCTTAGAGCTCTAGCTACTTTGGAAAAATAATTTCAGCAGAGGTTGCTGTGCATCGATGCAGTCGACTCAACGTCCCGCATGGGCTTCCATCTCGAAGTTGACGTCATCGTCCGTATATATAGCATGTGCAGCGCCCATTAGCTTCAGTTCTTTTTTTACACCTTCCTCTTGCAGAATTACCAGCATTAGTGAGTCGCAGACAGTACCAAACTTAGAAAGAGCGTTAAGTGTAATGCCTGGAAATTCTACCGCGGGGTATGCTGGGAGGGGCGATGGGGAATACGTGGGAGAATCATCCAATCGATTTGTTTTTGGCAGGGTTAATTAACTTCTTTTGCAAATGGATTGTGTCCTCCCACGTATTCCTCATCTTTAAATAGACTCCCAAAGCAGTGTTAGGTTTTGGAGGAGGGAGTAAGAATGTTCAGATTTAAGATTTGTCATGGAATGAATATAGGACAGCTTTCCCGAATCCTCCTTCCTGGTTAGAAGATGAATCCAGACAGTAATGCTTGTAAATGTATTAATGGTAGACCAAGTGGCTGCAGCACAAATGTGTTTTATAGTGACCAGAAGCAGAACATGTCACCATGCCCCTTGTGAAATGAGCTCTCAGGCTTTCTGGGGGATCTTTTTCTGCCAATCTGTAGCATTCTGTAAGAGCACAAATGATCCATCTGGACAATGTTTATTTTGTAACTGATAGACCCAGTTTATGACCAGTGTGCCCAATGAAAATCTAGTCATGCTGACGTATTTTCGGCATTCGTGAAAAATAAAAGTTGATAGCCTTTCTGGGATCAAATCTATGTAGCCTTTCCTCTTCCTTGCTAGGATGAGGAGGTGGTTAAAATGTTGGTAACACAATTTTCTGAGATAAAAGAAAATCCAATACAATTTTTTGATAAAAAAGAAGGTTTAACCCCAAGGACAACCTTGTCCTTATAAACAATAGTAAATGGAGGCTTACTAGATAAGGCCTACAACTCACTCACGCTCCGGGGTGATGTCAACACTACTAACAGAATGGTATTAAATGTTAGTGGCCTTAGTTGACATGAATGGAGCGGCTCATCGGGAGCAAACATTAGAAATTTCAACACAAGATTGAGATCCCAAATCGGCACTTGAAAAGGAGTAGGAGGGAACATGTGGAGCCCCAGATTTTCCCAAATGTAACAAAAAGGACAACACCATAGGTGTATTGCACTTAAAAGGGTTCACATCTTTTTCACTACACTACACCAGCTGCAGAATCTATTCCAACCGTCTGACATCTTGCCCGAAAATTGAGACCACTGTGTCCTGACAGCCCATTGAAGAGATCTCATTCTCAGGCAAGCCTCTGGCACCAGCAAAATGCAGGATCCCATGAGGCTGAGCAACCTCAAAAAGTCGAAGGCTGGAAGACACTGGGAATTCTGGAATTTGGTGACCATCTGCAGAATGTGTTGAGCCCTCACCTCAGGTGGTAAGGCTTTTCCCAAGGATGCATATAGAACCGCTCTGATGAATTAGTGTGCCCAATCAGAGGTGCCATGCTGAAAGTGTGCGAAAGCTGACTTTGCTATTGTGTTCCAAGGACTTTGGAAGGAACATGACCCACCCCCTTATTTCCGCGCACCTACAAAATTTCCGGTGCACGCGCCATAGCCCATGCACCCAAGCAGAAGAGCCCTGCTGAAAGTGTCCTGTTACTCCTGGGAATCGCTGATGTGACGAGCGAGAAAGCTGACTTTCCATTTGTGTTCCAAGGACTTTGGAAAGAACGGTTGGTGTTAGAAGAGAGGACTTCATAAAACTACTATTGGATTTGATAGTATGTTTAACACTAATATACTACTTCTTTCATTGTTTTTTAAAAGTGACCCGCCCCCTTATTTGCGCATACCTACAGAACATCTGGCGCACGTGCCCTAGCGGGTGCCCAAGCAGGACTATCCTGCTGAAAGTGTCCTGTTACTCCTGTTAGCCCGGGGGCCGGTCCTGTTTGAATTCTTTTTTTAAAAAAAATTTCCCTCTCGTGATGTGTAGTTAATGATGACAATCTACAACTCCCAGCATGTAGCTAGGTCTCGATATCTTTGAGACATCAAAGCAGCGTATATCGTTTCACTCCCGTAGTGCCAAATTCTTCTATGGTATTACATATGGTGCTGTGAGTTGCAGGATTGTCTCGAAGCCAGTTTTGTTTTAAGAGTGACCTCCAGCGTGCTTATTCCAGGGTTTGGTATGGGTTCCATGCTTGATTTATATTGTGGATATGAGTCACAGCGGTAAATGAGATTTGCTCTACTGTTACATTGACCAATGTTGCTTTGTCATTTTAGGCTGTCTACTGGCCGTATAGCTGTTTGTGTTCCCCCTGTTAAGACTGTGACCAAATCCTTTCCCTACACTTGTGGCTAAATATGTCCCGTAGAAGGGCGAGTGTGGAATACGTGTACCCAGGACCGTGCTCAATGGGTCCAGCTACACGGAGCACAAAGTTACAAGGGGCGCGGATGTATCATGATATTCTATCCGGGCCCCTTATATTTACACCAGTGAAGAATACAATGAGAATGGCTCTTAACATGCCTCTTCCCCCATCCCCACCTGACCCCAGTGACTCAGTCCTTTTGGACACGTAGGTGGCGGTCCACCCTTCTTACATTTCGAACTCGGGATGCCCACTTTCTGAAAATGGGGAAGACTTATTTCCATCTCTGCCTCTAGACCACAAAGGGAGAAACCAACCAATGATCGCACAGGTTTCTTTTATGGATACCACGCCGGACTTTCTACCTGAGGATGCAGCGTTATTAGCATTATCACAGCAATTCGTAGAAACCATTAGTCCGCTTCAGGAACAGGGGTCTCCAAAACGGATAGCGGATGGAAGAATTGAGCCTAAAGTAATGGATGAAGTGTTAGATGAGTTAAAAAAAACACTCCACTTGTTTTATGGACATAGAGATATTACTAGAAAGACTAGTGGGATTGGCTAAATCCTCTTCAGCTACTAATAACAGTATGTTCATATCTGCCCCAATACCGCCGGTGTTGCGGGTCCCTAATGAACTGGTTGGGTTGGGGGTGGAAATGGAAGTAGGGCTTTCTTTGTGTCCCGCAATCCAAATATTGTATTGAACCGCCACCTTCAGTGAAACGGGTGGAAAGACTAAAAAAGAGGAAAAATAATAATAAACAGAAAAATCTCAATGGTGCGCTTGGTAATATAAATTCAGAAAAATTCAAAAAACTCATGACGACATTTTATTAGGGAGGATTAAGATCACATGGAGAGTTTTGGACATGGCTTAGATTGTGAAATAGAATAAGCTTCAGTGATTGATATGGGCAAGGGGTTGTTAGCAACCAATACTCTTTTGGAAGAGATGTCTCATAAAGACAAATATAGTTAAAAAAATAAAAATAAAGTGAATCATGTGGAAAATGCCCTAGCTGAGTTTATCTTTTATTCTCAAAAAACCTATTGTGGATTTAACGCCAACTGTAAATGCTCCTAGAGATGCAAGTCCTGAAGTACCTAAATTGGATACACAAATCATTGGTAGTTCATCTTTGGAACTTTTCTTCTCTCTACAGTAGTATCTAAGAAGAAACCATCTGGTATGAATGACAGGCACTCTCAGTCGATGGGTCCTGACCAGCAAGGTGTTCAAAGGGAGGTGGAAACGGTCCAAATGGCAGAGCTTGTGAAAAACCACTTACAAAATTCAGTAGCTGCTCCAATCGCCTCTCCGGTGGAGGATGTTAGACAAAGCATCCCCATCTTGGAGAAGCAGTCGGGTTATATCGAGCTACCCTCCATAATTGATGTAAATAAAAGACTGCCCAAGTCCTATCTTGATAGAGATTTAAAATATATCCGATGGAGGCAGCCTTGCAATCTGGACTCCCGGGTATAATTCTATATCCTCTATTCGAATGTGGCGGGCAAGCCGCCATGAACAGAGAGAGAAACTTGGCCTTATTTAACGATATTCCAGATTGGGCACTCTATCCTCTGCAGATTTTAAGAGGATAGATTTCATTCATCCCACCTGCTATGACCATGTACGGGTGGTTTTCCACTCCCGTTTGGTCTTTGAAAAGGTCCTAGTAGAACTAGAACAATTTATTTGCAGGGGGTATGATATTTTGATACTTGGCTATAGAATGATCAATTCATCTGACAGCAAAGCAAGAGAGGACTTGGGGTCATTGTCCTACCCTGGGTTAAAGGCAAATAATGGCTTGCCTTATCTTTGCGAGACTCGATATCTCAACTACAGTCCCTAAAACACAAACTTTAACCACAATCCTACTACAATCCTACTCTATTAATACTTTCCTGGAATTTTCGAGGTCATGCCCATCTCTCCTCCTCTCCTACAGTATGTCAGAAACTAATAGGGGGCAACATACAAGAGACTTGGCTGACTGCCCTATGGTATTTGACGGCTATGACTCTCGTTACCTCCTAGCCAAGAAATGTCTGAGTGGTAGACCCTCAGGAGGGTTGCTTACTGTTATTAAGTTGGGTGAAGGGTTGGTAATTCTCGATTCTTTCTCCCTCCCCCCTATGTACTCGGGGTAGTCGTAGAAGTTGAAGGTAGTACTCCTTTGGTAACCCCCCTTATCTTAAACATATATTGGTCGCCTGGTCAAAACCTCCCAGAACTGACTGAACAGATAGATATATCAATAATGGACTTAATGTACAAATTTAAGAGATTCCAGGTCTTGGTACTTGAAGACCTAAATGCCAAAATCCTAATGCAAATGACGACTCCTTATTGTTGGATATGTTGTCAGAATACTTCCAATTTGCAAATAATGGGGCATTTACGGCCATGACCTTAGAACATCTGTCGGGTTCCTGAAAGAAAAATGAAGGTCTTTCCTGGAACCTCCTCTTTAATACATGGGATTTGCGCTCTTTAAATTCGACCTTAAGTAGATTCATACACGTGGTCGGTGGGGAATCATTTTTCCACCATTGATCATATATATGCATCTGATTTTTTATTTGGCCAAGCAGGATCCTTTAAAATCACTCCCTCCTCGGTGAGTGATCATAGGATACTAGAGGTCGAAATATCTATTGATAGAAAAACAGAATCTAAATGTAAATCAAGCGAAAAATCGAGTAACCTGGCACAGTGGGAATGTACAGAAATTTAATAGAGTGTTTGTACCTGAATAACATACTACATCATTTGAGTAAAAACTTCTGACATTCACACACTCATACGTTTATTCCGTATATTGAATCTTTGATTGGGAAAACAACTAAAGGTAGAGCTAACTTTTTAAAGTCCGTAAACCATTTACATACCTATGATAATTCAGTACGTATGGCCAAAAAGGAACTACATAGACATTTAAGGAAACTCAGGTCTATAGACATTCCTGTGGAAGTTAGGACAGGTACTAAGAAATTGAAACAAATATTTAAAAATTGGTTAAAAGGCCATAAAGCTTCTATGTTTGAAGCTGACAAATGCTTTCGGCTTTGAATGATGGATCATCACGCCAATTCTGGAGACTTATAAATGCAAACGCTATCCCCGTATTGACCTCCCAATTAAACCCAATTGCTGAAGAAGTGTGGGTGGGTCGTTTCGTATCTTTATACGCGGCACAAGCTCCTCCTTTTGAAATGACAGATTTGATTCTGCAAGTCCTGTGGAACAGTAAATTCTCTATTGACGAGATTCAGATTCAGATTATCCATTCCAGTTCATCTCGGGCTTGTGGGCCAAATGGCCCAGCTAATACAGTATTAAAAGGAAATCCCGATACATGGGAGAAATCGTTATGCGTTTTTTTTTTTTTTTACAAACGAAATCCTTAAATACAGGAAAAGAAAAAAACAAAACATATCATACATTACTGTTACGTTGCATATTGATTTCATTTCATTACCAATATGATAAAAAACACATACAGATCCACATATCCTTTTTCTATCAGTAAATAACATATAAAAGTCAGTTAAAAGTTTCAGTGCACATTAAAATTTTCGACACAAATTTGAAAGTTAAAAGGAAAAAAAAAATACCCTTTACATAAAAAGAATGAATTTAGCAGCAGTATCAGTTAAAATTCCAGGGGTTGTATACATGATAGACTTGATAGTATATAAATATGGAATTCATCAAACAAATTGGTCAAATGGGAGGGGGATACAGATCAAGAGACTTAATAAAACCCACCACAGCGAGACCGTCTTTAATTTTAGAAATTGAAAGAGACTGGGACCAAATAGCATTCTCTGCCCCCAATAGACCAGGGTATTGAATCTGCCTAAGTAGATATCTCTAAGTCTTTTCAGAGCAGTACATTCTAAGAAAAGATGGCGTGTAGATTCAATTACCCCGGGGGTATGACAAAATCGACATAAAAGCTCCAAATCACTAATCTCCTTCCTTCTATAAAGGACTTCTTTAGTAGGTAGGAGATTCCATCTAAGTTTGAGAAGAAGTGAACAAGAGTAGCGGTTGGGAAATTGAGTTAAGATAAAAGACAGCCAGTCTCTTTTCTTGTGGTCAAATTGCAGATCACAGAGAGATGGGTAAGCATGTAATTTTTCCAGCGTATTACTCCAATCGCTAGTGAAAAGACATTCTTTGACTTTGTTGGGGTTAGTTAACATGGTATCCCTGTCAGTGGAAAGATCTGATAGAGTCTTATCGCAGAGGACACTAAATCTCGAAAGAAATAAGTTTTAGTCCGGTGATCCCAGCGAGAAGAGCATTTTATCAACATCAACATAAAGGGTATCCTGTTTAGGAGAGAGCAAAGCAGAGAAAAGTGTCAGAACTCTCCATAGAATTCTAGCTCGCAGAGAGACTAGACCCAATTCATACCTTATGGCAACTATTGGAACACAATTAGGCAGCTTCATAACATTTCTCCAGTAGATACACTCAAGGGTGTCCCAGAAGGTCAAAAGAACAAGATAATGCAGTTCCATTCCGTATATTAGTTTTGGAATCACCTTTCCCTTGAAGAAATACACTACAGGTTTGAAGGAGAACATGCTGTATTTGCTATCCATCTTAATAGATTGAGAAATAAGCGGAAGTATTTTGTGTCTAAGGGAACGTCTTAATTCAATGGCCGATGGTTGGGCCAGAATGAGGAATCCCAAATAGACAATTTGGTGTGCTCTAGTTTTACTTGGGTTAATTTTTAACCCATTAGTTAAGGCATATTCTTCAAATTTACAGATAAGCCTCTGTAAGCCGACTTTGGTGTGATCAAAAAGAAGAAAATCGTCGGCGTAAGCCAGCCATGAGAGCCTGAGATCCACCAATTTTGCATTTACCATGCCTGTACTTTCAAGGAATTCCCCTACGTCTGCCAAGTGGAGGATAAAAAGGCCTGGAGCTAACGAGCAGCCTTGTCTAACCGCAATACGAGTCCTTATCCTTCTGGAGAGGGTTCCTTTGAATCGATCCTAATATGGACCCCCAAATTCTCATACATTGCCATAATTAAAGTGAGTAGACCTTCCGGAATCCCCCATTTAGTTAGTTTTTCCCAGAGTCTCGACCTAATTACTAAATCAAAAGCATTTGATAGGTCGATTGAAGCCACATAGAGAGAGCCACCATATTTTCCCCATGTTGAACTTTGAAGGGCAGTTAGAATAAATCTGTTAAGATTAGTTGAGTGTCCAACCCTAAAGCCTGTTTGTTGCTTTGGAAGAATATTATTTTCCTTAATCCAAACATTAAAGTGCGAGAGGAGCATAGCAGCGAAAAGCTTGCAGTCCGCATCAATAAGGGAGATTGGTCTATAATTCTTGACCAATGTCCGAAGACCTCTCTTAAAAATGGGGACAATATGGGCAGTCTGCCAGCTAGATGGGACATTACCGGAGTTAACTACATCTTTGAATAAGAGACAGAGGAGTTTAGCCCAAATTTCAGGTTCTGCTTTAAGTGTGTTATTTGTTAAGCCGTTAGGGCCAGGAGCCCTTGATTTCTTAGCTTTGACAATAAAGCCTAGTATTGTCTCATAGTCAATGTCAGGCTTCCAAGTATCGTTAAGTGCATGCTCCCTCTTTTTGCAAAGCTCTGGGCCCTCTCCGCCCATATCAAAAAGTTCAGTGTAATGCGCGACCCATTTGGCCTCAGGAATAGCATTCAACTGGTCGGCCAACGCCACATCATCCTGGCCAGAAACAATAGCCCAAAAAGCCCTAAGATCTCTTTTGACAAGGACTTTAAGCATACACTCTGTGTCATTTTGTAACAGACTACATTTTCTGGATTTGCAGTAATGTTTATATTGTTGACGGAGAGCTCTGATTTTTGTTTTTTTGTTATCCCATTCAATATCAAGGAGTTGGACCAAGTTTTCGAGTTTGGGCCTTTTCACTGGCCAACTCCTGATCGAACCTATGGGCATGGGATTTCTTAGGAATACCCTTCCTTAGTGAACCAGAGATGCTGCTGTGCAAAGCATTAAGAAAGCTATCAAAGTATACGGTATTGAATACTGTGTGTTTCCAGGAGAAAGAAGTGTGATTAAATGAGTAAATCAATTTATAATTAAGTAGATTAATATTGTCAGGAGACCAACGTACCCCTGACCCCTGTCCCACGGTTTTGAGATGGCATGGCCCCCCTGCGGGCAGAGGCTTCATGGGAAAAGGAGAAGAGAATGTAACCAGCAGTGACCCGTGGTCACTCCAAGGATTAAAGGAGACCTTGACCTCAGAGGAGAGAAGGGACAGAGAATGATCTACATAGACATAGTCAATGGTAGAGGATGAAAGACCTCTATGCCAGGTAGGGCAGAGTGGGAGAGAAGCGTCAAAAGACCCGTTAAGGCAGGTTAGGCCTACCGAGTCCAAAGCGAGATTCCAAAGTCTACCCCAAACATATTTCTGGCCTTGCCGATTGTCATCCTCCAAAGCCAAACCCATGCCGTCATAGTTAGCCTTGGAAGAAATGGAACAGCTGGAGTTAAAATCACCAGCCAAGATCAATTTCCCCCTGGGATGTAGGGATCTCCATGAAAGTACCATATCCGTTAAGCATTCTAAAAAAGGCTCAAGGGCAGCCATGCCTTTGTGCCAGTATACATTAATCAAGAGGAGATTAACCAATTGATCAAGGGAGGAGGCCTCAATAGCTAAAACACCAAATGGAGTATCCGCGAGAACCTTATTCCTGAAACCAAGAGAAGCCCTGAATCCAATGAGGAGACCCCCGAAGACCCTCCCTCCTAAACTAGGTTTAGCATTTTGGGAATGAATATCAAATCCATCAAAAACGGGAGGAGAGAGTAGCCAAGTTTCTTGTAAGAAAAAGCAATCTGAGGCAGTAATCAAGTACTGTCTCAGTATTCGTGAACAGATGAGAATTTCCCCTGGAATTCCAGGAATGAAAAATAAATTCATTCGGGACCTTAATATTGGGCCCCGTTTCTAGCATCACCATTAAATCTGGGCGTAAATTGCCTCTGTTGAGGTTGTGAGGCTGTTTCGGGGTAATAAACCATAGTAAGGTTTCCCCTATACTCTTCACACCAACCATTTTTTCTAGAATGCTGATTGGGTTGTAGCAAATTTGCTTCAAAGCCAAGCTGCATTAAACCTTCCCTTTGTTCCATTATTAGTTCTCGTGCCACTCTACTCATATCTACACGTCCTTGAGTAGGAAAGAAAATCCTTTCCGTGTCGTAACTAGAGATAAGTGAGAATGAAGGAAGTTGGTGGAAGATTTTTAAAATATTTCCACGATTAAGACAGATGGGCATATCTTGACCCCATAAACTAGCAAGCTGCAAAGTTTCGATAGACTCTTTAACCTCAGTTGATTGAGGTAAAGAGTCAGTAATACTTTTTATAAATTGACTCAGAGAGTCAGCTTCCAGAGCAGTACCACTAGCGCCCCTTAATATAGTCCTATTTTGGGGTCCTACATTTCATACAGATTGGGAGAATTCCTATTTTGGGTAGGTTCGGGCCCAGTGGAGAGAGCTACAGGGCCACTTGAGGGCTTTGGGTGAGCAAAGTTAGAAAAGTTGGGAACATAGAGACCCTCCACTGGTCTCTACTCCCATAACACGCTCTTCCATTATAGACTCTCTACTGGTCGAGTGACCATCAGAATGGCAGAATGGATGACCATCTGTGGGAGGAAATGTTGTTATGGGAACCCTTACCTGAGATAAGCCTGAAGTCAAATTGAAATCCACCCCAGTAAGTGAGTTTGAGCTCACAAACTCCTGAAATAGTTGTTTCACCATGTCAAGATTGACAAGATTTGCTATTACCAGGTGGGGAGTGGGCTCAGGGAGGGTAGGGTTTATACCATTTTGGGTGTTACCCATAGTAATTGAGGGATCTGCAATCAGATCGAGTGGCAATGGATTACCTGTGATTTGTGTATTCAAAATAACTGGAGCAATGTTATGTAAAGGCTCCGGTTGAATAATTATCTTTGGATGGCATATATCATGAGTTTCCTCCCCCCTGGATTATATTGCCCACCTCCTCAAGGGGAATAATATCCTTTGACATAGCATTCCCTGGCAAAGCTTCGGGATGACCGGAAACAGCCGGAATAGTCGGAACAGAGGTGGAACCAACAGAGACAACAACCGCATTAAAGGTAGCGGTATCAGTTATCGCTGATTCCCCCTGAGTCTTAACCCCCTTCGGAAGGGAAGAAGTTGTAAAACCCAAAGGAGCACATGCCATGGACAGATTTTTAAAGAATTTGTTAGAGAAAGAATTCATTTTTTTCAAGTTCTTCTGGTTTTTAGTTTTCTTTATTTGTTGGATATGTTTTTTATTACCTATATGAACAAAGCCCTTTAAGGATGCCGTTTCCTTAGTGAGATCGATACAGTCAAGAGGCTTCTCCAAGGGAAGGTCTAATATAGAAACGGGAAGGGGGGCAGCAGTGTCTCCTTTGGGTGGTTCAGCAGCTTCCGATGTAATAGATTTACCATAGAGTCCCTGAGGAATGGAACCAGGGAGATTAGGAGTCAACCCCTCTTGGGCTTTTTCCACTATCTCTTTTATGGGAGTGACACAAAGTTTAGCATCCGGGGGAGGATACACTAAAACGCCCTCAGGGATCGATGGGGGGATTAGAAAAGATTGGTCAACAGAGCCTCTGTCCGAACAAGGAGGGACAGTATTGTCTTGAAGCATATTAAGAACGACCCCCGGAGTACTGTCTTTCTACACATTAGGCACTTTATTAACCAGAGGCCCTTCCATATAAGGTTGCCTATGAGGAGTAGAGTGTGGTCATTGTTTTATTATTGAGGGGTTATCTTCCTTAATAATTTTAACCAACTCTTCAAATCTATCTAGACTTTCTAGCCTAGTATAGATTTCAGAGAGGAGGAGAGAGTGAGATCTAACCTCTGACCAAATGTTATCTTACAGACTCACAAACGAACTAAGAACCATATTGAGTACAGATAATGTAGGTTGAGTACATTTTTTTCTATCATCTGCCTCATTAAGGGTATGGTGTACGAACGACTCACTTACATGATCCTTTTGTAAATCTGGGAATAAGCCCCTTTCACTAAGCCATTTTTGCTTCTCTGTGTACTCATCAATAAAATTTGTGAGTTCTGAAGGAGAACCCATATAGGAGGTATCACAAGTTTGCTGGGTTACAATATTAGTATTAATGGAATTAAATTCCAAGTGACCCTCAGCTATTGCCTTGTCTGCACATGCAATAATACTAATATCGTTGATATCGTTATCAGCAAGATCTTCAGTCTCCAATTTCTTTGCTACATTCTCAAGATGCGTAAGGTCCAAGGAAGACACTGTTAGGACTGAAAGTGGAGGTTTAATGAGAGTACTAGTGGCAGTCCTTTTACCAAAGAAATTGGAGATTTCTTTCCCTTGAATAGGTTTACCCATACTAGGTTTTGTTTTGGGTGTATGAAGAGAAGATTTGGTAAGTGGAGTTTTGAAAACAGTGGGTTTCACTGTCGAGGTAGGAGCAGCAGGTACAGAGATAGCAGAAAGATTAACATGAATAGAGGAAGTGTAATTGGCCTCCCCATTAGAGGAGGGTACCTCCGGTGTTAACTTGACAGAAGGACCACCCTGGTTCCCATAGTCCTCTAATGGGGGGAGTTGTAGAACAATCGTCTCTTTAGATAGTACAGGAGGTTCTATAAAGTTCCTGTCAGGGGCATCCATCATTGGTATATGCAGGGGTAACCTAGGTTGTAATTGGGCGGGGGTTGGGTGTATATTGTTCACCAAGCTATTATTCAGATGCTCCATACCCTCCCTTGCCCTAGATCGGGAACCAGCTTCCTCCAAATTCATAGCTATAGTAGCTGCTCATCGTTCTTCCTGTGCATTTATGGAGATATCTTGTTTTCCAAAACAGATGCAGCCATTATTGATTGGGGTACGTGGGATGATACCCATCAGATTGAGTACAGCAGACCTATCATTTGAATGGATTTGGGCTTGGGCCACACTTTTTTGTAGAGAGCTGACCAGGGGGTTCTCTACTAATGTATGTTGTGGTTTACCCGGAGGGGTAGTAATAGGGTTCATAGATGGGGTAGAGTCTAACAGAGTAGGGACAGGAACCACCTCAGGAGGAAGGGTAGAGTCAAAAGAAGCCTCCATAGTGGCCTGGTACAAGGCGGAGAACTGGAAGGGAGACAGCAAGGTGGCTCAGTGAATGCTAAGATGCTAGAGGTTATAAATTAATATTAAAATAAATATCACAGGGAGTAGAGGTCACAGATACTAAGAACAGTGAAGTAGCAAACAGTAATTATTAAAATGCACTGAATAGGGAGAGCGGCGAAAAGACACGTAACAGTACCTCAAATACAGATTAAATGTAAAACACAGAATAATATGGGTCCTTTGTTAAACTCAAGGAAATAGGTAAGAAAAGTATCCAAAATAGGCCCCTAGAGTATTATATTAAAAGTCATATGCTGGGTAATCATTCCAGGAAATCAGGAGACGACTGAGGCTGCACTCAGTATCAGGGTAAGGAACGCCCGACAGCTTGAGGAGCTGCCAGAGTCTGTTTCTCCCCCCTGACCCTGAGTACTGGTTAGAGTTCACACAAGTGGAGTGGTAACTTATAGCCACAGTCTATGATACTCACAGGGCCGTTGCAAGGGCACAGTCACAGGTCACAGCCAAACAGCAAAACAGAACCCCAAGCCCTTACTGCCTCCAGGGCTTAACGCCGCAAGGGTGGTTGGGCCGAGAGTAAATGGACCTTCAAAGTCACGTGGTCCGTCACGTGACCGCAGTCAGGTCCGCCTCCTCCAGGAAGCGAAAATGCCTCAGCAAGAGCTTTGCTCGCAGTGCTGAGGACACGCAGGGCTCTTGAAATGCTGCAGTGGAAAACAAACATTCAAGCGGAAAAACACTCCTTTCAATAAATGCTGTACACGTACGTTATATTCGCAGATGTGTCCAATTCGAAACATATTCCCAGTTTGTGGAACCTCTCCTGTATAGTTCCAATATATACGAAAGGTGATAGAGCTCTACCGCTAAATCACCGACCCATTGCATTATTAGATGCGGAAACAAACATTTTTGCAAGCCTGATATTGAAACAACGAGAAGATTGGTCAACCTCAAAGCGGATCATATCAAATTTACAATTTGGCTTTAGAAAAGGGGTCCGTACAGAGGTAGGAGGTCTCATGATAACCTTGCTCCAAGAACTGGCATGGAAAAAAAATGCGACCCCTGTCTATCTTGCAGCAATGGATTTATCTCTTGTGTTCGACTTAGTAGACAGATCTCTTCTATGGACAAAACTGCATTCTCTAGGTCTGCCAGCTGACATCTTTTCCATTCTAATATATCTACACGAAGGATCCAAAATCCAAATTCACTTAAATAATGAAGGCCTTTTATCGTTTCCCGTTAAGACTTCTAACGGATTAAGGCAAGGCTATATTTTTGCCCCGGCCTTATACAATCTTTATATGTCAGACATAGTCTTATCTCTACAGAAAGCCTCTTTCATCTCCCCAATCATTGAAGGGATAAGAATAAGTTAGTGTGCTTACGCAGATGACTTCCGATTGATGGATAAAACTCTGCTGGTTCTTCAACATCTGTTATCTGCGGTTGCAAAATATATCACCTTGAATGGTCTAGTAGTAAATGTTCATAAATTAATTGTAATGCCTTTTAGTTTGCGGAAAAAGCCGAGTCCTTCTAGATGGTTTTTAAATAAGGTAAAATTAGAAATTCAATGTTATATCTTGGCTTCACAATTTTTGACAAATCCAACATTAGTCAATTACGTAACCACTTTTTGTTAAATGCCAAGCAGGTAGTAGCACAAATGGGGATGGTTGAGCGCAAATACTGTGCGTTTTCTTGGGTGCCTCTTCGTTTTTATAAACTTACAGTCTTCCCAAAGTTGTGCTACAGTCTCGAGTTGGTATTTCTAGGTAAACTCGCTTGTTTGTCTAGCCAGCTCCTAGAAGAAGTTATCTATGATACTGAAACTTTACTAGGTAACCCTCAACGAATAAAGAAATTACTTCAAAATGCTGATTGGGAAACCACGATGCAGGATGTACCCAAGTCGACTCTTTAGTACCACCTCGTATCACATTATAAATGTTTGGGTAACATGGGCGTATTTGTCTTGCTTTCCCAATAAAAAATGGAGAAACTAATTTATGAGATTCCGGTTTAATGTGTTATTAACTGTTGAGATTATGGAAATTCGGGGAAGCTCCCTACAGCTTCGATTCTGTGTAGGCATTGTAAAAAGGTGGGCACCATTGAAAATGTACAACATCTTCTTCTGGAATGCTCTGTGCTAACCCCATGTAGAGTGCAATATTTTGGGAGATTTGTGGGGAATCATGAGAGACTCGACTTGGTTGTACTCTGGCCTCTCATGCTTTATGGCAAAAAGGTGGGACTTCAGCTGCAACTGTGAGATTCTTGTCTGAAAAATGTGATATAATAAATCTTTAAGAAGAATTCATGAAGTTGTATGAGTACATTTGGATATTGATTTTTTTCTGGGAAAGTGATGACGTGTTTAAGCTGTCATAACTATGGGGCATCAGTGTAGAGGGGGATCTTTTAAATACCCCCCAAGGTGTCTATTGAGTTAATCATTGATACTAGTGTTCCTGGGAAAGGCTCTTTTAATTTCCCTTTGTTGCTGAGAATAATGAAATACATCTTCAGAATATGGAGAATTTGTATGTAAATAGATTGTTTGAATTGTTTGTGTAAATCTAAAGAATGTCTGTTATTTAGTTATTTGTGTGCTTTCTATTGTTGTATATATACTCTTCGGATTAGTTGTCTATGCTTACCTTTTATTTTTGTGAGAACGTACTGGTATTATAGTTTTAGGATTTAAATGTAATTGTAATGAATTGTGAATTCAGTTCTGATTGCTTTGGAATTGTGAAATTGTTTAATCATCAAATGTATATTTTTATAAAGGTTTATTTTTAACCAAATGCAAATAAATAAATGAATTGGAGTCTTTAAGATGATATCATTTGGGACTTCTTGTAATTGAGGTCGAAGCCCAGTCTGTGGAGAGATTGGCAGGTTATGCTGAGATGTTCCAATGCCTGTTCTGGAGAACAAGCCCTGATCAGCCAATTGTCCAGGTAGGGGTAGACATGAATCCCCCCTCTCTTGAGACTCACTGCCACCACCACCATCAGCTTGGTGAAAATCCTCGGGCGGAGGCCAGCTCGAATGACAGAACTCAAAACCGATGATGAGAACCACCAACGGCAAACCTCAAGTACTTTCTGTGCTTGCAATGGATTGGCACATGAAAGTAAATATCCTGAAGGTCCAATGACACTATCCAATCCTGGAGCTGGAGGGCTTGAAGGATCTGAGAAAGTGTGACCATCTTGAACTTGTTCTTCCTGAGGAACTTGTTCAAGTATCTGAAGTCCAAGATTGGTCTCAATCCTCCATTCTTCTTGGAAATTAGGAAATAAAGAGAGTACCACCCTTTGTTCCTATCCATTGCAGGTACTGGTTCTTTCGCACCTTTCTCTAGCAGGCTCAATATTTCCTGCATAAGGAACGGATCCAGAACTAGAACGAGATGCAGTAAGAGACTGCCTCCCAACGGGGTCTTGTGGGATAAGGCCTCAGAGAGGTTTTGAGGTGACTGAAGCAGAGGCTGATGGTAAAGTATCCATTGCTTGGGTGGACTTTGCACCCCTCCCTCATCCTCCATGAGGGAATCTTCTTTGGCCCCTTTGACCAGCCAGTCCTCTTGCTCTTCCAACTGAGGAGTAGAAACGAAAGGACCTAAGAAAGGACCTACCCCTCCAAGATGGTCCACTGGGGTGAGATGGTTGTGGCTGTCTGATAGCTGCATCAAGGGATCTGGTTGCCGCCTTTGCGGTCTGCCACTTCCCAGGCTTTTGTCAAATAGTTGCGTGCCATCAAAGGGCATGTTGAGGAACCTGGACTGCAAAACCTGACTTCCTCAACCATGCAAACCTGCAAATTACTGTGCATGCCACCATGGCTCTGCTGATGCTATTAGCCGAGTGCTGTCTTGACTGAAGAGACTCACATATAGCCTCCTTACCGTCACTTACAATATTCAGAAAGATGTCTCTTTCTTCCGCTTGAGGAATATGGTCAGCCGCTATAGCTATACAATCCCACAGGGTGAATGTCTATTTTACTAAGGCGCAAGTGTAATTTGCAGATTTGAGAGCCATGCTCCCGGCAGAAAATGCCTTCCTTGCCCAAGCATCGAAACGCTCATGCCTGTCTGGTGGGATGGTTGGGAATGCAGCCGTTTTCATGTAGATGTCGCTCCCTGAACTACCAGGCTCAATGGTTTTGGGTGCTTTGAAAAGTAGTCAGGGTTGCTGTTTGAAGGCCTGTACGTTATGATGAGGTTCTTATTTACCGCTGGACTTGATCCAGGAACATTCCAATTTACCATTACCCTTTTTTGAAAGACGACATGAAATGGAGTACGGGATCCTTTTGTGGACCTTTGTCGAGAATGGCTGTCAAGACGTCTTGCTCGAATGGAGGAGGAGGTCTGCCACATCCCAGAAAATCAATAACTCTGGTCATAAGTTGCCTGCAAGAGGCATATGCATGGTCTGCTGAATCTGGCTTGCCAAACTCAAGTTCAGGTGATGTATCACTCAAGCTAGCTGATTGAAGATTCTCATATAAGTTCTTTAACCTGGACTCTTCAGAAATAAGAGCATCTGGTACGTTAGATGTGCCAAACTGCAGACCAAATGGTCCAGTTTCCTTAAATGGAGGATACAGATTTGAAAAAATCCTTCCTTGACAAAGCCTTGTAGAAATGTTCAACTTCTTTTGAAATAACTGGAGTTTTAGTGGGCAAAGGTGCCGATGGCCTACATGGTTTGACATTTATTTATTTATTTATTTGCATTTGTATAGCGCACTTACAACGCGGGGGCATCGAGGCGCTGTTACAATAATTTTGTAAGAAGATTTGCTTAATAGGATAATGGGCGACCAAAGGTCTCTTGGTTACAGAACCAGACTGTATGACATGCAGATATGAACAGAGTTACATACAGATGAATAATACAATGACGTCACTTTACAGGTTGATAATTGAAATTTTCATTTCAAACAGTTTGGTTTTGATAGCTTTGAGGAATGCTTGGTGGGACTCGGTCATTCTTAGGTGGGTGGGTAGTGCGTTCCAGTGTGTGGCGGCCAGTGTAGGAAAACTGGATCCCCCGGCGTGGACTTTACGAGTTTTAGGCGTGACAATCATGTTGGAGAAGTGCTTCCTAAGAGGTCTTGTGGCAGTGTGCTTGGTGATTCTCTGATGGCGTCAACGTCTTCAGCACTGATGGCGTCAAAGGTCTCGACGCTAATGGCGTCAATGTATTCGATGATTTATGCATCGATGTTGGTGATTCTGCATCAATGTTGGTGATTCTCTAATGGCGTCAACGTCTTCGGCACTGATGGCGTCAATGCTCTCAACGCTAATGGCGTTGATGTTTTAGATGATTTATGCATCGATGTTGGTGTCGATGGAGACCTTGAAGGGCTTCACCCTCGACTCAATGGAGTCTTGGATGGTTTTTACTCGTGTCGGGAACTCAACGGTTCTCGAGGACTCTCTGGCGTACGTCCCAGGCTCGAGAGCACACAGGATTTAGCCTTAGCCCTTTCCTTGTCGGCTTTCGAAAGTCACAACAGGAGCATGGCTTTTTTCATTTTCTTTCGAGGGGGTCGGAGATACTTTCAAAAATATTTTTAGCATTTCTGTATGAATTCCTCGCACTGAGCTGGTGTGGAGGATTTGGTTGGGCAGGTTAATCTTCTCTCTCGTGAAGATTCAGATGAAGAAGTAGTAGGCGATCTATTGTGCAACCCGCTACTGGAGTGTGAGCACTTTTTTGGATCTCTTCCTTCGAAGCGAGTAGCATCTTGACTTGTCAGACAAGTGTTTCTTTGATGGAGTCATCAAGAGGAATTTAGTAGGGGCCCTACCCACTGCTAATTTCCCTTACCAATCTTTCAGAGCCTTACCAGTCATAAGCTATACGCCAAGGCACCACAAACACACTCAATAATCCGTGAGAGACATTTTGGCGCTACAGTGGTGACATTTTTTTAAGCTGGTCTTCGGTGTTGATGGTGTCGGAGATGAGGCCATCGTACTCGAGTGTTGTAGTTTGTTCTGACAAAAAACCAAAGCACGCCATATTTCTTGCAGCATGTGCTATATATACCGATGATGACGTTGACCCCGAGATGGAAGCCCTCGAGTCGCCTGCATCAAGGCACAGCTCCCTCTGCCAAAAAAGAAAATTCAGGAACAGCTAATGCTGGAAGGGAAGATATCTAGAGATGAGGAATACGTGGGCGGACACAATCCATTCGAAATAAAGGTTTACAAAAAAAAAAAACAATGCCTGTCATTTGAGGCGACTTCATTAAGTGGAGAAATCTCTCAAAAAATATGTCCTCGGAGGCTGGTGAAGCTTGTACCGAAGAGAGAGGAGACCCTGATGAGGTGTCCAAGCTCAAGTGCTTGGAGCCCAAGGGCATTGTCTGGGCTGCTGCATCCAGGGTTTGGAGTACCTAAGAGCACTACAAGAAGTTGGGTATGGAGTTTGCCAGGGAATGTCACCACTAGACAATTGTACTCTTGCCCGTGGCTCACTTGCCGTATTCGTTTGTGAATTTTATGCTTTCTTTGCCGAACTATGGGAAAGTGGTCTTGAGCCCTCAGTAGCTCTCTCAGATGGAGAAGAGTCCACAGAAGATAGCGCCTTGTCAGTAGACACTGAGCGGACAGTAGCTGCCTCCTGCCTTGGTGCCATTTTGTGTACATCAGACTGCTGTGGCACATTTTTAGAACATGCAGGAGCAATGCCCTGGCATGACACTCTTAAGAGGAGGACTTACTGGACCCTAAGTAACAGTATTGATTCTCTTTTGGACCTTGAAGCTAGCTTTGGTAGGCTTGGATAGAGGCGCACCCTTGGGCAAAGGCCCAGTCACAGAGCAAGTCGGCCCCTCGGACGAACGTCCGGTAGTAGAGCTTTTAGATCCCTCGATACTAGGCCAAGTAGGATTCACGGACCCCTTGGCGCGTGCACCAGTAGCTGCTTGAGCCTCAGGCCTGATACCAGTATTAGGGTCTTTCCGACACCTCCCAGTCAGAGAACTCCCAGGGAAGGATTCCCCCTTCTGTGATACCTTTTATAATAAAGACTCACTTACCTGGATTTCCGATCTGTACATCTCTTCAGGTGGTCTGTTGGTGACTTTGAGAAGTTTTCTCTCCACCTCCCAAGCCTGTTCTTCAGAGACCTTGGAGTCAATGCATCACACGCAGCACACAAATCCCATTCGGGGAAAAAGCACTCTAAGCAGAGTGAATGGGCACTCGAGGTGGGAAAAGGAGTGCTGCATGATATACACCCACCAAAGCCAGAAATACCCGACATGCGCCAGAGTACAAGGGACGCTGTAGGCTGTGGTGAAATATAAGATATTAGGAAAAAGGTATGCAGAGATTGCATGAAAAAGTAGTAAAAAATATGCGGTGGCGGTGCAGGCCTCCATTCCCATTGCGCAGTAAAAGGGACTGACGGTCTCACCGTGGGGCTGGGTTAGCATGCACGTCAGGCCTATCCTCGCGCCTATGCGTGCCTAAATTAAAATTTAAAGGCAAAGAGGTATGTTTCTTACCTGTAACTCCATTTCTCCAGCATTGGTATAATTCATAGATTCACATGTTATGAGCAATTCCCGTCGTCAGGCTGGGCCTCCCCGTACCATAGTAAATATAGAAAAACATTTAGGTGTTTCTTTTGTATCCTATCTTCCTCCTTTTGGGTGCTTTTGGGGTCCACCAATAGGACCTCAATTATGTAGCTCCTCCCCTGCAGCCTCCCTTCAGATTCTACCCAGTACATGCTTTATTTTGAGTATCTGATGAGGGTTTTTTACCGTAGGGGATGGCCGGAGGGCGCATGTGATTATATGAAAGATACCAATGCTGAAGAAATGGAGTTATGGGTTAGACACGTACCCCCTTCTCCAGCAGTCGATCTTTCATAGATTCACATTCTATGAACAGATTTCAAAGCAGTATGAACTTAGATGGTGGTAGAAAAAAACCTACCTTATTTGAACAGATGCTGCCGGACTGCTTTTCCTGTCTTTGCATCAGCAGTGTGCTGTCCTTGAAGGCACTAATGCATAGTGAAGGTGTGTGGCACTACTTAGGTGGCTGCTTGACAAATGTCTTTCGCGTGGCTCTTGTTGAATGGGCCTGGACTGGTCCAGTTAATGGTTTGTTCTCCTTGGCGTGACAGAAGGATATGGTGGAGGATATCCACCTTGCAATTCCCTTCTTAGATATGGCCTTTCCTTTGTTTGGATGTCCATAGGCTAGAAACAGCTGAGGTGAGTTCCTTGAGTACTCTGTCCTATGTAGACAGTATTTGATCTTTTAACATCTAGGCAGTGCAACGCAGTCTCCGCCGGGGTTTTTTGTTCTTGGAAGAGAACGGGTACTATAACTGATGCATGTTTATGGAATTCTGATGGCACTTTTGGTGTAAAGTGTGTGGTGATTGTAAGGACCTCTTTATCTTTGTAAAAGCACAGGTATGGTTATGTGACTGTGAGCGCTTGCAGTTCTGAAACCCTTCTTACTGACGTAATGGCTATTCGGAACAGCACTTTCCAGGAAAGACATTTTTAGGTGTGTTATTGCCAATGGCTCAAATGGTGCTCTCACGAGTCCTGCTAGGACGATGTATAGAGTCCATTGTGGGGGATACTTTTTTACCGGTGGAAAGGTTCTGAACAACCCCCTGAGAAAATGCTTGATTAGTCGATCACTGTAGAGGGGTGTATTTCCCCTTTTTGTGGTGTACCTGGAGATGGCGGCCAGGTATACTTTTATCGAGGTGTGGCGAGCCCTCTTTTTACTAATGCCAAGAGATATTGTAGGATAGCCTTGTAGCATGCGGAAAGCAGTTGAATGTTTTGTTATCGTGCACTCCAGGCACACAGTCTTTTCCACTTGCTTTTATCGGAGAGATTTCTAGCCGGAGCTCGTGCCGAGGCCAGAATGTTCGTGCATTCTTTTTTTTTTTAATGGTTTTTATTACATATTTTCTTGTAAAAACAATTTACAACAACAACCATCACAATCCTATATGGCTTAACATTTCCGTATCTATCAACTAACATCTAAACTACCACAACCCCCCACCCAACTCAGCCAGCACGTTACTGGTCATACTACACATTTCTGATCACATGTACGTCCAATACGTCCTGGGTGGCATTATCATCACTATAGCGTGTAAACAAAGTCACAGTTAGTTCTATCCATCTTTGAATATCCATTCCCAAATCAATGTTCTCTCCCATGCTCCAGTTTCCGCTGTGGCCCTCTTTTCCCACGCCTTCCACAATACCTCAACGCTTCGGTTCCTTAGCATCTTTCCATCTCATTGAAATACTGCGCTTAGCTAATATGTACATCAAATCTTTGATTTTACTCAGTGATTTATCTTTTTTACTTCTCTTAAATCTGCCAAGCATGCATGTTTCCGGTGTCTGCATTTCCAAATCTATTCCACCCTGGGCCCCTTTTTGTGCCACCCACCCTCCGGAACCCTTGTACTATAGGGCATCCCCAAAACATGTGTATGAGGCCAGCATGTTCTTCCTTGGATCTCAGACATACTTGCCTACTCGCCTCTTTGAAAGTCGCAATCACGGCGGGTGTAAGGCATGCTCTTTGTTTAATATATAATTCTATTAGCTGTAGTCTGACATCCCTGGATACCTTCTTATGATACATAGTTATCTGTTTCCATTCATTGTCCTCGAACATCTTTCCCAATTCCCTTTCTCATCTCCCCCTACGCTTCAAGTCTGTTCTAGAGTTGTGCTCTATTAGTACCTCATAGAACCTGGAGATCGCATGTGCCCCCTCCGCCACAGCCACCAGTGTCTCAACTTCGGTGTTCTCTATGGTTTCATCATTACAATTCGCCCATCTAGTTCTTAACAAATTCATCACTGTACTATGCAATAGGAACTGGCCCTCATGTATGCCTGTGGTCTCCCGCAGTTCCTCGAATGTCATCAGCCCATTTTCATTCCATAGGTCTCCCACCATAGCTATGCCACATGCTTCCCATCTCGATCGCACTATTGCCCTGCTCCCAGGTCTACTCTCTAGGAATGCCGCTATTGGTGTCTGCAGCTAGAGAGCGGATATACTAGCCGCATTACTCTGCATGCCCTCCTCCACATGTGAGTGCCCAGTTCTATCAGATAAGGATAACCGATTTGCTCCATTGTGGGAATTCAAAGCAGGTCTCTAAGGTTCCTCCTTTTCATCTCTGGCTGCAACAACGTCATTTCCGCCGTGTGATCATCAGCCATTCATTGCAGGACATGTTGTAGCTGGCAAGCCAGGAAGTATAGTTCAAAATTCAGCAACCTAAGCCCTCCATGTTCATATGGTCTTTGCAGTATACTCAAAGCCACCCTGTTCCTCGCCTCGTGCCACAGAATACCCCTACATATTTTCTCCAATTCTCGGAAGAAACTCATTGGGATATTGTACGGGATGTTCCCGAAATAATGCATGAGTCCTGACAGAGCCACCATTTGAAGCAGTGCCACTCGACCCATCACCAACAGCAGCAACTTGCTCCAAAACTTAATAGACTTCTCCAGTCCAGTTTTGGCCTGAACCGTGTTGTAATCATGCCCTTGCTTCAGTTCCTGATAGATGTGAACACCCAGATACCGAAAGGAGTCTTTGCTCCAGAGCAGAGGAAGGGCCGGCAGGTCCTCCTCAGCCACGGTCGCCGTTGCCACCAGCGGGAATAAACAGGACTTCATCTTGTTTATACTGATTCCCGTCAGGGCACTGGAGTTGCCCGGTACCTCCAGGATGTATGGTAAATTCGTCTCCGGGTTGCACAGATACAGCAGCATGTCATCTGCATACATGGATACCACGTGCTTTACGCCCCATATATATATACCTGCATTACCATATTCCTGCCTCAGGTATGCTGCCATGGGTTCTGCCGCTATGATATAAAGCATTGGGGAGAGCGGACAACCCTTTCTCGTGCCTCTATACAGTTGCAATTTGTCTGAGAATGTTCTCCCTGTTCGAATTCTGGCCATTCATTCTGTATATATCAACTTCACCCATCTCTTGTTTTGTGGCCCGATCTCTATCTTTATCATTTTGGCATACATCCAATTCCAGTGTACTGAATCAAATGCCTTAGCTGCATCTAATCAGGCTACGGGACAATCTTCGAGCGACCCGCCGTGCTGTATATCACCTGGTGCAGTTGCCTGAGATTCTCAGTAATATTCCTTCCTGGTACATACCCAGTCTGATCTGGATGGACCAGGACATGTATTACCTTGCAGAGTTTGTTGGCCAGAATTGCTGTGAGGATCTTACTGTCTTGGTTTAGCAGTAACAGTGGCCTTGAGGATCTGCAGTCCGTACTTACTTTATGCAGTTTAAGTAGCGGGACTATCAAGGCCTCTCTCAGACTCTCCGGAAGTATCTTGTCTACATGTGACTCAGTATACACTTTGGCCATCAATGGAGCTAGCATTTCAGAGTAGGCCTTGTAAAATTCGCTAGGGAGCCCATCTGTACCCGGTGCCTTCCCCGTAGGTAACGTTCTAATCGTAGCTATGACCTCCTCTGGGGTTATGGGTGCCTCCAGTGACTCCACCTGAAGTGCGTCTAATCAGGGTGGGTTATGAGGTCAAGGACATCCTGCAAATCCTCCTTCTGACTCGGTGGGGGAGCCGCATATATAGTGCTTTGTAGTACTCACAGAACACCTCATTTATGACAGCCTGCGGTTTTACCTCCTCCTGGTCTTTGTTAAGAATAGAGCATATGGGGGATCTGGCATCCTGCTGTCTATACAGCCAGGCCAGCATTCTGCCAGGTTTGTCTCCCTGCGCATGACCCCTCTCCAGATATCTGGCGTAGTTAAACTTCCCCAGCCTCTCCCATTGCATTAAGCATGCCTGCTTCAGTTTTATCATTTCCTCCACATGCTCTTTGCTTCTCTTGGCTCCCTTCTCCAATACCTTCAACTTCTTTTAATTATTCTCAAGATCATTAATACTAGTTTTCTGCACAGCGCCAGATTCTGCAATCATTTCCCCCCTTATGACCACCTTGTAACACTCCCAGACCGTGCACACCTTTTGCACACTCCCCTCGTTGACTCTGATAAACTCAACGGTACTCTTGCGGGTATGCTTGGCGAATGATTTATCCAGCAGGGCTTCACTCTGCAACCTCCATGTAGGTATGGGTGGTGTTGGAGCTGACACCCGCCATCGCACCACTAGTTGAGAGTGGTCCGACAAGACCATTGCACCATTGCTAAATATTCCTCCTCCGAGAAGTCCATCCCAAGTTCCGCACTAGCAAACACGTAATCAATTCTGGTGTATACCTTATGTGGGGCAGAGTAATGAGATTAATCCCTACCTTCCCATGCTCTCCCCTCCACAGGTCCCGTAAATGAAAATGCTTCAGAAGCGAGTGCAGCACCTTGGCCGGAGGGGACGGCCGCTTGTGTTTCTCATCTGATCTGGCTACCGTTGGGTCCAGTGTGCAGTTAAAATCCCCTCCCCAAATCAGGATCCCATTTCTGTATGGCCCCAACCTTGCATATAAAGATCTGAAAAACACTGTGGCGTCATGATTCGGGGCATAGGTATTCACAATACATATTTCCTGGTTCTCCAGCATTCCGTGTAACATTACCATCCTGCTCTCATCATCCGTTTTATGGGTCAGCACTTTAAATGGTATAGCGGGATACACCCAAATGAGGACCTCTCTAGCCTTTGACGAATAAGTGGAGCCCACCATCACCCCACCCCATGCTCTTGCTAGGCTTTTCTGCTTTAGCGCATCTAAATGTGTTTCCTGCAACAATGCTATCCCTATTTTGTTCCTCTTGATATACATACTCACCCTTCTGCGTTTCACATAATTATTCAGCCCCCTGATATTCCACGTCATAAACCTAATTGTGTCTGTCATTATATCGCGGACAGGGTGTCAATGAGGCCGCCAGCCCATCCCTACCATCACTAGGAGTTCGATGCAACCATCCATCATATGCGCCAGGTTCCCTCTCCTCCAGCCTCCCGACCCCCAAACCCCACTCCAAACCAAACACAAACTTAACATGTCCCGCTATGCTAAGCATGCTAGGACTTCCCCATTTCTGCTCCATTCGACCTGGCCACAAGACTAGTCTCCTGGTGCCCTACGGGCGGACCCTATACAGTGGCCCTAAAACGACCACTCAGGGGGGTAGTGATCGCGCACTCTGCGTTCCCACTACCAGGTGTCCGTAACTCACTGAGTTGCTCATGTTACTGCTGTATCATCACTCATTGTTACTAAACACTTATCAATTCCAGTTGCTACCAAAACTAACAGCATTCTTCTATTTAGTTATGTCTATCTTGTTTCTCGTCAGTTCTTTATCAGGAGTCTGCCAGGGCTGTTTCCCTCACATCTACGAATGCTGGCTTGGTGCTGCTGTTTACAGTATCTGAGCATTGTCCATCCATTCTTGTGCATCCATCCGCATCTCGAAGAAAAGGGCTGTACCATTGTATATCACTTTAAGTTTTGCAGGGTATATCAACATATATTTTAGGCCTACTTTCCTAAGTCTGGCCTTCGTTGTAACATATTGAGCTCTCTTTTTCTGGACCTGAAACGTGTAGTCGGAGTATACTGAGATATTTGCTGACACGCTTTAAACTGTCCCTCCTGACCTGGAAATGGCCAGGATCATCTCCCAATATTTATAATTCAACACCTTAGCTATCAAGGGTCTCGGTGGAGCACCTGGCGGTGGCCATTTAACCAGGGTGCGATGCGCTCTTTCAATCGTGAAGCCTTGACTAAGTTTGCCTGCCCCTATTTCTTGAAGCAGCATATTCTCCACGAAGGCGGTGGGATCGGATACTTCCGCTCCTTCCGGCAGCCCCACAATCGTGATGTTATTTCTTCGTGCCCAGCCTTCTGCTTCTTCTGCTGTATCTTCTAGTAACTTTACTTTCTGCAAGAGGAACTCCACATCTTTCGTCATCCGTCCCCTTGCCTCGGTATTCTCTTTCACTTGTACTTCTAGGGTCACAATGCACTCTGCAAGGGCTCTGACATCTTGTCCAAGCAGCCCCACATCAATGCCCACCGCATAAATCTTGACTTTCAACGTTGCCTGATGAGCCATGATGGCTTCCGGGACCTGCTGGCTCCCTGCTTCTGCCATGCTGCAAAGAGGAGCTGCCCGCCTTGTGTTTTTATCTCCCTTTTCTGCATCTTGTCTGTTGGCTTGACCCTTCATAAAAGTTTCTAAAAAAAAGTTTGTGGTCTGCTTTTGCTTGGACTTTCCACCTTTGGTCGTCATTCTTCTTGACTGTACTTGTTGTGGCTCCCGGCGTCCCCTGGTCCGAGAAAAGGTGGCCCCTCTCCTGTGGTCGCTGGTGTTACCCTTTTTGTTGGGTTACGGGATCAAAGAATTCTTCACATACGCATTCATGCACCTCCTAACTGCTGCTTCTCACCGTATATCGGGGTTCTTGCAAGCGCCAAGGCACTCACCCTCGCCTTCTCTGCTGCGCCTGATTTTGCCACTGCGCCACGTATAATGTGGGCCGACAGGTTCCACAGCTATCTAGTCTAACATCGGCCGTTGCCGAGGCTGACACCCTCTTAGACCTGGTGCCCTCTTGGGGTGTTTATGAGGATCTTATGCCCACAGTACATTCAGGGCTTTAGTATGCCGCCACCTCTGCTGGTTTGCTGGTGAAAGTTATTGTTCCCGTGCTTATGCCATCTGCTAATGTTGTAGCCCCCAAGATCATATATCTCAAAAAAGGTCTCATCCTCGGGGAGTGTTGTCTCTTCTGGTGTGCTTTATTTGGTGTATGTCACTGTGCGGTGGTGCGGTGCCCTGCCCACCGGAGCCGTTGTCTCTGCTTACAAAGCTTCTATGGCTTGCCGTCCCTTATTTGTGACTCTGTGCTGCTCTGTGTTCTATAAATAACCTGCAGCTCCAGCCGGGGCATTCCACCCAGGTGCATTGTGGCCTCGCGCCATGGGGGCCTTGAGTTTGATTGGGGTGTTCACCCCTTTAAGCTCTTCGTCCACTCCGACACAGCTTTTGGTTCGCACGGCACAAGCCTTCCAGGGGCGGTGAGAGGGCCCCCCCAACATACAGTTCTTGCCAACTGCTATTGTGTGGGGCCCCCCACCCTGACTCCTTACCGCCTTCTCGTCGACTGCGGTCACCCCCGCTGGCGGTTCCCTCCGTCCTTCTCTTCTTTCCTTGTCTCAGGTTCATCGTGGGAGAGGTCTGCGCTTTCTGTCCCCTGCTCTGATCTGCCGTCTTCTCAAGCGTGATTGGTCGGCTGCAGTCTGCTCCAGCTGTCGTCTATATGCACGGATGACTCTGCTTGGTCCTGGTTGACTCGTTCCTTTATAATCTCTAACCATGTTGCAGCGGGTCTCTGTGGGTGCTCTTCAGAGTCGCGACACTCTCCACCCCCATTCTTCCGCTATCTCCCCAAAAGCCTAGTGCAGCTTCCCGCTATCTCCTCTGTTCCTTGGCTGCTCTGCTGGCGGTAGCACTCTTGCGGAATACGCTGTCTCGTCTACGCAGTTTTACCTTCTCCCTACGTTGTTACCTCCAAGTGGCTTCCAAAGTCTTTGTCCTTCGCCGCCATTTTCTCTCTTCGCACACGTTTCATCGCTGACACAGTCTTTCTCCCTCCTTGATAGCGTCTGAGGTCTTGCACACACTCACGAACCTCTGGAGTATTCCATGCTGCAGCTTGCCTGTTTTTAGGTCCCTTAGCAGTATTTAAGCCAGAGCATATAGCATATCAATGACCGGATCACAGGAGCCTGCAGTATGTATGTCTGCTTCACATGCAGCTAGCCATGCCCCCCTCAATGTTCTTGCATTCTTGTGATCATTTGAGGTGTCCAAACTCCACGAAGTCAGGAGCCACGCCGTCATCTTCAGTGAATGCGGGTCGTGATGCAGCACTTTTTCGTTGTTTTGGGATATTATGTTGGCTCGATTGTGGAGAAGAATTTGTTTGCCTTTGAATAAGTGTAGGAGGTCGGAGTACCATGTTTGTCTCAGCCAGTTGCATGTGCATGTTTAAATCATCTGGATCACTTTGTGGATGATTGGAAAAGGTGGGAAGGCGCAGGCAAAGAGACCGGTCCATGAAAATGGGAACGCGTTCCCCATTGACCCTTGCTCCTGCACCCGGCTGGCAATTGTCTCATTTTGTGTTCTGCTTCATTGCAAACAGATCGACTTTGGGACATCTCCAGTGAGCTGGTTGTCGCATAGCTCCCACTCATGCGGTCTGCCACCTCGTAGTTTATCCTTGGCAGGTGAAACACTTGTATCATTATCCCATTGACGATGGCCCAGTGCCAAATCTTTTGTGCTTCCTGAGAAAGAGTTGGAGATCTCGACCCCCCCTGCTTTATGAGTTAGCACATTGTTGTGGTGTTGTCGGTCAGGATGAGAACCGTGGAGTTTTTTTAGCACTGGTAACAGAGATCTCAGCGCCCAGCTGACCTCTCTGAGCTCCAGCATATTTATGTGCAGACTGGGTTCCTGTGGCGTCCATTTGCCGTTTATGTGGAGAAAGTCCACATGTGCTCCCCAGCCAGATAATAAGGCGTCCATTACCAGGGTGCTGCCGAGTATGGGGTCTTGAAAACTGCATCCTATAGTGATGTTGTCTCTCTTTGCCCACCACTGTAGTTGGTGTTTGAGTTTTGGTGTGATTTGTAGTTTGTCGTCCCCCGACCCTGTGATCTGGGACCATCTGCTGACAAGGAACTCTTGTAGAGGATGCATTTATAACCTGCAGTGTGGTATGAGGGGAATACAGGAGGCCATGATTCCCAGGAGCCCCATGCACTTTCTGACTGATAACCATTTTCCTAGCTTGAAAAGGGGTTATTAACAACTTGAGTGTTTGTATTCTGTCCTTGGAGGGGCGAACTAGGGCTTTGTATGTTGTGAAGTGAGCTCCCAGAAAAAACAGGCTTTTGGAAGGCAACAGAGAGGATTTTTCTAAGTTTATCTCGAATCCTTGCTGCTGCAGTAAGAGCATTGTTGCTGAGATGGATGTGTGTGCTCCCGCCATTGTTTGTGCTCGCACTAGCCAGCCTCCTTTTCGGATGGCTGCCACGACTGGTGCCAGGCATTTTGTAAAGGGTCGAGGCAATGATTTTAATATGAATGGGAGCATTATGAATTGATAGTGCTGGCCTGCTATTGTGAAACGCTGGTACTTTTGATGTTTCCAGTGCCCCGGGATGTGAAAATATGCGTCTTTTGGGTCTAAAGACGCTTGGAAGTCATGTGGCTGTACTGCACGTATGACTTGTAGCGTTACCATTTTGAAGTGTTGCTTCTTGATAAATCTGTTTAGTTTGCGCAGGTATGATATGATATGGCATTTATAATGCGCCTACACACAAGTGTTTCAAGGTGTGACGAGGCAAGGGAGGGGGAACAGAGGGAAGACAACGATAGGCCATGTGACATTGAGATCGTACAAGTGCAGGTGAAGGAGGAAAGGGAAAAGTGCAGGGGTGATGGCAGAGGGGGCAGTGCAGTATATGGGATCGACATAAAAAAAATAAATCTAATAAATAAAGCAATAAGTAAAAAGTGCGGCCAGCTTGTGGGAAGTGCAGGGGTAAGTGCAGACATATCGTATAGGGCACTACTTTTTGTCTGGCTTCTGCACCACAAAGTAACAAGAGTAAACCCCTTTTCCTCTTTGTTGTTTTGATACTTTTTGTATGGTGTTTTTTGCTAACATTTGTTTTATTTCTTGTTTGAGCACTTTTAGATGCGGCGTGGGGGGTTTTATCGGTGGGATATTTGATGGGTGTTGAATTCTAACAGGTGGTCGAGTGCGACCACCTGCAAAACCCATTTGTCTGTTGGTATTTGTTGCCGCTGATGTAGATGGTGTGATACTTTTCCCCCCGCAGGTGCTGTTTGGGTTACACAGTCAGGCCTGAGGCTTCACTCTACCCCTCTCAGAGCCAGAGGATATTCTCTGCAGTTGCTGCTGTCTGTATTTCCTTGGTCGTTGGTATTCCTGGGATGTTTTTTTGTATGCTTGTGAATTTTGCAAGGTTTTCCAATATTGTCTGGTCCCTCTGGCATTTCCCAAGGAGGTTAACCTTTCCACTGCTCCCCGTAACATAAGAAAAGTATGTTTGGTTTGAAGAGTGGCGAGAGAGCGGAACGTGTCCATGTCAGTTTTAATTATCTTCAGTGCCTCATTAATTTTGGGTCCAAACAGACTGTCACCTTCGAATGGCATGTCTAACACTTTTTGTTGCACATCCGGTCTAAAATCTGTGCAATGTACCCATCCTTGCCTTTGTAGCACCAACATGTGGTTGATCTGCTTAAAACCTGTTTCGGCTAGATCCTCTGCATTATTGATATTATGGTTTGCATCTTCCTCTCCTTTCTTTAAGATGGCAATTGCTTTGGCGTGTTTTTGCTCAGGTAAGTGCTCTAAAATAGTCGATAAACTGTGCCACATCTCACGGTCGTACATGGACATAATTGCTAGTGCGTTGGCCGCTTTCACTGCAGTGGTACCCACCGTGAGCACCTCTATTCCTAGTGCGCACATTTTCCGGCTTTCGGCCTCTGGTGGCACTGTACACTTGCGTGCTTGGGTGTGTGATTTCATGCTTGCTGCCGCTGAGATGACACATTCTGGCAAAAGGTTGGGAAGTGAGACACTTAGAGGTGCTATCCAGCGCTTTGAACTTGTTCTCCAGCCTACCTTTAAAAGCTGGTTCAGTGAAAGCGTGTTTCATGGTACAGAGTCCCTCTTCCCACACATGGTCAAGGATTGGGATTGCCACTATTGATTTTCTTCTTTTGTTCATATGATCAAACAAAAACATAATTTGTGTCTCCTCTGAGGGGATGAGGCCACATTCTTGGCATGCTTTTATGATTAATGTGTGGAATGCCCCAATTTCATCGGGTGGCGATGGCTTCAGGATCTCGTCTGCCTGGTTATCTAACTGGTCATCGTCCATATCCCATTATTCGTCTTGCTGAGGACATCCATTAGAAGTGGTGGACATTGTATCTTGTGGTCCTTGGTCCATGTCTGTATTGGTGACATCCCCATTCCTCTCGCTCTGTGCAGCGAATTTGCGCTATGTTGGAGTCTTTATGCCTGGATGCATGCTATTTCCTGGGGCTGCGATGGTACGGGGAGAGTGACCTCTCACTGTGTTTCCGTTTCCTGTCCACTATTAACAGAGGTGACCCTGTTTTTTGCGTCTGTTAGTGCTGCGGTATGAGTATTACCCTTAGTGTTGCCGGCTGTGCTGTAGGAACCTGTGATGTAGTTGGGAGTCTGGTGTCTAGTTGAGTGAGCAAGTTCTGAAGTGTGGACAGAACTTGCAGTGAAAGCAATGACTGCGGATTAAGTAGCGGCTCTTGGGGGCACGCTAGGGGAATATCAACAGGGGGTATGTCGCCATTGTGGGAGACGTGGTGATCTCAGTGGTGGAGGAGATTGTGTAGGCTTTTCCATTATTATGGAGTCAACAGAGAAGACTGGGGACGCTGCATGCTGTGCCTCAAACTCAGAATCCACTTGGTACTGTAGGATGTCTTCATGCATGACCTGCGAGTACATCATTGGAGAGAGTGGTGCAGTGATTGGTTGGAGCTGTATTTGTTCTTGCTCTCCTGATTGGGGTTGTGGCACCTGATGGGATGGGTCTGCATTGTGAGCTTGCCCACCCGATTTGCCTTCCTGTCATGTTTGGTGCTGGGTGAGGCATACTCCCCACTTTGAACGAGAGAACGTGAAGGTTCTTGTCCATGGACGAGCGGTCCATGGACGAGTGTTTGTCCGTCGACGAGTGGGTCATTGATGAATGTTTGGCCGACGTCGAACGTTGGCCCGTCGACGAGAGTTTGTATGCCGTCGAGCGGTCCGTCGACGAGTGCTTCATTGACAAGTGGTTGCTCTTTGTCAAGCAGTGTTCCGATGACTGCTTTTCCGATTGCTCCAACGTCGACCGTTTCTCTGTCGATTAACTCTTTTTCGACAGCTTTGCAGTAGGTGAGCGTGGAGCTGCTGACGGTACTTTTGCCCTTGGCGGGAAGGCCGAAGATTGGGCCGTCGCCGCCGCTATTGATGACAACGGAGATTGGCTTTTTGTGGAAATCCGTTTAATTACCAATTTAAGTGTTTTTGATTGGCCTTTCTGCTGATTTAGCCCTTTTTTGTTTCAGATTCTCTTTTCTCTGTGCACCTGGGAGCTGCTAGGCTCCTTGAGGACTCTGCCTCTGAAGGGGGGCAGTGGCCCTCATATAGCCAGCATACCAGGCATCTTTTACTGTCTTTTAGCGCTTGTGTGCTAAAAGTTTGACACATTTCACACTGTTCTGCAGAGTGGTGTGGGTGAAGGCAATAAATGCATTGTTCATGCCTGTCCCCCTCAAAAATGTGTCTTAAACCACAGTTAGTGCAGGCTTTAAAGAGGGATTTCTTCCCTTGCATATTTTGTTTCCCCCCTTATTTTTACTTATCTGACAAAAGAAGAAGTTTTGAAGAGATAAGTTGATGAAATGAAGTGTGGAGATTTCTCTCAGGAGAAACACACGAGGACTCCTTCCAGCATGACATTGAGGTGTAATCCATTAATATCAAGTCATCGGCGTACAGCAAACGCGTGGTTTTTGTCAGACCCATGGTGGGCGGGAAGGATCTTATGGTGGCCTCTGAGTCTTTAAAGTCGCCCATATATGCAATGAAGAGCGCCGGGGCTAGCGGACAGCCCTGCTTGACTCCTCTTTCAGCAGGAACTTCCTCAGATAGCCAGCCCAGTTGGTTTAACCGCACTCTCAGTCTGGTGTTCTTGTGGAGGGCACGAATGGGTTGGAGTATGTCAGGAGGGCATTTCCACACACCTAGTTTCTTCCATAGTGTCTCTCGATTGACCTGGTCAAAGGCATGAGCCAGGTCAATAAAGGCCACAAAGACTTGAGGCGCCCCTTCGATGATCTTGCTCTTCAGTGCACTCATGAACATGATATTCGCCGTGGTCCCGATGTTCTTAGTAAAACCTGTTTGAAAAGGGTCTGAACATGGGGCAGTTTTCGCCCACAGCTGGAATCGTTTTAGTAGGAGGGGCCCAAAGACCTTACCTATCACGTCTAATAGCGCAATGGGGTGATAGTTACTTGGCTCCTCTTTGCATCCTTTTTTAAATATCAGAACCACAATGGATGAGGTCCAAGATAATAGGATGGACTTTGATTCTGAGAATCTTTTGAAGATTGCACTGATGAGGGTCGCCCATTCCTCTGGATACTGTTTGGGGTCACTATTGGTAATTCCATCCGGACCCGGGGCTCTAGATGGTTTGAGTCTGCAAATGACATCTATTATATCTTCTTTGTCACTCAGGTCAGCCCATTGTTCCACTTGACTTTTTTCCTCTGCGGTTTTAGATGTTCGCGTCTGCTGAAATAATTTTTTGAAGACCTTCATCCAGGTCTCCTCGCCGATGTTGTGTATTGGAGCATCCTCCACACTGGAGTCGGCAGATCTCAGTAAAGCCCAGAACTTACAAGGATTGTGACCACTCACGTTCCTCAACATTTCTTCAGCATCCTGTTGGTAGAGGCTTAGATGATAATTCTTTACCCAGGATTTGTAAGATTTTTCCGCTGTGCGTAGCTGTTCGAGGTTGGCTAGTGAAGGATGTTTAAGGGCCAGCCGCTTCAGTTTCCCGAGGTCCCGTTGTTTCCCTACCAGAGTCTTACAGTAGGCATGGTTAAGGGAGTTTGAAGAAGGTTTCACTTTGTTGACAATAGATTTGTACGGAACCAGGAGTGGCTGATAGTCCGGCGCTACTGGAACATCGTTTGAGTGTGATGCCTCTGTCCTATTTTAGTAATTTGTAGTTATGGCCGTTAAAGATCTAGCAGTCAATTTGAGACAATTTCTTTGCGGACTACACTCAACTCGATTTGTGATAAGCAGTTTCGGAGTTGGGCGAGATTTCCACGTAAATACCAGGAGGTTGTGGTCGCTGGCATTAAACTTTAAGACCTCAAATGAGACAGCTTGGGAAACTAGTGATCTTGTTAGAAAGATGTGGTCTATGACTGCATGTGAGCTATCTCTTTCCCAGGTTGGAGCCCGATTTGTCCTAGGGAAAAGGTCTCCTTCTTTCAGAAGGTCTCTTGAAGACATCAGATCTAGCCACTTTTTTCCTCTCTCTTCTCTATGCAGTGATGGCGACCACCACACCCACATGTCAACTTGAGTGTTTTGTATTCGTGTTGTCAAACCAACCTTGAGATAATAGTGGATATTAGTTTAGAACGTTTAATGAATATGGTATTAAGGGTATTGGATGTTCCAGGTATTGCTTTAAGGAGTGTGACGAATTGCAGGTATTTGCCCCTTCTCCCCTAGGGGGCCCGTGAGGCTAGGGAGGTGAGCCTGCTATGCAAGACCCTCCCTAAGGGTTGAGACAAATGAAACCTCACCGGAAGAGACTCCCCGTTTGTCTCTTTAAAAATAGATGTATGTTTTACTGTGACCAGTAGGAGAGAAGGAAGAGAGCCTGGTGCGCACAGGGAGCACCCTGACAACATTATACCTTGTGGAGGTGGAGCGAAGGCAAATAGAGCATGTGACTTTCAACAAGGCAGAGACTGCCAGTAAGAGACACTGGAGACCCGGTGCAGATACGAGAAAGACATTGTGAGGAAGGAACGAGGAAGAAGCTATCCGGAATTGTAAGTAAGTAACAAATAACTCGGACCTGGGCCAAAACCAAAAGAGAAACCAGTTAAGAAGAGTTGAGAGGTGTGTGTTCTCCATGTGCACACTTTATGTCTCTCTGCACCTACAATCTGCTCAACTCCCTTTGTTCACAAGAGCTTGCTTTTGCTTAGGACCCATCCCATTCTCCACTCCAGGGCCTGTCCATCCCTGTGGTACCTGGCATGTGGTTCACGTGTTAGTTGGTCAGGTTCATGGAGCAAGCACAAAGCAAGTGGCAGGCTTGCCTTGTGTTTTGCATTTCTTATACCGTTCCTCCTACACTTGTGTCCTCTGTCTCCGTTCCACAAAATGACTTCCCCCTGACACTCCTTTACAAGGGATCTTACCTTAATACCTACATAGCATATTTTATAGTGTGGAGTCACAACAGGCAACTCCTATAATGTGTTAGCTGTGGGGCATGCTGCTGGTGCAGTGATGGGAAAGTGGGTATAATCTGGGGATCTCCCCACAAGAGGTCACATTGCATAGTGGGCAGCGTCCTCCGTCCTCGATGACTCCAGTTTCCTTTGACATCCTCATAGGTTACTGTGTCACACCAAACACTGTAAGTATACGACTAGAAAATAGGAATGTTTGTTGGCGTAAAGATGTTATGTCCCCAATGTTTTGCTATTTTATAATCCAGAGACAGTAAAGGCTGAGACATGTAAAATAGATATGTTACATAGGCAATAGTTACGTTACAGTGTTAAATGAATAGCATTACATTTAAATTATTAAACAGCATACAAACACATGTTTTGCAAATCTAAATATCAACTTACCACATTAGGAATGTTTAAGTGCACTTCAGTTTTTATTAAAGGATTATAATCTTCAGGTGAGTCGCTGTCACCAAATAAACCTTTACGCCCAAAGGAACTAAGACATATAAAAATAAGTTTTAAAAAAATAACCAGACTGCCTAACAATAATACAACATCTCTTCCAAGCTTGACGTTCAATAATTAAAAAGATTAGTAGCAAATACCATGTGTGCAGTTTTTTCATTGTTACCCTTCTTGTCTTTGCAGCTTTGCACAGTAGAACATTAAAGTAACCAAAGCGTCAAATACATGGATAGCATTAGTAGGCAGATAACGAAGTTTGCAACTACAGTCATGTTACCAAAGCTCTATATGTTTTTTCAATTTTTTTTTATTGTGTTTATGTTCAATATTTGAACTTTTACATTACAAAAAGATTAAAACATGAATAATAAACAATTATATCATTTTAAAATAGATAAAATACTTTCATCATTTTAACACACGGAATATACTTTCATCATCATTAGCTCAACAAAAAATACAAATTGCTAAGACCTCACACATTCATAATTCAATTTCAATATACAAATCAGAAAAGAAAGCAATGAGAAACTTTAAAATACGAACTATTTTGACTTAGTAAAACCAAGCTCGTCCAGCATTCTTATCACCTCTGCAGTCAAGAAAACCTCATTACCTCCACTCAACAATCCTCTATATATCAGCTAAAACACTAACAAAAAACAATTCCTCCCTCTCCCCCCAACTCATCAAATTCCTAAATTATCTCAATCTGCCTTCCCAGACAGAAGATTCATTGTAATTGTTGAAAAAGCACATAGCAAGGAAGACGCAAACTGCCTGATACCAACTTTCTCTCCTGCAGAAATCCAAGCCCTTCAGCCCAGAAAACAATTTCAGATCCGCTGTCCAAGCCTTGTTCCTCTCCCACCTGGATGGTGGCAACGCCCTCTTGGAAGGGCTTCTGGCGACTACTCTGGCACCCCTGAAATGTGTCTTGCATGCTGCAGCAAAACTCATTAAAGGACTCTGCTAATTTGACCACATCTGCCCGACCCGCAACAAACTGCATTGGCTCCCACTGCAAGCCTGTACCATCTTCAAATCCTGTTACATCATCTACAAGGCTGTCATCCTGAAGCCCCCGGGTTACCTCCCTGAGAATCTCAGCATCTCTGAAGGCCTGTGATCCACCTGAAGAACAAGTTACTTACCCCTGGTAACGTTATTTTGACTGGATATTGCTCCCACCTAATCCTCATCTTTGATATTCATACCCAGCTTCAGCGCATCAGATATTTTTTTCCGGCAAGGGCGATGTGCATCCATGTCATTGAAGGCATATATAACACGTGCAGTGCCCGTTGGCTTCGGGTTCTGTTTTTTCTTTCAGTAGAACTACCTGCATCAACACAAGTTTGACCGTACTAGGCTCTGAAGGAGCGAAAGCTGTAATAGCATGGGAAATTCTACTGCAGGGTAGTCTAGGAGGGTGATGAGAAATATGTGGGAGGAACATCCAGGCGAAAGAACGTTACTAGGGTTAAGAAATTTGTTCTTCAAATGGATTTTGTCCTCCCACATATTCTTCATCTTTGATAGACTCCCAAAGCAGTGTTTCTTTTGGTGGAGCGAGTAAGAATGTATCAATGGTTTCCATGAACAGAATGGAGGACAGCTTTTTTAAAGCTTCCATCCTCACTTAGGGAAGAATCAAGGCAGTAATGCTTTGTGAAAGTGTGTATTGTAGACCATGTAGCTGCCGCACAAATATTTTTAATAGGAACACGTCTTTGCAGAGCCCAAGAGGTAGCCATGCCCCTACTGGAATGGGCCCTCATGCCTTCTGGAGGATCTTTGTCCGCCAGCCTGTAGCATTCAGAAATTGCTAGAATAATCCATCTTGATAAGCTTTGCTTTGTTAAGCCTGACCCAGTTTGTGACCTGTATAACCTATAAAAAGTTGAGCATAAAGAAGAAGTTTGGACAATCTAGAAATGTAGAAGCTTAGAGCTCTACGTGGGTCTAATCCGTGCAACCTTTCTTCCTCCTTGCTAGGATGAGGTGGAGGATAGAAAATGGGTAACACAATTTTTTGTCCTTACTGAAAATCTGAAAGGATCTTAGGCAAAAATGAAGGCTTAACCCTCAGGATGACTTTGCCTTTGAGGAATAATGTAAAGGATGGTTTAGATGATAGTGTCTGCAACTCACTCACTCTACGGGCTGAAGCTAGTGCTACCAACACAATGGTCTTGAATGTTAGTAACCTTAATGGACATTAATGTAGTGGTTCAAATGGTGCACACATAAGACATTTTAACCCCATATTAAGGTCCCAAACGGGAAGCTGGAAAGGAGATGGACGTAACACATTGGTGAGTCCCTTCAGAAATTGTATCACCAGTGGTATCTTAAAATATGAAGTTTCTTCAGAAGAACGCTTAAAGAGGTATAGCGCCGCCAAAGAGCCTTTAATTGTTCCATCCTGGAGCCCCAGATTGGCTAGGCACAGTAGAAAGGATATTACTTCTGGTGTTTTGCATAGTAAAGGGTCTATATTCTTGTCCCTGCACCAGCTGCAGAATTTGTTCCAGCGGCAGCAGTACAGGGACTTCGTTGCTAGCCTTCTGGCCGAAAGCAAATTCTCCATTACATCATCTGGGAGGTCCCAATCCTTGTATCTCAGTCTCTCAGAAACCATGCATGAAGGCTGAGTGTCTTGACCTCTGGATGGACACCCGGCCCTTCTCGAGCCCTTTCCTTACTGGCTTTATGAGGGGTGGTAGGAGTGTGGCTTGTTGATGGTTATTCAAAAATGTTGAGTATTTCTTTCCCATTCGGCAGGTGTGAAAATGCGACAGTATATAGCTCTCTCAGGGGAAGAGTCAGACAAGGGCGTCACAGTGAGCGTCTTATGGTGCCTCTTATTCGACTTCCTTGACGATGACAAGGAATGGTGGGAGCCACTCCTTGACCTGGACATTTCCGCCTCCTTTCTTCGAGGAGAGTCGCCTCTCGCATCATCAGAAGAAGGTTTCATCGACAGGGTAGTCGATGGGGATTTTATAGGGTGTCTGCCTACCGCTAATTTCCCCTTACACTCCTTCACAGCTTTTCCAGTCATCGATTGACATTTCGAGCAGGTCGAGGTATTGTGCTTCACACCGAGACAAAAGCATACTCGATGCGGATTGGTTAGCAACATCTTGGAAACGCAGTCTTGACACTTCTTAAACCCTGTCTTTGGGGTAGACGGTTAAAAAGGCGCATGCAATGCAAATAAGAAGCACCTCTCGCTGTTTCAGGAATGTGCTAATCAGAAATGCAAATTCATAATGCAAATGGAAAAACAAAACAAAATAATGCAAATTAAACTCATTGCATTCTGTTTAACCTTTAAATGCTACAATGCAATTCTAGAATGGAAGAGTATGCAAATATTGGACATTGTATGAGCCATAGATCAATTTAAGAACCTATACCCAGCAGACCACAAAAATGAGCGTTCCCTGCTCTTTAGCAGAAACACTGCCTGGAAGTCGGAATGACAGAGTCACTATAACTGCTTCTCCCTATCAGGACAGTCTTCCTCTGATCCGCGTGCCTGCCATTCTGCAGAACGAGGCTGCTGACTGTTTTTATAATTTCTTGATGGAATAACCCCAAAACTCTTTGTTTGATGAGCAGTGATGGACAACTGTCTGTGCAATGCAATCCTGTGAGTCAAGGGTTCCGAGACCCTGCCCTGTTCAAATGATTGTGCCCCTAATCCTTATAATTATTTCACCCAAATTGTAGTTGTGTTGAATAAATCCCTCAATGAGGACATTTTCTTAAAAGGCTGATGTTAGATTGCAAAAGTGTAAAATACTCTTCAAGAGTATAGCGTTTTCAGTGCTTACCTGTCTATACAAGGGGCTTTGGTATTTATATCACTAGGCACTTAGTTGCATAAAACATATATGCGCAAAGAGAATTTTGACAAAATTGTCTTTCATTAGAAACTTCCAAGCCTGGCTAGTTTCAAGATGAGGGGAAGGCCAACAGGAATAGCATCTCATGCGCTCATTACCCATCTTTTTGGACAGACTGCGTCAAATTACATGTCACGATGGAGGCAAGACTTTGGAAGAGTGAGAACATCAAAAGGACAGGAGATTGAATGGAGTAAACTAGACTTGTCCAGAGGTAATGGGACCCTTCTCAGCCTGGCGTGTGAGCCGATCAGGTTGGAATCTGCAGCCAAACCTACCCCTGAGGGTTACAGTGGCAGCTGAGAGGGCTCCAATTCCTGCCCCATGTGCGGATATGTTTCTGTGAAGATCACTAATTGCTCATTCCATGCCTCAAACAGTTGCTTGCCAGTCTACACGAAAATGGACCAGAGTGCAGAAAAGAGGATTGAATGACCTGCCAACTATGAGCATAATTGGCCACAGAGACAGAAACGAGTAACATAAGTCTACAAATGCACTAGCAGAACGTGGGAGGGGTGGAGCCCCAGATTTAGGACCTTTCACTGCACATACACACATCCTGGGTAGAGAAGACAGGGTCAGATTGGCCAGAGTGAGTTATCCAGTCCAGGCACAGAAAGAGGAATCTATGGAGAGAACAAGAAGCTGGAAGTATGTTTTTTTCATGTGAGGCCAGAGCTGGAGGATGACCAAGAAGTCAGCAAGAGGAAGGAAGAAGCTGCAGAGTGTGTAGGCATTTTATTGAACAGGTGAGGTATTGGCTAAGGAGTGAAAGTGGTTCTGCAGATTGAGTGTGCATGTTTGTGTGGTGGGTGGAAAAGAAAGAAAAGCAGGGATTTTGAAGCAAATGTGCCTGAGTGAAAGGAAGGCGCTTGAGTAGTGGTTTGGAGGGAGGAGCGTTAGATTGGAGGGAAGCGTAGTGCTTTGGACGAGGAATAGTGGACGTTTTGAGGGAGGAGTAGTGGCTTGGAGGGAGCAGGGGTGTGGAGGAGGAATTAGAAGTGTAGGGATGACAGTAGTAGAGGGGAGGAGGGAGTAGGAGCAGAAGAATAGTGGAAGGAGAAGAAACATCAAAGGGTGGAGACAATAGCTAGGAGTCATGAGAACATCGAAGGGACATAAGAGTGGTGGGATGAGTGAGAAGGAGGGGATTAGAGGAAAGTGTAGAGAAGGGAAAAGCGAGCATGGGGATGTTAGATGGGAGTCGTTTCTTACCTGTAACTCCATTTCTCCAGCGTTGGTACCTTTCATGGATTCACATGCTGTGAATATTCCCTGTCGTCCGGCTGGGAAACCCCGGTAACTTTAATATAGTACTTTTCCTATGGAAAATACGTTGACACCTTCAGTGTACCTTCAACATCGTTGTGGGTGCTTTTGGCGGCACCAATGGGATGTTGAGTGTATAGCTCCACCTCCGCAGCCTCCCCTCAGATTTTAACATCTCCAAAAGGAGGATATCCTAAAAAGATGTTTGTCTGAGGGGGGAGGCTGGAGGGCGCATGTGAATCCATGAAAGATACTAACGCTGGAGAAGAACAAGTTACTTACCAACTGGTAACGTTCTTTCGATTGGATGTTCCTCCAACATATTCCTCATCTTAGATGTATTCCATCCAGTTTCAGCTGCTTCGGAAAAAAATTGCGGCAGAGGGCGCCAATGCGTCGATGTCATCGAGTCGATGGTCGCTCGAAGGCCTCCGTCGAGGGTGACATCATCGGGTGTATAAGTAGCACGCGCGGCGGCCGTTGGCGTCAGTTCTGTTTTTCCCCCTTCATTATTGATTATTCACTGTGTAGATTGTACCAGCAGACAGGTATTTACCTTGTGAGAGCTTTGGAGTGGCAATAACCCGGAAAAATCTACAGAGGGGTAGGTTGGGAGGGCGATGAGGAGTACGTTGGAGGAACATCCAATCGAAAGAACGTTACCAGTTGGTAAGTAACTTGTTCTTCGAGTGGATTGTGTCCTCCAACGTATTCCTCATCTTAGATAGATTCCCAAAGCAGTATGGACAATTTCTCTGGAGGAGGGGTTAGATTTTTCAATACACTTAAATGGCTGAATGTAGTACTGCTTTACCAAAATTCAGCTCCTTAGACTGGGAAGCATCCAGACTATAGAATTTTGAAAAAGTATGCAGCGAAGACCAAGTTGCTGCTTCACAAATGGACCTTATAGGAACACCTCTTTGTAGGGCTGTCGAGGAGGCGATGCCTCTGGTCGAATGACATCTCAGACCTTCTGGTGGGTCTTTTTGTGCTAATCTGTAGCATTCTGAAATGCAAAGCAGAATCCAGCGTGATATTGTTTGCTTTGTCACCGATTGACCCAATTTTATTCCTGTGTAGCCGATAAACAGTTGACTGTCCACTCTAAGCTTGGAAAGCCTAGAGATGTAAAAGCTTAAAGGTCTTTTTGGATCCAACCTGTGTAATCTTTCTTCCTCCTTACTAGGATGAGGTGGAGGATAGAATGCGGGTAAAACAATTGTCTGACATAAATGAAAATCATACACCACTTTAGGTAAAAATGAGGGTTTAACCTTCAACACAACTCTGTCCTTATGGAACACAGTATAGGGTGGCCCAGAAGACAGTGCCTACAATTCGCTCACTCTTCTCGCAGATGTTAAAGCAACTAGGAAAGCAGTTTTCCATGTTAGTAATCTTAATGGACAAGTGTGCAAAGGCTCAAAAGGAGCACAAATTAAGAATTTTAGGACCAGATTGAGATCCCAGATTGGTACTTGAAATGGGTAAGGAGGAAACACATTAGTGAGTCCTTTTTAAAAATTTGAAATAGGAGCATTCTTCCGACGAGTGCTTGAAGATGGAAAGCGCCGCAAGATAACATTTAATGGTTCCAACATTTAAACCTCTATGTGCTAGGGACAGAAGGAAGGACAGTACTTCCGGAATATAACATAGAAAAGGATCAACATTCTTTTCTCTGCACCAGTTGCAAAACTTTTTCCAAAGGCAACGCAAAGCAAAACCTCCATGATGTCATCTGGAAGGTCCCAATCCTTGTATCTCAGCCTTTCAGATACCAAGCATGAAGGTTGAGCGTTTTGACCTCTGGATGGAGAACCTGACCCTCCATTTGTGAGAGAAGGTTCTCTCTCTGGTCCGGGTACCACGTTCTCCTGGCCCAATCCGGGGCAATTAGGTTCATGCGGCTCCCGAAGCGTCTCAGTCTCCTGATGACCTGAGGAATGACGGGAATCGGAGGAAACAAGTACAATAGTGGGAAATTCCACTCCACCACGTACGCGTCCCCCAGGGCTCCTCTTGCGGGAAATTCCCTTGAGCAATATCTTTCGCACTTCCGGTCGCAAATAGGTCCACTTGAAGGTGTTCCCCAAAGGGCGAAGATCTCTTGAATGACTTCCGGAGCCACTTCCCATTCGTGGGACACCATGCTCTGCCTGCTCAAAGCATCTGCCATCATATTCTCCTCCCCGGCTAGAAGAACTGCCGTTAAAGAGATTCCTTCTTGATTTGCCCAATACCAGAGCTGCTTTGCCTCTCTGCACAGAGGTAGTGACCCTACACCTCCTCTTTTGTATAGATAATGCATGGCCACTGTGTTGTCTGTCATTATCAGGACATGTTTTCCCCTGACAGATGGTAGGAAAGCTTTCAGCGCTAGTCTGATTGCTCTCAGCTCTAAAAGGTTGATGTGTAGTTTGGACTCCGATGGAGACCAACGACCGCTGATTGTCAGATTGTTGGCATGAGCTCCCCTCCCCGTGAGTGAGGCGTCCATCACTACTGTGATCTCCGGTCATGTTTGCCAAAAAAGTTATCCTTTCAGGATATTCTCTGAACAAGTCCACCATAGAAGATCTTGTCGAACTTTGTTCGGAATCTGGAGAAGATCCGTCATTTGACCTGAGAACTGAGACCATTGAGTCTTTAGAGCCCATTGAAGGCATCTCATTCTCAGACGTGCCTCCGGCACCAGGAAGATGCAGGATGCCATGAGGCAGAGTAACCTTAAGAAGTCGTAGGCCTGAAGATTTTGGGCATTTTGGAATTTGGAAACCATCTGAAGAATGTCTTGAGCCCTCGACCTGGGATGTGTCTAATACAGCTCCTATATATTGGAGCCGTTGAGAAGGTGTCATTTGTGACTTCTTAAAATTGAGGGAGAAGCCCAGTCTGTGGAGAAAGTGGCAGGTGACTTTCAGGTGATCCAGTGCCTTTTCGGCAGAACATGCTCTGATCAACCAATCGTTCAGGTAGGGGTAGACGTGAATCCCCCCTCTCCTGAGGTGCGCTGCCACCACTACCATCAGTTTGGTGAAGACCCTCCGTGCAGAGGTCAATCCGAATCGCAGGACTCCAAAATGATAGTGTGAGTCGCCAACCACGAACCTCAGGTATTTTCTGTGCTTGAGATGAATCGGCACATGAAAATAAGCATCCTGGAGGTCCAATGACACCAACCAATCCTGGAGTTGAAGGGCCTGAAGGATCTGAGAAAGGCAGTGGCGTCGCCAGGAATCAAAGTTAGGAGGGGCACAGAGGGGGCCAAAGACAAAAGTAGGTGGGGCACAGAAAAAAGTAAGGGGAGAACATTGTCACTGCTCGTCTTAGGTAGGGGGGCACAAAGGGGGGCACAGGGTTTCACAGGGGGGCCCTGGCCTCCCCAGTCCCCCCCTAGCGACGCCAGTGGAGAAAGGGTAACCATCTTGAACTTGTCCTTCCTGAGGAACTTGTTCAAGTTTCTTAAGTCCGGGATGGGTCTCAGTCCTCCGTCCTTTTTGGGGATAAAAAAATATGGGGAGTACCATGCCTTGTTCCTCTCCGCTGCAGGTACTGGTTCTATAGCGCCTTTCTCCAGCAGGGTTAGAAGTTCCTACTGTAGGAGCGGGTCTGAAAACTTCAAAGGGTGTCTCCTGAAGGCAAGCGTCCCCAACCAGCACGATCCTCCCCGCAATGAGAGACAATGAAGGACTCTCCCAGGATGGGAATAAGGCCAAGACAGAGTGCGGGTGAGAGTAAATGGGAGTTTATCAATCAGAATAGGGCATGCAAAGAACTCTGCAACCTCCGAGAGCGCTCTGTCTGACAATAGCAAAGACAGGCGTATATAGTTACAAAAAACGTCATAAGAACCTACCCACTATAGGGGGCACAAGTTTAATAGGATTGGGTGGCGACGACTAACTATAGGTGCTGCTGCGGCGTGGTTGGTCTTGGCTGGAAGACGTCACTGGTCAGCCTCGTGGGTTGGGCTGGGCCTGGCAGGTCGGCTTGAGTTCATCCGGGCGGTGTTGGTGTGCCAATGCGGCCTGTGGCAGAGATGAATGCCTTTCCTGACTTATTTGCCCTTGGCCATGCACACTGCAGTCATTCAGTCATTACAATGTTATTCTCTTTAGTAAATCTTCTAATAGGTTATCTTACAGGTTAATGCAACACAGGAGGAATGTACCTTGTGAGGGGTCTGGAGGTAATACGCCAGGACATGGTTACTAGTGTCCTGTTGACCGGGGCCATAGGTCGAGGGGCTAAGCTTCAGAGCCTGGGACGGGCGGTACAAGTCCTTCTGCCTTGTTAGAAGTTGTTATGGATGTTCCTCTGTGTGTTGTCAACGTGTTGGGTGTCCTGATTGCACAGAGCCATAAGTCTAAGATGGTCCGGTAGGTTGTGGGGTTTACAAGGGGGCGCGTGTGTTCAGGCAGAAGTTTACTGCTGAGCTGTAAATAATGCAGGTGGCGGACCGCGGCCTTGGGTGCTACAGAGGGGATTACAACCCTTTGAAGCGGCTCCAGTCTGGTTGGGGGAGGTAAAGCAGTGCGGCGCGGTCTTTGTTCTCATGCCTTGGCAGTCTTCGCATGGTGGGAGGGGGAATGGCCTTGCCCGTATTTCACAAAGGTATCTCCCTCGTGTGTTGCCGGTTTTGGGTAAAGACATCACAAACATTTGAACACTCTATAATACTCATTCAAATTAATACAAAACATGCATTTAAACTTTGCTGGATGCGTTTCGATTATATCCAGTCTGAGCACCTTATTCATACATTATGTTTTAACATCTACAGTATTTGGTTATATATGTATATATATATTTGCAGTAAGTGAGGTAGAATTAGAATTGGTGGAGTACACAGAAAATGACCCGCCACTGTTCGTGACGGTGGTGGCACCTGTGGGGCCTAGACATGCACACATGACAAACGCCTTCTCGTGCATCCTTCACATAAGCCCTCTTGTATGGTTACATTCATCTTCTCGTGTCCTCTAGCAGCATTAGTTCAGTTATGGCGCAAGCCCATAGAGTGTAAGTTTCCCAGTGATACACGTGACAAATAGATCCCTGGTGCATTCCTTTGTTTTTAGCACCTAACTGCAATGGTGTGGACTCGCCATCGCTTATATCATGGAAGCATGCTTTCTTAGGTTTATACTTTTTACAGGCTTTTGTAATACACAGGGTTTTTGTGGAAGAAAGCATACTTTGCGAGTGGTCTTGACATTAATATATAAAGACTGTCTGCCATCTGATGACCGTTTTACTGTCCTTTTCATTTCCCAGGCCTGCTGGCCGGGTCATGCTGGGAGCGATGATATACTGCGGGAGGTGAACTGATACAATGTTAGTGTATTACGCTAGCTCATGTCCGTCTTGTTCGTGGGAACGTGCTCGCAGCGGATCTGCCAGGGTGCTGCGGCGACAGGGATGACTGAGATTCTTCAAGGGTGGGGGCCGCGCTACAGTGCGCCAAGCTCACACCATCTTTACCAAATAAAATGGTTTCTGGGCCTAGCTAAATTTTAATACATGTGGGCAGCCAATATGTGTTGGGCAATCAATACGTGTGGGCATTGTCTCCAGTGGGTGAGCCCTCCACCACCTGGGCCCGGGTGGCATGAGGGGATGCCCAATGAGCCATTGCCCTCACCTGGGGAGAAAACGCAGGCGAGGGGGGTCCCTTGGACCAATCCTCCCCTACATTTCCCCCCTTTCGTTACTTAAGTAACAAATTCTTTAAATCCTCTATCCTTCTACATTCTGCTTCGTCCATCACTGCCTCATCCCATGCAGGAGTTCCTTTGATGGGCATCCATGCTCTGCACACCCCCCTTAAGCTCTCACCTCTCCTGGCGTATTCATCTGGAGTACACGTTAGGTATATGCATCCACCGTCTCCTTCTAAATCTACCCAAACTTCCTCGTACCACTCTAGTATACGGGGCTCTTTGATGGTGGTGTGCCATAACTTATCTACAATATCCTTATCGTGGTATATAGGCACCAGTTGGTACCTGGGTGTGTTATCTATCCCTGTTTGTACTTGTGCTTCTTGCATCGTTTTCATTGTACCTTGTGAGTTGCCCACTGTCACCATCATCATTGCACCATTCGGTACTGTGTTAGCACAAACTCGAAGACCCACCTGGCACAGGCAAAAAATTAAAAGGAGGAACACCACAGCTGGCATCAAAAATTTCACAGTTATTCCAAGCCATGAGGGGACCCAGGAGAAGATGTTATCGAACCAGGTACTGTCTTCGGCTCCACCTTCCATTTTCATTTTTTCTCCTAGGTTGTGGACTGCTTCAATCACATGGGATAGGGAGCCGTTCTCTGCGTCTTCGGAAGGTACGAAAGTGCAACAGGCACTTCCTATTTTTCGGCAAACACCGCCGTCTATCGCCGTCAACAGGTCCAGGACATACCTGTTTTGCATGGTCATCAGTCGTAAAGCTCTTAGTTCCACTTTTATTATATTGAACCCTTCTTCAGTGTCGTTTGCCAGCTGAATCAATTCCCAGCGGGTTATCTGGAGCCATTTTGCGTTTGCCCTTGCTTGGACACTTGAGACGAGCGAGGCAAAAAATGTTTCTGCTGAGCTGAATAATCGATATCTGTCTGGGATCTGAGCCAATAGTTCTGATGATGCCTTTGATATATAATTTGATGCGCGTCTGTTACGGGTCAGCACCTCTCCCTTGCTTCCGGAAGCCAGGACATACATTTGTGACTCTGCAGTTGGTTGAGCCACACTTTGCTGCATGTGTTCCTGTGTCCTTTTGCTCCCATCGATGTGGCTTTCGGGTATCACCATTAGGGCTGAGTGCAGAGTGGCCAATGAGCAGCTGCCACTCCATGACGGGGGGAGGTGTAGGTATGCCTGGTTGCCGCATACCCAGTACGTGTCCATAAGGGCCGCAGTCCCTTTTCTTAGATCTGGGATGGTGAGGGTCTTGTTACAGCTCTTGTTTGTTCCCATGGAGGTTCTCCCTTCTCCTTTAAAACATAGTTCATAGTCCATTTCGCTCTGTAGTTTGAAAGGTTTTTCGATGGCAGTTACCCAAGTTAGTTTTGAAATGTGTTCCTTCCATACTGGTGTACATGTTTCCTCTATCCACTGCAATTTCTCTGGTGCCACACCTCTCAGTGCTTCCGCTTTGCACACTACTTCTTCATCCTTCCGCTTGTTATCAGAAAAAAGTGTCCCTTCAATTACAAAAAATGGTTCTTTCAGACATACCACCCCTGCCGGTTTCGGGTAGCACGTTTTCTCGTTCTGCAGCATTTGAAAAGTCACTTCATGTGCCTGGAAGGTGTTCTTAATTCTGCATAACGTGAGGTGAAGGAGACATTGGGCATCTATAATTGGCAACTCTTTGGGTAACAGTACTTTGGGTGTACCTGATGCGTGGGGAATGAGGGAACAAACATAACAGCTCTCGTTTGTTGTTTGTTTAGCTGTGGCACTCATATCTGCATACCACTTATTTGTTTGGTGGGGGTGTCGTGGGTCTTCCATCTTATCTAGACCTAGCCCATAGTACTCGTCATACTTCCTTCCCCCTGCTTCCCTCTTCCGTCTGTTGTTCTTGTTCCTCATGTACTTCCCAACTCCCTGGGCAAGGGACAAACTAGACCCCCCTTTCTCATTCCCGCCCCCCTTGGCCCATGCATCATATAATATTTCGTGTATTGCTAGCAGCTTTTCCTCTTCCTTCCTGACGTTATCTGGCAGGTAGTTATTTAGTATGGGGGCAGGCTGGCTGGTGGGGGTATTATACAACCACGATATGACAGACGGGTTTCGGTCATTTAAACTGTGGGCATTGTAATTAGATACCCCTGGTGGAGACACTGTGTTGTTCTGCATTCCAACTTGTGACTTCTTTCTTTGTGCGATGACAGTACTGGAAGGTGTGGTATGATACTCCCATAGAAGTTTAGTTCCGTCCCATCTCAAAAAATCACGTTCCCTTGTATTGGCCCTTGTAGTTGTATTGGGCCTAGTAGTGCTGTTAATCCCTCCCCCCTCGTTCATCTCGATAGAGATGAACGCTACAAACCAATATGTAACCAGACCAAGCATTAGCATAAAAAACAATGTTATGCATACAGATAATCCACACTCATACGAATATCTGCATCTTTCATGTACTAATTCTCTCATTCTACTAATTCTATCCGTTGCAGGCTGCCCGTTAGCTGCCATGGAAGCTCCTGTTTGAGATATAAAAGTGCATTAAGTACATGCATGTTAACGTTTTGCTAGCACCATCAGTGCCAATATATATATTGGACGGGAAATGGAGGCGGGTGGGGATGTGGGGAGGGGTATTCACAGACAAGGGTATATACAGTCCATAATTGGTCATTTCATTAAGTATATACAAATCAACAAGATGTAAAGAGAACACTTCACACATTTTTTCTTTTTTTTTTAATAGTATCTTTATCAGTTATTCTCCCATTCAAATTTAGTACCAATATACACACACAAGTTCATATTCAGTCATTCTGTTCAGTTGCATCGTTTGCTGTTGTCTGTGCCTCCTCATCTACCTCCTCTTGTACATTGCTATATGCTTTACGTACATCGGTCAAGTGTACCCACTACCTCAAGCCCTTCACCTTCACTGCCGTGGGCGTGCAAAATATTACTTCATATGGGCCATGGAATCGTGTTGCGTTCCACCGACGCACAAAGCTTCTGACATAAATTGAGTCGCCTGGCATCAGCTGTAGCTGTTGCTCTGGCTCCGTGACAGACTCTGTGACGTTACCCTCTTCTCTAGTGAAGGGTGGGGACAGTTGCTTTGATATCACGCGCGCTGCCCTTGTCAATTTCCTTAAATAGTCTGTGAACTCATCTCCCAATATCGCGGCGCTTCTGTGAGCATCTGAGTGTTCGCGCAGTGGAGAGTGTGCTGTGTTCATTCGTCTCCCAGTCACAATCTCGTGCGGGGACAAATGGTGGTCTTTGCTTGGCTGATTTCTCAATTCAAATAGCACAAGGGGTAGACAGTAAATCCAATTCTTCTTTAATGAAAAGCACAGTTTTGATAACCTACCCTTTAACAGTCCGTTCATCTTTTCCACTACGCCATTACTTTGAGGATGATAAATTGAACATAATTTATGTTTTATCCCCAATAATGTAGTGACTTCCTTGAAAAGCTCATTTACAAAATGGCTGCCGTTGTCTGAGCGAATCACGTCACAAATTCCCCAGCGCGGGAACACTTCCCTTACTAGGAACTTGGCGGCGCTTTTGGCATCAGGTCGCGCACAGGGTCCTGCTTCCACCCACCTTGAAAATGGGCACACAACCACGATCATGTACCGCACGCCATTACACCTTTCCCCCATGTCTGCATAATCTATATGCAGCTCTCTGAATGGGCCAATGGGTTTAGGAATTGTTCCCCAGAGAGTACGTAATGTCATTCCTGAATTGTATATTTGGCATGTTGTACATTCCATTGCCAACCGAGACACATGCTCTTGGAGACAGGGCACGAACCATTCTTCCTGTATTTCTGCTGCAATGTGCTGTTTGGTGTTATGTGCAGGGAAGTGTAACTGTTGAAATGCAATTTCTAGTAACTGTATTGGCATTACCACTTTGCCTGAGTTATTTTGCCGCCACAGCAGGTCTGTTCCCGACTTGCTGCACCCCCGTTTTGTCCACATCAATTTTTCCTCTGCACTAGCTCCTTCCTGCAATTCTAGTATTTGTGACATGGGCATCATGTTGTATCCTTCTGGGGGCTCTTTGTTTCTTTTGTGCTTAAGTATGCACTCACCTGTGTCATATTTCTGAAAATAGGAAGCCTCCTTGGCGGCAACGTCCGCTGCCGCGTTCCCCAAAGACACAACATCTGTGTTGGATGTATGTGCTTGGCACTTTACTATTGCTACTGCCTCAATTGTAGGGCCTCAATTAGCTCTTTCAACAATTCTGCATGCTGTACTGGCGTTCCGTCTGCCCGTCTAAATCCCCTACGCCCCCATCTTGCTAGCCCTCCATGTACTGTCGTCGTCATGTAGGCTGAGTCTGTGTATATTGTCACTGCACAACCCTTTGCTGCATGCAGTGCTTCTATGAGCGCAATCAGCTCTGCTGCCTGTGCGGAGTAATGTGATGGGAGGCGGTATTGTACTAGTGTTTCATACTCACCATCTTCTAACCTAACTACTGCCATGCCAACGTGTTTTTCTCCCGTGTCCACGTCGATTGATGCAGACCCATCCACAAAGTACACTTCCCCCTCGCTTAGAGCGTTCTCACACACCACTGTGTCCTCCCCTCTTTCTCCTGTGTAAGTTGCGCAATCGTGGTTCTGCATGTCTTCGAGTGTGCACGCTTCTGTAATGAATGTGGCGGGGTTCACTGTCTTGCATCTCACTATATGGATATTAGCACTGGACAATATAATCTCGTAGGCGGTCGCCCGCTGTGTGGTCAGTGTGCTTTTTGATCTCTCAAGTATTGCAAATAATGAGTGTTCCACAAACAATGTCACAGGGCAACCCATTACTATTGTGGCACTTTTCTCAATCGCGAACGCGGCTGCAGCGAGTGATTGCTCGCACGCGAAATGGCCCTGCATCACGACATCTAAGGTACCACTATAGTAAGCCAATGGCTTGTGTCCCAAGGATGTTTTTTGTGTCAGTACTCCGGTCATGAGTGTTTCCTTGCAGTGTGAGAATAGGTAAAATTCGCGTCCATAATCGGGGTTTGCTAGTACTGAAGCGCTTGAAATTAGCTCTTTCAATAATTGAAATGATTCGTTCATCTCCTCTGACCATTGTATTTTTTCATTCTCCTGTTGTGCTTCCTTGAGTGCTTGTAGGAGGGGCCTCATGTATGCTGCATAATCTAATATCCATGCTCGGCAATAGTTGCACATCCCCAGGAATTTCTGCATATCTTTCACTGTTGTGGGTGCTCCTACGGATCTTATTGCTTCTACCCTGTCGGGAATTATTCTCTTTCCAACCTTTGATATGAGCTGTCCCAGGTATAAGACCTCAGTCAGGCAGTACTGTAGCTTCTCCTTGTCTACCTTGTATCCCTTGTTGGCCAGTAAAGTTAGGAGCGTTGTTGAATCTTTTCTACATATTGCTTCATCTTGTGCACACACTAATAGATCATCTACATACTGAATAATCGTGCTCTCAACTGACAGGTTTTCCAAGTCTTCATGCAATATGCGGTTGAATATGCTCGGGCTCTCACAGTATCCCTGTGGTAATCTGCAGTGTTCATATCTCTTGCCCCCCAGTGTGAAGGCGGTAAGGTATCTACTCTCTTCAGCTAGGGGTATTGAGAAAAATGCGTTTTTCAAGTCTACTACTGTGAAATGTGATGCCGCTTTCGGGATGCTGCATAGTATCGATGCAGGGTTCGGGACTAGAGGGAACTCCTTCTGAATTACATCATTGAGGGGGCGTAAGTCCTGTATCATCCTCCAAGACCCTCCTTTTGCTTTTTTGATGGGATAAATACATGTGTTACATGGGGAGTTTGAAGGCACTATTATCCCTTGTGCTAGTAGTGCATTTATTGTTTCTTTTATCCCTCCTTCAGCTTCGCGGGACAATGGATACTGTTTAACTCGGGGTAAAATTGCTCCTTGCTTTAGTTTTATTACCACAGGTTGTACTCCGTGCAACAGCCCTACATCATGGGGGCCTGTTGTCCACAAATTGTTTGGTACGAACCTCATGTCGTCATCAGAAAATGACGGCGGTGCTCCTACCACTGTCATTAATTGGACGGGGGTCTCCCTGGCTTGTATTACAATGTCACAGGGCATCGCTATTTCCATCACTATCTCGCCATCCCCTTCTAAGTCAGAAAAGAGATTCTCATCTGTTACCTCTCGTAGGGCGATGTTGGCGTTTGTACACAGCACTGTGCGCCACTCGCATCCTTCTCCGTCCACCCCAATCACAGCGATCCTTTTCGCTGATACTTGTACAGCGTGCAAGTCCAATGATACCACTGATCCGGGTGCTGCGTTGGGACACACTATGGGGCGGAAGAGGAATTCCGCTGGAATCCTCCAGTCCATGCTTCTTAGCTCTGGAATTATGAGGGCCAAGGTTTTTATCCCTTCAATGAACATCTCCTCATCTTGTGGCAGCCCTCGTATTTCCTGTGTGGTTATGTAGGCGTGCACTACCAGCATCGCACGCAAGGGACATATTCCGGGTGTAGAACACACTATTCCTCTCTCGGTGAATGATATGGTCATGTTAAGTTTACTCAGGAGGTCCCTCCCTAATAAATTTACTGGTGAGTTTTCATAGTATAGTAAGGGTGCCTTTACAGTTTTACCCCCCACTGTTACATCCAATGCTTCTGTGTAAGGAACTTCAATTACAGCCTCAGAGAACCCCTGCGTCTCTAACTTCCTGTTAGATAACGGGAATCGGCCCTCTCTGACACATGATTTCTCCGCTCCCGAATCAACCATGAATATGAATTGCTTGTCTCCTATCTGCGCCCCTACCAATGGTTCCTCTGCTGCACTGTAGGTGGTGGATAGGACTGGACACGCAAGTTTTCTCTGTGGGCTGTCCTATGCGGGGTGTCTCATTGGCCCCCCTTCATTAAATACACTTCCGGAAACCATTGACATACCGTTGTAAGGTACTGGCGTGGGGGCCCCGTTTACATGTACCGCGAAGGGGTTACCTGGCGTGTATTGCACGCTGTCATTGTTTTGTGGGTGGTTCTGTGCTCTGTACTGGGGTCCCTGTTGCTGGCCAGCATTACCCTGGCCTGGGTTTCTCAGTTGCTGTTGTCCCATCGGAAGGCCATATGGGCTTCCCGGGTGGGGATGGCCATACTGTTCTACCTCCTGGAACCCGTTGTTGGGTCTGCTTCTACACTCTCTAGAGTAATGCCCCCACCGCCCGCAGTTCCAGCAACTTCCTTGTGCACCTCTTGGACCCTGCCATCCGTTTCCTCCCGTTCCCCCGTACCCTGGTCCACCTCCTCTTCGGCCCCTGTACCCACCTCGTCCACCTCGAGGGGTCCACTCTTGCCACTGCGGACCTCCGCCTTGCTCCTGCTCATTCCACTGCCGCTGTCCTGTTCCCGCCCAATTAGTTGCCACTCTTCCTTGTAGTGCTATCAGCCCCTCCTCCTCATCATCTCCCTCTCTGCTGTGTAGGAGCGCGGCTACTGCTGCTGCAACCTTCACCAACTTTGTCTGTACTAACTTCGCCTCGTCTGCCAATCTTTTCTGCGCCACCTCCTTCTCCCTCTCCTTGATTCGTTTACAATGGTGTACTATTATGCTCTGAATTTCGGGCATCCCTTTGCTTCAATACCGGCTATCTTGTCGAGCGCCTTCTGCACTTCCTTTGGGAGCCCTCTTTTTATAATAAAGTAAAATAAAGATGTCGATTGATACCAGGGCGTACCCGTTTCTGCTCTCCACATCTCTTGGACCCGAAAAATGTAATCCATAGCCTCCTCCCAGTCATTCATTGTACACTGCATCACTGACTGTAAGTCTGGCGTATCTGGGAATGTTTCGCGTAAGGCATCCCACACCCTGGCACGCACTGTGTTAAAGGAGGCCCCATCGTGTCGGTCACAGTCTAACGTTACTCCCGGGAAACCGGCTTTTACCCATACTCTCTCAGCCTGATCGCCCACCGCTGACACGAGCAGACTTTTCACATCTCCTATAGCTAGGGGTACCCCAGCAGTATGTTTTTCGAAGGCATATATCCACTTACTTGCCCCTCCTGATAACGGGGGCAATAGCTTTAATAAATTGGCTTTATCCATCTGCGCCCATGGGATATAGTTAGGCCTCCCTCCTCCCCTGTGTATCAACGGGAGCTGTAGCTTTCCTTTCGTCGTCCCATCCGGACCTGTTTTGGCTGCTGATGTTCCCAGTGATGCCATTTTCCCCACTCTGTTCCTTAATCGCCCCGTCCATTCATCATCCAGTGTTCTCATCGAACATGTACCATCCTCTCTTTCGCTTCCCCCTCCCATTGCCATGCTTAACCTGTCGCTTTCTTCTAATTCGTCCCTTATGTCACATAGTAATTCCTCTCTGTCCCCCATAGGCCTTTCTTCATTGTCGGTATCCTCCTCTCGCGTCCCTATTTCAATTATTCGTGTCGGTTCTTCTTCAATTCTGAACAGTATCTCACCTTTTTTCCACCCCTCTTCTGGTTTTTTATTCTCGCTTGGCGCTCTAGACGTACGCCCTGATCTAGGTGCATTAAGTGCTGTTTGCCCACACATGTCCCTTATCCTTGAGAGCTCGTCTTTTGCTATTGACAGTCTTGACTGTAAATCATCTGTGAGCTTCTGTATGTCCCCCCTTTGTGTACTCGCCTGGCCTCGCTCTCTCGTACTTTCATATGGTGGGGGTGCCGTAGGCCGGTGGGGTGTGGTAGCTGTCGGGGGAGGCACATATGTGGGGTCACTGTATCCTTCTGCGGGTACTGGCTTGTTTAATATCGGGTACAAACTTATTACTTCTACTGGTGGCGCTACACTTGGCAATTCTTTGACATCTTTCTGTATCAGTAGTGGATTGTCTGTGGTGGATGGGAGATCAGTATTTAATGCTGGTGTTTTGGGCGGTGGTATCTCTTCAAATAACCTCCAAAGATCTACTATTTCTCTCCTATTTTGCAGCTGCTTTCCTTTGTACTTCAAACAAATGCATGTGGTCACCATATCCAGAACACTCTTATCAAATGACCCTCCCTCTGGCCATATCTGGGGTAACCCCTCTCCTTTCAGCTCAGTTACCCATTGGTCGTGATATTTCTTAATCCGTTCTGCGTACCCTGGGAGATTCTTACAAATATGTGATAATGGTGTTTCAGCCCCCATCTCTGTGCCCTTCTAGTGCTTGTGTCTCTGTGTGTGTGTCTGCAACTGCAATGTAAATGTAATATCAATATTGTTTTTTTTTTTTTTATATATATATATATATAGTCTACTTCACATTCAATGTTAGGCTCGGTTAGGCTCCCCCCCCCCTTTGATTGTACAATACAAAACTAACTGTACACAGTTTCTACTGTGTTCTCTTTGGAGGGCACATACAAGAGCAACTCATCATTTATTTTGACAATTTCAATCCAGAAATCGAAAAGGTACCCACTCACTTCACTGTATCAACGTTGTCTTAAAAAAAAAAAAAAGGGTTTTATCCGGTCACACTTACCATGACCATTTAACTATCATACATTTATAGTCGCTTTCCACATTCGCAACATCAGATTGTCTTCTGACACATACGAGGTGCACACACCTCTTGGTACCACACAATTCACCATTCAAGCTGCCCTCCCTTTCCTCCCTAGCTGGCTGTCCCTGTCCGTCTTATTTGAATCTATGGATGCGCATGTATATATATATATATATGTTATCCTGTTCTCCCCCCTTCCAGTAGGACTCTTTTTCTCTTATTTATTATTATTTTTTTTTTCCTAAATTTGTGTTAATCTCACTTTTATTCTCCCCCTACCCCTAAAGAAAAGAAAAGAGAGAAGTAATAGCGATCACTAATATATTCTCAGTGCCCCCTTTTGCTGAACACTTTTATTTCATATTCCACTTCTTCATATATTCCCAGTACTAGTCAAGATAGCACTATGCGGCGCCGCCTTCCACCCCCTTTCGGAGCTAGGTTCCCGTCACTTTTATCTCTTATTCACCTCGTAATCCTAATGGCCATATGCAAAGAAAAAGCAAAGAAAGTTTAAGATGATCTTTAGTAGATCTGCGTACCCCCTCTTCGTTACCTGTCCTACACTTCTCTTCCCGCTCCCCTTACAATCGCTCGCACTCAGTACTCACGTGCCCGTCTTGAACCGATAGTCTCCGAAACTGGGTCCGTCCAGGCAGTGTCGCCGTCAGCTCAACAGTCAGCCCCGGCTCCGGCGAGCGGTACTCAAAGGGGATTTTTCAACCGGGATCCCGTACCCTCTCTCTATTGAGTGCGCACTTCTTAGTGTACCGGTCGCCGTTGGCGGGCAGCCTCCCGGAGCCGGCTCACCGTGCGTATCCCTTTTCGACCGGAGATTCTCGTGCCAAAAGGGGACGGTAATGTTGGATCGGGAAATAATAATAAAAATCACGCTTTCGGGGTCACCACTGAAGGCAAGCGTCCCCAACCAGCACGATCCTCCCCGCAATGAGAGACAATGAAGGACTCTCCCAGGATGGGAATAAGGCCAAGACAGAGTGCGGGTGAGAGTAAATGGGAGTTTATCAATCAGAATAGGGCATGCAAAGAACTCTGCAACCTCCGAGAGCGCTCTGTCTGACAATAGCAAAGACAGGCGTATATATTTACAAAAAACGTCATAAGAACCTACACACTATAGGGGGCACAAGTTTAATAGGATTGGGTGGCGACGACTAACTATAGGTGCTGCTGCGGCGTGGTTGGTCTTGGCTGGAAGACGTCACTGGTCAGCCTCGTGGGTTGGGCTGGGCCTGGCAGGTCGGCTTGAGTTCATCCGGGCGGTGTTGGTGTGCCAATGCGGCCTGTGGCAGAGATGAATGCCTTTCCTGACTTATTTGCCCTCGGCCATGCACACTGCAGTCATTCAGTCATTACAGTGTTATTCTCTTTAGTAAATCTTCTAATAGGTTATCTTACAGGTTAATGCAACACAGGAGGAATGTACCTTGTGAGGGGTCTGGAGGTAATACGCCAGGACATGGTTACTAGTGTCCTGTTGACCGGGGCCATAGGTCGAGGGGCTAAGCTTCAGAGCCTGGGACGGGCGGTACAAGTCCTTCTGCCTTGTTAGAAGTTGTTATGGATGTTCCTCTGTGTGTTGTCAACATGTTGGGTGTCCTGATTGCACAGGGCCATAAGTCTAAGATGGTCCGGTAGGTTGTGGGGTTTACAAGGGGGCGCGTGTGTTCAGGCAGAAGTTTACTGCTGAGCTGTAAATAATGCAGGTGGCGGGCCGCGGCCTTGGGTGCTACAGAGGGGATTACAACCCTTTGAAGCGGCTCCAGTCTGGTTGGGGGAGGTAAAGCAGTGCGGCGCGGTCTTTGTTCTCATGCCTTGGCAGTCTTCGCAGGGTGGGAGGGGGAATGGCCTTGCCCGTATTTCACAAAGGTATCTCCCTCGTGTGTTGCCGGTTTTGGGTAAAGACATCACAAACATTTGAACACTCTATAATACTCATTCAAATTAATACAAAACATGCATTTAAACTTTGCTGGATGCGTTTCGATTATATCCAGTCTGAGCACGTTATTCATACATTATGTTTTAACATCTACAGTACTTGGTTATATATGTATATATATATTTGCAGTAAGTGAGGTAGAATTAGAATTGGTGGAGTACACAGAAAATGACCCGCCACTGTTCGTGACGGTGGTGGCACCTGTGGGGCCTAGACATGCACACATGACAAACGCCTTCTCGTGCATCCTTCACATAAGCCCTCTTGTATGGTTACATTCATCTTCTCGTGTCCTCTAGCAGCATTAGTTCAGTTATGGCGCAAGCCCATAGAGTGTAAGTTTCCCAGTGATACACGTGACAAATAGATCCCTGGTGCATTCCTTTGTTTTTAGCACCTAACTGCAATGGTGTGGACTCGCCATCGCTTATATCATGGAAGCATGCTTTCTTAGGTTTATACATTTTACAGGCTTTTGTAATACACAGGGTTTTTGTGGAAGAAAGCATACTTTGCGAGTGGTCTTGACATTAATATATAAAGACTGTCTGCCATCTGATGACCGTTTTACTGTCCTTTTCATTTCCCAGGCCTGCTGGCCGGGTCATGCTGGGAGCGATGATACACTGCGGGAGGTGAACTGATACAATGTTAGTGTATTACGCTAGCTCATGTCCGTCTTGTTCGTGGGAACGTGCTCGCAGCGGATCTGCCAGGGTGCTGCGGCGTCAGGGATGACTGAGATTCTTCAAGGGTGGGGGCCGCGCTACAGTGCGCCAAGCTCACACCATCTTTACCAAATAAAATGGTTTCTGGGCCTAGCTAAATTTTAATACATGTGGGCAGCCAATATGTGTTGGGCAATCAATACGTGTGGGCATTGTCTCCAGTGGGTGAGCCCTCCACCACCTGGGCCCGGGTGGCATGAGGGGACGCCCAATGAGCCATTGCCCTCACCTGGGGAGAAAACGCAGGCGAGGGGGGTCTCTTGGACCAATCCTCCCCTACACTCCTTAGTGGATTGCTTTGAGGTTACGTTAGAAAAGGAAGGCAGTAACCTTGAGCTATTATTTCTAGAGCCCAAACATCTGAAGTAATGGCTCGCCATTCTTGCAGATGTTGTGACAGCCTGCCTCCTACAGGTGTCCTGTGATGCAAGTCCTCAAAGTGGTTTTGTGGCGGTTGCAGCAGCCGCTGATGGCAGAGAGGCTGTAGCTGGAGCTAGATTTGCATGTTTTCCTCGTCCACCGCGAGTGGCCTTTCTGTGGCCCCTTTGACTGGCCATTCCTCTTGCCTTTCCATATGAGGAGTAGTAACGATAGGATCGTCGTCTCCTCCAAGATTGACCTGGTGCGCGAAAAGGCTGAGGTTGCCTAATAGCAGCTCCCAAAGACTTGGCAGCTGCTTTTGAGGTCTGGAACCTCTCAAGGCTCTCGTCAGCCTTGCTGCCAAAAAGGTGAGACCCGTTAAATGACATGTTCAGAAAATGGTTCTGCACGTTTGGTGCGAAGCCCGACCTCCGTAACCACGCAAATCTGTGCATTACTGTGCTAGTGCCCATGGACCTGCTTATACTATCTACAGTGTCCAATCCAGATTCAAGGGATTCCTGCATAGCTTCCTTCCCATCTCTAACGATGGCTAGGAACCCTTCCCTTTCTTCCCCTTCTGGTATATGCTCCGCCGCCATCGCAATACACTCCCACAGAGTGTACGAAAACTTTGCCAAGGCACATGTGGAGTTGGCTGATTTTAACGCCATACTCCCAGCTGAAAATACCTTCCATGCCCAGCCATCCACCCGCTTATCGTCCCTGTCCGGAGGGATAGAAGGGTACGCCAGTTTGTTAGAAGCTGTGACTGCCTGTATGACCAAACTCTCAGCAAACTCTCACAAACTCTCGGGAGTGGGATATTTAGACATATAGCCGGGGTCGCTACTGGCAGGGCAGTATTTTGAAGTGAGGGATGTATTCACTGGTGGAATATAATTCGGAGTCTCCCAATTTTTGGCCATCCTATTTTGCAAAGCTACGTGAAAAGTTAGTATTGGGTCTTCAGTAGGACCATGATCCAATATATCTGTTAGATAATCTTGGATGAATTGGGCTGGAGGTCTGGCCCATCCTAAATAATCTATCACCTTTGTCATTAGCTGACGGTATGATGGACTGGCATGTTCTCCTGGTTCTGGCCTACCAAAGTCGTTTTCAGGAGATGTATCAATACCACTCGCATTGTGTAGTGATTCAACCAAATCCCTCTGCTTTCTTCTGAAATCAGACATCCTGAGACATTTGGGGTGCCACATTCCAGCCCAAAAGGTACATTCTCCTCATCCGATTTCTCCTGTTCCTCAAAAATTGAGGTCAGGGACTTGAAGAACTCCTTTCTAGAAACAGGTTTGAAAATCTATTCTGGGAGAGGTGGAGGAGGAGTATTAATGGGTCCTGAAGGCATTACAGGTCTTGTAGCCTTCTGTTTCCCTTTTTCAGGTTGATTTGGCCGAACTGGAGCTTTCGGCGTCAGGGGCTTCGGGGTCGTCGTCGACAAATGCATCAATGGCGTCGATGTTGTCGAGGAAATACCCATCGTCGATCTCATGAGATACCCTGTTTCGAAATTGACTTCCCTTTATTAGAAGGGCCACAGGCCACAAAGAGCTGACTACAGGATCTAAATAATCTTGTGCGGTCCAAGTAATACTTCAATGCTCTCTTAACATCTAGAGAATGCAGAGCCTCTTCAGCGGGACTAGAGGCATTTGGAAAAAAGGTTGGAAGAGTGATTGTTGCATTTTTATGAAATTCCGATGGAATTTTAGGAATGAAATGCGGGTTGGTAGAGAGAACCACCTTGTCCCTCACGAAGCACAGATATGGTGGATCAATAACCAAGGCCTGGAGTTCTGACACCTCCACCTGATGTAAGGGCCACCAGAAAATCACCTTCCAAGTGAGAAACTTGATGGCTGTTGACAAGGGCTCGAAAGGAAGTTTCATAAGGGCTGCTAGAACTAGGTTAAGACTCCATACAGGAGGAATCCTTTTCCTTGGGGGAAAGGTTCGAAAGAGGCCCTCCAAGAAATGCTTGATTAATCTGTCACTGTAAAGTGCAGTAGATGTTCTTTTATATGTAAATCTTGATATCGCTGACAGGTGTACAATGATAGAAGCCCCCGCCAGACCTTCCTTTGCTAACGGCAGAAGATTGTTTGTTGAGGTGTTATGTCTAATGGCTGCAGATTAGGTTGTTGTGTACACCAAGCACAACACCAAGCACAACATCTCTTCCATTTTCGGCCATATGAGATGTGACAACAGTCTTGAGGGATATTTACATTTCCAAATTCAGAGTGGTTGGGAGCCATGCCGCCAATTTGAGGGTGTCTCGATTGTGTTGTAATGTATCATCTCTTTGTTCTGAGACAGGGGATTTGGCTGGTATCCTAGGTGAATCGGATCGTCCACTGCCAGATGAAGCAGGTCAGAGAACCAGGTCTGCCTGGGCCAGAACGGGGCCACCAGGATGATCTTGCAGGGAGCCTTGCAAATCATTTGTATAGTTTTCCTTATGAGAGGAAAGAGGGGAAACGCGTAGGCAAACATTCTGTTCCAGTGGAAGGAGAATGCGTCTCCCGGGGAGTTTGGATGTGGGATCCTGCTGGTGAACTGCGGGCATTGTTTGTTTTCAGGCTGGCTTAAAGGTCCAGAGGGGGAAGGCCTAATTTTGCGAAGATCTTTGCCACCTGAGTGCTGTTCATTTGCCACTCGTGCGTCTGGCAGGAGTCCCTGATGAGGGTATCTGCTTGTTTGAGCTGTATCCCTGGCAGGTGGAAGGCTAGGATTTGAATGTTGTGCTGGATGGCCCAGTGACAGATTGTTTGTGTCTCCAGGGATAAGATTTCTGAGTGTGTACTGCCTGCTTTTGCAGGAAGAACATTGTGGTTGTGTTGTCGGTAATAACACGCTCCACCAAGCCCTTGATGAGAGGGAGAAAAGATTTGAAAGCCCAGTGATCTGCCCGCAATTCTATGACATTGATATGCAGTAAGGTTTCTGTAGATGACCAGAGGCCCTTGATTTGGTGCTGGTCTAATGGAGCACCCCATCCTATTTGCGAGGCATTGGTCACAATAGTGTATAGCAAGTTTGGCTCCACTAGTGGTATGCCCCGTGTGATGTTGAAGGGCATCTGCCAGTGGCCGGGAGATGATTATCATGTCCGACCAGGAGCCCTGGATTTGGTACCACCGGGTTGAGAGGAATTTCTGTGCTGGGCGCATGTGCAGGCAACAGTTGGGAATCAGAGGAATGTAAGATGACATGGTTCCCAGGAGGGCCATGTAAGACCAGACCGATGTTGAGGGTTTTACCCAATTGTGGTTTGTCAGGAATTGTGCTCCCAGAAAGACCAAGCTCTTTGAGGGAGATGAGCAGGATTTGCTGTAGTTGATGGCGAAGCCCAATCGTTGGAGTAGAAACTTTGTCCTGTTGAGAGAAGATAGCGCCTGTTGGTAAGTTGTTCCCCGAACCAACCAGTCGTCCAAGTACGGGTAAACGTGATGGCCTTGTTTCCGGAGGAAAGCTGCTACTGGAGCCAGGAATTTGGTGAATGTTCTGGATGCTGATTTTAAGCCAACAGGGAGAACCCCAAATTGAAATGGCTGCTGCCCACTACAAACCTGAGTTATTTTTGGTGCGTTGAGTAAATTGGTATATGAAAATATGCGTCCTTGAGGTCTAGGGATGCCAGGAATTCTTGCGGCTGTACTGCTTTTATCACCTCTTGCAAAGTTATCATCTTCAATTTTTGTTTTCTTATGTTTTTGTTAGCACCCGAAGGTCTAAAATCGGTGCCATTTTCCATCTGTTTTTTTGACCACGAAGAATCTTGAATACACACCCTTTCCCTTTGCTGACAGAGGTACTTTCTCGATTGCCCTTTTAGTTATCATGAGACGTACCTCACGCTGCAAGACGTGAAGGTGCGATTGATACACCTTTATGGGTGAAATGGTAAATTGTGGACGTTTGAACTCCAGCAAGTGGCCGTACTAGATAGCATCTAGTGCCCATCTGTCCATAGTTATTGAACGTCACTCGTTGACGTGGAATGCCACATTTCCTCCTCTTTGACTGTCCTGGTGGCAGTCATTGCTGTGTTTTATTTTGACGGCCTCTTTGGGAGGAGGAAGATCCACGCTTCCTTTGGCCCTGGTACTCTCTGCTGCGCTAGGTGGATTGGAGGTTGTGATTGTAACCTTTTGAATAATATGTGGATCTATTGTATCCTTTGTTGTCCCGAGAGCGCGAGAATATTGAGTTTCCTGAGACTCCACGAAAGGAACGAAAGGGGCAAAATGATCTTTTGCTTTGCAGAGCTGTAAATGATCTAGCTGTGTCTGAATCAGCTTTCATGGCCTTCAGATCTTCGTTTATCTTTTCACCAAAAGACTTTCACCCTCGCACAGCATATCCACTACCTTGAGCTGCACTTCTTGGTGGAAATCTGTACAGAGAAGCCAAGTTTGGCATCTCAGAACCACTCCATTGTTAATCTGTTTGAAACTGGTCTCGCCCGGTCTACAGCTATATTTATGCTGTGATTTTATGCCTCTTCCACCTCTTGCACCAAGAGCATAGCCTCCTTCCTTTGTTTGCTGTTCTGGCAGGTGGTCTAATAGTGGGGCTAAACAATGCCAGATTTCCCGGTTGTTTCTTGCAACAATGGCTAAAGAGTTTGCTGCTTTTACAGTTGTTGCCCCTATGTTAAGTACCTTCTTTCCAAAGGCATCCGACTTGTGATTGTCATTGTCTGGGGCAGTGGCACACTTATGTTGTGTGCGTGCTTTCTGGCTAGCTGCAGCTGATACAACAGACTCTGGCGTTGGTTGTGATGTAAGGCATTTAGGAGTGGACTCTGGAGCCTTAAATTTCTTTTCCAGTCGACTTTTCACTGCCGGTTCCAGAAAGGGATGTTTCATGGTGAGGAGGCCTTCCTGCCACACATGATCAAGGATTGGAATGAAAAAGACAGCCTTTCTCCTCTTTCCCATATGATCAAATAGGGAGCAATCCTTCTTTTCTTCCTTTGGAATTATGCCGATCTCTTGGCAGGCCTTCGCCATCATGGAGTGAAATGCTCCTATGTCGTCCGGGGAGGATGGCTGAGCCAGACTACCTTGCGCATCCTTGTCTGGGTCTGTGTCCCATGTGTCCGCTCTTCTCGGGGAAGAGGAGATGGTGGAAAGCGTGTCCTGTGGAACAGTGTCCGGGTCAGCTTCTACCAGTTTACCTTCTTCCTGTTCTCTTTGTTGTGGACAAAATGCTCTAGAAGGTGGAGGAGGAGACCTTCAAGGGGATTGCCTTCTAGGGCGAGCACCCTAGTCTTGAAAATACTCAGAAGTGTCCTTCTGTAGAGGTGTAACGTGTGGGTCTCCAAATGGTTGAATTGTTGGAGCCTGAGGCAGAGGAAGTCTGGCATCCAGCTGACCGAGTAGAGACTGAAGAATGGACAGGACTTGGATGGATAGTAAGGAGTGATGGTCAGGGTTTTCCCAACTCCCTTGGAAGCAGATCCATAACCCAGGTTCCGAGTGCCAACCAGTCCCAATTGGGACCTTTTGGACCCAGTCCTGGCGCCAGTGGCACCAGGCTCATAAATATGCCCAGTCCCAGCGCTGGAAGCGCCAGGCTCATAATGCTTGGGTGGACTTACCTGCAGCAGACCATGCTGCTTACTTGCCTGCCAGTTGAGCCTCTGATCCTCTTCTGTTTGGAACTACTTTTCCTGTTGGGTGGGGCAGGAGCCACTCCCTAGATTCAGAACACTGGAACTCTTCTGGAAAGCAGGAACTCTTTTCATACCTAGGCGTGGCTGTGGAAGGAGACACCTAAGCACTACAGGAGGCTATTTAAACCACACCCGATGGATGAATCTTGCTTTGCGTTATTCTGCATCCTTAGCAGCAGAACGCTCATCGTGTCTTCTGCATCTGATCCTGGGCCTAAGGAAAAAGGCTTACCATCCTGAATCCAGTCTTCAGCAACACCTATAAAGACAAGAAAGAACAGGTTAGCATTACGGTCTTCAGTGAAAGCTCTTCACTTACCTGGTCCATCGGCTGTCACCAACGCCTCGTGCTGCATTCCGGCATCTGAAAGACAAAGGCTTACCTACTCTTCGTGCGCTCCGGAGGTCTTCACACTGCATTCCGGCATCTGAAAGACAAAAGCTTACCAACTCTTCACACGCTCCGGAGGCCTTCGGCGCTGCATCCCGCATCTGAAAGACAAAACAAGGTGCGTTTAAAGACATTGGGGAACTTTCATACTCACGTGCCATTACTCCTTTCCACATCTAACCCAGTGGGTATTCCGGCACCCTGCAGCCGCTCCGAACTTGTACCTGCAAAATAAAAAGACAGTTAGAGCGCATCGTGAAGCAGGCAACAAGCGCTTACTTACGTGCTTCCAGGCGCTTCTATTCATCACACGGGCTCCATCTTCAACTCACTTCAGCCCGTCATCCGCCATCGCCGGAACCCTGCAAAACAAGAAACATCATTACTAAAGACTTTAAAGACATTAGAATTACTCGAAACTTACCGTTCGTGCAGTAAACGACGGACAGCAGTCCTCTGAAGTCAAGAGGCCTGCTCCCCTTATCCAGTGAAGAAACTGGTTACAGCACCCTGCCCCGAGGCAGATGGTGAGCACGGCGTTCACTTACCTAAGGTGAGAGCGTTAACCTTTGGGGTTCTACAGGAGAAGAGAAAGGGAAGAAGAGAGAGACATTCAATAACCCAGTTCCTTAATCCCATATTTTCTATCTGCAGACATCTTACCCTTCGAGTCAGACATACAGTGCACAGAGGTCCAGCCCAAAGAGCCAGCCGTGTGTTACACATCACCTTTGAAGATACGGTATACGCCCAGTCAAGACCGGCGCCTCTACGGGAATCAGGTGAGCGTTACAACATTATAAAGTCTCTGATATCTTTTTTCCAAGACGGCCACCAGAAGTAGCACTTGATCTTTTCCGAGGTTTTGGCCATACCGGGATGTCCTTCCATTAAAGAATCGGGATAACAAGAGATTACCTGTTTCTGTAAATCTGTGCTGGGCAGGTATAACCGTTCTTGGAAATATAATAGGTTGTCCTTCACCGTAAAGTCCTTTCCCTGCAGATGCCAATTCTGTATGTCTGCTGGAGTTACCAGTAGCCTGGCTTTATCCTTAACTTCCTCTGTGGATTGTGTGGCGATTACACCCAGAATTCTTTGTTCGGGAATGATAGGTACAGGTTTAGGATTGATCAAATGTTCTTCTACTCCCATCCGAGAAAGGGCATCAGCTTTACCGTTTTTTGTACCAGGTCGATAGGTAATTATGAAGTCAAACTCGGCAAAGAATAGTGCCCAACGGAGTTGCCTAGAGGATTGAGCTTTTGCGGTTTTCAAATATTGCAGGTTTCGGTGATCTGTAATCACAGTAACGGTGTGTCGGGACCCCAGAAGATAATGCCGCCAAGCCTTAAAGGCGGACTTGATAGCTAGAAGTTCCTTATCAGTAATAGTGTAATTGATTTCAGGAGGCGAGAATTTGCGGGACCAAAATGCCACGGGATGCAACTGATTGGTTACTGGGTCCTTCTGTGATAGAACTGCCCCCATGGCAAGGCTCGAAGCATCAGTTTCAACGATGTAGGGGAGTTCTGGGCGAGGATGTTTTAAGATCGGTGCAGAGATAAATCTAGTCTTCAAATTCTGGAAAGCTTGTTCCGCCTCGGTAGACCATTCAAAACGTTTGTTTTTCTTTAACAAGGCGGTGATGGGCTGGACTATTCGAGAGAATTCAGGGATAAACCTGCGGTAAAAGTTAGCAAAGCCTAACATGCTTTGAACACCTTTTACGGAGGATGGCGATGGCCATTTGAGAATTGCATCGACCTTCTTTGAATCCATACGCACTCCGCTAGGTGATAATATGAATCCCAAGAATTCAACTTCAGTCACGTTGAAAACACATTTTTCCAACTTAGCGAAAAGTTTGTGTTGACGCAATCTCTCGAGGACCATTTTCACGTGTTTCCGATGTTCAGTTTCCGATGAAGAATAAACGAGGATGTCGTCAATGTAAACAACAACACACACATCTATGAGCTCTCTGAGGACATCGTTCATAAAATATTGAAAGGCGGCCGGGGCATTGCAAAGTCCGAAGGGCATGACCTGATATTCAAATAGCCCATACTTGGTGCGGAAGGCCGTCTTCCATTCATCGCCCTCTTTTACTCGTACCAAGTGGTAGGCTCCTCTAAGATCCAGCTTTGCATATATGCATGCTTTTCTGACTTGGTCCAGGAGTTCAGGGATCAAAGGTAACGGATATCTATTCTTAATGGTGATCTGGTTCAGGGCGCGATAATCTATACAAGTTATAAGGTCCCCTTCTTTTTTTGGAACGAAGAACAAAGCTGAGGAAGCAGGGGACTTGGAAGGACGAATAAACCCATTCGCTAGGTATTGATCCAGGTATTGTCGGAGGTGAAGATTCTCAGGCTCGGTGAGGGCATAAATTCTACTACAAGGAGGAGTAGATCCAGGTATCAGGTCTATCTGGCAGTCATAAGACCTATGAGGAGGTAGAGAGTTTGCCTGATCCTTCCGGAAAACATCTTGGAATTCTAGGTATTCAGGAGGTAACTGGGGAGCCTCCGAGGAAATTGCTGCCAGTGCAACACCAGGTCGAGGGTGACAAGTAGAGACACATTCTGGAAACTGAACCGTTCTTGCTCGCCAATCGATCTGAGGATTGTGCTTTTCTAACCAAGGAATTCCTAGAATAATCTGGAACTGAGGGGCCTTGATCACATCGAACACGATCTTCTCATGGTGTCCATCTTGACTTATTAGCGTCACTTCTTGGGTGGTATGCGTTACTGGTCCGGAGGCTATCTCTGTACCATCCACCGTAGTAATGACGTCCTTTACAGCCGTTGGACAAAGAGTCAGATTCATCCTCAAAACCATTTCATGATCCACATAATTGCCGATGGCACCGCTGTCGACGTAAGCTTCAATCGCATGTAATCGATCCGGATGTCTAGGGCTAATGAGGTATTACGAAATGCGAGGTCACGGAACTGGTTTTAACGCTCGGCAAGAGGACCTCTATTCTTGTCGGGCGAGGTTGTTTCCCTACTCAGAGTTTGTGACCCTGGTAACTGCAGCTCCTACTGCCTTCTTGGCTGGTTTCACCGGACAGTCTCGAAGAAAGTGCCCCGAGTTTCCGCAATAGAGGAATAATTGCAGCTGTTTTCTCCTTTCCCGCTCCTTTTGTGTTAGTGGTCCTTTCAGGCCCCCTATTTGCATGGGTTCCCCGGAGTCTACTCCTTTGGTAGGAGTTGGTGATTTGGAAAATACTCGAGCATCAAACTTGGAACGATCAGCCTTCCTGTTCTGCAGTCTGTGGTCAATTTGAACGACTAAGTCAATATAGTCCGAACAGTCTTGCGGGGGATTCACTACGTGGGCTAAATCATCTTTGAGCTCTCCACGTAAACCTCTATAAAACAGCGTAATCCTTTTGTCAGGCCATCGAGTTTCCACTATCAGTCTGTTGAAAGACGCAATATAAGCCAAAAGGTCTTGATTACCCTGTCACAATGAAAGGAGCTCATTGTCCAAGGCCTGCCCCTGTGAATGTCTTGCAAACAGTTTTTCCATACTGAGCTGAAAAGCTTGAAAATCATGGAGAACAGGATCATCTTGATTAACTAGAGGGATCGACCAGTCTGCCGCGTTGCCACTAAGGTACGAAAGCACAAAAGCTACCTTAGCTTGATCAGTTGGAAAGGCTGCTGGCCGGCATAAGAAGTGCAACCGGCACTGATTAATAAATACTGCAAACCTCTTTGGGTCACCAGAAAATCGTTCGGGCGGAGCCAGAGGTACATTCCCAGGTAGGTTGATCTGCACTGGGTTCGTAGAGGATGTTGAAGGAAGATTTGCCCCTGATGCGGGTAACGGAGTTTGTCCGGCTTGTGACTGTAGCAATTGTCTAGCGAGATCGTTTGTTCGCTCCTTGGAAATAATCAGTTCCCTTCTTAGAGCATTCGTTTCCTGACGGGCTGCATGCACTTCTGCTCTTAGTTCCCCAAGTAACTGGGCTAGCTGGTCGGTATCCGAGGTTTCCATAGCGCCTGGGTGGGAGTTTTGCGGTCGGCTTTGCGTTCTTTAACGCTCACCTGATTCCCACAGAGGCGCCGGTCTTGACTGGGTGAATGCCGTATCTTCAAAGGTGATGTGTAACACACGGTTGGCTCTTTGGGCTGGACCTCTGTGCGCTGTATGCCTGACTCGAAGAGTAAGATGTCTGCAGATAGAAAATATGGGATTAATGAACTGGGGTTATTGGGTGCCTCTCTCCTCTTCCCTTTCTCTTCTCCTGTAGAACCCCAAAGGTTAACGTCCTCACCTTAGGTAAGTGAACACCGAGCTCTCCATCTGCCTCGGGGCAGGGTGCCGTAACCAGTTTCTTCACTGGATAAGGGTGCAGGCCTCTTGACCTCAGAGGACTGCTGTCCGTCGTCAACTGCACGAACGGTAGTTCTGGGCACTTCAAATGTCTTAAAAGTCTTTTGTAATGATATCTCTTGTTTTGCAGGGTTCCGGCGATGGCGGATGGCGGGCTGAAGAGAATAGAGGATCGAACCCGCGTGAGGAATAGAAGCGCCTGGAAGCACGTAAGTAAAGTCTTGTAGCCTGCTTCACGATGCGCACTAACTGTCCCTTTTATCTTGCAGGTACAAGTTCGGAGCTTTAGAGAAGCTGAAGGGTGCTGGAATACCCACTGGATTCGGCGTGGGAAGGAGTAATGGCACGTGAGTAATAAAGTTGCCCAATGTCTTTAAAAGCACCTTCTTTTGTCTTTCAGATGCGGGATGCAGCGCCGAAGGCCTCCGGAGCGTGCGAAGAGTTGGTAAGCTTTTGTCTTTCAGATGCCGGAATGCAGTGCGAAGACCTCCGGAGCATGCAAAGAGTAGGTAAGCCTTTGTCTTTCAGATGCCGGAATGCAGCACGAGGCGTTGGTGACAGCCGATGGACCAGGTAAGAGATGCGCTGCCACTGAAGACCGTAGTGCTAACCTGTTCTTTCTTTGTCTTTACAGGTGCTGCTGAAGACTGGATTCCAGGATGATAAGCGTTTGTTCCCTTAGGCCCAGGATCAGAAGCTGAAGACACGATGAGCGTTCTGCTGCAGAGAATGCAGAATAACGCAAAGCAAGATTCATCCATCGGGTGTGGTTTAAATAGCCTCCTGTAGTGCTTAGGTGTCTCCTTCCACAGCCTCGCCTAGGTAAGAAAAGAGTTCCTGCTTTCCAGAAGAGTTCCAGTGTTCTGAACCTAGGGAGTGGCTCCTGCCCCACCCAACAGGAAAAGTAGTCCCAAACAGAAGAGGATCAGGGGCTCAACTGGCAGGTAAGTAAGCAGCATGGTCTGCTGCAGGTAAGTCCACCCAAGAATTATGAGCCCGGCGCTTCCAGCGCTGGGACTGGGCATCTTTATGAGCCTGGTGCCACTGGCGCCAGGACAGGGTCCAAAAGGTCCCAATTGGGACTGGCTGGCACTCGGAAGCGGGGTTATGGGTCTGCTTCCAAGGGAGTTGGGCAAGTCCTGATCTTTTGGAAGCAGAGATCATGACATGCATTCTCTTAGAAACCTGGGCAAGTTCGGGTTTTCTCCACAAAACAGATATCCCTCTAGGAAGAGGGATCCGGATGAAACCTTACAGACTACCCGAAGCACAGAAGAAAATCAAAAGTACAAGATGAAGTGAATGATGAACATGGGGGCCATCGAGAAGTCTCACAGTGAGTTGTCTTCTCCAATTGTTCTTGTACCCAAGTCAGACATCATAAGGAAATTGTGTATCATTTTCCAACACCTAAATTAGAACTCAGACCTATCCAATGCCATGGATCAACAACTGGTGGAGAGACTGTGGTCAGTAAACTTCATGTAGACACTAGATTTGACAAAGGACCACTGGCAGGTGCCTCCGGGCCGGGTGAGGAAGCCAAAGCTAAGATAGCCTTCTCAATCGCATAGAGGCCTGTGCCAGCTCACTGTGTTACACTTGTGGCAACCTCCCAATGGTTAAATGGCCATGTCCTTCCCCCATGTTACGCCTTCATCAGAGCATATCTTGATGACATAGTACCCCACAGCTCAAACTGGAAAGAGCATCTCCAACATCTTACAGCCATCTGGGACCAACTAAGAAAGGAAAGGCCCATATAATGGCCAACCTTCCTAAATGTTACTTGGCCCAGACCTCAGTGAAGAATCTAGGCTTTCAGGTGGGCAACAGCAAAGTATTTCCCCAGAGTGCCAAAGTTGAGGCCACACAGCAGGTTAAAAGACCAGTCATGAAGAAGGATATACAAGCCTTTCTAGGCCTCGTCGCATATTACCATTGCTGAAGTTCTCAGACACAGTAGGTCCCCTTACTGAGAAGCCAAATAAGGAGCATCCCTACATCCTCAGCTTAAAGAGGGTTTATGTAAGGGACCAGTCCTTATCATACCAAACTTCTCGAGGGAGTTCATCCTACAAACCGAGACCTTGCCGACAGGGCTTTGAGTGGTGTTAATGATCACAGGTGGACAACGGGGAGGAGAAACCTATCATGTACATTAGCCGAAAACTACATCCATCAGAGATCAATTTTCTATGATCGATCTTGTGGCCCTTTCCATGAAAATGGTGGCAAATAGCCTTCACAATGATCTAACAGAAAGAAGGTTTAAGTTGGTGATAAACCATGCTGCATGTGTTGGGATGGCCAAGAACAAATACACTAATCCCTGCGTCTTGGGGTGGTTGTTGTCAGACAGCCCACAAGGAGAGGGGGAAGAGGAAGAAGATATCAGAGTAAATGTGGTGGAGTGTTAGCCTTGTCCAGAGGCACTATCAAATCCAACAAATAGCTAGAGGAGGAACATTTAGGAAGTCCCGGAGTATTTAGACAGCTGCATTCAGATTATCACTGCTAACATAAGCCATCTTTTTTAGAGAGTAGGGGGTCAACATTCATTAGCACTCACCAGGGATTACAAATGCCTGGCTTTGGGAGGAGGGTCATAATGGGATGAGAGAAAGAGGGATGCCCCTGGGCACCACTAAAAGGAAAGAAACCTTGAACCATGCCTGCGATTTAGAGTGATTTGTGTGCCATCTCTAGCAGAGTAGTGAGATGTAAGAGTAGGAAAGGGAAGGAGTGAGAGTGGGTATGTTAAGTGGAGTCTGAATCAGCAGGGTATTTGTACGGCACTATTAAATATCCTGGTAGAACATTAACCACTGGATAGAGGAGGGACAGCTAGCAAGTCCCTGAGGGAGTCTTAGTTAGAAAAGGCAGTTCTGCTTTTAGGGCATCACCACTAGTAAAAGGCAGATTTTCATCAGTATTGGTGACCCTTCTATATCTACTAATCTGGGGTTAGGAATGCCTCGGCTATGGTGGAGGTTTGATGTCAGACGAGAGAGGGAAGGACCTAGGACCCGCAAAAATGTCAATAAATAACTGTGAAATTATCAACCACTTGTACTTTGAGTGATTCTTGTGCCATCTGTGACACAGGGAAGAAAATGAGTTGGATAAAATAAAGCATTATTGTTAGAATGTATTGATCCAAGAGTTGAGAACTATATGTTTTTTAAAAAATGTGCTCACAATGTGACATTCATTTCTCTACAAACCTTTTATAGGTCTCTATTATGAGTGGTGAAATTGTGTGTTTAATGAATGCTTTAGTAAGAATTTTAATCAAATTGCAAGAATTACTTCAGGAAAACGTAATTCTATTATTTATGTCATTTTACTTTTACTCCATATTTAGCATGTTTTTGGTTTAACATAAATGACTTTAGTTCATTGGATGTTGTGTAAAAGGTTTATTATTTAACGATTTCACACAAAAAGTATTGTCCTATCTCGGCTAGGACTCCCGTCATTATCTGTGAAGGTGAATAATAAAGCAGTTTTGATACCGCCGCAGCACAGCGTACTGATACCTCTACCTCATAATAATGTAAAGGATGTTTACCTTGCACCTTTTTCACCCCATACAAACAAGATACATACACAGGTGAAGGAATATCGGCGCCTGATGACATCAACAGGATGTACCTCGCAGGCGCCTTTATTTGGGGGTTCCAATATAAGGGACAAATTTGTCCACTCTAGATTTTCGATCTGGCGAGAGCCCTACAAAAGTCACACTTACTCTGGGTGGACAGACGTCCCACACAAGGGTTGTGGGCCACCACCCATGTGGCGACTGTGCAGTTTGCGCATTCACTCAGAAAAGCACCAATTTTGTGTATCAGCAGTTCAATTGGACAATAATACATCAGTTCTCGAACTGCAATTCCATTTTGATGTATGGGCGCATGACCGCAAGAAAGGTGGGGGTTGGGATAGGGGAACCTAGAAGCAGGACTAGAAACAACTCTGCTAGCAGAGCTACCTTTGGTGCAGCATTTCCATGATCACAATCATAGACCTGATGACATCAGATGATTCGTAATTAACCTAAGGAAACCAGACCTCTTTGGGTTCCCCAACTCAGCCAAACTGTTGAAATTAAAACAAACCTGGATCCACAAGTTAAAGACTCACATCTGTTGCCACAATGATGGTATTCTCTGGGCATCACTCATCGGCCAATGAGGGGGCACCACACGTCAAGCTGGGTTACCATTTCACATTCACACATGGTCCCATCTCTCCCTCCCCTCCAAGAGATCTACTAACCATCGCGGGAGATGCTGCTCCATGAGGCCTCAATGTTTCTGACAAATGACCACCAACCACAGTGTTCCCTAGGCTGTCTGTGCCTGCTCACTTGCACACCCCATTTTTAGTTTATGGGTTAGGTCTCTCAGTTTTAACCCCCCTTCTGTCTTCCCACCTTCCCTACTCTCTTTATTTTTTATTTCAATGCCACACTGAGCCCCGTGGATATCATCCACGAGAGGTGGGAGCAGCACCAGCCATCCGCCTCCCTCATTTGGGCACCACTCCAAGATGGCCGCCCCAGACTGCTTCCAGTAGCATCTCGATGTATGTCACATGACATACCGCCTGTGGAGCTGGGTCTCCATGACAAGCACTGACCTTTCATTGGCTTGCCCAGTAATTCCTCAGAGAAATCAAATGGTATACTTGCATAAGCAGCACATAATGCAGATTTCCAGCCTGTGCGGACATCTGCTGCACACTGCCATCTACTGAAACAGGATTGGATCACTCCCACCCCACCGGCTGCCATGGATACATTCTTGCACCGTGTTATTTGAAACAGGTCAGCTCCGCTGTACCCTCATCCGGTTGGGGGACTGTGCACCCAGTGATCCACGCTCCAAGATTAGTTACCCTGGAGCTTCCTCATCTCTGTACCTGTGTTTTACCTTGCAGGTGTGGTGTGACTTGCACAGCCGACAAATTGATGGACAAACAAACATGCTATGGACACAAACTGCGTGCAGCTCATGGCAAAGGTAAGCACTGCTTCCTTCCTGCACTTTTGAGTTTAACAGTTGAATGTGCACATATTTGGCATCAACCCGCCTTCACCATCAACAGCGTATGTTATGTTATGTTAATTTATTTTATAGAGCGCATGCATCTTGGTGCTATCAGCGACTGGAGAATAGAACCTTCATCAAAGCGAGGAGAGAGTAAAAGTAGAACAGATACATTTTCAACAATTGACAAAAAGCCAAGTGATTATCAGTAGATCTCAGTGAAGAGGGCAGAGAGTTTCACAGCTTTGCAGCAGCCACCGAAAATGAACGGCCTACAACCCGCTCAAACTGGTAGTGAGGAACAATGAGGAGGCAGGAGTCCTTCGACCGTAGATCACGGGAGGGTAACTAGGGGCAGACCTTTTCCGGAAGATACTCCACACCTGACCCATAAAAGGCCCGATGTACTATCACCAGTGATTTAAACTGCACCCGCTGCCGATCTAGCACCAGTGTAACATTCTGAGGATGGTGGAGATATGAGCACCATAGGGAGATCCCGTACAGACATGAGCCGCATACTTTTGGAGAAGCTGTAACGAATGCAACAGATACAAAGGTTGTGCCAGCAGAAGTAAGTTGCAGTAGTCCAATCGACATAATACTAGCAAGGCTGTAACTAAGGGCCTGAGTCGAGCCGGAAGAAGAGGCAGGACCCTACGGAGGATACAAAGTTGAAAGAAGCCTGCCTTACATATAGCCCCAACTTGGTAATTCATCGACAGAGATGCAGAAAGGATGACTCCAAGATTTCTTACCTGCAGGACAAGAGAGGGACATGTCCCCAGCTCTTTGGGCCAAAAGGCCAGAGACGAAGACAGGGCGGGATCATTGACAGCGCGCCAGAGGCCGCACGGGGGGTGCAGCACCAGGACCTCAGTCTTATCCCCATTCAATTTCAGCCAATTGCTCCCCATCCACTCACCCACTGCCTCAAGGCAACTCCTAATCTGAGATGCGAAGTCCGGTTGGGAAGAATCCAGCCGGACAATGATCTGGGTATCATCAGCATAGGAGTAGCACCTGAAGCTGAAGAAGCGGATGAGCAAAACAAGAGGCTGAATATAGATATTTAACAAGGCCGGCGATAAGGCCGATCCCTGGGGGACTCCACAAAGCAGCATTGCAGCAGCGGAGAAGAAGGAGGCAAGAGTGAATATTTGACTGCGGTCGGCCAAGAAAGAAGCAAACCACGCCAGAACCTGGCCAGACAAGCCGGCTGCCGCCAAACGATCCAATAGCACCTGGTGGTCTACGGTATTAAATGTGGCCGATAAGTCTAATAAGATAATGGCACCTGTTCCACCCTCATTGGTCAGTGGACACAGGTCATCGTACACAGAGACCAGAATGCTCTCTGTCCCACAACCCGGGCAAAACCCTGACTGAAACGGGTTAAGAAAGGAAGAAGATTCAAGAAAAGGCGTGAGTAAAGGAGATACAAGAGATTCCATTAATTTCATGCAAAATGGGAGGAGAGAAATGGGCCTGTAATTTACCGGGGATGTGTGGGTCTAATGAGGGCTTCTTCGGGAGTGGGATAACATCCATCTGCTTAAGCTGTGGCGCAACAGAGCCGTATAGGCAGGAGTCGTTAACCGCTTCTGTCAGCCATATAGATATATATGGGGAGATATCTTTCAAAATCCTCAAGGGACAAGCATCAGAGGGGGAAGCAGATTTAGGTTTACTAACTGCACGCTCAACCTCCTCAACTGAGAAGGTGGGAAAATTCAACCAAATGTGATCCAATGCCAACATTTGTTGCTGAGGGACAGGGAGAGCAGATGAGCGAATCTTATCTCGTATCACATAGACTGTGTCAATAAAGAAAGCGGGCAGGTCGTCACAGAAGGCCTGGGAAGGTTCAGCTTGCGGGGTGTAGTCGGGGTCGGGAGAAAACAAACCACAGAGAATAATTCCTGAGGTTGATATAGGGCATTTTCAATTTTACCCATATAATACATACTTTTGACTGATTAAATAGCCAGATGGTAAATGCTACTTTTGGATGAGAAGGCTAACTTGGCACCAGCAGAGTAGGTTTTCCTCCACTTTTGCTCAGCTTGCCGCTTTTTAGCTCGTAGAGCTTTCAGCTCATGCGGGAACCAGGGCTAGGATGGACAGCTTCTTAACTTTCGTAGGGTGAGTGGAGCTAGAGTATCAGCTATGTTGCTGAAAACTTTAGTTTGTGTAGAAAAGTTGACTGAGTCAGCTGCTTGGCACTGAGTCTGAATGCTGGAGATAATATCAGTGTTTAACATTGTTTTCCAATTACGGCAGCGTTGGTATTTTGCTTCACCAGGGTCGGAATGGTCTGGGCCTGAATTAAAAAGGCGACGACAAAGTGGTCTGACCAGAGAATGGGAAAGGGAGAGAAAACGGTAGCTAAGCAGTCTCTGGCAAAGACTAGATCCAGTGTGTTACCACCTTAGTGCGTCGGGGTTGACCCTAATTGTACTAAGCCAAGAGCATTCATAGCTTCGAAAAATTGTTTCTCTGAAATAGTCCCAGGAGAGTTAAAATGCAGATTAAAATCACCAGTAATAATCAGGTGGGGATATCTAAGTTCTAAATCTGAAATAAATTCAAAACACAAATCACAAATGTGGCCGACCATTCCCGGAAGTCGATAAACCACCAGAATATAGCGGCTAAGATGTGGGGAAATGGTGACTTTTACTAAAATAGCCTCCATTTGGATAGAGTGGGCCAAAGGGATCAGGGTGGTCGCAAGGTTAATTTTGACATTTACAGCTGTCCCACCTCCGGCTTGCCCTAGTGGTTGGTCAACACGAAAAATGTTATGTGAATCAGAAAGAAGACGAACTAGTGCCGGGCCGGAGGCATCGGTTAGCCATGTCTCCGTGACACACAGCACATCAGCGGCTAAATCTGGCAGTAATTCTGAGCAGGCCGTGGTATTTTTCATCAGGGAGCGAGCATTAATCAATAGGCCACTAAGGGACTTTCCGGGGGACTTACAGGGGTGGATTTTAACAGGTGTTATGTGATCTGCCAGGACGGGCAGAGATGAACCAGGCGGTGCTAGTACCAATAGTTCATCTCTTGACCATCTAATGGGGGATTTTTTTACTGAAAAGTCGGGCCATGGCACGGAGTGCGCACCGACAAGCACAGACGGGCTTGAATTTGACAGGCTGAGCACTCGCCCGCTGCACTTCCTTCCATGCTCTTTAATACCCACACACAAGAGGTTCTGGTGTTGAGCCCCGCCCACTAGTGGAAGGAAACAACCAAAAGGCCGCTAAGCTTGTCTGCTAAATGAAATGCGTAAGTCAGGCAACTTCCCAAATGCAAAGCGCTGAGTTTACAAGGAAATATAAATGCCTATGAAATGTAGCAAGTACCCACTCATGCACCAGCACAACAGAATGTGCTAAAAGGAAATAAAATTTAAAACATTGACAGGATGTACCTGCCGGTTTGCTGGAGGAGAGATGAGCTCTGAACTAAGAGCAGAGGCTCCGGTCTTGAGTCCTGCCCACTAGGGGAAGGAAACAACCAACGTAGCATGCCAATTGAGCTTGCGCCACCATTTCCACCCTGGTGCACCATTTTGATGGCATTTATTCTGTACTCTGGTAACCTGGTGTCCACTGCAATTGCCGAAGTGAGGATGTTCTGTACACCTTGAAATTATGTTGCCCGTTGCTTTAACTGAAACTCAACAGGTGAGTATCACACTAACGTAGGCTGTACCCACTGGCAGGTCAGTGTGCGTATGATATGCCATCTGCAGCATGACACAGCAGCGGTTTCTACACCCTTCTCCCTCCCCCCATTCCCTGACTTTCCAGTGGACATGAGGTAGCCCTGGCCGGTCTGTCCCTGGGACATTCAGTGCTGGTTGACAGCAGGTTATAGGATTTTGAGAGTGCAGTCCATCGACACCTGGGTTTTTGGCTATCCTGTCCAACTCACCAGGACAGCCTGTTAGCTCTGTTTACTTTTAACTTTGTAATTCCTATTTTTCTAAGTTACATTCGCTGCCCGTTGTCTCTTGTAGACAACTTCATACTTTTCAATGTCCACCATCCCTGCTTTCCCCTGGCCCTGAAGAAGGCCAATTGTGACCCACGCAGGCACCAATTTGAAGGCCGACACTCAAGTAGGCTACAATCAATTGGTTTACCACTACCTGATTTGGGTAGTATATGAACATTGTTGTAACAAAATTGAGACATAGGATCTGTATCCATCTATTAGTCATGTACAATATAGGAATGGAGCAGAATGTTTTTTTGATCAATAGCGCCTTCTGGAATTATAAACCAGCCAAATAGGAGCTGGCTTGTTTTCCACAATGTCCTATTAAACCAAAATAATTTCTCTTTGATGATATTGCCCCTCATTACAACTCTGGCGTTCTCAGCAGGCTCCCTTCTTTGGAAAAGCCTTCCCCTCCCGCTTTTTCTTGAGCAGGACCTCCTTAAGTTCCGGAAAAGCCTCAAGACCTTCCGCTTTACCTCTTCCTTCCCTCCATCTCTCCCCTGCTAATCGCACAGTAGCTTGATTGGTGTGCAGGGCCCTTATGCATCCTTGATATGATATGATATGATAAGGTATTTGTAACGCGCCTATACACAAGTGCTTCAAGGCGCGACGAGGCAGGGAGGGAGGGAAACAAGGGGAAGACAGACAAACGATCCTACTAGGCCAGGTGTCATTCAGATCGCGCAAGTGCAGAGGAAGGGGAAAAGGAGAAAGTGCAGGGGGAGGAGGTGGGGGGGAAAGTGCAGTACAAGGTAAGTAGCGTAAATAAATAATAAATAATAAATAAAAAGGGCCAGCTGGTGGCAAGTGCGAGGTAAGTGCAGAGCTGGGAAGGGGGCTGTAGGGATACAGTGACAGTCCCGCAGTGCAGGGGGAGCCAGGGAGGCAGTGCAAGTGGAGAGTGGCTGGGCCCTGGACCGAGGTCGCTGAGAGTGGCCCAGATGCAGGTATAGTGCAGAATTCAGTGGGGAGTTAAGCAGGTTTAGCAGGGGAGAGGGAGAGAGAAGGCAGAAGCGAAGAGGAAGGTTTTGAGGTGCTTCCGGAACCGGAGATGGTTCTCCTCAAGTTTCAGGGAGGCAGGAAGGCTGTTCCAGAGGGAGGCCCCTGCTGCGGAGAGAGATCTGCCCCCAGCTCGTTGCTTCGAGAAGCGGCTGACCATGAGGGAGTTGGAGACGGATGAGCGAAGGGCTCGTGAAGGAAGATATTTAGGAAGAGAGAGTTGAAGGTATTTAGGCCCCAGGCCCCAGAAGGCCTTGTGGACAATGCAGAGGGTTTTGAACTTAATCCTCGCAGCCACTGGGAGCCAGTGAAGAGATTTCAGTCCTGGAGAGATACGGTCCCTGGGCTTGAGGCCAAGGACAAGTCTCGCAGTTCTGTTCTGGATAAGTTGCAGAGGGCGGAGAGTGGAGGCAGGCAGATTAAGATAGAGGCTGTTACAGTAGTCCAGCCTTGAGAGAACCAGGGCTCTGGAGACAGTGAGCTTCTGGGGGAAGGAGAGGAAGGGAAGAATACCTCTGAGGAGGTGCAGCTGGTAGTGTGACTTCTTAGAGACGTCAGATATATGAGGAGAGAAGGAGAGTGTGGAGTCGAAGATGACCCCGAGGTTTTTAGCCTTGCAGGTAGGGGCAGGAAGGGGGCCAAGGGAGGCCGGCCAGAGAGCTGCAGGGAAGGAGGGAGTGGGTGTGCCGATGAGTAGAATCTCAGACTTACTGGCGTTAAGGCAGAGGTCGTTGGTGGCACACCATTCCTGGATAGCAGACAGACAGTCGGAGATGAGGGAAGAGGAGGAGGCCGAGGGTAGCCTGAAAATGAGCTGGGTATCGTCCGCACAGCACTGGAAGTAGGGGCAGAGAGTGGCGATGCAGTGGGCAAGGAGTGCCAGATACTGGTTGAAAAGCCAGGGAGAGAGGTTGGATCCCTGGGGGACACCACAGGTGGAGAAAAAGATGTCAGAGAGGAAGGAGCCCATTTGGACCTGGGAGGGTCGACCGGAAAGGAAAGAGGTCAGCCATGCCAGAGCCTGACCAGTGATACCCAGTTTATCATGGAGACGGTTGAGCAGGATGGCATGGTTGACAGTGTCAAAGGCAGAGGAGAGATCGAGCAGAATGAGAACACAGGGAGTGTTGGAATCGAGGTTCAGGAGCATGTCCTCACGGATGTTCAGGAGAGCAGTTTCCGTGCTTCTGGCCGCTCTGAAGCCGGATTGATGGTCATGAAGATTACCAACAGATTCAGCATGGAGGTTAAGCCGGGAGATGTCCAGTTTCTCCAGGAGCTTGCCCAGGAAGGGAGTAATGGAGATTGGGCGATAGTTGGCCGGGCAGGAGGGGTCGGAAGAGGGTTTCTTGAGGAGGGGGTGCACAAGGGAGTGCTTGAGGGGGGATGGGAAGACTCCAGAGGCGAATGAGTGGTTGCAAAAGTCAGCCAGGGCAGGAGCCAGGGAGTCGATGTGGTCCTTGATGGTTTTGGAGGAACAGGGGTGAACCTGTTTAGACGAGGCTTTCATAGATCGGATTTGTCTGGAAACCTCATCAGCAGAAAAAGGTCGAAAAGCAGAGAAGGAGGGCGGAGGGGCGGCTGCAAGAGAGCAAGAGGAAGAGCCGGGAAGAGAGGGAGGGAGGAGAGAGGAGGAGAGCGAGGACAGGATGTCCTGAGTTTTTGAGATGAAGTGCGAGGCCAGTGCAGTGCAGAGGGCCTGGGAAGGGACAGGAGAGGTAGAGACTGCAGCAGGGTTGGCCAGCTCCTTGCAGATTTTAAAGAGTTCGGCCGTGTTGTTAGAAGCCTCAGAGATGCGGGCTTGGATAAGGGCTCTCTTCTTGGTGAGGACGGAGAGCCGGTATTGCCTTTGGAGCAGGCGGCAGGCCAGTTTGTCAGAGGATGAACATGAAGCACGCCATTTCCTCTCTGCCACCCTGCACTTGCGTTTTAGGGTGACGAGATCAGAGTCATACCAGGAGTTACATTTGGCTTTGGGCTTCAGGCGGATTCTCATGACGGGGGCAAGGATATCGAGAGTATCAGATATAGAGGAATAGAGCATGGAGAGGGCTGTGTCAGGGTGGGAGTCAGCCGAGGGGGGAGGAGGGGGCGAGAAGGTAGCAGCGAAAGCCTCAACTGACACGCGCTTCATGGGTCGGATGACCGAGAAGGTGGGTGGCAGTGGAGAGGGTGGCTTTGCCTGTGGGGTGGGGAGGGAGAGGTGGGAGGATAGGAGAAAGTGATCGCTCCATGAGAGAGGAGTGGAGAGAGGGAGGGAGAGGGGAAGGTCAGAAGAGATCAGAGCATCAAGAGTGTGCCCTGCAGAGTGAGTAGGCCCAGACGGGAGAATAGAGAGTGAGAGAGAGTTGCAGAGTTCGCGAAAGAGACCAGTGGGGGGACAGGAGGCATCGAGGTGGATGTTGAAGTCACAGAGAAAGAGGAGTTGGGTGGTTGAGGACAGGAGTGAGGAGGAGAGGTCAGCCCACTCAGAGAGGAAGGAGGAAATTAGACCAGGTGGCCGATAGATAGTAGCCACGGTAAGGGAATGGCTAGGAGAGAGAGAGAGTCGGCAGACAAGACATTCAAAAGAGGAGTAGGTCTGCGTAGGAGTGACAGTGGCAGGAATCCACTCAGGGAAGATAAGGGCAACACCACCCCCTGATCGGTTGGGCCTGGGCACGGAGAGGATCTTGTAGCCGTCAGGTAGGAGTGTGTCGAAGCTGGTGGCAGAGCTGGCAGTGAACCATGTCTCAGTGAGACCGAGGACGTCGAGGTCCAGTTCCTCAAGAAGGCGACAGATATCAGAGGAGTGCTTGATGGCAGAGCGAGAATTTAGAGTGGCAATGTGGAGAAGGTTGCCACCCTTGAAAAACTTCCGGGGAGGGGTACAGATCAGAGGTACGCCCTGCGGAGGTGTTAGAGAAGGAGTTGAAGAGGGAGCAAGAGAAGGGGCAGGGAGGGAGGGGAGAGGCAAGGTAGCCGAGGACAGAGGAGGGGGGACAGCGGGAGCGGAGAGGAAGTTGATGAGGCGTGGGAAGCGTCTATCAAAGAGGTGAAGGTTGGCCTGAGGGCCTTGGACCAAGACGGTCCCGTTAGCATAGACATTAATGATGGCCTTAGAGGAGTGGAAAGGGGCCAAGAGGACATCCCAACGGGTGCCACCATTAATGGGAGAGGAGGAGAAAGGAGAGAGCACAGCGACCATGTGAAGGGTCCATAGGTCAGGTGAAGGCACGAAAAAGAGAATGTCAGTGAGAGTTTCCTTGGAGCAGGCGCTCGTGTAGGTGTCAGCGATAGGGAGGCCTGGGTTGGAGACCAGGATGTCCTTTTTAAACTTTTTCCTACCGGATTTAGTGAGGAGAGCAGGATAGTCAATAGAGAAGCAGTTAGAGTAGATAGGCGAGATAGAGAGCACCATGGAGTAGGGGGGGAGGCGGACGACACGAGTATGCAGACAGGAAGTGAGTGGAGGGCACTAGTTTACCACAATGCAGAGCAAACAGTAATGCGTAGTAGGTCAGGGCCACCTAAGTTTGAGAATCCTGCGGGGGGAGAAAAAGCACCCTAGTTTACCACAATGCAGAGCAAACAGTAATGCGTAGTAGGTCAGGGCCACCTAAGTTTGAGAATCCTGCGAGGGGAGAAAAAGCACCCTAGTTTAACACAATGCAGAGCAAACAGTAATGCGTAGTAGGTCAGGGCCACCTAAGTTTGAGAATCCTGCGAGGGGAGAAAAAGCACCCTAGTTTAACACAATGCAGAGCAAACAATAATGCGTAGTAGGTCAGGGCCACCTAAGTTTGAGAATCCTGCAAGGGGAGAAAAACACCCTAGTTTACCAATAAATTGGAATAGGGGGGCGAGGCATCATGCGGATGAGGTGAGCAAGGTGAGGAGGGGTGGGCCGGAGAGCGGAGGAGCTGGCGCCTGGCGTCCCCTGCGGACACCTGCAGACACACAGGGAGCCGCAGTCGAAGGAGCCGCCCTTTGCCTAAGGGGCCCTTGGCCTAGGGGGCTGCCGGGCAGGGGGGCTGCCCAGAGGGAGTGGGATATAAAGCAGGGGGAGGAGGAAGGGGAGGGGGGATGGGCGGGAAGGGAGGCGGGAAGGGAGAGGGGAAGGAGGACCAGGAAGTGAGGAGGAGGGAGGGGGCAGGGGGCACCACAGACGCGCACGGAGCGCTAACGACAAAAAATTACAGAAACAGGAGGCTTAACTGGAGCCCAACGGGGCTAGGGAGGCAGCCTCAGCAGCAGGCCACACGGGGCTACGGCGACCGCTCGAACCCGCTCTGGCTCAACAAAGAAGCGAGCGTGGTGAGCGGTCGTACCGTAGTCCCAGAGCGGCTGCAAGGACAGCCAATCAGAGGGGGGGTGGGCGGGAAGGGAGGCGGGAAGGGAGAGGGGAAGGAGGACCAGGAAGTGAGGAGGAGGGAGGGGGCAGGGGGCACCACAGACGCGCACGGAGCGCTAACGACAAAAAATTACAGAAACAGGAGGCTTAACTGGAGCCCAACGGGGCTAGGGAGGCAGCCTCAGCAGCAGGCCACACGGGGCTACGGCGACCGCTCGAACCCGCTCTGGCTCAACAAAGAAGCGAGCGTGGTGAGCGGTCGTACCGTAGTCCCCAGAGCGGCTGCAAGGACAGCCAATCAGAGGGGGGGTGGGCGGGAAGGGAGAGGGGAAGGAGGACCAGGAAGTGAGGAGGAGGGAGGGGGCAGGGGGCACCACAGACGCGCACGGAGCGCTAACGACAAAAAATTACAGAAACAGGAGGCTTAACTGGAGCCCAATGGGGCTAGAGAGGCAGCCTCAGCAGCAGGCCACACGGGGCTACGGCGACCGCTCGAACCCGCTCTGGCTCAACAAAGAAGCGAGCGTGGTGAGCGGTCGTACCGTAGTCCCAGAGCGGCTGCAAGGACAGCCAATCAGAGGGGGGGTGGGCGGGAAGGGAGGCGGGAAGGGAGAGGGGAAGGAGGACCAGGAAGTGAGGAGGAGGGAGGGGGCAGGGAGCACCACAGACGCGCACGGAGCGCTAACGACAAAAAATTACAGAAACAGGAGGCTTAACTGGAGCCCAACGGGGCTAGGGAGGCAGCCTCAGCAGCAGGCACACGGGGCTACGGCGACCGCTCGAAACCGCTCTGGCTCAACAAAGAAGCGAGCGTGGTGAGCGGTCGTACCGTAGTCCCAGAGCGGCTGCAAGGACAGCCAATCAGAGGGGGGGTGGGCGGGAAGGGAGGCGGGAAGGGAGAGGGGAAGGAGGACCAGGAAGTGAGGAGGAGGGAGGGGGCAGGGGGCACCACAGACGCGCACGGAGCGCTAACGACAAAAAATTACAGAAAAAGGAGGCTTAACTGGAGCCCAACGGGGCTAGGGAGGCAGCCTCAGCAGCAGGCCACACGGGGCTACGGCGACCGCTCGAACCCGCTCTGGCTCAACAAAGAAGCGAGCGTGGTGAGCGGTCGTACCGTAGTCCCAGAGCGGCTGCAAGGACAGCCAATCAGAGGGGGGGTGGGCGGGAAGGGAGAGGGGAAGGAGGACCAGGAAGTGAGGAGGAGGGAGGGGGCAGGGGGCACCACAGACGCGCACGGAGCGCTAACGACAAAAAATTACAGAAACAGGAGGCTTAACTGGAGCCCAATGGGGCTAGAGAGGCAGCCTCAGCAGCAGGCCACACGGGGCTACGGCGACCGCTCGAACCCGCTCTGGCTCAACAAAGAAGCGAGCGTGGTGAGCGGTCGTACCGTAGTCCCAGAGCGGCTGCAAGGACAGCCAATCAGAGGGGGGGTGGGCGGGAAGGGAGGCGGGAAGGGAGAGGGGAAGGAGGACCAGGAAGTGATGAGGAGGGAGGGGGCAGGGAGCACCACAGACGCGCACGGAGCGCTAACGACAAAAAATTACAGAAACAGGAGGCTTAACTGGAGCCCAACGGGGCTAGGGAGGCAGCCTCAGCAGCAGGCACACGGGGCTACGGCGACCGCTCGAAACCGCTCTGGCTCAACAAAGAAGCGAGCGTGGTGAGCGGTCGTACCGTAGTCCCAGAGCGGCTGCAAGGACAGCCAATCAGAGGGGGGGTGGGCGGGAAGGGAGGCGGGAAGGGAGAGGGGAAGGAGGACCAGGAAGTGAGGAGGAGGGAGGGGGCAGGGGGCACCACAGACGCGCACGGAGCGCTAACGACAAAAAATTACAGAAAAAGGAGGCTTAACTGGAGCCCAACGGGGCTAGGGAGGCAGCCTCAGCAGCAGGCCACACGGGGCTACGGCGACCGCTCGAACCCGCTCTGGCTCAACAAAGAAGCGAGCGTGGTGAGCGGTCGTACCGTAGTCCCAGAGCGGCTGCAAGGACAGCCAATCAGAGGGGGGGTGGGCGGGAAGGGAGGCGGGAAGGGAGAGGGGAAGGAGGACCAGGAAGTGAGGAGGAGGGAGGGGGCAGGGGGCACCACAGACGCGCACGGAGCGCTAACGACAAAAAATTACAGAAACAGGAGGCTTAACTGGAGCCCAACGGGGCTAGGGAGGCAGCCTCAGCAGCAAGCCACACGGGGCTGCGGCGAACGCTCGAACCCGCCCTGACCTCCCACATCTTATCATCCATGCTGCTGTCTATCCTCTGCACTTTCCTCGGCTCACCCTCCAACACCGGAGGTAACACTTGTTATCTTCATAGCACTTCACCTGCTTCTCTCCATAAGTACCACTGCACCTATCCAATACCCTTCTCACCTCAGCACCTGCACGTTCTAAAAACTCACAAGGCATAGTAGGATTGTCTTCCCCTCCCCATTGTCTCTTCTTATATTGTTGTATTTAATTATTTAACATTGTTGTAATTTCATTTTCTATCATCCTCTGTCCCCTCCCTGTTGCCCTGTGGGCACCTTGAAACAGTATTTGCTTCCTGTATAAGCACTTAACAAGTGAACAAACAATAAATAAAGAAAATACAATTCTTTTGAGGACTATGGCATTCCGGATTTTATTTATTGGGGTGAAAGTATGACACTTTTCTGGCCATCGTGAGCCAGTTTGATGAGCTGTTTCACTATGTGGTTAGTAGTTTTGACCAGTGTTGCTGAATAAATATTCTTTAAAATGCACAATTTGCACCACAAATTATTCAAAAGAACTGCCCCTTAGGTACTATTCAAACAGTGGCACAAAAGGAATGACTTCCCAATTGCAACTGTGGGCCATTTTTTCATGGGGGCCCAAGACAATTTTATGGCCCAGTCTAACCCTGGATGGGGGGGTGCACATTTTCCACCAGCAAGAGGGTCTTTTTTTTGGCCTGTCAATCGCTTTGTATGAAACGCAGGAATTTTATCAGTAGGCCTGTACATCTAGGGCCTCTTGTGTGATTACCAGTTTTATTTCCACATTTGCTTATAGGAAAGGGGCTGGGCTTGTGTAATTTGGGGCCTATTTGAACATTATTTCCGGGGCTTCTTTAGTCCCAGTCCACCCATTCTCTCCACCCAATTCTGTGGTCCTTATTGTGTCCACCCTGTGATGAAAGACGGAGTCGAGCCAGCCAAGCTATGAAAGGTGTGCGAGAGGCTGTAGATGATACCCAGCCTGCGCCTCCATCAGCCGTGTTATCTTTGCCAGGTGCCACCACTTTGTGCGGCTTGAGCACCATTCAATTGTGTAATAACAGCTATAGTCCCTGCATGTCCAGTTGCACCTTGCATTGCCTCTTGGCTCCCCCAGCACTTGAAGTCTGTATCTGTAACACTACAGTAGCTTCTCTCTGCACTTATGAGCCACCCGTTGGCTGCACTTTCTATTACCTGCACTGAGCCACACGCTGGCTTCAATTTGGATTACCTGCACTTCTCCTTCCACCCATCCCCCATGGCACATCGCCCCATCCACTTCCCTGCACTTGCGTGATCTGAATGACACAAGGCCTAGTAAGATTGTTGTATTGTCCTCCCTATGTTTACCCCTCGTCTTCTTGCGCCTGGAAACACTTGTGTACCGGCGCGTTATAAATGCCCTATCATATCTTATGAAAGGAAGAAAAGACTGCAGAGCCTTACAAATCGCAAGACGTTCCAGAATATTTATGTGCCAAAGGGATTTCTCTGGAGAACACAGAGCATGAGTCTGGAATTGTCCCAATGTGGCACCCCATCCTGCCAGAGAGGAATCTGAAGTTATGGTGTGTGGATGAGGAGCGTCCTGAAAGGGAACTCCCGATCTCAGATTCATTTTGTCCCTCCACCACAGTAGATCTGGTGTGAAGCTGGAGTGAATAAGAATAGTTTTTGAGTGAGGTTCACACTCCTGAATCCAACAGTTATCATTTTTATTTTTATTAAGTTTATTGAAGAGTGCAGCATGTCCAGAGGCCTCAGTGTGCACAGAGAACAAATAACAAAACGAATAAACAAGCGGCCAGGTCAGGAAGGGAGGTGCGCAGTGGAGAGACTCCTATTAATCTTTGGAATTGAAGACATACGTTTTCACTGCCTTCTTAAAGTTCAGAGAGACCGGGTATTTTGCTAATGCTTTGGGGAGCAGAGTTACAAAGCGAAGAGGCACATACATTGAAGCTTGTGAATCCACAATATTTTAGTTTATGTCTAGGAATAGCAAGCTTATTAGTACCGCTTGAACGTAGTTTCTTAGTTCATGTGCCTTGTGAATGTGTTTTTTTAAGGTATACGGGAGCCTTTTCTGAAATACACTTATGAGTAAGGGTAAGGATTTTGTGTTTAATGCAGTGATAGGCCAGTAGCCAATGAAGGATCTTCTGGCTTCAGTTATATGATCTGTGTGTTTTTCCCCCAAGAATGGCTCTAATAGCCCCTTTCTGAGAAACCTGAAGTGTTCTGATGTTGGCTTTGGGTGTACCAACCAATAATCGATGCAAGTGTTCACTAGAGCAGAAGCAACTGATGCGAGGTTAGAAGTAATGAGATAGGGTTTGGTTTGACGCAACAGTGTACTGACGTAGACACATGAGGCCTTCACCTGGAGTACGTGTTTCTGCATGTTGAGCCCAGAATTCAGTAGAACCTGTTGGGAAGGGGACAGCCCTGTCCACCCCCCTAAGCTCTTTAGAGTGAGGCAAGATGCATTTGAAGCACTATGAGTGGTCACGGGATGTGGGGGACGGTGTAAGGACCAACCCCCAATGTAAAGGACCCCACCTCAATATAATAAAATATAATCAACCCACATAGTGAAGCGCAGGACGCAAGCAACATTGCTATTTATGTGTAGATGTTAGTGATCATAGTCAAGAGACAAGGCCTGTGTGGTGAATGTTGCATTGCATGCACTAGGCCCAGATTGCGAGACAAGAGAAATCTCCAGCCATGCCCGAGCTCCCATGAGGACAGCCCACACCCCCAACCGCCACAACGCCTATTAATTGTTCTAACAGTGTTGCAAAGATTTGTTCTTTATTCAAGACGAATGTGCCATACAAGATCGCGATCAGAGACCAGCGCCTGGAGTGCATGTTATCTAACACTGGCCAAAGCATGACCCAGCCCATCCCCAGGCGACCACGAGTTATAGCCCATACTATTGACTTAGCCTTAAGACCCCAGAATTCCATGGCACCAGGTGCCCTCTGACCACCAATCTTAAAAGCAACAAGTCCTGAATGTTCAAAGAGTATGGACATTGCATTTAATTACAATCATGTGATGTGTAGTGTGAGGTGCTGGGAGGGACTAATTATGTTCTTAAAGTTTTTTAAATGCACAATGAAAAAAAATTATATATTATAGTGCAAAATGAGGGTCGAGACCTTGGAGCCAGATGGCACGGAAGGGAGTGAGTAAAATGTGTGTGGAGGTCAGAGTGCCCCAGAACCTTTGAGCCAGCCCGAAAATCTGTCAGGTGCACAGTATAATGACAAAGCAGAATTGTGATAGGAGTGTAGTTAATTTGTTCTTTGACCTTCGACGTGAGAAGAAGATGATCATTGCAGCACCCACGTGAGGGAAGACGGACGGACTGGGCTGGAACCAATGACCTGGCATCTCTCTTATGGAGCAGGCGGATTTTGTATAGGCGCACACCAAGCAGCTGAGCGGGTTTCTACTGTATATATTGCATCATCAGTGACAATGTTTTTCTTTATACGATTCTGTTGTACTACTTTTTGCCAGAGCGTTCTTGGCAGCAGAGTTCTTTTGCAGTTGCGTTCATCTGTGAATGAGATTAAAACTTTTTATCCTTAAAAGATCAACTTGGGCCTTTCTTCCCTAACGGCTTGTATTCTCTCTGGTGTGAGCGTTCAGGGACTTGCTTTCAATTGGTGACCCTGATGTGATCCCGGTGCCCCCCCGTTCCTGCAGAGGCTTCCAGTCAGCATCTCCAGAAGGAGCAGCGCCCACCTACAGTCACCGGTCCTGAAAAAACACATGAGGAGAAGTGCTCTCTGCTCTTTGAAGCGGGCGTGGCTCCGAGGAGAGTGCAGGCCGGTGTTGGAACCCCATGACTGAGGAGTTTGGGGGAGCATGCACATGTGAGTAGACTCTTGTAAGGGATAACAAGTAGGGCACACATGAATGAGGAATTTTGAGAGGTGTGAGCACGTGGAGAGTGAGGTCATTAATGTGACTTAGGTATGGTTTGTATTATTTCTTGTTGGTGTTTGTACTGTGTAGAGATTACTTCGGTAAGGCATTATGAGGTAAAGCAAAGGTAAGGCAAAGGTAAGGCAGGGAGCCCCTCCTCAGAAGGGGAGTAAAGGTGGTACCACCATAAAATATATTATTTAAAGGACGAATATGGAAATATAAGTAGTGGTCTCATAAGTAATAGGCCTGGAACAAGTAGTGGTTGTTATTCTAGCTTGTTATTTCAGTTTATTGTATTTGTGTTTCATTGGATGAAGAACAGGCCTGGTGTGTCATTGTACAGTTGTGTGAAGTAGTGTGTGTGTGTGGGGGGAAGGGAACAGAAAAGGGTGGAGGTTGATTTTCCTTTTTCCTGTTACAAGCAGCTGCCGCGTGCACAGCATGTTAGCAGATTTTTGCTGGATTAGTAAGAAAATAGACAGCACTAGCATGGGAGGAGGAACGCCACTAGAGTGTATAAGGCCCTGCCACTGTATTGTGACAAGGTGGAAAAATACCATAAGCAGTGGATCGCAGAGACGGGAGGAAGGGGGATGCCCTACCTGTGGCTGGAGCAGGGCTTCCTTAAAAAGAGCATCCTAGAACATATGGCCACATTTTTGTAGCTAATTATAAGGGGAAACAGCTACAGAAGAGAAAAGAAATGTTGGACCTCTTGCCCATGTTCGAGGACACAGAGGATAAAGGGGACGGAAGAGGGGCACAAAGGCACAGAGATGGAAAGTGCAGGAAGGGAGAAGGAGAGGGCGGGGTTCCAGGGGAGCACAGGGGATTATATCCATTGACAGGGTGTCCCGCAGAGGGGTACATAAATCCAATATATGTGCCTGCCATTATGGGGACCCCCTCAACTGTGATAGGGACTCCTTCAACACCCGTAACACCAGAGGCTACAGCTCCAACACCCCCAAATGCAAACCTGCCTGAACGGTTGGTATCCACAGGTGTCAGGTCAAGAGAGTTCGAAGACAGGTTGTCAGAGTTATTAGCAGACCTGAACAGGATACAAGCATCCTCAAGAGAGGTGGGAGATGGAGGAGCACTGGAAAATGGATCAGGAGAGTGGAGATAAGGAGATTCTTTGCTCAGAATGGATGAGAGATGAATAAGAAATGTATGTGTTGAAAAGGAAAGAGGCTGGGGTAAGTGGACACTCTTTAGACAAGAGGATACAGTGGTGGAAAATGCTGAGAGGGCGGATGATAGTGACTTGTTTGCTGAAGAACAGGGTGCAGAAGAAGGAAGGGGTGAAGAAGCGGCAGAGAATACCCCCAAGCAGCAGGCACGTGGTGGCGGCAGGTTGAGGAGTAGGGCTGGCCAGATGGCATTAGCAACAAAAAGGGGAATTGTGAAGAAGGGTGTGGGAAGTGGGACAAAGATGCAGATGCCCCTGATACGTAAGGGAGCACAGTATGTGCCCTGGCCTCAGATGGATACGAGTAATTTGATTAAGGCTCTCCCTCAGCCACAGCAGGGGCAAGCAAGTGGATATATGAATTTATGATATGATAGGTTATGTATAACGCACTTAATACCCAGAGATTTCTAAGTGCGGACTCGGGGATCAAACCTGTGGTGCTCCGTGTCGTCTTGCTTCCAAGGCAAGCACGTTGCCCCTGAGCTATCCTCCAGAGACAAGAGAAGCACACAACGGGAGTGCCCCTGGCAGTGGGTGATATTAAGAGCTTGATGGTTGCTATAATTGGTGACCAGGCTGGGGATGTGTGGGTCGAAACTGGGTACCCGTTATAACCTTGGTGGGCGATGAACATGATGGAGCATCGTTTTTAACGGAATTAGAGCATAGGTGTGGGATGCATTACAGAGGGCCTTCCCAGATACCCCCAATTTGCAGTTTCTGATGCAGTGTACAATGGGTGATGATGAGCATCCAGCTAAATGCAATCTTAAATTACAGAAGATGTGGAAAGCTGAAACGGGAGGACCGTGAGATAGTTCAATATTGTTTTTCCATTTTATTGTAAAGAGAGGATTGCCAAAGGAAGTGCAGAAGGTGTTGAATAAGATTGTGGGTATTGAAGCAAAGGTGTGGCCGGAGATACAGAGTATTATAGTGCATCATTGCAAAAGGATTAAGGAGCGGGAGGGGGAAACCGCTCAAAGGTGTTAGGCGGAGGAAGCGAAAGTGGTAGAAAAGAAATTGACAAATGTTGTTGTTCAGGTACATGTGTCGATGCCTGTTCAGATGGAAGGGACAGAGAGTACCCAACAATTGCTGCACTCTGAGCAGAAGGGGGACAAGGGCAGTGGGGCAGGGGGCAACAGTACCCCAGCCCACAGTGGCAGCAGGTAGGACTGCAGTGAAGAAGAGGGGGCTTCCGAGAAGCAAGAGGAGGAGGATTTGGACCCATAGGCGGTGAGTTTGGCCCATCACAATGTTGGAATTGTTTAAGGTGGGGCCATTTTGCAACAGAGTGCAGGAGCAGGCCTGCAATGGGGTACAATTACGTGTCACAGCAGCAGGGCCGGGGCCCCAAAGGCCCTAAGGGCTGGGGTGTCTGCAACAGGATCAAGGGTATCAGAACCAAGGGTATTCACAGTGGCAACACCAAACATATAATCAACAGTCTCAAACATCTGATGTACAGGTGCATCAGCCGCCATAGCAGCAGCAGGAAGGCAGTGCTACCCTGGTCATCAGGGTACCAATTGGGACCACTGATTCCTTCAGAGGAGCAACATTAATGGGGGGGCAACCTCTTCTCAGTCCCTGGAATGAACATATACCCTGATCATTACAGCCCACAGAGCGCACTCGCATGTCCGGTGTTTTCAACGACCATCCACCCTGAAGAGAAACCATTGGTGGGAGTGGAGATAGGAAACAAGCAGTCATATTTATGGTGCACTCCGGTGCAACAAAATCATGCATCATGGAGGGGAATTTTCCATTATCAGGCAGATATCTTGACACGCAGGAATTCTCTGGGGCTATTTACAAAGTCCCATACACTGAGGAGCTGGATGTAAAAGTGTGAGGGAAGGGGGTGTGGGCTCCTTTGCTATGTTCCAAAGGTTCCCCTGTCAATTTGCTGGGCAGGGACCTGCTCAGCAAATTGAACATGACAATATCGTTTACAGATAACAATATAGTTGTCTTCACACCTGGGATGTGCGAGATAAGGGCAATGCTGATAATACACACAATGAAAAGGGATCTGGTGGTTTGAAGGATTTTCGTGGACCCGGACCTGTTAGTTTGTGGTATTACTGTGCTTGTGGAGGCGGTGCCTCAGATTGCCAAGCAGTGTTGGCTGGTGCCCACAGATTTCATTTTTTCATCCAGTTGTGTCACCTGAGGTGGTAGCGGGAACAATTTTGTCGCTGATTTACAAGGATTGTTGGTCTATGACAAGAGGGTTGTCCTGCTAGGATTTCTCTGGGATGGGTGTGAGTGTCGCAGAGTGCTCTATATAGATCCTACAGTACAATTAATGGAAGTGACGGATGACGAGCTGTTTGAGAACAATGATAAAGATGGGGAAATAAGATTAGAGCTGTGTATCACCTGCAACATAATTATGAAGGGTACTGTGCCCTCTGAGGGAAGTACTAACCCCACCTTTATTTCTTGATGAAGACTTACAACATGTGCTATTGCATTTGTGAACTACAAAGCCACACAATGTGGGACTACTGAAAGACGTGACCCCTGTGTGTATAACATTGAAGCCAGGTTTAGTGCTACCCAGGGTAAAACAAGATCCATTATCAAGGGAGGCAGAGAAGGGTATTTGAAAGACAATACAGGCCCAACTCGACCAGGGGATAATTTTAACATCGACGTCTCCATGTAACATGGCGATATACCCTGTTAAAAAATCAACAGGGAGCAATTGGAGAATGATCCAGGATTTACGCCCCCTAAACGACGTGGTGCAAAAAGAATTTCCAGTCATTCCTAATCATGCAACAATTTTATGCAGTATCCCTAAAGAAGCTAAATACTTCACTGTAGTGGACTTGAAGAATGCATTCTTCTCGATTCCACTCCATCCTGAATCAAGGTACTTCACAGCGTTTACACAGGGCCAGATGTGGTTTGAATATACTAGGTTACCTCAGGGGTACTATGAAATCCAGAGCATCTTTAACAGGATATTACACCCTGATTTAGGGAATATTCAGGTGCCCAGTACGATTATGCAGTACATGGATGATCTGTTAGTGTGTAGTGACAGTGAGCGACACTGCAGAAAGGATTCCATTGCGCTCCTACAATTGCTGGCCTATAAGGGATACAAGGTTAATAAGGCTAAATTGCAGTACTGCCAATAGGAGGTGTTCTATCAGTGAATGTTAAAAGGATACTACTGGATAGGGAAGTATCAGTATGTGCCACCCCCCAGGAATCTAAGATGACGCGGCATATACAAGACCACCTTTTCAAGCCTTTAGGGAAGCACAAAATCAAAGGATCATAGGTGACAGCGGACTGTAGACATGATGAACCAGTTTGAAGATTTAAAAGAAGTTATTAGTTCAGCACCCCTACTGGCCACCCCATACTACACGCAGGCATTCTGCTATTTACAATTCAGATGGCCAGCTTATGACAGCAGTATTGACACAGAAGAGCACCATGGGCCATAAACCATTGGCCTATTATAGTGGCATTCTGGATTCAGTGATGCAAGGGCAGTTCACGTGTGAACAAGCTTTAGCAGCTACTGCTTTTGCAATTGAGAAAAGTTTTACAATTGTAATGGGGTGATCAGTTACATTGTATGTGGAACACTCTTTGTTTGCCATTCTGGAAAGGTCAAAATCTACTCTGACCACACAAAGGTCTTCTGTGTATCAGATTATCATTTCTAAATCCCATCCTGGGAGGGTAGCTCAGCAGCAACGTGCTCGCCTTGGAAGCAAGACGACACAAAGCAACAGAGGTTCGATCCCTGTGTCAGCGCATTATAAATACGCAACTAAGACAAACTACCAACTAAAAACAAACAATTCTTGTAAAAGCGCCTTGATACCCAAGGGCTGTGTGAGCGCTTTATAATTGCAAATAAATAAAATAATAAATAAAAAATATTCATGTGGTTAAATGCAAAACAGTGCATCCTGCCATCTTGTTAACAGACATGCCAACTACAGAGGATTTAACGGTGTACGACTGTCGACATATGAGGGAGAGGAGGATGATATCCCCAAAGTGAAAGACTGCGCATTGTCGGAGGGTGAGATAATCTTCGTTGACGGGTCATCCATAATTCACCAGGAGAGTGGACAAAGACATACAGGGGCAGCAATGGTATGACTTCAGGACGGGGAGTACGAGATGGTGGTCATGAAAAGATTGTCCATGCATGATTCTGCACAGGCGACAGAACTCATAGTGCTCATTGATGTTTTGAGGGCGCCCCCAGGGTGCCATGTCACAATATATTCAGACTTGTTGTACGTCACAACAACGGTGCACACCGGTCTCTCCGGCTGGAGGAGGAGTGGATTTTGGAGGGTAGATGGATCCCTGGTGCAGCAGCAGCACTGCTAGAAATATTGATAGAAGCATTATCCCAGACATCTGTTGTGGCGGTCGTCAAGTTTGCCACCAACACTTATGGGACTGACGAAATATCAATGAGGAACGCAGCTGAGTACATTGTGACCACCCCACCAGCAAGCGAACATCCGTTACCTTATACAGCATTGTCCATCTCCCAGATTATCGAGTTACAAGTAGTAGCATTTGAACAGTTACACTACTCATCTCACAGTTCAAAGCAGAACATTGCAACAGATATTGAGGAGGACTGGTTTATACCAAACATCCAGGAGAGCATTACAGAAATAGTCATACATTGCACCACAATGTCAAAGTTTCACCTTGCCCCGCCCTACTGGGCCATTCCATGAATTACACACACAATATGCTCATATGGGTGAGCGTTGCAATAGCTTCTGGTACCTCATAGTAGTGGTTTGCCTTTTCTAACGGTAGGTGGAGGCGGGCCGTGTGCACATCCAGATGACAAATGCGCTGCAAAATGTTTGGTATATAAGGTTTTCCCTAGATGGGGTGTGTGCAAGGTTTTAAGGTCAGACAACGGCACACATTTGTTCAATGTAATGTTTCAGCGTGTCACATCACTACTTGGCATTAAGCACTGGATGTTAAATTTAGCCAACAGCGTTGTGGAGAGGAACAATGGGCTCCTCAAAAGTAAACTGTCCAAACTGTGTACCACGTTGAAGAACTGGGTGCACTATTTGCCCCTGGCCCTTTTCAGTCGACGTACACAGCCCAGCAAAGACCACCATTTGTCTCCTCATGATGTGGTCACTGGTCGGCTTATGCACACCCCCATATGCCCTGTAAGGAGAGCTTCAGACGCACATAGGGCAGCAGTGGTGTTAGGCGATGAGTTCAAAGATTATTTGCCAAAACTAACTAGGGTAAATAAATGTGTCTCCCGACAGATTGCACCTCCCAGGATTGAGATGAAAGAGACACCGGATGCAGCAACCACGACGGTGACAGATCCCGAGCGCATGACCACACAAACGCTGCTGCCTGGCGATTTTGAGTACATTTGCAATTTCGTACGCAGGTGGAACAACCCTCGGTTCCACAAGCCCTATGAGGTGGTGTTTTGCACTCCCCATGCAGTAAAAGTAAAGGGTTTGCGATATTGGGTCCACCTCTCCAACGTCCGCAGGGCACCTCCAGATAGCACATTGACACATCAGTTATCTTAACAGGAGGGGCAGCAGTACCTGCACCCCATCTACCTCACCGGCCTGTCCAGGCACGATATGTGTGCAGTGTCACACTCCTTTGACGGACCAAAGCCCAGCTGCTAGCTCCATATCCTTCTTTTATCAGGAGCTCTTTTTCTCTCTCTCTCTCTTTCTCTTTGTCTCTCTCTCTCTCTCTCTCTCTCTCTCTCTGTGTAAAAGGTATGTCTTGTACATCTCTCTGTCTTCGGCTGGGGCCTCCCTCTGGAACAGCCTCCCTGCCACTCTAAAACTTGAGGAGAACCATCTCTGGTTCCATACGCACCTCAAGATCTTCCTCTTTGCTTCTGCCATCGCTTCTCCTCTCCCCTGCTGATCTGTTCTCTCTTGGCACCGTGCACCTGGCCACCCTCTGTCCTCCGGGCTCAGGTACCTGCTCACCCTGCCACCCTCCTGCACTGCCTCCGGGCCACCCCTTGCACCGGGGTCTGTATCTTTACCCATACAGTCCCCCCTTTTTCTTCTTGCACTTATCAGACCTACCCTGTCTGCTGCCTTAAACCACCCAGCTCTTGACAATTGCTGTCTGAACTACCACTGTTTGTTGCCTTTATTATTTATTTATTTATTGTTATTTATCAGTTTCTCCTTTGCTCCGCACTTTCCACTTCTCCCCCTTCCATGCACATTTCCCCTCCCCCTCTCCCATGCGTTTGTGCGTTCTCAATGTCACTGGGCCTAGTTAGATCGTTGTTTTGTTCGCCCCTGTTCCCCTCCCTTGCCTTGTCGCGCTATGAAACACTTGTGTACGAGTGCGATAGAAATAACATATCAATAACAATACCTCCTTTTTATTGTTTTGTGTGTCTGTTCTTTCTTTTTAGAAGAGAAGAAGATGGACGTGACTAATGTAAATAATTGTTTGTTAAGTAGCGATCCGAGGTGTAGATTCACAAATGAGAAAATATGGACCGATGCTTACTATAGTGGGTTGACCATTATTGCAGGCCTCTGCATGATATTGATGGTACTATTGGGATTGTATTAGGGGAGGCTGTTATAGGAGGAGGTCCTATAAAGGGGGAATGGGATTGTACATATAAATGTTAATAATATTAGCAGAGTTACATACATTAGTACCAATGTGAATGCTAACAATAATATTGGAAATGAATATAGGAGTAACAATAATTTGAAGCAAGATGATGTTATTTTCTATAGCACAGTTAAAACTGCCTCCCCCTGAAAGCGTGTATAGAATAATAAAAAGAAAAGTACGAAAAACGTATGGTACGTATCAAGGGCTGGGTTTGGATGCGATTGAGGATATACGCCATCCCGAGTTTACCAACTCATGGTATACTGACAAGAGTGGTGTGAGAAGAAACTCTGTGAATGGAAGTTGTTATGTGTGTTCACTCATTCTGCATACGTCAGGGGCTCCCAGGGTATTAGTACCACAAGCAGTCCCAATTATAGAGGCCCAATGCCTAGTTCATCTTGCGCTATGTAGAATAAAGGGAAGGTTCCAGGCACATATTGTGTAACTCCAAATGATGGGTCTAGATCTTGTGAAGTGCAACAACGATCCAAAAAACATCAAGTGTGGAGCTACCCTATCTGATGGTGAAAGGGCGTAAACATTTGAATAATAACTGGCAGGACACCACATTACCTTGCTTGGCAGAAGGACTGGTAACATATAGCAAGGAAAGGATAGCACAGGTGGACAATTTCTGTGCACATATCTGAACAGAGCATATCACAAAGCTGACGTGGATTGCAACAGTGAAAAAGCAGGTGCGAGTGCACAAGGAAAAAGAATATAGACTCTGTTTCCGCAGCAAGGGTCCAGTCTTTGTCGGTTTGAACGAACATTGTAATAAGACTCTCCAGATCGCAAACATCAAGAAGGGAACCGCGGCGGTGATGGATTACTACCGGGTCTCTGGCCAACAAGCATACTTGCACCTCCCTCCATCATGGAAGGGCTGTTGTTCGCTGGCCACATTGCACTCAGCGCTACTAGTAATCCAGGAAGAACACCTGAAGGGGGAACACTGCCTGTCGAGGAACCAACTAGTCTCCCAGCATTTCAAAAATGAAGAAAAGATACAAGAGCTCTGCATCCTGCCAGGAAAAGGACAGTTCCAACAACTAAAGAGGAAGAAAAGATTGAATTACATATCCAAAGATGTGTCCGCATTGTCCGCATTGTTTGCTGAAATACCTGAAGAATACAGGCTCTTCAGCTCAGCAGAATCCTTTTTCGCATCTTTACTTTTGCCTGGAGTGCAGGCCGCAGCAAATGCCAAATGGTTGCAGATTGTGAGATGGGAGCTGGTCCAGCTCACAAACGATACAGAGAACAGGTTCTTTGTGATCAAGGGTGAGTTGAGTGTATTAAGACTTATGACGCAAAACAGATATGTGTTGGACATGTTAACAGCAATGCAAGGAGGGGTTTGCAAAACATTTGGCGATTCCTGCTGCATATTTGTGCCTCCAGAGGATGCAGAGAACACATTGTTATCGCACATCATTGCAGCTGTCTATGGCCTGGGTGTTCACATGAAGACGGAGGGAGGAGTACAGGACAGTGATTGGTTTACCTTGGCATTCGATTGGACCCAGTCATGGCTCGTATCTATCTTGAATATGTTGATGCCCATTATTGTGTTCACCAGAGCCATCGTCTGCACCTGCCAACTGGGCCTTTGATGTTGCGCTGGTGCGGCACGCAATAGCGCAAGAATGATGGTATCAATTAGGGTTCCAAAAGCACCTTGCGAGACAGAAGATAGCGAAGCACATACTGATTTCCCTCATAGTGGTTTGAAGTATGAAATGTTCTCCCTCCAGTATGGAGACAAAGTTGACCACCTACACAACACTATCATCATTCCAACCCCTGATCTAGAGAATTACACAGAGGTTTGCGTGGACCTGGCAGGGGATGGGGGATGCATCTATATGACTTACTCACTAGAAGAGTACATGCATAGGGGGGAGAGTCTGCGGTCAGTATATAGGGCCTGGGTGCCAATAAAGGGAACCCAGCCATATGTGGAAGCAGGCAAGAGGGAGCGGGAGCACAGAGGTATTATGGAGTTTGTTACTGTAGAAGTAACGGAAGGGGAGAATGTTGGGGAGGGGGAAACCCCATCCCAGCCCCCTAAGTGCTTTAGATTGAGGAGAGATGCATTGGAAGCACTATGAGGAGCCAGGGGAGAGGGGGGACGGTGAAAGGACCACCCCCCAATATAAAGGACCCCACCTCAATATAATAAAATATAATAAACCCACATAGTGTAGCGCAGGGCGCAAGCAACATTGCTATTTTTGTTTAAATGTAAGTGATCGTAGTTAAGAGACAAGGCCTCTGTGGCGAATGAGGCATTGCAAGCATTAGGCCCAAATTGCGAGACAAGGGAAATCTCCAGCCATGCCAAGCTCCTATGAGGACAGCCCACAACCCCAACCGCCACAATGCCTATTCATTGTTCTAACAGTGTTGCAAATTCACCCACAGTCAGAGGGGTAGGTTAGGAGGCACTGAGGAATCCATGGGATGGGCATCCAGTACAAAGAACATTACCAGGAGTAAGTAATTTGTGCTTCTAATGGAATATGTCCTACTATGGATTCCACATCTTAGATAGACTCCCATAGCCATTTTGTAGACAGAGGTGAGAGAAGAACAAGTTGTTTACCCGTGGTAACGTTCTTTTGGTTGGATGTTCTTCCCACGTATTCCTCATCTTTTGATAATATCTTTACAGCTTCAGCTGCTTCGGAAATATTTTCTCGACAGAGGGCGCTGTTTGCTGTCTCGTTGAATCGATGTCCCTCGATGGCCCCTTTTCAACTGTCAACATAATAATCAGTATAAGTAGTGCATGAATCACCCATTGGCTTCAATTCTGTTTTTCCGCCTCTCGTAGAGGAATTACAAGGCATACTATAGACTGTAGGCTCCAAGAAAGCATAAAGTGTAAAGAAAAGTACATTCTACAGTTGTGTCAGCTGAGAGGGGCGATGTGGAATCCGTGGGAGGAACATCCAATCGAAAGAACGTTGCCACAGATAAGTAACTTGCTCTTCGAATGGATTGCATCCTCCCACGTATTCCTCATCTTTTGATAGACTCCCAGAGCAGTAATAATTTTGGTGGTGGGAGTATGTATTTTATTTTGTTCTTAAATGTTATCATGGACCAAATGAAGGACCGCCTTTCCAAATTGTCCTTCTTGACTGGAAGATGAATCCAGGCAGTAATATTTCACAAAAGTGTGAAAAGACGACCAAGTGGCTGCTGCACATACGTCTTTTACCGGAACACCAAGAGCAGCAGATGTTGCTACGCCCCTTGTGGAATGTGCCCTCAAACCTTCTCGTGGATCTTTACCCACTAAATTGTAACATTCCCCAATAGCCAGAATAATCCATCTGCATAGGGCCTGTGCATAGGGCCTGTTTTGCCACAGCTAACCCCAATTTAGGACCTATATAGCCAATGAATAATTGGTCATTCTGACACATTTTTGACATTCTTAATTTATAAAAACTGAGATCCCTTTTTGTGTCCAGCCTATATAATCTTTCCTCCTCCATTCCAGGATGAGCAGATGGGTCGAAATGGCAAAATAATTTTTGGAGACAAATGGAAGTCAGAGACTACTTTTGGTAGAAGAACAAGTTACTTCTTACCTTGTAACGTTCTTTCGATGGGATGTTCCTCCAACATATTCCTTATCTTTGAGAGATCATCTCCAGCTTGCTGGCCTCGGAAAATGTTTTCAATAGAGGGCGCTGCGTGTCGACGTCCCTCGAGCCGATGTCCCTCGACAGCCTCCGTATCAGCGCCAACGTCATCACGCGTATAAATAGACTCACGCAGCGTCCGTTGCTCAGTTCCGTTTTTGACAGTTGTCTTACATGAATTGGTTATTGACCTTGAAGGAGCGTAAGCTGCAACCACAAGGGAAGTATTACTGCAGGGATGGATGGGAGGGGCGATAAGGAATACGTCGGAGGAACATCCCATCGAAAGAACGTTACCAGGTAAGAAGTAACTTGTTCTTCGAAGGGATTGTGTCCTCCGACGTATTCCTTATCTTTGATAGACTCCCATAGCAGTGGTGTGTAATTGGAGGTGGGAGTAAAACGCCATGTTTCCCTTTAGGAATGAACAGAATGTAATACGGCTTTGCCAAACCTAATCTCTTGACTAGAGGAGGAATCCAGGTTGTAAAATCTTGTGAAGGTATGTGCGGACGACCATGTGGCAGCCGCACATATGTCTCGAACCGGAACCCCTCTTTGGAGGGCCGGAGAGGCTGCAATACCCCTGGTTGAATGAGCCCTAAGATTTTGAGGAGGCTCTTTCCCTGCTAGTTTGTAACATTCCAGAATGGCCAAAATAATCCATCTGGAAATGGCCTGTTTTGTTATCGGTAGTCCCAATTTGTGCCCTGAGTAACCTACGAACAGTTGGTCTGCTTGCCTAATCCTAGCAAGTCTGCTGATGTAAAACCTTAAAGCCCGCCTCGGGTCCAGCCTATGTAGCCTTTCTTCCTCTTTCCCCGGATGGGGAGGAGGATAGAATGAAGGTAAGGTAATTTTCTGAATGATGTGGAATTCAGAAACCACCTTTGGGAGGAAATTAGGCTTCACCTGTAGGACAACTTTGTCTTTATGAAAAATTGTATGAGGGGGTTTACAAGATAGAGTTTGTAATTTGCTCACCCTTCTAGCAGATGTTAAAGCCACTAACAAGACAGTTTTAAGGGTGAGAAATCTTAGCGAACAAGAGTGGAGTGGTTCGAAAGGAGTACCCATCAGGAAATTTAAGTCCCATAAAGGAACCTGGAATGGTCTTGGAGGATAGACATTAGTTAATCCCTTTAGAAATTGTATTACTAAGGGTAATTTGAAATACGATGGCTCCTCTGCAGTGCGCTTGAAGATCGATAGTGCTGCGAGATAGCCCTTGATAGTGCCAACTTGAAGGCCTGAATTTGCCAAGTAGAGAAGAAAGGATAACACTGTTGGTGTACCACATGAAAAGGGGTTGATATTCTCTTCTCTACACCAGCTGCAAAATGTGTTCCAATGGCAGCGGTATAAAGATTTTGTTGCTGGCCTTCTGGCCGAAAGCAACACCTCCATGACGTCATCAGGGAGGTCCCAATCCTTGTATCTCAACCTTTCAGAAGCCAAAGCGTGAAGGTTGAGGGTTCTGATGTCTGGATGGAGAACCTGACCTCCCTTCTGTGAGAGAAGATTCTCCTTGAGTGGAAGACGAATTGGAGGGCAGATGGACATGTCCAGAAGGTCCGGGTACTACGTTCTCCTGGCCCAGTCTGGGACAATTAGGCTCATGGTCCTCCAGAATCTTCTCAACCTCCTGATCATTTGAGGAATGACAGGGACTGGTGGAAACGCGTACAGGAGTGGAAACTCCCAGTCCACTACGAACGCGTCCCCTAGAGCTCCTCTCGGGGAAATTCCCTTGAACAAAACAGATTGCACTTCCTATTGATACTGGTGGCAAACAGATCCACTTGAGGGGTTCCCCAAAGGGCGAAGATCTCCTGAAGGTCTTCCTGAGCTAGTTCCCACTCGTGGAAGACTGTGTCCTGCCTGCTCAGAGCGTCCGCTGTCAAGTTCTTCTCTCCGGCTAGGTGAACTGCCTGAGAGATTCCTTCTTGAATTGCCCAAAACCAGAGCTGCATTGCCTCTCTGCACAGTGGCAGTGATCCTACGCCTCCTCTTTTGATGAGGTAGTGCATGGCCACTGTGTTGTCCGTCATTATCAGGACATTTTTCCCCTGTACAGATGGCAGAAAGCCTTCAGGGCTAGTCTGATTGCTCTCAGCTCTAACAGGTTGATATGTAGTCTGGACTCCGATGGAGACCAACGACCGCTGATGGTCAAGTCATTGGTATTGCCTCCCCACCCCGTGAGTGAGGCATCTGTGACTACTGTTATCTCCAGCCATGGTTGCCAAAACAGTTCTCCTTTCAAAATGTTTTCCTGGCAGGCCCACCACTGAAGGTCTTGAGCCACCTTGTCCGGAACCTGAAGGAGATCTGTCATTCTCCCTGAGAATTGCGACCACTGAGTTCTCAGTGCCCACTGAGGAGATCTCATTATCAGGCGAGCCTCTGCCACAAGGAAGATGCAGGATGCCATCAGGCCTAGCAGCCTCAAAAAGTCAAAGGCTGGGAGACGTTGGGCATTTTGAAACTTGGTGACCATCTGCAGAATATCTTGAGCCCTCACCTCTGGTGGCAAGGCTTTTCCCAGGGAAGTGTCCAGGACCGCTCCAATGAACTGGAGTCTCTGTGATGGTATCATCTGTGACTTCTTTAAATTGAGGGAGAAGCCCAGTTTGTGAAGGAAGTGGCAGACATGATCTAGCTGGATCCAAGCTTGTTCCGGAGATACATCTCTGATCAGCCAATCGTCCAGGTAGGGGTAGACGTGAATCCCTTCCCTCCTTAGACTTGCAGCCACTACCGACATTAGCTTGGTGAAGACCCTCGGGGCAGAGGTCAGCCCAAATGGCAGAACTCGAAATTGATAATGAGAGCCGCCAATTGCGAACCTCAGGTATTTCCTGTGTTTGAGATGGATTGGCACATGGAAATAAGCATCCTGAAGGTCCAGAGATACCAGCGAGTCCAGGAGCCGGAGGGGCTGAAGGATTTGAGAAAGAGTTACCATCTTGAACTTGTCCTTCCAGAGGAACTTGTTCAATTCTCGTAAGTCCAAGATAGGTCTCAGTCGTCCGTCTTTCTTCGGTATGAGAAAGTAGGGGGAGTACCAGCCCTTGTTCCTCTTCACAACAGATAACGGTTCTTTGGCACCTTTCTCTAGCAGGTCTATAATGTCCTGCAAGAGGAGCGGATCTGGAACTTTCAGAGAGCTGTTCCCCGGTGGATGACTCTGAGGGATGCGTAGAAAAGGCAGGCAGTAACCTTGGGCAACTGTCTCCAATGCTCAAGTATCTGACATAATAGCCTGCCATTCCGTCAGATGTTGAGTTAACCTGCCCCCTACTGGTGTTTTGTGAGGAGAGTCCTCAGAGCGGTTTGGAGGCGGCTGATGCAGATGCCGAGGCTAAAGAGGCACCTGCTGCTGCTGCGGCTTTTGTATTTTTAACCCGTCCACCTCGGGTGAATTTTTTCTGACCACTTTCAACCGGCTGTCCTCTGCCTCTTCCGAATGCGGAATAGAAGCGAAAGGACTTACCTCTCCAAGAGGTTCCTGAGGGGCGATATGGTGTCTGACGGATTGCAGCTCCCAGGGATTTTGCTGCTGCCTTTGATGTTTGTAGCTTTTCTAAACTGTCATCCGCCTTCTTACCAAACAAAGAAGAGCGTCAAAGGGCATATTCAAGAGTCTGCTTTGCACATCTAGAGCAAAACCAGACTTCCGCAACCAAGCAAATCTCTGGGTTGTTGGACTTGCCGCCATGGCCCTGCTGATGCTGTCAGCAGAATCGATGCCAGTTTGAAGGGATTCGCACATAGCGTCTTTACCATCCTTAATGATGTTTAGGAACGCTTCTCTTACTTCTCCCTCCGGGAGGCAGTCAGCCGCTGATGAAGCACACTCCCAAAGTGTGTGGCTGAACCTTGCGAGTGTACAAGTAGCATTGATGGATTTCAACGCCATGATACATGCAGAAAATACTTTTTTGGCCATAGAGTCATACCTCTTGTCATCCCTGTCCTGTGGAACAGTAGGGTAAGCCGATTTACTACCTGATGAAGTAGCTGCCTGAACAACCAGACTCTCCGGAATTGGGTGTCTGGATAAATATTCAGGGTCAGCAGAAGACACCCTATATTTAGCTGATAATTTTTTGTTAACCGCTGGGATTACCTCAGGTGTTTCCCAGTTGCCAATATTTTCCTTTGTAATGCAGCATGAAATGGCACCACAGGATCCTCCTGTGGACCTTTAACCAAAATGTCTGTGAGGTCGTCTTGCTGAAAAGCAGGTGAGGGTGTGGACCACCCCATGAACTCTATTATTCTTGCCATCAAGGTTCTATAAGGTGTTTCAGCATGTTCCCCTGGGTCTGGTCTGGCAAATTCCACTTCTGGGGAAGTGTCCAACCCACTTGCTTCATGTAAGGATTCTTGGAGGTCTTTCAACCTACCTTCCTCAGAGGTAAATTCCTCTGGTACAGGAGTTGCAGATCCCTGCAACTCAAAAGGTCTTTCCTGATCCGAATTCTCCCCTTCTTCATAAATAGATGATAAGGCTCTGGAATGATCAGGTCTTGAAAATGGTATAAATCCCATTTCCAGAGCAGAAGGGGCCAAATTCGTCATAATTGGCTGAGAAAATGTCGACGTCGTCGACGCGGACGTTTAATGCTTTGAAGCCATTGAAAAAGGCGTTGAGAAAGTTGGTAGAGGCCTCGAGGAACTCAAGAGAATCGGAATTCTACACGAGGTTGTTGACGACATTCTCGTGATCGAGGCTCTGGGTATGGTCACCGGCTGTGAGGTGGCCGTGGATTTGTCCTTTCTCAGCGTCGGCGTCGACGTCGAAGACGGCGTCGAATCGACTGACCTATGCGTCAAAGAACCCTTCGATAATGGCATCGAAGACGCAGATCTATGCGTCGAAGGGACTTTCAATGATGGCGTCGAAGACGCGACCTTGCATTTGCTCGAGGGTTTGTGATGCTCTCGAGTAGCTTCTTTCGCCGGGTGCTGCGACTCGCTGCGTTTTGATTTTTCGGGTCTTTAACCCAGGGTATCACCCTCAGCAGTCTTCGAGGGGGTCGAGGCCGCTTTCTCGAAGACGCTAAGCATCTTTTTTCTGAATTCCTCCCACTCAGCTTGAGAGCTATGTTTTGTGGGGCAGGAGACTCTTTTCGGGGAAATAGAAGAAGAAGAAGACGAGGAAGGGGATCTTCAACGTCTCTTTTTTGAATGCTTAGATCTCGAAAAGTGATGGGAACTGCTTCGAGACCTAAACGAGAATGTCTTTTGTGATGGCGAGGAGACGAATGTCTCGACTCCGCCGAGGAAACTTTCGAAGAAGTTTTAACTGCCTTACTTCTCTCGAGCTTCCCCTTACGCTCCTTCAAGGCTTTCGCCGTCATGGACATGCAGTCCTCACACTCCAAACAATGGTGCTCGACTCCCAGGCACCATAAACAGATCCTGTGAGGATCCGTCAACGACATTTTCTTTCCACAGTCTCGACATTTTTTGAAGCCGGACCGTGGAGTCGTCGGTTCGGATGAGGAAGCCATCGAGTACGAGTCGGTATTCTCGAGGAATTCAGAAGTAAATTGACTGAAGAACTGAGCAACGATATTCCGAGGCCCCACGAAGCGCGGAAAAACGGAACTGAGCAACGGATGCTGCGCAAGTCTATTTATACGCGTGATGACGTCGGTGCCGATACGGAGGCTGTCGAGGGACATCGGCTCGAGGGACGTCGACCCGGAGCGCCCTCTACTGAAAAAAATGTACGAGGCCAGCAAGCTGGATATGATCTATCAAAGATAAGGAATACGTCGGAGGACACAATCCCTTCGAAAAGAAGGTTTCACCTTGAAAGCAACCTTGTCTTTATAGAAAACAGTGCATGGGGGTTTACGAGAAAGTGCCTGCAACGTGCTTACCCTTTGGCTGACGTTATTGCTATTAGCAAAACAGTTTTTAAGGTTACCAGTCTTTATGGGCATTAATGTATTGGTTCAAACAGAATGCATGTTAGAAATGTTAACACCAGTTTGTGATCCCATATAGGGACTTGGAATGGAATTGGTGGAAATACATTAGTAAGACCCTGTAGAAAGTGAATAATCAGAGGGATTTAAAAATATGACTCCTCCTCCAAAGAGCGCTTAAAAATTTAAATCGCTGCCAGATGACCTTTAATTGTTCCAATCTGGAGCCCCAGATTTACTAACTGTAACAGAAAAGATAGCACCATCGGTGTATCATATAGAAAAGGATCTACACTCTTATCCCTGCACCAGCTGCTGAACTTGTTCCATCGGCAGCGGTACAAAGATTTTGTTGATGGCCGAAAGCAAGATCTCCAGTTCGTTCCCCAGGAGATCCAAATCCTTATATCTCAACTTCTCAGAAACCATGCATAAAGGTTGAGTGTCTTGACCTTTGGATGGAGAACTTGACCATCCTTTCGCAAGAGAAGGCCCTCTCTTTGTGGATGACACATTGGAGAGCAGATGGACATGTCCATAAGGTCCGGGTACAATGTCCTCCTGGCCCAATCCGGGACAATTAGGATCATGGATATCCCGATCTTTCTAAACCTTCTGATCACGTGAGGAATGAAGGGGACTGGAGGAATAAAAAATCCCAGTCCACTAAAAAACGCATCCCCTAGTGCTCCTCTTGGGGTAAATTCCCTGGAGCAGAACAGTTTGCACTTACAGTTGACACTAGTCGCAAACAGATACACTTGAGTGGTTCCCCAAAGGGTCAGATCTCTTGAAGGACTGCCTGAGCTAGTTCCCACTCGTGAGAGACTGTGCTCTGCCTTCTCAGAGCATCCGCTGCTGTGTTCTCCTCTCCAGCTAGGTGAACTGCCAACAGGGAGACTCCTTCTTGAATTGCCCAGAGCCAGAGCTTCATTGCCTCTCTGTACAGTGGTAGTGCCCCTACACCACCTCTCTTGTTGAGGTAGTCAAAGCCACCATATTGTTCGTCATTATCAGGACATTCTTTCCACGTACAGAGGGCAGGAAGGCCTTCAGCGCTAGTCTGATTGCCCTCAGCTCCAAAAGGTTGATGTGTAGTTTGGACTCGGATGGATACCAATGGCCACTGACTGTCAGATCAGTGGTGTGGGCTCCCCACCCTGTGACTGAGGCATCTGTAACTACCGTTACCTCTGGCCACGGTTGCCAAAAAGGTTCTCTCTTCAGAATGTTGTCCTTGCAGGCCGACCACATAAGATCCTGTGAGACTCTGCTTGGAACCTGAAGAATGTCTGACATCCTGCTAGAGAATTGGGACCATTGAGTCCTGAGAACCCATTTGAGAGATCTCATTTGAAGGTGAGCCACTGGCACCAGAAAAAGCAGGATTCCATGAGGCCGAGCAAACTCAAAAAATCAAAGGCCGGGAGATGCTGAGCACTCCTGAATTTGGTGATCATCTGCATAATGTGTGGAGCGCTCAACTGGGGTGGCAAGGCTTTCCTCAAGGTTCTATAAGTCTGTAGAGATAGTGGCAAGTTATGCTGAGATGTTCCAGGGCTTATTCAGGAGAATGTGGCCTGATCAGCCAATCGTCTACGCAGGAGTAGACGTAAATCCCCCCTCTCCTGAAGCTCGCTGCCACAAACATCATTAACTTGGTGAAAACCCTCAGGGCGCTGGTCAGCCAGAATGGCAGAACTTGAAATTGATAATACACCTCAGGTACCTTCGTACCTTCTGTGCTTGTGATGGATAGGCACATGAAAGTAATCATCCTGAAGGTCCAATGATACCATCCAATCCTGGAGTTGGAGGGCCTGAAGGATCTGAGAAAGGGTCACCATCTTGAACTTGTCCTTCCTCAGCAACTTGTTCAAGTTTCTTAAGTCCAAGATGGGTCTCAATCCTCTGCCCTTTTTGGGAATAAGAAAGTACGAAATTAGCAACCCTTGTTCCTCTCTGTCACAGGTACTGGTTCTATTGCACCTTTCTCTAGCAAGTTCAACATTTCCTGCACAAGGAGCGGATCTGGAATTTTGAAAGAGCTGCTCTCCTGTGGATGTTCCTGAGGCCTTTTTAGAAAAGGAAGGCAGTAACCCTGGGCTACCATTTCCAGTGCCCAAGCATCTGAAGCAAGGCCCTGTCATTCTTGCAGATGCTGAGAAAGTCTGCCTACCACTGCGGTCATGTGGGCTAAGACCTCATAGTGGTCTGAGGCAGCTGAAGCAGCAGCTGAAGGCAAAGCTGCCACTGCTTGGGCGGATTTATTACCTCTCTCTCATCCGCCACCAGGGAATCTTCTCTGACCTCTATGACTGACCTGTCCTCTCCCTCTTTTAACTAAGGAGTAGAATCAAAGGACTTACCCCTACAAGGTGATGTACTGGGGTAGGAATGTTGAGGCGTCTAATGGCGGCACTAAGAGATTTGGCTGTCGCTTTTCGAGGTCTGCAGCTTTTCCAGTCTTTCATCAGCCCTGCTGCCAAACAGACTTGAGCCGTCAAAAGGCATATTAAGGAGTCTAGCTTGTAGATCCGGTGCAAATCGGGACTTCCTCAACCACACAAGTGCAGTGCGGTACTAGTTGCCATGGATCTGCTAATGCTATCGACAGTATCCAGACCTGACTGGAGGCATTCGTACATTGCCTCCTGACTATCTCCTTCATGGATGTGGTCACATGTCATAGCTACACAATTCCACAGGTTGGACATACATTTGGCAAGGCACAAGTAGTGTTAGCTGATTTCAAGCCCATACTTCCAGCAGTAGATATTTTACGAGCCCAAGCATCTACTCGCTTGTCATACCTATCCGGAGGGATCGAAGGGTATGCAGATTGCTTTGTGGACTTGGCTGCCTGAATCACCAAACTCTCCGGTGTTGGGTGTTTTGTCAAATATTCTGGGTCACTGCTGGATGGCCTATATTTTTTTTGAGGTTTTTATTTAATGCGCTGTAGTTTCTGGTGTTTCCAGATTAGATTTGACCCTTTTCTGGATACAAAAAGCTAAAATTTGATCTCCCTGGGGACCTTGCTCCAGTACATCAGTTAGATCATCCTGCTCAAATGATGGTGCAGGCCTACTCTAACCCAAAAATTCAACCACCTTGCTCATGAGTTGCCTATATGAAGAGTCAGTGTGGTCAGAATGATCTGGCTTCCCAAATTTCAATTCTGGAGAGGTATCTATACCACTGGCTGTCTGCAGGTTTTCATACATCTTTTATTCAAGACTCTTCAGAAATTAATTAATCTCGACATTTAGGGTACCCAATTGTAAGCCAAATGGTGGCATATTGTCCTCTGAGGGTTTGTTATATTCATAAATTGAATTTAAAGATTTAAAAAAATCCTTTTTTGGTTTTTGGTAAGTGTTTGAAAATCTTATCTTGTGTTATTGGGGGCTTAGACAACTTCGAAGAAATCGTCAATAACGACTTTGAAAATGGTGTCGTAGACTTCGAATTTGTCAGAGTCAACTTTGACACTGGTGTCGACAGCTCTGACGCCGATAACGTTGGTGAGACCCTCAAAAATGTCGACTTCTTATGCTTCCTCGAAGGGACCTTCAAAGGACTGGAATGTTGGCTTGTCGAAGCCCTCGACAATTTATCGTCAGATCGAGATTTAGATAGTTCTCGATGTAACTCCGGCGTATGTCTTGGTCTTGAAGATTCATAGGATTTCGCCTTTGACTTTCCTTTGCCGTCTTTATGCAGATTGACAGGGGCATGGTCTTTCAGCTTCTCTTTCGAGGGGGTTGGGCCGCCTTCTCGAAGGTGTTTAACATTTAATTTTGAAATGTATCCCATTTTGCTGGGGAGTCAGACTTGGTTGGACATTTGATTACCTCGGACGAGGAATCACTAGCAGTCGCAAGTGACCTGTGGTGTTGTTTCTCTGCCTTCTTGGAAGAAGACGAAGAATGACGCGATCGACTTCTCGATCAAGATCTTTTAGACTTTATCTTGACTCCTAGGACTTTCTCTTTTTAGGAATCTTCGAAGGAGACTTCGAAGGGAGTCTACCCACCGCCAATTTACCTTTACGCTCCCTTAGAGCTTTGACGGTCACTGCCTGACAGACGTTACACTCGGCGGTAAGATGTTCAGGAATATGCGGTGGGGGTCAGTGATTGACATTTTCGATCCACAGTCTTTAACTTTCTTGAAGCCCGTCTTAGGCATTGATGGAGCTGACAGTGAAGACATTTTCATATTAGAAAATTAGTGACGAAGTTCAATGAAGAACTCAAGTGCGAAAACTGAAGCCAACGGGGGATGCCTGCGCTACTTATACTGATGATGGTGTCGATAGTCGAAAGGAGGCCCTCGAGGGACATCAATTCGACGAGACAGTACACAGCGCCCTCTGTTGAGAAAGATTTTCCAAAGCAGCTGAAGCTGGAAAGATATTATCAAAAGATGAGGAATACGTCGGAGGACACAATCCATTCAAAGTGGATTTTTGTATAGTTTTCCTGATTATAGATTGATATTGTACAAAATCGCTTTTCCACATCGAGTGTCCTGGCCTGACGGAGTGTCCAAACAGTAATGCTTTGTGAAAGTGTCTAGTGAGGACCAAGTTGCGACATTGAAAACGTCCTGCAATGGTACACCTCGTTTGAAGCTATGAAGTAGTTGCCACTCCTCTGGTGGAATGGGCTCTTAGATTTTCTGGGACATCTTTTCCTGCAATGGAGTAGCACTCCAAAATACAGAGGATGATCCTATGTGATAAAGTTTGTTTGGCCAAGGCTTGGCCCAGTCTGTAACCAGTATGACCAATAAATAGTTGGACATCTTACCTGCCATTTGCCATCGTAGAAATATAGAAACTTAAAGCACTTTTCCGGTCAAACCTGTGCAACCTCTCTTCATCCTGGGTGAGGAGGTGGATATAAAGCTGGTAAAGTTATTTTCTGTGTTAGATGGAATTCAGATATTTGGGCAGGAAGGAGGGACGAGTCCTCAAAATTACCTTCTCCTTGGAAAATATTGCAAAGTGTGGTTTACAAGAAAGAGCTTGAAGCTCACTCATTCTGCAAGTAGAAGTAATGGAAACCAAAAATATTATTTTCAATGTTATCAACGTAAGTGGACAAGAACAAAGAGGTACAAATGGAGCTCCTATTAAGAAGGTTAATACTAGGTTCAAATCCCAGGACAGAATCAGAAATGGGACCGGTACAAAAATATTTGTCAACAATTTGAAGAATTGAATGACAATTGACATCTTAAAGTAAGAGCCTTGCTCTGGTGTACATTTACAAATGGATAACGTTGCCAGCTATCCCTTGACGGTAGCCAGTTGCAGCCCCGGATGGGCTAGGTGCAGCAAAAAAGAAAGCACTGCAGGTGTATTCCAAATTAAAGGATCAATATCTTTATCCCCACACCAGCTGCAAAACTTGTTCCAACAGCAGCGGTATAGTGCTTTTGTTGCGGGTTTTCTGGCTAAAAGCAACACTTCCACCACCTCTTCCGGGAGGTCCCAATCTTTATATCTCAACCTCTCAAAAACCTGGTGTGATGGTTCAGAGTTCAGATTCCTGGGTGAAGAAGACAGCCTCCCCCTTGCGAGAGTAGATCACTCTCTGAGGAAGACAAAATGGAGGGCGGAAAGACATGTCTAGAAGTCTGTGTACCACGTCCTCCTGGCCCAATTCGGGGCAATCAGAATCATGAACTTCCTCAACCTCCTGTTGACATGAGGAATGACAGGGACTTGTGGGGATGCGTACAGGGGTGGAAATTGTTAGCCCACTACGAATGTGTTCCCCCAGAGCTCCTCGCTGAGAAAATTCCCTGGAGCAAAACAGGTCACATTTCCTGTTGATAATGGATGCAAACAGATCCACTTGAGGGGTTTCCCAAAGGGCAAAGATCTCTAGAGGGGAGGGACTTCCTGAGCTAACTCCAACTCATGAAAGATTGTGCTCTGCCTGCTCAGAGCGTCCGCCATCATATTCTCTTCTTCGGATAGGTGAACAGCCAACAAGAGATCCTGTTTTGTAGCACCCAAAACCAGGGCTGCATTGCCTCCCTGCCCAGTGGTAGTGACCCTAAACCTCCTCTCTTGTTGAGAGCCAATCACAGGGCATGCCCAAAACATATGCATCATGTCTGCCCTCTCCTGCATGCATCTCAGGAAGGAAGTGCTATCTCTTCCCACTATATGGGATAGCCTGTGTGGTGTCATATATGCCCTATGCACAACAATCAATTGGGTCAGCTTGAATCTGGTGTTTCTCGATACTTGTTTGGTGTACTCCAGCATCTGAGAAGGTTCTCCCTATGCCTTTCTCCCAGTTCCCACATACTTTCAACTCTGTAGCTACAAAACCACCTAAGAACAAGTCGTATAGTCTGGAGACCATATTTCCCCCCTCTGACACGTCTTATATGGTATCTAATGTTGCATTGGTCTCCACTGTCTCTTGTGGGCCAAGTGTAAGGAAGGCATGGTATCAAAAAGGAAAACAGAAACAAGTGATCACAGTTCGAGTGTGTTTATTGAACTTCAATGGGGTTTGAAAAAAACACCTATCTAATCCTAAATCTAAGCATGGGAGCAAGCTATGACCATCAAACAATAATAACGCAGTCCTAGTCGAGTCTGTCAAAATAAAAGGGTTTATAAACCTATTGCCAATCTTTACTTCTAAATACAAAATAGTGTGGGAAACAATGTTATGCAAAAGAAAAGTGTTCCAAGAAATGATATGTCAGCACATTCAAGACATTGGCTTCCCTTCACCACGGGACAAGGCGGCACACAAGAGCTTATCACAGTCTCTGGCTTCTCTAGCACGAGGATGCAGTCTACATCTCAGTATCAGGGCCTTCTATCTCAAAGTCTATTTGCCATTCGAAGTCTCTTACTTCAGAGGGCCTGATGCAACAAACACACATTCAAAAAGTTCCGTTCACATCAGGATTCTCACATACAACTTCTTCTGTGATTTTATTTATGTTTATTAATTTTTATTAAGGTTATAAAAAATAGTACAATTGATCATGAAGCAGATATTCATGAGGAGGTGGAGATACAAACGAGAAAGAATCAAACCAAACCATGTAATAGGCCAATACAGAAAAAGGATTAGCAAGAAACTGTAACATGAATGTATTAACAATAATAAATGGACAATGCACGTTAAAGGTTCATAGTTCATACAATCTGCATACATAATGTCAAAATAGATAAGCTAAGACGAACAGGGGAATACAGACAGGGTACAGACATAGACATATGGGGGTAAGATAGGGAGGGGGAAGGGAGAATATAGAACAATATGAACTTTAACATGCAGTATTGACAAATGAAGATATAGGGCCTCATCACGACTTTGGCGGTAACCCTTAAAATCGGCGGTAATGCTATTAGCGCCGATTTTAAGGGTCCGTCGGATCACAAGTCGAAATACCGCTGTCGCAAGTACAGCCGTCGCAAGTACAGCCGGCTGTACACGCACGGCCATAACAGCACCAGGAACCATTTGCGCTAAAACATATGCAATCACGAGTCCGGCGTAGGCGCTATTAGCGCCAGAAAAGCGGCGGATAATCCGCCGAAAATACCTCCAGCAAAAAGCGGGAGGTAACAGAACACAGGCCACAGCAATCAGGGCCCAGGTGGAACCAATGCAAATCAGAGGCCTACAAAGGAGCCACCCATGCACAACACCCCCTCCCCAACACCATTACACCAGCAGGAGCAGGGAGGAGACATCAATCAGGGCCCAGGTGGAACCAATGCAAATCAGAGGCCTACAAAGGAGCCACCCATGCACAACACACCCTCCCCAACACCATGCTGCCATTTGGAGCCGGGAGCCTTGATGTTGACTTCTACCTGCTGCGCCTGGAGCTACAGAGGCCAGACAACCAGGCCAGGGCCCTGTGAGTGCAGGGGGCAGTGGGGATGAGGAGAAGGAGGAGGAGAGCAGCACCAGCAAGGCGGCCAGGCATCCCCAGGGTCAGTCCAACACCCTGGGCCCTGACTGATGGTCAGTTGGTGACAGAATATCGGCTGGACAGGGCAACCATCACCCAGTTGCTGGACACAATCCAGGGTGACATTGGCAGCCGCATAGCCACCAGTACGGCAGTACCTCCCCTAGTGAAGCTTGCGTCTGTGCTTCAATTTCTTGGGACTGGCAGCTACCAACATACCGTTGCCATGATGCATGGAATGGCCCAGTCCACATTCAGTGCCATGCTGGGACAGGTGCTTGATGCACTGTTGAATCATGTGAACAAACACATTGCATTGCCAGCCACACAGTCACAGGTGCACCAGCTGAAGGGTCAATTCTATGCCATTGCTCAAGTCCCGAATGTAATAGCAGCCCTGGACTGCACACATGTGGCACTCGTACCACCCCAGACACATGAGGCTGCCTACAGAAACCGTAAACAGTACCATTCCCTCAACGAGCAGATGACATGTGGACCTGACCTCACCTTCAGCCACTGCTGTGCCCGTTACCCAGGATCCACCCACGACTCCATGGTCCTGCACAACAGTACCCTGCCGGCGTACATGGAAAGGCACCATGGCCAAAACACATGGCTACTGGGTGAGTACAAATGTATATCATAAAGCATGTCAATCCACAACTGATGGTGCCTGTCACAGAATCCATTATTCCCAATAGGCAGCAGCATTACTGCAGCATTCACATTCAAGCACCTTGCACGATAAGGGAATAGTTTCTTACTTGTAACTCCATTTCTCCAGCATTGGTATCTTTCATGGATTCACATGCTTAGAATATTCCCCGTCGTCAGGCTGGGAATCCCCGGTACATTATATAGACCCTTTCCCGTAGGGAAACTTTTTCGATGCTTATGCGTCCTATCCACCTCGTTTTGTATCATGCGTGCCCGCGCCGTCAGGACGCCATGATATAAATACAGGACCCGCCCCCGCGCTCCCTCAGATTTCGGCCCCCAAAGTAGTGGGGGAACCAGTTTGCATGGCCAGGGGAGGCAGGCAGGCGCATGTGAATCCATGAAAGATACCAATGCTGGAGAAATGGAGTTACAGGTAAGAAACTATTCCCTTCTCCAGCATTGGATCTTTCATGGATTCACATGCTTAGAATAGATTACATAGCAGTACCATCCCGAAAAGAGGAGGCGTGCATGCAAACTCACATACTTTCCTCACAATGCCCGTTCTCTATGGTCGTGTACCCATAAGCAATTGTTAACATAGAAAACGAACAATATTCAGTCATAATTGCAACAAGATCTAACCCCTCAACCGGGGCTTACCTTATTGGAATAGGTGTCGAAGCACCGCCTGTCGCATCCGAGTATCTTCGGCATGTTGTTGTGACAGGCAGTAATGGCGGGTAAAAGTGTGTGTAGCCGCCCAGGTAGCCGCCATGCAGATGTCCCCCGGAGGGACTCCAGACCACAGCGCCGTCGACGATGCCGCCGCTCTAGTTGAATGAGCTCTTGGGCGTCGCAGAAGAGGCTTCCCAGCCTTGGAATGGCAGTACGAAATAGTAGACGATACCCATCTTGACAGTCCTTGCTTTGAAATGGCTTTGCCTTTAGCACCCAAACCATAGGCCACGAACAATTGCCTCGTTTTCCTGAAAGGTTGCTTGCGATGAAGATAAAACTTGAGAGCCCTTTTCACATCTAATGTGTGTAACTTGCGCTCCGCTTCCGAGCATGGCTCTGGAAAAAAACGTAGGTAAGACAATAGAGGAATGTTTATGGAACACTGAAGGAGCTTTCGGTATGAACTGTGGGTTGGTGGCAAGGACCACCTTGTTCTTGAAAAATCTTAAGTATGGTGGGTCTACCATTAGAGCTTGGATTTCCGAAATACGTCGGGCTGAAGTGATGGCCACCAGGAAGGCCAATTTCCACGACAAAAACTTTAGAGACGATGATGACATTGGTTCAAAAGGAGGTTTCATAAGAGACGCTAACACCAGATTGAGGCTCCACACCGGAGGAAATCTCTTCTCTGGAGGGAAACTCCTGAACAAACCTTTAAGGAAGTGCTTAATCAGGCGGTCACTGAATAATGGTGCGGAATGCCGTCGATGCGTAAACCTGGAGATGGCGGCCAGGTGTACTTTTATCGACGACACCGATAAGCCCTTTTGAGCTAAAAACAGCAAGTATGGAAGGAGCTGTTCCGGCGTAATTGACTGCAGAACCAAACCTGGTTGATCCACACACCATTGACAGAAACTCCTCCATTTGTAAGAGTATGAAGTGTTTGTGGAAGGTGCTCTTGCCGCTTGCAGAATACGACGACACTCCTCCGGAATCGTTAGCTGACCAAATTCTGCGAAGTCAGGAGCCAGGCCGTCAACTTGAGGCTGTCCGGGTCGTGATGCCAAACAGTACCCTCCTGTCGAGACAGAAGGTTGGGGATCTTCCTGAACCTCATTGGCTCCGCCGCCGCTATGTGCAGCAGGTCTGAAAACCACACCTGTCTGGCCAAATACGGGGCCACCAGAATCATCCGACATGGGTACTTGAGGATCCATTGCAACGTTCTCCGGATAAGAGGAAATGGAGGGAATGCGTACAGGAATTTGTTCGTCCATGGGAAGGAGAACGCATCCCCCAGTGAGCCCCGTTGAGGCCATCTGCTTGCATACTGCGGGCATTTCCTGTTGTCCTTCGTCGCGAACAGTTCGATGGAAGGATGTCCCCACTTCTTGAATACATGTTGTAGTTGCTGGTCGTTCAGCACCCATTCGTGAACTTTGTTCATTTCCCTGCTGAGGGCATCTGCCTCCACATTTCTCACACCTGGCACGTGGAACGCCAAGATCAGCATGTTGTGTTGCAGGGCCCAATGCCAGATATTCTGTGCCTCCCTCGACAGGCACCTGGAACGTGTTCCTCCTTGTTTCCTGAGGTAAAACATTGTAGTCGTGTTGTCCGTCATAACACGCACCACGGAGTCTCTCAGTTGAGGGAGAAAAGATTTTAGAGCCCACCGCACTGCCCTCAGTTCTAGCAGGTTGATATGCAGGGAGGACTCTTGTAACGACCACCAGCCTTGTACCTGTAACGTTTCCAGATGAGCTCCCCATCCGCTCAGCAATGCATCCGTCACCACCGTCTTCTGAAACTCCGGTTCCACCAGAGGCATTCCTTTCGTTAAATGAGTAGAGACTCTCCACCAACAGAGTGCTTGTACCAGTTGTTCGTCGATGACCAGTCTGTCGGACCAGCGACCTTGGCTCTGCGTCCAACGGTCCGCTAGAAATTCCTGGCAAGGTCTCATAAACAGACGGCAGTTGTTTATCAACGGAATGCAGGATGACATGGTCCCTAGCAGGGACATGTATTTGCGCACCGACACCCTGGTACCACAACTCCATTCCGACGCCTTGCTTTGTAGCTTCTGTATTCTTTCGCTGGATGGTCTTACAAGGCTTGTGTGCGTATGAAACTCCGCTCCTAGAAAGACCAAGGTCCTCGAAGGCTCTACGGAGGACTTGCTGAAGTTTATCGCGAAGCCCAGTTCCTGTAAGAGGGACATCGTGGCCCCCAGACTGTTTCGTGTTTGTTCCATGGACAAGCCTCTGACCAGCCAGTCGTCTAAATATGGATAGACATGGTGACCGTCCTTCCTTAAATGGGCCGCTATGGGGGCCAAGCACTTGGTGAACGTCCTGGGGGAGGACTTGAGACCGAACGGGAGGACCTTGAACTGAAAATGCTTTCGCCCGACGACGAACCTTAAATATCTCCTGTGTCGTGGACGTATTGGGATATGAAAATATGCGTCCTGAAGATCTAGCGACGACAGATAATCCATGGGTTGCACTGATCTGATAACCTCCTGGAGCTTTAGCATTTTGAATTTTGAGTACCCTCAGGTCGAGAATGGGCCTCCATTTTCCATTTGGCTTCTTGACGACGAAGAACCGGGAATAAACCCCTTGTCCTTCCTGTGCCACAGGAACCCGTTCTACCGCTCCTTTTTGTAGCATAAGTGCCACCTCTTGTCTCAGAACTCGAAGGTGGGGCTGGGCCGAAAACACTGGCGGAAGACTTGGAGGCTTGTTTTTGAATTGCAGCGCATGACCCATGCGAACCATGTCCAGAACCCATCGATCTGTGGTGATGCATTCCCATTGGTCGATATGATGAGAGACTCGACCCCCCAGGACGTTCCGAAGGCCGTCATTGGTTGCTGGTTTGCTTGTCCTTCGTCGACGAGGGACCCGAGCCTCGTCGTCTGGAGGCTTGATAATCTCTGCCTCTACGTGCCGACTGGGATGCCCGTCTGTAACCTTGTGAGGAGTATGAGGGCCAGTTAAATCCACGGTCCCTAGAGGCTCCAATTCGGGAGTTTCCGGAGGCACCCCTGAAGGGGCGAAAAGAGCGAAAACTTCTACCTGTCTGGAGGGCACCAAGAGACCTAGCGGTATCCGTGTCTTCCTTCATCCCCTTCAAGGCTTCATCAACCTTGTCTCCAAACAGATGTTCTCCTTCACATGGCATGTCTAGAACTTTGTACTGGACTTCAGGTCTAAAAGTAGTACATTTGAGCCACGCTTGTCGACGAAGTACTACGCCATGATTGATTTGTTTGAACCCCGACTCTGCTAGGTCCACCGCAATATTAATTGCATGGTTCGAGGCCTCCTCACCATCCCGTACTAGTAACATGGCTGCTTTGCGATGTTCTTCCGGCAGGTGTTCTAGGATAGGGGCTATTTTATGCCACATCTCCCTATCGTAACGCGATACAATCGCCAAGGAGTTGGCTGCTCTTACCGTCGTGGCGCCGACTGAGAGCACCTTTTTCCCGAAGGCGTCCTGTCACCTTGCCTCGCTTTCTGGTGGGGTTGAACATTTTTGCTGTACTCTGGCCTTCCTAGCCGCTGCCGCCGATACCACAGAGTCTGACAGTGGCTGTGATGTTAGACATTTTGGAGTGGACTCCGGAGCTATAAACTTTTTCTCAATACGCCCCTTAATAGCCGGTTCCGAGAACGGATGACGCATCGTCTTGAGGCCTTCTTGCCATACGTGGTCCAGGATTGGGATGGCAAATACCGATTTCCTCCTTTGACCCATGTGATCAAAAAGAAAACAATCTTTCTTTTGCTCCTCATGAATTAAGCCGAACTCGGAACACGCTTTCCTCATCATTGCATGGAAGGCTCCCACATCATCCGGAGGAGATGGTTGTGCCTGGCTCCTCGTAGACTCTACCTCTACATCCGAATTCCATGTTGGGTCTCTCGACGGTGACAGGGAGATGTCCGACCCTGAGTCACCTCGTATAGAATCGGACTCCGATAGCTCACCCTCCTCCTGCACTCGAGGACGATCCTTCACCACCTGGGAGGCCGACGGGCTTTTGGTCGTCGTGCGAGCCGCTTGAGCTTGTTCGTCGACGGAAGGTGCAGAAAATATCGACGATGAAGTGCCAGGCTGAGGGATCTGCGTATCCAGACGCTGTAGGAGCTTCTGAAGTGTATTAAGCACATCCAGAGACAAAACCGTCTGGGGGGTCAGCAACGTCGAGGATAGAGGGACCACACCCCCACTCGCACTCGTCGTCGACGTATTGGAAGGCCGTAGACCCAAGTCCGACGGCTGCATAACCATGTCACCTTCTCCTTCCACCGACGACCCCGGCAAGGCCGTGTCTTGCAGCAGGACCTCAGGGGGGGCCGGGTCACAAACCTCTGGCTGCCAGGCCATAAATTGAGTCCCCGTCGACGAAGGAATCCCCACCGCTGCTGCCTGAATAGTAATAGGCATCGTCAGCGATACCGGGGTCGACGAGCAAGTCGCCGGCACCGAGCCTTTAGACTTCGTAGCCGATTTCGTTGCCGACTTCCCTGCTGAAGCGTCTCGACCCACGGAAGACCTAGGACGGTCCCCTGAGGAGGATTTTGATGCCGCTTGCCTCTCCGTCTTAGAGGATGAGGAGGAGGAGGACTTTTTGTGTGATGAGGAAGACCCAGCGTGCTTCCCCGCATGCTTGTCCGCAGGGCATTTTTCGACAGGCCTCACCTTCTTCGAGGGAGGTTCCGACTTGCTCCTGGAGGCCGTGGAGCCAACTTCTGATGCCGGATAGGCACCCGCTCCGTCGTTAAGCCAGTCGACCAACCTTCTTTTCCGGTCTTTAAGGGTTTTTTGGGAGAAACCCTGGCATATCTCGCATGTATCCGCCGTGTGGTGCGGGTGGAGACAGTAGATACAATCCATGTGGGCATCACCTTCATAGACTTTTTTGAGTCCACATGTCGCACAAGGACGAAATAAAGCTTTTCCGGACATATTTTCTTCAAAACGTAACTTCGCCGAAGCGAAAACACAACCTAACTTCAATTAGCAGTAACCGCTAGGATCCCACTACTTTGAAAGACGGTTGAAATCTGAGGGAGCGCGGGGGCGGGTCCTGTATTTATATCATGGCGTCCTGACGGCGCGGGCACGCATGATACAAAACGAGGTGGATAGGACGCATAAGCGTCGAAAATGTTTCCATACGGGAAAGGGTCTATATAATGTACCGGGGATTCCCAGCCTGACGACTGGGAATATTCTAAGCATGTGAATCCATGAAAGATCCAATGCTGGAGAAACCTTGGACATGTCCAACACAGCAGAACACACCCATGCAGGATGTAAGACCTGTTGCGGCACAGTGACATATGGAAGCCCCACCACAATAAAGCCTCCTGTGTGAGTAGCACCCTGGCCATCCGACAGTAATGAAATTCCAAACCAAAAGCTGGCACATCCACAAATGCACCACATATAAGTAGGCCGAGTAATGACAATGTACATCCCACGAACACTGTCCCCAAAATGGCCAGGGAAATGCATGGAGAACAGTACAGAATAGTGATGACCAGCAAATGCAACTGTAGCCAAATCGATTTACAATGACACATGAGGCAGCCACTTCTGTCATGCAGAAGTAGATGGAAGGGCCCCCTTATCCTGCGACAAGTGAATGAGTACTGTTACATACAGAAACATAGGCGTCCCAAGTGGAGAGTACCCCATTGATTCAATCGTGCCCGTAGGACAGCACACTCCACAAAGTCATAGGCCAAATGACAAATATGGCAAAATCACACTGATGACAGAGCACTGTACACCCACAGGACTTACCTTGTCCCCATACCGGCTTTCTCTCCCCTGCAGGTGATTCTGGATATCCCCAGTACACGTGGCTCATGACCCCTGTGCGTCACCCACACATGGCTGGGGAGAGGGCATACAACCTTGGCCATGCCCGTACACAGATCGGCGTGGAGAGGGCATTTGGACTGCTGAAGGCACGCTTCCGGTGCCTCGACCGCACGGGAGGGGCAATGATGTATGCACCAGAAAAAGTTGGCAAAATTGTACTGACATGTGCCATGCTGCACAACATATGCTGTCGCAGAAATGTGCCACTGCCCCCTGATGCTCATGTGCAGCCACCTCAGGATGGTAGTGAGGGCGATGAAGTGCTAGAAGGTGTTGAACATGCACAAAGGATTGGGCTGAGGGAGGGGATGTTGGCAAGACAGGGATTGATAGATGGATTCTTTTAGAAATGGGTAATGGGTAAATTGGAAATATGTCACTTCAACATTAAATTGCATTAGTAACAATCACTACTGTCCATGCATTGTGATTTTTCTAACGTGATTTATTTTCCAACCAACAAAACCCCTCCCCCAGAGAACACACATCACACAATCCCCCTTCCCCTAGTGAACTACCCCCAACTGTGCAGCTAGGCACATGTATCTTATCAGGGCACCAACAACGATGCCATGCACCACTAGGATGGTCGTGGGCACTTTCCTTTTCCGGGCCCCTCTGGTTGCGTGCCCTTAGGTGGCGCATGGACCGGCGCCTAGGAGATGGCTCGAGGGATCCCTCCGTGGGTGTGGTCGATGTCGAAGGGACTGAAGGGGCAGCCATCATGTGCTGTTGCGTGAGGTTGTTTCCCTCCCTTGTTTGCTCAGCAAGTGCTGAGACTGCCTCCGTCAACTCCCTCACTTGTTGCCTGAAGCCTGTTAGGGCAACGGTACATTGTTCAACGAGTCTGCGTGTGCGCGCATTGTCCCACGCTATGTATTTGCACCCATGCCGTATAGATGCACTGACAGCCTTGATGTGCCGGCTCTGCACCTTGGCCATTGATTCCACCCTGGCCTGTTTTGCCTCAATAATGTCGAGTCGGCCCATCACTGCCGCCCCAGTGACGAAGGGCACCCCTGGTGTGTCTTGTGTTGGCCTGCGCCTTGTGTACTGTCGGGGGGGGGGGTATGCATGGCGACATGGCGCCAGCTTGGACTGGGCTGCCTGGCTCAGAGTGCCGGTCTTCTTGGCTGCCATATGATGGCGTGTCCATGTCCGGCTGTGGTGTGCAGACACGACGCACAGGCACATGTCGACTTAGTGCATGGTGTGTGCCTGGGCTTGGGCTTCCCTGGGGTGTGGCCATCCCTTCGGCCTCACTGCTTCCGGAAGAGTGCTGTCCTCCGGCATGATAGCCACGTGGAGGTGTTGCTCCCACGTCGGGCTCAGATCCAGACCTCTGTCCCACAGCATCGGGGCTGTGACTGGTGGCTTGGGGCGAGCAGGCGGTGGCCTCCCTGCGGCCATGTGGCTGCTGCTGCTGTCTGGTGGCGCTGCGTTGGGGTGAAGTGGGTGTTAGCCTGGGTCGTCTCCCTTCCGTACGGCCTCTTTGTGGGGTGGTGGTGCTGGTGGAGGCAAGCTGCCGTGGGCGCTGTGTTGGTGTGGCCTCCTCCCCATCATCTTCGTCCCGTTGGGATCGACGTGTGCCTGTGGGGTACATAGGGTGTGGTTTGAGTTCAATGCTACATATATTTGTGTGATGCAGTTCATGCCAACAAGTGTGATTGAGGACAGTTTCAATCATGCATTCTGTTCAGTCGCCATGTGGTGCTTGTTGTGAGTGTGTATGGAGGTACACTGCATGGGAATGTTGGAGTGACAAGATTGCATGTGTGGTTGGGGTGCACTGCGCTCTGGGTTTGGGGGTGTATTCATGCACACTCAAACGCTACGTAGCTGTCCTATGGCTATGGATGTCTATCCCCTGCCCCTGTCATTCATGCACTGCACGTGCAGGGTCGTCTAGGCACCACTACGGTTCAATGGATTTAGGCCTCACTTATGGGTGTATGCAGTACCTCACACACATTTCTTCGCATTCATTCACTCAGGGTCTGCATGTGTGGTACTTTCAGCTGCATGCATTCGGGGGTGGGACTTACCTGCAGTTGGGTCGATGCCAGTACCTGCCTCCGCTCCACCAATGCCCTCAATGGTGCCAACATCTATCAGGGCTGTCATGTTCTCCTCCCAAGGTGTGAGTTCGGGTGTGGGTGGTGGTGGGCCTCCTCCAGTGGCCCTACTTGCACTCTGGTGCTGTGACAGGATGCCACGGACTCGCACGCGCAGGTCGTTCAGGCGCTTGCGGCAATCCTCCCCATCCCGGGGCACGCGCCCCACAGCACTGACCCCCTTGGTTGATTGAGCGCCAAATTTGTGCTTTGCGCTGGCGACTTGTTTTGCGCTGCTGCAGCTCCCTGTGGTGTATCTCGGCCTCCTCGACCTGTACAGTTAGCTCCTGGTCACTGAATTTTGGCTTTCGCACCCTGTCCAGGGCGGTCTTGCCCCTAGTGCGCTCCTGAGACATGCTTTGGGGTTGGATGGCGTGGATGGCTTCCAGGGGCTGTGATATACGACGGATTGTGATTTCCAAGATGGCCGCCACTTTAGTTCCTGTTCCGGCGGTGACGCATATCCCGCACGCTATGGGCGTGCTCATAGCACGTGCTATGAGCACGATATGGCTGTTGCGCACGTTGCACCGGATTTAAAGGTTTGCGCTATTCGCGATACCGCCATGGACCGGGGCGCGTGCACGATAACTCTTGATCTGGCGGATTATCCGCCGGGGGCCTTGGCGTTAGCGCTATTTACGTCTGGCGGATAATCCGCCGCATTACCGCCGAAGTCGTGATGAGGCCCATAGTATTAGATGAAACATCAATAAAGGTCTATAAAGGATATCTTCAAGTGCCATGTGAGTTTAAATAGCGAATATAAAAAGACCATTTTGCATTATATGTGGGAATAGAGTCTTGATAGTTAGCCATGCTTAATTCTAATCTTTGAATATGGGAGATGTTATTCCACCATCCTCTGACGGGAAGGGAGCGTGAGTGCTTCCAATTTGCAGTAATGAGTTTTAAAGCAATAATAAAAAATAAATCATAGTGTTTGGCAGAAGCATGTCCCAAGAAGTAATAGCTAAGCTACCCAAAACGATGTTCAAAAGGAGAGCGGCATGTCAACCTTGAAGATACGTTTTAGGAGTTTCCATACATCTTGCCAAAATTCGAACACAAACGGACACTTGAAGAACATATGGTCATAAGAGGCGAGTGATCACATGACCAACATTTGTCATCACAAACATTTTTTGCTTTTGAAAGTTTCAAAGGAGTGATGAACGCTATATGAATAAAAAATAGGAAGTGTTGCATTTTGTTAGCAGATACAGAGACGCTCCTTATTTTGGAAAATATTGAAGACCATGTGTAATCACAAGGATACACCCAAAATCAGTTTCCCACACTGAGTGCACTGGCTGAGCCACAGGATTTGAGGCCAATGCCTCATAGATCTTAGAAGCCCTGAGATCGGAGACCATAGTAAACTGCAGCAGTCTACAGGCATCAGGTGAAACAATATTGTTTGAGAAAAGGTGGAGACCGTCCAGACAAGCGTTGATCAATTTATTGAAAAAATTAAAATCCGATAAGGAGAATACATGCTTTAATTGTTGGAAGGAAAGAATGGAAGAACCATTTACAATTTAATGAATACATTATTCCACAAAAGAGGAGAAAGGTTTTTATTGGGAGTTTTAGTATGATGAAAAAGAAAAACCCTAAGGGCAGAAATAGAGGTTTTAATGGGGTCGGATTGAGCAGTAGAGGTATGATTGAATAAGTCGATGAGGTCCGCTAATTCATAACAATAAACCAAATATTTTTCTATAGCAAACCAAGAGGGCTTGAGTGAAGTGTAAATGGGGGTAAACCTGCACCGTGCTTGTTTGATGAGGAATGTAAAGTGATATCATTTAAAGTCAGGAAACCTGACAGCTCCCATATTATAAGGAGCATTCACCTTACCAACAGCCATTCTCTTGCATTTACCAAACCCCCATAAAAAATTAAGCACGACAGAATTGATGTATTTAAACAAGGACAGAGGGAGTAGGATAGGAGGGAGCTGCAAACAATATAGAATAATGGGGGAGAGCATCATCTTAATTGTTTCAAGCTGGCCCCACCATGAAAGATAAAGAGGGGACCATTTTGCAGTCAGGTCTTTAAGTTTGTTAACCAGTGCTTGCGTATTGAGTTTAATAGGTTCATGTATTGTGGGGGCAAAATGGATTCCAAGATATTTGATAGAATCACTACACCATTTGAGGCCAAAGACATCTACCTCGTGCTTAAGAAAGAAGGAATTGAGGGGTAGTATTTCGGAATTGTCTTTGTTGAGTTTGTAAAAAGAAACAAGGCTAAATAAGTGGAGAGTGTTAAGTAAGTGGGGAAGGTGGGCTTGGGATTTTTAATGAAGATAAGGATATCATCAGCATATGCCACAGTGTTGATATAAGATATCCGCCCAGAATACCTGGAAAATTTCTGTCAGATCTAATGAGTTCCAACAGGGGTTCTAACAAAAGTATATATAAGATAGGGGAGAATGGGCAGCCCTGTCGTGTGCCTCTAAGCAGTGGGAAAAAGGATGAGAATTGACTATTAATGTTGATCGACGATTTAGGGCAAGAGTAGAGAATTTTAACCAAGGATATGAATTCTTCTCCACAACCGTGCCATTGGAGGGAATGAAACATAAAGTCCCAGTTGACACGGTCGAAGGCTATTTCTGCATCTAGTGCAATAGCTGCGTATCCCTGTGTATCTTTTTTATCTTTAGAAACAATGTGAAGAATGTTAAGTAATAATCTCGCGTTACAGGAGATGTTGCAGCCTTTGACATATCCAACTTGGTCTGTTTTGATCAAAGCAGGGAGAGAGGATTCTATTCTATTGGCCAGAACCTTAGCGAAGATATTGCTTTTGACATTAATGAGGGATATGGGGCGATAGAGGTATCTTTATCAGGTTTGGGGAAAAGAATTAGTAAAGCTTCTGAAAAAGAGCCAGATGAGAACTTTTGAGAGATAACGTATGAAAAAAAAGATTGGAGTTTAGGTTCAAGGGAATTGTAAGGGTGTTATAAAATTCAGTGGAGATTCCATTAGGACCGGGAGCTTGACCTCTACCCAAACCATTGATAGCAAGTGCAATCTCAGAGAATGTAATGTCGTTATCCCGGTGGGAGAGATCTGTTGGAGGATAAGACGATCTATTAATATTATTGAGAAACGGTTTGATGTTCTCAGACGGAATATCATTATCAGGGGTATATAGATTTTCATAGAAGTTTTTGAAACAGTCCAGTATATCTTTTATGTGATAGTGTATAGAGCCAGATGAGTCTTTAATATGTGATATATAAAACTTTTCTTTCTTAGTCTTTAGATAAGAGGCGAGTGACTTACTAGCCTTATTAGATGTTTGGTATATCTTCGTTTTGTATTTTAGAATGATACCAGCAGCTAGGTCTGTAAGTTCTTTATTCATTAGGAGGTGTATGGCCATAACCTGACAGAGATTTATCGCACTGGGGTTCTGATAATAGCATTGTTCAGCAGATGTCAGCTGGGAGTATAGATCGTCCTTAAACGCATCCCAATTATTTTCTATAGTTGTGTCATTATCAAGGTTTTCTTGATAAAATTGTTGTATGAATGATTGGACAGATTCAATGAACTGATGATCTTGCAAAAGGTGAAAGGTGATTATTGAAATTCCAACAGGATTACTGATATCCTCTAATGCAAAGGAAGTACTTACTGTCATGATGCCTACCCCCAGGCATCCGGACCAAGCCCATCAGTCCCGGGAGCAGGCATCTAGACATTTAATAAAACCTCAGCAGCCCCGGCTAGGGGCTATCTGGGTTCAGTCCTGGCACCTAAGGCGCCAGTTCATAGTCATTACTTACCTCAGGCAGACCATGCTGCAAATGAATCCAATCCAACATGAAGCCTGAAAGGGACTATTTTTCTACAGGGACTATTTTTTACTCGGGTGTGGTTCTAGGGACTTCTAACCTGGGACTACATTTGAGACTATTTAAACCACACCCGACCAGCTATACAAGATTCGCGTTATTCTGCATCCACCAGCGTAACACTCACCGTGCCTGCAGCCTGCATCCAGTCTTCTGCCACGCCCGCCTCGAATCCGGAGCTCCTAAAACAAAGAGGAAAGAAAGGGACAAGGTTAGAAAACGAACTTATTTCTATTCCACACCTGATTCTGGATCCATCTTGTCTCCGGACCTGTAAAGAACATAATTTCTGCACGCGCCGCACCTCCAGCTGCAGCGCCGCGCCACACTCACCAGTCTTCACAGCATCCTTCGGGTCGGCGCTGCCTCCATCGTTTCTTCGCCGAACTTCGGCACCTAGGAGACAAAAGAAAACCACAAGGTGAGCCGAGGGAACCAACAAATATAATTCTTACCACCATAGGCTTACCTGATTTAGCACCAGAGGCATCCTTTTGTGACTCTCCATATTTTCACGTGCCGCATCTGTAAAGAGAGACAAAACAACACGTTTTCCTCGTGCAACATTTACCGGACAGCGCCGGGTAATACAGACTCTTACCTGAGCGCCACCAGCTGCCACAAGAGCATCTTTTCACGAGCCAGCTGCAAGACAAGAAAGGAAGGGGGGAACAAGAGTGAACATCGGACATATTGAACTCTATGAACTTAATACTTACTGGTCCTCACCAGGAACCTCAGAGTCAATACTCTCCGGAACTCTCCCGAGCCTTCAAACCAGTGAAGTAACTGGAATCGAGGCGCCCCTGCAAATCCACGCAGGATGGAGAGCTCATCTTTCAAGAATATAAGGTGAGATTGCTGTGAGGGCATTTCAGAGGTGATTAGTTGGGGAGGACTGTGGGGGTGCCATCACTTGAATCCACAAGTGGCTAAATCCATCTCTCCACTTGCAGGAGAATATTTCTACGGGTTAAGCAGACAAGATTAGGAGGGCAGATCCAGTCAGCCATCGCTGCACTACGCATCACGTGGGTGGAGACCGCAGCTGTCCGGGTCCGACCGACGCCCCTGTGGGAGCCAGGTGAGCGTAACACTTATGGGGCATGGTCAGATATAATGATATTAGAAATTGTAGCGTCAACAATAAGTTTTGGAGGTAAAGATATAGTCGAGACGAGAGAGTGTGTTATGCGGAGAAGAATTAAATGTAAAATCCAATTGTTTAGGATGGGATAGTCTCCAGGAGTCAATTAGGCCAGTCCCAGCCATGCACCTAAGGAAGGACTTGTGAGATTTAGTCGTTTTGAATATACAGTTGAATTTACGATCAAGAAACGGGTCAAGGACCTGATTAACATCACCACATACGATAAGATTTGGAAAATTATTCTTAAGTATCATTTCTTTGACAGTAGTCCAAAAACCGGGATCGGGTAGGGTGGGACCAAAGATGTTCAGGATGGATAGATGCATGGAATCATCCAAGAGTTTAACCCAAAGCCAACGCCCCTGAGTATCCGCATCCTGATTAATAATTTTGAAGGGTAGTTTTTTACTAAGTAGAATGGCGACTCCATTTCTCTTGGCTGCAGCTGGGCTAACAATAACTTCTTTGACCCATAAAGATTTAAGCTTCATGGCCTCTTTGGTTGTTAGATGGGTCTCTTGTAAACAAGCAACAGATGGTTTTAGTTTGTTTAGATGTGATAGAATCTTACATCTTTTAATGGGTTTGTTGCAACCCTTCATATTCCAAGTCACAAATTGAAATAACATTATCCGAATTTGCTACTGATAGAAATATAATAAAGAACCATAATGAGCAGATGTCGGAAAAGTATCTCGTTGTGAGATGTTTCATTAACACATCATGTATCAATACTTTCAGAAAACAATAACAATAACAATAATCCCAAAGGTTGGACACAACAGGAAAACACATGAGGAATCAGGGAGAGGAGAGGGGGGTCTGATCAAGAAGTGTATAGACTGAGGTAGAAAAAATTGAAAAAACTTTAAGCATATGAAAAGCAAGTACCGCAGCATAATAAAAAAGGAGATTAGACTAGGGGATGGGAATAAAAGGGTGAAAAAAGTAGCTGAGGCAGGTGACACCTGCTGGGCCGTCAAAAGGAAAAAGACGGCGCACAGTAGAAGAGGGACACTGGAACAGCGCCCGTCCCACCTAGCAAATGATAAAATATAGTAATGGCATCAAGTGAAGGTTACATGAGCTGGCAAGAAAATGGCAAAGACATCTTAAGATCCAGTAGTGGTTGCAGGGTTCAAGGAAGGGGAGGTATCCATGGTGTCTGTTTTGATAGTCTGTATGAAGGATTTTAGCTCAGATGGGTCGTTGAATATGACGGAGCGACCTTCATATGTGACTTTAAAGGAGCATGGATGATACAAACCATATCGGACGTTGAGCTGTTTCAGGACTAGACGAAATGAAAGAAATGTTTTTCTACGCAAAGCAGTGCTTCTGCCAAAATCCTGTGAAATATAGATCTTGTTCCCATGACAGGTTAAAGAGTTTTTTTCCTTAGATGTATATGGAATAAGTTGGAGCTGAGAGTATTCCAGAAGATAGAGTATGAGTGTCCTAGGAGGAAGATGCTGCAAAGAACCAGAGGTCTTGGGTTGGCCAATGCAGGGCGCTCGCTGTATGTTAGGTGGTGTTTCTGCGGGTAAATGAGGAATAGGTGCAGTAATTTTTGCAAAAAAGCGATGGGGTTTGACTCTTCATAGCCCTCGGGCAACCCAGAAATTCAAAGTTTATTGCATCTGCTCCTTTTTTCTAAGTCTTCATTATGTCTATGAAGGTCTTTAACAGACTACTCAAGTAATGCCACTTGAGGAGATACATCTTCCATTAGACCTACTCTTCTTTCCACCTCCTCCATTCATTTTTTGAAGCCCAACCACCTGTCATCCAACCGCTGAAGTTTTAGGTTTGTAGTCTCCATAAAAGGCTTGAGCGCTATTATCTCAAGTAAGAGGGCTTCAATGGCAGGATCAGAAATGGTAAGCGGAGGGGGTGAATTGCTTTTGGGTCTTTTGAGATTCGTGGAGGAGGTATTGGAGTCGTTTAAGGCCGGAGCATTTTTCTGAGTTTTTTTGCTGGTGGCCATTTTGTGAAACGTTGAAGTGAGGTGAAGACTTTGATGGGAAGCACAAGTACTGATGCACTGAAAGTTGAGGATCAGGAAAATATACAAGAAAGTTAAACCTTACGGTTGTATGGGACCACGTGTTTTCATTTCCTAGTTATAGCGGAGCAGCTTCTTATGATTCTCCTTTATCCTGTGCAAGTAATCTGAGAAGCTCGGATATGGGATGGCTCAAAACCATAATGCTATGATGATAAAAAATAGCTTTGCCATAAGCAAAAGTAAGCATCCGCATGAAAACACCAAGATTGACCAATAGCAGCCCAATGTAGCAACTTAACACATTAAATGAGGAGCAGGGCTAATATTACAATTATCACATCACAAAAAACACTGCACCACATGAAGTGTGCCTGTAGTTGTTTTATTATCTATTCTCTATTCCTTTCTTTCCTTTTTCTTAATATTTATGTATATTATATTATTTTTTTTTCTTTCCTAATTTCCTTTCTTTTTCCTTTTTACCTGTTCACATTTGCATTTTTCCTCAGGGCATTATTTGTCTCCTTATTTGCTGTAATGCGGGTACGCCAAAGGTGGCGCTTTTAGAGGGAGGAGCCATTTAAGCCCAACGCCGGCATGCCGCGGTGGGTGTGTCACCGATTGTCTTCTCACGGAGGGCGGACACAGGAAGGAGCGGCAGGTGGAGGAGAGCCGCTGGACTGTGGAGCAGCTCCAGAAAAGTGCGGCGCGACATAGCTTCACCGGAGGATAATCAGGTAAATCGGAGGGGTTAAATATTATTATAATTGCGGGGCAGGTGTATAAAAGCTATCACTTAATGCTGATAAGTAATATGGCAGGACGGAGCGTCTGAATCAGGCGGCCATCCTCCTTGGCCTTCGACCATGCCCCCCTCTTGGGTGATTTTTGATTCACGCCAGGTCCCCCTCGGCCCAAATCCATGTGCCTTTTCAAACTTTCTCCACTTCATCGAAATCAAAGACTTTCAACTGTGTGCAGGATTTGACTTGACCCGTCGCAGGACCACATCGATTCACATTTATTTGTGATCTTTCAATTGATCTCCCCCTGCCAGGCTTGGACCAAATGTATCTACTGTTATTACTTCTCAGCTGGATACCTTAAAGAGACCTTCGATTGAGCACCCACGTGGTGCCGGACTACTCCGTCAAGGGTATTGTAGTTTGTTTTAAAGTTCAATCACTCATCAGCAGTTTATCTTCATTTGCGTCTCTTATCACAGGCGTTTTAGCAATGTTAGCTCGAGCACTCGCCATACAATGTTGCTGCTTGCAACCTTGGCTTCATCACATACTTGTATTGGTCTCCCCAACTCACCGGCTGTGTTGATTTCACTGACGCTGCTTTATTCTTGGAGCCAAGGACAGTACCACGGCAGCTGGTGCTTCTTATCGCCTTGTTTATTGACGGGTACCTCCGACACACTGTGTTGGATTCTACAGCCTAGTTTCCTGGTCTTACGCTTTCTGTTCTCAAGGTTTTGTGAAAGTATTGGTTCATTGTCGAAAAGGTCAAGGGAACTTCCATCCTTGCGACCACCTTTTGTTTCGTCGTGTTTCTCCTCTCAGTAAACTGCCATCTTGGAACTGCTGTTTCCTTGTGTGCTTTGCCTCGCTCAGAGTGTGCTCTCGTGCTCCACCTTTTATTCATGTGGGGAAGTATAATGGAAGTCATGTGTGAGTGATTGTCGATATTTGTCTGACCTCACCTCACCATAGTATTGGGACATGTCAGGTACGCGGCTCAGATGTTAGTCTATTTTCCCTTAGAGTGGGCTGTCAGTGAGAAAGTGTTTATATTGAAAAAGGTGGGGTAGAGTTTCTAAATATATTACTGGTAGGATGGGGTAAAGGGATTACAGGGAAGGGGATACCACGTCTCACCATCAGGTGTCCCACTCCCATTCCCCAAAGACCCCTCACCCAGGTGATCCTCCCGCACTCGTCCACCCAAAGGAACTGGATCCAAAAGCGATGGCCGTGTCATGGCCACCTGGATGACAGATCCCAGGGAATAGCGGGTGAGACACCTTCTGCTTTCTCACACCAACCATCTTCTCTCTATCCGCCTAACCATTCCAAGGTATAACAAAAACTGGCCTTCGTGTATGCCATGTTCGCAAACCAATGTCTGCAAATTTATTATTCCACCTTCTCGTACTATGTCTCCCACCGTGGCTATCCCTTTACTTTCCCATTGTCTCCTGTACTGACCCATGACACTCTGTTGTTCTCCAATTACTCCTACCAGGGGGACATGCACGGAGCAAGTATCCGAAGCTCCCAGGAACTTCCAGGCCCTCCGCCATATATCTCTGCCAAGGTTCAATGATCTGGAGTCTATGTAAAGTAATTTGTTTCACGACCAATACTTCTTTAAAAAGATGCTGTCTCCCTAGCAACATAGTGTCCTGCAAGGCCTCATCTCCCAGCCAGTTTACTGCGAACTGCAGATGCCCTGCAAAGTAGTAGCACTCGAAGTGGGGTATTTTCATCCCACCCTCAATGTAGTCCCTTTGCAACGTGGGCAAGGCAGCTCTCTTCCTTCCTCCATCCCACAGGAATTCTCCCCAAAGGGCAGCTTTTTCCAAAACCCTCTCAAGATGGCTACACCATTCAGGGTCTCCCAAGGTACGGAAAAGTGTCAATCGCCCACTGGAGGCCCAAATGCGGCAGTTCCTCCTCACTGAGACCCCTGAGTCCCACGAGTGGGAGCAAGCAGGATTCCTCCCAATTCACCTGGATGCCCAGAAACACACCAAATTGGTCAACAACATCCAGCAGGTATGGCAGATTCTCTGTTGGCCGAATGACGTATAACAGCATTTCAACTGTGTACAGGGAAACCAGATGTGCCACCCTGTCTATCTTGATTCCAGCTGCTGTTTACTCCCCCTAAGAAACACTGCCCTTTGCTTTAGTGCCAAGATATACAGCATCATAGACAGTGGGCAGCCCGACTTGGTTCCCTTATGTATCTCCTACACATCATATATTACAACAGAGGTATGTGGCAGCCGCCCTCAGTGGCTGTCGGCAACTCAACTGGTCTCAGTCTGAGTGTCTCTGTGCCGTGTGTCCCGCTGTCGTCTCATTATCACCTGCCTTTTCCATCTGGGTTAAGGGTGGCTGTACAAGGTCAATAGAGCCATCTTTGTGCATGCTACTTCATTGACATGCTACGCTGAGTTGTTATTTCTGCTCGGCAGTTGTGCGTGTCAATCCATGAGTGCGCATCCATTGTGTTCTCAAAGAAATGTGATTTTCCGTTACGTAAAACCTTCAATTTTGCTTGATAGATCAACATGTACCGTATGTTTGCTCTCCTTAAACGTTCTGTAGTCTGGCCAAACATTGTTCTGCGTCATTGCACTAAGGCTGTGTAATCAGGATATGTCGCCAACTTGGAGGAGTCTCTTGTGATGGTTCCCCCCTCTCTCTAGAAGGCCAGGTTCCTCTCTCTATCTTTATAGTTCCTGATCTTGTCTATCACCGGTCTCGGGGGGAGTGGGGGCTTGTGAGAAACCAAAGGGTGCCTCACCCGCTTGTCCTCTGGGACTTGTCATCCAGGTGGCCAGGACACAGCCATCACTTTTGGATCTAGTTCTTGGGGGTGTACCAGTGCAGCAGGCTCACCTGGGTGAGGGGTATTCAGGGAGTGGGGGGAGTGGGGTTGAGGCCACAGATGGTGAGACACGGTATTCACCCCTATTTTGTCTATCCAATCCATCCTATGCTTTAGGATGCTCCAAGCTCCCAACAGCCCCCCCACCCTTTTAGACAAACACTGGGCCGAGGAAGAGGGTGACTTCTGAGTAAGAACATCCACTTACACACATCGGACTAGACATGTCCCGCTAATGGGGTCAGGCAAAGTCAGGCACTTGATGCTTAGTAAATACACCTGATACCAAATAGCTCTGCTCACATGAATAAAAGGCAACAACCAAAGAAAAACTCAAAGCAAGGTGGAACACAGGTACGAGCAAGGCTTCTGGGATGAAGACAAACCTACTGAAGCAGAACGACGGACCAAGGGATGGGCGCAGTGGTTCGGAAACCCCAAGAGTTCCTCACTCGCTGCCTCTGACAGGCCGCAAAATGACACGTGGAGAAGGCCAGATCCCACAAGTGAAGATTGCATTGTATTCCAAGGACACCAACGACCCTCCTGTGTGAAAGGCAGAGTTTGGTTGATTTGTGAAATGTGAATTATAAAAACCAAGAAGAGACGCACACAGCTGGTGAGTTGGAAAAGCGACTTGAAAGACTGGTGTGTGTTAGAAGTTTTGAAGTAGCAACATTATATCGCAAGTGGAGGCTGCATGCGTGTGAATGAAACACGAGCAAGGGCAGACCTCTGAATGAACTTTGAAGTAAAAGGCAGCTACGAAGACAGCAATACTAAGAAACATAGTGGTCCGGTGAAAGAAAGTAGACCACTCAAAAGTCTTTGTGAAAAGTGAATTGTTTAAAGCGATAAAGCGTCTGAACAGCAAAAGTGAAATAAAGAAGTTAACTGTCAGATAAGGGGGAAAGTGAAAGTTGATCTGTGAACATTTAGTCCAAGAGGTCCTGTTGTGGTCTGTGATGAAAAGCAGACATATTCGAAAGTCTGCGACATCCGAAAGAGGTCCGAGCCCGACAGAGGGAGACCCAAAGTGAGATAAGCTTGGGGAAGGGAGCCCACTTGCAAGTTTGTTCTGCATTACCTTCGAATGGGGTCTGGGCCCGACAGAGGGAGACCAAAAGTGAGATACGCTTGGGGAAGGGAAACCCCTTGCTTGTTTGTGTTCAACTTTATTTTGAGAGGTCTGAGCCCGGTAGAAGGGGAACTATGAGAACTGTGCAGTATAAGGTCTGAGCCTGAGAGAGGGAGACCTTGTGAACTATTTTGATGAAATATTGTTTTTGTAGTCAAAGAATAGAGACTGAAACATAGAAGGCCAGATGAGCCTCAATCCACGTGTTGAACTGTTTATTGTGTTAGAAATTGAGCCAGAGTGTGTCATCCTGCCTACAGGGACAGCCCTACCCTATGAGGTCTAAGGTGGGGATGAGAGCTGTTTCAACCACATTTATTAATTTGAACACTGGTCTTTCTTTTTGCATACATTTCTGTTCTTTTAAATTTTTTTGTACAAGAGATACGGCAGGTATTAGGTTTTGTTAGCATAGGACATTTTGATTTGACAGACTCCACTAGGACTGCATGATTTATTATTTGATGGTCGAGACTACTCCCATCCTAGTTATAGGGGAAAGTAGGAGTTTCTCCATCCCAACAATTTCAATAAAGGTTTTACAAATTGTACCCATTCTGTCAGTGTCATACCTGTTATACCATGCCTCTCCTACAGGCTCCAGGAAGTTTTTTTTTGCCAAGGATCTGTGCACTCTCCCAACAGTAAATCCCTGTGTTAGCGTGCCTGGGCCCCCCTCCTGCAACAGCATATTTTCAATGTAGGTTGTCTCTACCGTCTTCGCCTTCTGGGAGCCACAATATTCTGATGTTATTCCTGCAGACCCTTCCCTCTGCATCTTCTGCCCGGTTTTCCACAGTCTTTACTCGTTCAAGTAGGTCCACCACCTGAGTTTGGGCGCCTGGAAATATTAGTCGATTTGTACCATGCTTGTTGTTCTGCTGTTCCTAGTTGAACAGCCATTGCACGCACGTCCTGATGTAGTAATCTGGCTCCACGATGACTGCATCAATTTTGTGTCCCAGTTCGGCTTTCAGTGCCGCAATCGCCACAAGGATGGGTCCTTCTTCATGTAGTCCCACCAGCTGTGATATCGACCCCACTATCGGGTGTTCCTGTAATGCCATTTTGTTTCCTTCCTTACGGGTGTAAGCCTCCATTACCATCTGTCTGGCTTTACCCTTACGACTCTTGTCCGGCATTTAGATTTAGTATTCTTGTAACGCTGATGCAGGAGTGCTACAACACAATTGGTTCCCTCTTTCAATGGTTGTATTCTGCTAGAGGGGGTGCCTCTAAGCTCACCAGCCACCTCTCTTAGTGACTACGACCGAACTGCCTTTTTTCCAGGTACAGTTTTGCTACTTTGTTCACTTCACGGTGCATCATCCTACCACTTTGCACTCTCCTGAGTCCACAACTACAGGCCATTGCACCCACAATCTGGAGTCTGTTCATTGCTCCTACCTCCTCTTCTACACAGTGGCTCGTAGTGGGACTGGGTCAAGTCCCGCCACCTATCAGGCACTCGCCATGTTTGGGTGTCTTCTGCCAACTGAGAGATTTATTATTCATGGCTCCTGTTCAGGGTCTAACTTCCACTGTTGGCACAGTACCCAATGTAAAATCTGTGTGCTGCCAACAGGTTGTGAAGGTGCTTGGTGTGCCTAGTGCCCGCTTAGGTTAATCATCTTATTGCCATGTCTCTTTTTACCTGCAATGTTTCTCTCTAGTATCACTTCTTTGACTTCAAATGTAAGCTCCTATCAGGTTGAGCTTCTGCCTCTGTGTGTTTAGTTCAAGCAGCTGGGTATCTTACTTGTTACATTAATGTCTTCGCATGTGGCCTGCGCATACAGCTGTGTCTTACTTTGATGTCCCCGGTGGGACTCACCGTATAGTGTGTGCTTCCTGTTCAGAAGTGCATCTCTGTCCCCAGTGTTTTGCAATTGCTGAGCTGGGTAAGCAGAGGAGGCTACAAATCGGAGAGCACAGCGTGTCACTCTCAGCGCACCTGAAGGCAGCATTTTTGCTTCTTATGCACCGTTTCACCTGGCTTCATCCATTCAGACTGTCATGATGCCTACCTCCAAGGAGCCAGGTCCGACCCAGCAACCCCAGAGGCAGGCATCATTTCCCCCAGGGGAGTGCCAGCGGGCCCAAGCTGGGGCCCTTTGGACGCAGTCCTGGCGCCTTAGGCGCCAGGCTCATGCTGGACCTCTGTCCTGGCGCCTTAGGCGCCAGGCTCATAAAGCTAGACATGTGTTCAAGTGTTTTAATGTGCACTTACCTGATGCAGACCATGCTGCCACATCCAGGCCCTCTTGAGGCCTGAATAGGAACTACTTACCCTGTGGGACTACTTTCCACCCGGGTGTGGTCGGGGATGGATACATACCTGATCGGAGGAAGGATACACACTTGGAACGTCTTCCAAAGCTATTTAAACCACACCCGATCAGCAACTCACGCTTCGCGTTGTTCTGCTCCTCGCAGCTGGACGCTCACCGTGTCAGCTCCTGCATCTGGACTTCAGCCACGCCTGTCAGCATCCTGGGTCACCTGCAAAGGGAGACAAGAGACCTACCAGCTAATCTGCACCACGGAGACATCACCGACGATCCTGAAAGGGAAGACATCATTTTTAAAAGCATTTCGTTACGATCGCTGCAGCGCTGCATTTCACTCACTTTTCCTGGGTTCCTCCATCTTCAGCAGCGATCATCCGGATACACAGCCACTTCCCAGAGCCTAGAGAAAAAGACAAGAATAAGAGGTGAGAGAAGGAAGGGAATAGGAAAAGCTCAGTTTCCTTCTAAGACTTACCTGTTGGGTCATTCCCATTTCATTTCGGGTCTTGCTGCTTCCAAGCAGGACCCCGGCCCCTATGGGGAAAAAAGACAAAGACATTAGATGAGCGAATGCAAAAACATTACCTGAGCGCTCATCTAGGACTTACCACATATTTACTGGAACTGCACGTTTCACTTCGGGTCGGCGCCATATCTCCGGCATTCCGAACCCCGGCCCCAACCTCAATCCAGTGAAGTAACTGGGTTTAACGCGCCCCTGCGCCAGAAGCAGGATGGAGAGCTCGTCCTTTCAGACCCTAAGGTAAGACTTCACAGGGAATCGTGGAAGGGTATCGTGGAGGGTTGGAAGAGAGTGGGAGGCTTGAGCATAACTCAGCCAGTAGGTAATACTCCCTTTTCACGCACAGGGGAATATTCCTGCGAGCCGGAGAAGCCAGAGTAGAGGGCCCTTCCTATCCATCTTCAGAGTCCTGCGCTTCACCATTGAAGAAGCATCAGCACTCGAAGCCAGACCTGCGCCTCCGTGGGAATCAGGTGAGCGTTACACAGACATGTGCACTATTTTGCTACTGCGGTCTTTCTGCATATCCTGTGGGCCAGGTACCAACACGCGAGCAGCGTGCTCATTGTGCCTGCACTGCCCCGCTCTGGTCTGTGCAGCGTCCAGGCCAGGGACTCACAGCAGCTCCGCTCTTCCAACCGGTCCCCTGTATCGGCGTTGTAAGGAAGGCATGGCATCAACAGTAAGACAGACACAAGTGACCAAAGTTCAAGGGTGTTTATTGAACTTCAACAAGGGTGTGATACACGCCTATCTAATCCTAAATCCTAAATCTACAGATCGGAGCAAGCTATGACCATGAAATAATAATAATGCAGTTCTAGTGGAGTGTTAACAAAATAAAAGGGCCTATACTAAAGAAAAATATTGCCAATCCTTACCTCTAAATACAAACAGTGTGGGGTAGTGTTTGTGACAAAGAAAGAAGTGTTCACAAAAATGATATCACAGAATGTTCAGGCATATGGCCACCCTTCCCCATGTTTTCAGCACGGGACATGGCGGTTCACTCGTGCATAGCACACTCGCGGGCTTCTTTGGCACGAGGATACAGCCTTCTGTGCCCAGGTCTCTTTACTTATCAAAGTTATCAAAGTTTCTTTTGTTCATGGCCTCTTTGGTTGTTAGATGGATCTCTTGTAAAGTTCCTTTCCTCTTACAAGTACTCAATGCAGGTGATTCACCCTTCACCCTGGATCCCCCTCAGCTGGGCTCAGATCCCTTTTTATACCACGGTCATTACTTTGGATCACAATCTTCAGGGCTTAGATTCCTTTTTTCAATATTCAGAGAATATTCTTTCTCTGGTGACTCATGGTTCTCCCCAGATCCCCCTCAGCTGTGCCTCGATCCTTCCTCTTACACAGTTAGTCTCCCTCAGCCAGGCTCGGACCAATTTCAGTTCGTATTACCAATCGAAAGACTTTTGAATGTGCCCAGGGTTTAGCTTGACTCGTCGCAGGACCACTTTGATTTCACAATTCCTTTTACCATTACCATCTCTTAGTTGGATACCTAACATAGGCCTTTGAATGAGCACCCACGTGGCGCCGGACCACTCTGTATGCAGTATCTATCTTGGCTTCAAAAGTTCCGCCCCTCCTTTGAGGTTCAATTATATTCGCATTGCTTGTCACATGCACTTCACACACTGTTCTCTTCAGATTTCTCCATACAATGTTGCCGCTTGCAATCTTGGTTCTACCGGTCTGCTATCCATTTCCATGACTCACCACTGTGCTGACTTTACTGGCACTGCTTTGCTGTAGGAGCCAAAGACAGTACAATGGTGGCAATCGCTCCTCCCCGCCTTGGCTATTGACGCGGGAGAGCCCCGGGTACCTCCAACATACAATGCAGGTTTCTTCAGATTTTATTTTTTATTGTGTTGTTTCAGTTAAATAAACCTTACAACACATAAAAACAATACTTTTGTGACATTTTAAGAGAGAAATCATTGAATGAATTACAGTTCATTCCTTATAAAAAATCATGAGAATATATAAAGCACTAAAACTAGTAATGTATAATAACAATACCCATGTACAATAAATTGATCTGCTTATCTACCCATGAAACAAAGATACAATTGAATAGGTCAAATGAAATTCCCTTTCACACTCCCTTTGTGTCCTATGGTCACAGACAAATATCCAAAACACTCAACTTCTGGTACCCAGGATGGGTGACTGCTTGTTATTTATATAATTATACAGATTGCATTGGTCAAATTAACACAAGTTTTTCAAAATCATACAGGATGTGAAAACAACACAAAAGCATGAACAATAATTAATCCAATCACTCGTGTACTGAAACAGAAAATGAGACCTACACTGCCATGATCTGATAGACAGTGTTATACAGGGAATCACTGAACATGTTCAAAGACAAAAACAACAAATGACGAAATGTTCATTCAGAGAACGGTGACAATACACTGTGATTAAAAAAGGTGTGCCTACACCAGGTGTTTCAGCCGTCTATGTCGGCTAAATGAGCCTCACATTCGGCCTTCATTAGGACGGGGGACTGTATGAGAAACAATTTTGTGGAGTGCTGTGGACAAGGAAAAGGAGAATTTGTGTAGGGCAGTTCTTAGCGAAAGAATATCCAGTTAATAGATACCACACTGTGCCATGTGACATGTATCATGAAAAAACACAGCTTACCTGTGGGAATGATTAACCACAGGTAGTCGTATGGGAGGCCGTCTCAAACATGGGTCCCAACAAAAACTCCTATTTTCTAAAAAAAAGGAGGAAGGGGGTATTTTTAGTATTATCTCTGCCTAAGTCCATAAATTCTGGAATATGCATATTTAAGAGAGGTTATGGAGACCACTGGCAGCTTACCTCGAAATGGGTGCTGCAACGCAGAGCTCTGTGATGTACTTGCGGTGGAAATTGTCCTCGAAAGAGGGTATAGTGTAAGATCCCTGGCTACAAGAGTTACAACTATATGGCTCAAGCGGGGTTAATGCGCGCGTGATAAATACCTATTAATGTTGTGCTCAGGGGCCGTGTGAGAGCCGCGTTCGGTGTGCGAGGCGCTGCAGATCTCTGCGGAAAGCGCTTAGTCACTCAGGATTCAGGCAGCGTGGCGTTGCTAAAGCCATTGCCAAGGCTCCCGAATATTTATATGGGTGGCCATTTTGAAATGCCACAGTGCATCGTAACGACTATAAAAGTAAAGCTACGAGGCACAGTAGGACCTGAAATTGCTAAATGAACAATTTTGGATGGTCCTTCAACAGACCAAAAAATTATGGTGTGGTCGGGACAGAAAATTGATTGTGGTTGCTATGGTAATCGTGTTGGAAGAGTGAAACTCCATGATCAAAATGTGATATTGGTCGTAAATACCGGGCAGAACACTACGTGTGGTAGTGTAATGCGGCATCCTCAAGAGGAGTTAAATCGCCTATGTGTAAAAATATACAAAAGGGGGCGAGGCAGATTATGAATAGGGAAAAATAGGTCTGTGTCTAAATGGACACGGGTAACAATCTCTACACATGTTTTTGGGGATACATATGTATTAACTCAGAGTGCATGAATCAGGCACTCACAGGCAGTTTTTTCATACAATCTGTGCATATGTTGGTAGATGCACATACATATATATTACCTCAGAATGCACGAATCAGTCACTCACAGATGGTTTATGGATACAAAGGTTGTTATTATACATGATTGCGTACAGATGTCCGTATTAGTCCCACAATTATGCCCTATCAGAGGCTGCGGACACAAAGGTTGTCAATGTTCACAATGGGTTGCATATGTTAGTGTCAACGCCATTGTGGGCCATATCGGAATTCATGGGTATATGGGTCTATATCTTGGATGGACAATATACATGTTGGCTCATATATACACACATCAATGCAATAGTTGTGCTATGTATGCACACACTGAGTGACCCCGTTGTGCCTCAAGGGGTAGTATGAGAATGCTATCTATGGTTACTAGTACATACGCATATCGTCGTGACAGTTGTGCCATGTCTGGTGACCAGGCCGAGTGACCTCATGGTGCCTCTAGGTCTGATATGCTGTGTACACCTATTAGATTCACATGAAAGATTTCCATTCAACTGAGATGTTGAGTTCGGCCCGTACAGTGTCCAATTTGTGTACCATCTCTGCTCCAGCTGCATCAAAATCCTGTTTATGTCCCCTCCCCGCTTTGCGGGAGTCACTTTCTGTAAAATGAACCACCTCAGATCTGTGTCTTTATGGTCTTCTTTGCTGAAATGTTAGACGAGGGGCATGTCAGCCACCTTATTTCTTATGCACGACCGGTGCTCCGAGATGCGCATTTCCATCGGGCGGATGATCTTACCTACGTAGAGTAAACCACAGAGGCATTGTATTATGTACACCACGCCTTTCGTGTTACAATTGGTAAAGTCTTTCATTGTCCATTTGATGGTCTTATGCTCAAATGATTTTTTCTCTAGAGTGAGAGGGCAAGCCACACACCTCCCGCACTTGTAATGTCCCAAGAGTGGGGGTAGATTCCACAGGATGTTCTCTGCTCGTGGCGGAGGTTCAATGAACGTGTGCACCAAAGAGTCCCTTAAATTCTTATTTTTCTTAAAGGCGAAACACAGTGTTTGGTTTAGAGTCCCTGGTTGTTTCACCAAATGCCAATTCTTTTTTATGGTCTTCTGTATCAATTGGCTCAATGGTCCAAAGGTGGTAACACATACCAACCTGCCAAGTTCTTTCTTTGGCTTCTTTTCGAGACAGATCTTCCTGGGTCTATAGCTCGCTCTTTTTTTGGCTTGTTTGATGGATTTTTGGGGGTAACTTCTCTTGGTTATATGGATTTGTAGATCATCGGCATGTTTCTTGTACCTCTCGATTTCGGTACAGTTTCTGCGGATCCGTAGAGTAAGTTGTATTTCAGTCCCATCGGGTGGTAGATCTGAAAGTGGAGTAAGCTGTTGCAATCTGTTGGTTTCCGAAATAGTTCTGTCTTGAGTTGATTTCCTGTCTTGTAAATGTGAAGATCCAAAAAATCAATTTTGTGATGATCCCAATGTATGGTAAACTTGATATGTGTACTCCGTGAATTCAACCAGTGATGAAAATCCTGTAAAGCCAAAGGGTTGCCATTCCATATAATGATGACGTCATCTATGTAGCATTTTCATAGGGAGATGTTGTTCTGGAAGGGGTTTTCTTCAGTGAACACATTTTCTTTTTCATATTTAGACATGTAGAGATTTGCAATGTTGGGGGCAAAGGTTGCCTCCATGCTAACTCCCTTAGTTTGTTTGTAAAATTGATCCTGGAAGAGGAAGAAATTCTCTGACATGGCCAGTCTAGTACATTCCAGAATGAATTCTGTTGGTGTGTCCATATCATCCCTGGTGTTCAAGATGTCTGGTATAGCCTCTATCCCTTCTGCTTGAGGGATCGACGTATACAGTGCTTCCACGTCCATAGTGGCAAGGAGGCTGTGGTTGCTCAGGTGAATGTTGTTTAGTACATTTATGGTACTGGTTGTATCCTTCAAGTATGATGGCATTTTGGTCACAAAAGGTTTCAGAAAAAGATCAGTATACAGGGATGTACAGGGATAGTGGTTCGAGCAATGATTCACATGCAGACACTATAGGTCTCCGTGGTGGTCTTTGGGCATTTTTGTGGCCCTTAGGCAAGATGTAGAATGCTGGGGTGCGTGGGTTTGTTTTATTCAGGAAGAATTGTTCATCTTCACAGATCCAACCATGGTCGAAAGCGTGTTGAGTTAGGCTTTTGATGTCTGCTTGTAGAGTCTTGTAGGATCGTAATTCAGTAGTTTATATGTTTCTTGGTCACTCAACACTCATAGACATTCGGTGTTATAGTCAGTAGTATCCCACACCACTATGCCACCACCTTTATCTGCAGGCTTAATGGTGATAGATTGATCTGTCCGAAGGCTTCTCATAGCCGCTCTTTCTTCTTTATCAAGGTTGTCTTTATAGAAATTCTGCTTTGCGAAACCGGCCAGCACTGTCTTAGTAACAATTCTCTTGAATGCTTCGATCTCACAGGGAACTGTGCTCGGTGGCGGGTAGAAGGTGGATTTTTGTTTGAAACCGGTGGTGTTCTTGAGTTTTCCTAGTTGTCCATCCATGCTTGACAGTCCAGACGCAGGTAGATAGACTTCAAAAAAATGTTACAGGCGTATATTCCTGTATAATTTCTGAAGTTCCAATTTGATTTCGAAAGGTTGAGCCTTCTGGGCTGGAACAAAAGACAGTCCTTTACCAAGGAGTCTGAGCTCTGGTGGAGTAATTACATGTTTAGATAATATCAAGACTGGTATCCCATAAAGACACAGATCTGAGGTGGTTCATTTTACAGAAAGTGACTCCCGCAAAGCAGGGAGGAGACATAAACAGGATTTTGACGCAGCTAGAGCAGAGACGCCGGACTCAACATCTCAGTTGAATTGAAATCTTTCATGTGAATCTAATAGGTATACACAACATATCACACCTAGAAGCACCATGAGGTCACTCGGCCTGGTCACCAGACATGGCACAACTGTCACGACGATATGTGTATGTACTAGTAACCATAGATAGTGGTCTCATACTACCCCTTGAGGCACAACGGGGTCACTTGGTGTGTGTACCATACATAGCACAAATATTACATTGATGTGTGTATATATGAGCCAACATGTATATTGTCCACCCGAGATATAGACCCATATACCCATGAATTCCGATATGGCCCACAATGGCGTTGACACTAACATATGCAAACCATCGTGAACATTGACAACCTTTTTGTCCGCAGCCTCTGATAGGGCATAATTGTGGGACTAATACGGACATCTGTACGCAATCATGTATAATGACAACCTTTGTATCCACAAACCGTCTGTGAGTGACTGATTCATGCATTCTGAGGTAATATATATGTATGTGCGTCTACCAACATATGCAGAGATTGTATGAAAAAACTGCCTGTGAGTGCCTGATTCATGCACTCTGAGTTAATACATATGTATCCCCAAAAACATCTGTAGAGATTGTTACCCATGTCCATTTAGAGACAGACCTATTTTTCCCTATTCATAATCTGCCTCGCCCCCTTTTGTATATTTTTACACATTGGGTGATTTAACTCCCCTTGAGGATGCTGCATTACACTACCACACGTAGTGTTCTGCCCGGTATTTACGACCAATATCACGTTTTGATCATGGAGTTCCACTCTTCCAGCACGGTTACCATGGCAACCACAATCAACTTTCTGTCCCAACCACACCATAATTTTTTGGTCTGTTGAAGGACCATCCAAAATTGTTCATTTAGCAATTTCAGGTCCTACTGTGCCTCGTAGCTTTACTTTTATAGTCGTTACGATGCACTGTGACTTTTCAAAATGGCCGCCCATATAAATATTCGGAAGCCTCAGCAACGGCTTTAGCAACGCCACGCTGCCTGAATCCCGAGTGACTCAGCGCTTTCTGCAGAGATCTGCAGCGCCTCGCACGCTGAACGCGGCTCACACACGCCGCCTGAGCACAACATAAATAGGTATTTATCACGCGCGCATTAACCCTCACTTGAGCCATTTAGTTGTAACTCTTGTAGCCAGGGATCTTACACTATACCCTCTCTCTAGGACAATTTCCACCGCGAGTACATCACGAAGCTCTGCGTTGCAGCACCCATTTCGAGGTAAGCTGCCAGTAGTCTCCATAGCCTCTTTTAAATATGCATATTCCAGAATTTATGGACTTAGGTGGAGATAATACTAAAATTCCTCCCTTGCTCCTTTTTTAAGATAATAGGATTTTTTGTTGGGACCCATATTTGAGACAGCCTCCCATACGAGTACCTGTGGTTCATCATTCCCACAGGCAAGCTGTGGTTTTCCATGATACATGTCACATTGCACAGTGTGGTATCTACTAACTGGATATTCTTTCGCTAAGCACTCCCCTAAACAAATTCTCCTTTTCCTTGTCCGCAGCACTCCACAAACTTGTTTCTCATACAGTCCCCCATCCTGATGAAGGCCATGGTAGATAAAAGGCTCATTTAGCCCATATAGACGGCTGAAACACCTGGTGTAGATGCACCTTTTTTAATCACAGTGTATTATAACCGTTCTCTGAATGAACATTTCGTCATTTGTTGTTTTTGTCTTTGCTTGAAAATGTTCAGTGATTCCCTGTATAACACTGTCTATCAGATCATGGCAGTGTAGGTCACAGTTTCTGTTTCAGTACACGAGCGATTGGATTAATTATTGTTCATGCTTTTGTGTTGTTTTCACATCCTGTATGATTTTGAAAAACTTGTGTTAATTTGACCAATGCAATCTGTATAATTATATAAAAAACAAGCAGTCACCCATACTGGGTACCAGAAGTTGAGTGTTGTGGATATTTGTCTGTGACCATAGGACACAAAGGGAGTGCGAAAGGGAATTTCTTTTGACCTATTCAATTGTATCTTTGTTTCATGAGTAGCCCTCCTGGGCAGAATAAAGTCCACACCAGGAGCCCAAATATTAGAAATCTGCTTATCTACCTACACAATTCATTTTCAGTACTACATCATGAATAATAAAAACATAAAAGGATCATTCATAGCACCTCTAGTATTTTGGTCCACATAGAATAGACAGCAAAGTTTAATATCACTGATTTTCCTGAACATACAATTGCCCAAACATGATAATAGGTTGGATTCGTAAATTTATACCTCAGCCTTCCATTGCCTTTTTCATTTCATTGCCATTTCCTCCAGGAGTGTTGCTAGGTTTGGAAAAGATCTGGGGCTATGGTAATGTCAGGACTGGCAGCACTCGGGACAAGGTAGCCTTTTGGTTGTAGTCCCTGAGCTTCTATCCGGGCTACAACCAAAAGACCCGGGCTATAGCCCCCTCAGCCCTCCAGCTCCTGGCAATGCCTCTGATTTCCTCCAATTTTGGGCATAGTTTAAGTGTCTGGGGGTTTTGACTGCTTGATTGCATAGCCTACAAGTTCTAAGTTCATACGGTAGGCCCACCCAGGCACCAGTACAGGAAAGCGTAGGAAGCAATTGCAAACATAAAAACAGTACAAATCCTCTCACCCTGGGATCAAAGAGTTTGGTGCGGTAAAGGCATGGAAGATCTACCGGCAATCCGTGTCACACATACGATAAAAAAATGTAACATTTCCCCAAATAAGAGACATTTGCATTATGGTCCCAAGTGGAGGCAAACTTTTTTAGTTTCTTTTCCAAAACCCCAAGTGGATCATCCGCATTTATTTGGAAGCCTGTCTATTCAAAGAACATCCACCACACACTCATTTAGGGGAGTGTTAGACCCTTCATCCACCAGTAAATAATTACTAAAGGCAGCAAGTAGGGAATCCCTATCATCCTTCTTGTCAAGTACACAGAGAAGAAATATCCCCATTTTTATTCTCAAATGGGTATGTAAAGATAGTAGACCCAACTCACAATTTATCGCCTCAATTGGGGTGTTTCTAGGTAGCCCGAGTGCTCTCCTCCACAATCTCCCTTCGAGCCTCTCTACCCACCATCTTTCTTTACTCTTTACTCCAGTCCATAGTCAAGACAAGGCACGATACATGTTTTAAAGAGTTTTAGCAGAGCTTTGATCGAGTAACCAGCCACCTGTCTAAGTAAATTCAGGACCGCTACAAATCTTCTCTCAACTTTCTGGGAAATAAAGTTCTCCAGACTTTTCATACTCAATGAGCTAGATATATGTAACCCAATATATATACATAGATATACATATATATATTTCTGAGGCTTGTGGAATCTGCTTAGATCACATGCTGTGCATAGGCCGACATCTAGTGGAAGCTGCGGAGTATTACAGTTTGTTTTTCGAAACTCGAAAATGGGCGTCGACACAGGGCGTGCCAGTAATACTATCCCTAGTGTGACGTCCACTGTACCCAAGATCCCTCACGCGTCTAGGATCCTCAGATTGTTTTTTTCCGCCATACTGGTCGGAAGCATTTTGCGGAGTCCCCTGGCCTTAACCATACTTTTGCTAAAATTTAAAATAATAATCTATTGACATCCTTCCCCACCCCAACGTCGAACTTCGACACTCGACGCCGGCTGGAGAAGAAATCGACCGTCGGCTGCTGCACGACGGATTTGGGCCTCGGAAGGCCGCTGGCCTCGGCCTGGGCCTGGTAGGCCGCTGGCCTCGGCTCTGCAAGTAGGGAGAGTGGGGGGTGGTACATACTCTACACTCTTGGTATATAGGTACACCTTATACATTTCCTACACTTAACAGCCCGCTGCCTCAAGGTGCGTATGGAGGGTACCCCTTTTCAATTCTGCCCCAAGTGCAACCGCAAATACCCTTGGGTCGACAGGCACGCCACGTGCAATCTCTGCTTGCCGAGGGACCACCCCGAAGCGAACTGCAGAGCGTGTAGTAGGTTTAAACCTAAGACACTTAAGGACCGTTCGACGAAGCGTTGGGCCCACCACGCCAGGCAGGCGGCCATGGCAGCGGAGGGCGCCTTCAGCGATGGCAGCGACGCTGTACTTTCGGACGGCGATGGCATTACGGCGTCGAAAGACAGCCTAGCGCGGGTCCCCGACCTCGGAAGGTCGTCCTGCAGGGCGGCTATGTGGAAGACCCCCGGCGACACAAGCGCTTCACATACTAGACACATTAAACACACTAAGTCCAACCGAGACTGGACGACGTCGAGTTTTCGGAAAGAGGCACAGAGAGAACGGTCCGATTCGGTGTCCTCTGGGCGCTCTCGATCAAGATCGCCGCATGACTCCAGGCAATCATCCACTCTTGCCAAGAGTGCCTCGCTCCCTAGGCTAACAGAAGTTCGATCGTCGGAAGACGAAGACGACTTCCACCCCCAGGCCGTGCTACAGGAGGCGGAGCCCGCAATTAAAGCCAGCGAGGCCCCACGCTCGAAGGACAGGGACACCTTTCCCGATACTCGACGCCAGGCGTCGAAAAACTCCAGAGCCACTAAGGGACAGGGAAAACATTTTTCTACGCACGGGGAGGGGGGAAAACAGCAGAAGAAACTACCTGTACATTCTTCCACACCTGTGAAACACTCCACCCCCCCTAAACAGACAGACAAGCCCAGGTCTGCTGATAGGTCCAGAACCAGCAAAGCTACTCAAGATAAATCCCATAGACTTGCTGAGAGAGTCATTCCCAGTTCCAAAAAATGGTCCAGTGAAGACATAGCTAGGGTCATGTCAAGAATGTCTTCTTTGGCTGATTTTTATGATAAAAATCCAGAACATTTCCTCTCGTATGATCCACAAGGGGCCACACCCTCAGGCTCTACTGATCCTATCCCCCCGAGTAAGAAGGCCCAGTTTGAAACCCCGATGAGGTCTGAACCCTTCGAGGTACAACCTTACGCACGGTATCAAGGAGAGGCTTCCTTTTGTGGAGACCAAGAATTTGGTATGATAGAAGAGCAAACCGGGACGGGCTACTATGGGGATGATGAGGACCAGGAAGAAGAAGAGGATGATCCGGAAACATACAGAGTAGATTCCCCGGTAGAGAACGAAGCCCCGGTTACCGACTCCCCGGTCGATAACCAACCCCTCCTAAATGAGGATCTCGCTCGCGCAGCAGAACATTTCCACATTGACACCCACGGTGTACAGGAGGAAAGGGACTTCGCAGAAGAGTTAGTGGGAGAAAGGAGGCCTGTTGCCCAGACCATCTCTATCCTTAAATCCATTCAGCGAAGAATAGATCCATCCCTGGTGAACCCAAACTTCACCAGAGCAGTCAATCCCAGGGTTGAAAAACGTTTCAGAGCAGCTCAGTCTGACCCTCTCTATATAAGAGGACATCTGAAGCCAGACTCCCTAGTTGTTACCAACACTCGTAAGAGGGCTGGAACACCCTTGTCTTCGTCAGAAGCTCCTCCCGACAAGGAGAGCAAAAAACTATACGGTTTTCGGCAGGAAGGTAGCCTCAACGTCCGCCTATCAAGCAAGGATTGCTAACTCCACCACCCTGTTGGCCAGCTACAACTGCCATCAGTTGGAAGAAGTCGCGGCTCTCATAGCCTCTGCTCCTGAACCGTTAAAGGGCCAATTAGCTCGGATTTCCGCAGAAGGTAGAGCCGTGTCTGGTTGCATTTTGAAAGCAACCTTCGACGCCATGGACAACGCAGGCAGATTGGTAGCAGAAGGTACTGTTATCAAGAGACATGCGTGGTTACGGCAGTCTGGTTTTAAGGCAGAAACTCAGGCATCATTGTTAGACAAACCGGTGGAAGCCGATCTGTTGTTTGGTAAGGCGGTCGAAGACGCACTGAAAAATGCCAAGGACGAATACGAGACACTCAAATCCCTTGGCCAGTTAACCAATAAACCCCCTAACCAGAGAGGGAATAGTAATTTTCGTCGCCCACGCGGCCAAAATTCCCAGAGAGGATCTAACTATTCCCAGGGGCAGGGTACACAGTGGAACAACAACCAACAGTCTACCCAGGGTTACGGCAGAGGTAATAGGAGAGGTCGTGGTAAAGGCAGAGGCAGCCTCCACCAAAGCAGTGACGCTCAGTTCAGGGTCCCTTCTCACGCAACCCCAGTAGGGGGACGCATTTCAAACTTCACCCAGGCTTGGGAAGGGATCACATCAGACAGATGGGTGCTGTCAACAGTAGCCACGGGATATTGTATAGAGATACTGCAGCGTCCCCGGAACCATCCTCCACGACAAAGAGTACACTCCTTAGAACATCAGAAGATTCTCCTCGAGGATATCGCCATTCTTCTGCAAAAGGACGCGATAGAACTCGTCCCGGGACACCAGGTAAACAAGGGTATTTATTCAACTTACTTCCTTGTGTCAAAGAAAGACTTGACAATGCGCCCAGTATTGGACTTACGGCCTGCCAACAAGTATGTCAAGCCCCAAAAATTTCGTATGACCACGCTACAAGAGGTAATCCCCCTCCTAAAAAAGGGGGATTACATGGCAACCTTGGATATGAAAGATGCTTATTTTCATATTTCCATGTTCCCAGCGCACAGAAAGTACTTGCGCTTCAAGGTAAACAGTCGGCACTACCAATTCAAGGTACTGCCCTTCGGGATAGCTTCAGCACCAAGGGTATTCACCAAGGTACTGGCGGTGGCGGCTGCACACCTACGCAGGGAGGCAATCCCAGTGTACCCTTATCTGGACGACTGGCTCATAACGGGGGAAACCCCAGGAATTTGCAGGACAAACATTCAAAGGACTATCGACCTCCTCCACGAGTTAGGCTTCTCAATCAACGAGAAGAAGTCAGGCCTGGTGCCAAGCACCTCAAAACAATTTCTAGGAGCAATCCTGGATACCCAGGAGGGGTTGACCTTTCCTTCAGTAGAAAGAATTCGGAATATACTACTGCAAATTCCGCATTATCAGTCCGGTCAACAAATAACGGTACGCAAAGCAATGCGTTTACTGGGCATGATGGCGTCATGCATTTACCTGGTCCCCCACGCGCGCCTGCGCATGCGTCCCATGCAGGAATGGTTGGCGAAACAGTGGTCTCAGGCAAGTGGTCAGTGGGACTATCTAGTGGTCTTTTCACCAAAACTGGTACAAAGCCTTCACTGGTGGACAAGAGAAAATCTCGCACAGGGGAAACCCTTTTACGATCCCGAAGTACAGGCAGTAGTCACTACAGATGCATGTCTGACGGGGTGGGGAGCTCACCATCTCCACCACACAGCTCAGGGTCTCTGGTCTCACTCAGTGGCCAAGAACCACATGAACCTGCTAGAGCTTCTGGCAGTATTCAGAGCGCTTCAGGCGTTCGAGCCCCACCTACTAAACCTGTCAGTGCAAATCCGGACGGACAGCACTACAGCCATGTTCTACCTGAACAAGCAAGGAGGGACTCGCTCGCCAAATCTGTCCAAGCTTGCCCAGAAAATCTGGATATGGGCACTCAGACGGAACATCTTCCTGTCATCACAACATGTTCCAGGGGAGCTCAATTCCCTAGCGGATGCTCTGAGCAGAGACTCCCTCCCAGAGGAACACGAATGGGTTCTTCACAGAGAGGTCGTAGAAGATCTCTTCTCTCAGTGGGGTTTCCCCACTATAGACTTATTCGCCACAAGCGAAAACAGACAATGCCCAGGATTTGCATCCAGGTTCCCCCAACCAGACTCCCAGGGGAACGCCCTGTGGATGAACTGGTCAGGGATGTTTGCGTACGCTTTTCCACCAACTCCTCTCATCAGGAAAGTGGTGAACAAGATGAACAGGGAATCTATGACACTCGTCCTATTTGCTCCCATGTGGGCAAGACAACCCTGGTTCCCACACCTACGCAGGATGGCGGTGTGCGAGCCCATCAAACTTCCAGCCTGGTACAACCTACTGTCTCAGCACTAAGGTCAAACAGTGCACCAGCAACCCAACTCAATGAACCTGGCAGCATGGCTCCTGAGGTCATAGAGTTTGGACACCTCAATTTGCCACAGAGGTGTATGGACATCCTAAAGGAATCTAGGAAACCAAACCAAAGGCACTGTTACTTTGACAAGTGGAAGAGGTTCGTTATCTGGTGCCAGAGTAGACAAATCAACCCAGTTGATTGCACTCCTTCCACTATTGTTACATGCATGCTCCACCTGCTAGATGCAGGATTGGTTTTTAACTCACTGAAAGTACACCTGGCAGCCCTCTCGGCTTACACCACTTCCCATAGCAAGGTGTCGTGGTGGAAAGTACCAGTAGTTAAAGCCTTCATGGAAGGAGTAAAGAGACTCCACCCTCCTATTTCAAACCCACCACCAGGGTGGGACCTTAATGTGGTGCTAGCCAAGCTCATGGGCCCCCCTTTCGAACCCAGGCATAAAAGCAGTCTCAAACACCTGACTTATAAAACGGCCTTCTTAGTAGCTATTACTTCTATAAGAAGGGTCAGTGAAATTCAGGCTCTGTCAGTGCAGGATCCCTTCTTTACTATCCATAAAGACAAACTGGTTTTACGCACACACCCTAGGTTCTCACCTAAATTTATATCAAAATTCCATGTAAACCAGTCCATCGAGCTTCCGGCTTTCTTCCAGAACACGCAAAGCTCGGCTGAGGTGAAACTACACACCCTAGATGCGCGTAGGGCGGTCCTCTACTATGTAAATAAAACAAGACCGCTAAGGAAAACAGATCAACTGTTTGTCTCCGTAACTACAGGAAGAGAGGGGGATCGCGTCTCTAAAGGTGTCATCTCGAAGTGGATTATTAACTGTATCCAGCTGTGTTACTCACTCTCTGAAAAGACTCTGCCTTTTACGCCAAGGGCCTCTACTAGAGGCATTGGGGCCACTCTGGCTTTCATTGCAAATGTACCCCTTGACACCATTTGTAAAGCAGCTACTTGGAGCTCTATTCACACTTTTACTCAGCATTACTGCATTGACACCCATTCCAAGGCAGATACACAAGTGGGACAAGCGGTTCTAAGACACTTATTTGCTCATGACCCTTCTCACATCCCACCTCCTTCTTCTGGTACTGCTCGCTAATCTATGCACAGCATGTGATCTAAGCAGATTCCACAAGCCTCAGAAGGGATACATTACTCACCGTAATCGTATTTCTGATGCTTGTATCTGCTTAGATTCACATGCGACCCACCCTTCCTCCCCTCCGAGAGAAGGCGCATGATTGCTTGCAGTCTTACCTTTCTGTCTATCTGCTTGGGTTATCTGTACTCACGCTACTCCTCATGCTACCTCATGTCAGAAAAAATAAAATCTGAGGATCCTAGACGCGTGAGGGATCTTGGGTACAGTGGACGTCACACTAGGGATAGTATTACTGGCACGCCCTGTGTCGACGCCCATTTTCGAGTTTCGAAAAACAAACTGTAATACTCCGCAGCGTCCACTAGATGTCGTCCTATGCACAGCATGTGAATCTAAGCAGATACAAGCATCAGAAATACGATTACGGTGAGTAATGTATCCCATAAGTCTAGGTACATCATCCATCATCCATACAAACATAGTTTGAGCCTTCATGTTATAACCAACAGACATTATTTTAGTTTTAGTTTTACTGTAATTTATACTCAAGTTATTCAACTGGGAGTATTCACATAAGCTGTGCATACTGCGCTGTAAACTGATCGGGGTACCATCAATCAGGAGGGTATCGTCCGCATAAGCTAACCAGCTGAAAAATTCTTGATCAATTTTGGGAGGAAAGTTCCAAATGTCGCTCATGCGCTGGCCCATCTCAGCCACATATAGATTGTAGAGCGTCGGGCCAAAGTACAGCCTTGTTTTAGGCCAAAATTTGTATTAATTTTTTCGCTTAGTGTACGCTCCTGATTTAATCGCACTTGTGTTATAGTATCAGAGTACAATTCGCGAAAGAAGTGTAAGATTGTCAGATTCAAGTTCTAAGTTTTTAATTAGGTCCATAGTTTTTCTCTGTCTACTGTGTCAAAAGCACTCTTATAATCTATGAAACAAACATATAACAAATCATTTTTCCTAGATCTGGCCTGACGCATAAGGAAAATTAGGGCCCAAAGATTTGACAGGTATCCCATCCCTTGCCTAAAACCAGTTTGGAATTTCGGGAATAAGTTATCTTTCCTAATCCATTTCTTGAATTCCACTAATAGGAGCTGCAATAAAATCTTGGAACAATCATCGGTCATGTCCCAAAGCCTATAATTTTCGGAATGTTCGCCGGAGCCCTTCTTGAACACTGGCATCAGTATTGAAGCCTTTCAGTTTAGTGGCATGAAACCCGTGTCAACAACATTTTCAAATAGGGGAGACAGAATAAAGCCCCAATATTCAGACTTGTGTTTATGAATTAAATTAGGAATCTCGTCTGGTTCAGTGGCCTTAGATGGCTGCATTTTCCTAATAACCTAAACCACTGCGTCATATTCTGTATCTATTATAGGTTCTACATCACTGTGGCTGAAAGGATCTTTCATGGTAATCTCTGTGTTGGTTTTATAATACAGGCCGGCAATGTGTCTCATACACTTTTCTTTAGGAATAGGATGTATCTCAATTCCCTTTCTTATATCACTGGCTAAATGGCTTTTATAGATGTAACAGAATGTGTGCCCCTCAGCCTGTAATAAGGCACTGTACACGGAGAGCCATTTAGCAGTGAGGATCGAAGCTTTATGTCTTTTAAGGACATTTTTGAACTTAGTTTTAATGTGATATTTTTCCCCTCAACTTGCCACTTAGTCCCTTTAGCCCCTTTACGTTTCTTAAGGCACTCTCATATTTATGCTTTTCACGAGCCACATCAGGGTCATTAGGCTTTCTTTTAATAGCTGTCTTTTTTACACTAATTCCACTTCCAGTTTTCTGGATATTTCTCTTACCGCACTCAGACAGCCAAACTAACATATCAACTGTAAACTCTCACTTGGATGTATTCTTAGGACGGAAGTAGTCAAATTAAGAAAAGTAACGCTCAATGTTTTTTATCGACCATTATGTCCTGTTACCAGTTGAGTTTACACACACCTCTCCAACCATCTTTATTTTCATATTTATATCTGAGAAGATAGTGAACTTCTTTACTATGAGGGGACAAGAATATAATCAATCCACGATCTACAATTTCTAGCAGACCAGATATGAGGATGGTCATCAGACTCCCAACTGCCAGGGTACAGCTCCAATAAGCTGTTATAATTAATACAAAGGTCCCAAGGATCTTCGTTACTTATGATTTACTCATCTGCTATAACAAAAGTGGCGTTATTGTTAGTTGATATAAGTTCAAAGTTCAAATACACATCTTTTTGATGGAATCTAGCATAGTTAAGGTCTCCAATAAACAGATACAATGAATCTATGTTATCTTTTGACCATTCTTCCAATAGCCTATAGATATCAGAGATAATCGGACGTGAGGAGACATTATTTGGAGGATTGTATACATTGATGATAAGAATTTTTTTTGAGTACCCATCAGTTTTACATTCTAATATCCCCACCAGTATATTAATAGACATAGGGCTAAGGACATAAGGACTCAAAGACAAATCTGATTGCACTCCCAAATTGAGCCCCCAAGGGCCTCCCAGTATGATGGCAGCTTGATTTTAGCTAGATAATCCGATAGCCATCCAATTTATATTCACCCATCATACATGTTACTTGCAGAGCACAAATATCAACCTCCATTAAGAAGGTGACCCAACACTATTTGCTACAAAAGAATGAAATCCTCTGGTGTTCCATCAGATGTTTTTTAGGAAGTCACCCTCCCCATCATTACATCTATCAATAGCTTCACATGAGTTCCCACAGATTTGCTCAATATCTTGTCCACAAACATCAGGGGAACTCCCCCTGAGGCTCTTAACAATTCGTTTGACCAATGTTTCCAAATCAATATCAGAATTAATGTTGAGCATATCTATGCTCTTAGGCAATTTACTTTTCCTTTTGGTAACTTTTAATCGATTTTAATTATGTCATAGTCCAGCTCACTAAACTGTGCAGCATTTGAAAATATGAATTCAGTGACAAAAGGGGAAACTAAGTGGACTATGGCCCAATTAAGATCGTATACGGATTGGGACCCTCTACTCTAGTTAAGGTGTGGGTCCCAATAACTTTTAAGTGAGGCATTTCATGTATGAGTTCCAGAATGTTGGATCTATTTAAAAAGAAACTCTGTGCCATGGCATATTGGTCACTGATTTTAATCTTTTTAGTTTGTAGTTTAGGATGACATAGGATATCCCCCAAACTTGTTTTAGCACCTTTGATAGAGGGGTGAGGTTGCTACCAACTGCTTTAAAGCCACTCCTGGTGTTTATTTTAGTTGTGCAATATTGACTGTGTTATTTTATCTATTTTAATAATTTTTATTAACATTGCCTATATTTTTAAGAAGTGCTCCACTAATGTTTATCTACGTTATTAATTCCTATTGCTGCTTACCGTTCAGCGTTGTTAACTGTGCTTTAACTATCTACTGAAGTGTGTGCCTGTTATTACGCAAGTCCTCTTTCTATTCTCATAAATCTGGCAGTCTCCCGCCTCACTTTCACTTTGCTCTGACACTTATGTGTCAGAGCAAACGCCTGCGCACTGGAGAGAGGTGAGGTTGCTACCAACCGCTTTAAAGCCACTACTGGTGTTTATTTTAGTTGTGCAATATTGACTGTGTTATTTTATCTATTTTAATAATTTCTATTAACGTTTCCTATATTTTTAAGAAGTGCTCCACTAACGCTCATCTACGTTATTAATTCCTATTGCTGCTTACCGTTCAGCGTTGTTAACTGTGCTTTCACTATCGGCTGAGGTGCTTGCCTGTTACTACGCAGTCCTCTTTCTATTCTCATCAATTTGGCGGTCTCCCACCTCACTTTCGCTTTGCTCTCACACACTTATGTGTGAGAGCAAACGCCCGCGCAGTGGCCGGGCACAGCGGTCGTGCTGTCAGTGGGCCGAAGGCACGCTTAAGGCAAGCCCATATGTGCCCATCAGTGACAAGTCTGGGCTCTGGTTGGCAAAAAAATGACACCACTATTCCACATAATACTTATATTATGCACTCTCGTGCGGAGCTAATTGCATTGGCACCTGAAGACTTGGCCTGGCCCTCTGGCTTTCTTCGCCAACCTGTTGGTGCCAACAACACTCTGAAAGAGATTACCCACCCCTCTTCCTCAATCACATCCCTTCTGATTAATGCCTGCTCTGCAGTAGCACACAGAGACGACATCAGGTACATTTTGGAAACTCCCTCACCTTATTTGTGTCAAGGAGTTCCCCCCTTCTCACCTGAGTCCGTTCTTTACTGGTGTCCTTGGTCGATACCTTCTTGCGGATGGACCGCGTCTTGAAGAAGGCTACCCAAGTCTCTTCCAAATCCAGAATGCGTTCAGTTTCTGGGACGCCGAAAACAGGAATCCAGGAGGCAGTGGAAGCATGCTAGCTAAGAAACCAGGAGATAAGTAGAAGGGGGAGGACAAGGAAGGGATAGCGGAATTGGCAAAAGGAGAAGAACCGTGAGCTACGGAGCACACGTCTGGTCGCTACTTCGCAATAGCATTAAGACGTGCAGAACCGCGGAAGGCGTGGTCTATTAGTAGAAAAGGCTACGTCCAGCGCATGGAGCGAGAAGGGATTATGCTGGGCGGCTATGTTGGGAGTATTAATGAGTGCAAGCCCGCTGTGACAGGGACCAAGAAGCCCAAAAGGGGCGCACTCTGTGATTCATGACAGCATGCCTCCTCCGAAGACCTTTCACTCCAGGTTTGCCCGGGTGAACGAGATGAAATCTTCTGAGCAGCCGAGGTGCCTTGATGTTTGACATAGGCTCCCAGGTTCTTTCACTAGGGGGATATCCTTTCCATTCAACCAGATATTGAAGCTGGCCCCTTCTATACCTGGAATCACAAATCCGGGACACCTCGTACTCCAATTGGTTGTCGACCAGTATAGGAGGAGGTTTGCAAGGTTTCCGGGAGGATGGATAGTAGGGTTTCAGCAAAGATGTGTGAAAGACTGGGTGTTTTTTCTTCCAGGAGTCTGGCAATTTGATTCGATAAGAAACGGAATTTATAACTTCTTTGATGGGAAATGGACCATAGTATCGAGGGGCCAATTTACTAGGCCGTAGATGTCGGGGTAGTAATTTTGAGGACAACCAGACCTGGTCACCGATCGCATAAGAAGGGCCTGGTCTTCTTTTGGAATCTGCATATTTCTTGGTCTGTTTTCTGGCCTTCTCCAAGAATTCCTTGGCCTCCTTATGTATATTGACAAGGGTTTCGATCCAGGAGTCAACTGTAGGTACTGGTGTAGGTTGAGGAAGAACAGAAGGCAGGACTGATGTATGGAAACCTTGACTGCAATAAAAGGGGCTGGTCTTAAGTGCCGAATGGTCGGAATTGTTGTAGGCGAATTCAGCCCTGGGTATCAGGAGGGACCAGTCATCCTTGATGGTGGCGAAGCATCGAAGATACTGTTCCAGGGTTTGATTGACACGTTCTGTGGCTCCCTTGGTTTGAGGGTGATATCCTGAAAAAAGGGCACGTTGGATTCCTAAGCATTAACAGAGACATTTCCCGAATTGTGAGATGTATTGAGGTCCACAATCCGATAAGATATTGGACGGGGGTACATGCAAACGGAATATGTGTTCCAGGAAGATTCCTGCTAGTTCAGAGGAGGATGGCAGTTTATGCAGGGGTGTAAAATGAGCCATATGAGTGAACACGTCTATGGTAACCATAATGGTAGTGTATCCACGGGAAGGTGGTAGTTCCACAATGAAGTCCGTAGCGATAATCTCCAATGGCCTGGTTGGCAGTGTAGTTTGCAGTAGAAGGCCCGCCGGTCTCTTGTTATCATGTTTATTTTGACTGCAGACAATACAGGATTGAATGTTGTACTGCCGTACGTTCAATCTCATCCTAGGCCACTAGAATTGCCTTGGTATAAAACGGAGGGTATTGGCGATGCCATGATGTCCGGAGTGTAGGGTATCATGACAGAGATTTATTATTCTTTGTTGTAGCCTTTTTGTAGGGATGACCAATACATTGTCCTTGAACAGATACCCTTCCCGGTCCCTTAGATTCCATTGATTCTTCTTGGATATATCCTTCCACAGATCAGAGGATTGGGTCTGAACTTGGATTTCTTCAAGGAGGTTGACTGCTTGGGCTACAAAGATCTTGGGGGGAAAACATCTGAGGATATGCCTTGTCTTCAATGGGTTCGTAGTCTATTCGTCGAGATAAGGCGACAGCAATTGGGTTTTGTGATCCTGGAACATGAGTGATGTGGAACTGGTACTGGGCAAAGAAGAAGGCCCATTGCGCCTGACGACTATTCCTACACTCCAAAGACTGTAGAATCTGGAGGTTCCGGTGGTCTGTATGGTCCTGAACTGGATGTTTAGATCCCAGAAGTAAATGTCGCCACTCAGTGAAGGCTTGACGGATGGCTAACAATTCTTTTTCCAGGACTGAATAGTGTGTTTCACTAGGAGTCAGGGTTCGTGAAAGATAAGCAATTGGGTGTTCCAGTTTATCTCCTAATTCTTGCTTGAGGACCGCACCTATGGCGTAAATAGAGGCGTCCGTTTCTACTAGGAAGAGGTCGACTAGTATCGGGTTGGGCCAAGATAGGAGCTTGTGTAAACTCTGTCTTCAGACGCTGGAACGCCGTTTCTTGTGGTGTAGACCAGAGGAAGGGAGTGTCTTTCTTCAGAAGAGCAACAATCGGTTGTACTATCTCGGAGAAATTAGATATGAACTTGAACTTGCGGTAGAAATTGGCAAAGCCCAGGAATGATTGAACTTGTTTCACGGAAGTAGGATCAGGCCAGATCAGTATGGCCTTTACCTTTGAAGGATCCATACCGATTCCTTCTGGGCTAAGGATAAATCCTAGGTAATGACCGGAGGTTACATGAAACAAACATTTTTCGGGTTTGGCTAAGAGTTTGTTTTCTCTAAGTCTCTGCAAGACTGCCTTCACGTGCTCTTCATGTTGTATAGGGTCCTTGGAGAAGATCAATATGTCATCCAGATATACAATGACGAAGAGAAACAACATGTCAGAAAACACCCTGTCCATAAAGCGTTGGAAAATTGCCGGGGCATTAGCTAGTCCAAAGGGCATGACTAGATATTCATAATGGCCAAAGGGTGTTCTGAAGGCGGTTTTCCATTCGTCCCCTTCCCGGACACAAATCAAATGATAGGCGCCCCTTGGTGAATATTACCGCACCTCTCATGGTTTCCAGGATGTCAGAAATCAAGGGTAACGGGTACCGGTCCTTGAGGGTGCATTGATTTAGGCCGCGATAATCGAGGCAGGGTCTGAGTTCCTTGGTATCCTTCTTGGGAACAAAGAATAGGGAAGCACCAGCAGGAGAGTTTGAAGGTTTTATGGTGCCATTTTCAAGGTTGGTATCCAGGTATTCTCTTAGGGCCTTTTTCTCGGGTTCGGAAAGGATGAACATTCTGCCGAAGGGAATCACTGCGGAGGGTTCTGTATCTATTGCGCAGTCTTCAGGTCTGTGTGGGGGTAAGGCCTGGACTATGGCAGTCGAAAACACATCAGCATATCCTTGATAGGCCTCAGGAACGTGTATGACATTAGACACCATGAGTGATGTCTGTTGTTCCCTTGTTGGTTCCTTTGGGTGTGTTAACAGAGGTTCCAGGGATAGGCAGTGAGACATGCAAAACTCTGAGCCTTGGAATAGAGAACCCGCTGTCCAGTTGATATATGGATTGTGTTTCTGTAGCCAGGGCATACCCAAAACCATGGGGTAATGAGCTGACTTAATGATGTCAAACCTAATCAGCTCCTGATGATGATTTATTGAAAGCTGGATCTCCTTGGTCTGCAGGCTTATGGGCCCTGATGCGAGGGGTCTTCCGTCGATAGCTTCCACAGGTTGCATGGTTCTTTGTGTCTCGTACGGAATTCGATGTTTAGTAACCCATTCTTGATCGATGAATATCCCCATAGCTCCGCAGTCTACCAGGGCCAGAATGGAATAGGTCTTATTCTTGGAGGGTGATAAGAAGGCCTGTAATATCACCAAATTGTTTTGTCCAGGAGAGTTCAAGGATGGAATTTATGTGGAGCAAATATCTCTCTCCCGAAGCTCTGCTCCATCTACGATCGGGAGCTGGTGTTTCCCGAACGCCGAGGGGGTGCTAGAGGGCATTCCCTAACCAAATGCTAATCTGAGGCACAATACATGCACAAGCCCGTATGAATTCTTCTCATTCTCTCTTGCGGAGATATGGGTCCACGAAAAGCCCCAATCTGCATGGGCTCTGGTTCTGTGACTGGGCTTGGGTTGGTGTCCGTTCTGACGGTACTCTCAAATGATACCTTGGGAGGAATTCCCCTGTTTTTTTTCTTTTCTGTCTTCCTTTCCTGGATACGGAAGTCAATTTGCATGGCAAGATCCATTAGTGCCTGGAACAAGCTTGGTCGTGCCATCTGGCCAGCTCATCCTTAATCTCTTTGTTCAATCCTCTCCTGAACAGGGTAAAGCTCGCCTCAGCGGACCAGTCAGCTTCCTTAGCCATTGTTTAAACCGGGTCACATATCGGTAGAAGAAGGGAGATGAAGAGAGAAGCATGGAGAAAGAGAAGACTCAAAGAACTTGCAACACTTAAGATTACTTGAAAAAAACGAACAAATAAAAAAAACCTGAAAGTAAATAAAGAAATCAGAGACCAATGCCTTTCTGAGAACGTTATCCAAGGCATCTCTGGCAATTACACCAGAGGAAGAGGAAGTACTCAACTCCACTGATACCCCCATGAGTGATCTCAGAGGAAAACCAACAGAGAAGTCAAAGGTTGAGCGGGGGAAAAATAAGCAACAAGATAATGAACTCCCCTCATCGGCTACTCTCACAGAAAGAAATAGAACTGTGGGTGAGTGTGGGACTTCAAACTGACGGGCTAGCCCCAAGAATTTCGAGCACTGGTGAGAAAGTGAAAACACACAAGGAGTCTAAAGAAACTCAGTGTGGGATGGATTCAAGACGCCAATCAAATCTCAACCGACAAATGATAGGGGGTATATACCAATAGGCCCTATTTTCCTGATAAAGAAACAGAAATCAGGGAAGGGAGAACAGTTTCCTCAAGTTAAGGGAAAGAAACCACTATTTGAGAACCAGAAAATAGCCCCATCTTCCTGAAAGGCGCCCAAAGGTAATTAGAGAAATTAAATGTTTCTGAGGAAGTCAGACTGGGAGAAGGGAAGTCCAGAATGATGGAAACAATATCCAGTGGAGAAGGGAAAACAACAAGAATGGAGGGACTGTATGGAAAGAGATCCAATACAGAGAATCATTAGACGTATGAAGATCCACAAGGGAGGAGGGCTGGGATAACAAGATACGAGTGGACGCCAAAAGAATGTCTCTTGGGAGCCTACCCGAGAATTAGCAAATTTAGGCACTTAATTAAACTCATGAACATTGGATGCGTGCTGGCTAAGAGGGCCATTGCAATGGCATGGAAGAAGACAGGGGTTCCGCAATACACTAGGTGGTATGGTGAATTGGAGCACTGGACGGGGCGGAAACAAGAGTGTGGAGTGAGGGTGTGAACAGGGCAGGAGAGGAGGTGAGTCCTGCATACGAGGCCTGGAAGACATCGGTCTGAGACATGTTCCATCCGTCTGATGATAAACCTCCATTATGAGGGAAATATGAACAAGAAAGACACAGTCTGGGAAGTTGAGACTAAGCCCGCTACAGGGAGGAGCAATGAAGGGTGGCCCGCTATCTCCCGCGGCTCCTGGTGCACCCTAAATAGTTGCCCCCCCAGACAAGATGGAGTGCCCTTACAAATGCGATTGTAAAGCAGAGACCATTTGTTGCTATTGTTATGTTTTAGTTATTGTTAAGCTGTGTGATGCAAATACTGGTCAAAGATAAAAATTGTGCAGCAAATGTTTATATATGTTAACAAATGCCAATAAAAACATTTTATAATAAAAATAAAATGAAGATCCACAAGGGGAAAGAAAGGACAAAGGAAGCTCGGCATTTGCAATGCCAATAATCTGGCTCACTCAGAGTTCAAATAAAAACAAGTTAAAATCTTTGTGTAGGGGTGTCCTATTATCCATCCTGAAAAAACTGCCTATCTGTACCACATAAAATCACATTACATTGAATTTGTTTGATTTCCAGACCATGCTAACCTTCAGGTGGCAGAAGTGGGTTTATCATCAAGGGAATGTTTTGAGGCAATACTGGGGACTGCAAATGAATTAGGTAATATCTTCTAGTTACTACTTCTCAACCAGAGGGAAATGTAGAGTTACCTGCATTAGCGCCAAAATGGATCTCTAGAGCGGGGTGCGAAGAGGCGCCTAGTTCGAACTGCAAAACTCCACCAAAAATGATGGAGGTACCTGGGGAACATTTGCAAGACAATTCTCTATCCCTGTTACCAGAAATGCTGACAGAGGTTTTTCAAAGACTATGAGTGGGTCAGAAGCCGCTTTAACCATTCAGGCCTAAAAATGATCTGTTGGCACACACAGGGTGCAAATACATTCACCTCCAAGAAAATTAAAGACTATCTTTTTAGAAACGGGGACGTACTGATGTTTCAAGAAACCTGGCTAGTTAACCTAATCGGTGTGGAAGGGTACTCGATATTCACCCAGCCGGCACTCCAAAAATCCAAAGGTAGCCCAAGTGGTGGCATGTTGCTGGCTTTCAAAAATGTGACATTCATAGAGACCACACTGATTGCAAATAATAATATGGGAATTCAAGCCAGTAAAGCTCTTTTGAGACAGCAGGAGTCCCACTTGGAGGTGATATTTGTCAACATCTATTGGAACACCGCCTGTTCCACCCAGCAGATTTTCTTTGCTGATCTAGTTACATGGTTAGGAAAAATTAAGCCCATGAATGGAGGTGCTACAATAATTTTGGGAGGAGATTTGAATTCACAATGTATCCAACTCTCTAAAGAAATAACAAAACATACCACACGTAGAACATCTAAGCTGGGCCTACTTTGGGTTGAGTGTCTTACAGGCCAACTAGATCTCAGGGAACAGCTATTTCCACATTAGATTATTTCTTCATGTCACAAATTTATTCGCACAAAACGTTATTATGAATGTAGTTCACGGTGGAAGTAGTGATCATCTACGTTTGGAATTGGTCTTCCCAGAGTTCCTCCTTAATCCTCAATAAAGATACAATCAGTCCATTATTAGCAGGAAAGGAAGTGCGCGCCTCAACAAATATAAATGGGGAGGGAAGGAGCTCTTTAAATTGCCTTATGGAAGTCTCAGAGAACACCCAATTTGAGAGATGTCAGCCAGAAAGCTTTGTCAAATTTGTGTGGTCAGTCTGTCCGCCTTCGGTGAGTGGAGGGGGGGAAAAACAGATACACCTTCACCCTTTTGACGAGGAAACTATGCTGAGGAAAATAAGGTTGAACCAAATGCTGAGAAGGTTGAAAAAGGGCACTATGAGTAAAGAGGCCTGCAAAAGTAAATTTAGATCCCTGGTGTAGTCGTATAAACCATGGTCAGAAGTTAGAAAGATGTGGCAACTTCAGCAGGATGGTGAATCCATGTTGAAACTAATTGGGAAAAGAGACTCAAGAGAGTTTTGGACAGTGGTACATCAATTGGAAGGAAAGTCGCAGACAGCTCAGTGTAACTTGGTCTCGGAAAGAGGCTGGATTATGCATCTAACAGAGGTTTTTGAAACCGGGTTGGAGTCTTACCTTTGACGAACAAGCCCTTGTTGATTTGATTGGGAACAGTTTGACTTCAAAAGCAGCAGGCTCTAATGGTCTGACATACCAAGTATTGAAAAACAAACCCTGCCTATGGGCTTTTTAGGGACATTTTGGCAAGACAGGAATTCCCTCTATAGTGGAAATCTGTAATCATAATACCTCTGTTCAAGGGGGGCGATGGGTCGGTGGTGGCGAACTACTAGCCGATCGCCCTTCAGGACATAGTGAATAAACTCTTCATTAGGATCCTGATAGGGAAATTGGAAAGTTGGGAAAAAAAGAGAGGGTCCCATCGAAATGCCGAACAGGATTTAGGATGGGTCTATCCACAGCTCTAAATTGCCTAGTATTAAACCTGGTGAGTGAAAACACAGGTAACCGAGGAGAGCAACAGTTTTTTGGGGCTTGGGTGGACTTTTCTAAAGCCTTCAATCAGGTGGACAGAAACAGGCATGGCTGAAGCTAAGAGCAAGGGGCATCCCGGAAGGAATCCTGGGTATGTTAATTAAACTCCACAAGAATATACCACAGTGAGAGTTTGTCTCGATGAGGAAGGTCACCTATCTGAATCGGTGGGGGTCAAAAGGGGGATTTGCCAGGGTTGTCTGGGGGATCCCCTCTTTTTCAACTTTTATTTAGCTGATATGGGGGGTTCCTGGCCCCATTGGCCTTGGCAAGCTCTGTACTAAATGGGGTTAAGATCCACTGGCTCGCCTACGCGGACGATGTCGTCTTGCTTGACAAGACGGCAATCGGACTGCAGCATCACCTGAATAAACTGAATTGTTAGGTGGAAGAAAACTGAATCTCTAAATCCCAACAAGTCTTAAGATAATGGTCTTTAGACACAGGAACAAAAAAGTTGTCTATCCCCGGTGGGTGGTGGGTGGCCAAAATATCCAAAGGGTAGAGGAATTTCTCTACCTGGGGTATACAATCTATGCATTTCAGGCAGTCTGTAAAGTAGAGCAAGATCTCTCCACAAAATTAACACAATTTACTTCTCAGATGAAAAAAATTCTGATGAGATACTGTAGATTTTCTCTTTTGCCACTAATCAAATATTATCAGGTAAAGGTAATTCCAATTGTTTTATATGGTGTTGAAGCAAAGCCCCTCCTATGGAATGGGAATTGGCAAAAATGGGAGGGCCAGATATGGAAAAATGACCTTGGGTTACTGATGTACTTACCAATATCGAACATTAGGTTTGAATTGGGTTTAAGATCTCTAAAATCCCAAGCAGGTTGGAAGCTAATTTCCCTCTTTACACTTATAACAATAGCTCAAGAAGGGACACTACACCTAGATATAAAGTCTCACCTGTGTTTTTTTGTTTTTTTAAACGCTGTTTATTGATTTTAAACAACATAACATAAAGAAACGTACATGAATAAGACATGGATCAGCGGTATACATTTTGAAGGCAATTAACCATAACAACAGGGCCCGCGGGGCCAAGGACCGTAAGACATCAATAGGACAAGGCAGGCAAACAATGCTAGCAGCGTTACCGATGTAACCCCGCCCGCAGGGCTCATTGAGTATCCAGCCATTTACCCCATATTTTTTCGAATTTGCGGGGACAGCCCCTTGCATTATAGATCTGGCGCTCTAAGGTTCCGCACCTGTCCAGCTCATTACTCCACCGGTTCAGGCTCAGTGGATCGGCAGATCCCCAATTGGCCGCAATAAGTCTTTTGCCTGCCCCCAACGCAATTGCCAAAAACATTTTCTCATATTTGGACAAGTCTACTTCACCCCCAATGCCCAAGAGTACCATCTTGGGGTCCAACTGTGATGGCCTTTCTTCAATATTGTATAAATAAAGGTCTGAGACAACAAATAGTTTATATGGAATTCAACGAGAACCCAAATAACTTTATTAACAATGTTTTCCTCTTCTCTTTCAGAGGCAGTTTAAAAGAAAAGGATACGTCTTCACTTTTGGATCTGGCCAGCTTTGTAGCAATATGGACTTCTCTTCCGGCTCAAGGTAAGTTGTCTGTCTCTTTAATCTACGTTGACTCTTTCCTTTCTGGGTTGATGTTACTTCCCTCCTTTCACCATACAGTTTTGAAAACTTGTCTCTTTTCTCTTCTCTGTTCAGTGACTTATCCCTTGACTTCCTCGCGTTAGTTTTTACTATTCTCTTTTCCTCAGAGTAACCTTCTACGTTTGTTTTTCTCACTTTGCCCAAACTTATCCTCTAACACTTCTGATAATATATATATATATAATTTCAGAGGCTAATATTGGTAGTCCCGGTTCCTATCACATCGTCGCAAAGTCTCTGCAGCTTCTCTTCACGAGGTATTTCGGTTCATAGGAAGTGGTAAACATACCTTTGAGACTCCCTTCTGACTTAGCTCCTATGACTTAGCTCCTATTCATATTCATAGTGACGTTGAATTCAACCTCTCACCCACTTCAGCTTCTTCTAGTTATGTTCTCAAAGAAATTCTGCAGGTCGCTGTTTATCTACACAGCGTCGTATCGTAGTCCTTATCAGGCATTCGGTTCCATAGTGATGACCATTAAATAAAGATGCTTCCTGAAGTCTATAATGCTATCCCTCTTTAGAGGTCTGTCACTAGTAGCAAGATCTCCCATACGATTTTCTGATCTTACTTGTTCACCGTCGCAACGGCGCCTACTGCTTCGATCCGCCGTTCCCTTCTGGACACGACTCGTAGTTGGTTCAGCACTGCTTCTCCAGGACAACGGCGTCTACTGCTTCCCGTTTCAGCTACGTCCGCGATCAGCTGTTCCCTTCCGGACACGGCGGTTTTCGTTGGTTCAGGGCGGTGCTTCTCTCGGCCAAGTCAGCGACTACGATCGCTGTGTTGAAACTCACAACAAACAAAAAAAACTCGTCAAACTGCGCAACGGTGCAACTTTGTATCGATATTTCTAAATTTCAGGCCGAAGCCGACAGCTGCTTCTTTTAAGAAAACCTCCTCTTCAATATGCCCAGGCATAACCGTCCTTCTCTCCTTCTTCCACTCGAGACCCCGTCTCCTAGGTAACAAAAACATGACAGCCAGGCCATTAGAGGAAAGTCCATACACGGATCAACTAAAACAGGACTTCCTGGTTATACGTTCAATAGGTATTACTGTATACGTGAGTTTACCACATTTAAAGACACCGTCACACAGCCCCTTGCATTATAGATCTGGCGCTCTAAGGTTCCGCACCTGTCCAGCTCATTACTCCACCGGTTCAGGCTCAGTGGATCGGCAGATCCCCAATTGGCCGCGATAAGTCTTTTGCCTGCCCCCAACGCAATTGCCAAAAACATTTTCTCATATTTGGACAAGTCTACTTCACCCCCAATGCCCAAGAGTACCATCTTGGGGTCCCTAGGGATTGGTGTCACCAGAGCAGCTGAGATTGTGTTGACACAGCCCACCCATAAGGCCTGTATCGCCTGACAGTCCCATATCATATGGTAGAAGGTGGCGGGTTCAGTTTTGCATCGAACACATGTCCCGTCTTCTATTCCACCCCATCTGGCCATCGCAGTGCGTGAGTGGTATGAACGATGGAGGATCCTCAGCTGTATTAGTCTGAGCTTGGATTCTATACCGATTTCTCTGGGGGACATTAACGCCTCCACCCAATCTTCAGGTTCCAAGGGGCCCAGATCCCTTTCCCACTTTGCCTTTAGCCCGTCGAGTTGTGCAGCCCCGAATGAGTTAAGGGCCTGATAGAGAGTGGAAGTGACCCTCGAAGAGATGTGCTGCGGGAGAATATTGGTCTCGATGGGAGGGCAGGGGGGTGCGACCGTCATGTCGGGGAATTGGGTGCGGATGGCGTGGGACAGTTGCGCATGCCGAAACCTGTCGATGGGTGCCAGGTGGAATTGTTTGAGCATGGTCTCAAAGCTCAGGAGGCAACCCTCTTGTATCACGTGTGCTAATGTGTGTATTCCTTTTGCCAGCCAGTGACCGAAGGAGCCCATTTTTACTAGTTCCGGGAGGAGCGCATTGTGCCATATGGGTTGCGACAGTGTTGGCTGTCCTTCCCAGCCGATTAGTTTGTGTGCGGCCCGCCAAGCGCGCCGGATGTGGTGGGTCATTTTGGGCAGCACCGGGAGTTGATTGTGGGTGGCATAGAGGATTTGGAGCGGTGTTAGCGGGGCCATGGTCTCTAGCTCTATACGGGTGTGTGGCAGTGTGGGGTCCGCGTGCATCCAGTCATTCACTACTCCTATCTGTGTGGCCAGGTAATAGGTGCGTATGCAGGGTAAACCGATGCCTCCCTCCCACACCAATCTCTGGAGCGTGTCATGAGTGCGAAGGTTTCTTGGGGGATGGGGAATGGGGCGTTCTGGAGGACATACAACAGTCTGGGAAGGGTCATCATTTTGAATAGTGCGGCCCGGCCCATTAGCGATAGGGGAAGAGATTGCCAATGGGGGGTGTCTCTGTTAAACCGCTCTATTACTGGTTGTATATTAAGTCGGGGGAACCCATCAAGCGTCGGGTCGAGCCGTATACCCAGGTATTTGAGTTCCCTGATAGAGACGTGATATGGACAGGTCTCCGGGATCGCAGACTTGCCACCCTGAATTGGGAAGAAAATGGTTTTGGCATCATTAACCTTTAGGCCTGCAAAGTGCTGATATTTCCTGAGTATGAGGGAGACCACCGGGCACGAGATCCTCGGGTTACTGAGGTATATGAGCAGGTCATCCGCATAGAGCTAAAGGCGGTCTTCTCTCCCTCCCGGCCAGACGAAACCGGTCCAGTTGGTGTTAGCTCTAAGCTCAATCGCTAGTGGCTCGATGGCCAGGAGGAAGAGGAGTGGAGACAGCGCGCATCCCTGTCTCGTGCCCCGGCCCAGGGGGAATGATTTGGAGGACCTGCCGTTCACCCTCACCGTGGCCTCCGGGGCTGCATATAGAAGTTTTACCCAGGATATAAATGTCTGCCCGAGGTTCATCCTAGCCATGATCTCCCACAAGGCATCCCACCCCACAGAGTCAAACGCCTTTTCGAAGTCCACCGCCAGGAGGGCGAGTGGGGCTGGTATTTCCTTTGCCCTGGACAGCGCCAATTGGACTCTGCGTAAATTCATCTGAGTTGATTTATTGGGCATAAAACCACATTGGTCTGGGTGGACGAGGGTCTCAATCACTTGCAATAGTCTGTTAGCGAGTGTTTTGGCGAGAACCTTCGCTTCGCCATTGATCAAGGATATCGGACGATAGGAGGCGCATTACTCCGGGGGTTTCCCAGGCTTATGTATGACAACTATGCATGCCTTCCTGAGGTCTGGGGGAAGTACTCCTAGTTCCCTGCTGCGTAGAAACATGCGGTGCATGTGGGTAGGTAGCGTGCTACCGAGGCATTTCCACGTTTCTGTTGGGAATCCATTGGGGCCCGGAGTTTTCCCGGGTTGGAGTTGTGCCAGTGCATCTTGCACCTCGGTGTCAGTGATCTCAGCATTCAGGAGATCAGATTGGTGCTGCGGGAGTATCGGAATCTTGATGTGGTCAAGGTATCGAGAGGGTTCGACTGATGGGTTCCCAATGGGTGGGGTATAAAGATTTTTGTAATAGGTGGCGAATGCCTCGACAATATCCGAGTCTTCTGTCAATAATGTCCCATCCAGAGATCTGATTGCCCTTACGTGTCCCCTGCTCTGCACGCGTCTCTCCAACCAGGCCAAAGTCTTGTTAGCTTTGTCGCCCCTTTCATATATTTGGCTTCGGACTAATTGGTGAGCAGTTTGTGCGTTGTCTAGGGACATGTTGCTCAGGGCGTCTTGCGCCGTGAGCATCGCTTCCTTTGCTTCTTGGGTGTTTTGTATGAGGATTTGTCGCTCACACTCCAAGACGCGTGCTTCTGCTTCCCTGACCTTCTGGACTTGCCGTTGTTGGTAGGCGGAAACCGTGGAAATAACCTCCCCTCGTAGGACTGTTTGTATGCCTCCCAGATCGAAATCGGGCAGTCCACCGAGCCCTCATTAAGTTCAAAGTATTCCGTTGTCCTCTTTTCTAGCTTCTCCGCAATTTCAGGAAGATGGAGAGGGTATGTATTTAGGCGCCAATTACGATCTGGGCGGCAGGAGGGGTTCTTGAGAGTTAAAAGAAGCGGGGAGTGGTCTGAAATTCCTCTCGCGAGGAATGCAGCGTCGAGAAGCCTGTGGGTTATGTTGCGGGGGATGAATGCGTAATCGATCCTGGAGAATGATTTGTGGACACCTGAGTAGAAGGAGAACCCTGCCTCGTCTCCATGAAGTGTGCGCCATGCGTCCACCATTCCTGAGGTCTCGGCGAACGTGGTGAGCGGCGTGAAGGTGGGGCGTGTTCCAGCTCTCCTATCGGTTCTGTCGACTGTGATGTCCATTACTTCGTTAAAGTCCCCTCCGAGCACCCACATATCAGCCTCCTCTTCCAGAAGCAAGCTCTGTAGCTCGACGAGCAGTTCTTTCGTCAGCGTGGGGGGGCATAGATTGTTGCCAGGCCCCATGTCTCGCCCCAGATGTCCGCCAGCATCAGTACATAGCGGCCCCGGGGGTCTGCCCTGATCTTCCTAACCTGGAGAGGGACTCTCTTGTGGACGAGTATCATTGTGCCCCTAGCTCCTTTCGTGAATACGGCATGGTAGACATTTGAGTAATTAGTTTTTTTGAAAAAGTTGGTGTTTGTGCCTATCAAGTGCGTTTCATTTAAGAGGGCAATGTCTGGTGAACGTCGGTTTAGGTACTGGAGCACCAGTCTCCGCTTTATGCTGGAGCCGAGGCCATTGACGTTCCAGGACAGTATTGTCACCTTGTTGGAGTTCATCCTGTCTGCGTGAGTCTATTTGTTGGGGTATCTGGGAGGATTAGTGGCAGCTGCATTTTTCCAGGGGGCGTATTCGTTTTCCTCTCAGGGGGGGACATCCGGGGGCTGCCTTGCACTGGAGTGCCTGAAGACTGGCTGATACTTGTGTCTCTGGTCCTGGCCCAAAACAGTGTTTGTTTGCCTTGCCTGCTCTCGTCGGTTTCCAGCTTTCTTTTTTCGTGATTCCGTTTCCTCGAATCCCCAAAACTCCCCCCACCCTGTACTTCCCCCCCAACTGGGAGCACCTGTCGCCCAAACATTGAACTTATAACTTGGTGAACTTAAACTTCGTCGGGATGATCCGACCTAGGGTGGTAGCAACTGTGGAGTTACCTGGACTTTGCCTGAAACTGCGATGCCCAGGCGGTGGCTGCCGCAGTGGTGCAGTTTCAATGGTGTCCAGTAGCGAATTCAGTGCTGTGATGCCCAGGCCTCATCCGTTCTCTGTGGTATTCCTGGAGGGACGCCTTGGTGATTCTGTTTCGGGGTCTGTCGGAGTGAGAGGTGGCGAGTTCTACCCGGGCCCGAGTTTGCGAGCGGACGGTCCAGAGGGCGAGCGTCGGGCCGCGGGCCCATTGAGGATCTGTGTTTCGAGCCAATCCCATGCTTCTTTGGGGTTGTGGAATAGGTGTGTCGTACCCTCATGGTGGACCTTGAGCAACGCCGGGAAGAAGAGGGTGAACTTAATTGACAGAGAGTGAAGTTACTTCTTAACAGAGTCAAACGACTGGTGGGCCTTCTGGACCTCTTTAGTATAGTCCGGGTAAAACCCCACTTTGTAGCCGTTGTATGTGATTGGGCCGGAGGCCTGTGCCATCTGGAGGATGGCGTCTCGGTCCCGGTAGTTAAGGAGGCGTGCAATTATAGTTCTGGGCGGGGCTCCTGGGGTAGGTTGCCCAGTGGGTACCCTATGTGCTCTTTCAATAGAGAAGAATTTCGACAGTTTCTTGGGGGCAAAGTTGTGAGTCAGCCAGTCTTCTAGGAAAAGTTCGACACTGGGGCCTTCCTCTTTCTACAGGATCCCGAGAATCCTGAGGTTATTGCGTCGTGCGCTGCCCTCACTGTCTTCGGCTCGGTATTCAAGTTGGTTGACCTTTTGGGCAATTATGGCGAGTTGTTGTTAAAGTCTCACCTGGTTAACAACAGATTTAAAATGCTAACACATTTGCACCTTCAGGTAAAGAATTGGTTAGCCACGGTTGATATAGAAATTCAAACCTTAATAGAGAACCCAGGGAAAGCAAAAAAGATGCTGGGATGAGATGGGCTGGATTAACACAATTGAGGAGGTGCGGGCAGGGGTAAATTCAAATCCATTGTTGAAGGCAGATAAAAACTTGGTTATGTAAATAAATACTTGGTGAAATTTCCAGACTGGAGGATTAGGAAAAAATTCTTGAGATTACGATTGCAAAATACCAGAAGAACAATCTATCAAACATTTTCTTATGGTTTGTGAGGGTATTTGGCAAGAGAGATCTAGTCTTTTTGAAAGATTTGGTTTCGAATCCAACTGCTATATACCACAAACATTCTGGGACAGGATAATTTCTGGGCATTCACATGGAATGACAATAGCTGTGATCCAGGTATTAGAAAGATGTTCCATTGGGCCTCATTACAACGAGTGTGGCCATGGAATGAACGGTGCCGATAAGTGACCAGCACTGTTCATTCCAGGCCGCCTCATTACGAGGTCTGCAGCGGGTCCCGCTGAAGACTGTTAGGCAGAAACCTGTGCAGTTCCCTTAGGGACCACTGCAAAAGGCTTAAGACTACAGGTGTTGGCAGTAAACCCTATTGGTAGCAGTCTGTACCACCCAGATTTACCTGGTAGCTGTGGCTGAGCAGCCAGACTTCTCTCAAGAAGAGTTAGACAGTATATAGAGTATACAAGATAGGTACCAAAATACAGTAGCACAAGCAAACACTGACCAGAGCTTTGGTATCAAAGTATATAATTATTTATTAAAAGACACACTTAGAAACACTCCAGCACTATTATTGTAAGCAAGTTCAAAAAACACAGTCACTATTAATATATATATATCCCTTATTCCTTATTAGACAAGTCTTAGTTAACACCACTTATTTCCAGACAGAGGTGAGCGCTTAACTAAAGATGGCACTCCAATAAGTTAAGAAAAAGGGAGGGAAAAGGCAGAAATTAGGAAAAGCACACAACTCCATACTTTAGAAGCACCCAGCAAGGCTGGAAAGTCAAAGTCTACTTGTGAGCAAAAAGTTCAGAGGCCAGGCTCTCTCTTGGAGAGAGTAGAACACCAATGCGCCCAAGATCACACAGTTTAAAAGGCTTTAAAATTCTTGCAGGGAGTTCAAAAAGGAATTCGTTCAGCTCAGAAAAGTTCAGTTAGCCAGCCTATGGCCAACCCAAGTGGTAAGTTCAGGATTTCAGAGACACCCCACACAGAGCGTTGCGAGGGAGGTCAGGCGGACACAGTACCTTGAAAGTGGAGAGAATCCTCCAGCGGGGCAGTTGTTCCTGGCAGCGGGTGCAAGTCGCGGCATCGTCCAGAGGAAGAGATGATCTCGACGTGGAGGAAAGCTGAAGGTCGTTGCACTGCCAGGGAAGAAACCAGCCGCAGAGTTTTCCGGTTAAAAGGTACTACCCTTTTATTTGCGGTAGTGGTAAAACGTGGTATCCCGGTTGCCGGGGTGCTTGGCACAGGCAAGGCGGCCATGAGATGATCCGGGAAGGCGAAAAGGCGGGCAAACTGGTTATCCCCACCAGTCAAAGGAAGAAGACTCTTTGGGATGAAGATCTCCTCTGTCGTTGGAAGAAGTGGTGAGTCGATTCAGCAGGGCTCCAGCGTTGGTGTTGTCGTTGCAGGTTGGCTCAACTTCTCCCTCTTCGGATTCTTTGGTCCTGTGGCGACGTCTGAAGTTCCAGTCCCCAAAGCCCTGCTTTTATGCAGAAAACCCCCATTCATTAGTCCTAGCTGTCACTCAAACATGCTAAGTGTTGAGCCGGGCGGCTCACCACTGGGCCAATCACACAAGAGTGCGACTTGAGTTGCAGAGGCAACTCAGTCCAGGGTGCCTAAACCCCCCTCCCACACATCCTGTAGACCCAGACAGAGTGGCACCACTTTTGGAGGCTTCTGTGGAGAAGCCCGCCAAAAAGTGGAACAAAGGGCTCGACTTGGGTTGGAGTTACAGAGGTGAACACAAACGCCATTTTAAAACCGAGTCCTGGCAAAAAAAAACAACCGGGGAATAAATATTAAATAAATAACCCAGCGGTATCTTTAACATTGCACCAAAAAGTGGTGCGTTTAAAATGAATGGGAAAATCCCTTAGGAAATATTCTGGTGGAATATTTCACGTGGTAACCACTGCCACCTACTAGAAACTCGATGAGGGGGACTGCACAGTGCCCCCTCGAAAAACAGACCCAGGGGCAATCTAATTATCCCTACCAGTACTTCCACAATATGATGGTTTGTACTGGTTCTGTTCCCAATTTAAGACTAGTAAAGTCGATGGTGACTTTACATGCCCCGGGAGACAGTAGTCAGTCCCAGGGTATGGAGTCTATGTTTGGGGGTCATTATGACAGCCCTGTGTTACTGCACTGAGGGTTCTGTGTAACACACTTACCAAAAATACATGAAACCCTATGGAGTAAAAGACCCCATAGCCCATTAAACACATTACAAAGTCAAAGGATATCTCAAATCATGTCTAAGAGTGGGAGAAAAAGAGTCTCACTCTTAGCAGGAGAAAAAAATAAACCCCAAAAATCCAGCAAAGCTGCTGGGGGACTCACTAGGTCTGGGAAATTAGCCTTAACAGAGAATTCTCCCTAACAAAGACATCTGGTCAGACCAGGCCTACTTAGCGGGACCCGCTAGCAGACCATGATGCTAACAACAGGTCCCCCTATGGGGGCCCAAATGGGAATGGGGATGTACCGGGGTCGGGGAAAGGGAATTACTGGGCCCGCCAAGGTCAGAATGGCCCGGTAATTCCCTATTCCTGGAACACGGACACGGTACCCGGTTTGGGAGTATCCATGCCGCTAAAAGCGGCATGGCTACCTCCAAACTCGTAATGAGGCCCATTGTGTTCTAAATAGCCACATGCCCCACTTGCTCCGGGGATTTTGGTTTGTTCTTTGTAACCGTTAGGAATTAGGTACATATTTTGGGTGTTGATAGATAAGATGCTTATTATTGAGTTTGATTATATTTTAATTTGTTATATGGAAATCCTTCTTTTTAAGAATTTTAAGTGCTATGATTAATGTTTCCTTTTGTAATGATTGTGTAATGTTGTAAGTGGTTCTCTTTTGTTAAAATGGCTTTTTTCTTGTAAAAGGTTTTTTTAACCAAATACAATACAACGAATTTAAAAAAAAGATATGTTCTTATATCCAGAGATGTTTCCTCTCCCCAAATTTTGATGCCTCACAGAATTTTAAAACAGAATAGGGTGAGAGAGGAAGCCATGCACCGATAATCTAAAAAGAGTTATATAAATAGAATAACGTTGATCAAAAGTTTAATTATGACCCCTATAATCAGCATACAACCTTTGTGATTAGCATAGTTATGAGATGTACATTTGTCAGCAGAAATCGGTCAACCAAAAAATGTCCTGGTGCCCAGACATGCACCAAAACAATTACAAAGGTGGAAAATCTAAAAATAAACTTTTCGATATAGTGCATTGTACATGGGTATTTGCCTCAACTTACGTGGATACAAAGAGCCTTCTTTTGAGAGCGTCCAAAGATAGTCTCGTAGATTTTTGAAGATTGTCTACCAATTGGTGGCTGAAACCTGTAAACAACTCTCTGCATTCCTGTAAAAATAAATATTCAATTATTTTATATCGTGTCTGATTGTCAATTGTGCATGTTTGCTCACAAATAATTAAGCAGCTGCATTCTCAGACACCATGTTGAGGATCAGGAGTCAGATTCCACAGCAAATGAAAACTCTGCATATGCTTTCAATAAAATAAGCCTTCCGAGCAATATTATGCTGCACATTTGGATGGTAAAAATGTTCCACATTCTCTTTGTATATAAGCAAGGATGTCACACATTAGCATCTGATTTGAGAATTAAAGTTATTCTGCACAATTACTACCATACTCATGGTAAATAGTCCCATTTCCACCATGCTTGTGGTGATGTCCACCTGCTGTTCTAGGATTGGGCCTGTTTGACCTGCTTGGTTTTATGCACAGGTGTCACACCCAGCTATATTCTACCCTTAGGCTTTGCTGTGACTAACTGGATTCTGCTATGCAGGGGGATGGGTAAAATGGGCCACTCGACCCTCACATTTCGACAAACCAAAACACAATACAATCAAAAATGTAATACACAGACAGTTAAGAGACATACCGCCTACGCCTTGCGTGGTAACGTGGGCCGAGGGCAGACTATACTCTCAAGAGAAGTGTGAAAATGAACCAGTAGTTACCCAAACAACACAGTATCACAGCCCAAAATAAAAGGAATGCCCAATCAAGGTTCTATACAAATAAAAAGACTTTAATTAAACACACCATATGTATGTTGAACAAATAGAAAATAATGCACAAAACCCACCTCAAAGGTAGAACAGGGAAGATGTGACAGACTGGAGAAAGTAGCATTCTGAGCATATTTCCAGGGGTGGTAGGTAAAGAACTAACCACAAAGAAAGGATATCCAGTTAAAAGCAGGAATGATCATGACCTAGGGGCAGTTCGGAGTCAACAGGACCTGGATTCAGTTTTTGGTGTGCTGATGCAGTAAAACCCTGAGTCGAACGTAGATGCAAGATGATTAGGCTCAATTTGGGCACATAGGATCATGGAGGCCCCAGCAGCAAGAAGGAGTCTGGTAGGGGCAAATGTGGGTGCTCTTTGCAGTAGAGGGCGGCTCTCAAAGATACAGGCCGGGCTGTCCCAGATATGCTTCACAGATGACCAGGCCGAGTCAGGGTTTAGCCCCCAGGAGGAGTCGATGAGGGACACTCCAGCAGTTTGAGTTGGCGGATAATGGTCGACAAAGTCGTGATCTTGGCCGTGTCAATGTGCGGTCAATGAGGCAACCGGTTTGGTGAACAGGGAGCTTCAGGTGGTCTTGCTCTCTGATTGCTGTGAGGTGCACTCAAGGGGACTCAATGGTTCCGTTCAGGGTCTGCTCTCCCTGCTCAGGAGATTCCAATGCAGAACGGTAGGTCCTGATCCACAGCACAAGTTACTCCCGATTTGCACTGGGAGCAGTAGGCGACGGATCTTATTTATTTCTGTATCTGCATTTTTAAAGCGCTCACACAGCCCGCGGGCATTGAGGCGCTGTTACAGGAATTCTTTGCTTTTTTAGTTGTGTTAGTTGCATCTGTCTTGGATGATCGCTTCTTCACCCCAGGTTGACTAACTGCAAACTTCTACTTCCACTAGCATGTCATTTTGGGAATTTTTTGGGAAGATTGAATACTGGCACACAGACAGTCTCTGGAGCATGACTCCTGTGCACAGTGCTTGCACTTAATAGCTGGAATAGGTTATCAACGACTGCGCACTCTTCTCCTGTCCCTTGGTCTCACTTGCTATCTTTTGTATCATCACATTATGGGGGTCTGAATCTCGATCTTGAATGAGTTGATGGAGCAAAATCTTTGTTATGTTTTTCATTGTCATCTTTTACAAGGAAAATCAAAGGTGGATACTTTTCTGGAATCACCTCTTCCTCATCCGTAGATTGCTCTCTTTCCTGCTGAGCTGATATAATCTATTCTCCCTCTTGTGATTAGGTTGTGTCAGAGAGAATGTGTGCTTACAGAATGTTATGGGGAAATGTAATAGCAAGTTAATTTAATGCAACTATAAAACCTATGTACATTTGAGAAAGAATAGGCCTAACTATTAGTATTACCCCCGTGCAGCTGAAGAGAGAAACCATGTTCAAAGTGTGTGCTTGCAGGCATAATGGAAAAAGACAGCTTGGCAAAGAACAAAGGATTTACTTAAACGTTTATAATCTGCTGCACTAGTAAATTGTTTACAGTCATGCTTGCATTACCCAGAATATATCAGGAAACATTGTTGAAGTTACTTTAAACAAATATTATTGTATATCAAGGTTTAACTGTATTTGAAGTGCACCTTTGTGTCGGTTTTCATCTAAAGACATGAAACTGACCCCTGAGTGTCTAGGTTTGCCAAATTCTACAGAGTCAACTATTGTGTTAATTGGGGAGGACTGAAATCCTCCCCTGTGAGGTAATGACATTTTGCACCTGTTGCACTTAGTCCAATCTACTGAAAAGTGCATAAAGATAAGGAAATTAATGGTGGGATAACAAAATGTGCGATTGCATGGGGGACCTGCATGTTCATGTCCAGTGCTGCTATTAAACATTTGACGAAGCAACCTCTCCCAAGAATGAGTTGTGTGTCTGTATTCAACAACAGCTGGTGGCCGCTCAGTTTATTCCTCCTCCCCCAAACTCCATCCCCTGGCACCTGATACATGCGCAAAAGTACAGCATGCACAATTACATTTCTTCAAGATGCACCAGTTCATTTTGTCCAATACTCATATTCTTTTCAGAGAATAAGATCTGAAGCTACAGATTGATTGGTGTAGCTAGCGCATTGATCCGATTACTATCTGGCTTTCCCCAGTGCAAACAGCCTCTCTTACAGCAGGTGAGAACCACCCAATAGATACATTTCTAAATACACAAGTTGCAGTGCTTTTGCTTCTCCATCTACTAAATGCGCAAGTGTTACCCGGTGCTTTGGCCTTCTACTCTTCTTACTAAGTGCAGGTTGTGCTCAAAGTGCTTTGGCCTTCTCCTCCCTCTACTAAAGTCACATGGGGTTCTCAGTTCTTTGCCCTTCTCCTCCCTCTACTAAAGGCACATGGGGTTCTCGGCTCTTTGCCCTTCTCCTCCCTCTACTAAAGGCACATGGGGTTCTCGGCTCTTTGCCCTTCTCCTCCCTCTACTAAAGGCACATGGGGTTCTCGGCTCTTTGCCCTTCTCCTCCCTCTACTAAAGGCACATGGGGTTCTCGGCTCTTTGCCCTTCTCCTCCCTCTACTAAAGGCACATGGGGTTCTCAGCGCTTTGCCCTTCTCCTCCCTCTACTAAAGGCACATGGGGTTCTCAGCGCTTTGCCCTTCTCCTCCCTCTACTAAAGGCACATGGGGTTCTCAGCGCTTTGCCCTTCTCCTCCCTCTACTAAAGGCACATGGGGTTCTCAGCGCTTTGCCCTTCTCCTCTCTCTACTAAAGGCACATGGGGTTCTCAGCGCTTTGCCCTTCTCCTCCCTCTACTAAAGGCACATGGGGTTCTCAGCGCTTTGCCCTTCTCCTCTCTCTACTAAAGGCACATGGGGTTCTCAGCTCTTTGCCCTTCTCCTCCCTCTACTAAAGGCACATGGGTTTCTCAGTTCTTGCTCAGTGCTTTGGTGTACCAGTATACAACCCCTCCACCCACAATTCACCAATCGACAAATCACATGCCTCCAATTCCCACAAAATTAGATCCCAATTCATTAACTCTAACACGGCCCTATTATCGATTTAATTCTACTCTATCCTTCACTGCCCTGGCTACAATTATCTTCCCAAATAAGCCAGAGTCACTCATGCCTCTTCAAATTCCACCCATTGGCTGTCTGAGCTTCTACTCGCCTGCCTTCATATTGCCCCAAGTTGAAAGCCAGTATCTTGGACCTCAGGAGAAAACCTGTAAAGTTCGACCACGTCAATCCTCTGGACATTTTAGGGGTTTCAGTTTTGCCCAGACTGTCCCACCTATGCTTATTCCATACCCTGTTGTAGAGCCACCACTTCACTCAACGACTCCACCATATCAGAAATAAATATATACATTTTTTAACTTTAATTTTTATTTGATCATAACATAAGGAACATTTACAAATACAGGTACATCAGTTCCATGACTTATGTTCCATTTTCAACCCGCCCCCCTGCCTCCACCCACTCTCATTGAAACATACACTACACAGGGTTACAGCAAATGACTCATAAAATGTGCGCCTGATCAAACATAAGTGGAAACAAGTCCGGCAAAATTGCATGTGAACTGCCTAAGGCTCATCTTCGCAGATCCATCCCAAGTACAAAGAAACGAGCTTGTGTACCATATTAGTGAAATTGCTGGCCATGCCCGCTCACAAGAGCGCTCACAGGTTTATGGGCTATGTTCTCTGCTACCCCATTTCAAAATAAACAATCCCTAGTAGTCCGTGTGGAAAGCCTCCATACCGTTGTTTACTGTTGCTTTGAGCTTCTCTAGGATGAAAATGTCCCATAGTTTATTGATCGAGTCGTCTTTCGAGGGGGCGGATTTACTTTTCTATCTTTGAGCTATCGCCACCCTCCCAGCTCTTAACATAGCCTCCCACATTCTCAGAAGCCGGGCATCATCCCTGCCCCCTCCAGGACACCCAAAAGCATTTGCAGGGGATCCAGCCACAAAGATATTCCCACAATCTCCTTCATCCAACTAAGGACCTCAGCCTAGAACACCTGGATCTTGGGACAAGCCCACCAAAGATGGTACAATGTATCTAGATGGCCACATTCCCTTGGACAGAGGGAAGAAACTTCAGCGAACATTTTAGACATTTTCTGGGGGCATAGGTGCCAACAGTGCAACATTTGAAAGTTGTGTTCCATTGTAGCAGTAACAAGGTTTCCATGAAGCATAATTGTTAGGGAGAATTCTCTTATAAGGCTAATTTCCCAAACCTAGTGAGTCCCCCAGCAGCTTTGCTGGATTTTAGGGGTTTGTTTTTTTCTCCTGCTAAGAGTGAGACCCTTTTTCTCCCACTCTTGACATGATTTGGGGGATGTCTCTGACTATTTGTGTGATTTTGGGCTATGGGGTCTTTTACTCCATAGGGTATCATCTGTTTTTTTGTGTATGTGTTACACAGCACCCTCAGTGCAGTAACACAGGGTTGTCATCGTGACCCCCAAACATAGACTCCATACCCTGGGACTGACTACTGTCTCCCAGGGCATCTAAAGTCCCCACTGACTTTACTAGTCTTAAATTATGAACAGAACCAGTACAAACCATCATATTGTGGAAGTACTGGAAGGGGTTAATCATATTGCCCCTGGGTCTGTTTTCTAGGGGGCACGGTCCAGTCCCCCCTTGTCGAGTTTCTGGCCGGTGGCAGTGGTTACCACGCGAAATATTCCACCGGAATATTCTCTATGGGATTTTCCCATTGATTTTAAACGCACCACTTTTTGGTGCAATGTTAAAGATACCGACGGTTTATTTATTTAATATTAAATTCACGGTTGGGTCTTTTTGCTAGAACTCTTTTCTAAAATGGCGTTCGTGTCCGTCTCTGTAACTCTGACCAAGGTCGAGCCCTTTGTTCCACTTTTTGGCGGGCTTCTCCACAGAAGCCCTGCAAATGGTGCCTCTCTGTCTGGGTTCCGCCGGATGTGTGGGGAGGGGAATTGGCACCCTGGACTGCATTGCCTTAGCAACTCAAGTCACACTCTATTCTGATTGGCCCAATGGTGAGCCGCCCAGCTCACCACTTAGCATGTTTGAGTGACAGCTAGGCTGTTGAATGGGTGTTTTTCTGCATAAAAGCAGGGCTTTTGGGACTGGAACTGCAGAAGTCGCCACAGGACCTAAGAATCCAAAGAGGGAAGAAAATGAGCCATCTGCAACGACAACACCACCGGTGGAGGCCTTCTGCAACAACCTCACCACTTTCCCGACGACAAGATGAGATCTTCTGCTGGAAGTGTCTTCTCCCTCTGAGCTGGTGGGATCAACCAGTACGCCATTTCACCTTCCAAAGACGTCTCTTGGTCGAATCGCCCGTGCCAAGCACCCCAGCAGCCGGATAGCCAAGCTTCACCAATTTGACCGGGAATAAAAGGAACGCACCTTTTACCGACAAACTCTGCAGCTGGTTTAATCCCTGTGCAGTGCATCAACTCAAAGTTTCCTCCTTGACGAGATCCTCTCTTCCCCTGGTCGGAACAACGAACAGCAACCACTGCCAGGAACAACTGCCACCGCTGGAGCTTCCTCTCTCTTTAAGGTACTGTGTTCCACCTGGCCCCCCCGTTCTTCGGATTGCTAAAGGTGACCCTTAAATCCTTGGCTTTCCAACTGGATTGGCCCCAGACCTTCCAACCTCTTTTGAACACTCTGCAAAGACTTTTAGTGCATTTTAAACCGTTTGATCCTGGGCACATTTCGCCTTGCTCCATTTAAAGTGGGCCTGTCCTATGAACTTTGGCTCTACTCTACAGTGTATACTGCCTTCACTGACTTGCTTTGGACTTAGAGAAGTGTTGGGAATCGTTTTATTTTTATGCTCTGCCTTTTTCTCTCCCTTTAACTTAACTATTGGAGTGCCATCTAGGTTATGCGCTCACATCTGTTTTGACAAATAGTGGTGTATTAATTCTGACTTGTCTAATAGTTATTAAGGGAGGTGTTTATACTTTATCTAACTGTGTTTGAACTTGCTTTTGATTTAGAGTGTTAGTGTATTACTTAAAGTGTGTTTTAAAATAAATAATTATATACGTTTGATACAAAGCTCTGGTCAGTGTTTGCTTGTTCCACTGTGTTTTTGGCCCTATTGTGTATACTCTATATACTGCCTTACTCTTCTTGAGGGAGGTCTGACTGCTCAGCCACAGCTACTAGGTAAATATGGGTGGTGCAGACTGCTACCAATTGGGTTTACTGCTTACTCCTGTAGTCTTAATCTTTTTGCAGTGTTCCCCAAGGGAACTGCACAGGATTCTGCCTAACAATCTCGTAGACCCTACCCCATGTATCCTCAGATATATCCACCCTGTTTGTGATGCCCAGTATTGTTTAAAGTTGTGTCTCCCCGAAAGGTCTGTTGTCACCATAGCTCTGTACATCTTGGATACAATCACCTTCCTGGTGGTGGCCTCATTAATGATTTGTTCAAAGGCAGTTAATGGGCGGGCAAGATTGGAGTGCACTTTGGGGTTTGCACATATAACCTTCAAACGCAAATGATCAAATACACTGATAACATCCTCCCCCATCATTCCTTTCCCTGTCGCATAGTCTTTAAATAGTCCCTCCTGAAAGAGTTGTCCCACCCTCTCCAGGCCTCTTTCTGATCTTAGTTGTGAGTGTCTGAATCCCTTTCTACCCAGATCCATAGATGCCTCCCCCATCGAGCTCAATGGGGATGGCCAGGTGGATAAACGTTTGTTGGGACCTTTTCTCTGCCACAATGACCATAGTACCCCCAATACCGGGTGGTTCCTAACTTTTCCTGGGATAGATTTAGTTGGAGAGCACAGCAGGTCCCTCACTTGCCTGGGGTGGGAATACGAGTCTTCCAAGTATGTCCAATATGTGCCCATGTCATCCTGCATATGCTCCGGAAGAATTCATAATTGGGCAGCCTTACATTAGAGGAAAAAGTCTGAGAGGCCGAACCCACCAAAGTCTCTTATTTGGGGTATTTTCCCTTGCCAGAAATATCAAGCTATTATGGAGTTGTTTCCCAAAGAAAGTATCGGGTGGCAGCGATGGGATTGCAGTGAACAAGTATAGAAAGCACGGGAGGACAGTCATTTTGATCAATTTCATCCTACCATACCATTAAAGGGTCAAAGGAATCCAGCAGGTGAGACCAGAACTCAGTTTGTTCAGTGCAGGGGTGTAATCAACCGATTAAGATCTCTGGATTAGCGTATCCCTAAGTAGGTGATTTCTTTGGATTCAATTCTCATTCCTCCCAGTAGGCCCATGCCTTCAATGGGGGGACGATCAGAGTGTAGCGGCATAACACTGGTCTTAGATGTATTAATTTTTAGGCCCTAGAAGGCCCCAAAGGAGGCTATTTGATCTAGGAGGCTCGGGAGGGAGCGGGGGACAACAGTTAAATAACAAAGAATGTAATCTGCAAAAAGGGACAATTTAAAATCGACTTTGCTGCACCGTATCCCTGCGATTTCAGTGTTGTTTCTAATTACTATCGCCAACGGTTCCATCGTGTGCGCATATAAGAGCGGGGAGATGGGGCAGTCCTGCCTGGTTCCCCTGTGTAACGAAAGGGGTTTGAGATAGTGCCATTCACTAGGACTTTGGCCGTCGTGTCTCTGTAAAGTGCTGAGACCACCGCCGGAAGTTGGAGCCAAAGCACATTTTTTCAAGCACTTTCCCCATGTAAGCCCTTTTTACTCAATCAAAGGCTTTTTCAGATTCGATGGAGACCAGGTGACCGTTCAGTTTCTGCTCCTTCGCCATATGCATTAGGTCGATTGTCTTCCTAATATTATCAGCACCCTGCCGCCCACAGATAATTCCAACATTGTCACCATGGATTAACGTTGGCATGAGTTTTACTAGATCTTCACGTCTGTATTTAGCAGGGAGATTGAAAGATATGACTGGCAGTGTATGTTGGGTCCCTACCTTCTTGCAGGATTACTACAATGAAGGCCCCCAGTAGGGAGTCAGGTAGGATGCCTGATTCAAGCGCCTAGTTAAACAGTCTGGCCATAAACAGTGCTAAGGTGGTCTGGAACTATTTAAAGAAGCGCACTGTGAAGCCATCGTGCCCTGGCACCGTTCCTCCCTTCATTTCCCCAATCAATGAGACCGTGATTGGATCATCTAATATAGCTGTTTTATCTGGGGCTTTATCAAGGATGGGGAGGGTATCTAGGAATGTATCTATCTGAGCCCCGTATCCCTCAAATTTGCTCGTGTAGAGGAGCTCATAGTGTTTGCTGAATTCCTCAGCTATATTTTGGTCCCTGTAGACCCTCTTGGTTACTGCTTGTTGAATTGCCCACACCCTCCTGGCACTTCTCATAGCATGCGATCTCCAGGCCAGTATTCTGTCTGCGCAATCCCCTTTTTCCATATACTTTTGTTTAAGGAATGCACGTTTTTTCTCCATCCGGTGTATCAGTAGGCCTCTCAGGTGAGTTTTGTATTTTTGCACTTTCGCCAGATTATCAGGGGAGTCTTGAGGTTTTCGCGTACCATTGGATTTTAAGGCCTCTATTTTGCTTCTTAGTTCTAACTCATCTTTCTCTCTTTCCCTTTTTTTTTTACCCCAGTCGTATTAGTTCCCCTCGTAGTGAGGCCTTAAATGTTTCCGATACTGTTTTTAACCCAACTTCATCATTACCGTTAAATTGAAAGAACTCCTTTATCGATTCAACAACAAACCTTGGGCCGCCTCTTTGTCTTTCAACAGTAAGTCATTATATATCCACCTACCCCTCCTCTCCAGCTCAGTCTCCCCGTTCCACTCTGACCAGGTCATGGTCCGACCACGGAATGGGTTCATTGGTGGTTTTGGCTACTCTATTTATCAGGGAGGAATCTAAGAGGACGTCTTAGTTACTTACCTCTAACTGTATTTCTCCAGCATTGGTATCTTTCATAGATTCACATGCTTGAATATTCCTCGTCGTCAGATCGGGAATCATCTGTGATTTCAAATCATTATTAAAAAAGAAATATACAAATTATTTCCATAGGAAAATGAATGTATATTGACCATGATGGCCAATGAGGCATTCAACTGAGTAGTCCCCCCGCCTCACTTTGGTCCTTTATGACCCTAACCAATGAGGGTGCAGGGCTTAAGCTCCGCCACAGGCAGCCATCTTCAGATTTTGAGCCAAGAGTAGACTACATGTATGATGACTGCCGGGCGTCGGAGCAGCCTCACAGGGGTTGCGGGTGGGCGAATGTGAATCTATGAAAGATATCGATGCTGGAGAAATACAGTTACAGTTAAGTAACTAAGACTTCTCCAGCATTGATTCAGATGCTTGAATAGAATACAAAGCAGTTAAGCATGCCCACAATACTATACATTCGGAAGATTTGTCAGTGCGTCTAGCATATAACAACTCAACAGGTCACATTTACTAGGGAAAAGATGGAAAAAAAGGAGGCTGCTGCTACCTTACGCAAACAGGTGGGAAAGGACCGCCTGACCAACCGCTGATTCTTTGTTGGCATCTTCAGCCAAGCAGTAATGCTTGGTGAACGTATGCAGTGTGCTCAAAGTCGCGGCTCTGCAGATGTCCTTTATTGGTACTCCTGCGTGAAAAGCGACCAAAGCTGCTCTTCCTCTGGTGGAGTGAGCTGAAGGAGGTTTGGTGAGAGGATCGCCTTTAGACTGATGGCAGCGACTAATACACATTGGGTCACCCAACGTGCTAGACTCTCTTTCGAGATATGCTGTCGTTTTGTGCGACCAGCGAATGCTATGAAAAGCCTCGTAGAGGAGCGGAACATTTTGGTCTATATCTAGCGAGTGTAACAATCTCTCTACATTAGATGTGTGGTTCATGAAGAAGGTCGGAAGCACGATTCGCTCGGTAAAAGACATTTCTGATAGCACCTTGGGCAGAAAGGTAGGGTTTGTTTTAAGGATGACACGGTCCCTTATGAACATGGTGAATGGAGGTTCTGACGAAAGGGCTTGCAGCTCACTAATCCTCCTGGCTGATGTGATGGCTACCAGGAAACCAGTTTTCCAGGATAAAAATGTCATGTCACAACTATGTATAGGTTCAGATGGTGATTCCATGAGCGCTGCCAGGACTGTGTTCAGGCTCCACGAAGGAACCAGTGTTGGTGTAGGTGGAAAAGTACACAGCAATTCTGTCAGAAAAATCTTGATAGCCAGGTTGGTAAGCACGGATGGTTGATTTGGATTTGACGTGTAGGCTGATATGAAGGACAAATGCACCTTGATAGAGGCCAGGGAGAGCCCCACTTTAGCTAGGTGCAATAGGTATGGAAGCACTTGTTCTACTGACGCAGTGAGTGGATTTACCAGTGACGTCTCGCACCACTTGTTCAAACAAGTCCATTTTCAGATGTATGTGGTCCGTGTGGACGGAGCCGTAGAGGTCTTAATTATGTCCCAGCATTCTGGAGGGAGAAACACATTAGCAAATTTTCCCTGCTCAGGAACCACACCTTGAATGACAGGTTTGCTGGGTCGTGGTGGAGAACCTTGTGATTCTGTTGAGTTAAAAGGCTCTGGTGAGCTTAGAGGTGAATCGGGGCCACTGGGACAAGTGTCGTAGGGTTGGGTAGCAAACTTGATGAGCCCAATCTGGTGCTATTAATATCATTGTGCATGCCTGTTCCTTCAATCTGCAAAGTACTCGTGCTATCAGAGGAACCGGCGGAAAAGCATACAGGAACTTGCCTGTCCAGTTCACTGAGAAGGCATCCCCAAGTGACAGGTGTTCTGGATATCTGGAGACGAACATGTGACATTTCCTGTTGCTCTTGGTGGCAAAGAGGTGGATATCCAGATGCCCGCACTCGCTAAATTTCCGTTGAAATTCTGCTTCGTCCAGCTCCCATTCGTGGGATGTTGTGTAATCTCTGCTCAGCTTGTCTGCTAAGACGTTGTCCACTCTCGGCAGATGTTCTGCTTTGATTAGCTGTAGCGCCCAAGTCCAAAGCCTATGTGCTTCTTGGGACAAAATCTCTGATCTTGTGCCTCCTTGCTTGTTGGTATAATGCATGGAGGTTGTGTTGTCCGTCTCGATGGTTACCACCTGCCCTGCTAGTACAAGCAGGAAGGCTTTTAGTGCCCAGAGTATTGCTCTGAGTTCCAGAACATTGATATGAAAATTGGACTCTTGGTCTGACCACATGCCCTTTGTTTGCAGATCTGCCTGGTGTGCCCCCTAGCCTGATAGCAATGCATCCGTTCCGAGGAGAAGGGTTGATATTGGAGCTTGGAAAGGCATTCCCTGTGACAGATTTTGAGGTGTACTCCACCATTTCAGTGCTTTGTGGAAGGCTGCTAGGAGTTGGATTGTATCTTCCCATGACACAAGTGCTTGTCTCCATTGGTTGGTCCAGGGTCTCTTGTATCGGCCTCATGCGGAGTCTGCAATTTGGTATGAGTAAATATACATGAGGACATCATGCCCAGGAGTAACTTGAAAGAGCGTACTGTGGCTGTTATGTTGTCTTGGAACAATGAGGTCTGTTGAAGCATTGCTGATATCCTGTCTGTTGAAGGCCTTACCCTGGGTATGCGGATGTTGAGTTCTTCTCCCAGAAAGAGTTCTATCTTGTACGGTATTGGACAGGATTTTGCTTTGTTTATTGAGAAAGATAGCCACTTCAGGAGGTTCATTGTTTTTGTGACCGCCGTGGTTGCGAGTTTGAATGAGCCTGCCCTTATTAACCAGTCATCCAGATATGGAAAGACATCTGAGTTTTGCCTCCACCGGTGCTAGACACTTGGTAAAAACTCTTGGTGCTGACCTTAAACTGAACGGGGGAACACAGAATTGAAAATGTGACTCCCCTATTGCAAATTTGTGGATGGGAATATGAAAGTAGGCGTCTTCCAAGTCAAGGGTGGCTAGGAAATCGTGTTTGTTTAACCATGGGAGGACGTTCTGTAAGGGTGTCATCTTGAATTTGATGCGCTTGATGAATTTGTTTAGCGCTCTCAAATCTAATATCGTCTCCATTGACCGTTCTTTTTTCTCACAAGGAAAAACCGGGAGTAGAAGCCTCTTCCCATTTCATGGTATGGAACCGGTTCTATGGCTGCTCTTTTGAAGCAGCTTGCAAATTTCCAATATGATATGTTTGATGAGATGGACCTTGCATGAAATGGGAGCGAGGGATGGAGGTTGATCTAGAAATTCGATAGTGCGACCCTCGCAAATCACTTGCAACACCCACTTGTCCGATGTTATCCTCTGCCAGCGTTGGTAATATCGGCTTACTCTTCCCCCCACCGGGGTGTGTCATGGGAGGGGAAGATAGGAGTATGTGTATGGCAGGTCTACCCTCTCTTTTCGTATTAGTGAGTCTGCCACCCCAACTCATTATTAATTTGGCTGAAACGCTGGGCCTTGGGCCTTGTTCAGTTGGGCATGGGACCCTGTGGACGGGATGGCTCGTTTCCTATCTGTTGCTGGATCTGCGACTATATGGAAGTCCCCCCAATGAGAAGGTGCCCCGCAAAAAAGTCTGGATCTTCCCTTTTACCATATCCCAGAATTGCTCTTGTCCCTCATTAGGGCACTAAATAGAACCTAGGGTCACTTTCTGTCCTTTTATCCACCCAGGTCTCTAAGGGTGAAATCTGCTATGAAACCCATCTTACTAGATAATACAATAGCCACTCCTTTCATTTTGAACCTACTAGAGGCATGATAGACTGTGTTGATCGACCTCGCTTTCATGGCTGGTTCTGCACCCCTCCTCCAGTGGATCTCTTGCAAAAACAAAATGTCTATTTTCTGATGGTTAAATTTGCGAATCATTAGGGATCTTTTCAGTGGGGAGTTAAGGCCCCTAACATTTAGTGAACCTAGACTTAAAACAGTGGTCAAATCAGACATTTGGGTCGCTATTTGTTATCAACAAAACTTCCTGAGCTTTAAAGTTCATCCTTTCGGACCGGAGTGTTTCCTTCCTTTGCTTGTTATGCTTTACTAAGATCCCTGTGTAGTGTGTGGCATTTAAAATATTCATAAGAAACCCTCCCAAACATACTAACAGAACAACTTTAACTTTCCCCTCTCCCCCCACTGATCGCGTCTGGGCCTTTGTTGACACATGCTCCACCATCGTGCCAGACCACCAACCCACCCTCCTTCTCCGGGCATCTTTTCTCCAAAAACCATTCCATCGAGCCCCCCCATCAAAACAATTACCACTTTACACCCCCACAAATCCCCAGTACATGCACAGAGGCTTCCGTCTGTTACTCATCAGAGCATCTCCTCAGGATCCTGACATCTCGTTTCCGGGCTAAGAGAGGTTTAGCATTTTGACGGAGGCCGTCTGTCCCACCAGGGTCTTGAGAAGAAAGACTAGACATCCACTTTACCACAATCTGGCTTTAGACAGTGAAATACATAATGTGGTCCCTCCTGCTGTCGAGAGAACAGGCGAGCAAGAGAAGTCCCTGTTACTTATAAAAGTAGTTCCCTTGATTCCTTCCTCAGGGTTGCGCGGAGGACGGTGGTTTCATTTTATGAACTTGCGGTATCCTCTGATGTGGCGCCTGTCTTTGGGTCCCTCGGTCCTGGGTTCTTCACACGCGTCTCCACTTCAGCTGTAGACACAGGGTTTTGTGGCGGTTCTCCCATTAATTCTCATGAGACTCTACTGATGTTGTCTTTCGTTGTTAAGTTGTACTGATATCACTCATATTCAAAGTTCAGGGAGAAGGGAAACCACCACCAATATCGAGCTGCCTTGGTAGTAAGCCATTTCATTAAGGAGGCACAGAGTCGTCACCTAGACAAGGTGAATGTGGATAGGTCATGCTAGATGGCGATACGGGTCGATCCTATTTCTATCGGGCCCACTGTCCTGTCCTTGTCGAGAAGTTTGGCTTTCTCTGGGTAATAGTGGAAACTCACTAGTAGAAAGCATGGGCACCAGACTCCACCCCCTGCTCTGTGGGCTCTATCTATAGTGGGTTCTGTGGTGTTATCATCATTAAAAAGTGTTTTGATGACTTTATTAATTGCTTTGACGATTCTTGTTGGGTTTCTCCCCCTTTCTACAGGGACACGAAGAATCAGAGGCTGTTAAGGCGCTCACGTGACTCGAAATCGTCCATTTTTAGGGCACACTCTTCTTTTCTTCTCTCCAGTTCAGAAATCCTCATGTGCATTTGGGTTTCCAGGATTTCTACCTATGATTGGTTGGTCTCGAGTCCCTGGAGCCTATCATCCATATCGTCAACCTTCTTGTGCAGGCCGTCAAGCCGACGGCTGATGTCGGATCAGAAGCCATTGAGCTCTCCCAATATTGCTGGCATGTTCCTCCTCATGGACGTCACATCATCCAACATGGCCGGGTCTGTCGAGGTCACCACTTCCAACGCAGGTCTCGGGGTCGGGACAAATTAGAATTTCTGCAGCAGGGCCGCCCACTTCATGGACTTGTGGATCGACTAGAGGACTTAGTTGACTTGACGCAGCACTTTTCGGGAGCTGGTGGCTACAGCCTTTTCTGAGGGACACTTCAGAGAGAGTCAGCCCATAGTGAAGAGTCGAAGGGGGAAGGCCTGACGGGTTCCCATGTGTCCTCTGGGCCCCGTTCCCACTCTGACTTCGCGACCTCCTGAAAACTCTGGGTCAGGCAACCCAAGTGGGTGTGAACGGGGCAATTAGGTGTGATAAGGTGGTGACTGGTGATGACTGATCGGGCGTGGCCACTGGAGTGCGGGGTGTACGACCTCCCTGCATGAATCCGTTTTTAATCCAGTGCGGGGTCAGGCTGTAAGGTTCCAGGATATTTATCTCCTGTGGGCTCGTGGGAGCTTGCTCACTAGAACTTGGCATTTCTGCATGCAATGGCCTGCCTCGGCCGCATGCCGCTCCCCACAAAGACCGGTGTGATTCCTCCCAAGACGTGACGCTGTTGATCAGCCCCCTCTGCAGGTCCGCCTATTGGGCCCCCTTCACCACTCTGGAGGAGAGGGGCAGACCTCTTCTTCATAGGGACTCACCAGGCACACGCTTGAGGCCCAAGGCCTAGGTCGAGGGCAGGACGGGGATCTTCCATCTCGGGCACCGAAGCAGGCCTGTCTCCAGTCCGCAGCCTCGCCTCCAATCAGCGTGGAGCCGCACAGCGGGTCGAGGGCAGCTGCCACACCGCTGCAAACTGCTATCTGGGATGCCTCAGGAATCCGTGGACCTCAGGGTCTGCTCTTTCCCCCGTGCACTGATCACAGTGTAGGCCTGGCAGGGAGCTACAATCTCAGCGCGTTGGGGGCTACGTGGGGGGGCTCTTCACCCAGATGTGCCAGGCTGAAGGGAAGCTACGCAGAGTTGCTAGTTCATCTCTGCGCTCAGTGGTTGCTAATCCAGAAATACATATTTGAATGCTTATGCCATTTCAGTGATGATTGCATTTGCTCACATTTCCCTCTCTGAGCATAATAACAATGCAAAAAGAAAATGTGAACAAACATGAGCTAACTAAGTCTCCCGGGTTCATTGATGAATTATCATTAAACTGGGAACGGCCACTCACCTCAGCTCAGGATGCCTTATTTTGAACCACTACAGCCAGGCCACATGTCTTTGTGAACACCTCAGCTAAAACAAAGTACTCGCTAACCACACTGACAACCAACCTTCAGTCCATAGTTGTAAAGCAGTCTATTCCAATTAAACTTCAGCTAAGCCTACAACAAGTCAACACCTCAAGCAACAGTTTCCCAGCTGGCTATCTTAACCAAACTACAGAAAATGACAAGTAATATGACATTGGTATACTAGAACCCAGTAACTAGCCCCCCCACATTGCAGTCCGGAACTAAAACACTTTAGAAACACTTCTATGAAACGTATGTGTCTAAGCCACATCGGTATAGGGTCAACCGACCACCCAACTAACCACTGTATCATACCACAGGTATATCCAATTTGACAGCTGAATCCGAGTGTATGCAGCCTACAAGCTCCTCGGTAGGGCGCAGTTACTCTTGATGTTGTACTTCGCTAAGTCCAGTGCCTCATTGATGTACATGAAGAAGTCCAACTTGGGTCAATAGATGATATTTAACCTTACTGTAAAAAAGCATGGTGTAGTACAGTGATCCCCAATGTGTAGCTCGGGAGCAACATGTTGCTTGCAGCACCATAAATTGTTGCTCACCAGTTGCTCTGGGCCATGGTGTGGAGACGTAGGAGGTGCTGAATCTTGAGACGTCAGTAGCAAATATAGCCAGGACAGGGTCCTGGATTGTGCAAACATTTTGGCCAATAATCCTGTTATGGTTCCAGCTGGCTTATTATTATACATGCAAGATGTGTGTTTGTTGCCACCATGCAAACTATTTTTTGGTAAACGTCCTTACTTATCATAGCAGTGTCATTGTTAAAACCATGTTCTCTTCAGATACTTTGACCAGCTGACAAATAAATGAGTAAAATAATTGAACCATGTGTGTGTCCTGGAGAAAATGGTCACATTCTGTTCCTTTGTACAGCTAGTAGGAGCATAATGGTCAAATACGTGGCATGCATATCCAACTTTTCTTTATTAAATATTTTGCATGCACTGCTTTTTGTACAAGTAAGGTTTGTGTTTGATGCCACCATGCATTATATGTATTAAAATATGTATGTTAGTGTCACCTAAATGTATTATTACATAGTGTCCTGGTGTAAAAGAAATCATCGTTTGATACTCTGCCCATCTGGCATGTGGTTAATAGTTAAGGTAAATTCATGCCACGTTTTTCATAATTAATTTGCCCTATATTCATATCCAATTAATTTGCTTTGATTTAATTAAAATTAACAAGCCCATTCATTAATCAAAATACTTTGTTAAAACCACCCCACCCCTCTAATAAGTGGTCATCAAACGCTCAAAAGTTTGACCAATATTTACTACCAAGTCTTGTGTAAAATCCCTTTGGGCAGAGTCAAGAGGCTCTAAATCCTTCAGAAAAGTATTATTTGTATTCCTAACCCCTTCTTCATGAATGTAACAAGCCACAGGAGCTTTACAACCCACTAATTACCATTACAGGCCAAGATAATTCTTAAGATGTAACCTCTAAAGCCCCAGTTAATTGCCATGTAATGGCCAGTATTACTCAATCAATATTGATTTAATCATATGTGTCCATTAAGTTAGAAACATTTAAACACATGTATCATATTTCATAAACTTCCCATAGAACAAGCACCAAATAAATAAAGCAGTTTTAACATATTCATATAACATATTCAAACAAGCTATATATAAAACTATGATTATTACAATTAATTATTTATATGTCCACGCTTACACAAAACAGAGAAACAACAAATTAACTGGAAATTCACCAAATCTTCATTGACTCCTACTTTCATTTGTGTGTAAGTCTGTATATAAAGCCAAAGAGGGCAGCCTATGTGTATTTTGGGCATCTGCATTGTTCCCCATCGGACACGCTCTTGCTTTAAGAGCTATTTTGAGTTGACTTAATGTGCCAAATGTAGTTATATCCCACCCTCTATCCAAATGGACAGTGCTTTACCACCCCCCGTACCACAAGTATTTATCTCTACAAGGGGAGGATGCAATCGCATGTGCACTGAATTCAATTTTATGATTAGCAGAAAATCCCAGATTTGGTTTTAAAAAATAAGAAAAATCTTCACTGGGCTAACTCCTTAACTGAACAACCACAAATCAACTCATAAGGCGCTACCAGGTGCATGTGCAGCGAGACCTGCTATTTGGCACAGGAATTTATTTTGCAACCTCTCCAAGACATGATGGTTTGAACCACCCAAGATTTCCCGGCCATTAAAATCATGGAGCAGACCTTTGCCTAAGATACCGCCAAGCACTTGTCCAATCAGAATGCCCCAAACTTGAAATAAAATGTAGAAAGCCCTTTAATACTTAATGATGCCCTTTCAGCTGTCTTCTGAAAATGGTTGAACCAAGCACTTCTCTTGAGAAGAGTAGGCTCAAATAAAAATAAGACTGCACCCTCATCTCTATATCCATTGAAAAGCTAGCTACAAGGTTTTACTCTTTTTCTGAGCACCATCACCTTAATTTTGATCATATTTATTTACAAACTATAGATTCCAAAATAGTCATTTGTGTTTAGCGGACCCTGTTGGGTACCTTCAAGATTAAGTCCAAAATAGCTGTGTCTTCAGCATAAAGAAGCATGCTATAAAATGTACCTTTCAGAGAGGGTGGAGAATATCTTACTAGCAATGTCCAGTGTTGAAATTGGCATATAACCTGGGGTGGGGGGGAGGCTGGTGGTCCAAGGACTACTTGTCAAAGGAGATGGCATAATGCCTTTCTCGACAACTTAATTAAACATAAAATTTGGTGTCCTCAGAAAAAGCTCCCATTTGTTTGGTTATTTTGGCAATTTTTACATGCCATTTTGAAAATTATAAATCTGACCAGCCATGTACACACCAGTCCTCAAATTGTGGTTGAATTTTCTTTTCAGGATTCTACATTCTGCATCAAACCATGGGTGAGGCATCCCTTCCTATAACCTGGACCTCCTGAACTTGGGGATTGTGTTTGCCAATAGCTCTGTCTCGGATAGTTTCAACCAATGACTCCAACTGATACTTTCCTTTGTGGCCTCTGAACTGTTTAAAAGTTCTAAGAGAATATCTTATTTTCTTGTGATTTAGTAATTCTTTCAAGTGCCTCTGTCAAGCTTAGGCATCTGCCTGTCGGACATCTTTGTGGTGACTAACCTGGCCATTGGAAAATGAACTCAAGCGGATAGTGACAGAAATGCATCATTACATAGCATTCCTGAAGAGAAACAATCAACAATACAGTAATCGAAGACCGTGGGACGGTATTTCTGATCTTATATGCTTAGGAGTGCACCGTTTGCTACTAAAGATCCCAGAACCCCAAGGTACACCTGAAAATCAGTGCTCCATTTTTGACAAGCTTTACTGTTCAAACATTTGCACTAAATGTCTTTAAAATATTTTGCTCGAGAACCTGAAACCTCTGGTAATTTAGTCCTACTATATTTTTGAACAGCTTGACTGGTCGTATTTGACTAAAAATGTACTACTGACCACTCAATTTCCTCAACATTTTCTGTAAACAATCACTTAATGTAAATTGAAGTTAAAGGCTTTGCACATTTCCTTTAATAGAATTGCACGTGGTCTAGTAACTATTAAGTACTACAAATTAAACTTTTCTAAGTTTATTACATTTCTAATTTGTGTTGCAATCATTTGTCTGCCAACTGAGCACCGATATATTCACCATTTCATTTGATATGCACATTTTGCTCATCATGCACAAAAAGTTGGAGACTCCTGGTGTAGTAGATCCTTTTGTCTCGAAGTATCCTCTTTAGCCCCCAGAAGTCTTTACTTGTGGTTTCAACATTTTGGCCGTAGTCAAGAAAGACCATGATGTTAGATGATTGGTAGCAGACGTGGTCAATCTCTAAAGCAGCATTCTATATCAGTTCACAGTCCCTGTCATTATGAGCTTTGGTGAGCAATGATTTCTTTTCATCTGGGTATGCTGTAGGAAAAACAAATTATTTACCCCTGGTAATTTTCTTTCTGGTGGATGTTCCTTCCACGGATTCCTCTTCTTTGATATACCTGATAGCCTGCTTGCAGCTTCGGAAACATTTTAACAGCAGAGGGCGCTGTGCGTCATCGACTCGAGGTTGTTCGACGGCTTCCATCCTGCTCTCAGCATTGACGACGTTGGAATAAATAGAATGCACCGTGCCTGTTGCCTCCGTTTGTCCACTCTTCTGCACAGCCATCTTGAGGATCAAATAACCACCCAGACATTGAAAGAGAGAAAGGTTTAAATCTATAAAAAATCTCCCTAGTTAGAGGGGCAGGCTGGAAGCACAATGAGAAATCTGTAGCAGGCACAGACATCAGAAAGAACATTACCAGGGGTAAGCAATGTGTTCTTCTAATGGACTGTGTCCTCCCACGGATTCCTCTTATTTGATAGTCTCACATAGCAGATCGTAGATGGAGGTGGGTTTAAAGAATTAGCCATTTTTATATTTTGTTTTTATTTTGCATTTATGGGCATTTGGTTATCTGAAAAACCTTTAGCACGAAACCATGATATTTCATTAATACATACAAAACGTCATAGAAAAGAAAAGAAGAAGAAAACATGACATTCATCTCGTTACAATTCATAGCTCACATTAATCAATACTATAAACCAATTTAAAATGGCCCCTTTAAAAAAACATATCATTGTCCCATACCTATATAACCCAATTAAATCAAATCCATAGATATCATACACAACTATCGATTGACATTTGAATCTTCAACATCAGTTAAAACGGATCAAGATCTTCATAAAGTTTTCACATTTATCTTCAATACCAACTACTTAAGTGAGAGTTATTCATTTTGTAAGTGTAAGGCCACTCTGTTCCAGATATGATAGGCTCCCCCTGTTATAACCAAAGAACTGACAGAGTATATTGCATCCCAGAATTTATCTTGGGAGATAGATGTTACATATCTTACCAGTTTTGAATAACCATTTACATAATACTTTTGAAGCTTGGGGCAGCCCATCAATATATGTCTATTTGACTGTAGACTGGCTTTACAGAATCAACATTTCCTGTCTTGGACCTGTATGCCTTCCCAGGCACCTATATAATCGTGACATGGTAATATGCTAAATTGCAGGAATATTATGAAGAGCTTCAAGTCATAGCTACAATATTTCAAGAGGTAATCAAATGCGCTTCCAACATCAAAAACCTTGGTTGGCATACTGAATGTGTTGCTTGTTTGTACTCAATGCATATACATTCAATGATAGATCCCAATGTTGGGCTTTGAGTTTTAATTTACTATATACATTATTTACCAATTCAGGATTCTCGTATGATGGTTCCAAACAAAGGTTCTTTAGCAACTTTTCAGATGATATGATATTTTTTATGAACTGGTTGCTATTCTTAATTGTATTGTCTCTTTTTATCAGGCCCATCATTGAGTCATCTGAATGTTTTAGCATCTTCAGCTTAATATATAATTTACACTTTTGTACCTGCCAGAGTACCTTAAGGGATGTGAGGCATAATTCAGTCCTAATGGCCTCTATAGGTCTGAGAATCAGCCGACAAGAGTTTTCCCACTGGTTTATTGAACCATTGAATGTAGCATTCATTGAGTGCCTCAAGCCCATATAGAATACTTGGAATTATACCAATCCTATATATATGTAGGTATGCCTCTATTGAATGACCACCCCTGCTAGCAAGGAATAGTTTGGAAATATTCCATTTCCTGTTTAGCTTTTTGGTCCTTAGATCTTCAGACTCTTATTTTGAGGGTTTTCTGAAAATAGTCATACCAAGATATACATATGAGGGTACAACCTCAAATACGGTTCCATTTATTTCCCAAATAAATGTTGGTTTGCTACGAGATGAAGCTAACATTAAGCTAACATTACCATCACCTTTGTTTTACTTAAATTGATTTCCATGTTATGTTATATAGTATACCTATGCAAAGCTTTAATTCAACACTGCAGACGTAAGGCAGTATTGTCTAGGACCAGGGTATCATCCGCATATGTGAGCCATTTTATCTCTTCTCTGCCAATCACAGTTTGACTCCCCTCTGTATTTAGGTGTACAGTTACTGTGGTCCTGGTGTGCATTGCCATAACAAAGTGCAGTAATCATAGGCACAGTCTCCAATTCTGTAATTTAGACCACAATCATGATCTATCAACTCTGTTAAATGCAGCTGAGTAATCAACATAAACATAGGTTCTTCCCATTACTATCTCGGACTCCTGATAATAAATAATGCAGTACCAATATATTTTCCAGGGTCCCCAAGCCAGTTCTGAAGCCTTTTTGTTGTCTAGACAGTAGTCTGTTTTGTGAAGTCCAGCTTTTTATCTTCTGTAATAAAAAGTCGAAAATATCTTTGGGCAGACATCTGTCATACCCAACATACGATATTGTGCATGGTCCTCTTGTGATCCCTTTTTATTCACCGTTATCAATATAGCTGTTAGGCAGAATAATATGCAGTATCCTTTGGGAACACCACTCACAATTAGGACTACAAGTGACAGTACAAATTCAACTTTGGTACAAGCCTGTACTACACAGTAAAGTTGTAGCGATGGCTGGCAAGCCAGACTTAACTCAAGAGTAAAGTGAGCAGTATTAATAGTTCCACAAAGGACAGCAATTACTATGATTTAAACAAACACTGACTCAAGGTTTCTGAGTAAAAGAATATATATTTATTTACACATCACTTTTTAAACATTTCACTATTATCAAGCAGTTGAAAAATCACGTTACTAATACACTACACCCCACCCAATAGCTTCTGGACAAGTTAGGCTTAAAATGAAGTGTGAGCAAAATGGCACTCCAGCTATTTAAAAAGGGAGGGAAAGACAAAGTTAGACAGAAGTTGAGCAGCACCAACAAGTAAGTAAGCACCGCAATCTAGAAAAAGAAACTACAGTGAGGAAATCAAATTAAAGGGGCCTGGCCCAAAGTCAATGGACCAAAGTCTTTGCAGAGGATCACACAGTTCAGAGTAGTTCGCGGTTAAGTCTTTGCCAATAGTTCAGAACGTAGTTGGTCAGAGGAAAAGTTATTTTAAAGAATGAAGATGGACAAGCCCTCGGATTGGTGAAAGATTTCACACACATTCACCGCGGCTGGACGAAACGAACAACCGGGTTAGCACAGTACCTTTGAAGCAGAAGAATGCTGTAGCTGAGGCAGACGTTCCTGGCAGGTCATGCAGGCTCACGGTTCCTGAAGTGACTGTTGGACTGACAAGAAGGAGGAAGACTGGAGGGTCCTGCACTGCCCGGGGAAGAAACTAGTAGCGGAGCAAAGCGCTGAATAAAAGTTGCGCTCCTTAAAACGCAAGCAGGGCCCGTTTCTCCTGGCTATCTGGTTCACTGTAGCTCTGCACAACAAATTCAACCAGAGGAAGGAGGCCTGGCTAGCAGTTTGGCGAACTGGTTGTTCCCACAAGCTCAAGGGGAGATAGAAGATTCCTTGCAGATCTTCCCTTTCGTCGAAGTTTAAAGATTCAGACCCGCAGCAGGGCTTCACCGGGAGGTTCATTTGTGGTAGAGGTCCTTTTCTGTCAGCTTCTCTTTGGTTCTCTCGATCCAGTGGTGACTCTGCTTTTCCAGCCCGAGAGACCTGCTTTTTATGCAGTTTCCCCCCATTCGCCGAGCCTGGCAGTCAATCACACAGCAAGGTGGCTGTCCCACCGGGACAGTCACCTCAGTCAATCATATCAGAGTGCGGCATGGGTCTCCAAGCAGACCCTGTGCAGCGAGTCTCAAACCCCTCCCTCACATCCTGTCCCCCCTCAGACATTCAGGCACCCAATGAGGGCTTCTTTGCAGAAGCCCGCGAAAGTTCGGCGAACAAAGGAACCGAATCTTGTTTGACACGCAGAGTAAAACACGAGAAAGACTTTTACAAAAAAGAAATGGCGAATAAACCCAGCTGGAACCGTATAAAAACGTATATGGTCCAGCAGGTTTAAGTTCGAGGCTACCAAGATAGCTTAAAACAATAACATGGCTATTTCAAATTACGGCGGTAGGAAAAATAGGGTAGTTACCACGGCCACCAGCCAAGTCTTAATGAAAAGGGAACGAAACAATGTTCCATGAGAAACAGACAAAAAGGGGGAAGTATTAACCTTTTCCAGAACTCTATGTAAGATAGTTTGTACTGGGTCTGTGAGTTTAAAAAGACTAATAAAGTCAATGGCAACTTTACATGTTCTGAGAGACAGTAGTCAGTCTCTGAAAATGGAGTCAGAGTTGGGAAGTCTGAAAAAGACAACCCTGTGTCACTGCACTGAAGGTGCTGTGTAGCACACAGTAAACATATAATGCCTATGGTGTAGGTGAAGCTCCACAGTCTATGAAAACAAAACTGTTAAACACACACAGCAAAACACATGTAAGAGTGGGAAAAAAGGCTCACACTGTTACCAGGAATAAATCCTAGAAATCCAGCAAAGGTGCTGAGGGATTCTGTAAGTAAGGGAAATCAGCCATTTTGGAGAATTCTCCCTAACATTCGTCCCCCCCCCCACACACCTCATTTGTATTAACCATCTCAAGGCTTGGTGGTCAGTTTGAATCACAAAAGTAGATCCATGCAAGTATGGTCTAAACTTCCTCAAAGACCACACAATGGCAAAACATTCACGCTCTATGGTTGCCCACCTTGTTTCTGGTTCCTTCACTTTTCTACTGATGAAGCAAATGGGCTGCTCCCTACCTTTCTCATCCAGTTGACTAAGGACTGCACCTAATACCTGTATTGGATGCATCTGTCTGCACAATGAAGGGTTGGTGATAATCAGGAGCTCTTAGGACTGGAGCCTGACAAAGGGCTTTCTGCAGGCTTTCAAAAGCATGAGTGCACTCCTGATTCCATCTAACCTATTTAGGGAATTTTGGAGAGGAGATTACATTCAAGGGAGAAGCTATGGTCCCATAGTTCTCGATGAAATTCCTGTAGTACCCAGTGAGACCTAGGAAGGCTCTTACTTGGGTTTGAGTAGTAGGGGTTGCCCAGTTTAGTATAGCGTGTACTTTCCTAGGCAAAAGCCTGAATTCACGTCCTCTTACCTCAGGACCAAGGTAGACCACTTTGCTCTGACCAATTTGACATTTGCTTGCCTTTATGGTCAGATGGGTGTGCTCAAGAGCCTGCAAAACATATCCTAAGTGATCAACACGTTCTTTCCAAGTAGGGCTGAACACTGCAATGTCATCCAAGTATGCCATGCAGAAGTCCTCCATCCCATTCAGAACTTGACTGACCATCCTTTGGAATGCTGCAGGTGCATTCTTTAATCCAAAAAGCAAAACATTAAACTGGTAGAGGCCTGCTGGGGTTGATAATGCAGTTTTCTCCTTGACATGGTCCGCCAGGGCTATTTACTAATAGCCCGACGCCAGATCAAATGTACTGAGGTACTTGGCTGAACCAAGTCTACCCACCAGTTCATCTGTCCTTGGCAAAGGATGGGTATCAGTCTTAGTGACTGCATTTAGAGCTCTATAGTCCACACAAAATCTCAACTCATTGGATCCTGCCTTTGGTACTAGAACAACTGGACTAGACCATGGACTTGTAGATGGCTCTATAACCTCAAGATCAAGCATCTTGTTGACCACTCCTTTGATGTGCGATCTCACATGTTCTGACATTCTGTAACCTCTTCTTTTCACAAGTAAACAGTCACCAGTGAGAATATCATGCTGGACCCAAGGGGTCAAGCCTGATGAAAGTGAAAACAGGGAGGCAAACTGATTTAACAGAACTTTGCACTCCTTCTGTTGTTCAGAAGTCAGTTGAGAAGAGAGATTGACTCCTATGTTCTCATCCAAAGGTTGGCCTCTGAGAAGGTCAGGTAGAGGTTCACTCTCCTCCTCCTCTTGAGCTGAAGCTAGAAGCAAAGCTCCCGCTTCTGGTCTTGAGATATATGCCTTTAAACGGTTGGTGTTAAAGACTCTGGGAGCCTCCTTAGGTCTGCCTAAATCCACCAGATAATTCACTTCTCCAGGTTTGCCCATAACCTTGAAGAGTCCTATCCATTTGTCCTGCAAGACCCTCTGCCTTGTTGGCACCATAACTAATACAAGCTGGTCTTGAGCAAACTCAACCATGCGGGCCTTCTGGTCATGCCAATGTTTGACCAGAGCCTGACCTGCTTTTAAGTTATCACTAGCTTCTGCCATCATGTGTGACATTCTCCTCCGGAGAACTATCACATAGTCAGTCACTCTGACCAGCTTGGGGGAAGGATCACTCTGCAACCCCTCCTTAATAAGGGCTAAGGGGCCTCTGACTGGCTGACCATAGAGAAGTTCAAAGGGACTGTAACCAACTCCCTCCTGAGGGACTTCACTATAAGCAAAGAGAAGACATGGCAGTAGAAGGTCCCACTTTCTTCTAAGGGGTTCCTCTAAAGCACCTATCATGCTCTTCATAGTACGATTAAACCTTTCTACCAGTCCATTTGTCTGTGGATGGTAGGCTGTAGAGAACTTGTAAGTGACACCACATGGGTAGCATGTAGTGCGACATGAAATTGGATCCCCTGTCGGATACCACTTCCTTAGGAAACCCTACTCTGGTAAAAATAGAGCCTTAGCCACAGCCTGAGCTGTAACAGTCCTCATAGGTATTGTTTCTGGGTATCTAGTAGCATGGTCTACTACAACTAGGATAAACCTGTTCCCTGAAGATGTGGGAGGGTCAAGGGGACCAATAATGTTGATACCCACCCTCACAAAAGGAACTCCCACCACTGGGAGAAGCACCAGGGGTGCCACATTCTTGGCTCCACTCTTGCCAGAGGTTTGGCAAGTGTGACAGCTCCTCCATAATTTGTCACTTCTGAACCCATCTTAGGCCAGAAGAAGTATAAGGAGAGCATTTCCTTGGTCTTTTTGAAACTCAAAAAACAGCCAAAGGTATCTCATCGGCCAACTGTAGGAACTAGCGTCTGTTTGCTAGGGGGACTACCATTCTTTTGCAGTCCCCAGGGATAGACTCAGTCGGTTCGCTGTAGAAAGGCCATCTTCCCAGCCAAACTATGCTTTCCAACTTCTTGCCCATCAAGTTGAGAAGCAGCCTGTTGTCGAAGACCTTCGAGAGTAGGACACTCTCTTTGTCCTCTGCTGAAGACTGCCCTGTTGGGTCCACCTTCTGCCAGTAAAGACTGCAGCTCAGGATGGTCAACAGGGTCAAGATCTACAAGCAAAACAGTGTCTTCCTGCAGAACTGACTCTTCAGAAACTGGATCAAACACACATGGATGTACCTCACACTCTGCCTCAGCAGGCGGAGGAGTCACAGGTGTGACTTGGGACAATCTTGGGGATGTCCTTGTTGGTAGCACAGGGGTGCTGTCTGTCTTTTCCTTGAGCTCTTGGGTTTCCCCTTTGCCTCTTTCTTTCCAGAAATAGCAATGAGCAACTCCTTGGAGTGAGAGTGATAGCTTCCTCTATCAATTCCTCTGGAGAGCCTCTCAAGATCCTCTCCCTTGAAGGCCTAGTGAGCTCCTGTTTCCTTTTACTGGGAGGCCTGGGGGTACTGGACACAACTACAAGAGTTTTCCGGTCATTGCCCAACAGGACTCTCCCAGGCACTTCACTCTGCACACTAACAGATATCTTGACAGTCATATCATTACACTGGATGAGAGCTGGTAACTGGGGAAGCATTTGCACAGGGCCTCCAGCTAACTTGGTGAGGCTTTTGGGTGCCTTAGCAACACCCTCCACCTTGACAAATGAGTCATCCACCACAGTTATGCTGGCTCCAGTGTCTCTGATGGCAGGGGTGTCCTGGCCATTCACAAGAACACTATCTTTATAATACTCTTTAGTATTATCTGTGATGGAATTATAGACATCTACATTCTGTTGTTCCCACAAGCCCAGGGACACTAAAGAAACACTAGCTGAGACTCCCAAGGGTTCATCAGCCAGTAGGTGAACGTTTCCACTTGCCATAGGTACTTCTTCCTCTGTGGAGAAGGCTAAGGAGACAGTGTGGACTCCTGAAGGTGTATCCTTACACCTGGGATCCCCTTTCACATGGTCAGTTGACCCACAAACATAACATTTCCCAAATGGCTTGATGAATGGGGGTTTGTTCTGACCTCCATCTGGTTTGGGTCCACATGGTGCACTAGCCTCATTCAGTTTCCCTTGTGGTTTACACTTATGTTGCTGTTTGTGGCCCACTTTTGGATTGGAGGTATTTGAATTCTCCTTGTTATCTTTCTTTGGCTGCTTTCCCTCATCCTTCTTCTGAGTAGCTCCAGAATCCTTGTGAGTAGCCCTCTTAGTAACCCACAAGTCAACTGCCTTAGCTAACGTCTTTAGATCTATCTCCTTAGAATCAGCCTAGGGTGTTTGAGCTCAGGGGAGTAGGCATCATAAATTGACTCCAACATAACAAGATTTCTCATACCTTCATAAGTGTTAACTCTGTAACCCTTAACCCAGCCATCTAAGTTCTTCACACATGCACATACCCAGGTAGCCCAAGGGGTACCATCATGCGTTTTGAGGGTCCTAAACCTCTTAAGGTACTGGGTAGGTGTCTTCCCAAATCCAGCAATTAAAGCTAGTTTCACACACTCATAATCCATCCTATCCACCTCCCCCAATTCCATCACAACATCAGATGCAACAGTGGGTAGCCTAGAGAAGAGCCAAGGAAGCAACTGATTCCCTGTAATGTCATGGATCCCATGGTTATATTCAAACATTTCTCACCAATCCAAAATATCAAGCTTAGCCTCATACATACCCACAATTTCTTTAGGCATACAGGGTCTCTTAGGACTGGAAGACCTAGAAGACTGGGAGAGAAACATTTTCAACAGAAAACTGTTTTATCTCTAAGGCATGGTTCATCTCCATTTCTCTGAGCTTAAGTTCTTGATGCTTTTCTTCAGTTTGAGCATTTAAATGTTTAAATTCCAATTCAAGCCAGAGCAATGTATTCAGGACTGAGTGTAGGACCTGGTGGGGTCCCAGTGGACAAAGATTGAGGTTGTTGAGCAGGTAAGGGAGCAGTGATGCCTACATTGTGGGACACATCTACTTCCTCTAACTCATCAATAATAGACACATTATCCTCATAATTTTCCACATTTTCTGAGGGGTCAGGTATTTCCGAACCACCCTCCAGACTTTGTTTCTCTAACAACATGTCAATCAATTCAGACTTTTTGCCTTTAAGAGAGATTCCTTTCTCTACACAGATTTTTCAGATAATCCACAGTGTAACTAAGGAGGGTCTTATGACTGTAGCTTTCCATATCAGACATGATTAATATTGCTTTTTAGTGATGATTAGCCTTGTAGTTAGTTGATCCAAGGTAATAGCAGCACTTTAAGTGTAATCACTACACTTCATCCTCACCGCTGTACACCAGTGTTAGGCAGAATTATATGCAGTACCCTTTGGGAACACCACACACAATTAGGACTACAAGTGACAGTACAAATTCACCTTTGGTACAAGCCTGTACTACACAGTAAAGTGGTAGTGATGGCTGAGCAGCCAGATGTAGCTCAAGAGTAAAGTTAGCAGTATCAATAGTTACACAAAGGACAGCAATTATTATGATTCAAACAAACACTGAATCAAGGTTTCTGAGTAAAAGAATATACATTTATTTACACATTAGTTATTAAACATTTCACTATTATCAAGCAGTTGAAAAATCACGTTACTAATACACTACACCGCACCTAATAGATTCTGGACAAGTTAGGCTCAAAATGAAGTGTGAGCAAAATGGCACTCCAGCAATTTAAAAAGGGAGGGAAAGACAAAGTTAGACAGAATTTGAGCAGCACCAACAAGCAAGTAAGCAGGGCAATCTAGAAAAAGGAACTACAGTGAGGAAATCAAATTAAAGGGGCCTGGCCCAAAGTCAATGGACCAAAGTCTTTGCAGAGGATCACACAGTTCAGAGTAGTTTGCGGTTAAGTCTTTGCCAAGAGTTCAGAATGTAGTTGGTCAGACGAAAAGTTACTTTAAAGAATAGAGAAGGACAAGCCCTCGGATTGGCGAAAGATTTCACACACTTTCACCAAGGCTGGACGAAACGAACAACCGGGTTAGCACAGTACCTTTAAAGCAGAAGAAAGCTGTAGATGAGGCAGACGTTCCTGGCAGGTCCTGCAGGCTCACGGTTCCTGAAGCGACTGTCGGACTGACAAGAAGGAAGAACGCTGGAGGGTCCTGCACTGCCAAGGGAAGAAACCAGCAGCGGAGCAAAGTGATGAATAAAAGGTGCGCTCCTTAAAACGCAAGCAGGGTCCGTTCCTCCTGGCTATCCGGTTCACTGTAGCTCTGTGCAACAAATTCAACCAGAGGAGGGAGGCCTGGCTAGCAGTTTGGCAAACTGTTTGTTCCCACTAGCTCGAGTGGAGAAGATTCCATGCAGATCTTCCCTGTCGTCGAAATTTGAAAATTCGGACCCGCAACAGGGCTTCATCGGGAGGTTCAGTCATGGTAGAGGTCCTTTTCTGTCAGCTTCTCTTCGGTTCTCTCGATTCCAGCCCCATAGACCTGCTTTTTATGCAGTTTTCCCCCATTCACCCGGCCTGGCTGCCAATCACACAGCAGGGTGGCTCTTCCGCTGGGACAGTCACCTCAGCCAATCATACCAGAGTGGGACATGGGTCTCCAAGGAGACCATGTGCAGGAAGCCTCAAACCCCTCCCTCACATCTTGTCCCCCTCAGACATTCAGGCGCCCAAGGAGGGCTTCTGTTTAGAAGCTCATGAAAGGTCGGCGAACAAGGGAACCAAACTTGGTTTGGCGCGCAGAGTAAAACCCGAGAAAGACTTTTACAAAAAGAAATGGTGAATAAACCCAGCCAGAACTGTATAAAAAGGTATATGGTCCAACAGGTTTAAGTTCGAGGCTACCAAGATAGCCTAAAACAATACCAAGGCTATTTCAAATAACCGTGGTAGGAAAAATAGGGTAGTTACCACTGCCACCAGCCAAGTCTTAATGAAAAGGGAACGAAACAATGTTTGTTTATCACCAACCCTTCATTGTGCAGACAAAAAGGGATAAGTATTAACCCTTTCCAGAACTCTATGTAAGATAGTTTGTACTGGGTCTGTGAGTTTAAAAAGACTAATAAAGTCAATGGCAATTTTACATGTTCTGAGAGACAGTAGTCAGTCCCAGAAAATGGAGTCGGAGTTGGGAAGTCTGAAAAAGACAACCCTGTGTCACTGCACTGAAGGTGCTGCGTAACACACAGTACAAAGATGATGCCTATGGAGTAGGTGAATCTCCACAGTCTATGAACACAAAAATGTTAAATACACACAGCATAACACATGTAAGAGTGGGGTAAAAAGGCTCACACTCTTACCAGGGGAAAAAATAAATCTTAGAAATCCAGAAAAGCTGCTGAGGGACTCAGTAGGTAAGGGAAATTAGCCATTTTGGAAAATGTTCCCTAACAATAGCCACGAGCAAGCTTTCAGGAATCCTCCCTCCCTGGCATATAGATATACACATTCTAAATAATATTGGGGCCCAGCTAGTTGGGTCTTGTTTTATGACTGCGTACTTAAGACAGACCATCCATGCCAAGAGCCTGCAAAGACTTCAATTTGGAGATTACATTCAAGATGTCTTCTAGGCTAAATGGGAAGTCACTGGAATACGCTTTGCCAATATAACTCTCCCATATTTTTGCTGCTACGGGATTAATCATTTTTTAAATCTTTTTCTGATCTATAGCGACTATATTCATTCCAAAATGTTTTTCTATTGTTTGATCTAAACATACTAAACAATAGCTTCCAGTTACCATTCATAACATCTTGCTTATTTGATCTCAACCAATGTTCATATTTAGTTTTTATGGTTGTGATCAGTGCATTATTTTCAGTGCCCCTCAAAATTATGGACCTGTTTGTTTTTTCTATGCAGCTCTCCACTATACAATTTCTTCCTCTTCATTAAGATTGTGTTGTATATATTTGCATGACTTTTCCTATTAGGTATAAAAGCAATAGATGTCATGGCCTGTGCCAGGATCTCCCCCAATGTAGTAACTATTTCCAAATAGTCCATTCAATTTAGGTCATCTATGACCATCGAACACATAGCTAAATTTGACTATGTTTGAATCGGACCATCTAATTCTATTCCACCCTGATGTTACCTGGATGCTCTGTGTACTGGTTACTGTATAATTATATTTCCAAAACTTAAACTCAGATTTCAAGATATGGTGATCACTTAATGGAGTATGGACATGATTTAGCTGCTGTATTCACCTCTTCGCTGTTCCATTCAGGAATATGTAATCTACTCTGGTGGATGTCTTTCAATTAGACCAGGTGTCCCAACCATTATTACCTATTTGATTTAAAGGGTTCAGGTAAGAAAGGCCCATCCCACTTATGCACGCCAGCCATTTTTTTTACCATTATCTCTTTGGATTTTACCACGTAGTATGCTGTTCCAACTTGTGTACATATCACCCAATTCAGCATCACCACCCTCTTCACCCAAGACCACTTGATTACAATATGAGTTTAGGTCTCACCAACGGGATTCCTGCCTTTGGGTAATCGTTACTCCATTGCTCAATTGTGCATTCCACATAATTCATAATTCGATTGTTGTTAAATCCACCGGGTTAGTCCTAAACATTAATTACCAATAGCTTACCCATAGGATCCAAACCATTTATACATGTACTTAGTGCATAGGTGCAGTATCCAGTTTGACTATATTCATATACCTTGTACCTAGACCTTACCTCTGTGCACAACCCTCCAGAGGGACGGCCCACGCCTCTATACTTGTGAATGACCTATACCCTCTGGTATTCCATGCTAACATGATTATACAATTATTTATGTCTGCATTTCATTCATCATGGTGTCTCAAATTCTCTGTGGTCCACCTTTCCACAATCTTATTCTTAACACCAGGCTCTCCCGTACTAGAGCGTGCATTTAGCAAACTAAGACTTTCACTTTGGTAGCCAAGACCTACACTCTTATTTAAGGACTATTTTCTCAACTTTACAAAGTTAAGTTCTTCCCCAACACATTTCTTGCTCACTACAATGTCATAACCTATTTTGCAGACAAAACCACTAATAGTTCTGAAATTATTGGGGATACACATTCTATTATAGCCCAATTTTCAGTACTGAACAGATCAGGTATTTCCACAGATACAATATCAGAAGATGTACAACCTGGGGACGTAGTGTAGTACATTTTGTAGGTTGTAGTTCTATGATTGTCATGGTTTCCCCAATAGGTCAGTTTTGTCTTGTTTCCAAGATTCATCTTTATGATACTCCTCATAATTTAGGCCATTCGACTGTGTTTTTCTTTCTCATTGCCTATACTCAGTTGATTGTGACTCTCTTTCCTGGGTTAACTCTATGGTTTGGCCGGCCTTGCTCTGTTGTTACTTGCAGGCTGTGAAATTGGATTTTCATCTTTTCCTTCTTCATCATTGACAATCAAAGTTTGGCTTCTTGTGCCATTTTTTACATTTGACTGTTAATTTCTGTTTAGCTGATCGTTTCTTTGCATCTCCCCGTTCTTTGGCTTGACTTGTACTCTACCCTCATTAACCGCCTTTTCCACATTATTTCCTCTCTTCTTTGCTTCTTTTGTGTTTTATTTGATTTAAGCCATTGGTCCACAGGACCTCTGTTTTGGGAGACGTTATTTGCATTACCAGATTCTATGACCTGCAGCTCAAATGCTCATTGGTTACTGATACATGTGATGTCACTGGTGTACATTATTGCCAATGAACTCCTGTTTTATTTAGTTAGTTTCTGCTCTATAGCCTTTTTTACCCACTTCCTATTATTTTTGTTTCCTGCTGGTTCTTTTACGTCTACCATAGGTCTGTGTAGCTTTGCTTTCATTCATTACTGTTGAAGTCACTGAGATAGTACTCAGGTCATCACCATTGCTTACTGGTATACTGATTTCACAAACCACCTGGTTACATTCTCCTTGTTTAGTAGTATCATGTGCTTCTGTAACCTTTGTCATGGGGGATCCATTTTCAGGCACGTTGTTCTCCAATATTATATCGACTAGTTTTGCCACAATCCTCATGTTCTTTCATTAGGTATGAACGTAGCACAAATACAGCTTTGAGGATAGCGGATAAAGCAACCAACCTTCCATCCAGGTTAGGTACATCATGTGATATGAATGTTGAGCTTGCCAAGGTATCATTTTCCTGAGATATAAATGTAGTGTCCACTGTTTCTGCTGCTATTTGCTCAAGATCTGGTGATGCTGACAGATTTGGTCTAATCAGGTTTACACAGTGTTGCAATACATTACTCTTCAGTTTTGTTAATGAGGATGGTATTCCCATGGATACTCATCTGTAATCACAGCAAAGGTTTAACCCCCTAGGTGCTAAGGAAGAGTATGCTAATCCTTTTTGCATAGACTTTGTTAAAGCTCAGCAGTTAAGGGGTTAATAAGGAGTTATTATCCACCTCCATGCTATCAATGTCTATCACCTTTACTATTATTAAACTTTTGTTTGTTACCTTCTTGTTAAGTGGTGAAAAACCCTTCAATTTTTGTGTCTGCTCCCGCCCCTCATTAGGACCACCCTTTAAGGGCATCTCAGCATTATCTGGTCTCTCATTGTTATCCTGTGCTATTGACACAGGCAGAGAGGAGGGGGTGTCAGGAGATTGTACATGGATTTGTTTACTTTTCTTAACATAGGAGCATAATTTGGGGGGCATATTTACTCACTCTGTGTAAATGAAAAGGTCTGCGCAAAATTGTGAAGACTCAAGGCACGTACCTTAACTGATGCATGTCAGTAGGTTTAAGTGACATTAGCCCAGGTAGCCCAGCGGAACACAGAGTAGTCTGCAGGCAGGACTGCACAATAGAGCACAGAGCAGCAGATTCCACATCCTGGCAATGTAACGCTTGTTCCGCTCCAATCAAGAGTCTCTGCACAAAGGACCAATTTCGGTCAACAGCAAAGGTCTCCAGAACCAAGGCACACTCTGACACTCACCGACCGACTGAATTTGCTATTGATTTATGCTGTGTGAAGAACAGCTTTGCCAGATCTAGCTTCTTGTCCCGTTCTTACCTATGGCTGCTCCAATAAAATATTTATTTCCTTCCATTATTTTTCTTCCTGCTTACTTACACTTTTCTCATTCATTGATATTTACTTCTCGTCCTATTCCTCCATTTTTGTCCTTCTTATTTGTTCCCATTCCTCATGTCTTTTCCCTGGCCTTGAGATATTACTTCTACATTATACAAGCTTTCATTTATTTGAATCCATGGCATTATATATTAAATGAGCATAAAATGTACTCGCTTTTGGCAAAGTTATATCTATATACAGTTTATATTGTTTACTAATTTAAGACATCATTATACTTATGCAAAACGGAGTATTATAATTGTCCCTTGGAATGTAAAAGAGTTAAATCAACCTATAAAGAGACACAGAATTCTGAGTCATTTAAGCAAAAGCAAAGCTGATATTGCTTGTATTCAAGAAACTCACCTAGACTGAATTAATGAAAACAATAAATTAGGTATAATTTGGGTCAGTCATACTCTTTTCACGCCAGCGGTAGGGAAAAAAGGTCGGGTTAGCATACTTATTAACAAATTAACCAATATTCAACTCATTAAGTAGGAACATGACCCCACAGGTCATTGGTCGATTACTGAAGCCATAGTTAATAAATTACTGGTCACTATTGTCAATATTTAAGGGCCTAATGCTGCTAATACGCAATTTTGAATGAACCAGAACTTGAAAAGTATTCAATTAATCTGTGAATGCCTGATTATTTGTGGTGATAGCAATCAAATCTGTGATTTTGTTCTTGTCCGAAAATCTGATACCACATTTGTTAATTCTAAATTCACCTGACATAAAATAATATACGTTCTACTCTCCAAAACATAGATCCTTATCTAGATTAGATCACATCTCCATTAACATTAATATGCCACTTGTTCCCAAAATGCTCCACTCAGAAATTGGCCCAACTGTTATATCTGATCATACCCCAGTCTTTACTGTCCTAGAATGGGATAGTCAACCTAGCTTCTCTTCCAGGTGGAGATTTAATTTGTTATTATTAAATGATCCCACATTTCTTCAACAAATCAAATTCTTTTGTATTGAATGTTTTAATTATAACAAACCACAAGACACCTCTGTACATAACAATTAGAATATATTCAAAACACCTCTACATGGCTTTATAAAACAACATGTTGCTTCTAAAAAGAAAGGAAATGATAACATCTCAAAAGAATCACTAAGATCAATTAAATTGCTGGAATCATCATACTTTAATAACCCCTCCGATACTCTGTTTAAATCCCTTTTAGCTAAACACATTGAATTTAGTAAATTGAGTTAAAGCTTGTTCCTCTCTATTGAGAACTAAAGCCACATATTATGGTAAATCGTTAGCTTCATACCTTAACAAGAAAAAAGAAAAAAACTGTTATTACTTCTATCATTATTCAACAAGGCATTAGAGTCACTAGTGCTAATCAACGTAACAGCACATTTTATGATTTTTACTCGGATCTTTACAAATCTTATCATATCATTGATAATAATATTATCAACGTTTTACATAATAACAAGACAATTATAGACAGTCCATTAAATATTTCCTTTTTGGACTCTCCCATTTCTTACAAGAATTTCAAAAAGCTATTCTTCATCTAAAAATTGCCAAGGTCCCTGGCTCAGACGGTATACTATTGATTTGTATTGTACTTTACTCTCTCCCAAACTTCCTGAATTATCTTTCTCCTACTCTTTCCCTCTTCCTTGTTAACCCCTCTCTACTCTTGCCTACCGCCCTTTTCCTAACTGAGCTCCGTTTGCTGACTGGTCGCCTGCTGCACCTCTAGAACCACACAGGTCTCAGGCTCTCCCGCCAGTCATCGCACTTGCCCCTAGGCCTCTTCACTGCACCCACCATTTCTGAACTTTTTTAATCATTACTTGAAAATGGTAACCTCTCAGCACTTACCCAGGTCCTTGGACTGGGCACACTTGATTCCTTCCCCCTCCCTTTCTTTCCATGACTGGCACTTAAGTTACCTAGAATGTACTGGGCCTGGACCGCCAGGCTTAGTACAGTAGTTTTTTGTTTTTGTATGTCCCCCTGCCCCTTATATCCTTAACATCTGTCATGCACTTGCACTATCTGAAGTGTTGTTGGCTGAGTACGGTAGCTTTAAAAAAATTAATGTTCTTCTCCTTCTCCTCCCCCTTTGTGCCTTCCATTTTGTCTTACACCTGCACTTGTAGTAAGACCGTCAGGCCACGTTTTCTAGCCATTTCTGCAAAATCATTCGGAAATTTCAAGGCCTAAGACATTAGAAATTGCACTTCAGCATAACACTGTACTCTACATTGGTTGCCTATACCCTGCCCATCGTGCCACCCACTGAAATTGCATTCAGCTCCCAGTACATTACGCCTGATTAGAGAAACCTGTACTTTGCCTACAGTTCATCATGAATCTCATCCTACCTAACATTATACCTATCCTAACGGCCATTATCTCCAATAACACCACCACTCACCCCACTTCCACATCCAAACCACCTTACCCCACTCTGCCTTCATCCGTCACTATGGCCACCACTACAGCCTTCTACAATACAACTCCCAAACCTCTATCTATGACTAAAACGCTACCACCATCAGAACAGATTACGCCAACCTATTTCCTAACACCTATCACTCCTACACAGCAGACAACATACCCTATCAGCAAAGACACCCAACACCTATCAGAGATACTTTCACCTGCCCAATGGATCCTTCGCTTTGCTAGTAAATCTAAGCCTAACCAACCCTTCTCCACCACCTGGAGAAATCACAGAATAGGCAACAGAATCACCAACCTAACATCAGGTCCCAAGCCCTACACCGTCAGACGTAAGCCCAAAACCACCTAGTCACCCAACCCTCCACCACCCCAACAAAAAAGCATTACCAACAAACTGACCAAGGAAACCCACAAAATTAGTGGTGCCCTGATCAATGCCAGATCTCTCGTGGCTCACGCCACAGAAATCACTGAAATCATCACCAATAACCAGCTCGATTTCCTTGCCGTCACAGGGACCTGAACTCCACAAAGCAGCCGGCCCTGCCCTTGCCCTAGCTGTCCCAGAGAATTTCTCCATCATCAGAAAAGACAGAGAAACGACTAAAGGAGGAGGCATAGCATTCATCTACAAATCCAGTCTGGATATGAGGGGAACTGAATCCACACTACACTCCAATGAACTGCTATCAGTTATACTAGGTTTATCGGCTTCCCGCACCGTTGCTATGCATCTGTTATATCGCCCCCCAGGTCCACTAGGGACATTTGAAGAAGATATAACGACCCTCCTTAACACTAACACCAAACCCTGCTCCCAAACGATCCTACTTGGAGACTTTAATATAGGTCTTAATGACCCGAACGACACTAATGCCAGCATCTTAGCTAGTGCCATCACAGAAGCAGGTCTCACCCTCAGGAACATAGGACCCACTCATTCAAGGGGCCGCACCCTGGACTGGATCGCAAACATCAACTGCCTGACCTCTATAACTAACACTGAACCATGCGAGTGGACAGATCACAGCCTGACCTCATTCACCATCCAAGACTACCCTCAAACTAATTTAACCCACCATCCCTAACCAGGAATAGGAAAAACATCACTGTCCCCAACCTCCTGCCCTTGATACAACCAATCACCAACTTTACGAACCTACCTTCCAATCCCACAGATCTGGTTGACTTGTATAATACTACCATTAACTCAGCCATCGACACCATTGCCCCACTTAAACTCTGCAAAGAGAAACCCATTGCTCATTTAAACTTGTGGTTTACTCCCAGCTTTAAAGCCTTACCCATCGAAAAAAGACTTGCTGAGACCCAATGGAAAAACAACCCAACTGACCAGAACAAGCTACTTCTCTCCTCCCTGTCCGTTAAGTATCAAAGAGAAATCATTCAAACAAAAAAAATACACCTTTAATGATAGAATTGAAAATGCCAGCTCTAGCACCAGAGAAATCTTTTCTATCCTAAGGGAACTGGAAACCCCAGTCACTCCCATGGAATCATGCATCAAAAACAAATATTGGTGTACAGACATCCAAAAATGCCTTCTGCAATAAAATAACATTACTCCAAAATGAAATCAATGTAAAAAAAACGACCCTACACAAAATTGCCTTAGAAACTCAAGAAGCCATATTGCAAGAATCTTCCTCCAAACAAACCAGACCCAGCCACCAATTTAAATTCAACTCTATCTCCAGCACCGAGGCAGAAGAGATAATCTCCTCCCTCAAACCGTCTAAATGCCTAGAGGACACATGCCTGGCACCCATCATCAAAGACGCAGCAAAAAACCTTGCTCCATTCATCGCCACATTTATCAATTCCTCCTACATATCTTGCTCAGTTCCCACCAATCTCAAAGATGCCTCGGTACTCCTTCTGGTGAAAAAACCCAACTTAGACCCCAACACCCCCACCAATTATAGGCCAATCATCACTGTACTCTTTCTGCTCAAAATCCTTGATAAAGCTGCCTACCTCCAGATTCAAGCGTATCTGGAAATCAATAACCTATTGGGCACTCGACAATCAGGCTTCAGGCCCAGACATGGGACTGAGACGGCCCTCATTGACCTGAAGAATCAATTAGATGACCGGAAAGAGAAAGGCGAAACATCCATCCTCCGCCGCATTCGATAGTGTCGACCACAATGTCCTATGCAATCACCTCACAACAGCCGCCCATTTCTCTAAAGAAGCCACCACCTGGATAAGCTCAAAGACAAAAGACAAAAGATCCATGAGAGTATTCACACCCTCATCCGCTGCGGACCCAGTACCCATCACATGTGGAGTTTCACAAGGCTCCTGCGTATCCCATACTCTGTATAATATATTTACAAAGCCCCTATTTGACATACTTGCCACCTGGGTGTCTCATACACTAACTATGCTGACGACACCCAGGTTCTCATCCCTATCTCAGGGGACTATTACAAAGACGTAGCCTTCATCAACGAAATCTACCTAACTATTCAAACCTGGATGGCCACCCACGGCCTTTGCCTCAACGACAAAAAAACAGAGCTTCTAATCGTTGGGTCTCCCAATAGACTGACGAAACTCTACGCCCTATACGACTCAGCCCTCATCGATGGAAAACAAGATTAAAGTATCCAAGGAGGTCAATACCCTTGGCTTCTATCTAGATTCGGGTCTCAACCTCAATAAACAAACGTCACTGCGTCAGCCACCAACTACACATGTAAACTGATTTATGCTTGCAAACCATATCTCTCCACGATAAGTTGTATCACAATTGCAAGGGCCTTAATCCTATCCAAAGCGGACTACTGCAATGCCTTATACCTAGGGACCAGCAAACGCAATACCTCTAAACTACAGACAATTCAAAACAATGCCCTAAGAGCGGCCCTAGGCATCCTCAAAACTCAGCACATCTCTCACGTGAGACGAGACACCAACTGGCTCTGCATAAATGACAGAATAAAACTCAAATCACTCAACCCTACCCACAAATGTTTGTTCAACAAGGCCCCCATATACCTCACCGACAGATTTATCAAACACACCTCTACACAACCTATCAGAGTAGCACAATTGAACAGCCTCAGAATACCTAAGCTAAAAAAACAGGAGGTGCCAGTTTCCCAGTCCTGGCCGCGCAACTCTGGAACTCTATCCCTGACTCAATAAGATCCATATCACCCTTTCATGGCTTTAAGACCGACACCAAGAAGTGGCTACAATCCCTTGACCTATGACCACTGGGCTGAGACCCACTACCTCACTTGGCAACCCACTCCGCTATCTGAAATAGGAACCTAGGATATTATCCCAATGTATATATACACATTGTTGCCACACTATTCTGTAAATATATGTATTTATCTGGATATATCTGTATACAACTGCTTATTGTATATTTCTGTACTTTGATGTCTTAACACTTGTAACCTTGCAACCTGTTCTGCGCCCAGATGCCTACGGCCCCGGCGTGCTCCATAAATGAATAAACAATAAACAAACTCTGTATTCCCCTGTTCCTGTCCCACCTTCAAACGATTTGAAGCACTTCACCTGTGTATAAGCGCTCTAAAAACAATTACAATTAGAATCAGATTATTTCTTTTCTCAGGGGCAGAGTTTGGGAATTTTTGGAGAAGCTTTATTAATTTTTTTTCCTAAACCAGATAAATATCCCTCTTATGTCAAAAACTATTGCCCCATTCCCCTTAATTTTGAATAAATAATGTCCACCAGAATAATTGCTAACAGATTAGAAGAGGTAATGCCTAAATTAATCAATGTAGATCAATAAGGCTTTGCTAAAGGCAGATGTCTTATTCAAACACCACCACTTCTTTTTAATGGCCTTTTATGTTTGAATTTTTGAAAGGGCATGGTTTTAGTCCTACTTTTGCAAAATGTATTAAACTTCTCTATTGTTCACCCTCTACTTGACTCTTTATTAATACTACTTTATCTCAATCATTCCCTATCACGCGCGGTCTCAGACAAGGATGTCCACCTTCCCCATATCTCTTTATTCTAGCACTAGAAACCCTCTTACAAAGCATAACATTTAATGATAATATTAAAGGTTTTACCATACAATATATTTTGATCAAATCCTCTGCATATGCTGATGATATTCTTCTATATATATATCAGAACCCTCATCACCCATTCCTGCATTGATGAACTTTATTGATACATTCTCAAAAATCTCCAGATCTAAATTAAATTTTGATAAATCCAAAATGTTACCTTTGACCATTTCTTGTTATGCCTCTGACTTCCCTTTATACAGTATGACATGGTGCACATCTTCCATTAAATACTTAGGCATCCTTATATCAAAATATATCCTTTCCACTTTAGCCCTTAATACAAATATAATTAAAGCTAAAATTAATTCTTTACCTAATCAATGTGCTGGACTATTTCTTTCATGGTGGGGTACTCTAGACTCGATCAAAATTACACTTGGGCCTATTATGTTATAATTATAATTGTTCTTTTATAACGCGTTTAATACTAGAGATTGGTTGTAAGTTCATGATCGGGATTCAAACCTGTGCTGCATTGTGTTGTCTTGCTTCCATGACAAATGCGTTGCCCCTGAGCTATCCCCATTCACGAATTATGTTATATTATCTTTCAATGATCCCAATTATTCTAGCCATTACGTCCTTTAAAAAAATGGCAAGTTGTTATCCACAATTCTTTGGAATAATAATATTCCCAAAATAGCTCTAAACAGCCTTTTTATTAAGACAAATTATTCTACATCATCATAATGAATCACAACTGATGAATGCACCTACTTGGATCAAATTAGAATCTAAATTTATGACACCATTATCACTTTCCCACTTCCTTCAGACATAATCTTAGCCAGGTATTAAGAAATGGCCTCTTTTACAGTCTATGAAAATGCTTGGAATTATTTGACCTGTTCCTTTGTTGTCCAGGATATCACCATTGCCTTTTTATGGTTTAACTGTTTTTTTTCCTTTTAAACCCAACATATTTTGCTGAAAATAATAAAGTTTCTCACCGTAGTGACTACCTTACTCCTAGTCCATAGTCCCCTTTCCTCAATACTTTTTGGACATTCCGTCCTGTGAAACGGGACCGGAGCACTTTTGTAAAAAAGCATCAAATTGAAAAATGTGTCCTTCTTTTCTTTTAACGCGAGCTACTGCTCGCGGCCATAACCCCGACATCCTTAGCTCCGCCCCACGCATCGCCCTTCAGTCCTTTTCTATCGCCAGGTCTGAGACCATTTAACCAATAATAGAGGATACTTATTAGAGGGGACGGCGGGCAGGTGTATGGAGGAAAGGGGACTATGGACTAGGAGTAAGGTAGTCGCTACGGTGAGTAACTTTATTATACTCCTACGTCCCGTCCCTTTTCCTCCATACTTTTGGGCGATTACCAAGCACTCCTTACAGGATAACGGGTGGATGGAACTCCTTTATTGAAAGAGGTTTTTAAGAACAGCTTGCCCGAACTGAGCATCAGCCCTGGAACTCAGGTCTAAGCAGTAATGCTTCACAAAAGCCAATGGGGAAGCCCACGTGGCTGCCTTCGCAATGGTTTCCCAGGGAACATATTTTTGGAAGGCAATGGCAGCTGCCTTGCCCCGCACAAGATGGGCATGAATTCCCTTTGGACGCTGAAGGCCCTGAACGGAATACGCTTCAGAGATACAGGAAGGAATCCATCGGGAGATAGTTGCCTTCGAAGCCGGCTTTCCTTTTGGGTCCCCGAAGGTCACCAAGAGCTGGGAAGAGCTCCGAAGATTAGATGTTCTGTCCAAATGAAACGTAAGCGCTCGCCTTACAGGCAAAGTATGCAGAACCCTCTTTGCATCTGAAGCCGGTTCTGGGAAGAAAACTGGTAAGGAAATAGACTGGCTCAGATGAAAATCAGATACCACCTTTGGAAGGAAAGAGGGATTGGTCCGGAGGACAACCTTATCCTTGTGAAAGGTGAAGAATGAATATTCTATCAACAAGGCCTGAAGCTCACTTACACGCCTTGCCGAAGTTAGCGCAATCAGAAAGGCCATTTTCCATGATAGGAATTTGAAGTCTGCCGAAGCTATGGGTTCAAAGGGTTTATGACATAAAGCAGAAAGGACCACATTCAGATCCCACTTACGGGCTGCGCATCGGTGGATACAGATGCAACAGACCTTCAAAGTGCCTTTTAATGACAGGGTTTGTCAAAGAAAAAGAGCAAGAGTCCGTGGACAGGTAGGCGGCAATAGCCGACAAATAACTCCTAAAAGACAAAACCTGCATGCCTGAAGCTGCCAGATGAGAAATGAAAGACAGTACTGTGTCGATAGCAGCTTCTCTGGGGTCCAGCTATTTTGCTAAACACCAGTGAAACAGAGCCATTTGCTCCTATACTGAGACCTGGTCGAAGGTTTTCTAGCCGATTGGACAATACGCATATTATCCGCAGAAAATTTTAAACTCTCTAAAGATTTGAACTCAGGCACCAAGCCGCCAAGCTGAATTATTGTGGGGAGGGGTGCCACAACTGCTGATCGCTCTGGTGAAGCAGGTTGGGAATCAGCAGAAGCCTGACCGGTGAGCAAACTAACAGATGCTGAAGCTCCGAAAACCAGAATCTGGCTGGCCACCACTAGGCTATGAGCTGGAGAGTGCAATTCGACTGAGCTTGCATGGCACCCTGTGAATCAGAGGAAGAGGCGGGAAGGCGTAGGCCCTCATGTTGTACCACAGAATCTCGAGAGCATCCCCAAGGGAAGAGGCTCTGAGCCCGTTCCTGGAAGCATAAAAATGAAGTTTCCTGTTCAATGACGTCGAAAAGGGGTCCATTTCTGGAGTGCCCGAATGGCGAAAAAGTTGAGAGAGGATCTCTGTGTTCAGCTTCCACCCGCAGCTGACCACCGCTCACCGGCTGAGAGAGTCTGCTGTTACATTCAGCTGGCCCGGAATGTGTACCGCCAACAGCCAAACACCATGCTGGACAGCCCATTCCCAAACCTCAATGGCTAGATCTACAAGGGGAGGTGACCTGGTACCCCACTGCTTGTTGACGTAAAACATAGATACTGCATTGTCCTTGCGGATGCAGATCACCTTGTTCACAATCCCTAGCTTGAACGCTTTGAGCGCTAGGAAAATCGACAGAAGTTCCAGATAATTTCTGTGAAATAATTTCATCTTCACAAGTCGAAAACCTGAAGATGATCCATTGTCACGCCCCACCCGATAAGGGACGAGTCCGTTGTAATGGTCACCTAGGGGGAGGGCTCCTGAATGGGCACACCCACCAACATATTGTTGGAAGAAGACCACCAAAGGAGATCTGACATCATGTAGGCTGGAACCCAGATTATTTTGGTGTCCAGGTCCACCGCCTGGAGCCAGGAGCTCCGAAGAGCCAACTGCATAAGTCGCATCTTGAGACGCACCAGGGGAAGAGCAAGCACACACAAGGCCAAGAGGCCAAGAAGCCTCTGGAACCAACAGGCAGACAGGCTCTCTGACTGAATGAAGACTTGACATGTGGTTAACAGGTGCGCCATCCTGTCCACCGTCAAGTACACCCTGCAGTCGATCGTGTTTCAACGAAACCCAGGAATATCTGGTCCTGAGAGATTGTCACAGAGGATTTCCGCCAGTTCACCGACAGCCCAAGATAGAACAGGAGCTGAAGGAGAGACTGAAGATTACTCGAGGCTTTCACCGGACAGGGACTGCGCAGAAGCCAGTTGTCCAAATATGGATACACATGAATACCCTGTAGCCTTAAAAAAGCCACAACGACTGACATCATCTTTGTGAAGACACGCAGCGCAGAGCTGGGACCAAAAGGGAGCACTCGAAACTGATAGTGCTCCTCTCCCAGGGAGAACCGCAGATATTTCCGATGCAGGCTTCAGATCAGGATATGCATATCAGCATCCTGAAGGTCCACAACGCTGAGCCAGTCGCCCTTCTGAAGAGAGGATTTTATTTCGCAGGGCGTAATCATCTTGAATTTCTCTTGGGGAAGAGAAAGGTTGAACTGGGAAAGGTCTAGAATGGTGCACAGGCCAGCCTGGTTGGGTTTTGGCACCGTAAACAGACGAGAGTAGAAGCCCTTAGGGCAATGGGTTCTATCGCCCTTAAATCTAGAAGCTTCTGGACCTTGGCTCTGAGGGAGGGCATCCCCGACTGCTGAAAGGGAGGATTGAATGGTAGGGTGGGGGGAAGGGGCAAGCAGAAGCCTGCCCGAACGATGGACAAAACCCACTGGTCATCGGTGACAGTTTGCCACGCCTCCAGATGAGACGAGATTCGTCCTCCCACCGAAGTCTCGTGCAAATGCAAAAAAATATAATTTTGTAGACTTTTCGGCAGAGAGACTATCTGTCCCTGAAGTGGAGGCTGAAGACGAGAGAAAAACTGACCTCGTTGCTGTCTCCAACGGGATTTACCTCTCGGCGGGTCAGTCCTACGAGACCTGCGGTCATGGAACCCTCTTAAGCCTGAGGAGTGCCGAAACTGGGATCCAGATCTCTGAGCGTTGGCTGGGGCTTTCACTAGCACGACAGAGACTTGGCAGTTTGCGTGCTGGCCTTAGTCTTGGTGAGCTCGTCATTCATCGAAGAATGAAACAACTCTTTGCTGAAGTCTTCCAATCTGTCAGCCGGAATGCACTCTTGGAAGTCAGCCAAATCTCTCCACAGTTTCATATTCTCCGCCGCTAAAATGAACTTTGTGTTAGCCTGACGCAACTGCAACGCTGAGTTGGCAAAAGTCTTCTTGCCCAAGGAATCAAGTAATTTGTCCTCCTTGGACAGAACCTGAGCCGCAGCAGTGGAAGTCGCAGAAGCCGGCTTAGATTGCAGAGTGGCGGCCGCTACCACCGTCGAGGACGGGAGCGGACATGACGACAAGGCTACTTCGTTGGAGGTGTGAAGCCTATAACGGGCGTCAATACTTTTATTTATGCATAGCACGGTGTGGGGCTTATCCCTGACCTTGCAGGCCTCGGCCAGAACGTCCCTCTGGAGGAACAGGCCAGTGCGCTCCTGTGGAGACAAGGTTAGTGCCCCCAGTAGCACCGACTTCCTGTGGAGCAGATGCCTCAGGCAGTCCAGGAGTGACATCATGTCCAGTACCCGGTCGTGAAATGCTCTGACAGAGCAGGGCTGGTCTTCACTATCCTGATCTGCCAAGGGGTCGTCTGGAGCATCGGGGGCCCCCGACTGCGACGTGACAGGTTTCAGATTGACATCACGCTCTGCTGAGGACTTGTCCACCGGTGACAAGGGAGGCAGAGGCGGAAGAGCCAGAGAAGGGCCGGCAGGCAGAGGAGGAGCTACCGCCAGGGCGACAGGCGCCATGACAGGAACTGCCGGGGCGGGGAATTGAGTCTGAGGGCAGATTTCTCTAAAGAGGCCCTTAAAGTATTCCCTCATGGGATCAGAGTTCATTAGACTCTGAAATTTCCCCAAAAAATAATTCTCTGCCAAAACCTTAGGTGCTGGAGCGGGCAGAGGCCTCTCATGAGGGGCATAACCCCACAAACGCAGTAAAGAGGGTGTCATGATGCCTACCCCCAAGCATCCGGACCAAGCCCATCAGCCCCGGGAGCAGGCATCTAGACATTTAGTAAAACCTCAGCAACCCCCGGCTAGGGGCTATCTGGGTTCAGTCCTGGCGCCTTAGGCGCCAGGCTCATAGTAGGAATCAGTCCTGGCGCCTAAGGCGCCAGACTCATAGGGCCTCATTACGACCCTGGCGGTAAGTGAAAAACGATGGCGGTAAATGGTTACCGCCATCGTTTTCCGCCAGGTCCGATCATGACACCTGACCGTAAACTACGATGCCAATAGCGGCATCGTAGTTAACGCTGCCGCTAACTGCGCTAAGGGTGCGCGCACGCGACCGTCCACACCGTACTTAGCGCCATGGCGGAAAGGTACGCAAATGCCGACCCAAGCGGACATGCACCTAACGCCATCACCGAGGCCGCTAAGTACCTTACCGCCATGGTGCAAATAACGCCATCGCGAACCAACCGTAAAGGGCCATGTCAAGTGAATGCAGCTGCCACAGGTGCACAGAAACAGCACAGGTGAAGGCAATACAGACTCAGGGGAGTACAAAAAGAGCACACCCCACCCCTACCCACACCCAGTCACACTCCACAATGATGCCAATACGACTAGCAATGTTGGGGCTGGAGGACCTGATAGCAATGCATGTGCTACTACAACAGCAACAACAACAACAGGCAGCACAGAGGAGACGCAGGAGGAGGAGGAGGGCAAGGCAGGCCCAGCAAGCCCCACCAGCACAGCCAGTGCCACCACGCAGGCAGCCCCCAATCCCACGCATCAGAGCCAATCCAAACAACCTCACTGCTGAGCAGATCCACACCCTGTACCGTTTGGACCGGGACACCACCACCGCCATCGTAGACATGACACACAACGACATCGTCAGCATGATAGAAAGTCCAACCGCCATCCCCCCCCTACTGAAGGTAGTGGCTGTACTCCACTTCCTGGCCACAGGCACCTACCAGCACACAGTGGGGCACCTGCATGGCATTTCACAACCATTATTCTCACGAACACTCATCCAAGTGCTCGATGCCCTCCTCAAGCACACAGATGACCACATCTCATTACCACGGACTGCCCAGGAGATTGCAAACACCAAAGTGGGTTTCCATGCACTAGCCAGCATACCCGGTTGCATTGGTGCCATCGACTGCACCCATGTGGAATTGGTGGTTCCACGTGCCATGGAGGTACCGTACCGCAACCGGAAACAGTTCCACTCTATCAACGTGCAAATGGTCTGTGACTCCAACAAGATCATCACACATTGTTGTGCCCGATTCCCCGGATCAACCCATGATTCACTGGTCCTGAGGAACTCCACAATACCACGCTACATGGAGCGACATGCAGGCCCAAGATCCTGGCTACTCGGTGAGTGCAATGTCATGGAAGTGGGCATGGGAATGACGTACCAGTGCATACTCCACCTGGCAGAAAGGGGGGGGGGATGATGCATACTCCACCTGGCAGAAAGGGGGGGGGGGTGATGCATACTCCACCTGGCAGAAAGGGGGGGGGGATGATGCATACTCCACCTGGCAGAAAGGGGGGGGGTGATGCATACTCCACCTGGCAGAAAGGGGGGGGGATGATGCATACTCCACCTGGCAGAAAGGGGGGGGGATGATGCATACTCCACCTGGCAGAAAGGGGGGGGGGATGATGCATACTCCACCTGGCAGAAAGGGGGGGGATGATGCATACTCCACCTGGCTGTGAGTAACACAGAGAACGGATACAGAGGAAGGGCACTCACAATGCACACAACCCCTCTGCATACATAGGGTGATGGCATGCAAAACAGGCCATGGCAGCAATGAGCATATACTGGTTGCATTGTGTGAATCAATTAGTGCATGTAGAAGTGAGCCAAGGTAACAGTTCCATGCCAGCCATGGTGGAACATCATGTTCCTGATCAGACAACATGACTGACACATACATTCTCGCCTACATACAGGTGATGCAGCCTATCCCCTGAAGAGGTGGCTCCTCACGCCAGTCCGGAACCCGCAGAACCAGCACGAGGAGGACTTCAACCGTGCACATACACGTACTCGTGTGGTCATAGAGCAGACATTCGGCCTCCTGAAGGCACGGTTCCGAAGCCTCAGCAGGTCTGGTGGGGCACTCCTGTATGGCCATGAGAAGGTGGCAAAGATCGTCATGGCATGTGTCATGCTGCACAATATGTGCGTCAGACGGAATGTGCCCCTGCCCCCTGACGCAGAACTGCAACCACCTGACGATGAGGATGAGGAGGGTGCAGATGGGGCGCCACCACATGGAGGAGGCGATGCACAGGAGGGGCGTGCCATGCGCCAAAGTATCATCGACCACTGCTTCTAGCACACACGGCTGGTGTTTATCGCATGGAGACTGCACTTGGGGCACTGTGTGTCTCTGGGACATGCACACTGTGGACTGTACACCAATAAAGCACACATACGCAATGAAAATGTCCACACATTTCTTTTTTGGAAAGAAAAAAGTGTATTGGAACTATGAACTGTCGTGTCACACCCCCTCCCACCTCCCCCCTGCACACCCCAACACACCCCCTCCCACCTCCCACCTCCCCCCTGCACACCCCAACACACCCCCTCCCACCTCCCACCTCCCCCCTGCACACCCCAACACACCCCATGTAGCTGTCAACAGATGCCTGTGACAGTGTCCACAGGCCGTCACAAGCCCCCTCTCCCGGCCCCCGGGGCACCCCTGGCTGTGGAGCGCAGGTTGCGTCCGGAACGTCGCACGGGGCTGCTCTGCGCAGAACTGGCAGTGGAGGATGTCCCTGGCTGCCCCTGTGCATGCAGCTCCTGTACTGTGTGGGTGAGGTCAGTGACCGCACGACGCAAGCCCGCAAGTTCGGCACAGATGTCCCTGGACATGGCCTGCATGGCATCCCTCAGGGTGGCAGTGCTCTGCGCCACTTCCGCCCTTAGTGTCTCCGTGGCCTGTTCAATGCTAAACCTAGCCCCCACACATTCCGCGGCATGCTCATCCAGCATTGCGGACAGTTGATGCTGTGGAGTGATGGAGGGGCTGGTCCCCTCCTGTGGAGTGTGGACAGGGCATGGGGTGGAAGGCCACTCCTCTGCCTCAGTGTGCCCCTGTGTGTCGCCCTCATGGGGGCTGGCGTCTGAGAAACAGGGGGAATGTAGTTGGTCAGTGGGGCTTCTGACCTCCTGCTCCATGTCCGAGTCAGAACATGCAGCTGTTGCAGCTGTCTCCCCGATGTTGCTGCTGGCCGCTGACCCCCTGCCTTCTGTGGCAGGCAATGTCGGTGGAGGTGGAGCAGCTGCTGCTGGCCTGCTGCCAACAGGGGTGCTTGCCGGTGGGACCTCCGGTATGCCTGCAGTGGGACCTGCTTGTCGTGGGGTCTGCCTCACTGCAGCTGAGGTTGAGGGTGCAGGGAGGTTGTTGTTGGACTTCGCTCTCTTCGGCGCAGGGGTGTCCTGGTCCTCTGGGTGTGATTCTGTGCCTGTGGTGGAGCAAAGGTGGGAGGGCGTTATTGATGGGTCTACGGACTTTGGAAAGACAATGGTTGACATTATTTTGGCCAGTGGATGAGGCAGATTTCAGGCAGTGCCATGCAGGTTGTCTCCTTTTAGTGTGGTATGTGGATGCAGGTATGCGGGTGCCAGCAGTGTATGCAGGGTGGTGCTCGCATGTGGCTATGGGCAGTATTGATTTGTGTTGCATTTACACTCTAGGGCAACCTTGTGCTACACATGATTGGACTGCTGTGACTATGGCATGTCTTGTATGAGGCACCTACCTTCATCGCCTGATGTCGGGGCTCCCCTTTCCATCCCTCCAACGCCTTCGATGGATTCCATGCCGATGGTGGTTGCACAGATCTCCTCCCACGGTTGGAGTTTCAGGGGGGATTCCGACCCTCCACCGGTTCCCTGGGCAAGGTTGCGGTTTGCTGAGATGACGGCTCTGACCCGTATGCGCAGGTCATCCCAGCGCTTCCGGCACTGCTGTGGGGTGCGGTCCCCACCGCGCTGACGCGCTCAGCCACCAGGGCCCAGATGGCCTTCTTCTTCCCGATTGCTGTCCTGGTCATTTCAGGGGAGAAAACAACACCTGCGTTGTCCTGCAGGGTCTCCGCTAGCATGCAGAGTTCCTCCCGGCTGAATCGCTCCTGGCGCTGGCGGTCACATGCCTTTTTCACGGATTTTGGCATTTTCGGGAACTTGGATGGGTGGGTGTTTGGTTGGGACAGGTGTCAGGGTTGGGTCTGGTGTTGTTTGGTAGGATGGCGATGGATTGTGTTTTTAAAGATGGCCGACGGGCTGCTTCCCGTTCCGGCGCGATGACGCTATTTCCGGTTTGGCCTTTTACGGCCGCCGCTAATTACGGTGGCCGTAAATTACGGTGGCCGCTACTTACGCTGGCGGAAGGGCACCTTGCTCGCTTAGCGATGCCGGTAGGGGCCTTTTCCGCCATGGCGTTAATTGCATTACCGCCATGGCGTAATGCTCGTGCGCGATGGGTCGTGATGTGGCGCTCTTTACGCCATCGTCCCACGGCGTAAACGCTCATTACGCCATGGCGGTAATGACGGGCGATTACCGCCAGGGTCGTAATGAGGCCCATAGTCATTACTTACCTCAGGCAGACCATGCTGCAAATGACTCTAATCCAACATGAAGCCTGAAAGGGACTATTTTTCTACAGGGACTATTTTTTACTCGGGTGTGGTTCTAGGGACTCTTACCTGGGACTACTTTTGAGGCTATTTAAACCACACCCGACCAGCAACACACGCTTTGCGTTATTCTGCATCCAGCAGCGTAACACTCACCGTGCCTGCAGCCTGCATCCAGTCTTCTGCCACGCCCGCCTCGAATCTGGAGCTCCTAAAACAAAGCGGAAAGAAAGGGACAAGGTTAGAAAACAAACTTATTTCTATACCACACCTGATTCTGGATCCATCTTGTCTCCAGACCTGTAAATAACATCATTTCTGCATGCGCCGCACCTCCAGCTGCAGCGCTGCGCCATACTCACCAGTCTTCACAGCATCCTTCGGGTCGGCGCTGCCTCCATCATTTCTTCGCCGAACTTCGGCACCTAGGAAACAAAAGAAAACCACAAGGTGAGCCGAGGGAACCAACAAATATAATTCTTACCACCACAGACTTACCTGATTTACCACCGGAGGCATCCTTTTGTGACTCTCCATATTTTCACGTGCCGCCTCTGTAAAGAGGGACAAAACAACACGTTTTCCTTGTGCAACGTTTACCGGACAGCGCCGGGTGACACAGACTCTTACCTGAGCGCCACCAGCTGCCACAAGAGCATCTTTTCACGAGCCAGCTGCAAGACCAGAAAGGAAGGGGGGAACAAGAGTGAACATCGGACATATTGAACTCTATGAACTTAATACTTACTGGTCCTCACCAGGAACCTCAGAGTCAATACTCTCCGGAACTCTCCCGAGCCTTCAAACCAGTGAAGTAACTGGAATCGACGCGTCCCTGCAAATCCACGCAGGATGGAGAGCTCATCTTTCAAGAATATAAGGTGAGATTGCTGTGAGAGCATTTCCAAGGTGATTAGTTGGGGAGGACTGTGGGGGTGCCATCACTTGAATCCACAAGTGGCTAAATCCATCTCTCCACTTGCAGGAGAATATTTCTACGGGTTAAGCAGACAAGATTAGGAGGGCAGATCCAGTCAGTCATCGCTGCACTACGCATCACATGGGTGGAGACCGCAGCTGTCCGGGTCCGACCGACGCCCCTGTGGGAGCCAGGTGAGCGTAACAGAACGCGAAGCCTTTCTACAAATCCCCACCCGGGCGTTATGGAAACCTCAGAAGCCGACCAACTAGCCCTATTGTTAGGGGAACTTAGGGCAGAAGTGCACTCCGCGCGCCAAGAGACTATTGCCCTCAGGAGAGAACTGATTATGTCAAAGGAGCGCACTGATGATCTTGCTAGACAATTACTGCAAAACCAAGCTGGGCAAACGCCATTACCTGGACTCGAGGGGAATCCAACTCCTGTTTCATCGAGCAATCCTGTGCAAGTGGTTCTACCAGGGAGCATTCCTTTAGCTCCACCCAAACGTTTTGCTGGGGACCCAAAAAAGTTCACCGTGTTTATGAACCAATGCCGCTTGCACTTTTTATACAGACCTGGAGCTTTTTCGAACGACCAAACCAAAGTAGCCTTTGTACTATCATATCTTAGTGGCAGCGCAGCGGATTGGTCAATTCCATTAGTTAACCAGGATGACCATCTTCTTCGGGATTTTCAAGGTTTTCAATTGAGCATGGAAAGACTATTTGCCAGATGTTAGGGAGAATTCTCTGTTTAGGCTGAATTTCCTAACCTAGTGAGTCCCCCAGCAGCTTTGCTGGATTTCTGGAGTTTGTTTTTTCTCCTGCCAAGAATGAGACTCTTTTTCTCTCACTCTTGGACATGATTTATGGTGTTCCTTTGAATGTTAATGTGTTTCATGGGCTTGGGGTCTTTTACTCCATAGGGTCTCATATGTTTTTCTTATGTGTGTTACACAGTACCCTCTGTGCAGTAACACAGGGGTGTCATAGTGACCCCCCAACACAGACTCCATACCCTGGGACTGATTACTGTCTCCCAGGGCATGTAAAGTCACCATTGGCTTTGCTAGTCCCAAATTACGAACAGAAGCCAGTACAAACCATCATATTGTGGACGTACTGGTCGGGGCAATTCGATTGCCCCGGGGTCTGTTGTTCGAGGGGGCACGTCTCCGTCCCCCCTGATCGGGTTTTGGCTGGTGGCAGTGGATACTACTTTTTATATTCGACCGCGCATATATCTCTATGGGATTTTCCCATTGTTCGAGGCTACCAACTTTAATTATTTAATTCTTATAGCCTCGAACATACCGCCTGTTTATTTATTTAATATTAATTCACCGGTTGGTATTTTCTGCCACAACTCGGTTTTAAAATGCTGTTTGTGTTCGCCTCTGTAACTCCAAACCAAAGGTGGAGCCCTTTGTTCCACTTTTGGCGGGCTTCTCCACAGAAGCCTCCAAAAGTGGTGCCTCTCTGTCTGGGTACCACAGCGGGTGTGGGAGGGGGTGTAGGCACCCTGGACTGAGTTACCTTTGTAACTCAAGTTGCACTCTGGTGTGATTGGCCCAAGTGGTGAGCCGGCCGACTCACCACTTAGCATGTTTGATTGACAGCTAGGCTCAGTGAATGGGGTGTGCTGCATAAAAGCAGGGCTTTTGGGACTGGAACTTCAGAAGTCGCCACAGGACCTGAAAATCCGACGAGGGAGAAGCTGAGCCGACCTGCTATGACGACACCACCTGTGGAGCCCTGCTGAACCGACTCACCACTTCCCAACGACAGAGAAGATCTCCCGGCTGGAGAGTCTTCTTCCCCTGACTGGTGGGCACAACCAGTTTACCTTCTTTTTCTCGCATACCAGGACGTCTTGTGGTCGAACTGCCCGTGCCAAGCACCCCGGCAACCGGATAGCCACTTACCACTGGACCGCGAATAAAAGGACCGCTCCTTTTAATTGAGAACTCCGCGGCTGGTTTCTTCCCTGGCAGTGCAACAGACTCCTGCTTTCCTCCCCGACAAGATCCTCTCTTCTCCCGGACGAAGCACTGACTTGCACCCGCTTCCTGGAACAACTGCCCCCGCTGGAGTATTCTCACCATTTTAAGGTACCGTGTCTGCCAGGCCTCCCTTTCTAAAGATTGCTACAAGGTAATAATAATCCCTTAACCTTCTGGACTGGGCTGGCCGCTTTGACCATCTAACTGGTCCCTTTCTTTTTGGTCCAACTCTTTCTGAACTTGTTGCGAGACTTTTGGGCACTTTGAACCGTGTGACCTTGGACACATTTCGACTGGAGCCTCTTAAAGTGGGTCCTGCCTTGTTAACTTTGACTTTACGGTTTTAACCTGCCTTCTTCTCCTACTGTGTTCTTCCGAAAGTGTTGGGATCTGTTTCTATCTTTGCTCTGCCTTTCTCTCCCTTTTAAACCGATTGATTAGAGTGCCATCTTTGTTAAGCGCTCACCGCTGTCTGAAAATAAGTGTTGCTTTACTTAAGACTCGTCTAACTAATTGTTGAAGGGAGTGTATATCTTTTAGTGACCGTGTTTTTGAACTGCTTGATATTAGTGCCAGTGTGTTTTATTAGATGTTTTTTTAAATAAATAATGAAATCTCTTTTACACCAAGCTCTGGTCAGTGTTTGCTTGTTCTACTGTGTTCTTTTGACCTATTGTGAATACTCTGTTTACTGCCTAACTCTTCTTGAGGGAAGTCTGACTGCTCAGCCACAGCTACCAAGTGAATCTGTGTGTTACAGACTGCTACCAAGGGGGTTTACTGCCAAACACCTCTAGTCTTAAATCGTTTGCAGTGGTCCCAGAGGAAACTGCACAGGTTTCTGCCTAACACTGGTGTACAGTGGTGGGATTTGTATTGAGTATACACTTTAGTGTGCTTTTTGAATACGTTAGGACAACTAACCACAAAGCTTAGCACTAAAAAGCTGATTTTCTAACTATGCCAAAACTGCTAATTGCTTAAAAGTATTGTGTAGACATAAGAATCTCTCTGAGAAGGGCAAGAAAATGGAACTTATAGAAAGATTGTTAGAAAACCAAAGTCTGGGTGGTACAGAGGAATCTACCCCCCCCCCCCCCAGCAAATGTAGAAAACAGTGATGGTATTGATCTGAGTCAAAGTCTTGATAATGAGTCAGAAGAGGCAAGTGAACCTAATTGAGTTAGTCACTCTGAGCCTATGTCTGCCTTATCAACTGTACCTATTGGGCCTATACCAGGTCCTACATGTAACCCTGCTTATTTTGAACTTGAAAAAATGAAGCTTGAATTAGAGTACAAATGTTTTATTACTCAATCTGAACGAAACCAAGAGCTAGAGTTCAGAAGAATGAATGCCCAGGCTGAGCAGAAGCAAGCTGAATTAAGACTCAGAGAAATAGAGCTTAATCATGAATTAGAAATCAAAAAGTTGTCTGTGGAAAATGCTTCTCTCTCCTCTGGTTCCTCTAGGAGTTCCAGTCGCAAAAGACCCCGGATGCCTAAGGAATTAGTGGGTATGTATGAACCTAAGTTGGATGTGTTGGATTGGATAAAAATGTTTGAGTATAATCATGGGCTCCAGGACATCACAGGGAATGAGCTACTTCCCTGGTTGTTCTCTAGGCTTCCCCCTGTTGCAACTGATGTGGTAATGGAGTTGGGGGAGGTAGATAAGAAGGATTATGAATGTGTGAAACTATCCTTAATACCTAGATTTGGGAAGACCCCTTCCCAGTACCTTATGAGGTTTAGGACCCTCAAAAAGCATGATGGTACCCCTTGGGATACCTGGGTGAGTGAAAGTTTGAAAAACTTAGAGGGATGGATTAAGGGTTACAGGGTTAACACTTATGAAGGAATGAAGAATCTTGTAATGTTGGAGTCAATTTATGATGCCTGCTCTCCTGAGCTCAGACAGCACTTGGCTGATTCAAGGGAATTAGATTCCAGGAAGTTAGCTAAGGCTGCTGACTTGTGGGTTGCCAACAGGGCCACTCACAAGGATTCTGGGGCTACTCAGAAAAAGGATGAGGGAAAACAGTCAAAAAAGGACTCCAAAGAGAATTCTAATAATTCCAATCCCAAAGAGGGCCCCAAACAGAACAATAAGGGTAAACCACAAGGAAAACCAAATCAGAGTCGTATACCCTCTGGTGGTAAACCAGAAGGAGGTCAGAACAAGCCACCATTCCAGAAAGCATTTGGTAAATGCTTTGTTTGTGGCTCTACTGACCATGTGAAAGGAGATCCCAGATGTAAGGGTAAACCTTTAGGGGTCCAGCGTGTCTCCTTAGCCTTCGCTCCAGAGGAGGAAGTACAAATGGCAAGTGGAAACTTCCCAACGACAGAGAAGATCTCCCGGCTGGAGAGTCTTCTTCCCCTGACTGGTGGGCACAACTAGTTTACCTTCTTTTTCTCGCATACCAGGACGTCTTGTGGTCGAACTGCCCGTGCCAAGCACCCCGGCAACCGGATAGCCACTTACCACTGGACCGCGAATAAAAGAACCGCTCCTTTTAATTGAGAACTCTGCGGCTGGTTTCTTCCCTGGCAGTGCAACAGACTCCTGCTTTCCTCCCCGACAAGATCCTCTCTTCCCCCGGACGAAGCACTGACTTGCACCCGCTTGCAGGAACAACTGCCCCCGCTGGTGTATTCTCACCATTTTAAGGTACCGTGTCTGCCAGGCCTCCCTTTCTAAAGATTGCTACAAGGTAATAATAATCCCTTAACCTTCTGGACTGGGCTGGCCGCTTTGACCATCTAACTGGTCTCTTTCTTTTTGGTCCAACTCTTTCTGAACTTGTTGCAAGACTTTTGGGCACTTTGAACCGTGTGACCTTGGACACATTTCGACTGGAGCCTCTTAAAGTGGGTCCTGCCTTGTTAACTTTGACTTTACGGTTTTAACCTGCCTTCTTCTCCTACTGTGTTCTTCCGAAAGTGTTGGGATCTGTTTCTGTCTTTGCTCTGCCTTTCTCTCCCTTTTAAACCGATTGATTAGAGTGCCACCTTTGTTAAGCGCTCACCTCTGTCTGAAAATAAGTGTTGCTTTACTTAAGACTCGTCTAACTAATTGTTGAAGGCAGCGTATATCTTTTAGTGACCGTGTTTTTGAACTGCTTGATATTAGTGCCAGTGTGTTTTATGAGATGTGTTTTTAAATAAATAATGATATCTCTTTTACACCAAGCTCTGGTCAGTGTTTGCTTGTTCTACTGTGTTCTTTTGACCTATTGTGAATACTCTGTTTACTGCCTAACTCTTCTTGAGGGAAGTCTGACTGCTCAGCCACAGCTACCAAGTGAATATGTGTGTTACAGACTGCTACCAAGGGGGTTTACTGCCAAACACCTGTAGTCCTAAATTTTTTGCAGTGGTCCCAGAGGGAACTGCACAGGTTTCTGCCTAACACCAGGCATTCACAGGGACAGGCCCTGGATAACAAACTTTTATCATTACGACAAGGTAACCAGGATCTACTAACCTATATCGCCACTTTCAATAGGTTAGTGGTGGAAACCGGATGGCCAGAGGTAAAACGAATTACATTATTTCATCGTGGACTTCGGGATGAACTCAAAGATGTTTTGGCGGGGGGCGCTGTTGAGCAGCCGTCAAGATGGCTGCCTAGCTCTTGAGCTCCGTGCACAGCCGCTCTTCATCCGATGACATCTGCGGGCTAATGCAGTGCTGCGACTACTCGACCGACCCACTGGCATCCCTATAGCTGTAGCTACGTGTCGATGTGATCCTGACTCGGATCGGACCTTGGGAACCGGAGATCCACTCTGCGAGACCCTCGGGCCTACCCTGCCGCATCCCTCCACTGGCCCGCCTGCGGAGACGTACATCGCTGGGCCTGTGATCTGTGCCGGGAGCGCCGCGGACTGGGTCGCACTCTTCGCCGGACTGGAGGCCCGCTGTCGGGCCGTGCCCTCCGCCGGCCATCCTGGATTTTCTTTGGGCTTCGCTTAGCCCACTCTCCCCGACCGTGAGGCCCGGCACTAGGAGGCCCCTGGCTGTCCCTCCTCCGCGCGGCTCGACACTTGGACGGGGCGCCTCTCCGGGAGGAGCTGCGCCCACTGCTGGTCTTGGCGGCGGCGTTTGACTGGGGCCCCGCTAGTCTGACATCAGCGGCCTGGTCGTGCCCTACGACCTCCGCTCTGCACCATTGCCGAGATCGGATCTACCTCCGGCGACACCCGAAGACCTGAGAAGCTACACCTACTTCCCGACTGGACACTTGCGGGCTACATACCAGGTGAGGGGCTGCTGGGGCTGCGGCGCGCTGAGGCCCTCGTTACCGCTACAGGCCATCCTCGACCTGGGCCTCGGTCTCCGCGCCGGGCGGCCCCGGCTGGCTCCCGCGCCACTCTGATCGCTCTCCGGGCCCGTGTCCCTACATCCCAGCGGACTCGGGTCGGTCCGCTCCCGCCACTCTCCGGACTAACACTGGGGCCCACACTCTGGCGCGGCCTGCTGATCATCACCTTCACCTTCACGGCCCCATGCAACACTCGCATAAGTACTAAGGCCCACACTCCTTCGGTTGGTACTCTCCATGGTGCTCACTCCGGGCCTGCTCTGGACACCAGCATCACCCTCCAGAGCGGTTGGATCGCGCCATCCCTGCTGCTACTCTATACCTTCCTGACGCCACAGCTCCTATCACCTATGTCAGGATCTGCTTGAATCGGCGAGCTGGACCATTGTCATCTGCCTTGAACCTCTCCTGCTTCTTCCCACACGAGTCTTCACTTTGGCCGCTCAGGGCCCCGCCACGACATTCACGATGTCCAACAGATCGAGGAATAACAATAAAACCGGGGCCATGGACAAATTCGCTAAAGCCGCCCTGAGACCCGACTTGGCCCACGCACCATGCGACCCTGCTGATGAACCGCCGGGCGCAGAGGCACCCACTACGGACCTCACAACGATAATGGAGTCCATGGCTAGAAACTTTGCGGCCTTTCATGAAAAGCTCAATGACATTAATGCCAATGTAGCCTCACTGAGAGCCAAACTGGACCAGCAGGGGGCCCGAATCACGGAGACCGAAAACAGGATTGGCACCAATGAGGATAATATATCTACACTCCAGGGCACGGTGTCCACTCTGGTCTCGGATATGAAGGCGGTCAAAGCCAAATGTGATGACCTCGAATCTAGGTCGCGCAGAAACAATATACGCATCGTTGGTGTCCCTGAAAATGCGCTGAAGGGTCGACGGGAACTAGCGGTCGAGGATCTCTTGAAGGAACTACTGGGTAATCCGGACATGTCTCCCTTCTTTACCATTGAAAGGGCCCATAGGGCGCTGTCACCCCGGCCTAAACCCGGTGACTTTCCGAGACCCATCATTGCCAAGGTCCTGAGCTTCAAAGACCGCGACCTAATTCTTCGCCTCGCACGGGAAAAAGGCGAGCTACGTTTCGACTCGCAGGTCATCAGGATCTTCCCCGACTTTTCCACCGGAGTTCAGCAGGAACATCGCCAGTTCCTTGGAGTGAAGAAACTCCTCAGGGAAAGGAACATCCCATATGCCATCCTCTTCCCTGCACGCCTGAAGTTTACGTTCGACGATAAACTATACTTTTTTACAGTGCCTTCTGAGGCGGTTAAATTCATTGAGGCACATGTTCCGCTCCATCCTCTGGCTGATGACAACATGAATAACGAGTGAACTCTATAATTGCCTTGCAATGCCTTGATACTATGCTAATGTGTGGACTGAGTCCCGCCTCTCTCGGTTCACATATGCGAGCGACCACACCTCTGTATCCACTTGTATGCAATGCTTTCCTATGTGGGCTTAAGTATTGCTCCTTGAGGAGCAACTGTCACCTCGCCCAAGTCACTCTACCACACTTACTCCTGCTGCTTTCTAATATGCACAGCTCCCGTGGTCTGGCCGCAACCGTTGCCCTCTATCCACGACCACTAGAACGTGGTTCCTCTCATAGCTTCGCTTGAGCTGGGTTGCTGAATCTCTGTGATATGTGTGTTGCTCGCTGCGCTCCATGGGGCGGGACTGGGGTATCAAAGTATTGCCCGCTAACAATGTTCGATTTGTAACGGAACCAATGGTTCCTAGCGTGCTCCCGCACGGCAACGGCGCACCCCACTGCGATTGCACTGTTTTTGTATACGCCCTTATTGTGGGCCAGCCCCTGTTGGGCTTTTGCGCAGTCTGGGCCATGTTGGGGTCGGCCCGGCTCTACACAGTCAAGGGTGGGTATTGTTCACACTGCTGTAGTTGGGTCAGCGGTGAGGGTGGGGGGTGGGGATGGGGTATTCGAAAAAAACGGCACACTAAGGCTCACGGCACGCACACTGGCAATACATAAGCGCACTCCCGACCTCAACCCCGACAGTGAGCACTGCTGCTATACCTGGGATGTTCATTGATACGGGTACACCGGGATTAGAGATCCGCCATTGACATGTCTACCGTTATAATGTCCTGGAACATTCGCGGATTGAGCAATCACACCAAGGCCCGCAAGATCATGGCCTTTGCTAATAGACATGGCTGCAGGATACTACTCCTGCAGGAGACACACTCCAATGCCCACATTCCGGGCACCATGGCCCCGTTGTGGGGTCCCAATAGATTCTTCACTTCATACTCCTCCCAATCCAGGGGAGTCCTCACAATGATTCACAAATCGATCAAATTCATCCTGCACAAAAGCTACGTGTGTCCCGAGGGTCGCTATATCATATTACACTGCACGATGGTGAATAGAGAATACCTACTTGTTAACACATACTGCCCCAACGTTGACTCTCCTGAGTTCTTCGATGCGGTAACTGCCATACTGCTGGGCTACGTGGGGGTCCAGATTATATGGGGGGGTGACCTAAACCTTATTCTTGACACTGTCTTGGACAGGACTGGCACGTCCTCCCGAGCCCTAACAAGTGCCGCACGCAGGTTGCGTGGCCATATGCAGACGCTCAATGTCTGCGACGCCTGGAGGATAGTACACCCCGTGTCCCGGGAGTACACTTATTACTCATCGGTCCACGACAGTTCGTCTCGTATAGACCTGTTCTTAGTGTCCAAGGAAACCATGGGTGGGTTGGAGGGGTCCTGGATTCTCCCCCGCACTCTATCTGACCACGCTCCAATCACACTTTCTGTGAGGCTGGGTATACCCACTCCGACTCTGAGCACTTGGCGTTTCAAATCTGAGGCCCTCAGGGACATCGTCTTTAGGGCTGATATACTTGCAGACATTATATCCTTCTTTGACCACAACTCTCTTCAGGACACCTCAGCCGCGGTTCGGTGGGAGGCTTTTAAGGTATACATTAGGGGGATGTCCATCTTGCGGGAGGCCGGGGTACTGAAAGCTATCCGAGCCAGCCTCGATCGCTCTGAAGCTAAACTGAAACAGCTGGAGCAGCAATGCTCCACTGGCGCCGATCCCGCCTTACTTCTCCAAATCAGCGAGGAACTGCAGGCATATAATACGCTCGCTACCAATGAAGTCCAGTACTTCAGCCGCCCACAGGCTGCCAGGAAATATGGCGAGGGAGACAGACCGGGGAAGACATTGGCAGGAGTGGTGAGGGGGGAATTTGGCCGAGCTCAGATCACCTCCATCAAAGATGCATCTGGCAACGCACAGTGGGCTGACCAACAGATCTTGGAGATATTTACCGAGTTCTACAGGTCTCTCTACTCCCAGCCTCACGAACACTCCGAACGACACATGCGCGAGCTGCTTGTTCAGATCCCCACCACCGAAATCTCCCCTGCTACCCGCGACCAGCTGGACTCCCCGATAACGCTGGACAAAATAGTAACCTCCATATCTAACCTGCCCAAAGGCAAGGCGCCGGGACCTGACGGCCTCACGGCTGAGTTTTATCAAGAACACGTGTCCATACTGGCTCCCAAGTTGCTCGAGGTCTGGGTCGAAGCGCTCCGCTCCTCTATTCTTTCCCCGTCCATGCGTGAGGCCGTCATCACGGTACTGCTCAAGCCTGGCAAACCGGACGACGAATGTGGGTCTTACAGGCCCCTTTCCCTCATGAACCTAGACACGAAAATCATTGCTAAGACCATAGCTAACCGCTTTCTCCCCATTATGCCATATCTAGTCCACAAGGACCAAGCGGGCTTCGTTCCCGGCAGGTCCACCTCACATAATATAAGAAGACTGTTCAATGTCATGTCTCGTATAAATCAAGAGGCCCAGGCCGTGGCGGTCACTCTGGATGCTCAGAAGGCCTTTGACATGGTCTCCTGGAACTACACGTGGCTGGTGCTGGAGACGATGGGAGTTGGCCCAAACATGATCGGGTTCATTAAGCTACTATACGCCTCCCCTGTGGCCCGGGTCAGAGCCAACTCTTTGACATCCGACCCCTTCACACTCTTCAGGGGTACCCGGCAGGGCTGCCCCTTCTCCCCGATCCTCTTCGCCCTCGCAATTGAGCCAATGGCGGATTATGTCCGTGCTCGGCATGCCCGCAAGGGGATACGGCTGAAGGATGACCCCGAAATCATATCCTTATACGCAGATGACGTGCTATTATACATTAGAGAGCCCGCGACCCACATTGACCCCATACTTAGGGACATCACCCGTATCGGTACCTACTCTGGCTTCACGATCAATTACTCAAAGTCGGATATCTTCCCGCTCACGAAATCTACCCAACAACCTACCACTGAGTACCCCCTTCGTTGGTCTCCGGACGGTGTCAGATATCTGGGGGTGCAGATATCCTTGACCAAATCTACTCTGATAGCCGACAATTACTCCACCGCAGCGCAAACTGCCGAGGCCAAGATGTTAAGATGGTGGTCGCTCCCACTATCCATGGCTGGTCGTCTCTCCCTAATTAAAATGATCCTGCTCCCCAAGCTTCTTTACACTTTTAGTAACGTTCCCGTGTGGCCTGGGAAGGCCTACTTCACTAAATTGCATACACTATGCGCTCAGTTCCTATGGCACTCCGGTGCAGTGCGCAAGAAGTGGTCTGACATGGCGCTCACCTATAAACAAGGGGGGTTCACCGCTCCGAATCTGTTACTCTACTGGACTGCGGCCCAGGCTCAACATGCCACCCATTGGTACCCGGGCTCCCCAACGCGACCACATGTCAAGTTAGAGCGACTAGCAGCCGCCGGCACCAACATGATGTCCCTTATATTACATCGCCATTACACACCTGATTCACCCATTGACCCTGTCGCCACGACCATCCACGCATGGGAACGCTTGCTAAGTCCGACGGACGGGCCCCCTCCCTACTACAGATGGCTCCCGGTGTGGCGCCTGCCTGCACTGGAACCTACACACGATAACGCCCTGGCCCAACACTGGGGAACGCTGGGGTATCAAGCACTGTCCGATTTCTACCCAGAGGGCAAGTTCATTGACCCCCACACATGGAAACAGGGCCACACCAGATCCGCCTTGGAGACCCTCCAGTACTATAGGCTACGGGCAGCGTTCCGCACTGCATGGCCCTCATTTCCCGATGAGCCCCCGGATAACCCGGCGATCGCATACATTGCCAACTCAGGCGGCGCCCGTAGTGTCGTCTCTTCACTATATAGGATTCTTCAGGAGTCCATCACAACTCCAGCACTTAGGGCGCGTGATGGCTGGGCGAATGAGCTGGGCCTGGAGTTGTCTGATGGCGACTGGGGCGCAATGTGTCTACATACCCAAAAAGTCTCCTTCAATTTCCGCTACCGAGCCATACAGTACAAACTTCTCAATAGGCTCTACTATACTCCACACAGGACCTCGGCGTTCGCCCGAGCCACTGGGACCGGGTGTCCTCGCTGTGGATCTGAGGGGGCTGATCACCTGCACATGTTTCTGTTTTGCAGGGAGCTATCTGGGTTCTGGGAATGCATCTTGAAAACGCTTTCTGACATAGCTGAAACTGTGGTTGATCCTGACCCCTTGTCGATTCTGTTTGGGGTCTGGAAAACTGATGGAACCAGGCGCCTAGCTAAGTTCCTAAACATAGGCTGTATGATTGCTAAAAAGTGCATACTCCAGAGCTGGAAAAGCCCCGCTCCCCCGGCCTTTCGGAAATGGTTGCGCTTACTCACCTGGTCACGCAATTGCGAGGAAGAATACTTGTCCATGCTCCCCGCCCAGTCTCGCCCCAGGAACATTTGGGCTGCATTCAACACTTACCTTAGTATCCGGGACGAGGCCACCCCCGAATCTGGTCTGTCTCCTGCCCCGTCAGGCTCTGATCCCACTGGGTGAGCCCCCACCTTGTTCCCTTGTCTTTGGATTGTTATGCTCCCTCTCAGATACCGCCCGGCTGTCCATGTTGTGATTGCTGTATCCCTTTTGATATGTTGCTCCAAGATGTAACTGCTATGTACCTACTGCCTTGTGTGTGCCTTGTGTACTTCTGCCGTTCAAAAATAAAAGTTTAAAAAAAAAAAAAGATGTTTTGGCCCAAGTTGTGAACCCACCTCAGGATTGTGCAGAATATATAGACTTAGTAGTCCAGTTAGACCACCGACTTCAGAATAGAAAGGATGATTGAGCTAAGTTCGAGAATCGGGTATTGGTTAAACCCAATGTTACCCTCAAAGGAACAGATGTATCAGAACTGATGCAGATCGGGGGGGGGGGTCAAGGGACCCTAACTCAAAAGGAAAGAGAAAGAAGACGGCAGATGCAATTGTGTCTGTACTGTGGGGCCTCAGGACATTTTCTACAGGATTGCCCTATACAAACATCTAAAAAAGTAGTCGGAGTTGCTGATAAAAATCAAACAGAGCCTGATTTGGGAAACGAACACGCCTGACAAGCATAGAGGTCCGCTTGCCGAGGTTGAAGAAGGATACTCAGACCTCGCACTTCATCATGCCAATGGTCCTTATAGATCCAAGGCAGCCATCACGTCTGCACGCAGTGAGGGCATACATTGATAGCGGGGCCATAGGAAACTATGTGGACCACGAGTTGGCTTCTAGGATGAATCTATCTCTCTGCAAAAAGACCACTTCGGATGTCATCACCGCAGTCGATGGAACTGAAATGGCCTCTGGGCCTGTAACTCATTCCACCACAGATATGACACTATTGGGTCAGGATGGGCATCGAGAGACTATTGTGTTTGATTTAATCAAAGCCCCAAATAATACTGGGGATACCTTGGTTGGAAAAACATAATCCTTGTATTGATTGGCGAGAGAAGAGAATAACCTTCCCGGATTGTGCACATACTTGCTGCCCAAAAAAAAAAACCTTGAACCAAGGCCTGGCCACAGTCGCTACTACAGTCGTGCAGTTACCTCAGGAATATCAAGAATTCCAGGATGTTTTCCAAAAGGAACAGGCAAACACCCTACCACCTCACAGATCATACGATTGTCAAATCGATCTCATACCCGGTGCACAACCTCCATGTAGTAGGATCTACGCCCTTACGGAACCCGAAAACCTTCACCTACGACAATACTTGGACCAATACCTTGCTAATGGCTTCATTCGTCCATCCAAGTCCCCTGCATCTTCAGCTTTGTTCTTCGTGCCTAAAAAGGAAGGTGACCTCAGAACGTGCATAGACTACCGCGCAATAAATCAGATCACGGTTAAGAACCGATACCCATTGCCTCTGATCCCCGAATTACTAGACCAAGTAAAGGACGCTTGCATCTACACTAAATTAGATCTCCGAGGGGCATATCATCTGGTACGTGTAAAGAAAGGCGACGAATGGAAGACTGCTTTTCGCACTAAGTATGGCTTATTCGAATACCAGGTGATGCCCTTTGGGTTGTGCAATGCACCAGCAGCCTTGCAGAATTTTATGAACGATGTCCTTCGTGAACTCATTGACGTCTGTGTTGTTGTATACATAGACGATATTCTAATGTACTCCTCTTCAGAATCAGACCATGTGAAGCACACGTGCAATCCTTGAGAAACAACGCAAGTACAAGTTATATGCAAAATTGGAAAAATGCGTTTTTCATGCTACAGAAGTTGAATTCCTTGGATTTATCCTGACTCCAAAAGGAGTCCGAATGGACTCTCGAAAGGTGGACGTAATCCTCAAGAGGCCATCACCCAGTTCAGGTAAAGGGGTACAAAGCATGCTCGGATTTGCTAATTTCTACCCCAGATTCATTCCGGATTTCTCACATGTTGTACACCCTATCACAGCACTTTTGCGAAAAAACAACTCTTCTTGTGGACCGAAGAAGCTGAAAAGGCCTTCCAAGAGCTGAAAGCGAAATTCACGTCTGCACCTGTCTTAAAGCATCCACGTCCCGAACTTCCATACATAGTTGAAACTGATGCATCCAGTTTAGCCATGGGAGCTGTCCTGTCCCAGAAGAATCCTGAAACCGGTCAACTTCACCCAGTAGCATTTTGGTCCAGAAAGTTCTCGGCACCCGAGTTAAACTATGCAGTTACCGGTAAAGAATTATTAGCCATCAAATCCGCCTTCAAGGCTTGGTGGCATTATCTTCTCGGTGCCAAGCATACCATTACGGTAATCACCGATCACCGGAACTTGCAGTATTTAAAAACAGCCAAGGCCCAATCGTCGCGTCAACTTCGATGGGCATTGTTCTTTGCCAAGTTCGTTTTCGTGATCACTTATCGACCAGGTTGTAAAAATGGCAAGGCAGATGCCTTATCCCGAATAGGGCTGGGAGAAGCATATGCGAACACGGAACCGGTGCCTATAATTTCAAAACAAAGAATTCTTGGCATAACCACTCTACAGACACTAGAGGATATTCAAGTAAAGATCCAACAACTCTTCGATCCAACAGCCGTGCAGGACTGGGTGAAGAAAGGCCCGGACTACTCAGTCATCAATGACCTACCTTATTATCAAGGGCGACTATTTCTACCACACAAGGAACTACAAGAACTAGTCATCTCCAATTATCATGACACCCTGATGGAAGGACACCCAGGTATCGCAAAAACTGAAGCTAAAATTAAGAGACAATTCTGGTGGCCCACCTGGCGAAAAGACGTAAAGTCATTTGTAATGTCTTGTGGCATTTGCGCCCAAAACAAAAATCAGAAGAAAAAACCAGCTGGCCTCTTACAACCTTTGGATAGTCCACCTACACCATGGCACACATTATCGTTAGACTTTATTACATATCTACATCCATGTAATGGATTTAACACTATTCTAGTTATTGTGGATCGTTTTTCCAAGATGGCCCACTTTATTCCTCAATTCTGGCCAAGGAGTTCCTCGAAAACATTGTTCGAATACACGGATTTCCTTCCGTATTGGTCTCTGACCGAGGTAGTCAATTCATTTCACATTTTTGGAAGAAATGTTGTCAACTGGCGCAAATCGACGTGAGGTTATCAACCAGTCACCATCCCCAGACCGATGGTCAGACGGAGAGGACCAACCAGACCCTTTGAACAGTACCCACGTTGCATGCTACACCAGACCGAAAGTAATTGGAAAGATATTTTATGGATTTCCGAGTATGCATACAATAACTCTGTACATTCAGGAACCGGACAAAGCCCCTTTTATACCATATATGGACACCACCCTCGAACCTCAGAACTAGATTTGCCTCAGCATTTAGAAAGGCCTGCAGTTAGTCCTTTGCATTCTACTATTTTTTTTTTTGTTTGTTTTATTGGTTAATCAACGTTAAACCTTTAACATTTATCCCAAGAAGAAAAAAAAAGGAAAAAACATCATCCTTAGATCAATTTTTTGCTTTCATGTCCACACTTCAGGGTCCTCAACAGGATTCCCAAATATAATCCTTCAGACTATTCTGTCCTGGGTCGCTACTGTATCACTTTCCTCCTGATCCAGCTTTAGGGATTCTACGAACTTTAGAGCATCAAGTGTCCGCCCAACTCTTTCGACTGTTAGGAGACGCTCCCAATATTCCTCTTCAGTTTCCAAGGAGATATTACTTGTGGAACTTCCCAAGTATGAGTGGCGTTTTGATGCCAAGGCTGGACATGTTAGCATCACATGCTTAACAGATTCGATTTCGTCCTTATTTCTGCAGAACCTGCAGAACGCTGATGATTTTTCAATAAGTCTTCTTCTCAGTTTTACCTCACGGGAGAACCATATATTGAGTCTACAGCGCAACAGCAGATCTCTGTAGTGTTTAGATGGAAATTTCTGTAGGTACGGTGGGAGGATGTTAAGTGCTTTGCGTTCCCAAATGATGTTAGGACACCAATTTCGTAACAGTTTGTTCTCCTGAGTTTCCTCCCAATCTTTCTCCCGTACAATTCGTTTAGCCTTGTCCGGTTTGCACTTCAGGATATCATCCGAGATGCCCAGCTGTACCAGGGTTTCCTCACATCTCCTTTTCCACTCCTGCAGGATTATATCTTCGTTAGGTAGGCCGGGGCTTGCTAGAATTTTGTAAGGCTGCGCTGGTTTGTCCAGAATACATTTCCGGTATAAGGATAGGGATTTCCATATCGTGATTGAGACCATGGATTGAAGTCTTAATTCTGATCTTATAAGTACTAAGGGAATCGAATTAGGTAGATGTAGGATCTTGCGCCAAAAGTAGGACTCACATAAGTTCCAGGTATCCCATCTTAATGCTAGAAGTGATTCTGCTCCGTATGTTAGTACGGCCACCACCTTTTGCTTATAAAATGTAATGATTGGCAACATTGACAATTTTCCATACCTACGGTGTAGGAATACCCCTTGATTGGTCAAAGCTACCAATTTTTCACGAATCAGGGTATAGTGGGCTTGTTCATTACAGTTCTTATTTATCCTAATACCAAGGTATATGGTAGTTTCCACTACCTCCAGTTTTTCGTTTTCCAACATCCATATCTGTCGTTTCCCCGCTGTTTTCTTCCCACGACACAAATTCATGCATAAAATCATCGATTTCTTTATGTTAATTTGCATGTAATTACCTTTTAGATAATTATTAAAGGCTTCGATTCTTCGCTGTAAGCCTATTGGTGTCTGGTCAGCGAATACCACGTCGTCTGCATATAGCATCCACGGGACTTCCATTCCATTTATCTTCGGAGGGAAAGCACGAATTTGGTCTTGTGCTGTTTTCATGTCCGCCATATAGAGGACAAAAAGGAAGGGGGGCAATACACATCCTTGCTTAATTCCCTGAGCTGTTTTGATTTTCCTTGATAGCCCACCATTCCTAGTGATTTGAACCTGAATTGAAGTGTCAGTGTAGAGAGCTTGGATCGCTACCAACAGGTCATTCGGGCAGCCCCAAGTACTCAGTTTTGACCACAGGCGCTCTCTGTTTACTCCGTCGAACGCCTGTTCAAGGTCAATAAAAGCCAGATAGATCATGGTCTTCTCTTTCAGTGCTTTAGCCTTTAATAAGTTTATCAAAAACAAGTTAAGGGCAGTGCCCACGCCGCTTATAAAGGCTGTCTGTCTTTCGTCCAAGATGTTGGTTCCTGAGGCCCATTTTTTAAAATTCCTTAACAGGATGGACGCGAAGAGTTTACCGATAGAGTCCAACAATGCAATTGGCCTGTAGTTCCTTGGATTACCACGATCCCCCTTTTTACAAATGGGAACTATATATGCCTCCGTCCACGTAGTTGGAATTTGTCTGGCTTTCATTATTTTTTGGAAAAGTGCATATATCAGGTCAGACCAACCTTCACAGTTCTCTTTTAGCATTTTGTTGGAGATACCGTCAGGGCCTGCTGCCCTGGAGGTGCTGAGATTTTTAATGAGCATCAGTATATCATCTCTATCGAATTCCAGGGCCGAGGCAGGACCCTTAGGTCTTATCTCTGGTCCAGTCTCCTTGGTAGTTCCTTTAAACAGCGCAGTATAATGCCGGAACCAAATGTCCTCTGAGACTTGATTGACGCCTAATGCTGACTGGTTCAAGTCTCTATTATTAATTAGATCCCAAGTGCATCTTGTGTTGTTTGTTGATATTGCTGCCAGCATTTTTTCAGCGTCTCTTTGTGTTCTTAAGAAGCGAGTTGATCGCAGCCAGTTCTTATAAGTTTGCCGGCATTTCCTCAGAAGCTCTTCTTTCTCCGTGCTGTTAGACTTTTTTATGATCTTGAGTTCTGCTCTATATTGCTTTCTTCTAGTTACTACGAGTTCATCATAGGCGTGCTTTTTTTCGATGATGTTCACTTTCGCTGGATCATACTTAACCACAAATGCTTCCAACAGCCATTTGTATTCAACTGACTCTTCACCTTTATTAGAGGCTTCTTGATAGTCATGTACCAACTTCGGTATGGCTTGATTTTTTAATCTCAATCGATTTCTCCCCCACGAAACTTCGGTCTCGCTCCATTTGTAAGTCCTTGTTGTTAATCTAATATCCCACGCAAGTTCAGTTCTCAACAAGCTGTGGTCACTATTAGCTAGCTTGGTTATTGTGAAAGATTTAATCCATGGAAGCGTGTTTCCACCTATGAAACAGTAGTCTAGGCATGCAGCGGTTTTTCCGCTATGCCATGTGTTTGCACCCATTAGATCGCCTCTGGTCTGGCTGTTTAGCATCCTCATATCACGGATAGACATTTCCTTCATCCATCGACTTTCGTTTCCTCGTAGATTTTCTATCTCCCTAATTTTACCATCCTTATCTAGAAGTTTGATGTTTAGATCTCCATTTAATAGAATCAACTTATCTTTGTCTTCAGTCATGGACTTGTCAATTGTATTCATGATGGATTTTAGGTAATTCCCCTGGCTCGGCATGTTTTTGCTCCAATAAGTATTAATAAGAGTCATTTTTTTTTAGTCCACCTGTTTCTCTGCTTTAAGTGCAATTGATAGGATTTGCACATAGGGATTAGGTATACTGTGTTCCAGGACTTGTGGAGAATCCAATTTTTTTAGCACCATCAGACCCGCATATGGTCTACCTTTAGGACCCTTTTTAGCCGGGTTAAAGTAGACTTCATAGCCCTCACATATTGGGGCTTCATGCAGCCAGGACTCCTGAATGGAGATTAGATCGTAGTTGGCTAGGAAGCCACTATCCTTCGAGAACAGATGTTGAAATCCTCTGGTATTGCATGAGGCACAGTATACCGATCTATATTGGTCTTCCTTGCTCTATTGCTTCTTTTTGGAATTACAGGTGGTCATCGTCCATTGCCGATCATTAATTTTGAGTTCCGGATAGTTCCGGTTGAATTTTCTCTTCCTTGGATTTTCCAAGTTAGCCACTGTGAATCTCAGGTTTTTTAATTTCTCAGCACGGTACTCCTTGGTGGGGGATTGCTCGTTAAGGATTTTTCCTTCTTTTCTAATTTTTTTCTCCTCCCCCTCCGTCTCCTGTACTTTTACATCTCTTTTTCTCACCTCCTCGCTCACTCTATCATTTGATTTAAAAACATGAGCCAATGGTTTTTCCCTACCAAGCTCTATGGGCTCCGCCCTGGGTCTTCTTCCACCCAAAGTTGTATCTTTTGAATTTATATATTTGGTATCCCGGTCCCAATCTTCTAGGCGATAGCCTTTTTTTTTAAGATATTCATTGGCCTTCAGAAACTTCTGCTTGATTTCATTTGAGGTAAGATGTAATATTACTTGGTCCGTCCTCTGTTCCCTTAGGAATTCGATGACTTTTATGTCGTCTGATGAAATTTCCCGAAGCGCTGGAATCTGCTTACAGAGAGCCACCACATAACGTCTATTTAGAAGGGCCTTTCTAGGTCCATTAGATGTAGTTTCCAGCTTCAGATAATATACTCTGGAGACAGATGGTTTCTTTTGAAATGGAGCGTGCGACCTTTGTCTTGTTTTATCAACCATACAGTCCTTTTCGCTGTAGGTGATTCTTTGCTCAGGGCGAGTATTTTCTTGTTGAAATCGTACATTCATTTCTTTGTAAGCCAACTCTTTCCTTTTTTGTTCCAAGGTTTTGAAGCACCAGAGCTGTTCATCATTCTCATCATGATCTTTTTCAGGAGGGGCAGCTTTTTTTCTTATCCCCCCCTGTGGACTTAGTAATTGGGTCCTTTTGAGATTTCATACCCCCTTTCGAGGATAAATCCAAATCGACCGTGTCCCAGTTATCAATTGTCTTCCAATCTGACGGACTGATTCTTCCCCACTCATCTTCATCACTAATTTTGTCCATGAGATCGATCAGGTCACTCAAGTCCGCAGATTTATCCAAATCATCCCTTTTGTCGTCCACAGAAGGCTCCCTGATTTTAGATTCATTCACTCCCTCGGCCTCCATACTATCTAATTCACCCAACGCCAGTTCTCTTCTTGGCTTCTTAATACATTGCAAATTTTCCCTTCTCAGAGGAGTTCTTAAATTCCTCAAGAAGGCTCTTGATCCATTCACCTTCCGTTTGAGCGTTTCATTTTTTGATTTTTTTCCATTTTCTTTAGTTTTATTAACCCACTCTTTTCCCAGCCGATGTTCCTTCTCTTTTATGGTTGTGCCTGAGAAAATCGCAAAATTAGGTTGCTCTTGTTGGGATTTCGGATCTTTTTTTTGATCTCCCTTTGAACCAGGGGAAATAAGAATTATTTACTCACGAGGTGTCTATAGTGCGTTGCTTTGTTTCAATTTCATAGTGCCTTTCCCTCGGTTTAGATTTTCCCCCGCCTGCGGATCCACTTTATTTTGTTTATGCAAAGATCTCATCCATTTGCAGTCTTCAAGGACTGCTTCCATAAGCAGTGACTTATCACTAGCATCCCTTCTTGCTAGATCACCGAGGCGGTTTTGCCAGAGCTGAGTTTGTTCAGCTTCTTTATTTATTTGTATATTCAGGTTCTGTAAGGACAGATCCATTTGCATAGTTGCCTCCTTTATTTGCAGGTTCGTAGTAGTAGCTTCTTGTACCGAGTCTTTTATCACCTCATAAAGTTTGAGAAAAGGCACTAATGAAATAGTCAGCGAGGTCATGATCACTTGTTGGATATGTTCCATGTCCTTTGCTCTTTCAGTTATACAGGCTTTGCTGATTAGTTGGGTTATTTGATCTTTTCGTAGAAAATCCGAATTCGGCACTGGATCTTCCATTGCCAACGTCTGGGTCATTTTAGTTGTCGTACGAGGTCCACCGACTGGAGGTTGTGGTTTTGGAACTTGTTTTCGGCAACCTGAGCTAGTGTTGTTCTTCTCGGGATCAGTGTTTCGCTTCGCATCATCAACCCGCTGATTTATGGCGGGTAACTCAGAATCGGCGGTCACAAAGGACTCCCTTTTTCAAGTTCCATGTCCAATGCTGCCATCCTCTCATTTATTAAAGAGAAACTCTTCCTTTTTTCCCTTTGAATTTTCCCCGTCAGTAGCGTAAGGTCCTGCATGATTTTACTCGCAAGGCTAGAGTTACTCAGGTTAACTGGTGGCAGCAGTCCGGACCCTTCAGTTCTTAAAGGAGTCATCCTTTCAGTATCATTTTGAAGGTGTTTATCTAAACACACCTTTACTGGGTAATTCCCAGCAATTGGACACAGCTCCATCACTGGATTTTCTAAGGTCATGGGTGTACTTCTCTCGTTTCTACCATCTTTTGGCCTCCTATCCAATTTATCATTCTGGATGGAATTCTCTTCCCTGTAAGGCTGGAAAATATCAATAGCTACTGGGGATGCCTCCCTGGAGCCTAGGTGACATGATTTTTCCTCTATATCGATTGTAGAATCTTGCAGGGCTTTTTCCCATTGGGCCAACTCCATGGCGTCCCAATCTTCTCCATGAGTCCCTCCAATCTCAGATAATGGAGCCATCTCGTTGCTGGAGTTCTTTCTCGATTTTCGAGGCGCCTTTGGAGTGACGCTTCGTCTGCTCACCACCTTCTCCTCTGTTGTGCTCTCCATCCTTGGCTCCACGTCGAGATTAGATTCGATACAAGTTTCGATAGGTTCGTCGGCACGGTGGCTCGTGTGAGCGTCATCTTCTCTTCGAGAAGTGGATAAATCCTTTCTCACATCAGTTTCGCTTCTAGCATATATTATTCCAGTCTCCCTGCCGGCTCCTGTAGCCTCCCCTTGTGGATTTTCCGGGAGCGGATTGGAATCTACTGGAGTTTTGGTACGTTCTTTTGAGGGAATAGAGCAAGCACTTTGGGTAGTTGCATCTGACACACCACTGTGTTGATCTTTCCCCTTCTTCTGGTTAGTATCGTCGTTCTGGGACTTTGATGGATCTTGAAGCATAGGGAAAGGATCCGTTGTCCCCCCAACAGAGGGAATAGTACATGCCATTGTCTGCTTTGGGGAGTTTGGTATCAATCGTGAGTTTGCTGGGTTTGGGCACATTTGAGGATCATTGTTCCCCATATCCGTGTTTGCTCCCACAGAAAGGCTCTTTCGTTTATTGCTGCAAAAAGGTAGGCGGCTTTGTTTCATCGGGGTCACTTTCGATGAATGCTCAGGAGTCCCCTTTGCCTCTGGTAAAGAGGCAACTCTTTGCCTTGCCTGGAGTCTAGTTCGCAGCCCCGTTGCACAGACGTCCATGGACGCTGGGGCTGGTTTCATCCTGTCGTGCAGCTCCTCTATGCAAACCTCCTAATGGGTGAATGAACTACCAATTCTACTCGTGGCGGAACGATCTCCGCTACAGCAAGCAGCCAAACAGCCCAACAGCCAGGAAACTCTCCAGACGATGCCCTTTGCGCGCTCGGGCTTAGCGCCGCAAGGGTGTCTGGGTCCGGCCTAAATTGTACTTCCTTCCTGGGGGAGGAGCTGGGGGCGGGCAGGGGTGCGGGGTCAGGCAGCGCTCCGGCGCAATGGTGTTTCCCCTCCTGCCTCCGCACAGAATGTCAAAGGCAAACCTCAGGGGAAGCAGACTGAAAACGAAGGAGTTCTTCAGTCACACAGCAGCCACAGCCCAACAGCCAGGAAACTCTCCAGACGATGCCCTTTGCGCGCTCGGGCTCTACTATTACACAAGCCTTTAAAGAGGCAACAGAACATTTGAAACAAGCAAAAGAGAAATATAAGAAAAATGCTGATCAACATAGAAGTGAAACTCCACAATACCAGATTGGGGATCAAGTTTGGCTGGCTACAAAACACATACATCTGAAGGGAACTCGGACATTTAACCCTAGATATTTGGGACCTTACACTATTAAGGCCATTATCAACCCGGTAGCCGTCAAATTGGAATTACCCTCTAACATGCGCATTCATCCTGTCTTTCATGTTTCATTTTTAAAACCAGTTCAACCAGGAACACGATTAACCAAACCACCTGACCCCATCTTGATAGATGGAGAACCTGAATTCGAGGAAAAAAATATCCTGTATTCCAAGATGGTTAAATCAAAACTTTTTTATTTAATCGATTGGAAGGGCTACGGACCACAAGAAAGGTCATGGGAACCTAGTGACCACGTCCATGCACCTCGGTTGGTGAAAAAATTCCATCGGAACTTCCCAGACAAACCAGGGCCCAGGGGAAGAACAACTTTAGGAGGGGCCTTGGGGGGAGTGCTGTCATGATGCCTACCCCCAGGTATCCGGACCAAACCCATCAGCCCCGGGAGCAGGCATCTAGACATTTAGTAAAACCTCAGCAGCCCCGGCTAGGGGCTATCTGGGTTCAGTCCTGGCGCCTTAGGCGCCAGGCTCATAGTAGGAATCAGTCCTGGCGCCTAAGGTGCCAGGCTCATAGTCATTACTTACCTCAGACAGACCATGCTGCAAATGACTCCAATCCAACATGAAGCCTGAAAGAGACTATTTTTCTACATGGACTATTTTTTACTCGGGTGTGGTTCTAGGGACTTCTTACCTGAGACTACTTTTGAGGCTATTTAAACCACACCCGACCAGCAACACACGCTTCGCGTTATTCTGCATCCAGCAGCGTAACACTCACCGTGCCTGCAGCCTGCATTCAGTCTTCAGCCACGCCCGCCTCGAATCCGGAGCTCCTAAAACAAAGAAGAAAGAAAGGGACAAGGTTAGAAAACAAACTTATTTCTATTCCACACCTGATTCTGGATCCATCTTGTCTCCGGACCTGTAAAGAACATCATTTCTGCACACGCCGCACCTCCAGCTGCAGCACCGTGCCATACTCACCAGCCTTCACAGCATCCTTCGGGTCGGCACTGCCTCCATCATTTCTTCGCCGAACTTCGGCACCTACGAGACAAAAGAAAACCACAAGGTGAGCCGAGGGAACCAACAAATATAATTCTTACCACCATAGACTTACCTGATTTACCACCTTTTGTCCTTTTGTGACTCCCCATATTTTCACGTGCCGTATCTGTATAGAGAGACAAAACAACACTTTTTCCTCGTGCAACATTTACCGGACAGCGCCGGGTGACACAGACTCTTACCTGAGCGCCAACAGCTGCCACAAGAGCCTCTTTTCACAAGCCAGCTGCAAGACCAGAAAGGAAGGGGGGAACAAGAGTGAACATCGGACATATTGAACTCTATGAACTTAATACTTACTGGTCCTCACCAGGAACCTCAGAGTCAATACTCTCCAGAACTCTCCCGAGTCTTCAAACCAGTGGAAACGACACGCCCCTGCAAATCCACGCAGGATGGAGAGCTCATCTTTCAAGAATATAAGGTGAGATTGCTGTGAGGGCATTTCGGAGGTGATTAGTTGGGGAGGACTGTGGGGGTGCCATCACTTGAATCCACAAGTGGCTAAATCCATCTCTCCACTTGCAGGAGAATATTTCTACGGGTTAAGCTGACAAGATTAGGAGGGCAGATCCAGTCAGTCATCGCTGCACTACGTATCACGTGGGTGGAGACCGCAGCTCTCCGGGTCCGACCGACGCCCCTGTGGGAGCCAGGTGAGTGTAACTGAGGGCTACCAAGAAGGCCCGCCACCCACCGGGTCTATGTAGAACAATAGGGCAGATATAGGAGGAAGCGAGACCAAATGTGGTAGTCCATCCGAGCACGCCAGTCATAGGAAGGACAGAACGGATTCACACTATCGTGTGGAAAGGATTGTCCACCGAAAGAAAGTTCCCAGCACCCGCCGACGATAGCGTGTGTGTGAGGGAAGAATACAAAATGGCCACCGTAGACCACGCGGGAACGCCAGCCATTTTGTGAACATCTGAGGAGAACTGCGTCACATGTGATGAGGCAGTTGACTCCAAAGACAGGTCAGGGGACTTGGCTGACATTTTAGCCTTGACACAAGGAACCTCGGCAGAGCCGGTACTATGAGGCTTTGGGTGTTTACTAGACATCCTGTCCCTTGAATTAGCCTCCAAAGGAGGAACCTCGGCATAGCCGGTAACAGAGGAGTTACTGTTGACGACCTCTCCTTGTGCCCCTTCAACAGAACCGGTAACACTGCACGTGCGGGAAGGTTGAGGAATCCACCTCACCGACAAGACCTTAACAGGCCTCTCAGTTCTGTTGGTACACACCTTAGCCTCGTTAAGAGGAACCTCGGAACAGAATCCGGTCTTAATAGCTACCCCGAGAGGGACCCCAAACCGTGGCTCGGTACAGAAAGCCTCAAAGGAGGGCTCAGGGCGCTACACCGGTGTCTGTACGGGAAGCTCCTAAAGAGGAGACCTCAGAGTGAACTCCGGTACCCAACGCCTCAGGACGACTATCGGTGAACCTCGGATCGTGATCCGGTACAGGCAGGCCCCTCGCGGAAACCCTTGGAGAAAACCCTGGTATGCCTATTAGGCCTGCGAGGCACCTAAGGGATAACCCCGTTAGCAGAGTTTATGAAGCCCCTCCCAGACCTGGAGGACCCCGGGAAGGAGTCCCCTGGCCGGGATGCCCTGAAAAGTAAAGCACTTACCGGGCGTCTCTTCTTTCCGTCAATGAAGAGTTGGAAAATCATTGGAGGAACCTTCTGGAAGATTTCCTCCCACCTATGAAGACGACGTTGAAGTGCCCGCCCAAAGGGGAGACGCAGAAGAAACACGAGTCCCAACGGTGATCCGGTCCCAGACACTCCAAGCAGAGAGAATGGGGATCCGCCCTAGCGAAGTGACGCTCGCAAGAGGGACAAGTGGAAAAGCCCAGATGCTCCGGCATAGACGGAGGACAATGCGACCGCAGAAACGGAGCAGGAGAGGAGGACAACGGGAAAGAAAAATGTCTTCCCGGTGATGCTAGTGCGTCCAGCCCCGACAGCACGGAGAAAAGGACTGAAGGGCAATCCGCGGGGTGGAACTAAGGAGGGCGGGGTTACGGCCACATGCAGTACCCCGCATAAAAAGAGAAGGACACATTTTTCAATTTGATGCTTTTTTACAAAAAGTGCTCCAGTCCCGTCCCAAAGGACGGGATGTCCCAAAAGTATGGAGGAAAGGGGACGGGACGTAGGAGTGATAATAAATATTTGTACAAAAATTCAGATGGATACAGCACTGAATGGCGTGCTTTGTTGTTTCACAGCTACACACTTGTGGGACATTTAAATAAAATCCCTACTCGAATGTAGCGTTTTAAACCTATTCACATGTATATAGTGTTCAGTTTGTAGATATTCAAATAGAGACTCACTCCGCTTAATGGGGCATATATGGAGTAGAGAGTAACTCCTCGTGGGGAGGGAGTTTTTTGTACCTAGATATCCAGGAACACTGTTAGTAATGAGACTAAAGGCTAACTCGCTTTCAAAACCTGGATTATCATAAATAAATACTAGATCATGTTTAATTGGTAATTCATATATTACAACCAAAGATGCAAATGTATTTGTCTTGCACTGCTGTCCAATTTTGCAATCAATGCTACCATACTCTTAGTGATCTGTTTGATACATATTAGTTAGCTTTACTTTTTTATTTTTGTTTCACAATTTAGGTGGCCAAATACACTTTCAACAATCTGGAAATTTTAAAGTAAAAAAAAAATCCACGTACCTTTTTAAATTCATCATCCTTCTCGATCACTTTGACTGACTCACCCACACCAGGTGCTGTACCAGTTGCATCTGCATCTCCTGTCTCTGTTATAAAGCCCACATGTTTACTTTCTAAAATGAAAGCAAATGAGAATGAGATGTAAGTATTTATGTGTAGTTGTAGTTACTGCAATGTTAGGAACATTCCCAAAAGTGTAGTTCCCCAGCATAGGCACACATTGTTTATATGGATCGATTAAGGAGCCTATTCTGCACAGAAAAAGCAACACAGGAGGAGGACAATAATTGTAGCAACAAGAGCATCATACAAAGGAGAGTGAATCAGCAAACAGAGAAGCCGGTTGATGCTGAGTGGAGGGTGAAGCTGGCAAGAGAACAGAACATTATGTATCTGGAAATGTGCCCATATGTTCACTTCAATATAGTGCTCAATAGATAACTATTTTCACCTTATTGAGGCAGGCCAGTAGCTTAGCAAAATTATCATCACGAGATATAACATATGTCAGCTTTCCATTCGAGGACATATGCGCTCTTAAAGAAGTGGCCTGGAGATCGTCATTTGTCAAACTAATGGTATTGGACGAAAGAGCAGAAATAGTGAAGTATGGATGTCTGGTGTATGAAGAACGTCACAAGGTGAGAAGTATGCTCTGTGAATACAAAAAAAGGATCAACACAGAGTGAAATGGTGTGTGTAAAATCTGGTGTATTGAAAAGGATGACAACAAATAGCCCAAATGTGAAGGAAGTGACACCTAACCCCATAGTAAGTGAGCAGCATGGGTTGGCTCTGACTCTCCTACAGTTATTGAAACATGAATTACTGGGAGCAAGGGGCGGCTGCCTGACTAATCTCTGACAGATGAAAGGCTGTGTTGCTTAAAATGGAACACGAGAAGCTATAATAGCTTTCTGGGGTTTGAGGAGGAGAATCACATCTTTGAGGAGTATGATATAATCACCTTTCAGGAAACCTGGCTTACCACCAAATTATGCTGAGATGGTTTTACTATAGTATGCCAGTGGGCTAAGAAACCAATCAGAGGTAGACCCAGGGGGGGACTATTGCTGGCAATAAGAAACTCTAAAATCACATCATCCTGCATTATATCGAATGAAATAGAAGGTATTTTGGCGGTTGAGATGGAGGCGGTGTGTGAGGAGTTGAAAAGGACGATGTTGGTGGTAAATATATTGGAATAACCAACTAGAAAGCCTTGATAGGTATATTAATTATATTTCTGAACAGGTGGGAGAATGGCTGTGTGAGGGTGACGCATTAGCCGGTGATTTCAACACTGACTATGTTAATTATGGGCTTTGCCCAGTGCCTGCTCGGCAGAATGGGAAAAATTTGGATTATCTATGCAAGTCCTGGGACTTTCATATTTTGACCAAAGTGATGGCCCTAAATAAAAATATTGGTCAGTATGTGGAAGCAAAGAGAGTCACGTTCTATAGTTGATTTTATTATAGTCTCTAGACCATTGCTAGACATTTGTAATCCCTTTACAGTGAAAGAGACCACATTGAGCGATTATATTATGTTGGTCACTCACCTGTCTATTAAAACAAGTAGGTCGGGGGCCCAAGGACCTATTGATTTGTCGGTTAATCCTGCTGGAAACCGGATTCACAAATTTGGGTACAAGGATAGACCACTGAACCAGAAGCTAACAAATTACATATCTTGTGTTAGTAAAGAAGTCCTAGCAGAAAACTGCTCAGTTGATGGCTTTATTGAATTCTTGTTGGAATGAAAGACTCCTAACACAATACATTCAACAAAGAATTGGCATAAATACACTTTTGATAAAGAAGTCTGGTTAACAAAAAAGGGGAATGAATAATAATAATAAGCTCAGAATCAATTAGTGTGGTACAGGAAACTATCTGAGTAAGAAAAAGGAAGTTCTATTGACCTATAAGCGGTGGCTAAGGGACCATAGACAAGTACTGAATAATAGATTTGGGGAGAAAATGTTGGCGATTCTTGTTAAAAAAGATACTAGGCAATTCTGGCCCATAATAAATGAAAAAGTACACCCTCAATATGTGATCCAGCCGACTGGTGTGACGGAGGAGGCCTGCATCACACACTGGAAAAATATAAATTAAATGGATACTGAAAGGTCCAGCCGGGTGGCCAATGGTAATGAACCATGGATACTAGAATTTAAAGCATCAGACATAGAGAGATTAATAGTAAAAGCATCTACGTCTGCAACATGTGGTCTAAATTGTTTATCTAATGTAGTTCTTCAAAATAATGTAAAACTATGGGCTGCGCTATTGGAACTGCTTTTCCAGGACATTCTGAGGAAACGCACTATCCCGCAATCTTGGAGAAAATCCATTATTGTCCCTATACACAAAAAAGGGGAACAATCAGATCCTATGAATTACCGGCCAATCGCCTTGCTGGACCTGGATAGTAAAATATTTGCCACATTTGTACTTGAACAGTCAAATGATTGGATGAAAGAAAAATGCTTGTTGCCCAAAGCTCAAACTGGGTTCCGAAAGGGGATGGGAACAACGCTCAATGGTTTAATCTTGTCTGCTATTAAGGACAAAATTGTAAATGATCGTAGGAGAAATCAAACAAGAGTGTTTGTGGTTTTGATAGATGTCTCCAAAGTGTTCGATCTTGTGGATTGGGAACACCTATGGTTGAAGCTAAAAGCATGGGGAATTTCCTGGTCATTACTTGCAATATTAGAGCATATCCACCTTGAGACCTGGATTAAAATAAGATTGAATACTGCAGGAACATTAACAGCACCAATCAGAACATACAAAGGTTTAAGGCAATGATGAATATTGGCGCCATGCCTTTTTAAACTTTTCATGGCAGATTATTTTCAGTTATGGGATAGAACAGCTTGTGAGGGTTGCATTAAACAAATATTGAACAACAGTGTACAAATGATATATCAAATGAAGAAGGTTCATGCTACATATTGTAGGTTCACAAATAAACCATTGGTGACCTATTATGTAGGTAAGGTTGTCCCCAAAGATAATGTATGGGATGGAAATTACCCTGATGTGCCTAATTATTCCGTGGGTCAAGATTGAGGGCCACATAAGGAAAAGAGTTTTGAATTTCCCCATGGGGACACTGACGGCATCAATTTGATCTGAATTGGGGATACTGTCCTTGCATTATTGATACTAATGGAAAGTCCTAACCCTAGTGGAAAAAATATTTAATCCAACAAGAAATACACTTTTTGAGAACCTGGAAAGGGAAGTAGGAGCAAACAATTCACCATTTCTTACTGATATGACTAATATCATATGTGATAAGGCCAGAAGAGATTTACCTGAAAATTCTAATTCTATCAAAAAAAGACTAAAAGACAGATATTGGATTAGGACAATGGCCAAGGTCAGACATTATAAAAGGCATGGTACATGGGCCAGGATTGATAAGCCATTACGTACACAATCAAAATATTTAATGCAATTTCCGTGTCCTAGAATTAGGAGTCAATTCTCCCGATACCACCTTCATCTATTGCCCACAGGGGAAGTATTGGGTAAGAGATCAGCCAAACTTGTGAAAACATAAATAAATGTTGCTACTGCAAAGAGTAGGAGGAGTACTTGTGTCACATAATGGTTGAATGTACTGCCCTGAAAACAATAAGAACGCATTTTCTAAGAAGAATTTTCTCAATGGGTGGTATAGATCTGGGACACGAAATTTGGGATAGATTGAGTGGAGGCAATGAGGTTTTCTTAATTAAATAGTGTTGTCTATGCTCCTCAGGTGTTGGGATGAAATTATGATTTATTATATAGCTATAAAATAGGGATGTATTATTAATTAATAGGATGATTTATGCTTATTTTAGTAGTTTTATTGATTTGATTATTGGTATGGATTTGTGGACATGTAAACAAATTTTAGTAGAGTGTATTTATTAAAGAAGATATTGATGATGAGTGAAGGAATGAAAATATTATGACTGCTTTGTTTTTTTAATGTTTTCTTTTCCTTTTTTGCATGTATATGTGTGAAAGTTCAAATATTGAACATAAGCACAATAAAAATATATATATATTGCACGGCCACAAAAGTGGCCGTGTAGTCATGGTTAACTTGCTGTTTCCATAGGAAGAGCACTTTTTGGGCAGTTTATAAGTCCGCTCCCCCCTGGACGAATACTTACCAAACTTTGCAAAAAAAGTATATGGGCCACTTGAAATTTTTTTGCAAGTTTGGTGAGGTTTGGTCTGGGGGGGAGTTATAGGGGGATCCCAAAACTTTTTTTTCCCCATAGACTGAATGGGGGAAAAACTTTGCGCACGCCTACAGCCGAAACCGCTGGACGGATTTTCACCAAATTTGCGGCAGGGGCTTGGTCCCGAAAGCGTGATTTTGTAAATTTGGTGAAAATCCATCCAGTAGTTTTCTTTAAAATGATCAAAAAGTAGGTCTAAAAAAATAAGTGATATCTATGTCCGCTCCGAGTAGACGCTTCCCTGTTTGCTCCACGGGCAGGACACTGATTTGCTAATGGGCTCGCGTCATGACCGCGGACATGCAACGTGTCCGTTGATTGGCTGGAATGAGGCGTGATGTGCGTTAGATTATTCAGAAGCGCCCGCCATTTTGGATCTGCCGACAGCGCGGCGGCGAACAGAGGCGAAATGCAGTTTTGGGGAGTGTTTTGGTGTGTCAGAGTACTTGGGGAGGTTTAGGGAGTAAGAGATGGGTGAAATACTGTATTTTTTTAGGTGGCAGGTGCTACTGATGTATTTGCCATGCCCGCTCTGACGGGATGTTTGTAATTACTGAAAATGAGGGGTGTCGTAAAGACAGTATTTCCGTCCGTGCTGTGCACAGGCAAGTTGAAACTGCGTGGTGTTAGCAGACATTAAAATTGAGTATATGCCGCAGTTAACATTTTTGATTCTATGGGTGTGATACTGAGTTATAAGCCACCATGGGTGTGATATGCTGGGGTGGTTGTGGCCAGGGCCTAGAGTCTTGGGTACATGGCAGCATAAAGTGCATGGATGTGTCGGGTTTTCAATATTGCTTGTGCTTCTTGAGATAGTAAACCAACTCTAATACTTTTTAAAATGTTGGCGTAAGTGAGGTCTGAAGATTGTTTTCTGTTAATTTTCTGTATTGGAAATGTTGCCAAAGGTTGACATTTCCTATGCTGCGAACAGTTTTACGGCAGAGTTTCTGTCCTAAGGTTTTAAAAATAGCTTCACCTTTCACTGGTGTCAATTGCAGAAGATTTCCGAAAACAATAATGTTCTTCGTAGTTTAAGTACTTCTTGCAATATGGAGTGAATCAAAGCTAACATTAGGTTGGAGAACATGCTCACTTCATCTCTTAGTAGCATTTTCATTTGTTTTAATACTCTGTGTAGTTCCATTTCAGCTTCTGTAGAAAGTTTGTAATAGTCTAATTTGTTTTGATGTTCTACTGGAAGGAGTAGTAATCGGTGTAAAGTGACACTGCCTATGTTGTAGGCAGCTAAACCTGTGGGGGCAGTTACAACAGCTGACAGTTTGTTGTTTGTCAATTGTTGAAGGAACTTGCTGATAATTTTGATTAAGAATGTTTTGCCTGAACCAGCTTCACCACTGATGTATAGCAGTATAGGGTTGTAATTTTGGCAGGTACATTCTTTATTTTCGTGTTGTACACCATGTGCAATTTCTTTTGTTACTTCTTCAAAAATGGTGCGCTGGTAGTTTTAATTGTAGTACCGTTAAGTCTTCTGTATCTTCTTCATAGTGACACATGGTGTTTTCTACATCTGTCATAGCTAATTCTGCCTCAATTGCTATTAGTGGCTGTCCAACTGGTTCTTGGCTTCCTGTTACAGAAGGTTGACTACTGTCGGAAGTGTCCTTATCTAGTTGGGCCTGGAGTTCTTCTTCGTGTTGCTGTTCATTGTGCAACATTGTTTTGTACTGCGTGAAGTTCACATAGGTGATAGTGCTTTCAATTGCTTTGAAAGTGTCTTCATTGCAGTCATAGTTATCTAGTATCTCTTCTTCTGTTCTCCATGGTTTAAAAAGTTGTAGCAGGGACATGTAATATAATTCTTTCTGTTGAGGAGTTTTTAATGACAATTTGACATGATTAATTAAGCTTCGTTTGGTAAGTTTCACTAAGCTGCCTTCACAATCTGTCACTCTATATCTACCTTTGTTTTCATTGGGTTTTATATTATTTTTGTATGCAAGTTTTGGGCTATGTTTTATAGACACATGGTTTCCAAAGTGGTACTCCTGTTCGGGTAGTATGTGTCTAGTAAATTGTTTTTCAAAATGTCTTGGCTGTTGGGATCATTTTTGGCTATTGTTTCTATGTCCTCATATGATTTGAGAACTCTCTTTCTAGATTTAGTAGGACCAAGACTTAGCCATACTATTTTTCAGATTTTCCATACAAAGCAGTACCAGTTAAACAATCTGCAGCTTCATAGGCGTCACATTCTCTATGAGAGAGCATGTTTATGCCTAAGCTGTACAATTTCTGAGATAGTGTTTTGTCTGATGATAGGTCATTCCAGAGGTCTTGAAGCTCTGTTTTTGCTGATTTTGTTAAATAGGCTGTAACATATCGTGCAACTGCAGTGGAATTGTCTGCAATGTACTGCACATCTATGTTTGCATTCTATAAGAGGGCAATGATTGCATTGTAATCATTGATATATTTTGATTCTTCTGTTCTTTTTATGTAATACGTGTTCTTAGGTGATTTACCTTTAACACTATGTCTAACTGAGGACATGAAGTTGTTCACTTCACCTGTTTCTGTAACTGGTCTAGGGAAAACAAAGCGGCATTTGATGTAGTATTTCCCTTTGTTTTTGTATTTGCGACGACAATATTTGCCACATTTTTGTCTTTGAAATTGCCACATTTTTGTATTTGTGCATGAAGGTCACTATGTCTCGTTTGTGAAGGGATTTCACAAGTGACATATTTTTGGATGAACTGCAAAACAGTGGCATAACTGTCCTGAACAAATTTAGGAGCACCTTTAATCCATAAAAGCATGTGGATATGTGGTGCTCCTCTGGCTTGGTATTCTTTTCTCCAAAAGAAGTGTTGCACTTCTCCGAAGGGAGGAACAGTTTTATTACAAATAAAATGCAGCATAGCAATGAAACGATGGTGGAAATATCTTGAAACATTAACAGGATCTAGAGAGCAAAGTTCTCCCAGTGTTAGTATATCTATGTTGGTTTTGTTTTTGTTTGATATGCGTAGGAAATAATGTAAATCTTCCCATGCATATTCTGCACAACTTAATGTAACAAACCAAGTGGGTGGTCCAAGGTTTCTGATAATACAACGTACATCTCTGTGACGTCGGAACCAGCAGTCTTTCGTACCACGCATGTTTGCAAACAGATTTGTTATGCTTGATTGTAAAACTCCATCTTTTTCTTGCACCTTTTGTATTAATTGCGTAGCTGACATATTTTGAAAGTGGGTTCCCAATTTCAATATGTGTGCAACACCGTAACAATTGTTTGCTAGTTCACTTTCAAAGAGTAGGTGGAATATGTATTCCACATTTTGTCTAAATCTGGGATCTTCAGAATACATTTATATTGAGCGGTATTCCGATGCTGCTATCGGAGTGGGTCTTATCATTGTTTCTTCCTCCTTTGCCAGTGGGAGATACTTTTTTCCCATATGCTCATTGGTGAACCTTTGGTTTGCCGCATTCGGTAAGTTTCTAGTGCATCATCTATGCTGTTATTAGAGTGCAATGGATGAATTGTATAATGGTCCAAAATATTGGATACTGCAGCATGATCCAGCAGTTCAAATTGACCAGTTTCTGGTGACTCTTGAATTATTTCAGTGTTTCCCTTAAGCTTTCTTCAATATTTATTTCTTTGTAGTATTCATTGTCTTTTCAGATATTGCAAGGCTTGGAAACAATCTCATTAATTTCCTGCCTTCTCTACCATAACCGTGTACATAGAAGTGACGCTTTCCAGTGTATGCACCAACCCATCACTAGTGCGACCCTTGTGCTGCCTGGGTATACTCTTCCTTACTAACCTTCCCATTTGTTGTTTTATACCTGCCGTTGTACTCCTTTCAACTGGTACCCATTTTTCCTTAGGAATCCCACTTATCAGGTCTGTTGGGTGTTGTATCAGTCATAATGAGTTTGTGGTTATCACTTGTGCATATTCATAGTCTTGGGTTCACTTGTAGGTTCATCATTTAAGGTCCAACACCACCTCAACCATTGTCTAGGTACTTAGAGAGAAATCCTTATTGTCTGGTTACTTTCATATTGCCTTATTGCTTCTAATCATACTGTGTTTTCTTTGCAGCATTGGTTATTGGCGGTGTGTGTTTTCCCCGCTCTTTTAGGCGATAGACATCTCTGCTGGTTTTTACTCAAACGGCAGAGAGGTACATTGTAGAAAAGAGCCCCTCTTATTGGAAGCCTGAATAACAGAATTCAGGGGAACTGGAATCCTGGAGGCTGATCCCGAACCTGTTAAATCCTACCTACGTCCGCAAGGTCGATTTACCTAAGCTCCAATCAGCATACGGAGCGGTAAGTAACACCTGGCCAAAATAACTATATATCAAGACTTGTCTGCCTTCACAATGGCCAGGAGGAAACAATGCGTTCCTTTAACGAAATGGCTCAACGAAAAGGGAGTGAGATATCGTTTGAGCTTCCCTTTTTCAATCTTGTTTGAGCACGAGGGTTATTCCTATAAATTAGCTACAGAAAACGACATCCAAAGAATCACCACTGAAATTATGATGACCCCCGATTCCTCCCAGGGCCCAGTAGCTGCGAAAGAAGGGTCAAGCAGCAGTGACTTGCTGGTGGACAGGCAAAAGATCCCCAGTACATGGAAGTTTGAGAAAATTAATACCCCTCCGGGAGGGAAATGGTGCCACTGAATGTGGTGCACTGCGGTTCTCAGTAGAGAAAGTGCATGCTAGAGGTCTGAGGGGACTGTTTACGATATGGCTCTTTCACACTGAAAGGGTGACACTGAGGCAGAGGGGGAACAAACAGTGAGGAGGGGAGGATGGAGAAGTACTAGGGTACAACGTATAGAGGGGGGCTCAGGGAACAGAGCTTTGAGGGGCTGGCCCTACAATTGGGAGGGCCACTGGTGATTTCATCCCATCTTAGGTGATGAATCTGGGCAGGGTTGTATGCCGAGGAGGGGTGGGAGGGGAAGGGGAAGTTGGTGTTGACCATTTTTCCTATGTTTCCTGGAAAGTTTTTCCAAAGGTTCTTATGGATACTGCGGTTCTTATGGCAAGGGCATGATGAAGGAAATGTCTCAGTGGTGCGGGGAGATGTGCGATACTCCTGCAGTGGATGAATTACTTTTATGGGTGAAATGTCAGTTGGCTCCCTCAATGTATGAGACCTGAATTCACCGGGCAAGAGGTTGATGGTTCTTTGTGAATTTAAGAGGGGAATACTAGACTGGCTGCGTCTCCAGGAAACACTCTGACCTAGGGGCAGGGAACCCCAATTAAAATATAGGGAGGTGGGAGAAGTGTACATGGTTTCTGATGTGAGAAAAAGAAGGGGGGTGGCAGTCCTGTTTTCGACCCGATTGGGTTTCCTGGCTGAAACGTTCCTGGCAGACCTGAATGGGCGGTATGTATTTGCTAAGGGACAACTACACTTTGGCCTTCATTCCAAGTTTGGAGGTAAGTACCGTCTCTTACCGGTGAGGCGCAAATAGCGTGTCCGAGCTGTCTGCAGCCCGCTAAAAGCGGACTATTACGACTTTGCAGGCACAAGCTTTGCGCCATGCCAGTAAGGGACCTAACGTCATGCCTCAAAAGGGCCTCAAAAAGCCCCTACCAGCATGATTCGCACCATAGACAACACTACCGCCATAGTCCAACGCAGCATTAGCGGAGACCGCAAATAGCGGCCACCGTAAGTTACGTTCACCGCTATTTACGGTCACCGTTAAATAGCAGAACCGGAAATAGCGTCATCGCACAGGAACGGGAAGGAGTACTGCGGCCATCTTTAAAAACACAATCCATTGTCATGCTCACCACACAGGACTCCGGGCACACTGGTGATCAACTGGAAAGTTTCTACAGCCACCCAGGAATGCCCAAAGCACCAAAGAAGGGATCTGCCCGCCTCTGAAAGGAGCAGTTCAGCCCAGATGAGCTACAAATGCTCGTAGTCACCATACACGAGCATGCTGGAACTGTGTTTAGCAGCAACATGAGGAGGGAGGTGGTGTTGAAAAAAAAAGAAATTTGGGCACTAGTATGCCAGAAGGTGAGCGCAGTGGGCAACACCCCCCGCACGGTAAAGGATTGCCGCAAAAGGTGGGATGACCTGCGGCTGAGGGTGTGGAGCATCCTTTTTGCAAACCGAAACCAGGCCTTGGAGACCGGAGGAGGACCAAGTTCTCCAATAAAGCTCATGCCGTGGGAGGAGACATGTGCAGGCATGATAGGAGCAGAATCCATTGAAGGGGTGGGAGAAATGGAGTGCGGCACCACATCATCCGCTGATGGAGGTGAGTCTCCCAAGTAAATACTGCTAAGGCAAATGTGATGAAAGTCATTGCTAACGTCTGCCCAAAGAGTGACGCCATGGTCGACCACACACACATCCCCTGTAAATTATGCCGAAGCAAGTGAGACCCAAGCCAGTGCCTGGTTCAAGGCCGTAACGTACATGACACATACCACACAAAGTTGCAAATTCCATGAGGCACACAGGGTCGTTGATGTAAATAGTGTGCATGTTAGACAGCACAGTACCTGGCCAACATGAGTGACACCGACATATGCCTGCATTTACCACCCATTTATGGAATGACGTGCCGTTCGCTACACAAATGCTGAGAACCCACAATTGTGTGGATGTGCAATCGTACCAATGTATGTATGCTGGCTATCCAAACATCACTCATGCTGTCCCTCTCTTTCATCCCCACAGGCAGTGAGCATGACAGTGAGGACCAGGACAGCAACCGTCCCTCCATTTACAGGGGCCAAGGCAGGGGCGGGCGTGTACTAGTGAGGAAGCAACCACTTGTACAAATACCATCAGCACCGGTAAGGCCCGTGGCGGGCGCACCAACCCCACCACCACCCCCACCCTCCCTTGTACTGCCTGCAGATACCTGCCCAACGCCACGTCAGGGAAGTCCAGTGTGGCTGGGGAGGTGGCAGCCACGGCCCCCCTCGCAGTAGAGGACAGCCCCAATGACATCAGGGGCACTATTGAGGATGAACCTGTGGAAGCATATTTTCACTTACAATACACTGGTTGTGTTACAAAAAAAATAACCAGAGTGGACATTCATCATTGCGCATGTGTCATTTATTCTAGCACAGTGCATAGTGTACATGTATCCCCACACCCAGTGCCCTATGTCCTAACATTATGTCACCCTCTGCTGACTTGTGTGTCAGAAATATTGTGCAGTCACTGACTGCCGCACAGCACGTCCCTCCTGTGTATCGGCACCGTGCCACATCTTCCTCCTCCCCATCATCATCATCAGGTGGTAGCAGTTCCATGTCAAGGGGCAGGAGCACGTTCCGGCGGATGCACATATTGTGCAGCATTACACATGCCATGGTGATCTTGGCCACCTTCTCATGGTTGTAGAGGAGTGCCCCACCCGACCGACTGAGGCAGCGAAATCATGCCTTCAACAGGCCAAAGGTCTGTTCAAATACCTCACGTCTACGGGTATGGGAACGTTTGTAGTCCTCCTCGTGCCTGTTCTGTGGGTTTCGGACAGGGGTCAGGAGCCACGGCGTCAAGGGATAGCCACCATCACCTGCATGAGAGGGGAATGAAGGTAAATGTTCGCACATTCATGTTGGACAACTGTACTAGTCTCACATGGCTGCAGGTAATTTGTGCTCACATGCACATGTACCTGGAAGCATTGACCCCATTTCTGGTCCCGCTATGTGTCCTGTGCAATGGACTTATGGTGTAGGTTGCATCTTCAGGATGGTTCATGGTGGGCACTGACATCTTGTTGCACATGCATCGTAAATGCATACAGCAGTGTCGGGGTAAATTCACTGATGAGTGGTGCATGTGTTGTGGGATGTGGGCTGGTTACCTGTCAGTCATATAATGATACGTGCCAGCCTTACTTCATCACTATGGTATTTGGTTGTCATGTACCATTTTAGTTGCTATGGGGCACAATGTTTGGTGATGTGCACATCGTGTACTGACGTCAACATTCCCACCCAGGTGGAGTATGCACCCCCCATTCCCACCCGGGCGGAGTATGCAGCCACCCACCTCACAACCCCAATGCACTGCCATGGACCAGTCAGGCAACTCACCAAGCAGCCAGGCATGTCGTCCAGCATGTCGCTCCATGTAGCGTGGTAGCGTTGAGTTCCGCAGGACCAAAGAGTCATGGGTTGATCCAGGAGATCTGTGACAGCACATTGTGATGATCTTGCTGGCGTTGCATACCATCTGCACATTGATGGAGTGGTATTGCTTGCAGTTGCGATACCCCACCTCCATGCCATGCAGGATCACCAACTACATGTGGGTGCAGTCGAGGGCACATACACAATTTGGCATGCCTTCCAGTGCATGGAAGGCAACTTATGTATCGAATATCTCCTGGGGAGCCCGTGGTAGGGATATGTGGTCCCTTGTGTGCTTGAGGAGGGCATCCAGCACTTGGTTCAGTATCCAGGAAAATAAGGGTTGTGATATGCCATGCATGTGCCCCACTGTGTGCTGGTAGGTGCCTCTGGCAAGGAAGTGGAGCATAGACACTACCTTCAGTAGAGGGGGAATGGCAGTGCGTATTTCTATGAGGCTGACAATGTCGTCATGTATCAGATCCACTATGGTGGTGATGGTGTCACAGTCAAGCCGGTACATGGTGTGGATCTGCTCAGGGGTTAGGTTGAATGGACTGGCTCTGATACGAGGGATTGGGGGCTGCCGGGGTGGTAAGGGTGGCTGCACTGCTGGGGCATGCTGGGCCTGTCTCACCCTCCTTCTCCTCCTGCATCTCCTCCGGTGGCGGCTGTTGTTGTTGTTGTTGAGGCATTGCAAGCAGGGCCTCCAGCTCCAGTAATGCTAGTACTATTGGAATCATCTTGGTGTGGGAGGGGGTGTGGTGAGTGGGTGTGCTCCTTTTATACTGGGCCTGACTCCGTTGCCTCCACCTGTGCTGATTTTGTGCACCTGTGGCACTTGGACACACTGCTCATTTGCATGTCCGCCTCACTTGTGATCATCTCTGGTTTACTGCATGCCGCTAATGCCTGCATGGTGTGTCGCGTGCGTGCGCCTAGACCGCTATTAACTGCATCGTACATTAACGCCATCGTACTTTACGATGCCGTTAATAGCGGTCTGGTTGGCCGAATAGCCCGTAGCGGTAAGCGATGCCGGTAATCCTTTATCGGCATCGTTTTTCCCTTACCTCCAAACGCAGAATGAGGGCCTTTGTCTTCTTGCCCCCCGTGACTCCATTTCCTCTTCGCTCTCTTACCTTGACTGGCTTCCCTTCCACTCCCAACTTAAATTCCAATTCCTCTGTCTTGTATTCAAATCTCTCTATGAGCTTGCCCCCCCTATCTCTCTTTCCTCCTCTCTTTCTATACTCCCTCCTGGCCTCTCCGCTCTGCTGATCTATTCTTACTTACTGCCCCATTCCCTTGTGCCGCCTCATGATTCCGTTGCTTTCAGCTCTTGGCCCCCCTACACTGGAACTCTTTAACTTTCTCTGTATGCTTCATTCCCACATACTCCTCCTTCCACACCTCCCTGAAATCTCTTCTTCTCCATTCTCCCCTGATCTCCTTCCTACTTACCTACTCTCCTAGTTCCCTATTCTCCCTCCTACGCATCCCTTCCCCCCTTTCCCTTTCCCTACTTCTCATCCTTCCTTTATCCCTTCCCTTACCTAGGTAAATTGTTCTATATATTGTCTCACTGGTTTGTCGAATTATTGTTATTATGCTTCATACATTATTCTTGTATCCTGTTGTAATATTGTAAAGCGCTTTGGATTAAACCGCTATACCAACCTAATAAAAATACAAAATACACGGGGAGCTGGAGATGTAACAATTTCCTGTTGAAGGATTAGGAGGTGACACAAGAATTGCTTTTGGAAATTAAGGTGTTAAGGTGACAATCCAGGGAGTATATATAAGGATAGGGTCCCAGAAGAAAAAATAGAGGGGGGAGAAGGAAAGCAATCTCCAACAGAAGATAGCACAAATACAACAGGGGGCGGGGGATGCTTGGCAAGTGTTTGTCCCTCGTGGAGGCGAGTAAACTCCAGCGGTACAAAATGCAATTAAATGCCATTATGGTTCAAGACGCAGAAAAAAACCTCCTGTTTCTGAAGCAAAAATACCATGAAAAAGTGGACAAGGTGGACAGGATCTTGGCATGGAGACTGAGGGAGAAAAGGAAGAGAATTCTCTCTTTAGGCTGAATTTCCTAACCTAGTGAGTCCACCAGCAGCTTTGCTGGATTTCTGGAGTTTGTTTTTTCCTCCTGCCAAGAGTGAGACTCTTTTTCTCCCACTCTTGGACATGATTTATGGGGTTCCTTTGAATGGTAATGTGTTTTATGGGCTATGGGGTCCTTTACTCCATAGGGTCTCATGTGTTTTTACTATGTGTGTTACAAAGAACCCTCTGTGCAGTAACACAGGGGTGTCATAGTGACACCCCACCATAGACTCCATACCCTGGGACTGACTACTGTCTCCCAGGGCATGTAAAGTCACCATTGGCTTTACTAGTCCCAAATTATTAACAGAAACCAGAACAAACCATCATATTGTGGACGTACTGGTTGGGGCAATTCGATTGCCCCGGGGTCTGTTAGTCTAGGGGGCACGTCTCTGTCCCCCTGATCGAGTTTTGGCTGGTGGTAGTGGAAACTACTTGTTACATTCGACCGCAAATATTTTCCTATGGGATTTTCCCATTGTTCGAGGCTACCAACTTTAATTATTTAATTCTCATAGCCTCGAACATACCGCCGGTTTATTTAATTAATATTAATTCACCGGTTGGTATTTGTTGCCAGGACTCGATTCTAAAATGGCGTTTGTGTTCTCTTCTGTGACTCCAACCCAAGTTGAGGCCTTTGTTCCACTTTTTGGCGGGCTTCTCCACAGAAGTCTCCAAAAGTGGTGCCACTCTGTCTGGGTACCACAGGGCGTGTGGGAGGGGGTTTAGGCACCCTGGACTGAGTTACCTTGGTAACTCAAGTCGCACTCTTGTGTGATTGGCCCAAGTGGTGAGCCGGCCGGCTCAACACTTAGCATGTTTGATTGACAGCTAGGCTGAGGGAATGGGGGTATGCTGCATAAAAGCAGGGCTTTGGGGACTGGAACTTCAGAAGTTGCCACAGGACCTGAGAATCCGATGAGGGAGAAGCTGAGCCGACCTACCACAACGACACCACCGGTGGAGCCCTGCGGAATCGACTCACCACAGAGAAGATCTCCCGGCTGGAGAGGCTTCTTCCCCTGACTGGTGGGCACAACCAGTTTTACCTTTCTTCTTCGCACCCCAGACCGGTTTGTGGTCGAACTGCCCGTGCCAAGCACCCCAGCGGCCGGATAGCCACTCACCACTGAACCGCGAATCAACGGACCGCTCCTTGTACCCGAGAAACTCAGCGGCTGGTTTCTTCCCTGGCAGTGCAACTGACTCCTGTCTTCCTCCACGACGAGATCCTCTCTTCCCCCAGACGAAGCACCGACTTGCATCCTCTGCCAGGAACAACTGCCCCCGCTGGAGTGTTCTCACCACTTTAAGGTACCACGTCCGCCACGCCTCCCTTTCTAAAGATTGCTACAAGGTAATAATAACCCCTTAACCTTCTGGACTGCGCTGGCCGCCTTGACCCTCTAACTGGTCCCTTTCTTTGCTCCAACTCCTTTTTGAACCGTTACAAGACTTTTGTGCACTGCAACCGTGTGACCTTGGACACATTTCGTTTGATCCTCTTAAACTGGATCCGGCCTATTGAACCCTAACTTCAGGGTTTTACTTTGCCTTCCTCTCTTGTTTTGTTCTTGTAAAAGTGTTGGGATCTGTTTCAACTTGTTCTCTGCTTTTCTCTCCCTTTTAAAAATACAAACTATTAGAGTGCCATATACGTTAAGCGCTCACCGCTGTCTGAAAATAAGTGGGGCTTTACTTAAGACTTGTCTAATATTCTTTTAAGGGAGTGTATATCTTTTAGTGACCGTGTTTTTGAATTGCTTACTATTAGTGCCTATGTGTTTTTCAAGATGTGGTTTTAAATAAATAATGATATCTCTTTTACACCAAGCCCTGGTCAGCGTTTACTTGTTCTATTGTGTTCTCTTGACCTATTGTGAATACTCTGTATACTGCCTAACTCTTCTTGAGGGAAGTCTGACTGCTCAACCACAGCTACCAAGTGAATCTGTGTGGTACAGACTGCTACCAAGTGGGTTTACTGCCAAACACCTGTAGTCTTAAATCTTTTGCAGTGGTCCCAGAGGTAACTGCACAGGTTTCTGCCTAACAGGCATAGAGACTAAGGAGGGGGTTCTCGTTTATGAAAAAAGGGCATAGAGAGTGAGTTTGTTGAGGTAAGAAGCACGCAGTGCGGTCAGGGTCCTAGGGCGGGGGCCAGGACCAGGTTATTTATAGAAAAGTGGCACGACTCTTGGGTCTTGCAGGCAGTGCAGGTCTACTGTTGGAATTCACAGGTGCTCCCAAGCAGGAGAAAGAACCCTATCCCATTCAGTTGAAGCAAGACAAAGCAAAGCTGTTACAAGCAGAGCTGGTCATTCTATGGGGAAAGGGAGCTTTAGAGCGCAGTACAATAGACAGGCCCAAAGTTTTCAGCAAAATGTTTCTCCTATACAGGAAAGGGAAGTCGGGGACAGTAATCAACTTGAAGGAGCTCAACGGGCGACTAGACTTGAAGAGGAGGAATTCACCTTCTTTGGGACTTACTCCGGCAAGGAGACTCGTTAGTGAGACTAGATATGAAGGATGCCCATCTTACTATCCCCATAGCAGTGGAGCATCAAAGATGTCTTCATTTTTGGTGGAACGGGGAGAGCTGGCAGTTCAAGTGCCTCCCTTTCGGGATAGCCTCACTGCCATGGGCGTTCACAAAGGTGATAAGGTTGATAGCAGCAAAGATCAGGGACAGAGGATTATGGATCATAGTGTATCTAGATGACATCCTTATTCTAGCGTAGGACAAGGTAGCATTACAGGAACAAGTGCAATGGGTGAGTGCGCCAATCACTTCGCTAGGGTTTCTGATCAATCAGGACAAGTCGGAGCTGGAGCCCAACCAGTTTCTGGGATATATAGTAGACACAGGAACTGCCGCATCAGAAGATGAGGGCAATCAGGAAATAGTTGAGGTTGGTGCTCAGGGAGAAGAGTACTTCACTTCGAAATCTAGCCAGAGTAGTCGGGCTGCTGGCGTCATCCATTCAAACGATTTCTCCTCAGGCCATTGCATTACAGGGCATTGCAGAGGTTGAAAATCAGACACTTCCGGGGCAGCGTATATATCATCAGTTAGTGCCGCTGGATAAGGAAGCGAGGACAGAGTTAGCATGGCGGTTGCAAAACATGGAGGCATGGAACGGGCAATCTTTGGCGACGTCCCAGACTTGGTGATAGAGACTGATGTGAACAGAGCCAGTCAGGGTGCCAGATGCTGAGGCAGGAGGCAAATGGTCCGAAGAGGAATTGAAGCTCTATATAAACTGTCTGGAACTGTTGGCAGGATTGCTTATGGTGAGGACGTTTGCCAGAGACAAAGTCAATTGCTGCGTGCTGCTGAAGATGGACAACATCTCAGCAGTTCAGTATGTTAATCGCCTCCGAGTTATGAAAGCCAAGATGCTAGCCGAATTGGCAAATTACTTTTGGCACCAGTGTCTAGAGAGGAACATAGTAGTAGCAGCAGAGTATCCCCCGTGGGAACAGAACGTGGCGGCGGACTGGAATTCGCACTACCTAGTAGAATCCAGCGACTGGAGGTTGCATCCAGAAGTGTTTGCAAAATTGCATGAAATCTGGGGACCTCTGGGCATCGATGTTTGCATATCCAGGTTGAACGCTCAGACTCCCAGGTATTTCAGTTGGTTATTGGACCCGGGAGTCCTGGGGACAGACGCATTCCTCCACAGATCAGTCCATTACACATTTTCCCCATTCAATATGTTGATGAGAGTGCTAGCGAAGTTCGCAGGGAAGAAGCAGAGCGGGTGGTGGTGCTGCTGCTATGAAGTCCCAGGCATGGTTTCCAGTACTGATGGAACTTTCTTTGGATTTTCCAAGGATGCTTCTGCTCCGGCAAGATCTACTATTGAGCATGTCTGGTCAAGAACACCCTCTAGTCAGTGCAGGGAATCTTCAACTGCTAACCTGCAGAGTTTCGGGCAAGGAAGGGAGCTGCCAGGGCTTTTGAATCTTGCTGCTGAATTCATTAAGGAATGGCGATACATGGGACCAATGGGAACGCTGGCGCGGACAGCAGAGTATTTATCCCATTTCTGCACCTGTAGTGGCGAGTCTGGCCCAGGATGGTCGGCCTTTCCAGACCATAGAGATGTAAAGATCAGCTATTTCGGCAGGGCATGAGAAAGTAGACGTCCTGCCGGCTAGAGGTCACCCAGCTGTAGTGCGCTTGTTTTGGGGAATGAGGTCGCGCAAGCCACCTGTAGTGAAATATTCTGTTCTTTGGGACGTAGACACAGTATTTTAGTTGTTTCTGGGTTGGATGAAGAAAGAGCAGTTGTCAGTGACCAAGTTGTCAGGGAGACATTGTTTAATGTCTTGCAGGAGAGTGTCTTATGTGGAAACAATGGAGGTGAACAGGAAGATCTTCTATCCAGACGGGCTAGCATTTAGCAAAGACAGAAGAATGAAGAGTGGGTCCAAAGTGATTTCCTATCCCTATTTTCCTCGTAACTGCACACTCTGCGTGGCACTGTGCATTAAAGATTACAAAAAGGCGACGCATTTGTGGTTGAATTAGTTGTTAATAGTGGGCAAGAAACCTTTTCACTCAATAGCTTCTGCCACGATAGCCAGGTTGGCTAAAGAAGTTATGGAGTTAGCAGGGATTGACTTAAGTGTTTAAGGAGCACATTCAGCTAGAAGCGCAATGGCTTCTAAGGCATTGGCAGCAGGAGTGTCTTTGCAGGATATATTGAAGTCAGCTTACTGGTCTTCCAATGCAACATTTAAGACGTTCTTTTTTAAGCCAGTCTGTGCGGTGGCTGCGGCAGTGTTAGGCAGTTTTGAACAAGCATAATGCTTGCCTCCGATCTTGACACAGAACGAAGATTACCTAGGCTTACAGCTCAGGGAGTCTTGATTCCATTAAAGACAAGGAGGCAGGCATTATTATCCCATGATAAGCTTTATGCATTAAACTGTGCTATGTCAATGTGACTGTATTGCATTGTATTGGTTATGCAATTTGCATATTCCCACCCTCACTGTGCTGTTTCTTTCCTTGGTTCTCAGGTGACAAACAGGAGAACAGTTGATTGGTCGGCCAAGGCCTGATTGCAGCGAAGGTGTTTGTTCTGGTCCTCTAGCAGCATTCGTGGAAGGAGACGAAATGCAGAGCCATTGCTCGCAAAGAGGACTTTGGTTTTTCTTCTTTTGTTTGGCAAGTTAGTGATAGTTTCAAATTATCAAAAGGAAGAGGAAAGAACCGATGCAGGATGTGGCTCATAGGGGAAGCTCAGTCAGGATTGGTGAACTGCAGGTTTGGACAGGACTACAGAACACAGGGGATTTATGGGGGTTTCTAGTCCCTCAGTTGCTGTTTTGTTTTTTGAGAGTTTCTGTTTGTAAAAAAATTACTTTTTTTAATTTAAAATGCTGCTGAAGAGTAAGCAATGAAGAAAATAAAGCATAATGCTTGCCTCTGTGTCTTTAATAGAAACAAGACTCCCTGAGCTGTAAGCCTGGGTAATCTGCATTCTTGCTCACATGTGCAACGAAACATTCTATCATAAACAGTTCATTGTCAATTACTGGCTTTAAAGTGTCACTGAAATCAAATTTACAAGTAAGGAATTTATAAAGGTAGCTACAGCGTTAATTAAGTGCTGCAGTGACAGCTGAAATTCAGCTCACTTCTGGCTCAAGCAGCATGCATTGTGAAGTCACATCTGAATGGTAATAACATATTACAGAGCAGTTGTGATATTATTTTCTTATTATAACTAACCTGTAATCAAACAATTTTTTTTTAGGCTTTTACTCAGATATTGCAGGCTGCCATGTATAATATTCTTCTTCTAGACATTTGGTCTCACAATTAGATGCCAGATACTCTGAGAGAAGCCTGTCGGAAGCAGCTGCTGACAGTTCTGGGCAGAGAGGCAGTGCAGCTTCACATGTTTCATGTTGCGTCTGAAGGTTCTTTCCTCCAATCTCAGTTGGCTTGGCTGGTTTGAACCTTTTGAGTGGTGGTGCTGCTGCGGCAACAGACACTCATAACACCCATAACTGACGCCAATTGAAGGACAACATATTTCTACAAATCAACACGGTAGTATACTGCATACAGTACATAACTGTACATTAAACACCAGCGTGTTGCACCTCAGTGCACTAGAGCCACAGCATGTGATGGGGTGGGGGAATTCCTCGGCACTACAGTAGATGAACAAGTTACTTCTTACCTTGTAACGTTCTTTCAATGGGATGTTCCCCCGACGTATTCCTTATCTTTGATATTACTTTTCCAGCTTGCTGGCCTCGGACATTTTTTCTGTAGAGGGCGCTGCGTGTCGACGTCCGCCGAGTCGATGTCCCTCGACGGCCACCGTATCGGCGCCAACGTCATCATGCCTATAAATAGCCACGCGCTGCTTCCGTTGCTCAGTTCCGTTTTGTAGCATAAGAAAAGTCATGCCTGAATTGGTTATTGACCTTGAAGGAGTGTAAGCTGCAACCACAAGGGAAGTATCACTGCATGGATGGATGGGAGGAGCAATAAGGAATACGTCGGAGGAACATCCCGTCGAAAGAACGTTACAAGATAAGAAGTAACTTGTTCTTCGAAGGGATTGTGTCCTCCGACGTATTCCTTATCTTTGATAGACTCCCATAGCAGTGGCATGTAATTGGAGGTGGGAGTGAGAATGTTATGTATCCCTTTAGGGATGGACCGAATGTAATACGGCCTTGCCAAATCTGGTCTCTTGAGTAGTGGAGGAATCCAGATTGTAAAATGTTGTGAATGTATGTGCGGACGACCATGTGGCAGCCGCACATATGTCTCGGACCGGTACTCCTCTTTGGAGAGCCGAAGAGGGTGCGATACCCCTGGTTGAATGAGCCCTGAGATTTTGGGGTGGCTCTTTCGCTGCCAGTTTGTAACATTCCAGAATGGCCAAAATAATCCACCTGGAGATGGTTTGTTTTGTTATGGGTAGTCCCAACTTGTGACCTGAGTATCCTACAAACAGTCAGTCTGCTTGCCTGATCCTAGCCATTCTGCTGATGTGAAAGCTGAGAGCTCGCCTTGGGTCCAGCCTATGTAGCCTTTCCTCCTCTTTCCCCGGATGGGGAGGAGGGTAGAACAAAGGTAAGATAATTTTCTGAGTAATATGAAATTCAGAAACCACCTTTGGGAGGAAATTAGGCTTCACCTGTAGGACAACTTTGTCCTTGTGGAAGATTGTATGTGGAGGTTTACAGGAGAGAGCCGATGTTAGTGCTACCAATAGGACAGTTTTAAGCGTGAGAAATCTCAGCGAACAAGAGTAAAGTGGTTTGAATGGAGTGCCCATTAGGAAGTTTAAGACTAAATTCAAGTCCCATAAGGGAACCTGGAATGGTTTTGGAGGATAAACATTAGTTAATCCCTTGAGAAATTGTACCACTAGTGGAAGTTTGAAATACGATGTTCCCCCGCAGTGCACTTGAAGATAGAAAGCGCTGCAAGATAGCCTTTTACAGTGCCAACTTGAAGGCCTGAGTTTGCCAAGTAGAGTAGAAACGATAACACCGTTGGTGTACCACTTGAAAAAGGGTTGATATTCTCTTCCCTACACCAGCTGCAAAATGTGTTCCAACGGCAGCGGTATAAAGACTTTGTTGCTGGCCTTCTGGCCGAAAGCAACACCTCCATGATGTCATCAGGGAGATCCCAATCCTTGTACCTCACCCTTTCAGAAGCCAAGCATGAACGTTGAGGGTTCTGGTGTCTGGATGGAGAACCTGACCTCCCTTCTGCGAGAGAAGATTCTCTTTGAGTGGGAGACGGATTGGAGGACAGATGGACATATCTAGAAGGTCCGGGTACCACATTCTCCTGGCCCAATCCGGGGCAATTAGGATAATGTTTTTCCGGAATCTTCTCAACCTCCTGATCATTTGAGGAATAACAGGGACTGGTGGGAACGCGTAAAGGAGTGGAAACTCCCAGTCCACTACGAACGCATCTCCTAGAGCTCCTCTCGGGGGAAATTCCCTTGAACAGAACAGATTGCACTTCCTGTTGGTGCTTGTGGCGAACAGATCCACCTGAGGGGTACCCCAAAGGGCGAAGATCTCTTGAAGGACTTCCTGAGCTAGCTCCCACTCGTGGGAGACTATGCTCTGCCTGCTCAGAGCGTCCGCTGTTAAGTTCTTCTCTCCGGCTAGGTGGACTGCCGATAGAGAGATTCCTTCTTGGATTACCCAAAACCAGAGCTGCATCGCCTCTCTGCACAGTGGCAGTGATCCTACGCCTCCTCATTTCTTGAGGTAGTGCATGGCCACCGTGTTGTCCGTCATTATCAGGACTTTTCTCCCCTGTACTGATGGCAGGAAAGCTTTCAGCGCTAGTCTGATCGCTCTCAGCTCCAATAGGTTGATGTGTAGTCTGGACTCCGATGGAGACCAACGACCGCTGATGGTCAAGTCGTTGGCATGGGCTCTCCACCCCGTGAGTGAGGCGTCTGTGACTACTGTTATCTCCGGCCATGGTTGCCAAAACAGTTCTCCTTTCAAGATGTTCTCTGGATAGGCCCACCATTGAAGGTCGCGGGCTACCTTGTCCGGAATCCGGACGAGATCTGTCATTCTCCCTGAGAATTGCGAACACTGACTTCTCAGTGCCCACTGAAGAGATCTCATTCTCAGGCGAGCCTCTGGCACAAGGAAGATGCAGGATGCCATGAGGCCTAGCAACCTCAAAAAGTCAAAGGCTGGGAGACGTTGGGCATTTTGAAACTTGGTGACCATCTGCAGAATATCTTGAGCCCTCACCTCTGGTGGCGAGGCTTTTCCCAGGGAAGTGTCCAGGACCGCTCCAATGAACTGGAGTCTCTGTGATGGTATCATCTGTGACTTCTTTAAATTGAGGGAGAAGCCCAGTTTGTGAAGGAAGTGGCAGACATAATCTAGCCGGGCCTGGGCCTGTTTCGAAGATACAGCCCTGATCAGCCAATCGTCCACGTAGGGGTAGACGTGGATCCCTTCCCTCCTTAGACTCGCCGCCACTACCGACATTAGCTTGGTGAAGACCCTCGGGGCGGAGATCAGCCCAAATGGCAGAACCCGAAATTGATGAGAGTCGCCAATTGCGAACCTCAGGTATTTCCTGTGTTTGAGATGGATTGGCACATGGAAATAAGCATCCTGATCCTGAAGATCCAGAGATACCAGCCAGTCCTGGAGCTGGAGGGCCTGAAGGATCTGAGAGAGAGTTACCATCTTGAACTTGTCCTTCCTGAGGAACTTGTTCAATTCTCGTAAATCCAGGATGGGTCTCAGTCCTCCGTCCTTCTTTGGTATGAGAAAGTAGGGGGAGTACCAGCCCTTGTTCCTGTCTGCTACAGGTACCGGTTCTATGGCACCTTTCTCTAGCAGGTCTATAATTTCCTGCAAGAGGAGCGGATCTGGAACTTTTAGAGAGCTGTTCCCCGGTGGATGATTCTGAGGGATGTGTAGAAAGGGTAGGCAGTAACCGTGGGCAACTGTCTCCAATGCCCAAGCATCTGACGTTATAGCCTGCCATTCCGTCAGATGGTGAGTTAACCTGCCCCCTACAGGTGTATTGTGTGGAAAGGCCTCAGAGTGGTTTGGGGGCGGCTGATGCAGATGCCGAGGGTAAAGAGGCACCTGCTGCTGCTGCTGCGGCCTTAGTACTTTTGACCCGTCCACCTCAGGTGGATCTCCTTTGGCCTCTTTGAGTCGGCTGTCCTCTGCCTTTCCCGAATGCGGAATAATAGCGAAAGGACTTTCCTCTCCCAGAGGTTCCTGAGGGGCGAAAAGGAATTTGGCGGATAGCAGCTCCTAAAGATTTTGCTGCTGCTTTAGAAGTCTGCAACTTTTCCAGACTGTCATCAGCCTTTTTCCCAAACAGTGAAGAGCCGTCAAAGGGCATATTCAAAAGTCTGGCCTGTACATCTGGAGCAAAGCCAGACTTTCGCAACCACGCATGCCTGCGGATTGTTGTACTTGCCTCCATGGCCCTGCTGATACTGTCATCGGAATCGATGCCAGTTTGAAGTGATTCGCACATGGCATCTTTGCCATCTTTAATAATGTTAAGGAAGGCTTCCTTTTCCTCTCCTTCGGGTATGCAGTCAGCCGCTGATGAAGCACACTCCCATAGTGTGTGACCGAACCTGGCGAGCGTACAGGTGGCGTTGATGGACTTCAACGTCATACTACAAGCAGCGATGACTTTCTTCGCCATAGAATCGTACCTCTTGTCATCTCTATCCTGTGGGACAGTAGGGTAAGCGGTCCTACTGCTAGATGAAGTTGCCGCTTAAACCACCAGGCTCTCTGGAGTCAGGTGTTTTGATAAGTATTCAGGGTCAGCAGCAGCTACCCTATACTTGGCTGACAATCTTTTATTGACCGCAGGGATAACTTCAGGAGTTTCCCAATTAGATGTAATTTTCCTTTGTAAGGCTGCATGGAAGGGGACCACAGGGTCCTCCTGTGGACCTTTGTCTAATATGTCTGTTAGGTCATCCTGTTGAAAAACAGGGGAAGGCGCAGACCAACCCATAAATTCAATAATTCTTGCCATAAGGGTTCAATAGGGTGTTTCGGCATGTTCCCCTGGGTCTGGCTTAATAAATTCCACTTCTGGGGAAGTGTCCAGCCCACTTGCCTCATGTAGTGACTCCTGTAGGTCCTTCAGCCTTCTTTCCTCAGAGGTGAAATCCTCTGAAATAGGCAGTGTGGTCCTCTGTAACCCAAATGTTTCCTGGTCAGAATCTTCCCCTTCTTCATAAATTGAAGATAGTCCAGGGTACTCTGACCTCTGAAATGGTGTAAAACCCATCTCTAAGGCAGAAGGAGCCAAACTCGTCATTATTGGGCGATAAAACATCGATGTCGTCGACGCCGATGTGACAGGCTTTGAAGGCGCCGAGAACGGCATCGAAAAAACTGGAAGGGGTCTCGAAGAACTCGAGAGGATCGGGATCGTACTCGAGGACATCGACGATGGTCTCGGCGTCGTGCCGGAGGCCCTTGGAATCACCGTTGGCTGTGGAGTAGCCTTGGTCTTCTCTTTCATCGGCGTCGATCGACCGATGTTTTGAGGAACCCTTCGACAACGGCGTCGATGGCGCCGATCGTGCGTCGAAGGAATCTTCGACGACGGCGTCAAAGATGGTGACTTCTTACCCGATGGCTCGTGGCGCTCTCGGGTGGAATGTTTCGCCGGGTGCTGCGGCTCGCAGCGTTTTGATTTTTTGGGTTTTTCACCCGGGGTATCACCCTCAGCTGTCTTCGAGGGGGTCGAGGCCGCGTTCTCGAAGACGCTTAACATTTTCTTTTTGAATTCCTCCCACTCAGCTTGAGAGCTGTGTTTTGTGGGACAGGAGACCCTTTCTGGGGACACAGAAGACGACGAGAAAGGGGATCTTCGACGTCTCTTTTTTGAGTGTCTTGATCTCGACGAATGGTGGAGCTACTTCGCGATCTAGAATGGGAATGTTTTCAACGGCGAGGAGACGAATGCCTCGACTCAGCCGAAGAAACATTCAAGGAGGTTTTGACTGACTTACCTCTCTCGAGCTTCCCCTTGCGCTCCTTCAAGGCTTTCGCCGTCATGGACATGCAGTCCTCACACTCCGAACAATGGTGCTCGGATCCCAAGCACCACAAGCAGATCCTGTGTGGATCCGTTATCAACATTTTTTTTACTGCAGTCTCGACATTTCTTGAAGCCGGATCGCGGCATCGTCGGTTCCGATGAAGATGCCATCGAGAACGAGTAGGTATTATTCGAGTAGATATAGAGTTATCCTGACTGAACTGAGCAACGACGTTCCGAGGCCCCACGAAGCGCGGAAAAACGGAACTGAGCAACGGACGCAGCGCGTGGCTATTTATGGGCATGATGACGTCGGCGCCGATACGGTGGCCATTGAGGGACATCGACTCGGCGGACGTTGACGCGCAGCGCCCTCTACAGAAAAAATTTCCGAGGCCAGCAAGCTGGAAACGTAATATCAAAGATAAGGAATACGTCGGAGGACACAATCCCTTCGAAAGTGTATATATTGCAGTACAAGAGCTCCTGCAAGATCTCCTGCATTTCTGGCCCATGTAGGTGGCTCTGTAGGGCTCTAGGTGAAAACGGAAAAGTGTGGGAGTGAGTTTTATCTATAAATAGAAGTTGGAACGCAAGCGGAATCAGCTCTGCATTAGACTCAGCATCTAGTTGTCCGCTGAGATGCTAAAAATGCCTTTAAGGGACAGATCCTCCTCGTCCTTGTCCCATTACCTCCTTAGAGTGTTGTTTCTACTTATCTTCTGCACAGGAGTCCAGTTGGCACCCCTGGCAGTGCAGCTCTTCATTTTTGTTGTTGGTAGACAAAGACCCCGGGATACCTTTAGCACACCCAGGGGTAGGGTTACATCCTTGTACCCCTAGTGTGTGTTTATGGACACGTGCGTTGCCCACATAGCAGGGTTTTGGCTGGTGCAGCTACATGCTGACTTGACAGTGGCTCTGGGTGTCCTCCCATTTTGGGATACCTAGCCCCGGCCATAGGAATCAATGGATTCCTGGACAAAGGCAAGATGGCCACTGATGGCCTTTTTGTTTCCTTTTTTTGTATTAGTGTATTTGTTATCAATACAACAAACCCTCTTTTACATTTTATGAACAAAAACAGTAGCATATTATAATCACAATAACAATATAATAATAAGCATAATTAAAGATAGAATAGAATGATAACAGCAGTGGGTTTAAGACACTGATTGAACCGAAGTCAAATCTATAAAAGGTTTTTCCCCAATAAATTGCAGTCATTCAAATATAAATCTAACCTGTAAAAGAATGCTGCTTTATTTCCATCAGCCGAAAACGTGAACGATTTCCATCAGCCGAAAACGTGAGTGGCACCATGTGCAGGTGACCCTCCAGGCCTTTTACTTGATGGTGCATCATTTATTTTTGCTGTCCCTTATCCCTGCTGTCCCCTCCCCTACCCCGATTCACTTCTCCCTTTCGTGTTCACCTCCCTCCCAATCCCTCCCACCAACCCTGATTGGTCCTCTGGTGCTTGCTGTGTGTGTCTAACAGTCCCTTACGCTCCCTGCTCGCACTTTCCATCAGCTGAGCGGGACCGTGTGCAGGTGACCCTCCAGGCCTTTTAATTGATTGTGCATCGTTTATTTTTGCTGACCCTTATCCCTGCTGTCCTCCTCTACCCCGACATCCTTCTCCCTTCTATGTTCGCCTCCCTCCCGCCTCCCAATCCATACCACCAACCCTGATTGGTTCTCTGTCGAGTCTTACCTAACCCTCCCAGGGCAGACCACCCCCAGCAGCCCCTACAGATAAGGGCCCCTAGGCAAGGGCGGCTCCAACCGAGGCAGCTCCAGCCAGTGCCTGCAGGTATCAGCAGGGGAATACAGTTGCCAGCCGTCAACCAGCAGCGTCTATGGCAAGTAGGAGTGATCCTGGTTAGGTTTAGAACCTCATTCCACCCTTGAATTGTGAAACCTAGGCCTTTTCCCCTCTATTCAGGACTCTCAAACTTAGATGTGTTTTCTCCTGTTGTAACCTTTCTACCACTATCTAATCCTCAGTAATTTTTTTCCAATTGTCTACTTGTCTCATCTCTCTCTCATCTGCTTGCACCCTGCCCTGTGTCCTTCCCTATTGTTCTCAACCCACCCCTTGCCTCTCTTTCCTCCTCTATCCTCTCCCTACCTACTCTACGGTGCTCTCTGTTTCTCCTATCTTTTCTAACTCCTTCTCTATCAACTTTCCTTCTCTCCTCACTAAATCTGGTAGGAAGACGTTTAAAAAGGACATCCTGGTCTCCAACCCAGCCCTCCCTATCGCTGACACCTATATCAGTCCCTCCTCCAGGCAAACCTTCACCGAAATCCTCTTTGTCGTTTCCTCGGCAGACCTATGGACTCTACGTATGGTCTCCGTGCTCCCTCCCTTCTCTTCCTCTCCCATTAATGTTGGCACCCGGTGGGGAGCCCTCCTGGCTTTCTTCCACTCCTCTAAGGTCATCATTAATGTTTTCTTGAACGGTACCGTCTTGGTCCAAGGCCATCAAGCGAACCTTCTCCTCTTTGATAGACGCTTCCTGCTCCTCATCAATTTCCTTTGTTCCCCTGCTGTCCCCTCTCTCCCCTCTATGGCTTCCTCACCTCCCCCTGCTGTCTCCTCCTTGGCTACCTTGCCCTTCCTATTCTGCCCCCCCTCGGGCCTCTTCTACACTTCAGCAGGGTGTACCTCTGATTTGTACCCCTCTCCAGAAGTCTTTCAAGGACGGCAACCTTCTCCATATTGCCACTCTAAACTCTTGCTCTACTGTCAAACACTCCTCTGACATCTGCCACCTCCTGGAGGAACTTGACCTCAATGTCCTCGGTCTTCCAGAGACATGGTTCATGGCCAGCTCTGTCACAAGCTTTGACACTCTCCTCCCTGATGGCTACAAGATCCTCTCCGTGCCCAGGTCCAACCGTTCTGGAGGGGGTGTAGCCCTGATCTTCCCAGACTGGATTCCTGCCTATGTCATTCCTACGCAGGCCTACTCCTCTTTCGAATGCCTGGTCTGCAGGCTTTCTCTCTCTCTCCTGGCCATTCCCTTACTGTGGCTACCATCTATCGGCCACCTGGTCAGATCCCCCCTTCCTCTGAGTGGGTGGACCTCTCCACTTCCCTCCTAGTCTCAACCACTACATTTCTCCTTCTTGAAGACTTCAACATCCACCTGGATGCCTCCTGTCCCTCCATTGGACTCTTTCCCGACCTCTGCGACTCTCTCTCACTCTCTATTCTCCCCTCTGGCCGGCCTCTGGATGTTTTGATCTCTTCAGACCTTCCCCTTTCGTCCCCTCTGAACACTTCTCTCTCCTGGAGTGACCACTTTCTCCTTTCCTCCCATCTTACCCTCTCTAACCCTCAGGCCAAGCCAATCCCAGAACTGCCACCTACCTTCTCGGCTATCCATCCCATGAAGCGTGTGTCAGTTGAGGCTTTTGCCGCCACTTTCCTTTCCCCCTCCACCCTTGGCTGACTCACACCCTGACACAGCCCTTTCCATGCTCCACTCTGCTATATCTGATACTCTCTATGTTCTTGCCCCTGTCATGAGGATCCACTTGAAGCCCAAAGCCAAGTGCAACTCTTGGTATGACTCTGACCTCGTCACCCTTAAATGCAAGTGCAGGGTGGCTGAGAGGAAATGGTGTGCTTCCTGTACATCCTCTGACAAACTGGCCTGCCGCCTGCTCCATTGGCAATACTGGCTCTCTGTCCGCAGAAAGAAGAGAGCCCACATCCAAGCACGCATCTCTGCAGCATCTAACAACTCGGCCGAACTCTTTAAAATATGCAAGGAGCTGGCCAATCGTGCTGCAGCGTCTACCTCTTCTGTCCCCTCCCAGGCCCTCTGCATGGCCCTGGCTTCTCACTTCATCTCTAAAACTCAGGACATCCAGTCCTCTCTCTCTTCCTCTCCTCCTTCGTCTACTCCCTGCTCTTCCTCTGGCCCCTTTTCGGCCACCTCTCCTCCCTGCTTCTCTGCCTTTCCCCTGTTCTCCTCAGACGAGGTTTCTAGACCAGTCCGATCTATTAAAGTCTCGTCAAAACAGGTTCACCCCTGTTCCTCCAAAACCATCAAGGATCACATTGACACCCTGGCTCCTGCTCTGGCTGATTTCTGCAACCATTCCTTCGCCACTGGAGTCTTCCCCTCCCCCTGAAGCACTCCCTTGTGCACCCTCTTCTTAAGAAACCCTCGTCCAACCATTCCTGCCCGGCTAACTATCGTCCAATCTCCATCACTCCTTTCCTGGGAAAACCCCTGGAAATGCTGGCCATCTCCCAGCTTAATCTTCACTCTGAATCTGTTGGCAGTCTCCATGACCATCTGTCTGGCTTCAGAGCTGCTACAAGCACGGAAACTGCTCTCCTGAACATCCATGAAGACCTGCTCTCCAACCTCGACTCCAACACCCCCTTTGTACCCATCTTACTTGATCTCTCTTCTGCCTTTGACACAGCCAACCATGCCATCTTGCTCAACCATCTCTGTGATAACCTGGGTATCACCGATCAGGCCCTGGCTTGGCTGTCCTCCTTCATCTCCGATCGATCCTCTGAGGTCCAACTTGGGTCATTCCTCTTCTCTTTCTCTCTCTCTACCTGTGGTGTTCCCCAGCGGTCTACCCTCTCTTCCTGGCTGTTCAACCAATACCTGGCACTTCTTGTCCAACGCAGAGCCGCTCTCTGTCCCAACTTTCAGCGCTATGCGGATGTCACACAGCTCATTTTCAGGCACCCTTCAGCCACCTCTTCTCCTTCTCTCATCTGTGACTATCTGTCTGCCATCCAGAAGTGGTGTGCCACCAATGATCTCTGCCTTAATGCCAGTAAGACCGAGATTCACCTAATCTGCACACCTGCTCCCTCCTTTCCTGTCACTCTCTGGCCGGCCTCTCTTGGCCCTCTTCCTGCTCCCACCTGTGAGGCTAAAAACCTTGGTGTCATCTTTGACTCCACACTTTCCTTCTCACCTCACATCTCTGACGTCTCTAAGAAGTCACACTACCATCTCCACTTCCTCAGAGGTATTCTTCCTTTCCTCTCCTTCCCCCAGAAGCTCACTGTCGCCAGAGCTCTGGTTCTCTTTAGGCTAGACTATTGCAACATCCTTTTTCTAAATCTGCCTGCTCCTACTCTACACCCTCTGCAACTCCTCCAAAACAGGACTGCAAGACTTGTCCTTGGCCTCAAGCCCAGGGATTGTATTTCTCCAGGACTGAAATCTCTGCACTGGCTCCCAGTGGCGGCGAGGAGTAAGTTCAAAACCCTCTGCATTGTCCACAAGGCTTTTTGGGGCCTGGGACCTCAATACCTTCAACTCTCTCTCCCTAAATTTCTTCCCGCTCAAGCTTTTCGCTCATCCGCCTCCAACTCCCTCATGGTTAGTCGCTTCTCCAAGTAGCGAGTTGGTGGTAGATCTCTTTCTTCTGCTGGGTCCTCCCTCTGGAACAGCCTCCCTGCCTCTCTGAAACTTGAGGAGAACCATCTCCAGTTCCGGAAGCACCTGAAGACCTTCCTCTTTGCTTCTGCTTTCTCTCCACCTCTCCCCTGCTGATCTCTTGGTTGAATCTGAAATTGCACTGGTTTACCTGGCTACCCTCTGATCTCGGGCCCAGGTCCCCCGCCAATTGCACACCTGCACCACCCCCCTGGAAAGCCTTGCACTCAGGGACTGTTTCTGTATCCCTACAGCCCCTACGAGCACCTGAGACCTGAGGTCTGCACTTATCCTTGCAATAGCCACTATCTGGCTGCACTTTAATTTATTGTCTTATTTATTTTACTGTCATCCTATGTACTGTACTTCCCCCTCTGTTCTCAGCCTGCATTTTTCCCCTTCCCTCCTCCCCTGCACTTGCGCGATCTCAATGTCACCTGGCCTAGTAGGATCGTTGTCTCTGTCCTCCTTCTGTTTCCCCTCCCTTGCCTCGTCACACCTTGAAATACTTGGGTAGAGACGTGTTATAAATGCCATATCATATCATATTGGTTACTGTTGGATACATTGATCCACTCAGCAGAATTCCCATCCATAACCAAGTTGCACTTCAGCAGTTAACAGCAAAATGACTGTGCTGGCTCCTTTGAGCAAAAGGATGGCTGCATTCTTTTGCCAAGCACCATTTGGCAAGTTGGAACAGGGAGCACCCTGAGAAAGGCTGCCAGGGCGAGTTCTGGTGTTTACTATAGAAGCGGAGTGAACAAGCAGCGCTGCTTTGCTGCTAGCCCAAAGTTTCCCATTGAAAACGGGAAGTATTTTACATTTAAAATGATGCTGCTCTGATGCTCTTTTCATCTGTTCTACATCATTCTGCTTTTATCAGTGAGGCACTCCCCTTCCCAACCACATTCAGATGGTGCTCCAGCAGAAGAGAACATTATCCCTGAATAACTGCTGTGTCAGACCAGATCCAGGAAATCAACAGAAGCTTTACTTTCAGCTGTACGGAAAAACACTTGACTTTTGGGCTACAAAATGTCAAAAAATCACTGCTTCAAAAGAAACCCCAGCTCTAAAGGCATATGTCAATTTCAGTGGACATATCAAACGCTCGTCAGACTTCTGTCTGGGCTTCAGCTTGAAACAATAGATCTGGGACACCTATGTGCGACTTTTGGAAGTGACAACCACCAGTCACTCAAAATGGGAAAACTCCAGGGCAGCCCTGGGGTAAACTGACATTTGGTTGTACCCCGAAGAAAATGGTCCCAGTTGGAGGACAAAGGCCAGTCCATTTTGGCTCAAAGGACTAGTTTATTAATAAAACTGTGAGACTTTTATCTCCGCAATTGGACAGCGCAGAAATGCAAATGTTTCACAATCTAGATGCAATTTTGGTGGCTTTAATTTAAGACATGGTAGCCTTCACTGGCATATAGGGGACAGAAATGGCAGAGAATTGGATATTCTGAGGAAAGTGTATATGATGCAACTTTGACATTTGATATTCACATGCCTTATGATAATTGATACAAATGTATAAAGTTATATAATTGTAGGTAAAATAATTTCATTGGAAATGATGAAAAACTATTAGACGGACGAAAAAAAGTCCTACAAACTGGAGAGTTGGACTGCCATGCTCTGTGTGAAATATGTAATCTGCCTATGTAATTGACAAACGTGCCACAACTGTACACATGTGTGATTTATGTTAAGATTTTAGCCAAAAAGGACTGTGGGATGGCTTTGCACCTCATAAAATACAACCCCCTAAACTGAGTCCAGCCTTGAGGGGGCAACCAACACAGGCTGACCTATCCAGTTCTTGGGTGTAGGTCTAGCTTAGTTCTGCCTAACAGTAAATTCTGTGATGTCACCCGTCTTATAAATAAGAGAGGCTGACACACACTCTGGACACACTCTCTCCTGAATTTCAGACTCCTGCGTAAGCAGCCATTTCAGATCCACCTTTTCAAGATTCCAGACCCTACTGCCAGACCAAAGCATTGCTGACCCTATCCCAGCAAGGCCACTGATCCAGAAACCCCACTAAAATCCCAATAACAAAGAGGAAAAGCTGTGGTACACTTTGGGAAGTATCATGTGACCACACCAGCTTTTTGCTCACTACTTACATGCCTGCTGTATCCTTGCCATCCAGTGACCAGACTTTCCCAGCTGTTTGCTGTAAGGGGTGCCCGCCATGCTGTGACCAGAGCCCTTTCAGTCCAGAATCCAGTTGGCTGTCCCAAATCCCAACTCCAAGCGCGAATTGTGAGTATTTCCCCATCCCATAGCAACATAGTCTACCCTATCTTGACACTTTGTCTTTCTCCTATTTTCTAAGTAATCCTATACATACCTTTGTAACTGGTTTAAGACTGTTGGAATTCTCTGTGCACCCTTTCCTTGATCTCCCAGCGTTAGCACCACTTTTCCATTAATTTCTGTCTTGCATAGATCATAAGTCCTTAGTCATATTTTGAATAATCAAATAAATTCCCACGTAAAGTTGAACGCGGGGTGAAAATTTGGATGTCTCTAATCAACCTTGGAGCATACGGTGTCTTTCCTTAACAATATAGTCTGGGTAATCTAGTTTTACTTAAACTTGCCTTTCTTCCAAACCTATTTTCTCTCTTTTTAAATGCTTTATTTCACCCAAAACTGAATTTCTTTCACCTTGAAATCTCATCCAATTATCCAGCTATAGTCACTCTTTCACTTCTATATTAGCCTTGTGATGTGCATCTATTCCCCAGCCTAAAAACCGCATTCCGACTCTGTGTATTTCACCCGTTAAAAAAAAAAAAAAACGTTTTGGCATTTAAAACTGAAAAAAGTGAAAATACAACTTTTACACGTGTGGTTCTGATTGCACTGGGGTTCATACTTTCAAATTGCTTTTGAACTGTATGCCTTCTGTGATGCCTTGCTTTATAATTCGATTATAATTCGATTAATTGGGGTTTGAGGAAACATTGCATGGGGAAACCTTAACTCGGGTGCTATCTATCCTAATTGAAAAGTGCTCCTATTCATTTGTGCTTTGTATATGTTCTTGTAGAAGGTTACCCAAGTGTATTTAAGTGGTTTTCATTGTAATTATCACCCCATTGGTGATTGCTGCCCAATATAAAAATTGTGTGATTTTCTTTGAATTTAAACTAAATATTTTGTTACCACCCACCGACCTGGTTCATGGTCCATTGAGACCCGGTTTATTTGTAAGAGGGGGTGTGAGACAGATTGGGTATCGGCTCAATTCGAATTCGTAGAAAATAAAGAAAAAGCATTCTCATTGCGTGCTACATCTAAGGCTAAGGGCGAAGGTCCTGGTCCGGTGTGTGACACCCGATTGGAATCCTTCACATTATAATAATGAAGGCAAATATTGTTCAAGAAAGGCAATTATCACCAACAATAATCTTATATATAATGTAACAAAGGGTTTCTTTCCACACATCATATGTAGCAGCTGTAATGATAATTGACACAGCCCCAAGGATAGAGCTCCAGAATCTCAATAAAATCAATGTCAGTAACGAGTCAAGAGTTGCTCTGTGAATAACAAAGCTTCAATTTGGGACACTGTGTAAGGAGATTGGAGATTGGATGCTGATTCTTGGCCAAATTACAGAGGCAGCAAATACTCTCATTATGAGGTAGATTTGTCCAGCGACCTGTATGCTCCAGTGTAGGCAAAATGTTGAAACATAAATATACAATAAATCTATGTAAATGTTGGGAGCACAGCTTGGCTAGATATGGATGGATAAGGATTATGTCGAAAGCCCCGGGTAGAAAAAAACTGCATATGATTTATTTTTTCCTAAGGACTGTTGGTGATGATGATATGGTCTCTGGTTTTGTTTTTTAACACCCTGATGCATTTGGAGCCTGTACCAGATCCTCAAGAGCAATATCAACATGTTCCAGATGGTTTAATGCAGTGAAACACAGCTGCTTCAAAAATGTGTTAACATGTTCCTGGGAATATTGTCATGCCAGGAAACTAATTAATTTGTTTGAAGTAAGCAGAGATGTGTAAATAGTGAGGAAAGGGTTGGAACACTGAATTAGCCTGAGAGAACGGATAGAGGGAACTCCCAACTCACATTGTAGGGCCTCAAGTGGCCCAGAGCTCGGAACACCCAAGATGGAACGCAGACGCCTGCCCGCAAATGTTTCCACCCATGTCATCATGGGGTCTGATAAGACAACAAGTCCATACAGAATCCCAGGTAAAATGCTTTTGCGGTGGATCGAAACAAGGCCCTCAATGTTGTGACCACCTTGTTTGTGAATACAATGCTTAAGAAGCAACCATTTCTTTAATATTTTAGTTCTGGTAAAATCACCATAAAAATTTTGTGGGGGAGAGTAACAAATAGTGACTCAAAAATAGATATATATCCACAATCTCCAAACGGGATCCCGTAAAAATCCATTTAGAAGTGAATTTTTTTAATTTTCCACCAATAATCAATATTTTTTTTGTTTTTGAGATGTTAATCTTCAGAAAAATGTTATCGGCATAAGAAGAAAAGGCATATAGCGAATACTGTAGACCAATCAGTGTTTGGTCTAATTGGTCTCATCCACATACCTGATGCAGGACGCCGATTTGTTTCCAATATGGGGTGGGAAATTACAGGCCAACTCGATAGCAAGGACTATGTCAGAAACATATAGATTGTAAAGCATTGGGGCTAACACGCTGCCCTGTTTCAGACCGAGATTGGTAGGTATTTCCGCATAATCTCTCCAGTCTGATTGGCTGCAAACTAAAACAATGGTGTCTGAGTACAAAGAGGTAAGAAAATGTAAAAGAGATGGATCAATCCCCCAATTTTTTAAATATCGTCCAGAGCAGAGGGTGAGAAATAGTGTCAAACGCCTTACTAAAATCTATAAAACACAAATAAAGTTTACCCTTACAAGCAGAGATGATAAAGTGGACTGCTCTGATATTATGCAAGGTACTATGGCCTTTGCGAAAACCTTTCTGAAATGGGGATAGTAATCCTTTAGCTGTAACCCATTGTAACAGATTTTAATTTTAACAATATGGTGCCAAAGATCTTTTGGCTAATGTCCAGCATTATCTATAATCTTGTGGGTTGACACAACAACCCTTTTTAAACATGGGGATCAAAATTGATTTCCGTCAGCTCAGAGGGATAAACCCACTAATTTGAATTTTATGATAAATCTGCTCTAAGACAAAAGCCCAAAATTGGGGATTTTCCTTCAATACCACATTAGCCAAAGAATCAGGGCTGGGAGCATGAGCGCTATTAAGGAATGTAATGATCTGAATGATATCATCCATCCCAACTCCCAACTGAGAAATGCACCATTGGTGAATAGGGGGATCCTCAGTAGGCGATAGAACAGGATCATTATAAAATCTCTGATGGCGGCAATCTGATGCCATTCACTGATCAAGGCGGGACTCACCATTTACAAAATGTCTTGCCATTGCCCAGAATTTCTTTTCGTCATTGCTTTTAAGCAGTCCAAAAAACATTTTCCAGTCTGCATAGGTAATGGATAGTTTATGATGCCTAAACCAATTCTTATATTGTGTGGAAACACATGCAATCTTTTTTATTTTTCAACTTTATCTTTTTATTGTGCTTTATAACAGTTATAACATAAGTGCATTTCAGAGTAAAGCATAGGGAGACAAACAGAAAACAAATGAGGTGCAGTAATGAGGACACACATGAGCACAGTACACTTTGAACCAAGGGGAGGCATGCTCCAATAGTTCAACTGGCAGGCTTTGTCAAGAAAGCGATAGTTCACTTGCCTCCGAGTGATCTGCGAACCATCTGAGTGTTGGTGACTTGTGTACCCTCCTGGGAAATGGCTGGTGTAATCAAAGAAGGGAGACCAGGTACAGTGAAATGTAGCCAAAGATCCCAATCGGGTAGTGGTAATCTTCTCCGCTGCAGCAATGTCCCAGCACCTTGTCCACCATTAGCAGCAACCGTATATGTACATAAAAATCGAGTGAAGGACATTCAATAGGTGCCGCGCTTCCGTATACGATATGTTTTCTCATAATATTAGACAACAACACAGACATAGTCGCTCTATATTTTAGAGACATATCCCCATTTCTCTAGAAACTAGGTAATGAGGCTGACGGCAGCACGCCTGCGCCGATATGCCAAACAGGCTCATAGCTCGGCAATCGGAGCACACAACAGCATTTCTCCGTATGTCCAGTATGGACAAACACAGCGCTCCACATCCAAGGAGCATGCTGTAGACACCACATGGGCATGCCCTAAAATATGATGCCTCTGCACTAATAACTTTAAAATAACATGTGGGTCTAGCCGTCGTGGCTAAGCTTGCTCCCTCTTTACTTTCTAGAGAAGACCATGGAGATTTCCGAGTGAACACATCTACTAGTAATAAAGGTAGGAACAATGTGTATGACCGACCATACATCGATATGGAGATGTATTCCTTAGAAAGAGAAAACATTCTCTTCTTTCATTCTTTTAAACAGTGATCAGAAACCTGTAAAACACCTGCCACTACTGTACCAATGACAGTTACACTTAAGAAAATAGCCCAACACCCCAACAGCATTCGTCAGGTATGTGAAGCACCTAACACACAAGGTTCTAATATATGGATCCAGTCAGATATATCACACCTCAACATCATCATCCGTTTGTATTGTCATTTTAGAAAAAGACCCAGAGTGGTCCGGATATTTATTGCTATGCCGGAACCAGAAAGTGCAAACCTTTGCCTAGCAGTCCTGAGGAAAGAATGAGAGATGCAATTTATATGGAAGCTCTGTAATCACTGTGCACCATGCAGACATCCCTCATGCTAGCAACACCAATAGTGTCGACTTATAAAAGTGTATTGAGATAAAGAACTGTTAGGCAGAATTATATGCAGTACCCTTTGGGAACACCACACACAATTAAGACTACAAGTGACAGTACAATTTCACCTTTGGTACAAGCCTGTACAACAGAGTTAAAGTGGTAGCAGTAGCAGAGCAGCCAGACTTATCTCAAGAGTAAGTGAGCAGTATCAAATAGTTACACAAAGGACAGCAATTACTATGATTCAGGCAAACACTGACTCAATGTTTCTAAGTAAAAGAATATATATTTTTTACTCAACGGTTGTATAACATTTCACTATTCTAAGCAAGTTAAACATCACAATCATAAATACACCACACCACTTCCCTTAAATTCCAGACAAGTTAAGCTCACAAAATGAAGTGGGAGCGAAATGGCACTCTAGCAATTTAAAAGGGAGGGAAAGTCAAAGCTATCAGAAATTAAATCAAACCAACAGGTAAGTACTCAGGACAATTGAACAAGAGAAGATACAGTGGGGAGATCAGCTAGAAAAGGCTTAGGACCAAAGTCAATGGGTCAAAAGTCTTTTGCTCAAGATCACACAGTTCAGGGTAGTTTGCGGTAAAGTTCGTCGCACAGATTCTGGACGAGGTTGGTTGGTAGAAAAGTTAGTTCAAAAGAGAAGAGAAGGACAAGCTCTTAGATTGGCAAAAGAATTTAAACACTTTCACCGCAGTTGAACGAAACAGACAACCGAATTTGCACAGTACCTTAAAACGGTGAGGGAGCTGTAGCTGTGGCAGACGTCCTGGTGGTTACTGCAGGCTCACAGTCCCTGAAGCGACTGTCGGACTGACACGAAGTCGGAAGACTGGAGGGTCATGCGCCACCCACGGAAGAAACCAGCAGCAGAGCCAAACAACAAATAAAAGGTGTGCTCCTTAAAACCCAAGCAGCGTCCGACCTTCCTGGCTATCCGGCCCACTGTAGCTCTGTACAGGGTATTCGACCAACCAGAGGAGGGGTCCTGGTTTGCAGTTTGGGCAAACTGGTTGATCCCACCAGCTCAAGGGAAGAAGTTTCCTGGAGGATCTTCTTTGTCGTCGGATTCTGAAGATTCACCGGGCGGTTCAGTCATTGTAGGGGTCCTCTTCTTCCAGTTCCTCGTTGGTTCTTTCGCTCCAGTTGCAACTCTGCCTTCCAGTCCCAGAGACCTGTTTTTATGCATTTTCCCCCATTCATACAGCCTGGCTGTCAATCACACAGCAGGTTGGCTTGCCCGGCAAGGCCAGTCCCCTTAGCCAATCAGACAAGAGTGTGACTTGGTTTACCAAGGGAACCCATGGCAAGGGAACCCCTCCCTCACATCCCGCCTACCTAGACTTTCAGCCGCCTTAAGGAGGGCTTCTGTGCAGCAGCCCGCGAAAAGACAGCGAACAAAGGAATCATCCCTGGTTTGGCGCACAGAGAAAAACACGAGAAAGACTTTAACAAAAAGAAATGGCGAATAAACCCAGCCGGAGCCAAAAAAAATATATTTTTTTATATTTTATATTTTTATTTGTTTGTTCAACCTTTAAAAAAAAAGAACATTTAACAACATGAACATATTCGCTCTCTCCCTCCCTCCTCTTTGTGTTACCAAGTCCAATTTTTCTCATAATGTTCACTGTCCTACGGCCTTCCTCAACAAGGCTCTCTAGTTTTGCCTAATCACTCAGTTTACTTCCAGTTCATCCAACCGATGTATTTGGTCAAGTGGGTTTATGTTCGAGGCTACTATAATAACCTAAAACAACACGGTTATATAAGATAATCGCGGTAGAAAAGTTAGGGTAGTTACCACTGCCACCAGCCAAGTCTTATTGTTAAGGGAGCGAAACAAGGATCCAAGAGGCACAGACAAAAAGGGATAAGAATTAACCCTTTCCAATGCTCCATGTAAAATGGGGTGTACTGGGTCTCTGGTTTAAAAGAGACTACATAAAGTTAATGGCAACTTTACATGTTTCTGGGGGACAGTAGTCAGCCCCAGAAAAATTGAGTCAGTGGGAAGTCTAAAAGACAACCCTGTGTTACTGCACTGAATCACACATGGCAAAAGACATGTAAGAGTGGGAAAAAGGTTCACACTCTTACCAGGTGAAAAAAATAAATCCTAGAAATCCAGCAAAGATGCTGAGGGACTCATTAGGTAAGAGAAATCAGCCATTTATGAGAATTATCCCTAACAACAACACACTAAGTCACTGTATACTAACTTTAATTTAATTTTGCATATTATATGTTTTTAAATTGTATCAGATGATGAATAAATTATTGTTTTTTACTGATATGAGATAATGATCTGTTACATGGAGACAGACTAATTAACACGTCTGTCATATTGTGGTGCATTACACATAACTAACAGTGTGAAAGGGAGGGGTAGCCTGTATCTCACCTATATATGTGCTCTGGGACCACTGCAAAAGATTTAAGACCACATGTGTTTGGCAGTAAACCCACTTGGTAGCAGTCTGTACCACACAGATTCACTTGTAGCTGTGGCTGAGCAGTCAGACTTCCCTCAAGAAGAGTTAGGCAATATATAGAGCATTCACAATAGGTCAAAAGAACACAGTAGAACAAGTAAACACTGACCAGGGCTTGGTGTAAAAGAGATAGAATTATTTATTTAAAACCACATCTAGAAAAAAAAACTCACAGGCACTAATAGTAAGCAATTCAGAAACACGGTCACTAAAAGATATGCACTCCCTTAAAAGAATATTAGACAAGTCTTAAGTAAAGCCCCACTTATTTTCAGACAGCGGTGAGCGCTTAACGCAGATGGCACTCTAATAATTTGTTTTAAAAGGGAGAGAAAAGCAGAGAATAAATTGAAACAGATCCCAACACCTTTTCACAAAACAACAAGAGAGGAAGGCAAAGTAACACTGTGAGTTTAGGGTCAGTAGGCCGGATCCACTCTAAGAGGATCAAAACGAAATGTGTCGAAGGTTACACGGTTGCAGTGCACAAAAGTCTTGTAACAGTTCGAAAAAGAGTTGGACCAAAGAAAGGGTCCAGTTAGAAGGTCAATGCGGCAGCCCAGTCCAGAAGGTTAAGGGGTTATTATTACCTTGTAGCAATCTTTAGAAAGGGAGGCCTAGAGGACACGGTACCTTAAAGTGGTGAGAATACTCCAGCGGGGGCAGTTGTTCCTGGCAGCAGATGCAAGTCGGTGCTTCGTCCGGGGGAAGAGAGGATCTTGTCGGGGAGGAAGACAGGAGTCCGTTGCACTGCCAGGGAAGAAACCAGCCGCAGAGTTTCTCAGGTAAAAGGAGCGGTCCTTTGATTCGCGGTCCAGTGGTAAGTGGCTATCAGGTTGCCGGGGTGCTTGACATATGCAATTTGACCTCAAGCCGGTCTGGGGTGAGAAGGGAAGAAGGTAAACTGGTTGTACCCACCAGTCAGGGGAAGAAGCCTCTCCAGCCGGGAGATCTTCTCTGTCGTCAGGAAGTGGTGAGTCGGTTCCGCAGGGCTCCAACGGTGGTGTCGTCGTGGTAGGTCGGCTCAGCTTCTCCCTCGTCGGATTCTCAGGTCCTGTGGCGACTTCTGAAGTTCCAGTCCCCAAAGCCCTGCTTTTATGCAGCACAACCCCATTCACTCAGCCTAGCTGTCAATCAAACATGCTAAGTGGTGAGCCGGCCGGCTCACCACTTGGGCCAATCACACAAGAGTGCGACTTGAGTTACCAAGGTAACTCAGTCCAGGGTGCCTAAACCCCCTCCCACACCCCTGTGGTACCCAGACAGAGTGGCACCACTTTTGGAGGCTTCTGTGGAGAAGCCCGCCAAAAAGTGGAACAAAGGGCTCGACTTGGGTTGGAGTCACAGAAGAGAACACAAACGCCATTTTAGAATCGAGTCCTGGCAAAAAATACCAACCGGCGAATTAATATTAAATAAATAAACCGGCGGTATGTTCGAGGCTATGAGAATTAAATAATGAACGTTGGTAGCCTCGAACAATGGGAAAATCCCATAGGGATATATACGCGGTCAAATATAAAAAGTAGTATCCACTGCCACCAGCCAAAACTCGATCAGGGGGGGCGGAGACGTGCCCCCTCGACTAACAGACCCCGGGGCAATCAAATTGCCCCAACCAGTACGTCCACAATATGATGGTTTGTACTGGTTTCTGTTAATAATTTGGGACTAGTAAAGCCAATGGTGACTTTACATGCCCTGGTAGACAGTAGTCAATCCCAGGGTATGGAGTCTATGGTGGGGTGTCACTATGACACCCCTGTGTTACTGCACGGAGGATGCTGTGTAACACACATAGTAAAAACACATGAGACCCTATTGAGTAAAGGACCCCATAGCTCTTAAAACACATTAACAGGCAAAGGAACACCATAAATCATGTCCAAGAGTGGGAGAAAAAAGAGTCTCACTCTTGGCAGGAGAAAAAAACAAACTCCAGAAATCCAGCAAAGCTGCTGGGGGACTCACTAGGTTAGGAAATTCAGCCTAAAGAGAGAATTCTCCCTAACACCCACCATAATGAAATCGACGGGCCGCCTGGGGATTTCCAAAGGCGGGCCAGAGATACCTTAGCTGCCATGATGAGATGTGTGAGCAGGTCAGCCATATGTCCGGTTAGGGGGAATATTCCCTTGCCCGTCCCCCCCAATAGAATTATTCATAGGTCCCAAGGGAATGTCAAGCCTGTAATGCATTTCAGTTGAAGCAGAACTTCCTGCCAAAACCTGGCTGAGAGAGCACATGGCCACCACATTTGAAAGAATGGTCCCACTGACTTGCAGCCCCGCCAGCAGTGTGGTAAGATGGTTGGATCACTTTTGTTTAGTATTTCCGCGGTAAGGTACCATTGGTAGCAAACCTTGATTGCTCCCTCCCTATTCCTAATACATCTAGAGCTTCTATGTGTGAGGGTCCAGATGCGGTACCAATCCTCTACGTCTATCTCTCTGCCGAGGTCCCTTTCCCACTTGAGCATGTAGTTCTCCTTCCCTGAGGGGTCCAACCTATCAAGGAGCCTGTAGAGGAGGGCCTCACTGCCTTTCAGAACTGCATAGGTTAGCGTCTGTTCTAGTGCGTTGAGTTCTCTGGCCCCTTGCGTTTTGGTTGCAGGTTGGGACATCCAGTGCCTCAACTGCGCATACCTGAACCTCTCCCCTTCATCAATGTGGAATTTTGCTTTACACTCTTTGAAGGTTAGGGGATACCACTGCATTCAGGCCTGGAGAGAAGTCTGGATGATCTCATACTGGGGTATGGGGGCCCAGTGACCCACTGACCCTCCCAGCGATGAAGTGCCCTCCTCCAGCTGTAAGTAGTGTTCTTGGTGGAAAATAGTGGGCCTCCCCCACCCCTGAACGCCTCACTCCTAAGTGTGGTAGGAGACTCCCAGGTAGTCTCCTGGGGAGGGAAATTTTGAGCCTGTCCTGTTGTTAACCCCATGGCTGTCGATTTAAAATAATTAACTACGAACCCAGAGACTTCAACTAATTTTGCAACTTGCAACCATAGCTCCTTCAAGGATGTGCTCGGTTGGGTGAGGGAGAGAAGGACATCATCTGTGTACAAGGAGAGTTTGTAGCTGTCTGCCCCCACTCACAGTGCTCTTATAACTGGATTGTAGCACAGCTTGATCGTGAAGGGTTCCATTTCCAGAGCGAATATTAGCGGTGAGAGGGGGCTGCCTTGGCGGGTGCCCCTCGAAATCATGTGCTTCTGGGTGCGATACCCATTAATCCTTAGAAAAGTGTGTGGCCATTGGTAGTTAGCTAAAACCCATTTCACATAGTTGGGGCCAAAGCCAAAGACTATTAGCATTTTCCCAATATAATTCCAATTCAGGAGGTCAACCGCTTTGTGCGCATCTAAAGAAACAATCGCTAGCGCATTCGACTAGGTCAAGGATATGCTACACATTGTCATATGTGGTGTGCCCCGGTATGAACCATGTTTGATCTGGATGGACCAGCTTTGGTATCACGTCTGCCAGCCTGGCTGCCAATAGTTTGGTGAAGATTTTCCCATCATTATTTATTAGGGCAATAGGTATGTAGGAGCTGCAGAGCTCTGGGTCTTTCCCTGGTTTTTGGAAACATCACAGTTAGAGACTCCTCTGTTGAGGGGGTGAACCGACCTGTGGTTAAGAATGAGTTGTATAGTGTTGCTAAGTGTGGGGCTAGGATGTGGGAATAGACTTTGTAGAAATGTGCTGGGAAGCCATATGGGCTATGCGCATGGTGTTTTTTATAGAGCCTATAGTCTCTGCGAGATAGGGGCCTTCAGGGGAGCCAGCAGATCCTGAGCTGCCTGAATTGGGAGGATTGAGGACAGATAGTCATCCTGCAGTGCCTCTGCAATAAAGGTCACAGTAACGACCTCTGTATGGTCGGCTGATATTGTGTGAATTTTATCGCTCTCTGAGAAGAGTAGCGTCCCACTACCATCTCTTAATGAACGGATATTACTGTGGGTGTGCACTTTCCTCAACAGGAGCTTATTTGCTTTGTTACTATTTGCGTAATAGAATTGCTTGGTGAACGTAAGAGCTTTGGCCATCTTGTCGGTCAGGGTCATCTCGAGTTGTGATTTAGCTTTTTTGAAGTCTATCCTAGCCTTTCATGAGCGGGAGGCCTTGTGTATGATCTCCAGGTCCCTCACCTTTTCCTCTAGCTTTATTTGTTGTGAGAAGCGCAGCCCTCAGCGCTCCGCCGCTTTCACCATTAGCTCCCCTCTAACAACCACCTTCATCGCGTCCCAGACGACCGCCACTGGGTCTCTTTAAAGGCATTTTCTCTGAAATTTCGCCTCTGGGTCCTGTAGAAGATTCTTGTAACTTCCAGGTCCCGGGGGGATGAGCCGGGAAGCCCAAAGCCCTGATACGAATGAGGACAGGGGCATGGCCGGAGATGGTGCTAGGCAATATCGTGACCTCTTCCAGGCATGGGTATACCTCGCCAGAGAGAAGGAGCAGGTCAATTCTTGAGAGACCCTTATGAGCATGGGATTAAAATGAATAGTCCCTAGTGCCTGGGGTATGTAGCCTCCAGGAGTCCACCACACCCAATTCCCTGAGAAACCATGCAAAACCCACTGCTTTGGCATAGTCTTCCCAGGTTGGATTTGTCATTGTCTGGGTCCGGGACTTGGTCAAAGTCACCCCCAACTAGGAGTTTTCCCTCTGCAAAGGATGTGATCTATGGGGCAATAGAGTGGAGAAATTGAACTTATGAGGAGTTTGGGGCATAGATGGAAATAAGGGTGAGAGGTAAGTCGTGCAAGCGCCCTTTTACCATAATATAGCGGCCCAATGGGTCGCAAAGCGCCTTGATCTCAGTGAGCGGTATCTCCTTGCTAAGCAAGGTTGCCACCCCCCTTTTCTTAATCCCTGCAGTGGTGATGACTTTTTTGAATCAGGGGCATCGTACCCTCCATTCGTCAGCAGCTAATAGATGTCTCTTGCAAGTAGACAATGTCTGCTTCCAATTTTGAAAGCCTTTGAGACACAGGTTTGCATTTGTCTGGGAAATTAAGGCCCTGTACGTTCCAGGTGACCAACACCAGTTCCCTTTCAGCCCTTTTTGTCATGTGTCATCCTTGGAAAAGGCTTGATCCCACACCCTCTGACCTTCATTTGGCCAGTGCTCAAGTCTAGCATCCCCCACCTCCTCTTAGTCAGGACCACTTTGTGTGTGTTGATGGTGCCATGAATGCTCTCAGAATCACTCCTTCCGTACTGAACCCTCTGATGCCTCTCCACCTTAGCTAAATTAAAATGCTCTTGAGCCCTTGTTCTCCTTCCCACCCTCCCTCCACAAACCCCCAATTCAACTGAAACAAGCCTGTAAGCAAACCTCACAACCAACAGGGCTTCCATACCCTTTGCATTTGTTTCAGGTGGTTTTCTCTCTGTTGCTCTTCTGTACTAGACTATTGGGTCTCCTTTTCCTGCTGACTCTGGACCATGCTCGGACAGGTCTTTCGGGCATCAGGCGGTCAGCGCGGCTCCCTTCTCCTCTCCATTGGCGCCTGCTGGCCTCAAGAGCGTCTTTGCTTCTTTCATTGTTCAGATCCTCCGTTGCTTCCCTTCTACTGTGAATTGTAGTGCTGTTGGGCAATTCCATCAATATGCTATATTCTTCTCCTGAAGCTACTCCATCATTGGCTTTAGGCTCTTCTTCTTCAACAGGGTGGAGGATGCCAGATTTTGTTCTTAACTCAAGAGAAGTCGGGGAGTGTTTCTGGTTTCCTCATAATTTCTTCTTCAATTTTGAAGAAGCGAACTCTTGCCAAGACGTCAGGGTGGAAGGACTGTGGCTGTCCAGCTTTTTAGGGGCGTTGTCAAGGAGAGACAGGACTGAGCGGAAGAGCTCCCTCACAAACTCCTCCAGGTCTGACTCGGGGACCGAGGATGGGACTCCCTGAATGCGGATGTTGTTACATCGAAAGCGGTTTTCGTTATCTTTCTGTTTTATTTCCAGGGCTTCATATCTCATATCTCGCCTCCAGTGCCTTTAGCCTGACAGACCCCTCACCCACCTCAAAGTTCTGCTCGCAAAGGTTTGCTTCCATCTCCGCTATTCCGCTTTTGGCCTCACCCACTCTCTTGTCCAGTCCAGTGATTTTCTGCAGCAAGTATTCATGGCCCCTATGATATTCCCTGGTCATGGCCGCGCAGCTCCTGTAAGTCAGACTTGATCACTGCTTGTGTTTGGGAGTCTACCTTCGAGTCCAGATCCGCAGCGTGGGTCATGGCTTCAATATGGTTGTCTCTCTTAGCTTTGTCTGCTGTCACTGCAGCCAGCAGGGTGGAGATGTCAGCTTGCTTGGCAATTTTACAGGATTTGACCATACTGTGTTCTTCCCTTTGCTTCGTGCCATCCAGATGTGGAGGTATGACCCCTGTCCATTCACCGGGGTGGCACTGGTGAGTTATTGGCACTGGATTGCACCCTTACAGGGCTGTAGGCTAGGCAGTTTGCAGGAGGGAGGAGGGGGCTTGGTTGCTGTTGATTGTAGCCTGAAATGCTGGGTGGGATGCTCCTCACTGGTGATGTGCCTGGGGAATTGACATGTCCCCAGTATCCCCCTCTCCAAGAAAGTGGTCCGGCCACCTTGCAGCAATCAGATGGGCAGGGGTAAGGGAGCTGCAGTAACTTCTCACCTCTTAGTAGCTGTCATCCCTGCGAGACGTTCCATTCCACTCAGGGAACCTCTCTAGCTTGCTGAGTTGATCTGGCATTGTTCCCGTACAGGCCTAGCAGCATTTATTCATAATGATCTGGGACGCTCCGACAAGCACCCGGGCTAACAGGCTGTGAGGCTGCCTACCATGACCACAGGGGGAGCTCTGGACCCCAGCCAAGCCTCCCAACTCCTTTGTTGCGTCCCCGCCAGAGGGGCACACAGTGCCGTCCATCCGTACTGGCGGGGGCAGGTGGGCAGAGCTTTGGGGCCGGGAGGATCACTGCATCGGCAACCGCATCTTCAGGGCGAACAGTAGGACGGTCTCCTTCTCTCCCCGCCCTTACCGGCCAGAGTCTGGGCGGCTATCACTGCATGCAGCGAGCCGGGCGCACCCTGGTTGCTCATATCAAATTCACACAGCTTTCAGGAATAAACTCCCCAGGAATCGGCTGGAACCAGCATCTGTAGGTGCCTTGAATGTATCTGCCGCCGGGCTAGGGACGGGAGCCTTCAAGGAGCCATGCTATGTGCTCTGGCTCCAGGCCACACCCCAATCATTTTCTTTTTCACATACCACATGTGGTTAGAGTTATTCTTAATGGAGGTACATTTTTTGCGATATGACTTTCTAGCATGGTCTATAACAATGTTGAAAATACTGGCTTTTTTGTTAAATCAGCCGTGGCCCTACGCTCCAAGTGCAACAGCTATCTCAGGTATATCATCAAACCAGCTGTCCATTTGTTATTTAGGCACATCAAATCATAGGTATTAACACATTTTGCCTGTTTCGAGCGAACCGCAGGCAGCAAAAAACTGTTTTCCCACCAAATATCATAACTAGAGTCATCAAGAGAAAATGGGGTGGCAGTCAGCAAATGAGAGGCATTTAAATCAATAGCAACCATAATTTTACCACCAGGACAATATTCAAGCCATTTGCCTAATATCTTGTCAATTTGGCATACGATCTGATTGACAGCAATCGCCCCTGGGGCCTTTGCATGAGTCTTGATCAATATGGGAGAGATATTGTTAACAATTGCAGACATAACATCTGGTGTTGCAATTTCAACACAAAAAGGTTTCAAACTTAATTTGGACTGGGCTCCAATTGCAAGGCCACCAATAGTGTGGCCCCTAATTCCACAAGTGGAGGGGAGTTGAAGAATGTTGTAGCCATCGATATCTAAGGCTTCGACTGCCCATGTTTCTTGTAAAATAAAAACTTCACAAGATGGAACATATGCTAAGCCCAGAAGGTTTACCATAAAAGAGTGAAATCCGTGAGTATTCCAGCAGACCCACTTAAGTGTATGAAATTGGCTATGTTTTCAGTTATTATTCGGATCTGGAGAATCCAGAACCCAGAAGTTAGTTTCTCTGCCACCCATATGATTGTCATGGGGATAAACAGCTGCTGTCCTCAAGATGGGCCTCCCCATAAATTGCTGATCATCAGAGAAAATAACCTATTTCCTGAAGATAAGATAATGGGAATCAAGATTATCAGATACCCTAACGTTTTTTGACAGCAAATCGTAACTTTATACCCCATTTTTAACAGGGTTCCAGCACAGGTACACAGCAAGGACACTACTGCCGGAGAGGCAAATTCGATTAGGACCCAATTAGAAGCACTATCCCACTTAGTAAGTTCAACATATGACAAATCCTCACTATTAATGGATGAGAGCCAAAGGATGCTCTTTCACATAGCTAAAAGAAAGGTGCGATTTTAAAACGGGTTGTCAGCTTTTAGCAATAGTTCTTTTAATTTCACTAATCTGCCCAATGGGGGTATTACTCTGGGTGCTGGATAGCGATTGCAGACTCTTGAAAGAATATCCATAGGAACCCCAGAGGTCAAAAGCGAAGGGAAAGTCACTTCATGTGCTGCATCAGACGTGATTATAGGGGTCGGTTGAAAAGCTGATCTACCTTCAGATGAAAAATGACCATCCGTGTTCTTATGAGTGGTAGCAGTCTCAAACCAATTTGGTGCTGCATTCAAGGTAGCTGTGCTGCTGGGGCGAATCTACTTATCCAAGGGCACCTGCAGCACAATTTGTCTAGTTGTCCCATCGCCCTGATCCCTGGTGACTATAGTTTGGGAGGTAGGTGAAGAAGCTTTGTGGGCATCACGGCTCAAAATAGGCCGAGTGGTTACTGTCTTTGATAACACCACTCGCTTATCAGGCTGAAGTAATTTAGGAGCTGGCTGGTGTTTCCAGAGATTTTTTTGTCACACACGCTTAAGGGGCTATTAATCATGGAAAGCTTGTTACTACATAAAGCGTCAATGGCGTCTTCCTCTGTTTCAGCAATGATGTTTAAAGAATCCCATTGAAGAGTTTTTCTTCTCAATGCCTATTTGATCTGCAGTGTTCAAACGCCCCTTCATTCGCTGATGATAACAAGTTAAGTGAGCACCACAGCAGATTGTTGCATATGGGTACCCTAATTAGGGTCAAGAATAACATGCACTACTTTCGCAACATTACAATGAAATTCATGCTGCTCCACAGCAATACTAAAGCAAAGTGTGAAGAGGGCATCAATTTTGGCAAGAATGGTATTGATTAAAGAAGAGGAGGAAACGGCCCCTGCTTAGGAAGTATTCCTTGGTGATATTGAGGTGGAGAAAAGCTCTTCAAGGTTAGGGCTTACTGATGATTTCGAACCTATGACGTTATTAAAACTTGCTGAAGTAGGCCCTAAAGAGTTTTTCCTAAAATCTATTCATAGGAGTGAGTAAGGAGCCATTATTGTCCATGTAAGGGGAACAATGGGGATTGATGTTATCAAGAATGCTGGGTGCATCAGTTAGAGCAGATGGTTTGGAAGCAGATTCTGCAGCGAGGGCTAGAGCAGTTGTTATTTCTATATCCTGGGAAGGAGCAGTAGTGGTCTCAAGGAAACCAGTATTTTTATATTGGGATTTAGGGATCATGTTAGATTTGTCTTTTGTGTCTCTTTTTGAGTCAGGCACATCGTTCAGTCCATTTGCGTTTTAAAGGGCTCTGTGTTCGCTTCCCCGTGTTAGATGACCCGCTGCGTAGACAGTAACTGCGCTAATTGATAGATTTCATGTGAGCAGAAGATGTTGCAAGAGGGAATAATGGTAATGCAAAAGGCACTTGCCTTTCCACAAAATAGAAGGGGGGGCAGGGCTCTTGCGCCTTGAGCGGGAGGGATTTGACACCCCTGATACAGAACAGTCTTTGAGAGCAAACTCGGCAAGTACAGGGAGAGGGAGCACAGCCAACAGCACACCCAAACACCAAACACTGCTCACTCTCCTAGATTCACTAATTCACAACTGGCAACAATAAAGTGTAATATAGTCTCAGGTTAGCAGGTTTTGCTTCTGCTTCTGCAAACCGAGCATAGTGTTTTTATCCATTAAACAATCAATGAAACAGAGCTGGGGTTCACTCCACTAAAACTTGCTGCAGATCCAATATAGCTCCAGAGCCTGTGCCGAATATGAAATTGTACATGGAAAGCAGCAGAGAACCACTAAGGAACTCACATACACAAACATTGGGGTGCCGAGTGCATTCATCGAATGTATCCACCATGCCTGCAGAGGTCCACCAACAGTAGAGAACATGCTTATTTCCCAACCAGAGAAAGGCGCTCCGCTCCCTGAACCACTGCAAAACTCTGGTTCTTTCCCCCATGCCAGCGTTTTCAATTAAGCAGCTGTAACAAAGACACAGAGGACAAAGTGCTCTATATGAGTCCATTGGGGCAGTCTGTTCCCACTTTCCTCCTTTCTTCGATTTGATTTTGATATCGCCTCTCTTACATCAGAGGAACTTATCACACTCGTGACACTCGCAGTTTTCAAAGCAGATTAATTGAGGATCAGTATGATGAAGTGCAATGACACTAAATTAAATTATGAATGAAATTATAGAAACGTTTGTGAGAATTGCAGGGTCAATTGCAGTCACAGCTACAGCACCTGCCCAACTTCCAATAACGGATGCAAGGCACTCACAGATGACGCTCAATCCCTGCTGCCTGGTCTCTACATTTAAACAGAGCGGACCTCCCCACGGCACAGCTCACATGTGCCTCACATCAAAGCACTGCCGGGCTAGTGGAGCGGGCCTTTTAGCGTCCTTGGTTTCCTTTGCCTCTCCCCTTTATTTCTCAAAGTTTTGAGAAACCCTGTCTCTGTTCCCTTCCCCTGACTGGATGTTAGATCGAAGGACCATATATGGAACTGGGGTTGCCCCTGCTAGACTAGTAGGAGCCTTCCCAGGGATTGCTTTCGTCTGCAGACCACAGGGGTGGTACCTCCCTGATTGGAGAGTGGAGTGAAATCGCATTCTCTGTTGTGGGTGTCTGGTTTTGGTTGTGTGTTACAATTCCTGTGGTCCTGACTGAAACTTAGTAAATGCAGTGAAAGCTCTGAAAGGGCAGGCATTGCCTCCAATCCACATCTTGTGTTATGGTGGTTATTGTTGGTAACAGGAGGGACAGCCAGGAGCGGGTAGGACTAAGGGCTGAGAAACAATATGTATATGCAATAAGTACATGCAAAACTAAACAAACCTTTGAAAAGTATTCAGTTGATAAACAACATCTATGCAACACTGTAAAGAGTCTGTGAATACAAATATTCAATAAATTGATAACAGTCTTTTTAATTTGGCTGTAGATACATGTCCTGAGGAACAAATACAAAGAATGTAGACAAGGTCAATATTGTGATCAGTTGAGAACCTACTACACTGCAATGGATACAATCAGTTTGTGTGTAGTTTTCAGGCTTCTGATACAAACAGTAGTGATCACCAAAACATAACATTGTTGGTTCGTGAACAGAAAATATGTGGATTTTACCACTGCAGTGTTTAGATATCTGCAAACTCATCAATTACAAACAATGCAACAACACAAACAGATATATTGTATACATGGTTCCAAAACCTTTAGACAAGTGCATAGGATTAGAAAGATGTTCAGTCCTCAACATCTTTTTGTGTGCACTGATGGAACAATGGATTCCACCAAATGGCTTGAGACCGGGCAATTGTGTGCTTAGAATGTACGTGAAGCCCTAAAATGTGCCCGATGGATGGCAAAGAAATACAAAGTTCCAAGCGTCATGTGTAGAGTCCCATTAGGGAAAAGAGTTGGAGACCCGGGCAAGGGCTGCCAGTGCCTCTCAAAGGGGTGACCACTGTGCTGTTTTGGAACCATTAGACATTTAATGTGTGTATTCACTGACTCTTTACAGTGTTACATATATGTTGTTGATCAAATGAATACTTTACAAAGGTTTGATCAGTTTTGCAAGTACTTATTGCATATATAAGTTGGAGGGTAGGACGCCCCCATTGTCCATATGGCGGTAATTGGCCTGAATGCCTATGAGCATGATTGGTAGCTGCAAGAATGCACTTTGTGACATTGGCTTTCTGAGCCTGCCTCAGCCTGAGTGAATGGGGAACATTTGTGTATAACTAGGGCGCCTCACTTACCTCACTGTCAGAAGCTTAAAGTCGAAAACGAAGCAGAAGCTGAAGTCTCAAGAAGCTTGTATCCTGAATCTAGCTGGAGGAAGAAGTCTGCGGCTGCAACTATTCATCAAAACCAAAAGCTGCTTTGCTGATATGAGGACTGAACCAGAGAGGACCTGAGTAGATGACCTCTTCCTGTAGCTATGGGGGGGCATCGTGCAACTGCTGCTCTTCATCCGAAGTGTCCTGGAAGCCAGTCCTGTGTGCCTGCCGTCCTGAAGAGATGCTTTTGTGGGTCCAGAAGAGGAGTGCCTGGAAATCTTGAGCCCAAGAAGTCCATCTGAGTTGTCTTGTCTTGGGTTTGGAGGAGTGTTTGTGATCACTGGAAACCGCGTTTCTGTGTATCACCTGAAAGAGGGGGACAACCCGGCATACTGTTTCTTGACACCCAGAGCTGCCAAAGTTCCAAGTAATTCAAGAAATGTTCAAGTGCTACTGCAGCCACATCTGTCCACATTTACGTGACAGAAGCAATCCAGAGACACTGCCTGCAGAGGAGTGCCAGTCGGTGGGTTTCCTGCCACCAAACACTGAAGAACACGTCCGGAAGGTCGAGACTTGGTCAGGGTAGTCCAGTGCTCGCGTCCAAGTTGCCAAAAGCCATCCTTTCATCCAAGCTGCAGCTGCAGCACCAACGCATCAAAAGGTGGCCAATCATGAAATACTGAAACCTGACGCCTACTACTGTCACTGCACCGTCGCCACTCAAAGTCACTTAAGACCACCAGGGGACTTATCTTCATCATCCAAGCCTTGTCAAGGTCCACAGCAGGTTTCATCTTCGTGGGACATTTATAGCCGGCGTAGCAACCCGAAAACGAAGACCATGCAACAGACCTGCATTGCTGCCTTTCCGACACTTCTTCAAAGGGGGGGTCCATCCTTGAGAGGCGTTGTTGATTAAAGCAGATTAACTCCACCACTTTGCCTTCCAAGGCACCCTAGGTACTGTCATGAGCAAGAGCATCTTCCATACTCAGGATTCATCCAGGGGTCCCAGATTTTCCTTGGATCCTGTTCTCCTGTGGCCCCCCCAGGCACTTTGGGGTGAGGAGACATGTAGAAAGAGAAACAGACTATTAATTAACATATTTGGACTCGGCTGTAATATGCAACATAAAGTACACCTTAACCTTTCCTTATAGGTTGCCCAGGTGGGGGAATCCTCACACAGTATTGCATTTTACCCCTAAGAAAGCATTCTGTCTTTCTACAGTAATGTTTATGTGGTTAACCTGTGCCTTATAATTTAAATATTCTTTAATAAGTGTCCGCAGTTGGTGCATTATAACTGAATTTAAAGCTAACAGTGGTACGAGATACAACTGTACATATTACTTTAAGTTACCTGCCTAGAATTCTAGTAAAAAGTGAGTCTTACTTAATTGTATATAGCTACCTGACCTTTGATCTGTTCATAAAAGGACTGTGCTATCACCTAACATAGTGTGTGAACAGTCCACTGTGGGGACCTTGTGGATTCACTGTACCTAAGAACCAGCCTGCATCACCTCACTTGGATCTCAGCCTTGGTTGCTCGTCCAGAGCTACAATTAGAGGACCTTAGCTGGGGTGCTCTGTGCCTCTATCCCAAACATATAGTGGGCAGAAGCATAGATGCCCCTCTCCAGTCTTTACATCTGTGCTGTCCGCAAATGAGACAGAACTACCTTCCTCTAATGGAATAATAAAAATGAGATTGTCCAAACAGAAGAACGACAGTATGTGGTTGTTAAAAATAATAAGAAAATAATGAAACATAATTGAACTAAAAACGTTCTTTACTCAACAAAGAACCTCGCCCGAGTACTCTTAAGGAAGCCACAAAACAAAGTAATATTGCATCTTCCACCAGTCCCACTGCGGAGGAAGAAGAGACAATTAAAAGTATTGCGTCTACTATGTTAATACAAAAAAAAGAGTGACTCAAACAAGGGGTGATGAAATGGACATGAAAAGTTGTAATCACAAAGTCACAGATACTGTTGTAGGTGAATCGAATATAAAATATAAGGGGTCCACCTCTCAGAGCGATAATCCATCTGTTTTAATATTTGAATCTGTATTTGAAGATGATAGAATACCATTGAACAGCTCTTTTAGCACTTTTTAATACTATTTCAGAATTAGAGATGATTCTTATAACACATTTAAAATGTGTGGATTTGTTTGACAATTCCTGGCTAGGTAAGTGTGCGGTAGACTTCTACTCTCCACTAATTAAAAATGTGGCCTATGCTAATTATGACAACATTTTAAAATGGGGCCTTGCATCCTACATAATGAAATGCGAACAACAGGGTGGTGATAATCATGAAGGTTTCGGTGAGTCCAAAGTAGTAAAAAAGAATATAAAATGTAATGTTGATGGGCAGGGACAGAAGTAGGTCATGTTTGACCAGGAACCGGCAAGTTGGACCTGGCTCCCTTACCACGAACATTGGAAATCCCCCCGGTTTCGGAAAAACAATAAACGAAGTATTTATTTGGAACTCCCGTGGACACAACAGTTTTTTCAATACTAAAATGAGAAATGTATTTTTAGAGTTTTACATAGTTTTAATACAAGAAACTTGGTTGAATGTTGTACCATTCATGGATGGGTTCATATTGGATGTTTAATTAGCTTGTAAGGGGCAGATTTTAATTGTGTAATGGACCCTACTTTAGACAAAACCCTTCCCCCCACTGCAGCAGACGAAAGGAACAGACAAGCACTGGGTAAACTGCTTAGAGACCTTGGGGTAGTGGAGACTTGAGATTTTTCCATGGAACAGAAAGGAAATTCACTCATTACTCGCCGGTTCATAGGGGTTATTCAAGGATAGATATGATCGTGATCTCATCCACACTAATCCCACAGATCAATAACGTACAAATAGGAGTACAAATACCTCACTGACCATGCCCCAGTTATACTACAAATGCTCCCCATGAAAGAGATACCCCGCACTCATCGAACCTGGAAATTGAATGAGAATGTCGCCCTTAGAACTCACATGGAGACAGTGTTGATTAACTACTTCCAAGACAATGCTAACGGCGATACAAACTGGGGAGTAATATAGGATGGGGGGAAAGCGGTAATTCGAGAGGAATTCATATCACAAACCACAGCATATATGTGGAAGAGAAGGCTACTCAAACAGAAACTTGAACTGGAACTGAGGGAAGCAGAAATACAACACAAGGCTAAACAAACACTCAAAACAGTAAGAAGCCTCCGAAAGGTGAGAGCCCAACTAGAGACCCATATGGTGGATCACACCGTACAATTCTTACTACGCCTTAAACAGTCCTATTACGTACACAGGGGTAAAGCTAATACGTTTTTAGCAGATAAACTTAATAAACAGAAGTCCCGTAACTACATAGTGAGTCTTAAGAATTTGAAAGAGGGGATAAGCACATCTAAGGAAGAAAAGTTAGATATCATGGAAAAGTTCCACGAAGGCCTCCTCGAAAGAGAGGAACTATCCCCACAACTTCAACTCGACTATATGGCCAAAATTGCTCTCCCTCAGATAACTGAAGAAGATAACTTTAATCTGCAAGCCGCTACAACAGCCCAAGAAATAAGCGATGGCTATAACACATCATCCGCTCAATAAGACACCTGGACCGGACGGGTTTGGCAACGGATATTATAAAATATTCAGGAACCAGCTAGTGGCTCCATTAACAAACCTCTTTAACTACATTAGGGAAACTGGGGCAGTCACGCCAGACATGGGGAAATCGACCACAGTCCTGATCCTTAAACCAGGGAAAGACCAGATTGCACAAGCTACAGGCCCACATCAGTACTTAACAGCGATACTAAGCTATATGCAAAGATTCTGGCAACTAGGTTGGCAAAAGTCTTACCCAAAATAATTCACGAAGATCAAGCAGGATTTATTGTGTGGAGGCACACGCAGGACAACATTAGCAGGCGGTGGACATTATAGACATAGGGAATAGGACAAAGCAGAAATTCTCCATAGCAGCCTTGGATGCACGCCGAGCATTCAACAGTTTGGACTGGGCATACCTGAACTTAGCTCTGAAGAAATACAGCTGCAACCCTACCTTTATAAGGATGGTCCTGGCGAATTTCAAACTCCCCTCAACGATGTTTATAATCAATGACAGACCCACCACAACAATACAAATTCGGAGAGGCACACGACAGGGCTGTCCGTTATCGCCCCTTATATCCGCTATGGCAATGGAGCCAGTGGCACATACAATAAAGCAGGGCCCGGAAATAAAGGGGGTGTTAGCGGGAGGGATAGAGCATAGAATAGCATTTATCCTGTTGTTTCTGAAGGACACTGCCGTATCACTACCCAAAACCCTAGAAGGATTACGGGAATTTGTTAAAGTATTGGGGTTCACAATTAACTATGCAAAATCGAAGGCCCTGAATATACCTGAGGAGGAAGGGGTGGCCAGGGAAATGGCGGCACAATACCCACTAACCTGGGAACCCAAGGCTATAGAATACCTAGGCGTCCAACTAACACAGGAATATACACACCTATATGGAGAGAATATGGTTTCGTTGTGGAGACAATTAAAGGAGGACCTCTTGAGATGGGATGCCCAAGAACTTTCATGATTCGCACGTATAGCTACACTCAAGATGACCCTCTTACCCCGCCTCCTATATGTAACTAGCTCCCTCCGGATAGAGATCCCCCTCAAAGTGAGCAGAAAATTGCAAAAGGATTTGGTCACCTTTGTGTGGCACGGGAAGAAACCTAGAATTCAAAAGAAAATCTTAACCAGGACAATCTTACTGGGAGGACTGGGACTCCCTGATGTTGAAAGATACTTGTTGGCAGCCCAGATGGCTCCCATGCTGAAATGGAAGGGAGAGAATGTACATAAGGGATGGGTAGGAATAAAGCAAGGAGTGACCAGAATCCCACTAGGGACATTGTATGCATTATGGGCAGGGGGCGGGCGGGCCGAAGGACACCTGCTAGAATCCTCCCGCGCTTCACTAAAAGCATGGGATACAGCACTCAGAAAACAACACATTACACCGGATCTGGGCTCCGTTACCCCAATGGCACACAATCAGGATTTCTCCCCGGGTAAACGAGATAGATTCTGGGCAAATTGGTGACGTCCACCTTGGATTCACCTGAAAGACTTTTACCGGGAAGGAACCCCACTACAATTTGAGGAATGCAAGCTGAAATTCGGTATAGGAGAAAAAGATAGGTACGCATATATACAAATTAGGCATTGGATTTCCCAGGAGGGGGTCAAGTAAGCGGCCGTCAGGGCTCCCATAGGATTGGAACTCATGCTACAGGAGGGCCAAACCCACAAAGTGTTAAAACGGATTTCTGAACTCTGTCCTGGCGGCGCAGAAGTTCAGAAGGCCAACCTAATTACTTGGAACAGGGTAACCTCTGGACAAGCCAGACCAATCAGGGTAGCGATCGCGGCGGTCAAGACTAGGTCTCAAGAGGGGTGAGGGTGACTGAAAGCCCGCAATGAGAACACAAAGCAAGGACACTTACAAACTACTCCAAACAGGTGCTATATTAAAAAATATATACACATTTATTCCAAGGCCTTTGCAACAATGACCGTAGCGAGAAATCACAATAAAACTCTAGTAAACCAACACATACCAAATCAATACAATATATATACAAATACAAACGAGTCTAAAGCGTTAGATGCACGAAATGTGTAGTCCACCTAGAAGGGGAGGAAAACAGGCAGTGCGAAATAATGATTAGACCCAGTCCGCCTTCAGAGGCACCTAACTAAAAGGAAGTCCAAGCCCTACGAAGAGTGGAGTCTTGTGCTCAAAAGTACCTGCACACGCTGGTGCCAACGTGCAAAAAGGGGAGTCTCTTCGAGGGAATCAGGCAGTTCAGTTTGGTGCATAAATGAAGAACAGAGTTCCGCGACTCAAGCGCAGCCTCCACTGTGGGCAGAAGCAGAGCGCGAGTACGGAAAGGCGTGCTGTTTGACACAGCGGGGAAAAGCTATGGGCTCCTGCAGGAGGGCGACCAGTTCCTAGCTATGCTACTCACCGGTCCCCGATGCAAGCAGACCCAGGCTTCTCCGCATCAGTTTCAGTGCTGGCAGGTTCAGGAGAGCAGTGGACGTCTCGTCGTCGTGTAGATTCTGCAGCAGCAGAGTTGAGTTAAAGATGTCCCAAACGAAGAGAACCCGCACAGTTTGTTACCACAGCAAGGCAACAGAGCGGCCGTGTGTATCTCAGCCAAATGTACACTACTCACTACAGACCTGGGAATGCCAAGTGTATGAATCGTGTGAGAGTGACAAGGACTCGAAATACAACACAACTTGGCGGCGGTTACAGAGCAAGACTCCTGGGTAGGCTGGTCAGTCTGCTGCATGGCCCAGAGACACTTCCAAAGGCTTACGTGCAGGAGATGGTGAAGATGCCGAGAATAGCTGTCCCCGCTATTCCAAGGGTCGAAGTACCAGTACAGGCCTTCTGGTTCGATCAGAGGTAGAAAGGGTTTCACAAGGCGACAGCAGTGCAGAGGAGCAGTCCTTCAGTGGGTCACCAGCGATTCCTCGGTTCAGCCTCGTGGTTGCAGGATACTTGGCTCCTGAATTCCTTTGTTCGTGAGAACTCAGGAGATCGACATGGTAGTGGCTTTTCCAGCCCCCTCTTATCCATGGTTCCCTTCGCGCCAAAACGGAGGGGACCCAATGGGAGATCCGCTCATCAACACTCACACCATACGTGGACCTATCATGGACCACGGTGGTCCCAGGCATTCACACCACCCTAGACTCTCTGGCACCCAGGAATGTGTATTGGGACCAGACATCCCAGCCCACATCCCGGAGGCACACACAAGGCCTGTAGAAGGCGGCGAAAGCATCTGTGTTTCGAGGGAAAGTACATGCCCAAATAAGGAAGGTCCCGGGTCGGCTCGACCTGGGGAAGGTGAAGGGAGCAAGACGGTCAGTGGACAGGACAAAGGAGTCTCATGGACTGGCCATTTTGGGAGCCAGGCCACCATTTTGGGCTAAGCGTGAGGAACGCGCTTAAAATGCCAAAAGGAGCTCAAAACACAAGAAACGATCGCTGCCACCATTCCCGTCCGTGATTCACTTGCACCGATCAGTTACAATCCAAAAAGAGTATCTAGGGCCTGTAGAAGGCTAGAGACCCAAGAGAGCAGTAACTTAGCTTACAGTGCCCCCTTGTGTCATGTTGCACGAAAGCCGCAACATGATAAAGAAACTACGGAAAACAGCGTTTCCCGGTACTGACTGTCTTAAGGGCATGTCAGTTTCCCCGTAAGAATGGAGCGAAAGCCCAGAGGAGTGCGGCAGAAGGCTGCACTTCTCTGGCAAAGTCTAGATCATGGTGAAAAACAACAGCACAAAGTTTAGGGGTTGCCACATGGAAGGAAAATTACCCACAATTACAAAATCTTTCCTAACACAAAGCAATAACAAGAATGTATAAGCTGTTAGACAATGCGCAAGCTGAGGATCAAATCTCATATAAAGACAACTTGGAAAGGGATCTGGGAGCTCCTATTACGGAGGAGGAATGGGGCAAATATGGAGGAGCGCACTGAAAGCATCCAAGTGCACCACAATCAGAGAGACTACATACAAAATATACACTAGATGGTACCTAACCCCACACAGACTACATAAAATGAATCTCGCATATCCCCCAAAATGCTGGAGACAATGTGGTTACAGATGGGACCTATACTACATGTAGTGGGCCTGTCCTAAAGCCGAGGTATATTGGAAGGAGATACTGGGACATATAAAATAAAGCACAGGGCGACATCTCCCATATGATCCAAAGGTAATCTTGCTGGGAACTGCAGTTGAAAGAGTGTACGCTGAGACAGGTAATAACGCAACAGTGATCACGCAACTACTAAATGCAGCAAAACTAACACTGGCCCAAGGATGGAAAAACCCAAAGAGTCCAGTGGTCACGTGCTAGTGGGTTAAAATATGGTACATATTGGCAATGGAAAAAGTGGGGGCCTTAAGAGACAATAGATACCAGAAATTCAGGGAAGTGTGGGACCCATTTATAGACTTCACAGACAGAGAAGTCTACTATTACAGACCAAACTTGATGATGACGATTTTGAACTAAAGCTCCTTGGAGGAATAAAGGGTCATACAGGCCCATAGCAATTGCTAACACAATCTGGCAAAGCCTGAGTCGCAACTGAACTGACTAATGGTGTAGAAAGTGGAACCATCCCAGTTGGGGGGAGGGAGCGGTGAAAGGGGTTAAATGTTATGCATGTTCTCACTGTGGACAAACAAAAGGGTTTGGGGGAGTTATAATGTTAAACTCATGAGTCTTTTATAAGATCGAGATGAGAACCAAAAAGAAGAACAATGACAAGAATACTGAATACTGTTTCTCATATATATGTCTGTAATTTGAGCCCATGTGAAGGAAATAAAGTTGGTAAAAAAAAAAAAGGAGGACCATTTGGAGGCATGTTAACTGCGGTGAAGAATTTTCAAGGGACTGCAGTTAAAAACATTGTAACAAAATTAATTCTTTTTTTATTAATCAATTAGTAATGAATGTGTCTGCACAGACCTAGAACATTTGATCTGAGTTTTGTGCGATAAATGTTTACTTTAATCCAATCAGCGACAGTACTGACCATGTGATTAATGAGCTTGAAAATATTTTATTGGAATGGTCTTATAAGTACGCAAATAGCCCAATTATAATAGCTGGAGACTTTAATTGTACCTGCCTTCAAATAGATCAACCCTTCCATGAGTGAGAAGATGGGAGTTCATTCAGTTGAACTCTTATTTTTGTTCATGGTTATTGGTTTGGTATTGCCTCCTGCTCCGCAATTGACTATATCATTTTGTCGAATATTGAAATAGAAGACATATTTTCCTTTGAAATGAAAAAAAACAAAATTAAGTGATCATGAAATGTTGACAGCGAGTTTTGTTTGATTGGGAGAAGCTGTTTGCAGTATAAACCATGCCTGCACAAATTTAATTACGAACAGTCTGTCCCGATTTAGCAAGAACGATGCCAGAGTCAACAGTGACCTTAATATAATGCGGACACATTTAACAGAGCATGGCAAGAACTATCATTGCTCTCCAGAAGAGTTAATTAACACTTTGAGTATTTTCAAAGAGAGAATACAATCAGTAAGGAATTGGAGCAAAACATGTCAGCTGATAAGAAGAGGGAACATTGTAATCCCATTATAAATATGCACCAGCGAAACTTGAGGATACAGCTAAAGAAGGTAAAGAAAGATTTAACTATGGCTTGGGACAAAAAGAAAAGAAAGATATGTTTCTTAAACAAAGGTACAAAAATTGGTTAAAGAGTTACAAACTCATAAATTACATAAAAGAGAATCAAGGCCTTCTGACAAGAGCAGCCCAGAAAGATGCATGGTCCATTTGGTGGAAACTGAATAGGGACAATATTAAACCAAAAATGCAATCATTGGGCGTAGCTGTGGATGAGTGTGTGAGTTCCTTCTCATCTATTTTTAAGAGTAACAGAGTGGACATTGCTGTAGGTAATTTTAGCACATTAAGTCTATTATTGAAAGGACCAAGAACTCTCATTCCTGCGGCCCTGATGGAACCTCCATCAGCCTTTTTAAGAATCATGTTGAATTGTGGGCTGAGATTCTAAATTATCTTTTAAACAAATGATTGAGTCCATGATGGTGCCTAACTCTTGGCATCACGCAATTACAGTGCCCATTTTTTTTAAAAAGGAAGGCAAGACACTCCACTAAGTTATCCTCCCATTGCTCTTATAGATTGTTCTTCAAAGATTTTAGCAAACATTATTTTGAAAGATCTCCATAAGTGGGCGTAGAGAGTAGAAAGATATAGCCCTCTTCAGACAGAGTACAGGAAAGGGATTGGGACAGTGAGGAGTGGGATGGACCTTCCCTCTTGCATGGCTTTGGCAAGGAGAACAACTCGTCAGACTCTTTCTGTGGCGGGCTTCGGTCTACCCTCCACCTGTGATAATGTAGTTGGAGTTATTCTGTGGACGAAATTGCATCTGCTACAAATGTTTGAACTCCTATACTCTAACAATGAGGTGAGTGTTAGATTAAACATGGAAGGTAATCTCTCACGTGATATAAATGTGACCAGGGGGGTCTGTCAGAGCTGTGTAATTGCACCATCACTTTCTAACTTTTACATTGCAGACTTGTGGAAATGTAGTTTGAAGTGGGATGCCTATTCACCAAAGCTTAACAGCAATAGAATTAATTACATAGTCTTTGCAGAGGATTTACTCGTATTAGATTTCACACCAGCTGGATTGCACTTGGGGATTGCCTCTTATCTGAGTGAGAACAAGTTATTTATAAATCCCACAAAATCACTCATAATGACAATAAGAAGCAGAAAGTGGAGAAAGCACTTTCATTGGGTGATAAATGAGATACGTATAAAAGAAGTTGATACATTTTGTTAATTAGGCTTCACCTTTTCTAACAAAAATACTTTAAATATTGAGAAAGAAAAGATGCTTAATAATGTCAGAGCAAGTATTTCATTGATGAAATCTATAAAAACTAGAGTGTGCGCATGTTCACTGAATCCGCTAATCGAATGTTACTGCATGCAAGTAACGCCTTTGATATGTTATGGAACTGAAATTGTTCTCTTTCCAAGTCGGAAATGTTTTCATATTCTCGAAGGTTGTATTTGGAAAGAAATACTTCCTTTAATGCGGCTGTTGGAAATAACTGAAAACTGTCTGACACCAACAGAGTGAGCATTTTCCTTATCTTTTTTATTTTAAGTACTAGGACTGGATGAAACACTGTATGTTGACGTATGAGGACGGAGCATTGGAATTGGCCGGCTTGTCGGTGTTTGTTGACATGTAGATATGTTGATACATTGAGATGTTTACACGCTTGTGTACATGTTGTATCTATTTTAAAGGTTTGTAAAAACCAATACATTTTTTTTTTAAAAGTGCTTAACATACCTCGATAAGTTCAGATAAGCGCATTCGATTAGAGGAGAGCTGGCAATTCTGGTGGACAGTGTACATTACCACATGTTTTTCTTTATATACAATTCTTAATAATGTGGAGGACTCTTCCCTAACTGGTATGTTAGGATAGATCATGAAAGGTGATTATAATAGGTATCTGCGAGAATTTTGAAAAAGTTGTGCTGATTCATGCAAATGGTTGATCTCAACGATGAAGACTTTTATAGGGTCATCATAAAAAAGGCGAAATTGGGATAAAATAATGGACATAGATGATCTGCAATGACTTAAATTATACACAGGAAAGTCTGTGTGGTATGTAACTAAAAGTGAAATCAGACCATATCTACAGAAGTTTCCTTCCCATTTGTATATAATCTAATGCATGAGATTTTGCCAAGAGAATTAAGATCTTGTAGATTGTGTAAGAACCAGTGCACCGAAACCCTGTATCACATAGTTATTGAAGGTCCGGTGCTATTGTTGCTTAGGATAAAAATGTTAGGCCCGTTTGTATTTTCTTTTTCAAGTGTTATATCTCAAACTTTATCGGAAAAGCGTATGAGAACAAGACAAGTCTTTTTAATATTAGCATTAGTAAAGTTTTTAATGGAACGTATTAAATGAATAGATCAAGTGGCAGAATAGAGAAGTATTGTCTTTTTCCTTTTAAATGAAATATGTATTAATATGAGTGATAATGATGTTTTACTGTCGAAGTTCTTAAACTTTGTACATTGTGCCAATTGATATTTATGAATTAAGGTTGTCTTTATATATGATGAAGTTGATAAAAGTTGTTTGTTGTGAAAGGTAAAATGTATACCAAAAACACAAATAAATAATTTAAAAAAGAAAGAAATCCAGTAGATGCACATCACCAACAGTGCACAGGAGCATTTCCGCAACCCATTTTCATGATGCCTTTACCCACAGGATATGCCAGTATAAAAACATGTTCATGCTGGCTGTGCCCATACATTTCCATGCTGACTGCACCAATACCAGCCAGTCATAAACCAACAGACAGAAACACAACCTTTCTCTATTACAGTTAGGTTCTACTCATGAGCCAGCAAGAATAACTTTTCATGTGGGCTGTTCCAGAGAATACTTAAGAATTTAAATCTTATTAGCAAATTCGAAAATCATGTACAGAAACTAAAAGAGCAATAGAATGAACAGGATTCCCCTACCAAACTAGTCAAACAGGCATATGATAAAGCCCTGTGTACCCCCGCTCATGGATATTTTTAGCAACAGAGATGAACAACACCTTGATGAAAAAATCACCTTTGTTACCACTGTGATGTAGTCCTCTACCATGGGGTTGCAGCACACAGAGAGAGTGATTCAGGGTGGTTGAGGAACTCCCCAATAGAGTAGAAGAATAGCCAGAGGTGTAATGTGGAAGGAAGATTCCGTATTCCCGGAAGCTTGCCAGGGGACAGTCAAATTGCTTCAAACCAGACCAGTCCTGGGTGTGCCCTCGCCAATACAACACTCCCCATGACAGCTTACTACAGAAACCCTTCTCCCTGATACTTAGCCCATAGCAGTAGTTCTTTTGGAGTCTTTTTCCAGACCCCTACTCTGACCCAAACCCTCAGCATAAGAAGAACAAGTTACTTACCAACTGGTAATGTTCTTTCGAGTGGATGTTTCTCCAACGTATTCCTCATCTTTGACATGTAATGTCCAGCTTCGGCTGCTTCAGAATTATTTTCGGCAGAGGGTGCACTGCGTCAATGGCATTAAGTCGATGTCCCTCGAAGGCCTCGTCGAGGGTGACGTCATTGGATGTTAGAAGTAGCACGCATGGCGCCCGTTGGCCCCAGTTATGTTTTTCCCCTCCTCGTGTTGGCAAAGTTGCCCGTTAGTACAGGCAGGCAGTTGTCAGACTTGTTGGAATGAAAGCTGTAATAGCATGGGAAATTCTACCTACAGAGGGGTAGGATTGGGAGGGCGATGAGGTATACGTTGGAGGAAAATCCAGTCTAAAGAACGTTACCAGTTGGTAAGTAACTTGTTCTTCGAATGGATTGTGTCCTCCAACCTATTCCACACCTTTGACAGACCCCCGAAGCAGTATCCAAGACTGGAAGAGGGTGGAGAATTTAGATTTGCCAATTGTCACAGGGCAGAATAAAGTACTGCCTTACCAAAAGCGATGTCCCGAGCATGGTAAGTATCCAAGCAATAATGCTTGGTAAAAGTGTGCAGCGATGACCAGGTTCCAGCATCACAGATGTTTCAAATGGGGACTCCCCTTTGCAGGGCTGTGGAAGAGGCCACGGCCCTGGTGGAGTGTGCCTGCAAACCCTCTGGTAGGTCCTTGTCCGCCAGTCTGTAAAATTCTGAAATCGTAAGGATGATCCACCTGGACAAAGTCTGTTTTGAAACAGTTTGCCCTAATTTGCGTCCAGTATATCCAATAAAAAGCTGCTCATCCACTCACAACTTGGACATCCTAGCCACACAAAAGCTTAAAGCTCTTCCAGGGACCAAACTATGGAGCCTTTCTTCCTCTTTACTGGGATGCGGCAGAGGTTAAAACACCAGCAGAACAATTTTCTGATTTAAAAGGATGTCTGATACTATTCTAGATAGGAAGGAGGGTTTAACCCTCAACACAACCTTGTCCTTGTGGAATACGGTAAAGGGTGGCTTTGAAGGGAGTGCCTGCAACTTGCTCACTCTACATGCAGATGTTAGAGCAAACAACAGTATAGTCTTGAATGTTATCAACCTCAATGGACATGTGTGCAAAGGTTCAAAGGGTGCACACATTAAGAATTTTAGAACTTGGTTAAGGTCCCGAACTGTAACCTGAAAAGCAGAAGGTGGGAACACATTTGTGAGCCTTTTCAGAAATTGAGTCACCAATATTGAAGTAGGAACATTCCTCTGATAAGCGCTTGAATATGGAGAGTGCTGCTATATAACACTTAATGGTCCTAATGTGAAGACCTTTGTGTGCTAATGAAAGCAGAAAGGATAGCACATCCGAAGTCGAAAATATAAAAGTATCAACATTCTTTTCCCTGCACAAGTCGCAAAACTTATTCCAACGGCAACGGTACAGAGATTTTGTTGCTGGCCTTCTTGCCGAAAGGAACACCTTCATCATGTCATCTGGGAGATCCCAATCCTTGTATCTCAACCTTTTAGAAACCACGCGGGAAGGTTGAGAGTGTTGACCTCTGGATGGAGAACCTGACCCTCCCTTTGTGAGAGAAGGTCCTCTCTTTGTGGAAGATGTATTGGAGGACAGGTGGACATGTCCAGAAGGTCCGGGTACCATATCCTCCTGGCCCAATCCGGGGCAATTAGGATCATGTGGTGCCCAAACCGTCTCAACCTCCTGACTACTTGAGGAATGACGGGGACCAGCAGAAACGCGTATACCAGTGGCAAATCCCAATCCACCACGATCGCGTCTCCTAGAGCTCCTCTGAGGGGAAATTCCCTTGAGCAGTACCTTTCGCACTTGCGGTTGATCCCGTTGCAAACAGATCCACTTGAGGGGTTCCCCAAAGGGCGAAGATCTCTTGAAGGACTTCCTGAGCTAGTTGCCACTCATGGGTGAGACTGTGCTCTGCCTGCTCAGAGCATCCACCACCGTGTTCTCCTCCACAGCCAAGTGAACTGCCGATAGGAAGATTCCTTCTCGAATTGCCCAGTACCACAGCTGCATTCCCTCTCTGCCCAGTGGTGGTAGTGACCCTACACACCCTCTTTTGTTGAGGTAATGCATGGTAACCGTAATGTCAATCATTATAAGGACATTCTTTCCCCTGACAGAGGGCAGGAAGGCCTTCGGTGCTAGTCTGATTGCCCTCAGCTCCAAATGATTGATATGTAGTTTAGACTCAGATGGAGAACAATGACCGCTGGCTGTCAGATCGTTGGTGTGGGCTCCCCACCCCATGAGTGAGACGTCCATCACTACAGTTGTCTAAGGCCATAGTTGCCAAAAAGGGCCCCCTCTCAGGATATTTCCTTGCAGGCCCACTATAGAAGATCCTGCGTAACTTTGATCGGGACCTGCAATAGATCCAACATCCGTCCCGAAAACTGGGACCATTGCGTTCGGAAAGCCCACTGTAGGGATCTCATTCGTAGACCGGCCTATAGCACCAGATAAATGCTGGATGCCATGAGGCCGAGATACCTTAGGAATTTGAAGGCCAGTAGATAGTGGGCATTCTGAAACTTTGTTACCAACTGGAGATTGTCTTGAGCACTCACCTTGCGTGACGAGCACTTTCCCCAGGAGGTGTCTAAAACAGCCCCGATAAACTGGAGCTGTTGGGAAGGTGTCATGTGTGACTTCTTGAAATTGAGGGAGAAGCCCAGTCTGTGTAGGGAGTGTCTGGTAACACTGAGGTGATCCAAGGCTTGTTCGGGAGAACACGCCCTGATCAGCCCATCGGCCTGGTAGGGGTAGATATGAATGCCCCTCTCCTGAGATGCGCTGCCACCACCACCATTAGATTGATGAAGACCCTTGGGCAGAGGTCAGCCCAAAAGGCAGGACTCAAAACTGATACTGCGAGCCACAACCGGTGAAACTCAGGTATTTCCTGTGCTTGAGATGGATTGGCACATGAAAATATGCATCCTGAAGGTCCAATGACAGCAACCAATCATGTAATTGGAGGGCCTGAAGGACCTGAGAGAGTGTGACCATCTTGAATGTGTCCTTCCTGAGCAATTTGTTCATGTATCTCAAGTCCAAGATGGGTCTCAGTCCTCTGTCCTTCTTGGGAACCAAGAAATATGTGGAATACAAACCCTTGTTCCTCTCCGCTACAGGCACTGGTTCTATAGCACCTTTCTCTAGCAGGGTTAATACTTCCTGCACAAGGAGCGGATCTAGAATCCTCAGAGTGTTTCAAGGTGGATTGGTGTGAGGCTGCATTATGAATGGTAGGCAGTAACGTGGGCTATTGGCTCCAGAGCCCTCACATCTGAAGTAATGGCTCGCCAATCTTCTAGACTCTGAGACAGTCTGTCCCCCACCGGTGACACGTGACGCAAGCTCTCAAAGTTGTTTTGAAATGATTGGTGCAGGCACTGATGGCAAGGTAGCTGGAGTTGGCTTGGCACCTCTTCCTCGTCCACCACGAGGAAACTTCTGTTGGCCTCTTTGGCTGGCCATTCCTCTCGCCTTTCCAAATGAGGAGTAGTAGCAAAAAGATCACCCCCTCCATGGCTGTCTCGCCGGACGAAAATGTTGAGGTTGCCTAACAGCGGCCCCTAAACATTTGGCAGCCGCCTTCGAGGTCTGCAACCTCTCTAGGCTCTCGTCAGCCTTGTTGCCAAAAAGGTGAGACTCGTCAAACGGCATGTTGAGAAGACGAGTCTGCAGAAATCTGTGCATCATGGTGCTCGTGGCCATGGACCTGCTGATACTATCCGCAGTGTCCAATCCAGACTGAAAGGATTCGCACATGGCTTCTTTGCCGTCCTTAATAATAGCCAGGAAGCCGTTCCTTTCATCCCCTTCTGAAATATGCTCTGCCACCATGGAAATACACTCCCACAGAGTGTACGAAAATGTGGACACACATGTGGAGCTGGCCAATTTCAGGGCCATACTCTCAGCTGAAAATACCTTTCCGTGCCCATCCATCCACGCCCTTGTCGTCCCTATCAGGAGGGATGGTAGGGTACGCTGCCTTGTTCGAGGTAGCCATGAATGCCTGAACCAGCAGACTCTCCGGAGTGTGGTGTTTGGACAGGTAGCAGGGGTCGCTACTGGAAGGGCGGTATTTCTTTGTAAGGGACTTGTCCACTGACGCATTGGTTTGTTTGTTTGTTTGTTTATTCATTTATATTGTGCGCCAGACCCGAGGGTATGAGGGTGCAGGAAATAGTAGGGTAATTCTCAGCTTAGTTACAGTGCTGTACAATAGTTTATAGTGTGTACATAGGTTAATACAGTTGCAATGAGTATATTGATATGCATTTTACATATTTACATAGTATGCAGTTTACGAGTATACATATTTACATAGTATGCAGAGGCGAAGTCAGATTACAAGTTTACAATAGTTACTTAGTTTACAGGGGCGAGGCCAGTTATTGGTCATTATTCTTTAACCACTGAATGAAGTTACGTCTAAAGTGGGGGTAAGTTTGGGGTGACCTTAGGGAGGGTGGTAGGGAGTTCCAATGTTGGGCTACTTTCACCTGGAAACTGTTACCGCCCAGTATACTAAGAAACCTATTGCCAAATTTCTCAACTAATACAAAATGTGGATGTGGGATGGTTCTCAAGAAAAAAAATAAGTGTTCTCAAAAAACACCTGATTGGTGTCAGGGGCCTCCCAATTTCTGGCCACCCTTTTTTGTAGAGCCACATGGAAGGGTTATATAGGATCTGTAGGTGGACCTTGGTCTAGAATACCGGTCAGATCATCCTGAACAAACTGTACCAGGGGTCTAGACCAGCCTAGGTACTCCACTACTCTGGACATCAGTTGCCGGTATGAGGAGTCAGAACGTTACCCTGGTTCTGGCCTGCCGAATTCCAACTCTGGAGAGGTGTCAATGCCACTGGCATTAGGCAAGGTGTCATAAGGAGCTTGCATCTTGCTCTCTTCTGATATGAGGTATTCCAAAAGGGGCTCCCCATCTGATCTCTCCTACTCCTCCAAAAGGAAAGGGAGGGATTTGAAAAAATCCTGCTTTAGCAGAGGAGTGAAGATCTTTTCTTACTCACTGGTTTCAAAGGCTTCGACGTAGATTTGGTTTTAGCCTTCGTATGAGTCTCCTCAGACCCTGGGGGCTGAACCGACACAATCAGTACCATTGGCATCGACGTCGGCAATGGCGTTGTTGGCGCCAAAGGCCTAGACGAATTTGACGAAGTGAAGGGGTCCTTTGACAGTTTTGGCGCACAGGGCCTCGAGGGTTCTGCAGGCTTTGAAGGTGTCGATGATCTTGAACGCCCGCCGTGTCTCGATTGATCCTTGTCCATTCGAGGCCTCGAGGGCTCTCGATGCGAATCACGCCGTCCACTTAGGCTCAAGGGCGTGCAAGTTTTGGGCCAAGACCGCTCCTTGCTTGCTTCCCCAGAAGGCATGGACGGAGCCTTACCCTGCTTCTCGAAAATGTTTAGCATCTCTACACGAAATGCTTACCACTCTGCAGGTGTTGACTTTTTGGAGGGCCATCTTACCCTCTCGGGGGTGTCACCTGACGAGGACAAAGGGGAAGGAGACCGATGGTACCTCCTCCTCCTCGATCGCTTCGTTGAGGGCGAAGAATGGCGGGAGCCACTCTGGGACCTTGAGTATTCATCCTTCTTATGCCGAGGAGAGAGGTCTCTCGACTCGGAGGTCGAAGAACATTCAGGTCGGGTCTTACGGGGCTTGGATATCTTGCCTACCTGGAGCTTCCCCTTTCGTTCCCGCAAGGCCTTCCCTGTGATAGCTTGACACTTGGAACAGGAATCGGTGTTGTGGCCTTCGCCCACGCACCACAGACATAGACGATGCAGATCCGTGATGGACATCTGGGAGCCGCACTCCTTGCATTTTTTGAATCCGGAACGAGGGGACGTCGAAGTTGAAGATGAAGACATATTTTTCAAAGGTAACTGCGCAATTGAGGTAACTACGCAATGGAATTAAACGAGATGCGCTGAGTTTCAAAGCAAACATGTTTGCGGAAAAACCTAACTGAGGCCAATGAGCACCATGCGTGCTACTAATAACATCAATGATGTCACCCACGACGGAGGCCTTCGAGGGACATCGACTCAACGCCATCGACGCAGGAGGCCCTCTGATGAAAAAAATTCCAAAGAAGCTGAAGCTAGACATTACATGTCAACAATGAGGAATACATTGGAGGACACAATCCATTTAAATAGCTATGCTCTCTTTGTAGGAAAAAGGTTGAATTGTCTGCAGGTCACCAGTGAGGGCTTGCATACATTTCTAAGCTCAGTAGAGGTGAAGAACTATTAAGCACACAGACCTAGTCCATGGAAGTCATGCAGATACAAAGTCACAATCGCAGAATTCAATTCAAGGAATTACACGCACCCCTGTTTGCCACCAAAGTTCCAAACCAGTCATTGGGCCTCATTATACGTTTGGTGGTATCACGCTGGTAAATCATGCGGTATACCGAACGGTAATACCATTACCGGCACCTGGTCTGCCAGAATTACCAGCAGATTCTAACTACCAGCAAAGGTAGGTACTCCAACAGGACCCCATGTGGGAAGTAGCCGGTATTACCAGCACCAGTAATAGCAGCAATTTTTGATGGTGGGGTGTCGAAATAACCCCCAGCTCTGAGCTGGAGGTAATTCCGACCACCCCACCACCAAACTCGGAGTATACTGGCGCGGAAACATGGCAGTGAACAGAATTACTGGCTTGTTAATTCTCGCCAGAATGCTCATAATGAGGCCCATTATCTTCTAGCCTCTGCTCAGCCTGCTGCCGACACAGTTTTGGTGTTTCCTTGCATTGGGAGGGAGTTTTCCTGCAGTCTACATCCCCTGGCACACAGAAGGTCACCCAACTTCTGATTCACATGCAGGAAAGTTGAGGAGCCCAGTTTTACTAGGACAGTCCTGAAGAGGTTGACAGGGGGGCGAGAGGGAGAATAGCTAAGTGTTCAGACAAGTTGTAAAATCCAATATAACCGTAGGTCAACTCCTGTCTGCACATCTGACCACAGCCACATTATCCAATCAAAGGTCTTGCCTAAGCCCAATTCATAGCTGCAGTGTCTGAAGGCAAGGCTTGCCCTAGAAGAGGAGATACTCCTATGTAAACCAATGATCTCATTCAGGATTTGTGCAAGGGGGTACGGAAAAGTGTTGCAGTTCCCTTAGGGAGCACTACACAAGATTAGGACTACAGGTGAGAGCAATACATCCCCTTTGGTATCAGTCTGTACCACAAAGATTTAGTTGGTAGATCTGGCTGAGCAGTCAGACTTATCTCAAGAGGGAGATGAGCAGTATTCAGGGTTTACACAACAGGCCCACAGTAATATGGCACAAGGAAACACTGACCAAAGCTTTGTATTAAAACGTAGATATATTTATTTTATACCCTTCTAGTTAAACACATCTGTCACAGTTCTTAAAGCAAGTTAATTTAAATAAGTCAGAGAAAAAATATACACACTCCCTAGTTAAATTGTAGGCCAAGTGAACCAGAGTGAAAACTGAGCAAAACGGCACAGTGAAAACCACACACAAGGGATACTCTATCAATTTCTCACAAGGGAGGGAAAACACAATTTATATAGAAATAGCTTCTTACACACTAGCAACACTTCCCATAAGTTTGTGAACCAGATTAAGCAAGACAGTGCATCAGTATAGACAATACTTAAATGAAAACTGAGCAAAATGGCATTTCACAAGGTTTAGAAAGGGGAAGAAAAGGGTAGTTATAAGACGTAGGTGCATCAACACAGTTCCAGTTGAGAATCAATCAAAAGAAGGCAGTTCTAACAAATGTAGCCAGAGTCAGTAGGCCTGTGCCAGAGTCAGTGGTACAGGGCAAGGGCCCAGGAGCGAAATGTTCTTGTAGATGCAGTCAAGTCTTTGGTTAATGATTTTGAAAAGGTTGAAAGACAATATTAAGAGAGAGGGGCAGCCAACCCAACAGGTAGGTAAAGGATTTAAAATACCTTTAGTGCTATCGCAAAGAAAGGGCGGCCTGGCGGAACAATGTACCTTTATAATGAAGAAGTGGCTCCTGCGGTGCGGTGGTTCCTGGTAGTTCCTGCAGTTCGGGTGATCCAGCAGAGGAAGAGAGGCTCTCGTCGTGGAGGAAGGTTCGAGTTATTGCACTACCCAGGGATGAAACCAGCCGCGGTGCTGCCCGACGAATAAAAGGTACGCTCCTTTAAATCGCGGTCCGGGTGGACTGGTGCCTGGCTATCCGGCCTCCGAGTACAGGGTACGGGAGATTCCACCAAGGCAGGTCTGGGAAGGCGATTGGCAAACTGGTTGGCCCCACCAGCTCAAGGGAAGAAGGCTCTTGCAGGTGAAGATCTTCTCTTGTCGTGTGGAGAAAAGTGGTGAGATGCTGCAGCAGGGCTTCACCGGTGGTTCAGACGATGCAGATGTCTTTGGCTTCTTTCCTCTTTGGCTTCTTAAAAGATCCGCATTCATAAAGCCTAGCTGTCACTCACACAGTGGAGTGGTCATATTGGCGGGAGACCCTCCAGCCTATCAGGATAGAGTGCGACATGGGTCGCTGCGGCAACCCTGTCCAGGGGTCCTACTCCCCCTCCCACACAATGGACCCACCCCAGACTCAGTGGCGCCGAAAGGAGGGCTTCTCGGCAGAAGCCTGCCAAAAGGACGAACAAAGGATCCCCGACCTGGGTTAGGAGTTTAGAGAAAGACACGAGAAAGAAGTTATATTAAAGTTCTGGCAAATAAAACCTACCGGAGTAAAGTTAATATTAATATTAAAATACACCGAGGGTATGTTAGAGGCTGTCAGAAAAAGTGGTAGCCTCGAACAAGGAGAAAATCCCATAGGAAAATATTTGCGGTTGAATATTTTTGGTAGTAACCACTGCCACCAGCCAGAAACTTTTGAGAGAGGGACTGTACAGTACCCTCTTGAAAAAGAACATAAGGGAAAAACTATTAACCCTTTTCAGTACCTCCATAGTAAGATTGGTTGTACTGGTTTTGTTCCCAAAGATTGACTAGTAAAGTCAATGGGGACTTTACATGCCCTGGGAGACAGTAGTCAGTCCCAGGGTAAGGAGTCTATGTTTGGGGGTCGCTACGACACCCCTGTGTCACTGCACGGAGGGTGCTGTGTAACACATGTGAATAAAGATGGTTCCTATGGAGCTGAGAGAAACCCCATAGACATTAAACACAAAAATAGCCTAGAACAAACATAGCAAAAATGCCTACGAGTGGGAAAAAGAGTCTCACTCTTAGCAGGAGAAAAAAACAAACCCTCAAAATCCAGCAAAGCTGCTGGGGGACTCTATAGGTAAGGGAAATTAGCCATAAGATGATAATTCTCCCTAACACTCACTCCCCCCACACCCCCAGACTAAGGGACAGGAGGATCTAATCCACTCCTGGATGAGTCTCTTACCTCTAGTCGGTTAAAAACATCCTAGAGAGACCATCAGCATTTTGGTGATGACATCCTGACCTGTGCTCAATGGTAAAATCAAAGGTTTTCCTTTGTAAGCTACATGACCTACATACCCTTTGAGAAACATCTTTCTTTTTAAATCCATAGGGGATCCGGTTGACCAGTCCCTCAGAAGTTGGTACAACTCCTGAACCTATGATAGGCTTTTTCAAGGGGTCCTTATAAAGGACTCCCTTAGATCTAGAGGGGCCTCAAGGGTTCCTCACCACCTCTCTTTTGGGAGCAGGTTGGGTCTTAGGCCTCTTGGGTGGAGGGGTTGGGGTTAGGCAATGTACCTGCTTCTCAGTCCTCTTAGATCTAACCTTTCCTACTTTAGGAGCTTCCTTCCTAATACTAGGATTTGGGTTGGAGTCTTCTGTAGAAGGTCCAACAGTCTGAAGGTTTTTGGCCTTAGACTTTTCTTTTCTGGTTTTCCACCAGCATTGAGAAGTACCAGTTCTCTTAGGCCTAGAGAGGGGCCCCGTTGGTCTATCCACCTCTTCCTCAGAAGCAGAGGGAGTCAGAGACTTTAAAACTGGGAGGATAATGATGGAGCTTGGTTGGGGCTCACATTTCCCTAACATACTAGCCTGAAATTTGCCTGGGTTAGAGGTCAACTTACTAACACCAGGGCTTGTAGTTGGGTTCTCTGTAGAGGTTCCCACAGGCTTAGAGTGGTCTCTTAAGGTGGCCTCTATAGCCCATTTGGTTTGGTTCTGCTTCTCCATACTGGGAGACCTGGGGGTACTGGATACAACTCCTAGAGTTTTTAGATCATTCCTCAACAGGACTCTCCCAGGCACCTCAGTCTGAACACTGACAAGAATCCTCACTGTCATGTTATTACACTGAATGAGGGCTGGTAAATAAGCATCTGGACAGGACCTCCAGAAAATTTAGTGGAGCATTTGGGTGCCTTAGCAACATCCTCAGGCTTGAAAAAGCTTTCATCCACTATTGTTCAGCTGGCCCCAGTGTCCCTCCTGGCAGGAGTATCCTGGCCATTGACAAGACCACTGTCCATGTAATATACTTTAGGGTTTTCTGGAAGGGAGTCATATACACCCCTATTCTGTTTGCTAACCAGAACCATGGATACAGTTGCTTGAAGACTCAAGGGTTCTTCAGCAAAAGATTCAAAGTGAGCACTAGCCATTTGTACTTCCTCCTCAGGAGTGAAGGCTAAGGAGACTGTGCTGATCCCTGCAGGTTTACCCTTACACCTGAGATTTCCTTTGATATGGTCAGTTGACCCACAGACATAGCATGTTCCAAATGCTCTCTGGAATGGGTGTTTCTTCTGACCTCTTTCTGGTTGACCCCCAGAGGACTCACCAGCCTTATTTGGTTTCCCTTGGGGCTTACCCTGGTTATTTTGTTGTTTTTGGCCCTCTTTGGGATGGGAGGTATTAGAAGTCTCTTGGTTCCCTTTTGGTGGCTGCTTTCCCTCATCCTTTTTCTGAGTGACCCCTGAATCCTTGTGAGTAGCCCTGTTGGCAACCCACAAGTCAGCAGCCTTGCCTAACTTTCTAGGATCCATTTCCTTAGAATTAGCCAAGTGCTGTCTGAGCTCAGGACAGCAGGCATCATAGATAGACTCCATCATTACAAGATTTCTCATTCCTTCATAGGTGTTAACTCTATAACCCTTAATCCATCCCTCTAAGTTCTTCAAACACTCATTCACCCAAGTAGCCCAAGGGGTACTATCATGCTTTTTGAGGGTCCTAAACCTCTTAAGGTACTGGGAAGGAGTCTTCCCAAATCTAGCTATCAAAGCTAGCTTTGCTAGCTTTACACATTCATTATCCATCCTATCCACCTCCCCCAACTCCATTACCACATCAGATGCAACAGAGGGGGGGGAACTAGAGAATAACGAGGGGATCAACTGATTCCCTGTGATATCCTGGAGCCCATGATTTTATTCAAACATAGCAAGCCAATCTAATACATCCAACTTAGGTTCATACATACCCACAATCTCTTCAGGCATCCGGGGTCTTTTTGGACTGGAAGATCTAGAGGATTTGGGGAGAGAAGCATTTACCAAAGACAATTTCTTCATCTCAAACTCATGGTTGAGCTCTGTTTCTTTGAGCCTTAGTTCTTGATGTCTCTGTTCAGTTTGGGCACTAATTCTTTTCAATTCTAGTTCAAGTCTCATTTTTTCTAGAGAGATAAATTCAGGACTTAATGTGGGACCTGGTAAGGGTCCAGTAGCCACACGTTGAGGCCTTTGAGCAGGTAGAGGACCAGAGGGGTGACATTGTTATCCTCCTTTTCCTCATCTGTTTCAACAATAACATCTTCAACATTATTTTCCTCAAGGTTTGTTACATTTGCTTGGGTAGTGGGCACTACAGCACCACTATCCAGACTTTGTTTCTCTAACAGTCTATACATCATTTATAATTTCTTGCCTTTGATGGGAAGACCTTTCTGTCTACACAGATCCCTTAGATAATCAGCAGTATTAGTAAGGAGGGTCTCCTGGCTGTAACTTTCCATATTTTTGACTTTGTTTTAAAATAAACATTTTGTGATAGTTAGCCTTGTGGTTATTTGAACCAAGGTACTAGCAGAACTCTGAAATGTAAATCCAATACTTTTATCCTCACCGCTGCACACCAGTGTTAGGCAGGATCCTGTGCAGTTCCCTTACGGAGCACTACACAAGATTAGGACTACAGGTGAGAGCAATGAATCCCCTTTGGTATCAGTCTGTACCACAAAGATTTAGTTGGTAGCTGTGGCTGAGCAGTCAGACGTATCTCAAGAGGGAGATGAGCAGTATTCAGGGTTTACACAATAGGCCTACAGTACTATGGCACAAGAAAACACTGACCAAAGATTTGTATTAAAAAGTATATATCTATTTATTTTATACACTTCTAGTTAAATACATCTATCACAGTTCTTAAAGCAAGTTAAATAAGTCAGAGAAAAAATATACACACTCGCTAGTTAAATTGTAGACTAAGTGAACCAGAGTGAAAACTGAGCAAAACGGCACAGTGAAAATCACACACAAGGGATACTCTATCAATTTCTCACAAGGGAGGGAAAGCACACGTTATATAGAAATAGCTTCTTACACACCCTAGCAACACTTCACATAAGTTTGAGAACCAGATTAAGCAAGACAGTGCATCAGTATAGACAATATTTAAATGACAACTGAGCAAAATGGCCTTTCACAAGGTTTAGAAAGGGGAAAAAGGGTGGTTATAAGAAGTAGGTGCATCAACACAGTTCTAGTTGAGAATCAATCTCAAGAAGGCAGTTCTAACAAATTTAGCCAGAGTCAGTAGGCCTGTGCCAGAGTCAGTGGTACAGAGCAAGGGCCCAGGCGCGAAATGTTCTTGTAGCTGCAGTCAAGTCTTTGGTTAACGATTTTGAAAAGGTGGATGCAGAAGTTGAAAGACAATGTTAAGAGAGAGGGGCGGCCAACCCAACAGGTAGGTAAAGGATTTAAAACACCTTAAGTGCTACCGCGAAGAAAGGGCGGCCTGGCGGAACAATTTACCTTTAAAATGAAGAAGTAGCTCCTGTGGTGGCAGTTGTTCCTGGTAGTTCCTGCAGTTCGGGTGATCCAGCAGAGGAAGAGAGGCTCTCGTCGTGGAGGAAGGTTCAAGTTACTGCACTACCCAGGGATGAAACCAGCCGCGGTGCTGGCCGGCGAATAAAAGGTACGCTCCTTTAAATCGCGGTCCGGGTGGACTGCTGTCTGGCTATCCGGCCTCCGAGTACAGGGTACGGGAGATTCAACCAAGGCAGGTCTGGGAAGGCGATTGGCAAACTGGTTGGCCCCACCAGCTCAAGGGAAGAAGGCTCTTGCAGATGAATATCTTCTCTCGTTGTGTGGAGAAAAGTGGTGAGACGCTGCAGCAGGGCTTCACCGGTGGTTCAGTTGTTGCAGATGCCTTTGGCTTCTCTCCTCTTCGGCTTCTTAGTTCCAGTGGCGACGTCCTGCTCTTCCAGTCCTCAGGACCATGCTTTTATGCAAAAAGATCCCCATTCATACAGCCTAGCTGTCACTCACACAGTGGAGTGGTCATCTTGGCGGGAGACCCTCGAGCCTATCAGGATAGAGTGCGACATGGGTTGCTGAGACAACCCTGTCCAGGGGTCCTACTCCCCCTCCCACACAACTGACGCACGAACAAAGGATCCCCGACCTGGGCTAGGAGTTTAGAGAAACACACGAGAAAGAAGTTATATTAAAGTTCTTGCAAATAAAACCTACCGGAGTTAGTTAATATTAAAATACACCAGGGGTAATTTAGAGGCTGTCAGAAAAAGTGGTAGCCTCAAACAAGGGAAAAATCCCATAGGAAAATATTTGCAGTTGAATATTTTTGGTAGTAACCACTGCCACCAGCCAGAAACTTTTGAGAGAGGGACTGTACAGTACTCTCTTGAAAATGAACATAAGGGAACAACTATTAACCCTTTCCAGTACCTCCATAGTAAGATGGGTTGTACTGGTTTTGTTCACAGAGATTGACTAGTAAAGTCAATGGGGACTTTACATGGCCTGGGAGACAGCAGTCAGTCCCAGGGTATGGAGTCTATGTTGGGGGTCGCTACAACACCCCTGTGTCACTGCACGGAGGGGGCTGTGTAACACATGTGAATAAAGGTGGTTCCTATGGAGCTGAGAGAAACCCCATAGACATTAAACACAAAAATAGCCTAGAACACACATAGCAAAAATGCCTAAGAGTGGGAAAAAGAGTCTCACTCTTAGCAGGAGAAAAAAACAAACCCTTCAAATCCAGCAAAGCTGCTGGGGGACCCTATAGGTAAGGGAAATTAGCCATAAGATGAGAATTCTCACTAACAAAAAGATGTTAAGTTTTGGAGAAGGCCGAGGATTGGAGATTAATTAAAGAGTAGACTGTAGGAGGATAGGAAGCTGGATAGGAGGCAGCAGTGGAGAGCAAAAGGGGTGATAACATCAGATGGGGAGATTAACCAGAAGGGAGGGTGTTTCAGGTAATATTATCCCCATAAATAATATCGCCATACATATAGTCGCCGGGAAATGGCACAGGCAATATTATTTATGGGGATAATATATGGAGTAAATGGGTGCAGGGGCTGGAGGGGGGTCCCCTGCACCTTTAAACAAATATGGGGGTTTTGGGGGTGTCCCCTGCAGGTTCCATGGGATAATATTGCTGCAAAAAAACAGCCCCATTCTTGTATGGCGATGTTTTGGCGGGGATATTATCACATGGAACCAAGAAGGGGGTAGAGTTGGTAAAGGAGGTGGCAAACTCAGATGGTGGGGTTAACCAGAAAGAGGCGGTCGTAGTATAGCAGAGCATCTATTGATAAGGGAGGAATCCCGGGTGACACTCAATAAACAATAAGTCACAAGTGTCTTGTTCTATCTAATTTGGGGTAGGATAGACAATGAATATAGGGAAATAGAACAAGGGTAGACAGGTCAAGTGGAGAATAGCAAAATTAGCAAAACAGAACACCCTTTTAAGGTAACAATAAACACTAAAGTTTAATACATTAGAACAAGATTAAAACAAGTATTAAATCAGCAAAAGTGTGACACTAAAATCAAAAATCAAACAATTTCATAATGTTCACACTGCATATCGTAGGAAAACAATAACAAAAAGGCCTATTAAGGATCAATAATTAAAGAGGTAAGTAAAAAAAGGGGGTGCAGTGGTAAATCACTGTGTACAATTCTCGACAACTTTACAGATATTTCCAATTTAAAAACTCTGATAGTTTCCAGAGTCATAAAGTCTAAGACTTCAGGATAAGAGATAGAATTGGCAAGTGAGAAAGAGCTGCAATCATCATGTTCCGAAAGTGACACTGAAGCAGTTATCACATAGGAAAAGGGTGGCACAGAGGACGTAGAAGGAAAGCAGAGCATGTCAAGAAACGAAAGAAAAGACTTGGTACAAGTCAGTCAGAATAACCAGGTTACTGTGGGCCAGGTGGGCCCTAGGCGGGTCAGCAGATGTGTGGAAGAGTGAGCTAGGATCCGGGAGGCTACAAACTGTTCAGAGACACAAAGAGTGAGAACACTGAGGTTCACGAAACCTACCCTATAACCCTCCTTTAGGTCTACCTGCTGGCAACGACCAATGGTCCATCTGCCCAACAGACCTGATACCAAGAGTAGTCAAGGGGTAGTAGACCCAGGAAATCCTACATCTAGGTCAGCCAGTGGAGAGGGAGAGGGATCACAGGAAGACTGACAAGTCAGAGACCAGGGAAGTGGGGCAGCCTTTAATAGACTTTTAAGATTACAATTTTAGCCACATTTTGGAGGCCTGGATACACAAAACTGGTGGGAGAGACAGTTGCCCCAAGAAGACCTTCCAGATTGCTGTTTTTATTTTCTTTGTGAGAGATTTCTAGTTCTGCTTTAATTCTTATATGTATATGATCCTAAAATAAAACATATTGAAGCAACAGTATGCAGTCTTGGAATCCTTCTTGATCATATATGTCTTACAAGACACCGCCTATAACAATAATAATCAAGAAAAAGAAACTGGCCCAAGCAACAGACTTCTCTTTGCCCAAAAGAGAGATTCAAATCAAAAAACATTTGGTCCATTGCCAACTCCAGGATACCTCACAAATGCACAGCATCTGATCCATGAAGGACTAGCACAAGTGAGAGGCTCAGTAACAGGACAACAGGCCAACATTGAAGACCTTACTAGTCCATTGATTCATCAAAATGTCCACACACTAGTCTGCATCCGTAATCCTCATGTCTGTCCTTACGAAGACGGCTTTTGCAGTCCAAAATGTAGCATATCGACCAGTTATATTTTGCACTAAACTATGGCGCCCTTTGCCAAAATAGTTTGAATGCCTGAGAAATACCTTTAGCAGTACCCCATATAGAAATACTCCAGATAAGGTTAGTCCACAGACTTAAGGACATGGCGCAACATTTTCTTCACAGCATGTACCATATCACAAGAAGCAAGAAGCCAAATCCCTTGTTATTTTCACTTCCTAGTATTCACACACAAAATGAGCTTGCCTTGCCCGCTGACTGCCTATGTGCAACTCAAGCTACAGTCCATTGCATATTTGTTCTGGAAAAGAACTGGGTACTGTCTACCAATTTCGCTGAAGCCTCCATCGAAGGCATGGACAAATATGATGTATCCTTTATGATTTATAGTAAGAAATTTTACAGATCTTTCATTCAAATCTGCACTGTAAAAAATTCAAATAAAAACAGATACAAACCAGCATATGTCCTCTGGGATCTCCTCAACTTACAAGGCGAGACTAGCCACCCTGCCTTGGAAGTAATTATTGGACATTGTGTCTATTAAAACAACTAAACTATTTGGATGCTAAAGCATTTTAATTGGTATTAATTACAGGAGTTTAATGGGGTATCCAGAGATTATATAAAAAACAGAGAGGTATTTAATAACCGAAAGTTTTACAACGAAAAAATACTGAATTTGTATGAATTATATATATATATATATGGTAGGGTAAGGGGTTAAAACGGGTGAGGAGGGGTTAGGGATGGCATTACAAACATAGGAAAACTGGTAGCTTGTGGGGGCAAACCCGCAAATAAAAAATACAAATTTGTATTTTTACATTGCAAAAGTTCTGTCATGAAATACCTCTCTGTTTTTTGATTCTTTACAATCACATAGAACCGTTTAATTACTGACTACACAATTAGCCAGCAAGTCACAAGCAAACACTGGTCCTGTAATATTGAGATGCTGAAATGTGCATGTCCGGTGTAAGCTTTACATTGGACCCTTTCCCAAAAACGATTCTTGACATTTAACATGAGGAACATAATAGATTATTAATGCTGGCCTTTAATTAAAAAAATGATGAATTGTTAGTTCCCGATCAAATGACTCTTTTTTACGAAAACAGAATGTTGGCTAGTATTTACTTGCACAAATAAAGTCTATAGGTAGATGCAACTGTAAGTAGCACAAATCTTGCGTGATCAAATAACATGTTCTATGTTTGATGTAACTAATCTGGAATGGTGTACGCTTCCTCCTGTCTGCTGTGCAGCTATCAAAGCCAGAGCTCAGGCACCGTCTCTGGCATCGTTGTAACTTCCTTGCACAGATTACAACATGGCAGTGGTGTGGTGTGTGTCATGAAAAATATTTAACACAGGATGGGACACCTTACGAAATAGACTTATTATTTTCTACATTTTAGATTTCATCCTGAACTTTGTTCCTGCTTAACAGGTACCTGGTGGCACATCGCCTTCAGTGGGTTGGCTTTCTTCTTTAGGCTCATAAATAGAGGCAAAAATGTTTGTCAATTCCTTCACAGCGTCTTCCATTTGCTCACTCTTGCGGCTCAGCGTATCAGTCCAATCCTTTGTGTATATCTAACGAAAGGAAATTAAACCTGATGAAAAATTATCATATTTTGCAAATAAGTTTGTTCGGAAAAACTACTCCATTACACTTGCAATTAAAAACAAACACATTCCCAATCAGACATTCAACCAATCAAAATACAAAAGGTTTAAAAAAACAATAGTATGAGAAACATTATCAACACTTGACTTATATGATCCTATAAAAACATACAATGTATTAATTAAGACCAGCCCAGATACCTCAGGGTTGGGAGAGTCATATAAATGAATACAATACCATAAAGAAGCCAAACAGATTATAGTTAATTTTAAAAATACTCTCTTTGATTCTAAGTGGGGCTTTTCAGAATCCCCCTAAAGACCATAATATTATAGGCATACAACATGAGGGGACCGCTTTACTGTGAAGTATTTGGGGTCGGAACAACATATAGTTACACAATTGTACCTCAACATTCCATTTCTTTTTTCCTTATTTCTTAGAATTTCACCATGCTGTTGCGCTGAATGCTTCAAGCCAAACCTCTTGACTCATTTGTTAATAGGCGATAAATTACAGTTTTTTGGTTATTTCTTATTTTTGTAATCATTATTTAATTCAAAAAGTACAGGAGACCTTGAGTCGGTTTGAAAGCAACAAGTTCATTTGGACAACCAGGTGTCTTCCTGACAGGTAAACCAATTCAGGACAGTGCCAGTGAATCCCACCCTGTCAGCAAGGAGGGAGAGAAGGATGCACTGGTCAATGGTGTCGAATGCAACCGAGAGGTCAAGGAGGACGAGGAGGCATAAGTCGCCCTTATCCATGATTTCAAGTGCACCATCCACCACCAGGATGGTGGCTGTCTCGATGCTACACTTTGGGCAGAACCCTGACTTTAGGAGGTGGGGTTTTTCAATTCTGGCGAGTAGTTGTATAGCAACTACATTTTCAAAGATTTTGCCAATAAACAGGAGGTTTGTAATGGGCGTATAGTTGGCCAGGTCGTCTAGATCTAGGGTTAGTGATTTCAAAACAGGTCGTACAAGACTAGTATGAAAAACCAGAGGGTGTTTGACAACCTAGTGTGAGGTGGCCAGGGAAAGGCCATCGCCTTTGGATGCCGACCCTGGGGGTGGACAAGCGATGGAGGATCACCTGCGTAGGGGGTCCTCGGGGAGTAGGGGAGATTCACCCTATGTTGAAACATGGCATCCCCCTATTTCCACAACCCATCTAAACCCTATCCCTGCTTATTTTATGGGAAACTACAGCTCCCATAATTCCTCCCCGCGTTACATTAGCCACACGACTGAGCCAAGGAAGATGGGATATTATAAGGTCAGGCAGATTACCTTCACTGACTTGAACTGGCTCTGCTTCTGTAAACAGGTCAGGCAGAGTTAGGTACGTAACGCCCGTTCAGATGAATGAAAGGTGGCGGGCACAGGCACACTGGGAGTGACGCTGGTGATGAGAAGGAACAGGTCTTTTGGGGCTGATGCGATTCAGGAGATGGAAGTCGGAAGGCCAAGGGGCTGATCTGCAGTTACGAAGATCGCGAGAGAGCCAGGTGCTAATTCCCCACTTCTGGGAAGCCGTAAGCGTTCCAAGACTGAAATCAAGTGAGCAGAAGAAAGAAACCCTCAAGGTACTTGAAAGCAACCTGCAACCCTCCCGGGCGAATGACAGAGTTGGGAAGGAGCAGAGGAGGCATTGGAAACAGCCTTGACAGATGCATTAAGAGCATTGATGCAAGAAGGCTGAGTAATACAATTGGTGAGTTATTGAAGGCAACACAATTCTGGTTTGTGTGAAATGCAAAAGTAACTATAACTCAAAAGTTGAAGGTTATGCGCATGCCGATAAAATGCGTAATGGAAAGGACAATTGCTGAATTGTAAAAGGAATGGATACAAAAAGAAACTGATTGGTCCTGCAAAGAAAAATTGCACATTGGAAAGTCTCTGTGAAATGTTCTAAGTTGATTGGAAATCAAAGGCAAGAAAGCAATTGCAAACCAGTTTGAAAGTTGAATGAGTGAAAAGCAGTGTGTGAACTTTGAAAATGCCAAGAAGGCAAAGTATATAAACTTTGAAAGAGGCCAAAAAGGCAAACTAAAGAAAATAAAAAAATACAAATACTAAGAAGTATTGGTGTTACATATGAACTTTGGAAAGGCCCAGAAGGCAAACTGAGGAGAATATGAAACTATAAGTACCAAGAGGCATTGGTGTTTTAAGAGGAGGAAGATTGTGGATTGTAGAATTACTGAAACAGAGTTCAAAGGGGTCATGCAGAGGTCTATGTAAAGTCCTTGCAGTTTCAAAAGTATTTGACAGTGAAAATACCAAACATGGGGATGGGAGCCCCCATGAACAGTGAACGACAGGTTTGAGCCCGGGAGAGGGAAACATGTGCAGAACTGTGTGAGACAGTGAAACGTGAAAGACAGACTCAAGCCCAGCAGAAGGAAGCCTGTGCAAAACTGTGTGTTAAAGTGAAAGGTGAAAGTCAGGCACAAGCCTGACAGAGGGAAGCCTGTACACTACAGGACAAAAGTGGAGCTGATTATTTCTGACAAGGCAGACAAAGCCTACCAGAATCTTGAAGACCAAGCCTGAACTGTTAAATTGTACTAGTAAGCCACATTGTGCAAGACTAAAATAACGGTGCCATCCATCTCTATACATTTAGGAAACTCTCTAGACCCTATGGTGTTGAACATGGGGAAGAGAGTTGTTATTAAAGCCATTCTGACATTTCTTTTGAGACACTATTTTCCTTTTGAATTCCCTTAACGCATTTGTCATTTTGAGAAGGAGGGCCAAGGTTAAGTTTTCTTAGCATAGGGCTTTTTTGTTGACTAGACTGACTGGGACTGTTTTGTTATTCATTTAATGGTAGATATTACTCCCATTTTAGAGATAGGGACAGTTAGGAATTCTACCAACCAAACCAAATTACTAAATAAAGGTTTTTGAAACCCTTGGGTCTGTGTCTTCTATTTATACCGTGCCTTCCTTACACCAGTCTTGAGCCCATCCTGGAATGATCCTTCTGCAAGGGATGCATTGATTATGCTGATGAGCACATTGAGATCCGGGCCCATCAATTGTTTAATGATGGAGGCCACAATAATATCATCAGAGAAAGAAGTAGGTTTGAGGAAGGCAATCATTTTTAGGAGATCCGGGGAAAAGAGAGGAGAGAATTCGGTCCAGAGGGGCAGTGTCCGTGGCGGGGCGCATCCTGTGAGAGGATGATTCAATGGTCTCTCGGATTTTGTCTACTTTTTCAATAAAAAACGTGTTGATTCTGTCGCATTTTTCCTGAACTGCTGGTAGCTCGGGTCGGGTGTGGGTTTGGTACAATGCGTTATTACTTTAAAGAGGGTTTTGCTCCTGTTAGAGGTTGCCCCAGTGGTGGTGGAGTAGTAAGCAGCTTTGGCCTCGGTAATCATCCTACGGTTTGGGTACAGAGATCTGAGGTTGGTGCGGTCTCTCTCATTATGGTTTTGCGCCACTATTTCTCTAGGGCTTTAATTGAGCGTTTGTTGGAGGCTAGCTCAGGGGTGTTCCATGGGGTGGATGGCTTGGTCTTAGCAGGTTGGAATTTAGGGGTGCATTAGTGTCAACCAGTTTCATAGAAGAGTAGAATAAATCCAGGAGACTTTCCTTGTGGTGGGGAAGTCTGCAAAGTCTGCTCCTAGCTCATTGACCGGGAATGTTTTGAATGAGCTGCGTTGAGTGAGGGGACGTTTAGCCTAACCTTTGTGAGTCGTAGTTGAGTGGGTGACTGATGATGGGATAGCAGCATGGTCAGACCAGTCAAGTGGGATAAGGTCTGAACAGGTGATGCAGGGGGATGATGTAAAGACTAAACCTAGGGTGTTGCCTTTGTTGTATGTGGGGAGAACACAATTTGCTTAAGGTCCATGCAAAAAGTGTGCTTCCAGTGAGGTAGTCAATCTTTGACACAGTGATGTTAAAATCACAGAGAAAGACAGTGGGGCTCATTACAAGCATGGCGTTAATAGAATTATTGCAATTGTTCCCGCACTGCCATACTACGAGTATGGCCTTGGAGTGGGTAATGTATCTCCAGCATCATGCAGTAATTCCACCAAAAATACACCGTAGACTCTAAAGGTCTCTCAAAAATGGGGATTCATTCTGCCACTGCCACAAAGTGCTGTAACTCCAATTTTGTTGGGCGGTATTACAGCGGATTTACTGGCAGAATACCACCCAACTTGTAATAAGGCCCATTATTTGAATGTGCAAATTTGGCAGAGGAGTTGGAGAGGTCTGCAATGAAAGAGTCACTCCTGTGAGGGGGTCTGTAGATGAGGGGGAAGGTGATAGATTCCTTTTGCGATAGAGGGATCCGGCAGGTGAGTCATTAAAATAAGCTTGTTGGAGCATGGCCAATTGCTCCTGTGGAAGCTTGCCACTCTGCCTCGTGCCCTTCCTGGCTGGTCGGCATGTTGGATGCAGTGGCCTTGGAGTAGCAGGATGTCAAAAACATGTGGTGAGGATGGGGTATATCATGTTTCAGTGATGAACAGGGCATCAAGGTTGTTGTGCGAGATGAGGTCAGCAATCACTGCTGCGTGGGCGACTGCTGAGCGCACATTGATCAACATGAGAGTGGTGTTTATGTGGTCTGTGGGTGTTGGATGGGGGCAAAGGCACTATTGATGAGGTTCACTAGGTTAGCTTGCTGGGGCTGCCCAGTGCACTTGGCCATTCAAACCCTAGTGAGAGTGGGGATGGGCTGTGAAGGGATGAGACACATGGTGATGCCGTTTGGTGAGTAGCAGTACTAGTGATTAGTTTGTAGGTGAAATGCAGGATAGCGTGTCAAGCCCTTGGCCTTATCAGGCACAAACAGGTGAGGTCCTTGACTTTGGAGGTCCTTTGCTAAGGGCACTGGTGTTGAGGACACCTAAGGAGGGCTGATTAAATAGATGGTAGGCGGAGCAACTGAGAGGCAGTGCCTGGCCACATGACCAGCAGTCTACTCAACGCTGTCTGCCTGGAGCTGGCCTGCAGTCCTTAAGTAGAGGCTTAAGTAGAAGCTCTTTACACAAGGTCAGACATGGCTTTGGGGAGGAATATATTAAACTTGTTTCTGTTATTAAACAGTTAAAGGTAGTTCTGGTCCATATAGTTGCCCTCCAAATGTAAAGGCAAGTTTATACGGGTGTTCATGGAATACCGGGACAGTGCAATACCCACCCATAAATCAAATCGAGGGTAGTTTATACTCTCGAGGTCTGGATCCGTGTAAGGCCCATGTCAATATAAGGAAGAGGCCATGTGCTATTTGTACCCTCTTATTCAAAACCCTTATATCTGTAAAGAGTCCCCATTGTCCATTGGGTTTAAATGTTCCTAGTACAAGGTTACTAAAGGTACTGTAACTGAACTGAACAATATCACAGGAGTAAACAAAAATTGTATTTATTGAGAGTTATTCCATGGATGTTAAAGGTAGTGTTGTCTGACAAATACTGGTGCCTTGTCAATTTCGGAAGATATATGGAATGTATTTGGTATAATGAAAATGAAGGAACGAGTGTCCACAATCATAGGAATCAACACAAAAGATTTTCTGAAAATCTAAGAAATACCCGTCTATGTTTTTGTTTGCTCTTCTGTCTCACAGGCATCAGCAATACTGATCTGTTCTCAACCATCTGGAGGAAGCCTGGAAATATTTCTGTGATAACTATTTCTGAGGTAATTTTAATTGAGTGAAAAGGTCCCTGCTTATCGCGTCTAACTGAGCAATTGCTTTCTTTGGGTCGAGGTAGTTACTAGTGACTCTGTATAATATCTCATCTTCTAGTATATCACAAGTGACATCCTCTACTCCCTAAGGGCACAGGAAGTACACCATAAAACTGCCTCCTTGTTGAGTATAGAGAGTTTTTGGCCTGTTGCTATCGATATTTTTATAACAGTATTCAGACATGGGGTAGGTTAAATCCACGAAAAAGTGTCTAGAATCTACTGCCATTCCAATGGAGGTATCTTGGCAATAAAATTATGTTTGAGGATCATTATTGTTAAACAATATTCTCATATTGCCATCTTTGAGATCTGCTAATGAGATTGCATGTAGAGACCCTGTTGCTGAAGAATATTATTTAATTTAATAAATGCTTTTTCATTAAGAAAGGCCTGTCTTTTCCAATATTTATTGATGAGTATTTCCTGGAATAGTAAATTTTAACTTTGCAGCATAAGGAAATAATTTAGCTAATCAAAATGCTTATTCTACATACTTAAAGTCCATCGGGTCCCCCTGCTTCTGGACCAGAATGTGTTATTAATAAGATCCAGATTAATTGCAAATCAATGTAATATGTCATTACTGATATAAAAATCAGAAATTACATCTCTCAGGACACAACAATTATGATTTACCTTTTGTTTCCAACTGTATTCTCCAGCATACATCTGCTGGTAACCAAGTGCTTTGAATCCATTTTATGAAGTCCAGATTCCCATTTATCTACCATATTAAATTTGGGAATTTTCTGGTCCTTCTGTAATTGCCTAATTAATCATTCACTAACAAAGCTTCTTTCTGGGGTTAAAACAATGTTGGAGAAAAATTATTCCTTACATTTATTGGGATGAAGAGGGAAGAATCTGAGTTCTTCGTTCCTTTGTAGTGTTGCCAAACAGCTGCTTTTGTATGCTGAGTTATCCTCCATTTGACCTTGATCCACACCGAAGGTCTGCTTTGGATAGACTTTCAATGTAAATGGAGGAAGATTTAATCTCAAAGTTTCTAATCATCGTGTTGCTTCACATATATGCTAGTGATGTATGGGACTTCAGTGTTCTGGAAAGGAAGCTCTACTCAGTCAACAAACTCAGGCACTTCTTTTTAATATTGGTCAGACAGCGAGTTCTGTTCTAGAGGAATTGATTCAAGCGACTATCAGAGGTGAAAGCCTTCGAAGTAAATCTTTTCTCCCAGGAAAATACATGTACTCTGAGGAGTCATGACTATCAACGGATAGGTGAGTTTATACAAACCAATTTTTATTTCTATTTCAATAACCCATCTACTGGGACTTCATTTTCATCAAAATGATGTAGTTCCACAAGGAGAGGTTTGAGGGTAATACAGTGATTTTTCCCTCCTTAGTTCGGAGGCATGAGTACGTCTTGAGATATCAAGGTTGCCTGAGACCCTATATTGATGGGAGCCAATACATCAAAATGTCCTTGATCTTGGATAGGCTCGAAAAATTCTCATCTTACATCTCCAACTTACAGTCAAATTGTGAGTTAGCGGATCATTTGGATTTCACTCTGTTCTTTTTTCTTTTTTTTTTTAAATCTGTATTGTGATTTTAGCTATTAAACAAGCATTATGTACATTTGCAAACCACAAATAACCGCAATTAATTACAGAATAAGAAGTACATAAAATGCATCATAATGATAACATTTCAGTAAATAAAGAAGTGTTTCTTAACACCACATTGAGAATAATTGATTAAAAAAGGGTAGGATTTCATAGTCAAAATATATATCAGTCACAATGTAAACATTCACAATGCTGTTTGTTATTGTGGCATGCTTGAAAAAGCTTTAAAACTTCTTTCCACATGTTATAAACTGCGCTAGTTAAAAGAAAAAATGATGTGCAGTACAACATGCTCCAAAACTGGCCAGTTATAATCTGTTCAAGATGATTAACAAAAGTGCGATATCCTCTGCTATAATATGTAGCAAATCGCAGGATGTTAATAAATGACGACTTGACTCTATGGCCAGTCCAAAAAAAATGGCACAGCCGATCCTCCAAAGGAATATCATTCCATGCACCAACATACTCTCCTGTTTGAAGAATATTTAAGCGCAGACATAAAATAAAACGCTTATGGTAAATCGCACAACATTTAGTGAGGTATGTATGAGGGGAATTTAACAAAAAGCTCTGAGTTGAATACTCAATATATCTTCTCTTAATTGACAATGTGCCAATTTTATTCACTTTATCCCAATTTCTAGACTTGGGGCCTCATTACGAGGTCGGCGGGCTGCCACCGACCTCTTAATACTGTGTCTGCCATCAGGATATTACAGGTATGATATGATATGATATGGCATTTATAACGCACCTATATACAAGTGTTTGAAGGCGCGAGCTGGCGACAGGCCGGGAATGTCAGGTGGCAGAAAGTCTAAGTCCCCATTCCTGTGAAGTCCCATAGGTTGCTAATGGTGCCGGTGCTGCCGTGAAAACCATGCCTGCAGGGGCTGGTACTCCCGGGCAGGTCAGACCTGCCGAGAGATCTGGCCCCTGCAAGCATTCTCTTAGTCTGGCGTTCCGGAAAGGGTGCCAGTACGTTGCTACCGGCACCTTTATTTCCAGACGGCAGACACGTAATGAGGTCCAATGGTTTTAACATTTTCGGTTTACCAACAAGAGTGTGACATAGTCTCAACTGTTCTGCCACATTTTATTATTTCTACGTGTACTGTTGAAAGAATACTCTTCAGGCACTGTATTCAGTACTTTGGAGGGTTCATGCTTAACTCTTATGAGGTTATAATCCTTTTCATGAACTTACCACACCATTCTCCCTTACCAAGAAACTTACCATATCCAACAAACCACCAGAACTCACCACATAGCCAGGCAGGAAAAAAAGAATGTAAGGGTAAAAAAACAGGAAACAGACTTTTTCTTGCGACGCACCCTGTCACGGGAACACATTCTGAATGCAGATATGACTGGCCCGCTCCACACTATGCTTCAGGAAGGATCTGAAGGTCCTACTGTTCAAAGAACATCACACTGATCGCTCCAGTCAACCCTCATTCTCCCCCTCTGGTGCTCCTGCCCTACCTTGCCACCCTTATCTTTGCCAGCTTCACTACTCCCTCAGTTCTTACTTGTAGCATAATAGGTTTGCTCCCTATGTCAGCGCCTTGATGCTTTCCAGCTATGTTTGCGCTTTATAATCGTATTCGTACATATGTACATACATGGGTATTTGCAATCTTGGGTGACACAGTTTTTGCCCTTTTTAAGTTTAAAACTTTAAAACTTATTTAATTCATCAACATGAGTCATCAATTTCAATAAACATAAAAATAAAAATAATGTAACGTATTAAATGATTATTATTGTTATTATAATTAAAATACTATAAAATAACCCCATCACTATATATTTGCCAATTACTAAATAATGTATATCTAAGTTCTTGACGATAACAATTATGATACTAATACCAAATAAAATCACTATGATGTATTGATAACCATATACATAGAAAATTGTATTCTACAATTATTATTTCTAAAAAATAAAATTGACAATCTGCACATGCTAAGAGCACTTCAGGGAAAAGACAAATAGGAGGAGCCTATATATATATATATACCAACAATAGTCATGATAGCATTCTAATGAATCATAAGGAATATATCTGAGAATAAATAATATTTGTAATGGATTCTTTCCTCCCAAAGATCCCTCATCTATGATATCCTATCCAGAATGCAGCTGTTCTTTTGCAATGTTTCCACCACCAGTGTGTGCAACACGGTTCTTTGTCAGTTCTGCTTGATGCACCTAAGCGCCCCGCACTGGACAGGATGTCGGAGTGAGCATATATCAAGGTGCCACACTCTGTGACCTCAGTTCCTTTTTTTCCACCCACTATGTTCACTTCAGTAACACGTCATCAAGCTTTTTTTAATTACTTTGACGCCATGCCAAACTCTGCAAAGGCCTTGGGGTTCAAAACTTTTGCGCCTTGCGGCCGGCACATGAGATTATCGGATTTGCCTCTATTGCTTGGGCGAGGAGTATGACACTCAGAATTACGTTTCGTGCAAGTCATGCACCCGAAGGCCCAACAGGAGTGGGCAGCGAAGATCTTGACCTACGTCCACAAGGAGAAGGGTGAAGTTGTACAGTTTCATTTTCATTTGAGGTCGTAAATCAGCGTTCCGAAAGAGAGGTCCCCCCAAATATGAGGACAGGGAGAAGATGAAGCACTGGTATAATGTACATGGACTGGGGGAAACGCATACAGGAGTGGAAACACCCAGTCCACTACGAACGTGTCTCCTAGAGCTCCTCTTAGGAGAAATTCCCTGGAGCAGTACAGTTCGCACTTTCGATCCACTTGAGGGGTTTCCCAAAGGGAGAAGATCTCTTGAAGGACTTGCTGAGCTAGTTCCCAGTCGTGGGAGACTGTGCTCTGCCTGCTCTGAGCGTTAGCCACTGTGTCTTCCTCTCCGACTAAGTGAACTGCTGATAGGGAGATTCCTTCTTGAATTGCCTAGAACCAGATCTGCATTGCCTCTCTGCACAGTGGTAGTGACCCTACATTTCCTCTCTTTTTGAGGTAGTACATGGCACTGTGTTGTCCGTCATTATCGTTACATTATTTCCCCATACAGAGAGCAGAAAAGCCTTCAGCGCAAGTCTGATTGCTTTCAGCTCCAAAATATTGATGTTTAGTTTGGACCCGGATGGAGAACAACTACCGCTGATTGTCGGATCGTTGGCATGGGCTCCCTTCCCCTTCAGTGAGGCTTCCATCACTATTGTTATCTCCGGCCATGGTTGCCAAAAAGGTTCTCCCTTCAGAAGGTTGTCCTAGCAGGCCCACCACACGGGATCCTGTACGGCCCTGTTTGGAACCTGAAATAGGTCTGATATGGTGCCTGAGAATTGAGACAAGTGTGTCCTGGGAGCCATTGAAGGGATATCATTCTCAGACAAGCCTCTGGCACCAGGGAAATGCAGGATGCCATGAGGCCGAGGGTTAGGAAAGATTTCCATTTATGGGTAATTTTCCCTCCAGTTGTGAACCCCCAATCTTTTTGCTTTTTTCTGACCATCCTAGCCTGACTTTTACTAGTAGAGCCCAGACCTCTGCTGTACTCCGCTGGGCTTTTGCTCATCTTGTTAAGGGGAAACTGACATGCCCTTCGGACTGTCAGTACTGGGAGACTTTGTTTCCCTTAGTCTTTCACTTTGTTGCCATTTCTTGGCAACATTTAATCAGTGCACAAGGTACATTCCAGTAGTGCGCTGGGGTCCCTTTTTCATTTTTAAGGCCCTAGACACCCTCAAAGGATTTTTTGTGAATGCACAAGTGTGCCCATGACAGAGCTGCTGGCAGCAGTTACTTTTAAAGCATTTTTGACGCTTTACCACGGTCCAAACCGTGTTCACCTTGTTTGGCCCAGGACAGTGGTCGGTGCCTAAAATGGCAATGCAGCAAGGTCCTTTGTTCTGTTCTATGGCCAGTTTGTCCATTTGCCTTCCCCAGGCTAAGGAGAACCAGGAAAGTCCTTATTTGGTCATGCAGACTGTGACAAATCAACTTCCGGGGCACCAGTGGTCCAAGGATGAATATCAATTCTAAACCATCAATCAACCCCACACCTATAGTACACCAGAAGGGGTCCGAACAAATTGGAATAAAAGTAAATTATAAGACCTCCTTGTCCAATGTTGGTAACATGGATGGAACAGCAGGTTGTGGATCGTTGGTTAGTTGCAAATCCATTTATTACCCAATGATAAAAGGGACTGTCCAGTCAAGGTTGTATACAAATATCTGCTGTATTATTACTACAACAGACAGTTCTAGCACACTACAATTACAACCCACACTGTAAAGGAACACAGAGGATAGACAGTTTCACAATGAAAGGGATACACTCTGGATACTGACAGGAGTGTAGGTGGTAAAGGAATCAGTCTTATAGTTCAAGATTATTTGGTTCCAGCACCAAAGGGGCAAAGGGTCGTAACAGTCTGTAGGGGCCTTCGGAGGACCAGGGGAACAGAACCACAATGTACCTGGTGCTGAAGAGGTTCTTGGTGCTCAACAGCATCAAGACAGTTCCAGGGCACTTTGCAGCCCTTGTGACAGAGTTAGTGGCAGGAGACAGCTGCAGGTAACAGGCGGCAGGCAGTTTGGCAAGCAAGGATGGACAGACGCAGCAGCTCAGGGCCAAGAATCGTTGTCTCTGGTGCTGGTTGGCAGATCTGGACTGCTGGATGAACCGTCTCTGGCAGCTCTGGTGACTGCAGCGAGGCAACAATAAGCAGTGCAGCTGGATGCAGTTCGAGGACTCGACTGTCTCGAAATTGTCCTAAAATAGATGGACTCTGGATGATGCTTGTGTGGCGCTCCTCCTAGCTTCTTCGCAGGGCTTGGGAAAGCCCAAAGCTTGGGAGGTTTTTAGCAGGCAACACATTGTCCTTTGTCCGGAGACTCTCTGGCACTTCCCACCTAGGAAGCCGGCTGTCAGAACCCAACAGGGTGTAATCGAGGTCCGAGTGACCTCTGACAGGCCCATGGGATCAAAGCTCGCCCTCGAGAACCTTAAGACAAGATAGCTGCACCTTGAGGTGGATGGGGTGCTGGATTCACATACTCCAACACCAATAAATAAGGACAACCCAATGATTCAGCAAAGAGACTGTAAAGTTCATCAAGTTTTATTTCATGCAATGCAGACACAGAGCACACACAGCATCGTGGTCAAGTACACAGACTCCACCACGCCAGGCTCAAAACGGAGCTCCCTCTTATAGCTCTAAGAGGGAGCATCCTGCCCCCATGCTCCCTTCACAAGTCTAGACAAACTCATCGTTAAGCATTCGCTCACCAGGCAATCTTTTTTTAATTAATCTAAACCTTCAAAAATGAAATACAATCTGGTGCACTTTATTATTTTTTCCCTGTTCTTTTCTCAATTATGGTTAATGCAACTGGACCCTTTAGATAAGTTTCCAGACAAGGCCCAATTAATTTGTCTGAATTCAGCACATTTGTCTAACTTCAGACAGTACGGCATCCTTGAATGTTTCATCTTCAGAATGACCTCACAATACACGCTCTGAACCATTACTTAATTTCTCTCATTTTAGCCACATTTTCAGCTACATGCATTTCCATTAAAAAAAAGGCATTTGTCAGAGCTCTTTTCTGTCTGTGTACAGAAAACCTTAATATGCATTCTGTACCTCCTTACTAAACCATGATAAAGACATTTTCGATCTTATAAACATGACACCCTTCAGACTACCGATATCTACAAACATTATGAATACCATTTTCACATAATTTCAACACCAAATCAGTACATACAAATTTCTCTGTTTAGCTTTAAGTGGGTAAGGGGCTGCCCCCTACTGCATTCAGTTGTTTGTGTCCTATCTTCATTTCAGCTCCCCCATTACATTCCCCTGTCTTTAAAGTTTTGTTTGTAAAACAATAACCTTTAACCACATCCTTGTTTACTCTCTTTAACTACTTATCTAAACACATCCTATCACAATCTTACAATTTGTCACATACTAACGTATTGTTATTCTTGAAACAAAACATGTGTGTGTCATCTTCTTCAATTTAAGCCCCACTTCCTGTAATCATTTGCTTTAAACTAACTGTATGCATTAGATAATTTCACAGACATTGTGAGACTGGAAAGGTTGGTCAAGCTTTGAGGTAACCCTTTTGCCCATTGTCTGTTTGTATTTCACCTTGTCTGCAACTCCCACCCCAACAAAATACAATCTCTCCTTGATCTTCTTCTTCTGCCCATGCATATATGTATATCGTTCTCACTGTGTCTTTCCGTTTTTTTCACACTCTTTCTTCTTCTGTATCTTCCGTTTTACTCGTCTTTAGTTTGGCGTTAGTGGACCGTCTGTGTCCTGTCGCATTTTCCTTTCCTTTGAGCTGTTTTCACAGTCGGTCTCCCAGGTCCCTTTGATGCTTAGACTAGGAGTCCATTGTTTTTTTTTTTTTTCTTTTCACAAGAAGTTCAATTTTACCAGAGTGTCTCTCTTTCAAAAGGGTTCATTGTTCAATGAGTCCAAAAGAAGGGACGTTTCACCATGGGGACGCAGGGTTGGGGGAGTCATTTTGCAGACACAATTCAGCGTCGGGCTTTCACTGGGTTTCTCTACAACCTCCTTCTTTCCTCACGCAGTTCAACGTTAATTTCCAAAGGCATACAGGTTCCTCGACGGATACCTGTAATATACAATGGAATGAGTTTACTTTGTAAAATAAACATGTCTCTTATATTTAACACATTTCCTACCAACCCATTTCCTTACCCTCTCTTTATCGCTTTGGCTCTTATACGTTATTCTCTAGAAATTGCGAGACATTCCCTCTTATCTGACACCCCTGCCTCCTAGACAAAGCTACAAAACATTTTCATTTAAACATTGCCTTTTTGTGGGTCATTTTTACATTACAACCAAAACACCCCCCATTCCTAGCTCTGTGTCAGCCGGCTACAACCGGAATTTGGTTTCAATAACATATACGCTGTCCTTCATGGGACACATTTTTCCCCTTCCGGGTGCCATATGCAACCCTAAGGAGATAAAACAATTAAAGAAACATGTCTTCTTCTTTTCTGCTCTTCTAGGCACGTCTGTAGTAGATTACAGAAACGTCCTTGCGGATCCCCGTCGTCTGTAGAAGAACAAGTTACTTACCAACTGTAACTTTCTTTCGACTGGATGTTCCTCCCACGTATTCCTCATCTTATGATAACTCGTTGTCCCCAGCTTCGATGCTTCGGAAAAGAATATTCTCTCGGCAGAGGGCGCTGTGCTCGAGGTTGTGGCTCGATTGTCCCTCGACGGATTCCATACTCTGTCGACGTCACCGATGGTATAAATAGCTCGAGCCGTGCCCGTTGCTTCAGTTCTGTTTTTTCGATGAAACATATAGGAGGAACAGCCAGGCATGCCCCATAACTGATGCACTCATCGTGAGAGGAAAGTGTAAGAAAACGTAAACTGTACTGTGGGGTAGGATGGTAGGGTCGATGAGGAATACGTGGGAGGAACATCCACTTGAAAGAACGTTACAGTAGGTAAGTAACTTGTTCTTCGAATGGATTGTGTCCTCCCACGTATTCCTCATCTTATGATAGACTCCCATAGCATTGACAATTTTGGAGGCGGGAGTACTAGTTTTAGTTTTCGTGAACAGAATGCAGAACTGCCTTGGCAAATAATCCCTCATTGGCGGAGGCAGTATCCAAGCAGTAATGCTTGACAAAAATATGCATTGTTTTCCAAGTTGCAGCTGCACAAATATCTGCTGCCGGGACTCCCCTCTTTAGAGCCACAAAAGTAGCCTTTCCCCTTGTAGAATGGGCACGAAGCCCACCTGGTGGGTCTTTTCCCGCTAATCTGTAGCATTCAATTATGGCTAAGATGATCCAGTGGGATATGGTCTGTTTTGTTACAGATAAGCCTAGTTTATGACCAGTACAACCCACAAATAGTTGGTCATCTTGTCTCAATTTAGACATCCTTGAGATGTAAAAACTAAGAGCCCTCTTGGGATCTAGTCTGTGCAGTCTCTCCTCTTCCTTGCCCAAATTAGGAGGAAGATAAAAAGTTGGTAGTACTATTTTTTGTGACAAATGGAAGTCCGAAACTACCTTTGGTAAGAATGAAGGTTTAACTTTAAGGACTTACCTTATCCTTATAAAAAATGGTGGTCTGCATGAGAGAGCCTTAAGTTCACTAACCCTGCGGGCTGATGATAGGGCCACAAGAAGGACAGTTTTTAATGTTAAAAGCCTCAATGGATATGAGTGCAGAGGCTCAAAAGGTATGCAAGTCAAGAATGTTAATACTAAATTTAAGTCCCAAGTTGGGACATGAAAAGGTATTGGAGGGTATACGTTAGTAAGTCTTTTTAAGAATTGAATTATTAGTGGTATTTTGAAATATGAAACCTCTTCCGAGGTGTGCTTGAAAATGGACAGCGCAGCAAGGTATCCTTTGATTGTTCCTATCTGGAACCCCAGATTGGCTAGATGTAATAGAAAAGAGAGCACTACTGGAGTGCCACATTGAAAAGGGTCCACATCCTTATCTTTGCACCAGTTACTAAACCTGTTCCAGCGACATTGATACAAAGATTTTGTTGCTGGCCTTCTGGCCGAAAGCAAGACTTCTATTACATCATCCGGAAGATCCCAATCCGTGTATCTCAACCTCTCAGAAACCATGCGTGAAGGTTGAGTGTCTTGACCTCTGGGTGGAGAACCCGACCTTCCTCTTGCGAGAGAAGATCCTCTCTTTGCGGAAAACGGTTTGGAGGGCATGTCTAGAAGGTCCGGGTACCACGTCCTCCTGGCCCAATCCGGGGCAATTAGGATCATGTTTTTTCTGAACTTTCTCAACCTCCTGATTACTTGAGGAATCACGGGGACTGGGGGAAACGCGTACAGCAGTGGAAACTTCCACTCCACTACGAATGCGTCTCCCAGAGATTCTCTTTGAGGAAATTCCCTTGAGCAGTACTGATCGCACTTCCGGTTGATCGCGGTGGCAAACAGATCCACTTGAGGGGTTCCCCAAAGGGCGAAGATATCCAGAAGGACTTCCTGAGCCAGCTCCCACTCGTGAGAGACCGTGCTCTGCCTGCTCAGAGCGTCTGCCGCCGTGTTCTTCTCTCCGGCTAGATGAATTGCCGATAGAGAAATTCCTTCTCGTATTGCCCAGAACCATAGCTGCATTGCCTCTCTGCACAGTGGTAGTGACCCTACTCCTCCTCTTTTGTTGAGGTAGTACATGGCCACTGTGTTGTCCGTCATTATCATTATTATGTATTATTATTTCCCTGTAGAGAGGGCAGAAAGGCTTTCAGCGCTAGTCTGATTGCCCTTAGCTCCAAAAGGTTGATGTGTAGTTTGGACTCCAATGGAGACCAACGACCGCTGATTGTAAGATCGTTGGTGTGTGCTCCCCACCCTGTGAGTGAGGCGTTGTCACTGCTGTTATCTCCGGCCATCGTTGCCAAAGACTCTCTCTTGAGAATGTTGTTGTTGCAAGCTCACCATAGAAGATCCTGAGCAACTGCACTCGGGACTTGCAGAAGATCTGACATATTCCCTGAGAACTGGGACCACTGAGTTCTGAGTGCCTATTGAAGGGATCTCATTCTCAACCTGGCCTCTGGTACTAGGAAAATGCAGGATGCCATGAGGCATTCTGGAATTTTGTTACCAGCTGCTGGATGAGGAGAGCTCTCACTTCGGGAGGCGAGGCTTTACCCAAGGAAGTGTCCAAGACTGCTCCGATAAACTGGAGCTTCTGGGATGGTATCATGTGGGACTTCTTGAAATTGAGGGAGGAGCCCAATTTGTGGAGGAAGTGGCAGGTGATCAAAAGATGTTCCTGAGCTTGTTCTGGAGAACTTGCTCTGATCAACCAGTCGCCCAGGTAGGAATATATGTGAATACCTCCTCTCCTGAGACTTGCTGCCACAACCGCCAACAGTTTGGTGAAAACCCTCGGGCGGAGGTCCGCCCGAATGGCAGAACTCGAAACTGATAATGAGAATTGCCAATCGCGAACCTCAGGTACGTTCTGTTCTTTGGATGGTTTGGCACATGAAAGTAAGCATCCTGAAGGTCCAATGATACCAACCAATCTTGGAGTTGGAGAGCCTAAAGGATCTGAGAAAGAGTCACCATCTTGAACTTGTATTTCCTGAGGAACTTGTTCAAGTTTCTCAAGTCCAAGATGGGTCTCAGTCCTCCGTCCTTTTTTGGAATGGGAAAATATGGGGAGTACCAACCCCTATTCCTCTCTGCTACAGGTACCAGTTCTATGGCACCTTTCTCTAGCAGGGTTAAAATTTCCTGCAACAGGAGCGGATCTGGAATTTTGACGGAGTTGGCTCCCGGTGGATGATTCTGAGGCCTTTTTAGAAAGGGGAGACACTAACCTTGGGCTACTGTTTCCAGTGCCCAAGCATCTGAGGTAATGCCCCCCCATTCCTTCAGATGCTGAGAGATCCTGCCTCCGACTGGTGTTTTGTGCAACAAGGTCTCAGAGGGATTTGGAGGCGGCTGCAGGAGTGGCTGAGGGTACAGATGCCGCTCCTGAGGCTGATTTTGCACCTCTTCCTCGTGCTCCATGAGGGAAGTTTCTTTTGCCCCTTTGAGAAGCTTGTCCTCTTCCTCTACCAAAAGAGGAGTAGCATCGAAAAGAACAACCCTTCCAGGAAGATGAGCCAGAATAGGGTTTTAGAGGCTGGCGCTTAGAGGCGCTAAGCCATTTAGCTCCCACTTTCGAGGTCTGAAGTTTTTCTAGGCTTTCATCAGCCTTGCTGCCAAACAGCCTCGAGCCATCAAAGGGCATGTTAAGGAGTCTGGCTTGCACATCTGGTGCAAACCCCGACTTCGTCAACCACGCAAATCTGCGTATCACAACGCTTGCAGCCATGGACCTGCTGATACTATCAGCAGTATCCAGTCCAGACTGGAGACATTCCCCCATTGCCTCCTTCCCGACTTTGACTATATTCAGGAAGCCTTCCCTTTCCTCGCCTTCCGGAATATGATCAGCCGCGGCCGAAATACAGTCCCACAGGATATGGGTAAACCTGGCCAGGGTACAGGTGACATTTGTCGATTTAAGGGCCATACTGCCTGACCTGAAAACTTTACGTGCCCATGCGTCAACTTTTTTATCCTCTCTATCTGGAGAAATAGTGGGATATGCAGTTTGTTTTGATGTAGATGCTGCATGAATGACTAGACTTTCTGGAGTCGGATGCTTATTTAAGTATTCAGGATCCGTTCCAGCTGGTCTATGTTTTTTTGGAAAAGTGCTATTTGCAGCAGAAATACACTCAGGTCTATCCCAGTTTTTCTCCACCGTCCTCTGAAGAGCTTTTTGAGGCCCTCTGACAATTATATCCGTCATGTCATCCTGTTCACAAACGGGTGAAGTGTTACCCCAACCCATATATTCTATTACTCTGGTCACAAGACCCCTGTACCCAGCATCTGCATGCTCTGCAGGATCAGGTCTGGCAAACTCTAATTCTGGGGAGGTGTCAATTCCACTGGCAGAATGTAGAGTATCACTCAGGTCTCTCATTCTAGATTCCTGGTCAATATGTTCCTCAGGAACTTGCTTTGTGCCATAAGAAACTCGAAAAGGAGTAACTTCGTCTTCTTCTGAGCCAGATTCCTCATAAATTGAGGACATGGAATTAAAAAAGTCTGACATGGGCAAAGGAGTGAATCTCCTTTCTTCTTCTACCATATGCGTCGAAGGGATTGATAAATCCTTCGAAGTTGTCGAAGGAGTCTTCGATGACTTCGAAGATGATTTCGACACGGGTGTTGAGGATGTTTTTGATTTGGTGCCGAAATGGTCGACGGCATCGATGAAGTCGTCGAAGCCTTCGACGACTTGTGTTTTTTGTATGGCACCGGAGTAGTGCTCGTCTCTCGAAGAGTCTTCGACTTCTTGGCGTCGACTCGAGTTTTTTTGACAACAAATTTCTTTGTTCGACTCTGATGAAGAAGATGATGAAGGAGATCTATGTCTCCTCTTCATTTTTTTACACAATGACGAAGAGTGCCTCGATCCACTCCTAGATCGAGATCTCTTGGAGTGCCTATGGCGATCCGATTCCTTTGAATCAGTCGCTTTCTTATGTTTTTTAGACGTAGCCTTCTTAGAGGCTTCCCTCCCCACCGACAGTTTACCTCTCCTCTCATGAAGAGTTTTCTCGGTCATGGATTGGCAGGAACCGCAGTCGTCGGTTCGGTGACTGGAACCGAGACACCAGAGACAAACCCGGTGGGGATCCGTGATCGACATTTTTGATCCACAATCTACACACTTCTTGAACCCAGTCTTGGGTGTCGAAGGAGTCGAAGATGATGACATTTTCTTCACAGAAAATCTGAAGTGCGCCGTTCTCGATAGCGAAGCGATCGAAAAACGGAACTAAAGCAACGGGCGCGGCTCGAGCTATTTTGTACCATCAGTGATGTCGACAGAGTATGGAGTCCGTCGAGAGACAATCAACACCACGACCTCGAGCACAGCGCCCTCTGCGGAGAGAAACATTTTTTCCGAAGCAGCGAAGATGGGGACAACGAGCTATCATAAGATGAGGAATACGTGGGAGGACACAATCCATTCGAAAGTCAAAATAGAGACAAAAATCATTCGGGCATTAGCAAGGGGTCATGTTTTCTTTCCAATTTCAACCCCTTTCCTCCTTTTCTGCTATCAAAAAATACTCTCTGGATCATTCTCCCCTATTCATCGGTGCACATAAACAACCATTTTCCAACCACCCTTCGGGATACTTAGTATAGGCTTGGTTCTTTGCTCAGTTTAGCTGCACATTCTTGCTGGTTAGCTGCACATTCTTCCTCAGCTCAGCAGCCATTCTTCCCATTTTTCTTGTCATTAGTTGGACCATGGCCTATGCTTGTGCTTTGTGTTCATCCTATGGAGATAAAACAGAGGCGTTTCGCTGAACACCGTCCCTGCCTAACCTAATCTAGCCTACCCCTGTGTCATGCCTGTGCCACTGGCGCACACATTGGCAACCATCATGGACTATATGGACTTCATTTATCTTCATAATACTCTTTGAACAACCCCTATTCACACTTTGGTCCTTAATTTCCATTTGCACGACTTTGGTACTTTCTTATTTAAGTCAGCTAACTACATGTACCATAATGCACCTTGCTGCAGTTATCATTTCCTGGCTATTCCCATTCATCAGTATTGGAACCACAATCCCCAGAAACCCTAGTGATCAGTGCTGCTTCCACCTTCTCAGGTCCAGAGAGGGAGGAAGCAGATTACCTTCAGGTGTATTGCTCCAGGTGCTGCCAATTAGCCTGCCTCAGTACAGGGCAGGGCTGTATTTAAGCAGCTGCCTGCAGGAGCACAGTCTCTTGCATCACGAGTTCTCCCAGCCACTTTTTGCCTTGAGCCACGATTTGTATGCTGTTCCTGTTGCCGTATTTTCCTGCTTCTGATTCCAGTGTCTTTGCTGCCCTGCTTCTCTGGGCTCCCTGCCTTGCAGCCTGCTACACTCCTCTGCCTTCAGCCCTGGTCCTCTGGGTTCCCTGCCTCGCTGCCCTGCTCCTGTGGGCTTTCTCCTTGCTGACCTGCTGCTAAACTCCTCTGCCTTCAGCCCTGGTCCTCTGGGCTCCCTGCCTCGCTGCCCTGCTCCTGTGGGCTCGCTCCTTGCTGACCTGCTTCTCTGGACTCACTACTTTGCAGCCCAGTGCAGTCCTCTGCAGTCCACAACAGTTTGCCTGCACCTTGTGCCATCCGTTACTGCAGCCCTCCTTCCTTGTTTGCAGCCCTCCTTTTTCCTGGCTACACTACAGTCCTCTGCAGTCCACAACAGTTTGCCTGCACCTCGTGCCATCCGTTACTGCAGCCCTCCTTCCTTGTTTGCAGCCCCTCTGTTTCCTGGCTACTGCTCCCTGGCTCTCTTCCTTGTTTGCAACCCAAAATTCTTGATCCCTGTCCTTCTCTTCTTTGAGTCTTCTGTACTCCCCTTAAGTTATCCATTTCAGTTATACTGTTTCATTCTTTTCCTTCTGCTAACTTTCTCTTGTCTTTCCAGCCCTGAGTTAATGTTCTACCATTCCGTGTACAGTTTCCGGTCACCATTCCCTACAGTTAGGTTTCTGCCCTCCCTTTCTTCCGGATTCTGTTCTTAACCTTGTTCTCTTTGACTTCCTTTTCCCTGGATATTTATGTTCTTGTCCTCACTTGTGTCTTATGTAAATCCTTTGTACAGAGCTTGACTGTTGGTTTCTGGCAGGCAACCTCTGCCCCTTACCTTGTCGCGTTTTCAGTGTTGTACTTTGTGTCATTGTTTGGTTCCTGCTGGACCCGTACAGGCTTCAGTCATGTGAAGTACTGTTACCTTGTTCGTGCCTTAGGTTTCAGGTACAGACACCCACTGCTGTTGTTCCCAGCCATGAGCATACAGAGTTGGTCCCTGTAATAGTAATCTGTGCAGAAGGCTGAAGTTTCGAAAGGTCCGTGGAACACTCTTCCCCATTTCTGCATACACCCCCAAGAGGGAATCCAGTTTGTTTATATCTTTGTAATCCCTGCCCCTTTTTGTTCACAGCTACTGTTGCCTATTCTTCTTTCTTGTTGACCTTCCTGCTGTGTGTGCTTATCGGTCACCTTACATCAGCACAGCCACCCAAAACCTACCTGGGTGCCCTGTGCCACGCCTGACAGTGCCATCCTTGACACCCTGTTTTCCAAGACTATGGCACCAATTCTTACTATGTGCCTCCATTTGTATCGTAACAATCTTTTTGACATTATGAACATGAAAATGATTACTCACCTTCAATTTAACTTCTGTTTTCTGTGGTTGTCTGAAATGGCCATGTTGTCATCTATTTTCTACTCTTTCCACACCTGATTATACCTATCTTGGGAAACCAGCTACCTCTTAAAGACATTGTGTCTCTTACTACCTTTTTCCTGTTACTCACCTGGATCCTCTTACCTTTAGTGCTGATCAATTGTGTGTCCACACCCTTGTGGCATGAACTAGTACTTACCATTTTCTTTTTCTCCCTATTTTTAAGGCCATGCAGACAATTTCTTGTGCTTCCACGCAAGAGGTCCATAGCTTTATCTGTAAAATAAATAAAAATCGTTACAGGCACTCAAAAAGTTGTTTTTTACTTACCTCCCTAAATTTTCTTAAAATGGCTTGTGTGATTTTCCTTTGATTAACTGACACAGTTTTGTAGGCCATACTCCTTTTCTTAGTCTTCATGGTCTCTGATGCCTTTTATTACCCAACACTCATTTTTTCTTTTTGGCCAGGAAACCTCATAAGTGCTGTTTGTTTTCCAGTTTTCTGATTTTATGTCAGTTTTATGATTTTATGTCAGTTTTATGCTTTTGAGTTTATCCTCTATCCTTTTATTCATTTGCCCAATTGTTCCCTTTCTCAATTTTTCTTTTATTCATTTTTTTATTCAAGATAACCAATTGTTTTCATCTTTTCCTGATTTATTTATTTTTCCCGATCCTGCGTAACAGAGGCCCGAATTCTCCCTAACGGTTTTAATCCTTTATTCTAATCATCACCTATTTACTACTTGTGTCTCCATTGTTCCTATTGATTTCTAATTTGTCCAGGGATAGTTCCACATTCCCACTACTTCAGGTGGAACCCTCAGTGTCATATCATTGGGTGCTCTCTGGACGCTTAAGTTTAATATCATCATCAAATTCTTTGCGCTTCCTTGCCTCTTCTCTGACCTTCTCTACTTCCCTTTCCCTTTTATTTCTACTTTCATCTGCCCTTCGAACTTCCTCATCCTTCTTTCACGTATCCTTTGCTTTTCTTCTAACCTTTGCTGTTTCTGTCTGTCTTGTTCATAGGCTGCTCTCTGTTTGCGATTGAGCTGCTTTTATTGCTCTTCGCGATATAGTTGCTCTCGCCTCAGCCTATCTTTCCTTTTTATCCTTCTGTCCCTTAACTCCTTCTCTTTTTTCTTTCTCTGTGCCCCATCTGACCTCCCTTTAGGTCTCACATCATCACTTCCTTTCCCATCGAGTTTCAATAAGATTTCTCCTCCCATCCATTTGTCTTTTGCTAATGCTATCTCATCAGTTCTTTCTTCACTTCCTTTCCACTTTTTCCCTCTCTCCTTAGCGAGAGATGCACTTGCCTGTGCCTGATCCCTTCCTTCATTATCGCATCATCGCATCTCCCCTTGCCCCTCGGGACTAGGGATGTGAGATTCTTGTCCTTATCCTTCCCTTGATTTTTGTCACTACTGTATGTAGGTGACTCATAAGCAGGGTCGCTGTACCCTGTGGCTGATTTAAGCTTCCTTAACAGGTAGAGTCCCTCATGCTTACTACCTTCGGTTCCTGTTTCAGGCAGGGAAGGTGTCGCGGTAGGCGTCTCACCCCCCTCATTGTGTACATTTAGTATCCAAGCTGCTGGAGGCTCTTCCTCCTTTCTTTGTTCTTATATTTCTCACAATTTGAGAACAGCACAGCGTTTTCTAACTTCTTGCTTGTATATGTGGCATGCAAGTAAGTTGCCACGTGTTGTAAGACAGCTTTAGATAAAGACCCATTTTGTGGCCACGGCATAAACATCTTGTGGGCGGTACCTTTAACCCACTCGGTGCTATGTTTCTTAAGCTTCGGTGCGTGTTTCTGCAGTTGCTCGCATAAGTGTCCTAATGGAGTAATGTCTGTCACGCGTAAATCTGTTTTTAACAATATCTTTATGCAATTTCAACACTCCCAGGACTATGAGCGATCACCAAATACTGCAAGCTCCAATCCAATGTTTTCCCGCCAGAACTTTTGTATCACCAATTTACTTCAAGAACATCAATTCATATGCGATTCTTTCTTAACTATAGAATTGCGTAAAACTCTACTTGATTTCAAACAACAAGGAGACAAAATTCCTTGCATGTGACATACAACAGGGCATGTACAACAGACACTTGACAGACTAGACAGACACCAGCTGGACACAAATATCTCTGCCTTCTAATTTTTACCCTGACATGGGGTTTAAACGAACCCCTTTGATGACGTCTTTAAACGTGGTCATAGCCTAGTTGTCCCCTATTATGTGGGCTCTGAGTTCACGTTTCTCCTGACCTCTATATTAAAGCGCAGGAACAAGGCGTATCCTCTCTCTCCTCAGGTGTCCGCCCTGGAATTCTTTTATCCCTCAGGTGTCCACCCTGGAATCCTCTCTCTCCTCAGGTATCCACCCTGGAATCCTCTGTTTTTCTCAGTGTCTACCCTGGTAACCTCTGTTTTTCTCGGGTGTCTATCCCAGTAACCTTTCACTTCTCGGGTGTCTGACCCGGTATCCTTCCACTTCTCGGGTGTCTGACCCGGTATCCTTTCACTTCTCGGGTGTCTGACCCGGTATCCTTTCACTTGAACCACTACTGTCCTTCACAATTCACATTTCATTCTGCTTGTTTCTTAATCATTTGCCATATTTCCCTGTGTTATGGCTGCCTTTAATTTCCTGGAGGTCATCTGTCTCTACCTCTTGTTCGCGAATGTTTATATACATTTTTGGCATGCGCCTGAATTTCTAAATGTTTTCATTATTTCCTCACGAGGTCATACGGCTGGCTATATTTTACCATGCCTCCACAATATGAAAATCTTTTAATTTTCACCCAACCAATCTCCTTGGCCTTCTGCCGCTTTCATGCCTCAAATTGTGCTTGTGTCTAAATGGGGCATGTCCTACATAAAACATGCTTTCCTTGGTAACCTAAACACTATCATGCTTTCATGCTTTGTCATTCAAACCTTTCTTCACCCATCTAAATCCTAGGATACCAGAATCTCAATCTGATCATCTCAAATCAAAAGGGTTCTTCCCTATTAACAGAATGTTCCCCACTCTGGCTGTCAAGGCCTCAAAATTTTAAAATACCACTCCTGGTATTTCACCATGCAAAACTGTCCTATCACTCACGGTGGAGCTCTTGAAAAAAGGCGTTTTGGATCACCCCAAAAAAAAACCTCAATACATTAGTGCTATCCTCGGAATTCCCCAAAGGCAGGTCACAGAGGACCCAATAGCCCCCTTCAACTTTAGAGGGCATTCTAAGTCAAAATAATAAAAAACATGAATGGCAATGGACCATTCAGTTACGGGGCGATGCCTGTTCCTGCCTGCACGTTAGTTAAAAAACCTCGTGTAAAATCACTTGCTTCTCATTTTATGACGTTTATCACTATCTCCTTCAATCCCAACACTATTTCTGTAGCTGTAAAACAACCGTTAGGAGTGTTCCTCCATTCACCCTTGGTCATGCCATGCCAGATTACATGCTACGGTCTGTTCTGTTGCACTTATCATTTGAGTGCCCTTGCTTCCTCTTCACTACCATATTGACTAATGCCACCGGCCCTTTTCTTTCCCCGCGATACTTACAAAACCTGCTCATTCATCGCCTGTGTCATTATCAGTGTTAAATTGTATTACTACACTGTCATCCTTGCAGGCATCTTACAAAATCTTCACAAGCTCTAAAAGTGTGGAGTGATGCTGTGTGCAACTCTCAGTATTCTTTAAAAGAATACACATTACTCACGCCATACAAGCTACTCACTGGCTACCCATGGAGGAAAGGTTCATTTTAAAATCACAAATGTATGTCTCACACAGCACCAGTATATCAAACTGATGCTGTTACTAGGGTCAGTTCAGCCTGACCCAAACAAAGTCACCATGTCACTGAACTACAAGTCCCATTAACCAAAAGAGCTAATGCCAAAGGGCTAAGCTCCCCGTCTTTTCCCCAGACCATGGGATGCTTTCTCTAGTGGACTTAGAGCAGAACCATCCCTCCTCATTTTTTCTCAAAACCCCTCAACCCTACAATGGTAACCTACCCCTATCAGTTCCTCTAGCGGTGTCTATACTCATCCCCCTGTTGCTAAATTAACCTCTATGCTGTGTTTTACTCAATCTCTACTCTATCCAGTGTGAGCTAAGCATGCAGCTCATTCATTGCAATCACAATATATATTTATCTGTCCTATAACTACAGGCAAAACTTTGCCATGCAACCCCTTGTGAATGCCATTTATCTGCAAGCCCCTTCTTTGTAATAGCACCACAATGTCTAAGGGCTTCTGTGTGCCCCATGAATTCTAATACACAAATAATTAAAGGGTTTTTTCACGCATTCAACCCTTTCCTTTCTACTAAGAATCGCTGATTCCTTGCCACACTACACTAGGCACCTGAGACTTTTTTATGGAAGGGCAAACGGGGCTTCTGCCCAGGGCCCCCACAAGGCTGCCTGATCTAAAGTAAGATTACATTTTTTCACCAGGCTTAAATAGAGCACGCCAGGAGATTTTATTGCATGCTGCTGAGGCTTTAAACCCATTGCCTGTCTGTTTTGACAAGTACATTCTGCCTTGATCAATTAATCATGTAATGCTTTTTGTTTTCACTGTGGAATACATAGTTTGGGTAGCACAATCACTATAGCATTATTTCCTTCCCGTGGGAATATTGCTGATCACGTGCAATAGCCAAAGTTGATATCCATATTCATCCACGATGGTTCAGAAGTTAACTGAGTGTGTTAAGCACTCATTGCACAGATATGTGTTCATATTGAAAGATTAGAAGGGCACACTCCAGTTAGGCTGGCTGAACCGTCCCTCTGTCTGAAGTTTATAAACCTACCTACATATTTACTTGGTTTTGCAGCACAAGAGGTGCAATTAACAGCACTGTTCCTGCACCAGATAGGGGTTGAAATTAGTTTGTTCAGATGGAGCATTCTTAAAACCTAAGCAATCCCTTCGAAAGGTGTGCATAAACTATTAGTCCAAGAGGTAAATAAGTATGCAAATTCAAGACTGTGCAGCTAAAGTGTTTATGCTTGTATCCTTGCTTTGCCAACAGGCGACACAGTGATCCTGGTCAAATCATATAGGATCCCTTGCATTACTGTGCTGTCGTCTGTGAGGTTTGCCTACTTGCATGTTGGTGGCATCGTTTAGCTCATTGCTTGGTATTTCTTCTTGTGTAGGCCATTTGAGTGGCAAAAGCCATTGTTTTGGAACTATATTAAAGCTTAAAAGCACGAAAGACGTACTTCCTGTGATGATGGAGAGAATTAAGCTAGAATCATTCCCACTTTGTGTAACACCCTTCTGTAATATTTTGGTTTTAAAATTGTCAGGTTTGGAAATACGATTTACGTACTTTACAAGTCAGTTTTATAAAATCAGATTGTTTTAGTACATGTTAAGAGCTGGAGGAGAAAGTGTTCAAATGCAGGAATTGCAATATTGCTACAATCCCAGCTTCTCCCCTTAAACACTGTGTGATCCTGGACATCTCATTTAATATTTTATTGCCTAACATCTCAGAATTGCCAGTCCCTAAACCTTTCAAGACCGTCAGCCCTTCAGGGTGATTTTCTTCTAAGGGTATGTTCTTCATAAAAGCATCGCTCATAGTTTCACTGGCTATATGGTTGATTCCACTATGATAGTGAGCATTGATATACTGCACATCACAGGCACCTCTTCCCTTGATCTCTAATGGCAACACTATTTGAAAACCATGCCCCACTCCTACTCTCAGTCTGCCTGGATAGAGACACCTTCCTGGTAGCTTCCAATCTTCATTCACTATCCATGCTATGCTATGTGCCGCTTTCTCCTTCTTTACGGTCTTCTCCATCCATGCTTGAACACTTTTGCATTCTCAGAGGCGGCTAATGTGAGGTCTCTGCCTATTCTGGGTTATATGTACCCTTTTTAGATACAGTCCTTCATTAATAGTACAGTCTGCATATCTTCCCGGATGCTATTTGATAAAAAGTATCTTGTTTCTATACTAGAGGATTGCTAATGTTGGCCTTCAAATTATACTTATTTATTATTCTGATTAGAGCAGGAATGGAGAGGGTACAGGACTCAAAGGGCATAAAGATGCTTATCTTGAATGCTGCAACGCAGCATAAGTATGTATCAAAGAGAATAAGGCCTCTAGGCAATACTGAATATTCCCATACAGATGCCTCTCATAAGACAGGAGAGAGCGCACAGGCTATCAGTAAACTAATGTATTTCTTTGTTAAACTCATTGGCAGCACGCAAAGAGATGCCATTCTGTCCACACCCTTTCATCCTTGTCAGAATGACTCTAATTCTTCTCTTGTCCAATACATTCCTGCACCAGCACCATTGCATCCTCTGCACTTGCGCCAAAAGATGCCACTGGGCTAATGTGCCCCTACACGCTTAAATGACTACCACTGAAAGGTGTCTATTAAATTAATGCGTAACAATATGAGAGACTTTTTGAATGACCCATTCCAAATGATACCTCGCGACCTAATGTAGAGTGGATGGGAACATTCTGGAGGTTTTTGATTTTAGATTTACATATATGATTGAGTACTGCATTGCATAGAGTAAGCTGCCACAGAGATTTTGAGCCCCTCTACTCCGTTTTGTTAAAAATGATTCTAGTTTGGGTGAGTTTACAAATAACCATGCGCCGTGAAATAAAGAGCTGAGAAAAAATTGTTCAGTGGAAATAATACTTTTATTTGAAGTTTAAAGCTTTTGTGGATGAAACGTGTTTCGGCAATACATGCCCTTTTCAAATCCAGGCTAGATTGACGTGACAAAAGAATCATGAAGAAAAGGAAAAAATAATAACTTTGCATCCAGAAACATGAAAAAGTTCCAAGGTAAATACAATATGAGCACACAATCATTGATTTACAAAAACTTCCAAAAAGCAAAAAATGTGATATCAGCATTTGTGTCTAAGGAAAAAGAAAAAAGGAGAGAAAGAGAGAGAGAGAGTGGGGGCCGGGAGTCCCAAATTCAAATACATTTTTATGTGAGTGCAGAAAAGTCAGCAGAGGAGGAATCGGGGAGTAAGGTCCTAATGTTATGATGAATGATAACTGGTATAATTTCCACAAAGTATAGATAATTCTAGTAATAATTAACAGAAAAAGGGCATAGTCTTACCCTAATTCTGTTTCAAAATGATGACAGCATAATGCAATGACTTGCAGTAGGTCATGGGGTCAATCACACCTGTTTGGAGTCGGTAGGAAAAGGAAATGTATGTATATATTTGTTTGATATTTGCTTTAATCTGCATTTGATTTGAGTCAGTTTTGGAATAAAAGTCTAGGTGGATACATGACCAGCCAGTACATGATATGTGAGATCAGTTACTTGAACCTTGTTAGGTCAAACAAGAGCTTTTTGTTATTCCTAGTTCCCAGATTAGATCATTTGACAAGTAACACTATAAGGGTGTCACCATAATAGTCTTGTCCATGTGACTTATAGTATCCAGACACCTGTTTTATGTCAAAATTGGAAATTACACGTTAAGTGCAAATACGTCACCATAATACATGAAAATCATAGTGTATGGGTTAATTTCAGCTTTTACAAAAAATTAATTGGTCTGGGTCGAAACCATTCACGAACAAAAACAATCTTGTAGCAATAAGAAATACGATTTAAGAGAAACACCCGCGTGCGCCGCGTGCGCCGCGTCCGGCTGCACGTGCATGCCCATGAAAGAGCACGTTCAATGCAGACCCCCCGTGAGGGATGGGCTGCAAAAGACGAGAGGGTCCTACCTCGTTTCGAACGGTCCGCCATGTGTCGTGTAGTCCGCTGTCGTTACAGTGGATTGACTGGACTAAAAAGGAGTCCTTCCTTAGTTGCAATTACTGTTGGCCATGTTTTGGGATAAAACAACATACCCGCAGTGAAGCACAACGGGAAATTGACCCATTCAAAATGTGCTACGCGAAAAAGAAAAAGAAGCCGAGTAAGGCATGTTGTTTGGAAAAATATGAAAACACAAATTAGTCACATCATGTCTTGATGAATACTAATTCATCTATCTGAATGTCCGTGTTTAATATCTGAAATAATTAGTGCTTAAACCAAATACTAGTGGGTGCTAACGAAGTAAAACATTCTGGTTAATGTAGTTGACATCGACGCCTAGGGAGGGGGGGGAGATGAGAAGATGAGAGAGTAGGAAATGGAACATAGTGTACTGGACTAGAATCCAAGAGTTAAATTTACTCTATGGTGAAAAACATATTATGTGGATGCAATTACCCATTTTCATTGCAAGCATACTAATACGAGAAGGTTTTTGACACAGAGTTATTGGTAATAAACATTATAAAAAGCAAAACGGTAGATCAGAGAATAATGTGCCATTTCATTGTCAGAATTTAATCCCCAATCTTCATGCCAGATGAGTCTTGCTTCAGCTTGTCTGAGAAAAAGTTCTTGATTGCCACCTTCTATCTTGCTCTGTATTTTCTGTAAACCAATGAACTTGATATCCATTTTATTGTCCATCTGATGGAAAAGTTGCCAATGTTGTGAGAGGGACAAGTTGATGTCCTGGCTACCTATTACTGACAGATGTTCCCTTATACGGGTTCTTAGTTCACGTATGGTAGATCTGATGTGAATAAGTTTGCATGTGCATTGAATTGCGTAGACCACAAATTTAGAACGGCAATTAATTTGTTGTTTAATGGTAGTTTTAATCCCTTTGCTGTCTGTGAATGTGGTACTTGCTGGAAAGGCGTGCTTGCACATGGTACAGAACCCACATTTCCTGAATCCTGTTATTGGTTGGTTTAGCCAGTTTGACTTGGTAGTTTCTTCATGTTCTGGTAAGGAAGATGGACTAATGCTCATTTTGAGAGTTTTAGCTTTTTTGAAAACTAGAGTCAGACTATCTTTAATATTTTTGGAGATATGAGGATCAAGTTTGAGGAGATACCAATTTTTCTTTAGGACTTTCCTGATGACTTTGGTATTTTCACAGTATGTGGTAATAAATTGTACCTCCTCTTGCTGATGTTCTGGTTTTGTTTGAAGGGTCAATGTTGTTATTCTGGAAATGTTTTTGGCTTTCGTTCTGGCAGTTTTTATAGCACTTATGGAGTACCCCTGGCAAGAAATCTCTTAGAGAGAAGTTCACATTCCGATTCAAAAGAGGAGATGTTGGTACAATTTCTTTTGGCCCTGATAAATTCACCCTTGGGAATATTCTTAATGACGGGTTTATAGTGGCAACTGGTAGTGAAAAGAGTTGAGTTAACTTCCGTTTCCTTCCTGAATGTTCTAGTCAGTAGTTTATTTCCGGAAACTGAAATTGTAAGATCTAGAAAGTTGATCTGAGAGACGCTCATGACTCCTGAGAATGGTAGACCATAGGAGTTGTTATTAGCTTGTTCCAAGAAATCCATGAGAGCAGTTTTGGTTCCATTCAATATCAAAAGCACGTCATCAATATAACAAGTCCATTTGACAATGTTGTTCTTGAAGGCTGGTAATTGATAAAGAGATCCTCAAGCATTCCCATTACCAAATTGGCAAGGGCAGGGGCAAATTTAACACCCATTGCAACTCTACATGTTTGTTTATAAAAACTGTTATCAAAGATGAAAATGTTGTTTTCCAAAGTAGTTAGTAGCATTTCCTTAAGCATACAGAAATAGCTGAAGTGTGATGACGATTTGTCCTTGAATGTGTAATCGATAATTTGAAGTGCTAGGTTATGTCCAATTGAGGTATATAGGGCTTTGACGTCCCATGTTGCCAGTAAAAAATTGTCTTGCCATTGTATCTGGGAGAGTATGTTGATGATTGATGTAGTGTCCTTGAGATAGGCTTGTACTTGAATAACTTTGGGTTTAAGTATATTATCGATGTATTCAGCAACTGGTTCAGTGGCCCATCCAATCCCGCTCACAATGGGTCTGCCTTCCAGGATTTTTTAAAAAGGTTTATGTACCTTCGGAAGAAAGTAAATAGTCGGAATAGTTGACTTAGGTATGTAGAAGTGTAGTTTTTCATTGTCCGTAATCAGACCTTGGCGGTGCCAGTTATCTATTAAGACCTTAAGTTCCTGTGTGATCTGGTTAGTTGGATTGCTTGTAAGTTTATCATAACAATTTGGAGTTTGCAGGTGGTTTTGAGCCATTTGTATATAGTCAGACCGGTTCATGATGATGATGTTACCCCCTTGTCTGCTTCCTTTATGACTAGTTTTTTATTCAACTGAAGATTTGATAGAGCAATGTGCACCTTATTTCACTTTGGTGTGATGGGATTTGTCAAAGCTTTGATGTAGATCTTGAGTAACAGCTTTGTAGAAAGCGTCAATCATATTATCTGGTGCTAGTTGTGGCAGAAGAACAAGCTACTTCTTACCTTGTAACGTTCTTTCGACGGGATGCTCCTCCGACGTTTTCCTCATCTTAGATATCTCCTTCCAGCTCTGCTGGCCTCGGAAAAAGTTTTCTCTAGAGGGCGCTGCGTGTCGACGTCCTCCGAGTCGATGTCCCTCGACAGCCGCCGTATCGACGTCGACGTCATCCTGCCTATAAAGGCCGCGCGCAGCGACCTTTGCTCAGTTCCGTTTTGTAGCCCACAATAATTCTTTCTGGACTAGACTAATCACCCTGAAGGAGCGTAAGCTGCAACAACAAGGGAAGTAGAACTGCAGGGATGGATGGGAGGGTCGATGAGGAATACGTCGGAACATCCCGTCGAAAGAACGTTACAAGGTAAGAAGTAACTTGTTCTTCGAAGGGATTGTGTCCTCCGACGTATTCCTCATCTTAGATAGGCTCCCATAGCAGTATTCTATTATTGGAGGAGGGAGTACTGACTTCACGCTGTCTTCTATTGATGAATAGAATGCAGTTCAGCCCTTCCAAACCTAGTCTCTTGACTGGAGGAGGAATCCAAGTTGCAAAATCGTGTAAAGGTATGGACAGACGACCATGTAGCGGCCGCACAGATGTCTTTAACCGGCACACCACTTTTGAGGGCCGATGAAGCTGCAATACCTCTGGTCGAATGAGCCCTAAGGTTTTGAGGGGGCTCTTTCCCTGCCAGTTTATAACGTTCCAGAATGGCTAGAATGATCCATCTGGAAATGGTCTGCTTAGTTATTGGTAACCCCAGCTTGTGACCTGTGTAACCTACAAACAGCTGGTCTGCCTGTCTTATCCTGGCTAGTCTACTGATGTAAAAACTTAAAGCCCTTCTAGGGTCTAGCCTGTGTAACCTCTCTTCCTCTTTCCCCGGATGAGGAGGAGGATAGAAAGATGGTAGGGTAATCTTCTGAGTGATATGGAATTCAGAAACCACCTTTGGGAGGAAATTAGGCTTCACTTGCAGGGCAACTTTGTCTTTGTGAAAGATTGTGTGAGGGGGTTTACAAGAGAGAGCTTGTAATTCGCTGACCCTTCTAGCAGATGTAAGTGCTATTAATAAAACAGTTTTAAGGGTAAGGAATCTTAACGAACAAGAATGGAGTGGTTCGAAAGGTGTGCCCATCAGGAAAGTTAGGACTAAGTTTAAATCCCATAGGGGAACTTGGAATGGTCTTGGGGGATAAACATTGGTTAACCCCTTTAGAAACTGTATTACCAAGGGTAACTTGAAATAGGATGGTTCTTCCGAAGTGCGCTTAAAGATGGATAGCGCTGCGAGATAGCCCTTAATGGTGCCAACTTGAAGGCCTGAATTCGCCAAATATAGTAGGAAAGACAAAACCATTGGTGTACCACATGAAAAAGGGTCGATATTCTGTTTTCTACACCAGCTGCAAAATCTGTTCCAACGGCAGCGGTATAAAGATTTTGTTGCTGGTCTCCTTGCCGAAAGCAACACCTCCATAACATCATCAGGGAGGTCCCAATCCTTGTACCTCAGCCTTTCAGAAGCCAAGCGTGAAGGTTGAGGGTTTTGATGTCTGGATGGAGAACCTGACCTCCCTTCTGTGAGAGTAGGTTCTCTCTGAGTGGAAGTCGAATTGGAGGGCAGATGGACAAGTCTAGAAGGTCCGGGTACCATGTTCTCTTGGCCCAATCCGGGGCAATTAGGATCATGGCTCTCCGGAATCTTCTCAACCTCCTGATCATTTGAGGAATGACAGGGACCGGTGGGAACGCGTCTCCCAGAGCTCCTCTCGGGGGAAATTCCCTTGAACAGAACAGATCGCATTTCCTGTTGAGGCTGGTGGCGAACAGATCCACCTGAGGGGTTCCTCAAAGGGCGAAGATCTCTTGAAGGACTTCCTGAGTTAGCTCCCACTCGTGGGAGACTGTGCTCTGCCTGCTCAGAGCGTCCGCTGTCCAGTTCTTCTCTCCGGCTAGGTGAACTGCCGATAGAGAGATTCCTTCTTGGATTGCCCAAAACCAGAGCTGCATCGCCTCTCCCCAGGGGTAGTGATCCTACGCCTCCTCTTTTGTTGAGGTAATGCATGGCCACTGTGTTGTCCGTCATTATCAGGACGTTTTTCCCTTGTACAGCTGGCAGGAACGCCTTCAGCGCAAGTCTGATAGCTCTCAGCTCTAACAGGTTGATATGTAGTCTGGACTCCGATGGAGACCAACGACCGCTGATGGTCAAGTCGTTGGCGTGGGCTCCCCACCCCGTGAGTGAGGCATCCGTGACTACTGTTGTCTCCGGCCAGGGTTGCTAAAAATGTTCTCCTTTCAGAATGTTCTCCTGACAGGCCCACCACTGAAGGTCTCGAGCCACCCTGTCGGGAACCTGAAGAAGATCTGTCATTCTCCCTGAGAATTGTGACCACTGAGTCCTCAGTGCCCACTGGAGGGATCTCATTCTCAGGAGAGCCTCTGGCACTAGGAAAATGCAGGATGCCATGAGGCCAAGCAGCCTCATAAAGTCGAAGGCTGGGAGACGTTGGGCATCTTGGAACTTGGTAACCATCTGTAGAATATCTTGAGCCCTCACCTCTGGTGGCGAGGCTTTTCCCAGGGAAGTGTCCAGGATCGCTCCTATGAACTGGAGTCTCTGCGATGGTATCATTTGTGACTTCTTTAAATTGAGGGAGAAGCCCAGTTTGTGAAGGGAGTGGCACACGTGATTTAGCTGGATCTGAGCTTGTTCCGAAGAAACAGTCCTGATCAACCAATCGTCCAGGTAGGGGTAGACGTGAATCCCTTCCCTCCTTAGACTTGCCGCCACTACCGACATTAACTTGGTGAAGACCCTCGGGGCGGAGGTCAGCCCAAATGGCAGCACTCGAAATTAATAGTGAGAGTTGCCAATTGCGAACCTCAGGTATTTCCTGTGTTTGAGATGGATAGGCACATGGAAATAAGCGTCCTGAAGGTCCAGAGATACCAACCAGTCCTGGAACTGAAGGGCCTGGAGGATCTGAGAAAGAGTGACCATCTTGAATTTGTCTTTCCTGAGGAATTTGTTCAATTCTCGCAAGTCCAAGATGGGTCTTAGTCCTCCGTCTTTCTTTGGAATGAGAAAGTAAGGGGAGTACCAGCCCTTGTTCCTCTCCGCTACAGGTACCGGTTCTATGGCACCTTTCTCTAGCAGGTCCAAAATTTCCTGCAAGAGGAGCGGATCTGGAGCTTTCTGAGAGCTGATCCCCGGTGGATGACTCTGAGGTATGCGTAGGAAAGGCAGGAAGTAACCTTGGGCAACTGTTTCCAATGCCCAAGCATCTGACGTGATAGCCTGCCATATCGCCAGATGTTGAGTCAACCTGCCTCCTACAGGTGTCCTGTGAGGGAAGTCCTCAGAGTGGTTTTGGGGCGGCTGATGCAGATGCCGATGGTAAAGAGGCACCTGCTGTTGGGCGGCTTTTGAATATCTACCCCATCCACCTCGGGTAGTTCTTCTTTGTCACCTTTGAGCCGGTCGTCCTCTACCTCTTCCGAATGCGGAGTAGAAGTGAAAGGACTTGCCCCTTGCAGAGGTTCCTGTGGGACGAAAAGGTGTCTGACGGATTGCAGCACCTAGGGACTTTGCTGCTGCTTTTGAAGTTTGCAGTTTCTCTAAACTGTCATCCGCCTTTTTCCCGAACAAAGAAGAGCCATCGAATGGCATGTTCAAGAGCCTGGCTTGCACATCTGGGGCAAAACCAGACTTTCTCAACCAAGCGAATCTCCTGGTTGTTGTACATGCCGCCATTGCTCTGCTGATACTGTCAGCCGAATCAATGCCCGTCTGGAGGGATTCGCACATAGCGTCTTTACCGTCCTGTATGATATTCAGGAACGCCTCCCTTTCTTCTCCCTCCGGGATGCAGTCAGCCGCTGTAGAAGCACACTCCCAAAGTGTGTGGCTGAATCTAGCAAGGGTGCAAGTAGCATTAACAGATTTTAACGCCATGCTACATGCCGAAAAAACTTTCTTTGCCATAGCATCATATTTTTTATCGTCCCTGTCCTGTGGGACGGTAGGATAAGCCGTCTTGACATCGGTAGAAGATGCTGCCTTTACCACCAGACTTTCTGGGGATGGGTGTTTTGACAAAAACTCCGGGTCTGTAGAGTATACCCTGTATTTTGTAGACAGTTTTTTATTTACTGCCGGTACGACATCTGGGGTTTCCCAGTTTGTCATAATCTTCCTCTGAAGAGCTTTATGAAAAGGCCCCACAGGATCAACCTGTGGGCCTTTGTCAAGAATATCCGTGAGGTCATCTTGTTGGAAAGATTGTGAAGGTGCAGACCACCCCATAAACTCTGTGATCCTGGCCATTAAGGCTCTATAGGGGATTTCAGCATGCTCCCCCGGGTCTGGCCTAGCAAACTCCACCTCAGGGGAAGTGTCTAACCCACTTGCCTCATGTAAGGCATCATGAAGATCCTTTAACCTGCGGTCTTCAGAGGAAAATTCCTCTCTAATTGGGGTTACAGGTCCCTGCAACTCAAATGTGTCTTCCTGTTCAGACAATTCACCCTCTTCCATAATTGAGGACATAGTTCTCAATTGTTCTGAACTCATAAAGGGTGTAAACCCCATTTCCAAGGCAGAGGGTGCCGAACTTGTCATAATCAGTCTCGAAAACGTCGATGTCGTCGATGCCGACGTCGAAGGCTTCGAGCGTGGCGTCAAAAACAAAGGCGGAGGCCTCGATGACCTTGACAGAATTGGGATTCTGCTCGACAATCTCGAAGCCATCGTCATCGAGGACCTGGGGATAGTCACTGGGTGTGTCGTAACCGTGACTTTTCTTGGCGTCGAGGCCGGTGTCGAAGCTGGCGTCGAGTCGACAGACCCGTGTGTCGAAGGTCCCTTCGACAACGGCGTCGAAGACACCGACCTCGGCGTAGACGGAACCTTCGTCGACGGCGTCGACGGAACCTTCGAGGAAGGTTTGGAGGTCATAGTCCTACTCGAGGGTTCGAGACGCGCTCGAGAGGTTTCCTTCGCCGGGCACTGCGACTCGCTGCGTTTTTGACCTTCGGGTCTTTCGACCAGAGCATCGCTCTCGGCAGTCTTCGAGGGGGTCGAGGCCGCTTTCTCGAAGACTCTCATCATGCGGAATTCCTCCCATTCAGCCCGGGAACTATGTTTCGTGGGGCAAGGGATTCTCTTTGGCGAAACAGAGGAAGAGGAAGACAGAGAAGGGGAATCTTCGACGTCTCCTCTTCGAGTGCTTCAATCTCGAGGAGTGATGGGACCCACTCCGAGACCTGGAGCGCGAATGGTGACGAGGAGACGGATGTCTCGACTTCGTCAATGAAGAAGAAGCTTTAAAAGTCTTACCTTTCTCCAGCTTCCCCTACGCTCCTTCAGGGCCTTAGCTGTCATGGACATACAGTCCTCGCACTCCGAACAATGGTGTTCAGTTCCCAAACACCACAGACAAACTCTGTGAGGGTCAGTCAGCGACATCTTTTTCCCACAATCTCGGCATTTTTTGAAGCCGGATCGAGGAGTTGTCGGTTCCGACGAAGAAGCCATCGAGTACGGATCGAATAACTCGAGGTAAATAGGTTTAACCTGACAAAACTGAGCAACGGTATTCCGAGGCACTGAGTAAGCGCGGAAAAACGGAACTGAGCAACGGTCGCTGCGCGCGGCCTTTATAGGCAGGATGACGTCGACGTTGATACGGCAGCTGTCGAGAGACATCAACTCGGAGGAGGTCGACACGCAGCGCCCTCTAGAGAAAAAAATTTCCAAGTCCAGCAGAGCTGGAAGGAGATATCTAAGATGAGGAATACGTCGGAGGACACAATCCCTTCGAAATTTGGATTTAGATTTAAATTCTTATTTGACCTAACAAGGTTCAAGTAACTGATCTCACATATCATGTACTGGCTGGTCATGTATCCGCCTAGACTTTTATTCCAAAACGGACTCAAATCAAATGCAGATTAAAGCAAATTTCAAACAAATATATACATACATTTTTCCTTTTGCTACCGACTCCAAACAGTTGGGATTGACCCAATGACCTACTGCACGTCATTGCATTATGCTGTCATCATTTTGAAACAGAATTAGGGTAAGACTATAGACTTTTTCTGTTTATTATTACTAGAATTATCTATACTTTGCGTAAATTATACCAGTTATCATTCATCATTTGGCTTAAACATTAGGACCTTACTCCCTGATTCCTCCTCTCCTGACTTTTCCGCACTCACATAAAAAATGTATTTGAATTTGGGACTCCCGTCCCCCCACTCTCTCTCTCTTTCTCTCCTTTTTTCTTTTTCCTTAGACACAAATGCTGATATCACATTTTTTGCTTTTTGGAAGTTTTTGTAAATCAATGATTGTGTGCTCATATTGTATTTACCTTGGAACTTTTTCATGTTTCTGGATGTAAATTTATTATTTTTTCCTTTTCTTCATGATTCTTTTGTCACGTCAATCTAGCCTGGATTTGAAAAGGGCATGTATTGCCGAAACACGTGTCATCCACAAAGGCTTTAAACTTCAAATAAAAGGATTATTTCCACTGAACAGTTTTTTATCAGCTCTTTATTTCACGGCGCATGGTTATTTGTAAGCTCACCCAAACTAGAGTCATTTTTAACAAACAGAGTAGAGGGGCTCAAAGTCTCCGTGGCAGCTTACTCTATGCGACGCAGTACTCAATCATATATGTAAATCTAAAATCAAAAACCTCAAGAATGTTCCCATCCACTCTACATTAGGTCATGAGGTACCATTTGGAAGGTGTCATTCAAAAAGCCCTGATATTGTTACGCATCTTTTATTCAGACACCAAGTACCACGCATGACCCCAAGTCAGCTCTGAACAAGTGCATTAAAATGGCTGAATATTTGGAAAATCGAGAACAAGAAGCCAATAATCTCTTCACCCCATGGGGGAATAACAGACATGTATTTTCATATGCCGCTCCGCAAAAAGAAGATCTCATGTACACATTCCTTAAATTAGAAAGAGCATCCCGGCGCGAAATTGACAAATACTTTGTCAAGGAGTTCCCCCCTTCTCACCTGGGTCCGGTGTTTGCCGGTGTCTTCGATCGCTGCCTTCTAGCGAACGCTCTTGGTCTTGAACAGTGCTGCTCAAGTCTCGTCTGGTTCCAGGTTGCGTTTAGTTCCGGGAATGCGGAGTCCAGGAATCCGGGAGTCTGGGAAAGGCTAGTAATGTTCGGAAACATGAAGGGGGAAAGGGTCAGGAGCGGGTAATAGCACTGGGACAAAGGAAACAATACCACGAGCTACGAACAAACGTCTGAGGCTACTCTGCAATAGCATTTTGACGCGCAGAGCCGCGGAAGGCATGGTCTATAAATAGATCACGCCGCGTTCAGCGCATGGAGCGAGCAAGGGCTTCAGCTCTGGACGGCCATGTTGGAAGTAGTACGGAATGTAAGCCCCGTTGAGACAACGACCCGGATGTCCAAAAGGGGCGTGATCTGAAGTTCATGACAGCATGCCTCCTGCAAAGGCCTTTTCCTCCAGGTTTGCCCGGGTGTATTAGGTGAAATCTTCTGAGCAACCGAGGAGCCTTGATATTTGAAACAGGTCCCCAGGTCCTTTCGCTAGGAGGATATCCTTTCCACTCCACTAGGTATTGGAGATTGCCCCGCTTATACCTGGAGTCACAAATCCGGGACACCTCATATTCCAGTTGGTTGTCAACCAGTAGAGGAGGAGGTCTACTGGATTTTCGAGAGGATTGGATGTAGGGCTTCAATAGGGATGTGTGAAAAACTGGATGAATTCTTTTCCAGGAGTCAGGTAGCTTGATTCGATATGAGACAGGATCGATAATCTCCTTGATGGGAAATGGACCATAGTAGCGGGGAGCCAGCTTGTTTGGACGCAAGTGTTGGGGGAGTAGTTTTGATGACAACCACACTCGGTCACCGACCGTGTAGGAAGGACCTGGTCTTCTCTTGGAATCCGCATACCTCTTGGTCTGTAATCTGGCTTTCTCTAAGTGTTCTTTAGCCTCCTGGTGAATGTTGATAAGCGTTTCGATCCAGGAGTCAGCAGTAGGTACTGGTGTAGGGTAAGGAAGAGCCAAGGGTAAAACCGATGGATGGAACCCCTGGCTACAATAAAAAGGGCTGGTCTGTAGCGCTGAGTGTTCGGAGTTGTTGTAAGCGAATTCAGTAACGGGTATCAGGAGAGACCAGTCATCCTGGACCTTGTGTCAAGGTCTGAGTCCACCTCCCCTTTCTCCTCACCTGACTCCTCTGTGGTGAATCCTTGAAGGTCAGTCTCGGTCTTGCGGGGCTTCTCCTTATTCCTTGAACCTTTGCATTTAGGTGTTCTGACATTCGTTTCGTGTAGCTATGGCCTGGCCCCTCCGGAGGCCACCTTGACAGAGAAATGGACCTGTCCTAGGGGAACCCCAGGGGGCCAGCCTCTGCTCTAGGGAAAAATGCCCGAAGGCAGAAAAAAACCCTAGTCCATAGATGGGTTCTGAAGAAGGGTCCACGAGATGGCACAGATCTTTGGTTACAGTGTCCAGGATACCAGGTAACATGAAGCACCCACTGAAGCAAAACTGGAGTGGAGGATTTCAAGAAGTAATAAGACAAAAGGAAAAGATGCGGTAGGGAAAATCACAAAAGGAGAGAAAGAAGGATTGAACAAAGAAAGACATGGAAAGTAAGAAAAATAATAATGATAAATAAAAGAAGCAGTGAGCAGAAATACCAAAGAGGAGGCACGTCTACTTAAATCAACTCCCGAGAGGAGCTAGCAAGAAAGGTGCTACCACAATAAGTTCCGCGAATGCTAGCGTGATACTATGAAAACCGAGATATCAGAAGATGTAAATAGCTGAGCAGGAAGGAGGTTGAGCAAGATAAGCTCAGAGAAAGGCACGTAGAAGCAGCATAGAGCAGCGCCACCGCGGCCGTTAGCAAGAGGGCAAACCAAACGGGGAAGGCAAGATGCCGAGTAGACAGGAAGGTAAGTGAGGAGTATGGAAGCTCCTTGAAAGGTACGCGGAAAGCAGTGCTGAGAAGCGCCACTGCGGCTGTCAGTAAGGAGGCAGACCAGGCAGCGGGGTTATGATGCCGAAGGGACAGGAAGGAAAGTCAAGAGTGCGGAAGGAACTGTGAAAAAGGAGACGGCGCCGATAGCACAGGCGGCGACGAACTCAGAAAAGACGTAGATATGAGGCAGTCTGAATACGAAGACAGAAATAAAGATACCGTAACGAAAGGGGAGAGACAGAATGAAAGGGAACACACTGGAAATACAGGAATACTTCTGGAGGAAAATAGAAGGAGCAAAATTCACAGGAATGAGAGACGAGTACACAAGAGTTGGAGCGTTGAGCAAAACGAAACAGATACAATGCGCTGAGAAGTGGGCGGAGCCAGAATATAAAGGCTCCAGCGCCATGTTGAATGAGGACCAGACAGATCACCGAAGTCGGAACTTCCAGCGATTCCAATGTTTCCAATCCTGGTTCCTGACACCTTGGTGGCGAAACATCGGAGATATTGTTCCAGGGTCTGATTTGCACGTTCTGTGGCTCCGTTGGTTTGGGGGTGATATCCTGAAGAGAGGGCACGTTGGATTCCTAGAACCCGACAGAGGTGTTTCCAGAATTGTGAAATGTATTGGTGACCCCGGTCAGATATGATCTTGGAAGGAAGACCATGTACTCGGAATATGTGTTCCAGAAATATTCCAGCTAGCTCTGAAGAGGAGGGTAGTTTCATCAGTGGCGTAAAATGGGCCATATGTGTAAACAAATCTAAGGTGAGCATGATGGTAGTATATCCTCGGGAAGGTGGTGACTCCACTATGAAGTCTGTAGCAATGATTTACCATGGTTTAGAGGGTAGAGTGGGCCGCAGAAGAAGACCCGCTGGTCTTTTGTTATCATGTTTATTTTGGGCACAGGTCATACAAGCCTGGATGTATTGCTGTACGTCAGACTTCAATTTAGGCCACCAGAACTGTCTCTGTATAAAACGGAGGGTGTTGGTGATACCTCGGTGCCCGGAATGGAGTGTGTCATGACAAAGGTTTATTATTTTCTGCTGTAATTTCCGTGTAGGAATGAGCAGTGCATTGTCCTTGAATAAGTAGCCTTCCTTGGCTCTTAATTTCCACTGGTTTCTTCTTGAAATGTCCTTCCATATTTTCCGAGGATTGGGTTTGCGATCGTACTTCTTCCAGGAGATTAACTGCTTGGGCTACGAAGATCGTGGGAGAAAACATTTTAGGATATGCCTTATCTTCAGTGGTCACGTAGTCAGGACGGCGAGACAAGGCATCAGCGATCAGGTTCTGTGATCCAGGGACATGAGTAATGTGGAGCTGATACTGGGCAAAAAAGTAGGCCCAACGTGCCTGACGACTGTTCCTGCACTCCAGTGACTGTAGAATCTGAAGGTTTCGATGATCAGTACGGACTTGAACAGGATGTCTGACTCCCAGAAGTAGGTGTCGCCATTCAGTGAAGGCTTGGTGAATGGCTAACAGTTCCTTTTCCAGGATGGAGTAGTGTGTTTCACTCGGAGTTAAGGTTCTTGAAAGATAAGCAACGGGGTGTTCCAAGTCGTCCTCCATTTTCTGCTTCAACACTGCTCCTATAGCGTAATTAGAGGCATCCGTTTCCACTAAAAAGGGTCGACTTGTATCGGGTTGAGCCAAAATAGGAGCTTGTGTAAACTCGGTCTTCAAACACTGGAATGCAGTTTCTTGTAATGTTGACCAGACAAAAGGGGTATCCTTCTTTAGCAGAGCCGCTATAGGTTGTACAATCTCGGAAAAGGTGGCTATGAACTTTCGGTAGAAATTGGCTAGTCCTAGGAAGGATTGGATTTGTTTCACGGACGTGGGTGTAGGCCATGCAAGAATGGCCTTTACTTTTGAAGGATCCATGCCAATCCCCTTTGGACTAAGGATAAATCCCAGATAGTGCACAGAGGTAACGTGAAACAAACATTTTTCAGGCTTGGCTAAGAGGTGATGTTCCCGGAGTCTTTGTAGAACATGCTTCAGAGGGTCCTTGGAAAAAATCAATATGTCGTCCAAATAGACAATGACAAAGAGAAACAACATGTCAGAGAACACCCTATCCATAAAACGTTGGAATACAGCTGGGGCGTTGGCTAGTCTAAAGGGCAGGACCAGGTACTCGTAAAGGCCAAAGGGTGTTCTAAAGGCAGTCTTCCACTCGTCTCCTTCCTGGATACGGATCAAATGGTAGGCACCCCTGAGATCCAATTTGGTGAACATTACTGCACCTCTCATGGCTTCCAGGATATCCGATATCAAGGGTAGTGGGTATCGGTCCATAAGAGTGCATTGATTTAGGCCACGATAATCGAGGCAAGGTCTAAGTTCCTGGGTGTCTTTCTTAGGAACAAAGAACAATGATGCGCCTGCTGGTGACTTTGAAAGTCTTATGGTACCGTTTTCAAGGTTTGTATCCAGATATTCTTTGAGGGCCTTTTTCTCAGGTTCGTAAAGGATAAACATCCTACCGAAAGGGATCACTGCCGAGGGTTCCGTTTCAATTGCGCAGTCTTCGGGTCTGTGTGGAGGTAAGGACTGGACTATGGCAGTGGAAAAGACATCGGCGAATCCTTGGTAGGCCTCCAGAACCTGTATTATATTGGAAACCATGAGTGGAGTTTCTTGCTCCTTAGGTTGCTCCTCAGGGGCCGTTAAAGGAAGTTCCAGGGATAGACAATGAGTGAGCCTAGGAATAGTGATCCTGCTGTCCAGTTTATGTATGGATTGTGTTTTTGTAACCAGGGCATACCCAATACCATGGGGTAGTGGGTGCACTTAATGATATCGAATCTGATTAGCTCTTGATGGTGGTTTATTGAGAGCTGGATTTCCTTGGTCTGTAGGCTTATGGGCCCTAAACTGAGGGGTCTTCCATCGATGGCTTCCACCGGCTGCATGGTGCTTCGTGCCTCATATGGGATTTGATGACTGACAACCCATTCCTGATCTATGAAGATTCCAATAGCTCCACAGTCAACCAAGGCCAGAATGGGGCAGATCTTACTCTTCGAGGGTGAAAGAAATGCCTGGAGAACGACCAGTTTGTTTTGCCCAGGAGAGTTCAAGGATGGAATTGATGTGAAGCAAACATCTCTCCCCCGAATCTCTGCTCCATTTAAGATCGGGAGCTGGCGTTTCCTGAACGCTGAGGAGGTGCCAGAGGACATTCCCTGACCAAATGTTTTTCTGAAGCACAATACATACACAAACCCATATGAATCCTTCTCAACCTTTCTTGAGGTGATATGGGTCCACAAATGGGTCCAATTTGCATGGGTTCTGGTTCTGGGGCTGGGCTTGGGTTTGCGTCCGTTCTGGCTGTGCTCTCAAAGGACGTCTTGGGTGGGTTTCCCCTGGATTTCTTCTTTTCAGCCTTCCTTTCCTGGATGCGAAAGTCTATTTGCAAGGCCAGGTCCATTAGTGCTTGGAATGAATTTGGTCGAGCGACCCTGGCCAGTTCATCCTTGATCTCATCGTTCAGGCCTCTCCTGAACAGGGTAAAACTAGCCTCAGAGGAACAGTCTGCTTCCTTAGCCAATTGTTTAAATCTGGTCACATAAGTGAGCATATCTTGGGGGCCCTGTTGAAAGTCCAGCAAGCGTTCTTGGGCAGTATAGACCTGCTCTGGACGGTCAAACATGCCTTTAAGGGCCTGTATGAACCCATCATAGTCATCTAGGAGGGCATCGCCGGAGTTAACAAGGGGTGTTGCCCAAGTTAAGGCGTTGCCGGAAAGGTGGGATATGATGGAAGCCACCTTAGCCTTAGGAGTCGAGAAATAATAAGGCTTAAAGGTAAAGTGGACCAGGCATGAATCCAGGAATCTGCAAAGTGTTTTTGCCGAACCATCATACTTGTCAACGATACCGCCCAACAGGACACCCTCCTTTGTAGCAGAATGCTGGGATAAGACCAATTGTTTGAGCGCAGCGTTTTCCGACTTAAGATTTTGGCCCTCGGTTGATAATTCTTGCATGTGTCGCATTAAGTCCTGCACGGCAGTTTCCATCTCGTTTTTAGGTTCAATCGGGTGGCGTCTCAAACTGTCAAGGAGTTCCCCCCTTCTCACATGGGTCCGGTGTTTGCCGGTGTCTTAGATCGCTGCATTCTTGCGAACGCTCCTGGTCTTGAACAGTGCTGCTCGAGTCTCGTCTGGTTCCAGGTTGCGTTTAGTTCCGGGAACGCGGAGTCCAGGAGTCTGGGAAAGGCTAGTAATGCTCGGAATCAGGAAGGCGGAAAGGGTCAGGAGCGGGTAATAGCACTGGGACAAAGGAAACAATACCGCGAGCTACGAACACACGTCTGAGGCTACTCTGCAATAGCATTAAGACGCGCGGAGCCGCGGTCGATGTGGTCTATAAATAGATCACGCCGCATTCAGCGCATGGAGCGAGCAAGGACTTCAACTCTGGACGGCCATGTTGGAAGCTGTACGGAATGTAAGCCCCGTTGAGACAAGGACCAGGAGGTCTAAAAGGGGCGTGATCTGAAGTTCATGACATACTGGGAGATTGTCTCGCTTAAAAATTATCTGACCAAGGAACAAATACCCAGAAGATTACGCATTCTGATTTTTCCAGATTTCAATAAAGACGAAGATGAAGATCTAGCGGATAACTGGAAAAGCAACTTAAGCCAGTGCTCAAAACAAATTATACATATGCTCTTTGATCATGCTGAAAGGGAACACCAAAGATCTATAGCTCAAATTGAACTTTTTAAAAAAGAAATCAAGGAGGCCAAAGCGCTCAAGGTGACCAAAGAAAAGAACTTCTTAAAAATGTATGAAATACTTAAGGAGTATCAGGACGATATTAAATTGCGTAAACTGAGGAAATTCTACAGAGATGACAGAGATTGCAGAGAAGAGCAGGTATACACTTTTCAGGACAAATATAATAAATTTACAAAACCGGTATCAAAAGAGACAACCCCCAACACTTCCTCAGCAAGCTCAGAAGCTGAAGAGGAATCGGAACCCAATACTGAAACTAATACAGACACTGCAAAGAAACAAGGACATGGTTTTCTGAACCAAATCAGACGATACAAAAAGGTAATTGAAATATACCTGTGAAACAGGTCCGTTTTCAGCTAAACAAAGCGCCGGATACATCACAACTCCCCATCGGAAAAGAGGGAGTCGATGAACTGGAGGACTCAGACAACCCAGACAATTTAGACGCCTATCGACGCCTAACCAAGGCCGCAGTGAGGGAGGCAGCCAAGAAACCCAAATAGATAACCTTGTTATGAATCTATCAAATCACCATCTTACTACAGAGGAAATCACCCTTCTTAACCGAGGCCTGTCCTTTGCCCACACTTTATTCTGTGAACCATTTAAGTTACACGTGGATCTATTCAAATGTATTCGTAAACTGAAGCTAAAGAAATTCTTCGACACTCATGTGGACAATAAAAGGAAACAACAAATGAGACCTGAAATCAGTGACATTACAATAGAAGAATTAGGCAATATCCACCTGTTGAGATCGATTGGTGAACACCCGGACTACCCAATACATCAAACTATGCATGAGCTACAGATTCACTCAGCAGCACTAACGACCAAGGAATTTAAATCTAAATCCAAATTTCTGCCACAACTAGCACCAGATAATATGATTGACGCTTTCTACTAAGCTGTTACGCAAAATCTACATCAAAGCTTTGACGAATCCCATCACACCAAAGTGAAACAAGGTGCACAAAATCTAACAAATAAGGAAAAAATTGCTCTATCGAATCTTCAGTCAAATAAAAAACTAGTCATAAAGGAAGCAGACAAGGGGGGTAATATCATCATCATGAACCGGTCTGACTATATACAAATGGCTCAAAACCACCTGCAAACTCCAAATTGTTATGAGACACTTACAAGCAATCCAACTAACCAGATCACACAGGAACTTAAGATCTTAATCGATAACTGGCACCGCCAAGGTCTGTTTACGGACGATGAAAAACTACACTTCTACATACCTAAGCCAACTATTCCAACTATTTACTTTCTTCCAAAGGTACATAAACCTTTTCAAAAAATCCCAGAAGGCAGACCCATTGTGAGTGGGATTGGATGGGCCACTGAACCAATTGCAGAATACATCGGTAACATACTTAAACCCAAAGTTATTCAAGTACAGGCCTATCTCAAGGACACTACATCAATCATCAACATACTCTCCCAAATACAATGGCAAGAATTTTTATTACTGGCAACATGGGACGTCAAAGCCCTATATGCCTCAATGGGACATAACCTAGCACTTCAAACTATCGATTACACATTCAAGGACAAATCGTCATCACACTTCAGCTATCTCTGTATGCTTAAGGAAATGCTACTAACTACTTTGGAAAACAACATTTTCATCTTTGATAACAGTTTTTATAAACAAAGATGCAGAGTTGCAATGGGCGTTAAATTTGCCCCTGCCCTTGCCAATTTGGTAATGGGAATGCTTGAGGATCTCTTTATCTATCAATTACCAGCCTTCAAGAACGACATTGTCAAATGGACTTGTTATATTGATGACGTGCTTTTGATATTGAATGGAACCAAAACTGCTCTCATGGATTTCTTGGAACAAGCTAATACCAACTCCTTTGGTGTACAATTCTCAGGAGCCATGAGCGACTCTCAGATCAACTTTCTAGATCTTACAATTTCAGTTTCCGGAAATAAACTACTGACTAGAACATTCAGGAAGGAAATGGAAGTTAACTCAACTCTTTTCGCTACCAGTTGCCACTATAAACCCGTCATTAAGAATATTCCCAAGGGTGAATTTATCAGGGCCAAAAGAAAATGTACCAACATCTCCTCTTTTGAATCGGAATGTGAACTTCTCTCTACGAGATTTCTTGCCAGGGGGTACCCCATAAATGCTATAAAAACTGCCAGAATGAAAGCCAAAAAAATGTCCAGAATAACAACATCGACCTCTCAAACAAAACCACAACATCAGCAAGAAGTGGTACAATTTATTACCACATCCTGTGAAAATACCAAAGTCATCAGGAAAGTCCTAAAGAACAATTGGTATCTCCTCAAACTTGATCCTCATATCTCCAAAAATATTAACGATACTCCGACTCTAGTTTTCAAAAAAGCTAACACTCTCAAACTGAGCGTTAGTCCATCTTTCTTACCAGAACATGAAGAAACTACCAAGTCAAACTGGCTAATCCAACCAATAACAGGATTCAGAAAATGTGGTTTCTGTACCATGTGCAAGCACGCCTTTGCAGCAAGTACCACATTCACAGACATCAAAGGAATTAAAACTACCATTAAACAACAAATTAATTGCCGTTTTAAATTTGCGGTCTACGCATTTCAATGCACATGCAAACCTATTTACATCAGATCTACCATACGTGAACTAAGAACCCGTATAAGGGAACATCTCTCAGTAATAGGTAGCCAGGTCATCAACTTGCCCCTCTCACAACATTGGCAACTATTCCATCAGATGGACAATAAAATGGATCTCAAGTTCATTGGTTTACAGAAAATACAGAGCTAGATAAGAGGTGGCAATCAAGAACTTTTTCTCAGACAAGCTGAAGCAAGACTCATCTGGCATCACCGATCAGTAGATTGGGGATTACAATCTGACAATGAAATGGCACATTTTCTCTGATCTACCGTTTTGCTTTTTATAATGTTTATTACCAATAACTCTGTGTCAAAAACCTTATTGTATTAGTATGCTTGCAATGAAAATGGGTAATTGCATCCACGTAATATGTTTTTCACCATGGAGTAAATTTAACTCTTGGATTCTAGTCCAGCACACTATGTTCCATTTCCTACTCTCTCATCTTAACCCCCTTCCTAGGCGTCGGTGTCAACTACATTAACCAGAATGCTTTACTTCGTTAGCACCCACTAGTATTTGGTTTAAGCACTAATTATTTCAGATATTAAACACGGACATTCAAATAGATGAATTAGTATTCATCAAGACATGCTATGACTAATTTGTGTTTTCATATTTTTCCAACCAACAAGCCTTACTCGGCTTCTTTTTCTTTTTATCGTAGCACATGTTGAATGGGTCAATTCCCCTCTGTGCTTCACTGCGGGTACGTTGTTTTATCCCAAAACATGGCTGACAGTAATTGCAACTAAGGAAGGACTCCTTTTTAGTCCAGTCAATCCACTGTGACGACAGCGGACTACACGGCACACAGAGGACCGTTCAAAACGAGGTAGGACCCTCTCTTCTTTTGCAGCCCATCCCTCACGGGGGGTCTGCATTGTACGTGCTCTTTCACGGGCATACACGTGCAGCCGGACGCGGCGCACGCGGGTGTTTCTCTTAAATCATATTTCTTATTGATACAGGATTGTTTTCGTTTGTGAATGGTTTCGACCCAGACCAATTAATTTTTTGTAAAAGCTGAAATTAACCCATACACCATGATTTTCACGTATTATGGTGACATTTTTGCGCTTTACGTGTAATTTCCAATTTTGGCATAAAACAGGTGTCTGGATACTATAAGTCACATGGACAAGACTATTATGGTGACACCCTTATAGTGTTACTTTTCAAATTATCTAATCTGGGAACTATGAATAACAAAAAGCTCTTATTTGACCTAACAAGGTTCTAGTAACTGATCTCAAATATCATGTACTGGCTGGTCATGAATCCACCTAGACTTTTATTCCAAAACTGACTCAAATCAAGTACAGATTAAAGCAAATTTCAAACAAATATACATACATTTCCTTTTCCTACCGACTCCAAACAGGCGGGATTGACCCCATGACCTACTGCACGTCATTGCATTATGCTGTCATCATTTTGAAACAGAATTAGGGTAAGACTATGGACCTTTTCTGTTTATTATTACTAGAATTATCTATACTTTGCGTAAATTATACCAGTTGTCATTCATCATTTGGCTTAAACATTAGAACCTTACTCCCCGATTCCTCCTCTCCTGACTTTTCCGCACTCACATAAAAATGTATTTGAATTTGGGACTCCCGTCCCCCTACTCTCTCTCTCTCCCTCTTTCTCTCCTTTTTTCTTTTTCGTTAGACACAAATGCTGATATCACATTTTTTGCTTTTTGGAAGTTTTTTGTAAATCAATGATTGTGTGCTCATATTGTATTTACCTTGGAACTTTTTCATGTTTCTGGATGTAAATTTATTATTTTTTCCTTTTCCTCATGATTCTTTTGTCACGTCAATCTAGCCTGGATTTGAAAAGGGCATGTATTGCTGAAACACGTGTCATCCACAAAGGCTTTAAACTTCAAATAAAAGGATTATTTCCACTGAACAATTTTTTCTCAGCTCTTTATTTCACGGCGCATGGTTACTTGTAAGCTCACCCAAACTAGAATCGTCTATTAAATTCACACCACTGCTGACATATTTTTCTAAACAAGTGGCAGTTAACTTTTTCAGGCACATCCGGACAATCTCTGGGGCTGTCATACCGTGAAAACACATTAATTTTCCTTTTTGCAAAATAGTAATTTGCAACAATGCTCAGAATGCTTCTCTGCCTTTCACACCTTGTTTCCACATGAAATAAAGCCTGTCTTTTACAGTACTCACTTGGTGTGATCGTTAAGCTTGGCAGAGCTTATCTTACAGAACTGCCAACACACATTCCATTCTTCATAAATCGCTGCATTCATTCTCGTGGGCCATAATGAAAACATGTCTCCTTTCTCTTGTCATCCCACTTACCATTAGTTTGGCTGTGTTTTTTGCTTAAAAACCCATTCAAAGGGACACTTCTGCACAGTGCATTCCTGGCGAGAAGCCCTCTCATTTGAGCTCTCGCCTTGCTTAAAAAACTAAAAACACAATTGCTATTTGTGTGCCAATCTGCCCACTTCAATTTGCTCATAGTAACATTGTTTTACATCTCAGATGGTTCTTAATTATGCGCTGACAGTTTTCTCTAATTTTATATTCAAGAATGTTTGTACCATTGCATCTCTCTCTAACAAAACTGTAGTCTAAGCACAACATCACTCTTCTCTCCTTGTCTCGTGTTGCCAAAACATAATTTATTTTTCCCAATATACAAAACAACCGTGCCTATACTTTTCAAATTTATTTTCTAAAGATGTGCTTAGTTTCAAACTCACACAAAGACTGAAATTCCACAATACTGCCCTTCTTAGCTCCCCTCAAATCCTTTTTTACACAGGCACCGTTCTCAATAATCACTGTAAACACAATGCGATTTTCTGTTCTTTCAACTCTGCGCAGTTTCAGTGCCCACACACAATGAACAGCGCGTTTAAATCACTTATAACTTTGTCACTTAAATGTGAAAAACTATCGTTCTTAGCACGATTCATCAGTTATCTTGTCTACTCCGAGGAAATCACAAATTTAACTCCATAGCTGCTGGTTTGAAATTTTTGTGATGACTTACAGTGCAACATCTTTTTACACTTATCTCAGAATTGTTTGATTCTTTTGAGATGAAATCACCACGAATGTGTGTGCCTTAAATCATAGTATCTGATCACCTACCTTAATGTCAATTTTTGGCAATTTCAAAACCTTGGCTGGACGCCAATTTATTTGATTTAGCTTCAAAATGTCATTTTTTATATTAGTTCCCATGTTTTTACACTGCACACAGAGAGTTATGCCATAAAATGAATCACATGAACAGCCATAACATACAACAATTAGACACACAACATAACATGACATGTGACAATGTCAGACACAACTCTGGCCGGCTGCATGCATGTCTGCCCCTCATGAATATTTTACTCTTGTTATTGATTTTTAAATGCTGTTTATGTTTTGGTTTGTTCCCAAATCTGGACTGCCATTGTTCTCTTTCCCTAAAAAAATTACCATATATATATATATATATATATATATATATATATATATATATATGTTCCCCTTTCTGCCATGTTGTTCTCCCTCCCCGTGTCCCTGTCTCTATCGGCTAGGGCAGTTGCAGTCTGCCCCATCCCGATCTTATTTTCTATCCCCTTTACTCCAATTTTATCTTGGGCAGAACAGTATGGCTCACCTTAGTCTCTTAGTCTTGATCGTCCTGCCCTTGCTCTTCTTGCTCTTTTTTTTTTAAATTCAATTTTTATTGGTTTTTCAAGAACGAGAAAAAGCTAACTTATGCATGTAATATACATTGGGCACATGCCCATAATGACTTCAAAACTTGATAGAAAAATAAGGCTTTAACGCTTTTCACCCCTCCCTTGTCCCCCCCCTCGGGAACTCAGAGTCCGCAATTTGTGATTCTTCTCTCTGGGCAGCACCAGCCGGGCCAGGGGCCAACTATGTATAATCGACTCTTCAGATTCCCATGCATAGGGATCCATGCACAAGGTAATTATGGCCCGGGTGGAGGTGTCCTATTACCCTGGAGACTTGTCCTCCGAGTTGACAAACACCTCCATGAAACGCAGCCAGTCGGTTTCAATCTGAGTCATGTATTGCGGCCGTTAGTTTGTCCATGAAGTAAATGTCCTTGGCCACTGTCACCATTCCCTCTTCGTTGGAAGTGTTTGGCTTTTCCAGGTCCTGGCCCGAGCCGCTCTAGCAGCCAGCAGTAGGGCGTGTGTCAAGGCCGGTACCTTTTCCCAGTGCTCATCTCTATGTTGCAGACCAAAAATCACCAGTATGGGGTCCAACGGGTAGTCCCCCTCCCCCGCATCCCTGATCCAACTAAGCACCTCGGACCAATAAAACTGGACTTTGTGACAGGTCCACCACATATGCCAGTAATTGGCTTTTTCCCCACACCCATGCCAGCATACTGGGGCTACGTCTGGGAACATCCTGGAAAGAGTAATCGGGTTGTACTGCCACCTGCGGAGGAGCTTGACAGCGTGGGACTTATATTGGCATGAAATCGACGTCTTGAAGGCCCTAGTGCAGAGCTTCCCCCAGAGACCATCCCCTATGGTGCAGCCTAGATCCCTTTCCCATTTTCCTCTGAGGCTCCCAGTGGTTCCCTCTCGGGGAGCCACGAGGGCCGTGTACAGGAGTGAGATGAGGCCCTTCATTTCCACATGGGAGTCCAGTATTTTTTCCACTGGGGTGAGCCCCCTCTGTAAGCGTTCCTTCAGTTTTGGGTTCATTAGAATGCCCTTGAGTCTAAGGTATAGGAGTGGCGAAAGTATGCCGATACCCAGCGCCTACTCTAGTTCCTGGATCGGTATGAAAGAGTTAACCCTCACCAGTTGGCCAACCCTACAAAGCCCCGCTTCGAACCAGGACTGGTAATGTTCATGTCCCGGGATCTCTTCCAGTACTGGTGTGGACCATATGTGACTGAGTGGGAGGGCCATGTGTTGACTTATGTCCCTTCCCTGCTAGTGCCTTCCACATAGTTCCCATAAGGGGGTGGTCTCTAATTCTTCTCGTAAGTTTCTTAAGTGGGACCCACAACCATTCCCCCACCGTAACTGGGCTCAGGAAGGAGTTTTCAATGTAGACCCACTGTTTGTTGGGGTCTTCTCTAAGGTGGGGGGCCAAAACCCTGAGCTGGGCGGCCCTCTGGTACGTGTCGAGATCTGGGAGGGCCACACCTCCCCTTTCTTTGGGAAGGGTGAGGGTCTTGTACCCTATTCTGGGCTTCTGGCCTTGCCAAATAAACTTCAGTATGCGCCTCTTGGCCTCTCCAAGATATGCCACTGGGGCCTCCAATGGGAGCATCTGGAAGAGGTAGAGCACTCTGGGGAGCAGGTTCATTTTTATCGCATTTATTCTACCCATCCATGAGATTTGTCCCTTCCCCCAACCCTCCATCTCACTGAACAATTTCTCAAACAGAGGGGGGTAGTTTGCCAGGCTCAGGTCTTCATTGGGTCTTACGATGTTGATCCCCAGGTATTTTATCCCATCGATGCAGACCTGAAGGCACAAAGGGGGCAATTCAGGTAAGCACCTATCGGCATCCGGGGCAAATGGGAAGATCACGGACTTGCCGACATTAACTTTAAAGTCTGAGAACCTGCCAAACTGGTCGATGATCTGAAGGGCCGCCGGGACTGAACGCATGGGTTCCCTCAGGTGGAGCAGGATGTCGTCTGCGTACAGGCCGAGTTTAAAGGTACAGTCTCCCACCACTATCCCCCGCACCATGGAAGAACCTCTGAGGTATTCCGTGAGAATCTCCATGGTAATGGCAAAGAGGAGTGGGGAAAGGGGACAGCCCTGCCTCGTCCCCCTCTGCTGGCCAAAAATGCGAGACAGGCGACCATTGACAGTCACTCTGGCTGAAGGTGACATGTATAGGGCTTTGACGGCCCGTCTGATCCCCACTCCAAAGCCCAGCTTTTCTAGGACACCATGTAGGAACCCCCAGTCGACCCGATCAAATGCTTTCTCGGCATCTATGAATGAGTCGCGGAACCTGTTCTTCTTCTATTGTGCACTAACCCGAACTGCCTGACTTCCTCCGAAGAGCTTCTCCTTTTGCCCGTTGGCACCAGCGTGTGCAGGTACTTTGAGCACAAGGCTCCACTCTTCGCAGGGCTCGGACTTCCATCTAGTTAGGTGCCTCTGAAGGCGAACTGAGTCTAAAGCATTATCGCACTGCCTGTTTTCCTTCCCTTTCAGGTGGAGTACACATTTCGTGCATATAACGCTTGCGACTGTCGTATTTGTATATATATTGTGTTGATATGGTATGTGTTGGCTTAATATTGTGATATTGTTATTTTCTCGCTGCGGTCATATTTTTAAAGGCCTTAAAATAAATGTGTATATATTTTTGATATAACAACTGTTTGGAGTAGTTTGTAAGCGCTCTTGCTTTGTGTGCTCATTGCGGGCTTTCAGTCACCCTCACCCCTCTTGAGACCTAGTCTTGACCGCCGCGATCGCTACCTTGATTGGTCTGGCTCGTCCAGAGGTTACCCTGTTCCAAGTAATTAGGCTGGCCTTCTGAACTTCTGCGCCACCAGGACAGAGTTCAGAAATCCGTCTTAACAAATTGGTGTACAGCGGTGGGATACGACTGAAGGTATCCAGTGTTGCGCATGAACTAAGGCATTTCAGGTTATTCCAACCAGGACACGTAGTGAATTGTTGTAGTATAACTTTAAAAAGGCCATAGTCCTATCTAACAGTATGGAAACAAATACCTTGTTAACTTTAAATGCTTCCAAATCAGAAACATTGAAGAAGATGTGTGCGGAGAGAGGTGTTTCCTCTCAAGGCACTAAATTGGAAATGATCCAAAGAATCGTGGCGTGGCAAGAAGCGCAGCTTGACGCTATAACTTCTGAGGACAGTGCGGAAGGTGGTGGGGCTGCTCTCACTGGTAGAACCGACGGTTCTGCCGCTGCACTGATCCATCGCGACCCCGAGGACAGGGAGGATGTGATGTCTAATGTTTCCTCTGCCAGTGCTGATGGGGAGGCTATGCTTGAATTCAAGAAGCAAGAGCTGCGGTTTAGGCAGCAGGAGCTTGAATTCAGCATAGCCAAACTAAAAACCGAACAGGCAGAAAAACAAAAAGACAGGGATCACCAGTTGGAACTGGCCAAGCTTCAGTTTGCAAATGGGTCCAAGGGTCCTGGACATGGGTCTGGGGCTTCCTCTCATCCACGGTTTCCGAAAGATCTGCTCAGTGTGTATGAGGAAAGGAATGACATTATGGACTGGCTGAATGCGTTTGAGTATGCATGCGAAGTTCAACAAGTTGACAATGCTGATAAGATTGCATGGTTACTCAGCAGACTGCCCCATTCTGGCTGTAGTGCCATTATGGAAATGTCGAAGGCTGAGCGAGCTGATTTCGCAATGTTAAAGCAAACTCTCATTTTAAAGTTTGGGAAGACTCCGGCCCAATATTTGAAACGTTTCAGAGAGTATAAGAAAAAGGAAGGTGGTACTTGGGTATCTTATGTCACTGAATCCTTGAAAAACTTAACTGGCTGGGTCGAAGGTTATAAGGTTTCTACCTTCGAAGGCATGATAAATCTTGTCATGCTGGAACACATTTTTGCTTCTTCCTCCCCGGAGCTTAAGCAGCATTTGGCCGATTCGAAGGAGATAGATCCTAAGAAGCTGGCCATTGCAGCAGACTTATGGGTGTCACATCGAGTGTCCCATAAGGACAAAACTCATCCTGGTAAGCAGGAGGAAGGGAAAAAGTCCAAAGATATGGAGGGTGGAGAATCTGCTAAATCTTCTTCCCATAAGGGCCACAAAAAGAAAAATAAGGGTAAGACACAAGAGAACTCACAGGGTAGTGGAGGTCCGCCTCCGAAACAGAACTTTGGTTACAATAAGCCTCCCTATGTAAATAGACCCAATGGATCTTGTTTTGCTTGTGGAGCAACTGACCATGTGAAGGGGGATCCCCGGTGTAAGGTTAGACCTTTGGGGGTCCACTCCGCTAATCTGGCCTTCTCCTCCTACGAGGAAGAAGAGATTACAGGAGCATCCTTCTCCTCAGACTCATTTCCCAACGGGATAGAGGCTGAGGTAGTTTTAGTGTCCCTGGGTTCCTGGGAGCCTAAAGTCGCAGAGGCTTATGCTAGGATTCCGGATAATACCAAGCACTACTTTCAAGACAGTGTGCTGATCAATGGAGTGGATACTCCAGCTCTTAGGGATAGTGGGTGCAGTCGCACTGTAGTGGATTCTACCTTGGTAGACTCAGAGGGAGTTGCCAGAGCTACTCTGATGCCCACTAAGTTGGCTGACGGCCCCCTCCGTATGTTTCCAGTAATACCTGTAAATCTTACTTTAAATGGTACAGCAGTCAGGATTCCAGTGAGCATTCAGAGAAACGTCCCGGGAAAGGTCTTGTTAGGTAATGATCTCAGAGCTTTAGGGCTCGTAGGAGACACTGCCGAAAGACCCTACACACGGTCTCAAGCACGGGCAGCATTGGCCAAGACCAATACGCCGCCCCAGCCGAAGGGGAAACCCAAGGCGAAAGGAGTCGACAAGTCAAGACGAGGGAAAGAGAATATTCCCCCGAGCTCGCCTACCACTGCGGTGGAGGAAGTTGGTCAATCGCCCGGGCCTGACGAGGAGGTGGCGATGCCTGAAGTATTCGACCCCAACGATCATCCTGAACTAAAAGACGTGTTAGTTGAAGGAGGTCCTGATAGGGACGAATTCAGTAAAGGCCAACGTGAGTGCCCATCTCTGGAAGGCCTAAGGAGACAGGCCTGCTCCCAGCTTGAGGGTGAACCTCCTGGGAAGCATAGGATTTATTGGGAAGGTGGACTCCTGTATAGCGAGCCCACAGAGTCTACAGAAGGAGACCATAGGAGGTTGGTGGTTCCCCTTGCTGTTAGGCCCTTCCTCCTGCAGTTGGCGCATGAAGTTCCCCTTGCTGGTCACCTTGGTATGAAGAGGACCAAGCAAAGGTTATCCATGCACTTCTACTGGCCCAAGATGGGGGTGCAAGTAGAAAGTCACTGCAGGAGTTGTACCTCCAGCCAGTTGTCTGGTAAGGTTGGCGCGACAATCCAAGCTCCGTTGGTACCGCTCCCAGTTGTGGGGGTACCATTTGAAAGGGTAGGGATCGACATCGTTGGTCCCCTTGACCCGCAAACATCCTCAGGCAATAGGTTTATCCTGGTGCTGGTCGACCATGCAACCAGATATCCTGAGGCCATCCCATTGAAAACTGTAACTGCCAAGTCAGTTGCAAAAGCTTTACTCGGCATATTTACTAGGGTTGGCTTCCCTAAAGAAGTTGTGTCAGATCGTGGCAGCAACTTTATGTCGAAGTATATGCAGGCTATGTGGAAAGAATGTGGGGTCATCTACAAGTTCTCTTCTGCATACCACCCCCAGACCAATGGTCTGGTGGAACGTTTCAACAGAACGTTAAAAAGCATGATTGGGGCTCTGGAGGAGCCTCAGAGAAGAAAATGGGATCTTCTGTTACCATGCTTGCTGTTTGCCTACCGAGAGGTACCACAGGAGGATGTTGGCTTCAGCCCCTTCGAATTTCTGTTCGGTCATCCCGTACGGGGACCCTTAGCCATCGTCAAGGAGGGATGGGAGATGCCCAATCCCCCTGTTACTACCAACGTAGTTGATTATGTGCTAGGGCTCAGAAAACGGATGGTACTTCTGATGGGCTTGGCTAGTGATAAATTGAAGGCAGGGCAAGCGCTGGTGAAACATTGGTATGACCAGAAAGCTTCCCTCATCAACTTTACACCTGGTCAGCAAGTCCTGATCATGAATCCCATAAGGCCTCGAGCTTTACAGGACAAATGGTCAGGCCCTTACACAGTGGTGGAGCCCCTGGGTGAGGTTAACTATTTAGTGGACCTTGGAAGGCCTGGACAGGCTCCAAAAGTGTTTCACGTGAATAGGCTGAAGGCTTTCGTCCCAAGAGTCGAAATCGCAGCACTGCTACTGGCTTCAGATGTTGAGGAAGAGGAGTCTGAACCTCTCCCCGACCTGTTCCAGAGTGGTCCTTCAGATAGCTCCTTTGAGGGTGTCCGAGTGGCCCCTCACCTGACTTCTGATCAGCAGGCTGAGGTGAAAAGTTTGCTTAGGCAGTTTTCCCCCCTGTTTTCACAGTCGCCTGGTTTGACACCTTCGTGCAAACATAACATTGACACAGGAGACAGTGTACCTACCAAGAGTAGGGGATACAGGATGTCAGACAAAGTACGGTCTTATATTAAGACCGAGGTCAACAAGATGTTAGACCTTGGGGTGATTGAACCCTCTAGTAGTCCTTGGTCCAGCCCTGTGGTTTTGGTTCCAAAGGCAGGCACTTCTGAATTGAGGTTCTGCGTGGATTACAGGGCTCTGAATGCTGTCACCAAGACAGATGCACACCCCTTGCCTCGAACAGATGAGCTGGTGGATACTTTGGGTGCCTCCAAGTACCTCAGCACGTTTGACCTCACTGCTAGCTATTGGCAAATAGCTTTAGCAGAACATGCCAAGGAGAAGACAGCATTTTCTACTCCAGACGGCCTTTACCAATTCCGGGTAATGCCGTTCGGGTTGAAGAATGCACCTGCCACTTTCCAGAGGCTTGTGAATCATGTGTTGAATGGGTTGGACGAATTCTGTCTTGCATATCTGGACGATATAGCAGTTTTCAGTGCCACCTGGGAAGACCATGTGAAACACCTCGGGATTGTGCTCCAGGCTCTTCAGAAAGCACACTTGACCATAAAGGCTAGTAAATGCCAGATTGGACAAGGCTCAGTGGTTTACCTTGGACATGAAGTAGGTGGAGGGAGGATACAGCCTCTACCCAGTAAAGTACAAGCAGTACAAGACTGGCCTACCCCCACTACGCAAACCCAAGTGAGAGCCTTCTTAGGACTCACGGGTATTACCGCAATTTTGTGGCAGACTATGGCACCATAGCTACTCCTCTGACTGCCCTCACAACTCCGAAGAAACCCAAGAAGGTAACTTGGACCAACGAGTGTGAGAAGGCCTTCAATGGCTTAAAAGACTCCTTGTGCCAGGCCCCTGTCCTCAGGGCCCCTGATTATCAAAGACCTTTTATCGTGCAGACGGACGCCTCTGACACTGGGATAGGAGCTGTACTATCACAAGTAGATGAGAAGGGTAAGGAACACCCTATCGTTTTTATTAGTCGCCAGCTTAAGGACAGAGAGCTCAGATGGTCCACGGTAGAGAAAGAATGTTTCTCTGTTGTGTGGGCCCTAAGGAAGCTGAGGCCCTACCTCTATGGGACCCACTTCACTGTGCAAACTGACCATAAGCCTTTAAAGTGGCTAATGAACATGAAGGGGGAGAATCCAAAGTTGCTTAGGTGGTCCATAAGTCTACAAGGCTTCGACTTCACTATTGAGCATAGGCCAGGTGTCCAACATAGCAATGCTGATGGGTTGTCCAGAATGTTTAACCGACCTGAACAAGAGACTCATCCAGGGGTGGATTAGTTCCCCCTGTCCATAGTCTGGGAGGGGCGAGTGTTAGGAAAGATTTCGTACTTGTAGTTAATTTTCCTTCCATGTGGCAACCCCTAAACTTTTTGCTGTTGTTTTTCACCTTGTTCTTGACTTTGCCAGAGAAGTGCAGCCTTCTGCCGCACTCTTCTGGGCTTTCGCTCCTTTTCTTATGGGGAAACTGACATGCCCTTAAGACAGTCAGTACCGGGGTACGCTGTTTCCCGTAGTTTCTTTTATCATGTTGCGGCTTTAGTGCAACATGACACAAGAGGGCACTGTAAGCTAAGTTACAGCTCTCTTGGGCCTCTAGCCTTCTACAGGCCCTAGATACTCGTTTAGGATTGTATTTGAACGGTGCAAGTCATTCAGGGACTGGAATGGTGGCAGCGATCGTTTTGTGTATTTTGAGCTCCTTTTGGCGTTCTAAGCGCGTTTTCGCGCTGAACCCAAAATGGTGGCCTGGCTCCCAAAATGGCCAGACCAGGAGGCTCCTTTGTCCTGTCCACTGACCGTCTTGCTCCCTTCACCTTCCCCAGGTCGAGCCGACCCGGGGCCTTCCTTATTTGGGCATGTACTTTCCCGCGAAACACGGATGCTTTCGCTGGCTTCTACATGTCTTTTGTGCGCCTCCAGGGTGTGGGCTGGGATGTCTGGTCCCAATACACATCCTGGGTGCCAGAGAGTCTAGGGTGGTGTGAATGCCTGGGACCACCGTGGTCCGTGATTGGTCCACGAATGGTGTGTGTGTTGATGAGCGGATCTCCAATTGGCTCCCCTCCGTTTTGGCGCGAAGGGAACCGTGGATAAGAGGGGGCTGGAAACACCACTACCATGTCGATCTCCTGAGCTCTCACGAACGAAGGAATACAGGAGCCAAGTATCCTGCAACCAAGAGGCTGGACCGAGGAATTGCTGGTGACCCGCTGAAGGACTCCTCCTTTGCACTGCTGTCGTCCTGTGAAACCCCTTCCTCCTTTGATCGAACCAGAAGGCCTGTACTGGTGCTTCGACCTTTGGAATAGCAGGAACAGCTATTCTCGGCGACTTCATCATCTCCTGCCAGTAAGCCTTCGGAAGCGTCTCTGGGCCATCCAATTGACTGACCAGCTTACACGGGAGTCCTGCTCTGTAACCGCCGCCAGGTTGTGTTGTATTTCGAGTCCTGGTCACTCTCACACGCTTCGTACACTTGGCGTTCCCAAGTCTGAAGTGAGTAGTGTACATTTGGCTCGGATACACACGGCCGCTCCGTTGCCCTGCTGTGGTGACAAAACTGTGCAGGTTTCTTCGATTGGGACGTCTTTTTTCTCTACACGACGACGAGGCATTCCCGGCTCTTCTGAACCTGCCAGCTGCTGAAACTAACGTGGAGAAGCCTGGGTCTGCTTGCATTGGGGACCGGTGAGTAGTATAGCTAGGATCTGGTCGCCCTCCTGCAGTAGCCCATTGCTTTTCCCCGCTGTGTAAAAACAGCACCCTTTTGTCCGTACTCGCGCTCTGCTTCTGCTCACTGTGGAGGCTGCGCTTGAGTCGCGGAAGCTGTTCTTCTTCTGTTGTGCACTAACCCGAACTGCCTGACTTCCTCCGAAGAGCTTCTCCTTTTGCCCGTTGGCACCAGCGTGTGCAGGTACTTTGAGCACAAGGCTCCACTCTTCGCAGGGCTCGGACTTCCATCTAGTTAGGTGCCTCTGAAGGCGAACTGAGTCTAAAGCATTATCGCACTGCCTGTTTTTCTTCCCTTTCAGGTGGACTACACATTTCGTGCATATAACGCTTGCGACTGTCGTATTTGTATATATATTGTGTTGATATGGTATGTGTTGGCTTAATATTGTGATATTTTGATTTTCTCGCTGCGGTCATTATTTTAAAGGCCTTAAAATAAATGTGTATATATTTTTGATATAACAACTGTTTGGAGTAGTTTGTAAGCGCTCTTGCTTTGTGTGCTCATTGCGGGCTTTCAGTCACCCTCACCCCTCTTGAGACCTAGTCTTGACCGCCGCGATTGCTACCTTGATTGGTCTGGCTCGTCCAGAGGTTACCCTGTTCCAAGTAATTAGGTTGGCCTTCTGAACTTCTACGCCACTAGGACAGAGTTCAGAAATCCGTCTTAACAATTAGGTTCGGCATATGGCCGTCCAGCCTCGTGGCAAAAATTCTCGTGAACAGCTTCGCGTCCACGTTAAGGAGGTAGATAGGTCTATAGGAGCGGCAGTCCGTAGGGTCCTTCCCCTCCTTCAGGATCACCGTGATTAGTGCCTTGCCAAATTACGGTGGTGCCTTCCCTGTCTGCATTATGTTTGAAAATAGACCCGCTAGGAAACCCGCCAGTAAACCCGAGAAAGCCTGCGGTGAATCCATCCTCCCCCGGGGCCCTACCCAGCTTCAGCCCTGATATTGCTTTCAGCACCACCTCCTCTGTTATTGGGGCATTTAGGACCGCGGATTTCAACATTCCAAGGGTCGGGAGTGAGACCCCATTGAGGTATGCCTCCCGTGCTTCCCTCTCCACTACCCCCTCTCTTCCGTATAGGTTCTCGTAAAAACTAGCAAATTTCTCTGCTATGTCCTCCGGATCCGTACATTTCCCCTCTACATCATCCTCAATGTGTTGCACCCACCTGTCTGCTCTCTGACCTCTGAGTTTGGCCGCCAGCATAGCATAGGCCTTGTCCCCCTTCTCGTAGTACCTCTTACACAGGTGTTGGAGTCCCGCTACTATTTTGCTCAATTCTAGATCCCTGAGTTCCTGTCTCTTTTCCCTCGCCAGGCCTAGGTCCCTCTCTTTTTCTCCTTCCCCCTTCCCCTCAGATCTTTCTAGGGAGAGTATATCCGACCTCAATCTGTGAGCTGGAAGGGTCCTTTCTCTTTTCTTGGAGGCTCCTTCACTTATCAGCCTACCCCTCCAAGTTGCCTTCGCTGCCTCCCATACGATATCCCGATCCACTTCGCCCGTGTCATTTAGCTCGAAATATTCTCTCATAGCCGAGGACATTTCTTCTCTAAAGACTGCGTCCCTGAGCAGGAAGTCGTTGCATTTCCACAGAGATTCCCTGGCCTTTAAGCCAGAGATGCTTAGGTCCGCCCTGACCATATCATGGTCTGACCAACTGACAGGGCGAATATCACACGCGTCTATTCTACTCATGAACTGGTGACCTGTGAACAGATAATCTTTTCTTGTCCTTGTCCCATGGGCTGCTGAGTAAAAGGTGTACCCCTTTGCTCTTGGGTGACGTTCCCTCCAAATGTCCACAAATCCCCTTTCCCACATCAGGTCTCTGAGCCCCCATTCCGGGCCTCCCCCCATGCCGCCTGGTTCAGTGGCCCCCCCGCTATGGTCCAAATCCCGGTCCGCCCACATGTTGAGGGCCCCACCCAGTACCAGGAGACCTTCCACCCTGTGCATCACATCTCCCATGGCCTTGTGGATGAATTCCGTCTGGCCTACATTGGGGCAGTAAATGGATACCAAGGAGACTCTTGAGTTGTGGAGATTACCGGATACCATCAGGACCCTCCCATCCTCCCTCTCCCAATGGGAAACCTCTGTTAGTTTTTGGTGCCTGTGGATCAGGATCCCAATCCCCGCCTTCTTGGTGGTGCTGGACGCCCAAAATACCTGGCCCACATGCGATCCGGGGATAGCCCTCTCCTCACCCTTCACCAATCTGGTCTCCTGCACAAAGATGATGTCTGTACCCGCGTTCTTCATTTCTCGCCCTAGAAGAGAGCGCTTAGTTGGGGAGTTAAGCCCTTTGATGTTGAGTGAGCCAATTCTGATCATCTCGACCCGGCCCTTTCTCTCATGGTCTGCCATTATTCCCAAGCATGGTGTTCATCGGCTTCCCGATTCGGCGGGAGCTGCCCTGTCCCTCGTTATGGCTGGATCCTAAGAGATCCCGAGAGTTCCTTCCTCCCCTAGCCCGTTCCCCCCCCCCTCCCCTGTTTGTGACGCCTGCCAACGGGCAAGACGCCAAAGCCAAAACATGATTGTGCATGCAGTTCTCTTGGTCAAAAGAAAATCCTGTCCCCGGCCGGGGTTGTGCCACTATGTACCTGATGTCTCCAAGGAGTTTATAGTTGTTTCATTAGTCTCCTCCAGCCTCCGATGGTGGGGTGTTGGGTTTTTTAAATTTCCTGCTGCCCTTTGTTTTCTTCTTTGTCGACCAGGGACCCAACGGTCCCCTCTCCATTTCAGGTCTGGGCTGGGTTCCCGCTCCTTCTCTCTCCTCCGGAGGGTCTCCCTTGAGCGCCTGTAAAACTTGCGTTGCCTCCTTACTACTGATCACCCTGTAGTCCGCCCCCGCCCGTTCGAAGGATAGGGCGAACGTGAAGGACCATCTGTATCTCATGTCCTGGCTTGTCAGCCAATGTGTGAGTGGACGGCACACCCTCCTGCGGGTGAGCGTGAGGGTCGAAAGGTCCTGATAAATCTTAATGGTGTCAAAGATGAAGCTCCCCAGCCTCTTTGCCTTCTCCAGTACTTCCATTTTCTCCCTGTAGCGGAGAAACCTCACCACGATGGATCTTGGGCCTCCCCCCGCACCGCCTCCACCTCGGTGCGCCCTTTCCAGCTGGACCTCTTTGCCCCCCTCCAGTGCGAAGAGTTGATTGATTAGGCCCTGGACTTTTCTCCCCACATCCGCGGGTGTCTCCCCTCTCTCCTGCGACACCCCCATAATGCGCAGGTTGTTTCGATGTTCCCTGTTCTCTGGATCGTCCATCTTAAGGATCATGTCCTCTTCTCTCATTTCCAAGTCTGTTAACCTGGCCTCATATTTCATGTCGGGGAGGTCTGCCTGTGAATGGTTGTTTTCCATCCCCTCTATTTTGTCTTCCAAGGTGTCCACTCTCCCCTTGAGGTCTGCAATGGAGGCTTGTATGTCTGTGCGGAGCGCTCTGATCTCCTGGAGGATATCCTTGAGGTCATCCCTGGTCAGTGCTGTCAGGGGGGGTCCCCCACAGCCGGCATGATGACTCTGGGGCCCTCGGGCTGGGTTGGGGACTGGTGGCAAAACCGCTGGAGAGAACTGATAGAACTGGAGAGTGGGGTCTGCTCCAGGATCGGGGTAGGGCGGGCACCCGGGAGATGGCGCCGCTATGCAGGGTCCCCCTGGAATGTTCTAGAAGCTCAGGTCGGGGATCATGGCCCCTTCTTGTTGTAGGGTGCCGCGGCCACAATGCCAACACCAACCTGCTTTCCCCCCCTTCGGCTCCTCACCTTGTATCGGCGGCTGTTTTCTGGCCGGGCCCCTCCGTGGGGCCCGAGAGTAGCGGGAGCGCCATCCCTCACGTGTGCAGCCCAACTTTCTCTGGGTCCTCTGTGGTCCAGGCGCCCAGGCTTTCACGCGGGGCGCAGCCGGGGAGCGCATGGATCGGCGCAGGGCGGTCCCGTCCTCTCTGGCCAGGGACGGGTCCGGAGTGGCCTCGTCTTTCTCCCCCCAGCATTCTGGCATCTGGACCCTGGTGTCTCTCTCCGGGCTATGGACGAGGGGGTGCCTCCCCCAGCGCCCCGGCTTCCCTGATATTGTAGTGATTGTAGGGGGGTAGTTCCCACGCCGCTGGCAGTTCCCGTGTGCCTCCAAAGGAAGCTCGGAGGTGTCTCCCGCGCTGTAGGCGCTGCTCGCATTCGGCGGTATGTCTTTCCCGCTCCCAGCGAATCTCTCCGTGGTTGCGCCTAGGGAGGCTGGCGTCTCGGGCTGCTGGGCGAGTGGGGCTTCCCCCTTAATCCGCAGACAGAGGTCTCCTCTGGGGCTGCTTTAAAATCCCGGCTGGGGATCCTCGAAGCACACTAGGCCCTGCGGTGCTGACGGAGCACGAGCTCACAGGTCCGTCATTTTCCGCGCCCCCTGGCGGTCCCCTTGCTCTTTTAAGATGCTAAAATCATAGCAATTTTCTTTTTTCTTTACTTACTTTTCCCACCGTTTGTCTCCCGACCCTCGTGAACACCGCCTTCTTTAGATTTTCGTCTTGTCAGCTGCCCACAGGAATGAGAAGGGATATGTTTATAAAACAGGTCCCTTCAGGCCCCGACTGCAGTCTCAATTACACTACCATTGTCTACGGGGAGCTTCACAGTCTACTCAGCTGGAATGGCGAACGACTCGTGATATTGCCGAAGACCTAGAGTTACTTTGTGTCAATGGCCAATATGTGTCTTATCAATAATCAGAATTCAATAGTTGATGGTCAAAACCATTCTCCTCGCTACCAAGTGTAATCGAGGTCCGAGTGACCTCTGAGAGACCCATGGTATCAGAGCTCACCCTCGAGAACCTTAAGACAAGATAGCTGCACCTTGAGGTGGATGAGGTTCTGGATTCACATACTCCAACACCAATAAATAAGGACAACTCAATGATTCAGCAAAGAGACTGTAAAGTTCATCAAGTTTTATTTCATGCAATGCAGACACAGAGCACACACAGCATCGTGGTCAAGTACACAGACTCCACCACGCCAGGCTCAAAACGGAGCTCCCTCTTATAGCTCTCAGAGGGAGCATCCTGTCCCCACGCTCCCTACACAAGTCTAGGCAAACTCATCGTTAAGCGTTCTCTCACCGGGCAATCATTTTTTTATTAATCTAAACCTTCAAAAACGAAATACAATCTGGTGCACTTCCTTATTTTTCCCCTGTTCTTTTCTCAATTACAGTTAATGCAACTGGACCCTTTAGATAAGTTTCCAGACAAGGCCCAATTAATTTGTCTGAATTCAGCACATTTGTCTAATTTCAGACAGTACGGCATCCTTGAATGTTTCAACTTCAGAATTACCTCACAATACACGCTCTGAACCATTACTTAATTTCTCTCATTTTAGCCACATTTTCAGTTGCATGCATTTCCAGTAAAAAAGGCATTTGTCAGAGCTCTTTTCTGTCTGTGTACAGAAAACCTTAATATGCATTCTGTACTCGGCCTCCTTACTACACCATGATAAAGACATTTTCGATCTTATAAACATGACACCCTTCAGACTACCGATATCTACTAACATCATGAATACCATTTTCACATAATCTCAACACCAAATCAGTTGGTACGAATTTCTCTGTTTAGCTTTAAGTGGCGGGGGGCTGCCCCCTACTGCATTCAGTTGTTAGTACCCTATCTTAATTTCAGCTCCTCCATTACAAGGGCTTGCTGTGTTCTGGATGGGTACCAGTTCTGGAGCTGCTGGATGGGTCCTCTGAGTCTGGTCTCTCCCTCTGTTCCCTGGGAGATGTTTAGGGGAGGGATCTTGCTTCCCCCTTGGACCTCCTGGCCTTCCTTCACTGGCGGAAGATCTAAAGTAGACTGTACCTTCAGCTCGGGTCCAAATGAGTCCTTCTTCTTACTCCTTGCAAAGTCTTCATATGATCTGCTAAGTGAGGGATTCAGCCCTCTTTTAAAGCCAAATGAGCCCCAGTGATTAGTGTAGGCTAAGCCCACCTTAATGAACCAATCCTGGGTCCCCACCAACAATCTTATGTTATGCATGAGGTCAGGACCAGAGTGCTCGGCAACAGGACAGACAAGGGGTGACAACATATACCTAAGTCCCACCCATTGTCCTGTCTGTTGTAGAGCAAAGTTTCTCTCTGGTTAACAGCTCTCTGTGATCCTTGATTAAAGCACAGGTTGTCCCTTGAAGTATGTTCTGGGAGCAGACTGCCTGTCTCCCCCCAACCACATACTACTCCCATCTGAAAGGGGTCAGCTCTGTGGGGGGTTGCCTACGGTAAATAGTGGACCCAGACATGTATTTCACTACCTTTCATACAGAGGGGTGGAAACTAGCTTCAAGTTGACATATTGCACACCAAAGGGGTATTAGTCCCGTCTTCCTGTTCTTTCTGGCAACCAAGCCCATTGGGCAGGCTTGCCTCAATTATCTCTCATTAGTATGCACTGCCTGAGAACAAAGGAATGCAGATCCATGGAGCCTTTGATATTTTAATTAGGCCGTTCATGGCTGGAGGAAGGTGTGCCTCCCCCGTTTTGGAATGCTTTTATGTACCCAAGGCTGTCACATTCCATGTGAATATGACAGGGGAAGAAGGCGCCTGTAGGCTGTGTCTACCCAGAGTACATGTGAATATGTATTTGGTGCAGGAAGCAGATTAAATGGGTGTGGAATAGCCACACTCACTTCCCGGAGGTTGGTCTCCCATCATTCATTTTAAAGTATCAAAAAATCAGAAAGCACAGCTGAGCGCACCCTCCCTGTGCGGATAGTCCAATTCCTCACATTCCCCAGTCTCAACAGGGTCTGGTTCGTCACCAAGGTGAATGTACTGGCTGAGGCCATCTGTATTTCCATGCTGGGACCCTGGCTTGTGTTGGGTGCCCATATCTAATCCCTGTAGGAATATAGCCCAACGCAAAAGCTTAGGGTTATCCCCTAGCATGGCCATTAACCATTGCAGAGGCCTGTGGTCCATCTGGATCGTAAAGTGAGACCCAAACATGTAGGGTTTCAGCTTCTTTATGGCCCACACGACCGCATACGCTTCTTTTTCTACAACAGCCCAGTTCCTTTCCCTTTTTGTCAACTGCCTGCTAATGTAGGCGACAGGTTGCTCTACACCTTCAGAGTTCAGCTGCGCTAAAACTGCGCCAATCCTAATATCACAGGCGTCTGTCTGGATAATTACTTCCTGACCATAGTTTGGCACTTTCATAACTGAGGCCCTGCACAATCCATCCTTTAAATCCTGAAAGGAGGCTTGACAGGCAGGGGTCCAAGTTACCTTCTTTGGCATCTTTTTGGAAGTTACTGCATTCAGGGGCATGGGAATTGTCCCATTACCCACTGATGAACGACCGGTAGTACCCAGTGAGACCTAAAAAGGCTCTCACCTGCGTGTGTGTGGTGGGGTTGGCCCACTGCTTCACAGGCTGTAGCTTTGCTTCAAGAGGTTGTCTCTTACTTCCACCAACTAGGTGGAGGTAAATACACATGCTTAATTTATAGCACACATATAGAATAGATCAATTACAACTTGAACCTGTATTATCAATGGAGTAAGTCCTATCTCTTTATTTTTGTTTAAAAACCTTTGTTATGTACCCTTTTTTTGCGAATTATCCTTGGAACTGTCAATTTGGATTTGGCGACTGCCAGACCAAGCTGAAAAACAACGTTTTTAAATTGTATTAATCTTGAAAAGTAAATTGTATTAATCTTGAAAAGTGCTCTTACACCTATATAATCATTTATGCCTATATCAAAATATAACAAAATGTCATTACGGAAGCAACTTAAACATATTAAATATGACTTTACTGTAAAAATTGATGATAAATGATATTTTACAATCTGTTACGTATACCTCTTGTCCTTGTGTGTCTACAATTCTGGCCACTTTAGTAGCACAGTCCTTGTACATAACAAATTCAAATAAAATTGAATACATTTTCAAATAATGCAATGTTAAAAGCTTTCGATCTCACAAACTACATCTTGAGAAAGTGGTTTTAATGATTGTCGACCTTGCAATATGAGTTAAACTCTATAAAAAATTAAGTTTCTTCCTCCAATTAACATTTTTAAATTAATCATAACGTGGAGTCGAACATAATGTGTGTGTATGTGTGACATTTTTAAACTATACCTGATAACCTTCAGATATGTCGCAGGGAGTTGGTTAGAGTTCCCCCTGGAAAACATACAGATTAAACTGTGTCCCTTTAATGCCTTGTAATATTATTTTGTTTCATCCATTCCATTTTTCTCTAAGCAGCTGTCATGGCCACTTGCCCAGGATCACAATAGTGGTACCATCAAGTGGAGGGAGCAGGGGGCATCATGGGTCACGCATGTCCCTTTGGGACATTTATACATGGGGGAGGCCTGGTTGGACACAGTCCTGGCGCCTCTGGTGCCAGGCTCATGGACGGATTTAATCAGGACATTCCCGTTATGGGCAGAAGTACTTAGAATGAACAATTAATCTTTTATTATGAGCAAGAATACTCTCTAGAACTGTCATTTGGTTAATTAGTCCCGATGTGGTCTCCATTTTCATCTACATCTGCATGTGCATCTTCTAACTTCTAGGAGTGGCAGGGTGTGGCATGTAGAACTTTGCTAAGGGGCGTGACCTTAACAGCTCAGCTATAAAAGCCAGCCCAACCCCAAGGCACACGCTTCCCGTTATTCTGCACCTCCGTGCAGCTTAACGCTCACCGTCGCCTGGGATTCATCTTACCTGGAGTTATCCTGCCATCTTTATCCGTGCTTGTCACTGGAGAATCCTGTTCTTACCTGAACGCTTCCTCCTGGCACCGCGACTCACCTGCAAACATCTCGGAGCACAGACATCATCCTCCTGGCACCGCGGCTCACCTGCAAACATCTCAGAGTGCAGATATCTTCCTCCTGGCACCGCGGCTCACCTACAAACATCTCAGAGCGCAGACATCTTCTTCCTGACAATGCGGCTCACCGGCAAACACCCCGGAACACAGACAGCATCATCCAGTCACCGCGGCACGAAGCACTCCATCCGAACACGCAGCACCTGCAAAGAAAAGGCAAAACACAAGGTTAAACGCTTGAGACATTGGCCCTCATTCCAACCCAGGCGTTAAGGTTTAACGGCGCCGTAGGCGCCGTTAACCCTTAACGCCTGATTTACACCTAAATGCCTGCTTTTAGCAGGCGTTAAGTACCAAGGCGCTAAGCGTCCTTGGCGCTAATTACGGCACCGTAATTTACGGTGCCGTAATTAGCGCCTTCCCCACTCCCATTATGCAATATGGGGCAAAAATGGGAATGGGGAAGGGTAAATGGGGATTGGGGATTTACCGCCCACTCACCTTGGAATGGGGCGGTAAATCCACCATCCACCATGGTGTAAACAGAGTTTACACCATGGTGGTTAAGTAGGGAACTTACCACATGGGTTGGATTGAGGGCCATTATGTTAAGGGCTTTCTGCATTAAAACCTTGCGCCTTCCCTAAAGCCATTACTCACCTGCTGCTGAACATTGTGGTAGCATCCATCTTCCGCTCAGCCACGTTCCGTGCCTCCACAGCCGTTGTTAGGCTGCATTTCCACCTATTTGGGAGAAAACAGAGAGAACTGTTATTCAGTGCAAAACAACCACATTGAGAGCAATAACATCAAGACATTGAGATGAAAAAGATAAAGGGCCTCATTACGACCCTGGCGGTAAGGGGTTAACGCCAGCGTTAGCTGCGCCGACCCCTTACCGCCAATTACGAGGTCCCTTAGCGCCATGGCGCTTTTAACACCTGCTTTTAGCAGGTGTTAAAATCCATGGCGCTAAGGGACCATGGAGTTAATTACGCCACCGTAATTTACGGTGGCGTAATTAACGCCTTCCCCACTCCCATTATGCCCTATGGGGCAAAAATGGGAATGGGGAAGGGTAAATGGGGATTGGGGACTTACCGCCCCGCCGACCTCGGAATGGGGCGGTAAGTCCGCCAACCACCATGGCGTAAACGTAGTTTACGCCATGGTGGTAAAGTCACGGCCCAGGCGGTAACTTACCGCCTGGGTCGTAATGAGGCCCAGAGACATTGAAAGAAAGCAGAAAGAGGAGAAAAGACAAAAGACATTGAGAGAAAGCAGAAAGAGGAACTTAGTCGCAGCCGGACTGGACTAGTACTCAGGAATAAGTAAAGGAACTAGATTTCACCAACAAGCGCCCCTGCCAGAAGTAGCAGGACTGAGAGCTCATCGATCACATTAATCAGGTGAGCCTTATGGGCCGGTACGTGCCCACAGAAATCACACCTTGGGTCGAAGGGGTTGGGAGATACCACAGTCATCTACCAGCGCATTCACGTTTACCCATATCCACGCAGGAACAGTGCCACCAATTGTCGCCGCCCATAGCTGATTCGCAGGGGAAAAATCAGAAGGGGGAGCTCTAACACCATGGAAGGGCTGCAACCGTGCCCCAACGCCTTCGCAGAGACCAGGTGAGCTTAACAGAACGCGAAGCCTCACCAACTCTCTGCCTGGGCGTTATGGAAACTTCTGAGACAGATCTGTTGGCCCAACTACTAGGTGAATTACGGACTGAAGTACATGCCTCAAGACAAGAGACCAGTGCATCAAGGCGGGATCTTATCGTAACTCGGGAGAGGACCGATGATATAGCAAGGCAGGTGCTTCAGGCACAAGCAGGACAGGTTCCCTTGCTTGAGATAAGCCACGCTGCTCAGCCACAACAATCCACACCGGTTCACGTAGTCCTTCCAGGGGCACCCTTAGCCCTGCCTGAACACTTCAATGGCGACCCAAACAAGTTTGCCACATTCATGAACCAATGTCGTCTACATTTCTTATGCAGGCCGGGAGCCTTCCCCAATGATCAAGCCAAAGTGGCATTTGTGCTTTCATATCTAGGGGGTAACACGGCGGACTGGTCAATACCATTAGTAACCCAAGATGATCCTCTGCTTCGGAACTTTGGGGGTTTCCAACATGAGATGGAGAAATTCTTTGCCTGACATGCTCAGAGGCAAGCTCTGGACAATGAACTACTGTCACTCAAGCAGGGGAATCAAGATCTATTAACCTACATTGCATCTTTCAATCGTCTTGTAGCTCAAACCAACTGGCCATAAGAGAAAAGAACTACACTCTTTTATCGAGGGCTACGTGGGGAACTTAAGGATGTGTTGGCACAAGTTGTGAACCCACCTGAGGGGTGTGAAGACTACATGGACCTCACAGTGCAACTTGACCGTAGACTGCTGAAAATGGATCAAGCCAGCTCAGAAGGGAGGATCTTTTTTTGTGCGACCCCGCGAGACCCACACCAAAACAAATGAACACTCGGAAACAATTCAAATCGGTTGGTTATGGAGTCCGCTAACCAAGGCAGAAAGACCAAAAAGAAGACAACAACAACTTTGTCTATTTTGTGGGAAAGCAGGCCATTTCCTCTGAGACTGCCCAGTGAAACCTCCCAAGGAAATGGTTGGGGCAACCGATAAAAGCAATGATGATGAAGAAAAAACACCGGACCCGGGAACCTCCAAAGCCCGGCAAGCGTAGGGGTCCACTTGTCGAGCGAGAAAATGGAACGCGCACAGACCTCACATCTAGTCCTTCCGGTACTTTTGGTAAATCACAAACAGCCGTCATAAATACATGCCTTGGAGGCATACATTGATAGTGGGGCAGTAGGAAACTACATTGACCAAGATCTGGCAACACGGATAGGCCTTCCTCTTCAACAAAAGCAGAAATCGGAAAATGTCACAGCAGTTGATGGATCTCAGTTATCATCCGGCCCGGTGACACAATGCACCAAGAAAGTCAAGCTTCTGTTGCAGGATGGACACCAAGAAGACATCTGGCCTCATTACGACCCTGGAGGTAACCATGCAGCTTTTTGTGGCATGGCTACCCCCATTCCGGTTACCGGGTTCCCTGAATGGGGAAATACCGGGCCATTCCGACCTTGGAGGGCCTGGTATTTCCCCATTCAAGTAACCCGGACCCAGTCCATCCCCATTCCCATTTCAGCCCCCATAGGGCTCAATGGGAATGGGGAGCATGCTGGGCCGCTCACGGGACCCGCTAAGGACATCTGGTAAAGTCCCACGAGCTGACCTCATAATGAGGCGGTAGGGGGTTAATGGCGCAGCAGCTCTACCGGCGCCGTTAACCCCCTACCGCCAGGGTCGTAATAAGGCCCATCATCTTTGATCTCATCAGTGTTCCTCAGTTCCAGATGATATTGGGGATGCCCTGGCTAGAGACCCATAATCTTAAGATTGACTGGCGAAAACGAGTTCTGACCTTTCCTCAAGACTGCGCCGACACCTGTAACACCAAAGACGTCATCAACCAAAGATCCAAGAAAAGTATCGTGCTTGGCCTTACTGGCACTTTACCACCTGAATATCACTGTTACCAGGATGTCTTTCAAACAGAACAAGCTAACATCTTGCTCCCGCACAGACCCTACGATTGCCAATTAGACCTCGTACCCAGAGCCCAAATTCCCTGCAGCCGGATTTACGCCTTAACAGAGCAAGAAAACCAACACATTAAAACGTACCTGGATCAGTATCTGGCAAATGGTTTTATCCCCCATCTAAGTCTCCTGCCTCCTCGCTCTTCTTCTTCCTGCCTAAGAAGGAAGGGGACTTGAGGACCTGTATTGACTACAGAGTGATCAACCAGAGTACCATAAAAAAACGCTATCCCTTGCCACTTATACCAGAGCTCCTGGATCAAGTGAAACACGCTCAGATTTACACCAAGTTCGAATTGCGAGGGTTCTACCACCTTGTAAGAGTAAAGAAAGGAGACGAATGGAAGACAGCCTTTGGCACAATGTATTGCCTCTTTGAATACTAAGTCATGCCTTTTGGGTTATGCAACACCCCTGCTGCGTTTCAATTCTTTATGAATGATGTGCTCCTTGAGTTATTGGTCATTTGCACACTAGTCTACATAGATGACATTCTCATCTACTCCAATTCCAAGGAAGAACATGTCGGTCATGTCCAAGCAGTTTTGGAAAAGCTTTGACAACACCAATCATATGCCAAGCTGGAAAAATGTTTCTTCCATGTGACTGAAGTCGAATTTCTTGGTTTCATGCTCACACCGCAGGGAGTGCATATGGACACACAGAAAGTTGACGCAATGCTCCAAGGGCCCTCACCGAATTCCATGAAAGGAGTACAAAGTTTGCTCGGCTTCCCTAATTTCTACCGCCGATTAATTCCTGGGTTCTCGCAAATTGTTCATCCGATCACTATATTGCTGAGAAATAAAAAGAAATTCCATTGGTCCACAGAAGCTGAAGAAGCCTTCCAGAAACTAGCGTTTACCACAGCACCGGTTCATCAACACCCCTGTCCAGACCTACCATACATAGTAGAAACCGATGCTTCAAACATAGCCATTGGAGCGGTGTTGTCCCAAAGGTACCCGGAAACTAGACAGTTACATCACATCGCATTCGGGTCCCGCAAATTGTCAGCTCCCAAACTGAACTACTGGCAATCAAAGCTGCATTTAAGGCATGGAGACATTATCTCCTTGGGGCGCGACACTCGGTCCCTGTCATCGCAGATCACCGTAACTTACAATATTTAAAGACTGCCAAAGCGAAATCCTCACGCCAACTTCATTGGTCGCTCTTTTTCTCAGAATACGACTTATCATTACCTATAGACCTGGAGTGCGGAATGGAAAAGCAGACGCATTATCACGCATGAGTGAGGAAAAAGAGGCTTTTACAGCATCCGAACCCGTGGCCATCATACCTGAAGAACAAATTCAAACCACGACCACTGTTACCACATGTGTAGATGACTTAAAAACCAGATTACAGTCACAAATGACTCAGGTAAAACAACAGGAATGGCTTTTAAAGGGAGACCAGTACACCATCGAGAACAATTTACCAAATTTCCAAGGACGGTTATATATCCAGGACAAGAAAAAGCAAACACAAATCATCGCAAACTACCATGATTCCTTAGTGGAAGGACACCCTGGAATAGCCAAGATACAGGCTAAGGTAAAGCAAAACTATTGGTGGCCCACTTGGAGGAAAGACATTGCCTGATTTGTTACAACCTGTGGTGTCTGTGCACAGCACAAATCTCAGAAGCAAAATCCTGCTGGGTTACTACGTCCATTAATGATTCCACCAGCACCTTGGCATACACTATCAGTGGACTTTATTACGGATCTTCCTCCCTGCAATAGTTACAACACCATATTAGTCATCGTAGATTTATTCTCGAAGATGGCCCATTCATCCCTAAAAAAAGGACTTCCAACTGCATCCACTCTTGCCACTGTGTTCTTGGAACAAACTGTCCGGTTACATGGATTTCCATCAATCTTGATATCGGATTGTGGGACACAATTTGTTTCCGCCTTTTGGAGAAGGTGTTGTGTGATTGCCAAAATCGACCTCTGGTTGTCCACTAGCCACCACCCTCAAACCGATGGAAAAACCGAGCCCACCAATCAGATGCAAGAACAATATTTAAGATGTATGCTCCAGCAATCCGAAAACTCCTGGAAAAACATACTTTGGATAGCCAAGTATGCCTACAAAAATGCAGTTCATACAAGCACTGGACAAACCCCATTCTATAATCTACATGGGAGACACACACGGACATCAGTGTTTGATCCACCCGACACGTTGGAAATGCCAGCAATAAAAACCTTACACAAATCCATCATTCAAGTTCTTGAAGATTGGAGAAAAACTCTGGTTAGCATCCAGACACATACCTTTAAAAGGACCACAGCCCTTCCGCCCCAGATATCAGGGCCCCTATAATATCAAGGCGATAATCAACCCTGCCGCCATGAAATTGGAGTTACCTTCGCACATGAAAATCCACCCAGTATTCCACGTTTTACTCCTTAAACCCATGAAACCAAATACATGGACTGATTCTCCGCCAGAGCCCGAATTACTAAATGGGAAACCAGTATACGAAGTTAAGTCTATCTTGGATTCCAAGGTGGTACGATCCAAACTGTATTACCTAATATACTGGAAAGGATACGGACCCCAAGACCGAACCTGGGAACCCAGCGAATATGTTCATGCCCCTCGATTGGTCAGGCAATTCAATCGTAATAACCCCACCAAGCCAGTGCCGAGAGGAGGATCACCCTTGAGAGGGGCCTTGAAGGGGATTGCTGTCATGGCCACTTGCCCAGGATCACAAGCGAGGTACCATCAAGTGGGGGAATCAGGGGGCATCATGGGTCACACACGTCCCTTTGGGCCATTTATACATGGGGGGGTCTGATTGGACACAGTCCTGGCACCTCTGGCGCCAGGCTCATGGAAGGATTTAAACAGGACATTTCCATTATGGGCAGAAGTACTTAGAATGAACAGGATCTCTTTTATTATGAGCAAGAATACTCTCAAGAACTCTCATTTGGGTAACTAGTCCGGGTGTGGTCTCCATCTTCATCTACATCTGCACGTACATCTTCTAACTTCTAGGAGTGGCAGGGTGTGGCATGCAGAACTTTGCTAAAGGGCATGGCCTTAAGAGCTCAGCTATAAAAGCCAGCCCAACCCCAAGGCACACGCTTCGTGTTATCCTGCGTCTCCATGCAGCATAACGCTCACCGTCGCCTGGGATTCATCTTACTTGGAGTTATCCTGCCATCTGCATCCGTGCTTGTCACTGGAGAATCCTGCTCTTACCGGAACGCTTCCTCCTGGCACCGCGGCTCACCAGCAAACATCTCGGAGTGCAGACATCATCCTCCTGGCACCGCGGCTCACCTGCAAAGATCTCGGAGCGCAGACATCATCCTCCTGGCACCGCGGCTCACCTGCAAACATCTCGGAGCGCAGACATCTTCCTCTGGCACCGCAGCTCACCTGCAAAAATCTTGGAGCACAGACATCTTCTTACTGACAACGCAGCTCACCGGCAAACACCCCGGAACGCAGACAGCATCATCCAGGCATCGCGGCACGGCGCACTCCATCCAAACTCGCAGCACCTGCAAAGAAAAGGCAAAAGACAAGGTTAGACACTTAAGACATTACGTTAAGGGCTCGCTGCCATTAAAACCTTGCGCCTTCCCTAAAGCCATTACTCACCTGCTGCTGAGCATTGCGGTTGCATCCATCTTCCGTTCAGCCACGTTCCGCGCCTCCACATTCGTTGTTAGGCCGCATTTCCACCTATTTGGGAGAAAACAGAGAGAACCGTTATTCAGTGCAAAACAACCACATTGAGAGCAATAACATCAAGACATTGAGAGGGAAAAGACAAAGACATTGGCCCTCATTACGACCCAGGCGGTAATGGTTTAACGGCGCCGTAAAAGGCGGCGGCGCCGTTAAACCATTACCGCCTGATTACAAGGTCCCTTTGCGGGACCCGTACTTAACGGCTGGTGTAAACCAGCCGTTAAAGTGGGTGCCGCAAAGGGACCTTGGCGATAATTATGGCGACCACTATTAGCGGTGCCATAATTATCGCCTTCCCCATTCCCATTATGCCCTATGGGGCAAAATGGGAATGGGGAAGGGCAAATGGTGAATGGGGAATTACCGCCCCCGCCAACCTTGTGATGGGGGCGGTAATTCCGCCATCCACCATGGCGGAGACCGGCATGGACCATGGTGCTGACAGCACCATGGTCCAATGCCAGGTTCGTAATGAGGGATATTGAAAGAAAGCAGAAAGAGGGAAAAAGACAAAAGACATTGAGAGAAAGCAGAACGAGGAACTTAGTCGCAGCTGGACTGGACTAGTACTCAGGAATCAGTGAAGGAACCAGATTCCACCAACAAGTGCCCCTGCCAGAAGTAGCAGGACGGAGAGCTCATCATTCACATTAATCAGGTGAGCCTTATGGGCCGGTACGTGCCCACAAAAATCACACCATGGGTCGTAGGGGTTGGGAGATACCACAGTCATCAACCAGCACATTCACATTTTCCCATATCCATGCAGGAGCAGTGCCACCAATTGTCACCGCCCATAGCTGATCCACAGGGGAAGAAACCAGAAGGGGGAGATCTAACACCAGGGAGGACTGCAACCATGCCCCAACGCCTCCGCAGAGACCAGGTGAGCGTAACAGCAGCTTAAGTTTCTGAAATAAAAGAAACATGATTAATATGGTGAAGATGTCTGTTATTCAGTAACAAAGTAAATTTTTCTGAAGGTTTACTTTCATAGAAGCAACTTAAATATAAAAAAAATATTGTTAATCTATCACAATTTGTATAAATCAATACATGTTCACTTTACCTCATCCTCTAGACCGGTTGCTGTAGAAGAATAGTAAGTTGTCAGAGTTCGAGGCTCGCCTATGTAATGATATTGAAATAAGAAAGATGTAAAAGCAAAGTCCAAAGAAATTAAATTGAAAAGTTCTTTCTTGACAAAGAAGCCTACGAGTTAACATTATTCATAACAATAATCAATACATTTTTGGTTGGAACCTGAACAAGTACATATTTTGTGTAGTCATATGTAAAGTATTATTCTAAAAAATGTATTTGAAAGGTGAGTGAGGTCACTGTGGAATAGTGATCGATGTAGCATCCTGGTTCTTTAATCGATGCAAATAGTCAGAACATTGTTAGAAAATGTACATTGGTATTATAACTTATACCACATCAAAAACAAAAAAAAGAAGTTTGTGTGCAAGTCTCACTATTAGGATGTTGGACGTGTCTGTGGTTTCCTCCATGCTAACGGTCTGTACTTCCATATGTGCGGTCTATGTAAAGACAGACATGGTAATTTACCAAAAAAGATGACATCATTTTAAATAGACGCAATGGGAGTGTGTGTTTGATAAGGCTCCCATTGTTTAGAGCTATTTGAATATCTCACAAAGTGATCTAAAGTTACAAATGTATAAACCAAAGAAGATTGTGTCAAGAAGGAAAGACATGCAATGAAATATCAATGGAATTATTCACCAAAAAATGAAAAATGTTATTTATGGTACCTGCCTACTGACTATTTCCATATGAGTGTTCACTTCAAAGACTTATTATACATGCAAACCTTGAAAATGGTAATATACATTTAAAACTGTAGTGTCCACTACTCACCTGGGTCAGCGTGTGCGGAAATTGAGTTGGAACTGCATTGGGCAGTAGTTTTCAATGTAGTCTTGGGCGATGCTTTTTGGTGTACTGTGATTGCTCGTACCTATCTTCAGTGAAGTGCATACTGCAGATGTGGAATTAATTGTCCCTCACGTCATCCAAGACATCCTTGGCTCTGCTTTCAAATTTCAGACACTGGAAATCCACAGTCGGAGAGCCATGTTCTTATTAAATTTAAATCCTTTGTAAAAACATGAATGACTGTACCATCACTTTTAGAATGGCTATTATTACTGCAATAGAAAACAATACACAAAGGAATTGTTCGATTGCCCTTATGATCCTTAAAAGAAATATAAAAAATTATTAGTATTAAAAAAGTATCAGTGCGTAAACCAAACATCTCATCCCTCTGATAATAACAATACATGGGCCTCTTCACGAGTTGGGCGGAATTCCGGCGTATTTTCGTTGAGCGCTATTTGCGCTAACGCCACGCTGTCTGGCGGATACAACGCCAGATCATGAGTCGGTATGCACGTGCACACGGCCATGGCGTTAACGCAAATACCACCCAAGAAAAAAGTGGCGATTAACCCGTAAATCCAGCGCACATTGCGCTACCGGCAAGCCATGGCACTAGTCACCCGCCAGAACGGTAAATAAAGCGGTGGCCATCTTGGAAATAACAATCCGCTGAAAATCGCAGCCCCTGTAAACCATCCACTCCTCCAAAGCTTGGAAAATGTCACAGGAACGTACCAAGGCCAAGTCAGCCTTGGACAGTTTGCCCTTCTCACTTTCTATACTCCTTCTCGCTTACTCTGCTCTGCCGATCATTTCCTTCTCTCTCTTCCTCCACCCTGTGCCCCTTCTCGCTTCCGCTCCTTCCAACTTCTCGCTCCTTTCCACTGGAAAGGCATAACTCTCCCCATCCGCTCTATTCCATCCTACCCTTCATTCCGCACTTCCCTGAAATCTTATCTCTTGCATTCACCCCCTAACACCTTTCTGCTTCCTCTCTTTCTTCCGATTTTACCTCTATCCACACCTCCTACTCCCTCTCTCACTTTGGTCCCTCTCCAATCTCGCTTAACCTCATCAATAATGTAAATTGTTCCTTGTACTGTTTTCTGGTTTTGATTCAATTGTTATGCAATGCTTGTTGTAATTTGCTTGTTCCTCTTGTAAAGTTCTTTGGCGTAAAGCGCTATATAAATTATAATAAATACAAATACAAAACCCAAGTTGATAAACCAGGAGCTTGCCATACTTGTTGAGGAGGTTTTGGGACATCAAGAAGAGCTATATGTCTCCCAGCTGTGCAAGACAAGTGCACAGCGGCGAGCACAGAACTGGAGACAAGTGAGCCAGAGGGTATCAGCGGTGGGCAGTGTCCCCAGGGATGGGGAGGATTGCCGCAAGCGGCTGAATGACTTGCGGCTCCATTTCCGTGGTCAGCTGACCCAGCACAGGAGCGAGAGCATGGCAACTGAAGGAGGGCCAGCACCACCACCACCCGAGTTGTCACCCTGGGAGGAGCAGATGACCACCCTGATTGACATGAGCACAATTGAGGGAGTCGGCAGAGCCGGGGCAGGCACTGGTACCCAGGAGGCTGCAGGTGAGCCCCCCTCCTGAAAACTGCATAATCATGTGAGGCCAACCCCTCCAATCCCAGTATGTGTTTGCAATGTGTGTGACGCACCGCAGCCACCCATTAGTGCCCCCTTGTACCACCATACCTCAGCGCCCCCTGGTACCCTAAGAACCGAAAAATGTATCAACCTAAGCCCCAAGGGAAAGGCATTCATGGGCATGGCACAGCAACGTGATTTGTGGGTGTATATCAAAGCCCCCCCACCCCCTGGCACAGCGACATGGGAGCTGTGCATTCACAACGGACATCTAAAGATGTCACACCAACATTTCCAAGCAGTGTACCTCCCCTGTAGCACGTTCCACCAATCACAACATGGGGACTGAGTTATATGCAATGGGCAAGCATGATCAATACTGTGCCCCAACCCACCATAAGGTATGAAATGCATGATACAAATGTAAGCTGCCCTCAACTCATACAACACCCTATGTACCCCACAGGCACGCAGCGATCATCGCAGGGCAATGATCATGGTGAACAAACATCCACATCCAGCCGCAGGTCCCGACGTGCATCAACCAGCACCACCACCTCCCCCGCGCACAGGGACCGGCATGAGAAGGAAACATTCAGGACATAATGAGGCGGCTGGATGTGATGGAGGCTCCACAGCTGAGAATTGAGACGTACCGGCACCGTTCATTACGTGGCCACCTGCCTCCTAATAAGGCCCCATGTCTGTTGAGCACAACCGCCAAATCAAGGCAATAAGCCATGCCATGCTGGCAAGACCATGGCACGTGATAATGCGCACATACGCAGAGTGGTGGAGGGCTGTACAGCGGCCCTGACAGAATTTGGACAACGAGTATACAGGCTGTGTGAGTGCCAATCTGCACATTCTGAGCAGATTTTGGGAGGCAAACAATCTGCTCCGCCAGCAGCTGCAGTCCTCAGGAGTTATTCCATCTACCTCTACAACACACACAGAGGTATCCCTGGAGGCTTCACCCAGGTGCCGTTCCCTGCGCAATCTCCCACACCGCTCACCAGAGGTACCCGGACGAGGGAAGCGGTCCCAACTATCATCCAGATGGACACAACTGCACTGTTTTCTGGGGAGTTCACCGTGGGCAGGGGGGATTGTGTGCTGGGGAGTTCATAGGGGGAATGGGGATTGTGTGCTGGGGAGTTCACAGGGGAAAGGGAGGATTGTTCAACAAATAATAAATCCTGTTCATAATGCATACAAATCATGGACATTCATGATTGTGTGAAAGTGCTCTTTATTTTACAAGTGATATGCGATACATCTACCCATCCACTGGATCAAAAATAGTTGTCAATCAAGGCCTGTCTGGCCAACCTTCCCTCCCTCACCCATTCTCTGTGTACATATGCCCCGGCTTTGGGCACATTTTCATCATCACTCCCATCCCTAGCTGGCTGCCCATCAGCATCGGGGGGGCAGTGGCACATGCCTGAGACAGCAAATGTTGTGCAGCATGGCACAGATGAACAAGTGACTTCTTACCTTGTAACAATCTTTCGACGGGATGTTCCTCTGACGTATTCCTCATCTTAGATATCTCCTTCCAGCTCTGCTGGCCTCGGAAAATTTTTTCTCTCTAGAGGGCGCTGCGCGTCGACGTCCTCCGAGTCGATGTCCCTCGACAGCCACCGTATCGACGTCGATGTCATCCTGCCTATAAAGGCCGCACGCAGCGTCCGTTGCTCAGTTCCGTTTTGTAGCCCACAATAATACTTTCTGGACTAAACTAATCACCCTGAAGGAGCGTAAACTGCAACAACAAGGGAAGTAGAACTGCGGGGATGGATGGGAGGGTCTATGAGGAATACGTCGGAGGAACATCCCGTCGAAAGAACGTTACAAGGTAAGAAGTAACTTGTTCTTCGAAGGGATTGTGTCCTCCGACATATTCCTCATCTTAGATAGGCTCCCATAGCAGTATTCTATTATCGGAGGAGGGAGTACTGACTTCACGCTGTCTTCTATTGATGAATAGAATGCAGTACAGCCCTTCCAAACCTAGTCTCTTGACTGGAGGAGGAATCCAAATTGTTAAAACGTGTAAAGGTATGGACAGACGACCATGTAGCGGCCGCACAGATGTCTTTAACCGGCACGCCTCTTTTGAGGGCCGATGAAGCTGCAATACCTCTGGTCGAATGAGCCCTAAGGTTTTGAGGGGGCTCTTTCCCTGCCAGTTTATAACATTCCAGAATGGCTAGAATGATCCATCTGGAAATGGTCTGCTTAGTTATTGGTAACCCCAGCTTGTGACCTGCGTAACCTACAAACAGCTGGTCTGCCTGTCTTATCATGGCTAGTCTACTGATGTAAAAACTTAAGGCCCTCCTAGGGTCTAGCCTGTGTAACCTCTCTTCCTCTTTCCCCGGGTGAGGAGGAGGATAGAAAGATGGTAGGGTAATCTTCTGAGTGATATGGAATTCAGAAACCACCTCTGGGAGGAAATTAGGCTTCACTTGCAGGACAACTTTGTCTTTGTGAAATATTGTGTGAGGGGGTTTACAAGAAAGAGCTTGTAATTCGCTCACCCTTCTAGCAGATGTAAGTGCTATTAATAAAACAGTTTTAAGGGTAAGGAATCTTAACGAACAAGAATGGAGAGGTTTGAAAGGTGTGCCCATCAGGAAAGTTAGTACTAAGTTTAAATCCCATAGGGGAACTTGGAATGGTCTTGGGGGATAAACATTGGTTAACCCCTTTAGAAACTGTATTACCAAGGGTAATCTGAAATAGGATGGTTCTTCCGCAGTACGCTTAAAGATGGATAGCGCTGCAAGATAACCTTTAATGGTGCCAACTTGAAGGCCTGAATTTGCCAAATATAGTAGGAAGGACAAAACCATTGGTGTACCACATGAAAAAGGGTCGATATTCTGTTCTCTACACCAGCTGCAAAATCTGTTCCAACGGCAGCGGTATAAAGACTTTGTTGCTGGCCTCCTTGCCGAAAGCAACACCTCCATAACATCATCAGGGAGGTCCCAATCCTTGTACCTCAGCCTTTCAGAAGCCAAGCGTGAAGGTTGAGGGTTTTGATGTCTGGATGGAGAACCTGACCTCCCTTCTGTGAGAGTAGGTTCTCTCTGAGTGGAAGTCGAATTGGAGGGCAGATGGACAAGTCTAGAAGGTCCGGGTACCACGTTCTCCTGGCCCAATCCGGGGCAATTAGGATCATGGTTCACCGGAATCTTCTCAACCTCCTGATCATTTGAGGAATGACAGGGACCGGTGGGAACGCGTACAGAAGCGGAAACTCCCAGTCCACTATGAACGCGTCTCCCAGAGCTCCTCTAGGGGGAAATTCCCTTGAGCAGAACAGGTCGCATTATCTGTTTAGGCTGGTGGCGAACAGATCTACCTGAGGGGTTCCCCAAAGGGCGAAGATCTCTTGAAGGACTTCCTGAGCTAGCTCCCACTCGTGGGAGACTGTGTTCTGCCTGCTCAGAGCGTCCGCTGTCAAGTTCTTCTCTCCGGCAAGGTGAACTGCCGATAGAGAGATTCTTTCTTGGATTGCCCAAAACCAGAGCTGCATCGCCTCTCTGCACAGGGGTAGTGATCCTACGCCTCCTCTTTTGTTGAGGTAATGCATGGCCACCGTGTTGTCCGTCATTATCAGGACGTTCTTCCCTTGCACAGCTGGCAGGAATGCCTTCAGCGCAAGTCTGATGGCTCTCAGCTCTAACAGGTTGATATGTAGTCTGGACTCCGATGGAGACCAACGACCGCTGATGGTCAAGTCGTTGGCATGGGCTCCCCACCCCGTGAGTGAGGCATCCGTGACTACTGTTATCTCCGGCCAGGGTTGCCAAAACTGTTCTCCTTTCAGAATGTTTTCCTGACAGGCCCACCACTGAAGGTCTCGAGCCACCCTGCCGGGAACCTGAAGAAGATCTGTCATTCTCCCTGAGAATTGTGACCACTGAGTCCTCAGTGCCCACTGGAGGGATCTCATTCTCAGGCGAGCCTCTGGCACTAGGAAAATGCAGGATGCCATGAGGCCTAGCAACCTCAAAAAGTTGAAGGCTGGGAGACGTTGGGCATGTTGGAACTTGGTAACCATCTGTAGAATATCTTGAGCCCTCACCTCTGGTGGCGAGGCTTTTCCCAGGGAAGTGTCCAGGATCGCTCCTATGAACTGGAGTCTCTGCGATGGTATCATTTCTGACTTCTTTGAATTGAGGGAGAAGCCCAGTCTGTGAAGGAAGTGGCACACGTGATTTAGCTGGATCTGAGCTTGTTCCGAAGAAACAGCCCTGATCAACCAATCGTCCAGGTAGGGGTAGACGTGAATCCCTTCCCTCCTTAGACTTGCAGCCACTACCGACATTAACTTGGTGAAGACCCTCGGGGCGGAGGTCAGCCCAAATGGCAGCACTCGAAATTGATAGTGAGAGTTGCCAATTGCGAACCTCAGGTATTTCCTGTGTTTGAGATGGATAGGCACATGGAAATAAGCGTCCTGAAGGTCCAGAGATACCAACCAGTCCTGGAACTGAAGGGCCTGGAGGATCTGAGAAAGAGTGACCATCTTGAATTTGTCTTTTCTGAGGAATTTGTTCAATTCTCGCAAGTCCAAGATGGGTCTCAGTCCTCCGTCTTTCTTTGGAATGAGAAAGTAAGGGGAGTACCAGCCCTTGTTCCTCTCCGCTACAGGTACCGGTTCTATGGCACCTTTCTCTAGCAGGTCCAAAATTTCCTGCAAGAGGAGCGGATCTGGAGCTTTCTGAGAGCTGATCCCCGGTGGATGACTCTGAGGTATACGTAGGAAATGCAGGCAGTAACATTGGGCAACTGTTTCCAATGCCCAAGCATCTGACGTGATAGCCTGCCATACCGCCAGATGTTGAGTCAACCTGCCTCCTACTGGTGTTCTGTGAGGGAAGTCCTCAGAGTGGTTTTGGGGCGGCTGATGCAGATGCCGATGGTAAAGAGGCACCTGCTGTTGCTGCGGCTTTTGAATATCTACCCCATCCACCTCGGGTAGTTCTTCTTTGTCCCCTTTGAGCCGGTCGTCCTCTACCTCTTCCGAATGCGGAGTAGGAGCGAAAGGACTTGCCCCTCGCAGAGGTTCCTGTGGGACGAAAGGGAGTCTGACGGATTGCAGCTCCTAGGGATTTTGCTGCTGCTTTTGAAGTTTGCAGTTTCTCTAAACTGTCATCCGCCTTTTTCCCGAACAAAGAAGAGCCATCGAATAGCATGTTCAAGAGCCTGGCTTGCACATCTGGGGCAAAACCAGACTTTCTCAACCAAGCGAATCTCCTGGTTGATGTACTTGCCGCCCTTGCTCTGCTGATACTGTCAGCCGAATCAATGCCCGTCTGGAGGGATTCGCACATAGCGTCTTTACCGTCCTGTATAATATTCAGGAACGCATCCCTTTCGTCTCCCTCCGGGATGCAGTCAGCCGCTGTAGAAGCACACTCCCAAAGTGTATGGCTGAACCTAGCAAGGGTGCAAGTAGCATTAACAGATTTTAACGCCATGCTACATGCTGAAAAGACTTTCTTTGCCATAGCATCATATTTTTTATCGTCCCTGTCCTGTGGGACGGTAGGATAAGCCGTCTTGACATCGGTAGAGGATGCTGCCTGTACCACCAGACTTTCTGGGGATGGGTGTTTAGACAAAAACTCCGGGTCTGTAGAAGATACCCTGTACTTTGTAGACAGTTTTTTATTTACTGCTGGTACGACATCTGGGGTTTCCCAGTTTGTCATGATCTTCCTCTGAAGAGCTTTATGAAAAGGCACCACAGGATCCTCCTGTGGGCCTTTGTCAAGAATATCCGTGAGGTCATCTTGTTGGAAAGATTGTGAAGGTGCAGACCACCCCATGAACTCTGTGATCCTGGCCATTAAGGCTCTATAGGGGGTTTCAGCATGCTCCCCCGGGTCTGGCCTAGCAAACTCCACCTCAGGGGAAGTGTCTAACCCACTTGCCTCATGTAAGAAATCAAATCATGAAGATCCTTTAACCTGCGTTCTTCAGAGGAAAATTCATCTCTAATTGGGGTTAGAGGTCCCTGCAACTCAAATGTGTCTTCCTGTTCAGACAATTCACCCTCTTCCAAAATTGAGGACATAGTTCTCAATTGTTCTGAACTCATAAAGGGAGTAAATCCCATTTCCAAGGCAGAGGGTGCCGAACTTGTCATTATCGGCCTCGAAAACGTCGATGTCGTCGACGCCGACGTCGAAGGCTTCGAGCGTGGCGTCGAAAACAAAGGCGGAGGCCTCGAAGACCTCGACAGAATTGGAATTCTACTCGACAATCTCGAAGCCATCGAGGACCTGGGGATAGTCACTGGGTGTGTCGTAACCGTGACTTTTCTTGGCGTCGACGCCTGTGTCGAAGCTGGCGTCGAGTCGACAGACCCGTGTGTCGAAGGTCCCTTCGACAACAGCGTCGAAGACATGGACCTCGGCGTCGACGGAATCCTCGTCGACGGCGTCGACGGAACCTTCGAGGAAGGTTTGGAGGTCATAGTCCTACTCGAGGGTTCGAGACGCGCTCGAGAGGTTTCCTTCGCCGGGTACTGCGACTCGCAGCGTTTTTGACCTTTGGGTCTTTCAACCAGAGCACCGCTCTCGGCAGTCTTCGAGGGGGTCGAGGCCGCTTTCTCGAAGACGCTCATCATATTTTTGCGGAATTCCTCCCATTCAGCCCGGGAACTATGTTTCGTGGGGCAAGGGATTCTTTTTGGCGAAACAGAGGAAGAGAAAGACGGAGAAGGGGATCTTCGACGTCTCCTCTTCGAGTGCTTCGATCTCGAGGAGTGATGAGACCCACTCCGAGACCTGGAGCGCGAATGGTGACGAGGAGACGAGTGTCTCGACTTCGTCGACGAAGAAGAAGCTTTAAAAGTCTTACCTTTCTCCAGCTTCCCCCTACGCTCCTTCAGGGCCTTAGCTGTCATGGACATACAGTCCTCGCATTCCGAACAATGGTGTTCAGCTCCCAAACACCACAGACAAACGACATCTTTTTCCCACAATCTCGGCATTTTTTGAAGCCGGATCGAGGAGTTGTCGTTTCCGACGAGGAAGCCATCGAGTACGGATCGAATGACTCGAGGTAAATAGGATTAATCTGACTAAGAACTGAGCAACGGTATTCCGAGGCACTGAGTAAGCGCGGAAAAACGGAACTGAGCAAAGGACGCTGCGCGCGGCCTTTATAGGCAGGATGACGTCAACGTCGATACGGCGGCTGTCGAGGGACATCGACTCGGAGGACGTCGACGCGCAGCGCCCTAGAGAGAAAACATTTTCCGAGGCCAGCAGAGCTGGAAGGAGATATCTAAGATGAGGAATACATCAGAGGACACAATCCCTTCGAAAAGTACGATTTTGCAAACTTTCTCTGGTGCATATATCAATGCCCCTCCCGTACGGTCTAGGCACTGGAAGCGTGCCTTCAGCAGTCCAAATGCCCTTTCCACACAGAGGCGTGTACGCCAATGGGCAATGTTGTATGCCAGCTCAGCTGAAGTGTGTGGATGACGCACAGGGGTCATGAACCATGTGTACTGTGGGTATCCAGAATCACCTGCATGGAGAGAATGCCGACATTAGGGCAAGGTTGGTTCAGTGGGTGTACAAGGCTCGGCCATCAGTGACATTGGCAGCAGAATCAAGTATGTGTTGAAAAGGTTCATGCTATCTCAGTGCAATGTTGGCATACATCTTTCGCCTTCTGTGACATGCATGGGCTGAGGTCTACATGCAGCAGTGTATCAATTAAAATGTGAATGCATATGTGTGTCACACTCATGTAGTACATGTATGCTATTTTCCATGTAGTTACTTTCATTGTGGTGTGTGCTGTGCAAGGTGCAACATTCAATCAATGGACTACTTACTGCATGCACCACCCCTGTGTATAAATGCCACAGTACTCTGTCCCTTTTTAATGGATGAAGGTACCCTTATATCTGCATGTTCAGGCCACATGTTGTTCGGCCATATGTCGTGGCATTCGCTATGGCTGGTGTTGTGTTTGCTACTTGGCATAATCATGTACATTTGGCCAGGCATGTGATTGGCCAATCAGGGGTCAGTATCTCAGGGATGGTCATTGTTGTGACTCCAACTACTCGTGTATAGTAGCTTTGTGGATGTGCCTAAATTAGGACTCGATTGGCATGACTGGCTGGTGGCCATGGTGGGATACCTCTTCTGTGACAGGGTGAGGAGCAGCACTGCGACACACACAAGATGCTTTGTGTTAGTTGGGCTTTCATTTGTGACTGTGCTTTCACAAGTGTGTGCCATTCAGACCGAGTGTGTTCTGCTGTGTGGAACGTGTGCAAGGTTTCACGTGCAAGGCACATGCATGGAAATGTTGCAGTGCTAGTGCTGCCTGTGTCTCCTGCTGGCATGCAGGGATCTCTCTGTGTATCTCCCCCCCCCCAACAGATGTAATTTGGCATGCATTTCAGGCTATATTTGTACTCACCCAACATCCATGTGTTTTGGCATTGGTGCCTCCCCATGTACGCTGGCAGGGTACTGTTGCGCAGGACCATGGAGTCGTGGGTGGATCCTGGGTAGCAGGCACAGCAGTGGGTGAAGGTTAGGTCAGGGATACATGTCATCTGCATGTTCATGGAATGGTCATTCTTACGGTTCCTGTAGGCTTCCTCATGTACTTGGGGTGTTACTAGTGCTACATGTGTGCAGTCCAGGGCTACTATGATGTTCGGGACTGGGGCAATGGCATGGAACTGGGCCTTGAGCTGGTTGACCTGTGCCTGTGTGGCTGGCAATGCAATGTGCTCATTGACATGGAGCAGCAGTGCATCCAGCACCTGTCCCAGCACGGCACTGAAGGTGGACTGGGCCATGCCATGCATCATGGCAATGGTGTGTTGGTATCTGGCAGTCCCGAGGTACTGTAGTACGAACACGAGCTTCACAAGTGGGGGCACAGTAGTGTTGATGGCTATACGGCTGCCAATGTCAGCCTGAATTGTGTCCAGCAACTGGGTGATGGTTGCTCTGTCCAGCCTGTACTCGGTTACCAGCTTCCTTTCAGACAGGGCCCAGGGTGTAGGCCTGACCCTGGGGATGGCTGGCCGCCTTGCTGGTGCTGATCTCCTCCTCCTTCTCCTCATCCCCCCCCCTATGCTACCAGGGCCGTGGGCTGGTTGGCAGGCCTCTATAGCTCCAGGTGCAGCAAGTACATGTCCTCTTCAAGGCTCCTGGCTCCAAATGGCAACATGGTGGTGGGAAGGGTGTGTTGTGCATGGGTGGGTCCTTTGTAGGCCTCTGGTGTGCATTGTTTTCACCTGGGCCCTTATTGCTGTCTCCTCCCTGCTCTTAATGGTGAAATGGTGTTGGTTGGGTGTGATGTGCATGGGTGGGTCCTTTGTAGGCCTCTGGTGTATTGCTGTCTATGTGTTCTTTAACCTCCAGCATTTTCCTGGGGTATTCTCTGTGGTTTTACCACCGGTTTTCTGGCGCTAAAAGCGCCAACACTGGACTTGTGATGGCTCTATTACAGCCGGCTGTACTACCACCAGCTGTATTAGTGCTGGCAGTATTTACAGTCGTGATCCGGCAGAGCAGTATTGGTGGCGCTAATACCATTTCCGCCAGATTTAAGGGTTACTTAAACTTGTGATGAGGCCCATTGACTTTATAGAAAATGGCACCAAAAGCACAAAGAAAACATGCACTACTAATAATTACATCTAAAAACAATACACTGTAATGTTATGTCATAATTACAGAGATACAAATGATTATGCCGGCTGATAATGGTGTAGAATAGGGTATACATTGCAGTATTGAGCAATAGAAAGTGTACTAGTGGAGATCACTGACAATACAGAAAACTACACTAACCGTTACTTGGAACAACAGATGAACCAATTCAGCGATCAAGGTAAGAAGTGGAGAGATGCTGATATTCGTTGTGGATTTCACAGATTTTCTCTTGGTAAAGTAAAGTGTTTTTAAAGGCTTACAGCAGTGGGTGTATATGTGAATGTCTGACATGTTCGTTCGCACCCACCAGACCTCCATGACAATGTTTGACCACCTGAATCCTGCCAGTGCAGCTCCCTTGCAAATGTTGATAGCAGCGCAGGGGGAATCGGGAGACCATGTGTCTGCGGTGGCCATGAGGACAATGGTTGCTCTGCGGAAGATGCCTTTGAGATGTACATGGTGTTTGGCACCTTGAGCCATCCCATCCTCCAAGCCCCTTGCGAGCAAACGCCCACAGATGCGAACTGTCATTGATGCTGGAGAGGGTAGATTTGGATGAGGCGAGCGCAGAAGGCCCGGAACAATGTTCAATGGACACACATATGTTGATTACAGGGCAGGGGGCTTCAAAGTGGAGTCTGAAGACACCATATCTGTGGTGGCCATATGGAGAATGGTCGCTGTGCAGAAGATGCCTTCAAGGTGTACATGATGTTTGGCACCTTGAGCCTTCCCATCCTACCAGACCCCTTGCGAGCACACACCCACAGGTGTGAAGTACCATTGATGGTGGAGCGGGGGTGGATGTGGATGAGGTGAGCACAGAAGGCCCGGAACAATGTTCAAGGGACACAGAGATATGTTGATGGCAGGGACGTTGGCTTCAAAGTAGAGTCTGGAGATACTGTGTATGGGGTGGCCATGTGCACAATGGTCGCTGTGTGGAAGATGCCTTTGAGGTGTACATGGTGTTTGGCACCTTGAGCCTTCCCATCCACCCAGCCCCCTTGTGAGCGTACGCCCACAGGTGCGAACTGTCATTGATGCTGGAGGGGGGTGGGGGAGTGGATGTGGATGAGGCGAGTGCAGAAGGCCCGGAACAATGTTATAGGGACACAGGGATATGTTGATGGCAGGGACGGGGTCTTCAAAGGGGCGTCTGGAGACACCAGGTCTGCGGTGGCCATGTGGACAATGGTCGCTGTGCGGAAGATGCCTTTGAGGTGTACATGTTGTTTGGCACCTTCAGCCTTCCCATCCACCCAGCCCCCTTGCGAGCACACACCCACAGGTGTGAAGTATCATTGATGCTGGAGCGGGGGGGGGGTGTGGATGAGGCGAGCACAGAAGGCCCGGAACAATGTTCAAGGGACACAGAGATATGTTGAGGGCAGGGACGGTGGCTTCAAAGGGGCGTCTGGAGACACCGGGTCTGCCGTGGCCATGTGGACAATGGTTGCTGTGTGGAAGTTGCCTTCGAGGTGCACATGGTGTTTGGGACCTTGAGCCTTCCCATCCACCCAGCCCCCTTGTGTGCGCACACCCACAGGTGCGAACTGCCATTGATACTGGAGGAGGGTGGATGAGGATGAGGCAAGCGCAATAGGCCAATACACATGTTACTGCATACCACTGTTCTGCTTGAATTAATTTGTATTTTTTATCTAGTATGGTAAAGTGGATGTCAATGCCATTTCAAATTATAATGCTGCTACTGGCTGCATAAATCCATGGTAATGTCCGTTGTCACTGGTGAATTCATCACAGATGGCTCGAACCACACAGGCAGGTATTACTCTTCTGACGCAAAATCCCAGTCTTCCATGAATCCACCATGTAAACGCACGCTATGCCAGAAGCCTGTACCACCTGTGTAAGAGATACAGACATAGTTTACTGGAAGGAAGCCAATAATTGCATTTTTTTATTTGCACTGCCTTGTAAGGCATTGTTTTGATTGAAAAAGTACCTTTTCATACAAAGTATTGACAGTACTTGTGATTTAAAGTACAGATCAGATACAAATGTGAAAGCAAATTAAAGAAAGAACATTTTTTGGAAGGATTTTAAACAAAAATTGTTTGGATAATAAATCTACAGTGGAACACTTTGGCTTCATTTCAAAATGAGTAAATCATTCAATTTACAGAAACATTCTCATGTCAGTGATCCGTCAAAATTATATTGATCTAGGGGAACAACATATTATGTTACCCGTCTATATTGTGAAACAAATAATATATATATATATATATATATATATATATATATATATAGAGAGAGAGAGAGAGAGAGAGAGAGAGAGGAGAGAGAGAGAGAGAGAGAGTGAACTTACTTGTTACTTGGATTACAAGGGTGAACTGTACCTCAAAGTTTGTGCATAAGGACCATCATCATTGGCAGCACGTATCTTGTAAGGCAGGCTGCCCTGCAGTCATGCATCTTGGTAACGCACAGTGGTGGTGTGTCTTCTTCGGCAATGTAGTCCAAGCAGCCAGAGTTTTCTCTGCAGCAGCAGCTCTCCACCAGAGTAGGAAAAAGCTCACAATGAAAGCAGGTACAACATGCGACTGGGATCAGGCTCAGCCTGAAGGCCCGGAACAATGTTCAAGGGAAACATACATACGTTGATTTCAGGGCAGGGGGCTTCAAAGTGGAATCTGGAGACACCATATCTGTGCTGGCCATGTGGACAATGGTCGCTGTGCGGAAGATACCTTCAAGGTGTACATGGTGTTTGGCACCTTGAGCCTTCCCATCCTACCAGACCCCTTGCGGCGTCGTACTTTGCGATGCCGCTAATAGCTGTCTGGTTGTCAGAACAGCCCGTAGTGGTAAGCGATGCCGGTAATCCTTTACTGGCATCGTTTTTCCCTTACCTCCAAACTCGGAATGAGGGCCACTGTGTCTGTGGTGGCCATCTGCACAATGGTCGCTGTGTGGAAGATGCCTTTGAGGTGTACATGGTGTTTGGCACCTTGAGCCTTCCCATCCTACCAGACCCCTTGCAAGCGCATGCCCACAGCCGCAAACTGCCATTGATGGTGGAGGGGGTTCGGGGGGGGTGGATGTGGATGAGGCGAGTGCAGGAGGCCCGGAACAATGTTATAAGGACACAGGGATATGTTGATGGCACGGACACGGGGTCTTCAAAGGGGAGTCTGGAGTCACCAAGTCTGCGGTAGCCATGTGGACAATGTTCGCTGTGCGGAAGATGCCTTTGAGGTGTATATGTTGTTTGGCACCTTGAGCCTTCCCATCGACCCAGCCCCCTTGCGAGCACACACCCACAGGTGTGAAGTATCATTGATGCTGGAGCGGGGAGGGGATGAGGCGATTGATTCTCATGGCTTTCATCCGATTCCACATTGTATCCACTTTTTTTCTCATTCAGGGATCTCCTCTTCTGGGTATTCGGGATGGTACATGTAGGGATGTATTGTTGCCATAGTTCCTGAATAGAGAAGAAGAAAAGAATCAATAGAGAGGCAAGTAAACACCTTTTTGTTTGTGTAAAGCAATCAAAAGAGATTTCCCATTAACATTGAATGTTAAAAAAAGACAAGCAAAGAAACAACAATTGCCACAAAAGCACATCGTAAAAAGGGAAGATTACTAGTCTCATATGCGCGGAGTCGGTTGTAGAGTATTTGGCAGACTCTGTTTCCTGTTTGGCAGTGTGAGGGGTGATTCGCTGCAGTCTTCTTTTGCTTCCTATTGAGACTGTGACCAGCATATTAATACCGACCTCTGGCGCGGAGCGGGCGCAGAGTCGGTCGTAGAGTCTTTGGCAGACTCTTTTTCTTGTTTGGCAATGTGAGGTGCGAGTTGCTGCAGTCCCTTTTTGCTTCCTATTGTGACTGTGACCAGCATACTAACACCGACCACCTCCGCGGAGCGGCCGCAGAGTCGGTCGTAGAGTCTTTGGGTCTTCGGGTCCTTCGGGTCTTTGGAGCCCTTGAGACCAGTGGAAATTGTTATCTTCAACAAAGGCTTGCAACGTCTTTTCATCTTTATACTCCATCGCCGCTTACACAGGTGCATCAAGATATTCCCGGAACGAAGGAACTTTTATCTAGGACCTGAATAGTGAAGAAGGAAGAGGAAAGGCTGGTGGAAGAAAGCACACGGTAAGGCAGGGAATGGGGGTCTCAAAACAGCTGTTCAGTGCAAGACTGTTACATATGAACTGAACCCTGAACTCTGGCTTCACGGATCTTCTTCAAAAACATTTGTAACTGCTTTTGTCCAAGGGAGCTAAGCCCCTGAGGTCACACATCAATTAAAAAGTAACTTTTATCAGATGTTGGGATACCTAGGGGAGTCTGTACCTGATTCACGTTGAAGGAGTGATTGTACTCTTCTGTTTTATATCTGTTTGGTATCGGCTACCTGAATATCATAGCCCTCCTTGTCATGATTTAGCTAACCTCTCTGTTGAAAACTCAGACTTTGTGAGGCACCTACTGGTTTCACTCTAAAGAGTAGTAGAGTGATACATCATCACTGAGCAAAAAAGGGGAGGTGTGATAAATAACCATATCAATTTCGGGTGCTTGGAAGTCTCAAAGAGCTGCGTCCACATGTTCTGGGTATCCAAATAATTAGTATTTGGCAACACCATTTTGGGCGGGGGCATAAAAGGGGCAAAGTAATATGAAGTTGCGCAGCACAGCATCAATAGATGCACTGAGAGCCCCAGAATGGGACTGGTCGTACTCAGAGTAATCAGATATGCCTGAGACCCTTTCAGTGGCATATAGCCCAGTAACGGTACCTCATAACTCCTCTATAACAACTGAGGCCCAAGTCCATGTTCAAACCCCCCCCACATAACACCCGGAGGGAGGGCAGGTCAAGGAAACACAAGCCGACTTGATTCACTGCTGGAAACGCAGACTAGAGTAGACAATTACCACGAAAAAAATCTCCAAAAGAATATAAGAACATTTCGGCAACAAAAGGAATAAGAGTATGAATGACATGGAGGTTGAGGGGGATCCTGACTGGGTCCCATCACAAACATTACAAGCCCCCCTGGATGGAATGGAAGATCATCCTGTTTTTAATAGAGAAGACAGTGAACTTCAAGATCTGTGGTGATCTCTCGTCTGTACATCAAGACCTTTGCTAGAAGAATAGAAGAACGTCACCACTGGATGTTGAGGACAAGGCCAATTACTCTCAAACCAACGAAGGAACTCTGACGGCGCTAAACTTTGTACTGAGCTCAATGGTATCTGTTTTTGAGCTCCTTAAAATGGAAGTTCAATCGCAAGCAGGAATACATTTAGAGTTTACCAAAGAAACAGCGAATTGCGAAACCGCATTGGAGGGACTTTGTAGTGCTGTTAATACAATCATCATCCTAACCATGAAAGACGTCAGGCTTGAAGTGGCCAAACAAGGCCTGGATATTTCATCCATCCAAGGAACAATGCATTTAAACAAGAAAGAAAACATTGTTTCCTTACAGCTGCTTCAAGATCTTGTGCATCAATTGAAAGTCCAGTCACTTGTATCTGAAGGAGAGGGGGTAAGGAGAATTGAACCAAATCATCCATTCGACGACACCACACTTTCTGAATCCACACTAGAGGAAATTAGGAGACTGGCCAATGTTGTTGAGGGAGATGTGGAATCTAGCACAGCCTCTCTTCCATTTGGTGGGGAGGGAATACCACTGGATGTGGAAGTAACGGATTCAGCTTGGATTGCTGCCAGCCAGCAAAATTATACAGGAAGAAGAAGAAGAACAAAGAAAAAAGGAGGAGGGTGGAAAAAAGAGATCGAGAACACTCCCCCCAAAAACTAAGAGTGATCTTAAGAAACCAAACAATCAAAAGAATATAAAAGTTAAGAACTCAGAAGTGAACAAATTCTTGAAAAACATCTCATCGCCTATAAGAGACGAAGGGTCAGAAGGCAAACAGGCATCCATTTCTGGAGAGAAAGGTCTGGAAGTGAGTATGCAGACAAATCCAAGACCCAGTAAATTAAAGAAAACAGGGACTGAGCAGAAAAGGCTAAGAAGGAACCAAAAAGGAGCCTTACATCAAGAGATTGAGATCACAAATGTAAGCGTGGGTCTCCAGACAGACTCGCAGGAAAAACCATTGAAGAAGCTAGAAAAGGCTGTGATCAAAAACACTGTGGCAGCGTCTAAAACAACAGAGAAGCCCCGGCAGGATAAAATTACACTTACAAATCAACTGGGCTCCCCAATAAAAGGGATTCTATGGGCCCCAATATTCCTAAAGAAAAGCTGTCTCGGGACAAGCCAGATATAGAACTCTGGCAAGTCACACTGTATCCCGCGGGGGAAAAATATATAACTGGCCCCAATCTTTTTTAAATCAAGTACGATAACAGTGGACACAGTGTTTAAAGGACCAAAGGATCTTTTTTTTTTTTTTTTTTTTTTTTTTTTAGGACCAAAGGATCTTATTCCACACCGGCTGATGGAAATGGGGCAGAGTAAACAACGTGCCATCCCAGGAAAATGGAATGGGATAGGGAAATCGCCAGAGATCCTGGAAACATCAGAAAAGGATGGCATAAACCAACATGCCCACAGGAGGAACTTATCGCCTGTGAAGAAAAATGAGTAAGACATATCTGATTTTGCAATTCCAAGGGTTAGGTTAAAGTTCATCGTAAATACCAAACAACATAAGTCCTTTAGCAGAAATGTGATTCTGGCCCACTTCAAAGAAGTCTCTAACTTCTACCTCTTTTCGACGAGGGATGTTGAATTTGTGAGATTTCCCAACACTCACAATTCTTTTTTGGTAGAAATTGGCCTTACCTCTAGAAAGGCCCAGGCTGCAATTGTGAATGCCTCTAGGGATCTGGAGCGACGTGGCGTAAACGTTTGCGCACCAAATCACCCATAGAAGTCAATCAGGGAAACAGCCCACCCACAAATGCCTACAAGATGGAATCCCAGGGGGTGGGATGGGCGGGGAGGTAGCGGGGTCCAAGGTAAGAAGTAAGGATCAAGATATAACCAAGCAAGAAAATGCTCAGTCCCACCTTCCTGAAATCTTGACCTAAGTTCTGCAGAGCTTGGGAGTGGGTGTTCAGCCTCTTTAGTCATAAGGAACTTTGTTTATTAAGCTGGAACACGCAGGGTTCCAGTTCTTTTAAAACCAAAATATGAGAGAACATCTTTTCTGAGAAAAATTATCTCATCTTTTTTCAGGAAATGTGGCTGGTCAACCCCATATAGATGGAAGGCTTTACAATACATTGTTTGCCGGCACTTCAAATAGTCAAAGGAAGGCCATCAGGGGGCAGGGATGTCATTTCCCCAAAATGCCAGGGGTAGCGGAAGTGACATCACATGACCCTTGACCTCTGATGACATCACAGGAAGTGACATCATTTGACGCCACCCCAAAGTGATATCGCAGGAAGCGATGGAACACCTGCTTTCACCCCTTGACAAAACAGGAAGTGGCATCACATAGCCTTGATCCTAAGTACACTACGGAAAATATGGTTACAATATCACTATAATGTGATGTACATTTCATACAAGAATGGATCGCCATATGTATCGTTAGGATTAGTGTGTATAGACCCATATTACCAAATGACTGTGAATGCATGGCCAAATGATAATGATGTGTTATAATATAGCGCTTAAGTGCTTTATATAGAACAAATATACACCCAATATCACCCATCCTGTGTTGATACTCTTTTGTCAACCTCAGAAGTAAGTTGAGGGGTTTAAGAACATACTAAATCCGTGACTCACCCCCTGAAGTGTGCCTGAAATAAACCTTTAATGAGTTTAGCAATTATTGTATAGAATTCCAGAAAGACACATCATTTGTTATTCCTATTCTTTCTTATTCAGAGTCAGTGCTGAAAGTGTTGGACGTGTGGCACCCCTGTTCTTTTTTGTTCTTCTTTTATTAAGAGGCCTGAACAAGAAAGCCATCCACTCCAGAGGTAAAGAGCCAAATGGTGCTGGCCACAGCCCAGGAGCTTGTATTAAAATAAATAAATAAATAAATAATTCAATAAAAGACACTTTTTTTCCCTTTTTTTCCAGGGGTAGCAAGAGAGACCTCAGAGGTCGCAAGGGAGACCTGAGATGTCGCAATTGCGACCTCTGGCCACCCCTTAAAGATGTCCCTGTCAGGGGGGTCTCCTAGTGGCCTTAAAAAATGTGTCATTTAAAAATTTAAACCTGATATTTAAAAACAAACTGGGAATTCAGGCTTGTAAAGTCTGCTTAAGGGATGACATGCCAGACCCTGATTTAGTAGTCATTAATGTCTATTGGAACCCTGCCTGTTCTGAAATCAAGGCCTTCCTGGCAATACTTTCCTCCATGCTGGAAAAGATTAAAATAAGAGTTTGGAGGCGGCGCTAATATTATTCTAGCGGAGGATTTGAACACTCAATGTGTGCAACTGCCAAAGGGAGATGATGGAAACAGTGGGAAGAAAATCAGTCTTAAAGGTAAAATTTGGGTGGATTTCTTGGACTCATGGGGATGCTAAGTGGTTCCATTGAGGGGGATATCCCACCTACCCCTACTTGGCATAGAGGCAAGTCATCATCGACATTAGACCATTCTCGTCTAGAGCTGCTATTCCTGGAACCGTCAATTATCCCAGCTGACAGTTATGGTCAAGAGCTATTTGATAAAAAGGGGAAAGTATGGCTCGCAAAGTATGAATAGGGAGGGAAAACAAACAGCGACCTGGAGAAGATCCCAGAGTTTATCCGGCTGGACAATTCCAGCCGGCTAGATTTGCGGAGTTTATCTGGTCCATAATGCCACCTAGCAAAACTTCAGGGGGGATAAAAAAAAAATCACACGCACAGCTTCGATGAAGAAACATGGGTAAAAAAAAGGAGCATAGGCAGAAGCTGCCAAGGTTAAAAAGCATGCAATACACCCCAGAGATCTATAGAATAGAGGTCAAGAAAATATCTCAAGAATATAAACACTGGTCGATGGACCGTAAAATGTTACGTTTGCAACAAGAACGGGAGAAGATGTTACATTTTATAAATGAAATTAACTGAAGAAACTTTTGGTCGGTCATCAGCCAATTGGAATCTCATTCGAACAGTGCATTATGTAACCTGGTATCAGAGGCAGGATGGGTAAAATATCTGACAAAAGATTTTGAGAACCTGCATGCTAACTACAGTTATTCTAGATGTCCCATGGAATTTGTCTTTTGAGGGGAAGACATCAGGGAAATAATATCTAAATCATCCGCCTATAGAGCTGCTGGGTCAAATGGCTTAACATACCAAGTTCTACAGAACAATTCGATACTCTGTGCCAGGCTCTTAAACCAGCTCTTCAAAAAGCTACTTAAGAGTAGAATGTTTCCCTCATCATGGAAGAACGCAATAGTCATCACACTTTTCAAGGGGAGGTGATTGATTACAACCAGCAGATTATCGCCCAATCACCCTCCGTGACATAGACAGCAAAGTTTTTATGAAACTTTTGCTGAGAGATCTAATAAAATGGGTGGAAGGAGTGCAGATCCTGTCTTTCCATCGAACGGGGTTCAGACGAGGGTTATCTACTGCCATGAATGGGCGGGTATTGAGCCTTGTTAGGGAACAAACCTCGGGCAAAGGATATCTCCCATTATATGGGGCATGGGTGGATCTGTTGAAAGCTGCCGACCAGGTCGACAGGGCACTCCTCTTGAATAAATTGAGGGTGTGGGGGATACTGCAGGGGCTACTGTCGATGCTGGTCGAACTACACAAGTACCCCTCGTTGAGGGCGTGTCTTGACGGCAAGGGTTATTTGTCAGAGCCCATCAAGGTGGAAAGGGGTGTCAGACAGGGATGTCTGGGGGCTCCCCTCTTTTTAACTTGTTTTTGGCAGACATGGCTGCATTTTTAGAGTTGTCCAGGGTGGCCAGTCAGTGGATCAACGGGAGAAGGATCCACTGGCTGGCCTACGCTGACGACATTGTCCTACTGGATATATCGGCAGTAGGTCTGCAGCGTTTGTTAACGAAATTAGGAGAATGTGCCAAGTTAAATGGCCTGACCATAAACCAAATGAAATCTAAGATCGTAGTCTTCAGACATGCACGGAAAAGAACAAGTTACTTACCAACTGGTAACGTTCTTTTGACTGGATGTTCCTCCAACGTATTCCTCATCTTATATGTATTCCATCCAGCTTTAGCTGCTTCGGAAAGATGTATTCCATCCAGCTTTAGCTGCTTTGGAAAAAAAAATCGGCAGAGGGCGCCCGTGCATTGATGTCGTCGAGTCGATGGTACCTCGAAGACCTCTGTCGAGGGTGACGTCATCGAGTATACCAGCAGCACGTGCGGTGCTCGTTGGCCTCAGTTCTGTTTTTCTGCCTCACTTTTGTTCTACTGTGTAGATTGTGCCGGTAGTCAGGTGTTAGCCTTACAAGAGTTGAAGTGACAATAACCCAGAAAAATCTACAGAGGGGCAGGCTGGGAGGGCGATGAGGAATACGTTGGAGGAACATCCAATCGAAAAAGAACGTTACCAGTCGGTCAGTAACTTGTTCTTCGAGTGCATTGTGTCCTCCAACGTATTCCTCATCTTAGATAGACTCCCAAAGCAGTATGGACAATTCTCTGGAGGAGAGAGTAGATTTTTGGATACCCTTAAATGGCTGAATATAGTACTGCTTTACCAAAATTCAGCTCCTTAGACTGGGAAGCATCAAGACTAAAGAATTTTGAAAAAGCATACAGCTTAGACGAAGTTGCTGCTTCACAAATGGATTTTATGGGAACGCCTCTTTGAAGGGCTATCGAAGAGGAGATGCCTCTGGTGGAATGGGCCCTTAAGCCTTCTGGTGGCTCTTTCTTTCTATAGCATTCTGAAATGCAAAGCACAATCCAACGTGATATGGTTTGTTTCAACACCGATTTACCCAATTTCCTTCCGGTGTAGCCAATGAAAAGTTGATTATCCACTCTAAGTTTGGAAAGCCTAGAAATGTAAAAGCTTAGAGCTCATCTTGGAGCCAACCTGTGCAATCTTTCCTCTTCCTTACTAGGATGAGGTGGAGGATAGAATGCGGGTAGAACACTCTTCTGATGAAAATCGGACACAACTTTAGGTAAAAATTAGGGTTTAACCCTTAATACTACTCTGTCCCTATGGAACACAGTATAGGGTGGCCCAGAGGACAGTGCCTGCAATTCGCTCACTCTTCTTGCAGATGTTAGAGCAACTAGGAAAGCAGTTTTCTATGTCAGTAATCTTAATGGACAAGTGTGCAAGGGTTTAAAAGGGGCACACATTAAGAATTTTAGAACCAGATTAAGATCCCAAATTGGTACTTGGAAAAGGTAAGGAGGAAACACATTGGTGAGTCCTTTTAAAAATTGTTCTACTAAAGGAATTTTGAAATAGGAGCATTCTTCCGACAAGAGCTTCAAGATGGAAAGCGCTGCAAGATAACCTTTAATGGTTCCAACATTTAGATCTCTATGTGCTAGGGACAAGAGGAAGGACAGTACTTCCGGGATAGAACATAGAAAAGGATCAACATTCTTTTTTCTGCACCAGTTGCAAAACTTTTTCCAACGGCAATGGTATAGAGATTTTGTTGCTGGTCTTCTTGCCGAAAGCAACACCTCCATGACGCCATCTGGAAGGTCCCAATCCTTGTATCTCAGCCTTTCAGATACCAAGCTTGAAGGTTGAGAATCTTGACCTCTGGATGAAGAACCTGACCCTCCATTTGTGAGAGAAGGTCCTCTGTCTGAGGAAGACGTATCGGGGAACAGATAGACGTGTCTAGAAGGTCCCGGTACCATGTTCTCCTGGCCCAATCGGGGGCAATTAGGATCATGTGGTTTCCGAACCGTCTCAGTCTCCTGATAATCTGAGGAATGACGGGAATCGGAGGGAACGCGTATAATAGTGGGAAGTGCCACTGTACCACTAACACGTCCCCTAGGGCTCCTCTCAGGGGAAATTCCCTTAAGCAATACCTTTCACACTTCTGGTTGATTCCGGTCGCAAATAGGTCTACTTGAGGGGTTCCCCAAAGGGCAAAGATCTCATGAATGACTTCCTGAGCCAGTTCCCACTCGTGGGACACCGTGCTCTGCCTGCTCAGAGCATCCGCCGTCATATTCCCCTCCTCGGCTAGATGTACTGCCATTAAGCAGATCCCTTCTTGAATTGCCCAATACCAGAGCTGCATTGCCTCTCTGCACAAAGGTAGTGACCCTACACCTCATCTTTTGTTTAGCTAATGCATGGCCACTGTGTTGTCCGTCATTATCAAGACATTTTTTTCCTCTGGCGCTAGTCTGATTGCTCTCAGCTCTAAAAGGTTGATGTGTAGTTTGGACTCCGATGGAGACCAGCGACCGCTGATTGTCAGATCGTTGGCATGAGCTCCCCACCCCATGAGTGAGGCGTCCGTCACTAATGTAATCTCCGGCCATGGTTGCCAAACCTGTTCTCCTTTTAGGATATTCTCTGTGCAAGTCCACCACAGAAGATCTTGCTGAACCTTGTTCGGAATCTGAAGAAAATCCGTCATTTGACCTGAGAACTGCGACCTTGAGTCTTTATTGAGTCTTTAGACCCCATTGAAGGGATCTCATCCTCAGGCGTGCCTCTGGCACTAGGAAGATGCAGGATGCCATGAGGCCAAGTAACCTTAAGAAGTCGTAGGCATGGAGATTTTGTGCATTTTGGAATTTGGAAACCATCTGAAGAATGACTTGAGCCCTCGACTTGGGAGGAAACTCTTTCCCAAGGATGTGTCTAATACAGCTCCTATGTACTAGAGCTTTTGGGAAGGTAAGGGAGAAGCCCAGTTTGTGGAGGAAATGGCAGGTGACTTTCAGATGATCCAGTGCTTGTTCGGCAGAACGTGCCCTGATCAACCAATCATCCAGGTAGGGATAGACGTGAATCCTCCCTCTCCTGAGGTGCGCTGCCACCACTACCATTAATTTGGTGAAAACCCTTGGGGCGGAGATCAATCCGAATGGCAGGACTCGAAACTGATAGTGTGAGTCGCCAACTATGAACCTCAGGTATTTTCTGTGCTTGAGATGAATTGGCACATGAAAATAAGCCTCCTGGAGGTCCAATGACACCAACCAATCCTGAAGTTGCAGGGCCTGAAGGATCTGAGAAAGAGTAACCATCTTGAACTTGTCCTTTCTGAGGAGCTTGTTGAAGCCTCTTAAGTCCAAGATGGGTCTCAGTCCTCCGTCCTTTTTGGGGATCAAAAAATAAGGGGAGTACCATCCCTTGTTTTTCTCCGCTACAGGTACTGGTTCTATACCACCTTTCTCCAGCAGGGATGGAACTTCCTTGTGCAGGAGCGGGTCTGAAAACTTCAAAAGGTGTCTCCCTGGTGGATTACTTTGAGGTTGCGTTAGAAAAGGAAGGCAGTAACCTTTGGCTATTATTTCTAGAGCCCAAACATCTGAAGTAATGGCTCGCCATTCTTGCAGATGCTGTGACAGCCTGCCTCCCACTGGTGTCTTGTGATGCAAGTCCTGAAAGCGGTTTTGTGGCGGCTGCTGCAGGGGCTGATGGCAAAGAAGCTGCAGCTGGAGTTGGCTTTGCACCTTTCCTCGTCCACCGCGAGTGGCCTTTTTCTGGCTCCTTTGACTGGCCATTACTCTCGCCTTTCCATATGAGGAGTAGTAATGATAGGATCGTCCCCTACAACATTGTCCTGGTGCACGAAAAGGCTGAGGTTGCCTAATAGCAGCTCCTAAAGACTTGGCATCTGCTTTTGAAGTCTGCAACCTCTCAAGGCTCTTATCAGCCTTGCTGCCAAAAAGGTGAGACTCGTCAAAGGGCATGTTCAGAAGATGGTTCTGTAAGTCTGGTGTGAAACCCGACTTCCGTAACCATGCAAATCTGCGTATTACCGTTCTAGTACCCATGGACCTGCTCACACTATCTGCAGTGTCCAATCCAGATTGAAGGGATTCCTGCATGACCTCCTTTCCATCTCTAACAATGGCTAGGAATCCTTCCATTTCGTCCCCTTCTGGTATGTGCTCCGCCGCCATTGCAATGCACTCCCACAGAGTGTACGAAAACTTTGCCAAGGCACATGTGGAGTTAGCTGATTTTAACGCCATACTCCCAGCTGAAAATACCTTGCGTGCCCAGCCATCCACACACTTGTCGTCCCTGTCCGGAGAGATAGAAGGGTACGCCATTTTATTTGAAGCTGTGACTGTTGGACACCCATGTGTGCCTAACATCATTATTGGGTGGCGTGCGGCTGCTCTGCTCCTAACGGAGACGGACATAAGGCACCCAAATGTTAGGAAATATTTCATAGTTGTATGTAATTTTCCCTCCATGTGTCAACCCCCAATCTTTTTGCTGCTGTTTAGACACCATTGACTAACTTTGCCAGAGAAGCACAGCCTTCAGCTGCACTCCTATGGGCTTTCGCTCACTTTTTAAGGGGAAACTGACATGCCCTTAAGACAGTCAGTACTGGTATCCTTTCCTCATATTGCACCTTTGTGCAACATGTAACAAGTGTGCAATGTATCTTACGATACAGCACACTTGGGTCTATAGTTATTTCCAAAGGCCCTAGATACTCTCGCTGGACTTTTTATGAACTGTGCAGATGTGTCATGGACAGGACTGGTGGCAGCTATCTTTTCGCATTATTTGTAACCCGTTCCTGCCAGGTAAACGGAGTTAACCGGGTTTGGCACAAATAAGTGGCTTGGCTCCAAAATGGCCATGCCACGAGGTTCTTTGTCCTGTCCTTTGGCCATCTTGCCCCTTCACCTTCCACAGGTCAAGCCAACCCGGGTCAGTCCTTATTTGGTCATGCACTTTTCCCGCGAATCCCAATGCTTTTGCGGGCTTCTGCATGCCTTGCATGTGTGCCTCCAGGATGTGGGATGGAATGTCTGATTCCAGTACACATCCTGGGGGCCAGAGAGTCTGGAGTGTCATGAATGTCTGGGACCACAGTGGTCCGTGATTGGTCCATGTATGGAGTGTGTGTTTGTGAGCAGATCTCCCATTGGGTCCTCTCCGTTTTTGCACGAAGGGAACTTTGGATAAAAGGAGGCTGAAAACACCACTATCATGTTGATCTCCTGAATTCTCACTGAACAAAGGATAGAATCCAAGTATCCTGCAACTACGAGGAACCGCTGGTGACCCACTGGAAGGTTTGGCACCCTGAGCACGCTGTCGTCCCGTGGTACCCCTCTGTATCTGGTCGTCCTAGAAGGTCCGCAAAGATTCTTTGACCCATTGGAATAGTGAGACCAACTATTCTCGCCACCTTCATCGAACTCTGCAAGTAAGCTTTCTCGGAAGTGTCCCTGGGCCAACCAGTGGACTGACCAGCTTACCCAGTTGCTTTGCTCTGTCACCGCCGCTGTTTCGAGGAGGCCCTCAAAACTTGGTATACTGCTAGCTCTGTGTCTACGGCATCCTCACACCAAATTTCGTACACTTGGCATTCCCAGATCTGAAGTGAGACGAGTGCGCCTTGACCAGAGTTAGCGTGGTTACTATGTTGCCCTGCCGCGGCAACTTCCTTTGCAAGTCTGTTGCATTTCGGACCATCTTGCCTCTGAAGCCTGCTGCAGTGAAACTGGGTCATTTCATCCACCCGGAGCGGAGAAATCGTCACTGTCCCGTTTGGGAATCATTGCTGTATCTCAGGAACTAAAAGGTACCGAGACGTACTTTTTGCCGCTTTCGAACCTGCAAGTGAAGTGGACTGACCTGTCAAAGTTTGAGCCCACTTGTGTCGGGGAACGGTGAGTACTCAACACCCTAACCGGTGGCCACTATCGCAAAGGCCCATTTTAATGCACAAGTGGCCCCTGAGGGCCCCTCTCCTTTCCACGGCTATTGAGAAATAGCGACTCCATCCTGCACTCTTAAACTGCCTCTGCCTTCAAGTGGAGGTCCTCCTTAAATAGAGGGAACTTGTTCTGCATTGCCTCATCCACCTTCCCGAGCTGCTAGAGACCCTTGAAGAGACCCTATTCCACCCATTGGCACAAGCGCGGGCTGTTAGGGAGAATTCTCATTTATGGCTAATTTCCCTCACCTAGTGTGTCCCCCAGCAGCTTAGCTGGACTTCTGTAGTTTATTTCTTTCCACTTGGTGAGAGTGAGAGCTTTTCCCCCACTCTTACCTATGTTTTGCCATGTGTATTTCTCTGTTTTGGTGATTGTGGACTCTGAAGTACACCACTTCAGTAGCCCCCTTCTTTTTGTGTTTCACACAGCACCTTCAGTGCCGTGGAACAGGGTTGTCTTTGAGACTTCCCCCGACTCCATTTCTAAGGCGACTAACGTCCCCCAGAAAAGGGTAAAGTTACCATTAACTTTACTTAGTCAATCTACCACAGATCCAGTACACCCCATCTTCCATAGAGTATTGGAAAGGGTTAATTTGTATCCCTGGCTGGTGGCAGTGGTATCTACCCTAACTTTTCTACCACGATTATATTAGATAAACGTGGTACTGTTCTTGGCTATTATAGTAGCCTCGAACATAAACCCGCCTGACCAAATCGTCTTTCTTTTGGCTCCGGCTGGGTTTATTCGCCATTTCATTTTGTTAAAGTCCTTCTTGTATTTTACTTTGCACGGCAAACTAGGTTTGCCTTCTTTGTTCACTGTCTTTTGGCGGGCTTCTGCTCAGAAGCCCTCCTCAAGGCGCCTGGGTGTTTAGGTGGGCTGAATGTGAGGGAGGGGTGTAGTCACCCCCTTCACAGGGTATCTCTCGAAACCCAAGTCGCACTTTGTCATGATTGGCCAGGGTAGTTGTCCGGGCTGGACAACCCCCCTGCTTGGTGATTGACAGCCAGGCTCTGTGAATGGGGGTTTTTCGCATAAAAGGCAGGTCTCTTGGGCTAGAAGTCAGAGAGTCGCCACTGGAACTACAAGGAACCGAAGAGAAGCAGAGAGAACAACGGCTGCTGCAACTACCCCGTCCCGGTGAAGCCCTGCTGCAGTCCTGAGCTATCTTCCCTTCAACGACTTAGAGAAGATCCAGTCCAGAGCCTTCTTCCCTTGAGCTTGGTGGGGATAACCAGCTCATCTTCCACAGCCAGAGGATCCTATTTCTTGGTGCAAAATCGCTGCACGCTGGTGTAGTGGTCCGGATAGCCATATGAAGAGCCAATCCTGTTTTTAAGGAGCACACCTTTTATTCCTCGTCACTGCTGCTGGCTTCATCCCTGTGTGGTGCAGACCCCCTTCAGACATCCTCCTTCACAACAAATCTCCAGGAATCGTGGGTCTGCTGGAAAACAACAGGAACAACTGCCATGGCACCAGCTGCTGGCTGAATCCCTTTTCTTCATTTCCAAGGCTTGCCCTTGTCTTCCCTCCTTCTTATAACTTTTGCTTCCGAACATTGACAATATCGAAGTACTTTTGGCTACGGTGAATCATGCACTGTCAGACTGTGTGATCTTCTGCAACAGACCCCGGTGTCATTCGACCCTGGCTCCGGCCCTTTGACTTTTGAACTCCTGTCTCTGAGTGTTTCTCGATTCTGTCTGCCTAACCAAAATATTGCCTGTGATTTTTGCCTCCAACTCCCTCTGGGTATCTCAGGTGCTAAGTGTGTTTTTGCCCTGGCAGCATTTCATGTCACGGATACACGTTTATTTAGTAGACCGAACTGCCAAAAAGTGATTGCAATCCTATTTGCGGTAACGTGTTTTGTTCGTAACACCGGTTCATTCAAACAAATGGTACTTACCTTGAGACTTACTGTGCAAAGTGAATTGGTTAGTTGTAGTATATTTAACGTGTGGTTTTTATTTAAGTTTAATAGAAGTGTTGTGTTTATAACAAATGGTTTAAAAATAAATGTACTTATATTTTTCTACCTGAAACCTTGAGTTAGTGTTTGCTTGAGTCACAGTAATTGTGGTCCCTTTGTGTAGTCTCTGCTACTGCTCATATACTCTTCAGATAAGCCTGGCTGCTCCGCCACTGCTACCACTCTGACATAGTAGTACAGGCTTGTACCAAAGGTAAAACTTGTATTGCCACCTGTAGTCTTAATTGTGTGTAGTGGTCCCTAAGAGCACTGCACAGGATTCTGCCTAACACGGGCATGTACTATTCAGCACAAGGCTCCTCCCTTCATAGGGCTTGGACTGCCTCTTAGTTAGGTGTAGTGTCGATGTCGAACTGGGCTTAAGGACAAACTGCACTGTGTGTTTCCTTCCCATCTAGGTTGTCGACATATTTTGTGCATTTCCCCCCTTAGATCCCAATGGTCTTGTATATATATTGTATTGATTGTGATGTGTTGGTTTATCTAGTGATACTGTGATTCTTTTGCTATGGTCTATGTTACAAAAGGCCTTGCAATAAATGTGTATATATTTTTGATATAACACCTGTCTGGAGTAATTTGTAAGTGTCCTTGCTCTGTGTGCTCATTGAGGTCTTTCATTCACCCTCACCCTTCCTGATACTTAGTCTTGACTGCCTGCCATAGCTACCCTGATTGGTCTGGCTTGTCCAGAGGTTACCCTGTTCCAAGAAACTAGGCTGCCCTTCTGAACCTCTGACCCACCAGGTCAGAGTTCAGAAATCCATCTTAACACCGAAAATAACACACCCCCAACTACACTGGGGCTGCGATCCGGCGTTTGCGAGGAGTCACCCAGAACGTGGAGCGGTCAGGCCCTGCTGTACCCCACGAACAAAGGACACTGGTGGACTGCTGCCTCCCCAGGTGGATAGAGAATTCACAACACGATCCAGACGCTCTGGCGAGTGTGGGCAGCGCATTACCTGGGGACCATGCAGTAACACAAGGAAATCCGATCCCCTAAAGATGATGCCGGACTGCAGGTGAAATCCAACAGACATCAACAGCAGCCCGATTCCTGCATTCATCACGTACGGTGAGTGAACGCTCTCTGCCCCCCACCCGACGATAAACAATAAAGGGTGCAGTAGCGCTAACGACCCCCCGCAAGGGCTACTGCCTCGTTAGGCACCATTTTGCATTGTGCTACGCGGCCGGGGAGGGATCCACATGGACACACAGACCCACGCAGAATACTGTGACATTGGGTGCCACAAGCCCACAAACTCGCAAAAGACCCTCTGATATTAGAGGTGCTGCACTAGATTAACCAGCGAGGTCACCTGGGAGAAGGGGAAACGCGCGCTGAGATGCGCATGAACTCGAGCTAAAACACACACTACGTCCCTTGAACATCGCCACGAACATAGCGGGACGACTGGCAGAGCCCCCGAAAGTCACTGTCTCGTAAGGCAGCAACCCCAAGAGGCATCAAACATGCACTGAGGCAGCACACGCCTCCCTCAATTGAATGGAGCCCCCCCTTCTCAGATGGTATCGCATTGAGGCTGTCGGCTCACAAAAGAATACTGAAACAACACTGCCAGGAAGATCCCACCCGACCCGCCCGAAGGGACACAGCAATAAAAGGCACGGAAGATAATTCCCCAGCCCTAGAAGGCCCCGGACAAATCCAGGGCACGCAGAACAGTGCACACCTGCAGCAAACCCAAGGAAAGAGAAAACAGACCACAAGGCACAACAAACATTATAAAAATGGTTGTGTAAACTCCTGGAATCATTCTGAAGCCTCAGACCCACAGACCCATAATAAAACTGACGCATTAAATCCCTGAGGCATCTACAGAGCACTGTGGGGCCTCACGAAAGGAAGGCACAAATACAGTACAGAAGGAAGAAGACAAACACTACAGGCGATGTCAATCTCCCTACACAGAGCAGAGGTCAATAAAAAATGCCCAACCTCTAGTACTAGGAAAACCCACCGCAATATGCCTCTAGTTGCATGACAAGGGGACATCGTCTAAAGAAGGGAGCAGAGGGTTGGGCCCCCGAAATCGGGGTGTGTGCCCTCCTCTAAAACAAGTGACATCTTTGACCTTTGCACCTCTTGTGGACCGTACACGCTGACCACTAACGGAAACACTTTGAAGAGAATCCAGAGAGTCTGTGATCCCGCTCTAAAGACTCCAAAAAGCAGGTCTCCCGAACCTAGTTGGTCTGACCCTGTTGGGGATCAGAGGAGCCGTCCCCCATCTCCTCGAAGGACAGAAACCTTCATTCAGCAGAAAACAAGCCCATAACCCCCCTCGCGACATACGAGTAGTGAAGGAGCAAGAGAAAGGTAAAGACCCCATCCCCGATCAGCGAGCTGGAACCAGAAATCTTTTAAGTTGAAGTAAGCCACAGGATATACCACCCCCCACGCACCTGCAACTGATCAACAGATCTATGAACATAAAACAAAAGCTGGCAGTGTATCACTTCCTCCCACACCTCACTGACCCCAACCCCCTCAACACAACAAAATGGCAACATCTTAGGTAGAGGCAGCCGCAACCAAAGGAGATGTAGCAGCTCTACTAAATTAAATTAAGAGCATGAGGGCGGATATCGGAGGTAAAGTCAATAAAATTACACAAAGAATCGACAAGATGGAAGAAAGGTTGGAGGAGGTTGAACACAACCAAACCTCACTGGGAACGTTTGAATTCCAAATAGATGTAAGGATCTCTGAGATAGAAGCAAGAGAGGAAGAATACCGTCTGAAGATGGTCGACTTAGAAAATCGAGAAAGGCGAAATAACATATGCCTCTTTGGTATCCCAGACAAAGAAGGAGAAATGGAACGAGATCTCAAGAACACCCTCCATGCGATTATGAAAATCCTGTTTGTAAACAACTCCATCGACAAGCCCAAAATCGACCAGATACATAGAGCCGGAGGAGCAGCAAGCAGCCCGAGGACTGTGTTAGCACGATTCCATAACTATGCAGATAAGGCGAGGGTCCTTGAGAGAGACATTCGTGCCCCACCATTCCTTCTTGACACAGAGAGGATATCAATATTTCAAGACTTATCATCATTGACACTCGCCATGAGAAGACTGTGTATGCCACTCACCAAATGGCTGAAAAGAAGGGAGTTCGATACTGGTGGGGCTCCCCTTTCTCACTCACGTTTGAGTGGAAGGGGCCAACAATGAGAGTGCGAACGAAGAAAGACATCCAAACCTGCACAGCTGACCTGCTGGGACATCAAGAAAATGAGGAGATTGAGGGTGGACGACAAAATGAAGACAGACAGTGGCGCATAAAGGGGCTGAGACACGGACGAGTGCGGGGATCCAGGAAAGTCAGAAGGATGAATGACTCCCCTCGCGCAGAGCATTAATGGTAACAACATTGCGCTAGTAGATCCTCAGGAAAGAAAACGTGAATCATAGGTTGCCCCAGGATAACCAACAGAGAATCATACATCAGCTGGCGGATGCTTGCGGTAACAAAAAGGACCAGGGAACTTCCAGCTGACAGAAGAAATACAAGACGGCACTGTTAACCCCCTGGGCAGCCATGAGGGAGACACAAACTGTCTGGAAAGTGATGGGAACAACCAAAATGGCGCATCAAGGGCCCGAGGAGACAGCGCATCCTGGGCTCCAGTAAGTTCAGTGGGATGAATGCATCTCCAGGAGCAGAGGGGGTGACATTGCAGTGGATTTATGTCCTACCTTGCATATTTCTGGTTTGTGCGCAAGTAACTGGCAGAAGAGGCTAAAGGCACCTACCCAATTTTGACAGTACAAACACGCTCAGGCATGATCTTGAGGGACAATGTTCTTTTTGTATAGATGCAGTGACTCAAGAGGGGGAGTAGGGGGGAAATGGGTGCTCAGTGGTTTAACGATTCAATTGCACAAGGACCCAGGTGGGTCTGGTTCTTACTGGTGGTCCGATTCTAGCAGGGAGATGTTATCCAAGCTGGTGCGGACGCCATCAGGGGTTCAGGGAGGGGAGAGGGTCGACATGTAGTGTTGAGCAAATATGTGACTAGGGGTCTTTGTGACTATGCAAAAGAAGCAGGATTTGGTGAAGTCCATTAGGGACATGGATCAAGCCTCTGATAGGTCATGGCAGTAACTTCTAATGTGTCAGCGGGTGCTATCAATAGACTCTGCACACTGTACGTAAAGGGGCGCAATTCCCCTACTAAGAGGTTGATGGTGCACAGAGAATTCCGGAGATCTGCAATTGATATACTCTTCCTGCAGCAGACCAAGTATGCTCGAGGAGAGGAACGCAAGGTGATACAACTCAGAGAGGGATCCGAATTTTGGGGGTCGAGCCCATTGAAGAAAGCAGGAGTGGGCATACTGGCTAAGAGGGGGATGGAGCTCAGGGTGTCGAACGGTATGGTCGGATGTTGAAGGAAGGGCTCTGATGTTGGTGGGGAATGTGAGGGGCATGAAGGTCACGTAAGCCACGTTATATGCACCCAATGTGAGACAAGCTCGCTTTCTTCAGCACACAATATTCAAAAAAATGTAAGAGGCCGAAGGGCATGTAATAATGGGAGGGGATTTTAACCTCTGGCCGGACGCTAGAAGATAGGCAAACAGCGGTCCCCGACATCTCGGAACCATCAGATGCCGGGAGAACGGCGGTAGCAGAGATGATGCAGACATATGGACCGAGGGACATATGGAGAGTACAACACCAGGACACCTTGGGCTTCACCTTTTTCTCTGCACCCCAGAGTACATACACAAGAATTGAATACATATATATTTCCGAGGATTTAGAAACTGTCACGGCCTGCACTGAAATTGAGCCAATCGCCAGGTCGGATCATGACATGGTCTCGACAGGGGTGGATCTGGGAGCCTTACCGAAGAGGGGGAATAAGTGGCGCTGCAATGAGTCTCTATAGAAAGACCCGGTCTTCCGAGCTGAAATGGTAACTGAAATAGAAGAATATCTCAAAGTTAATGACACAGGGGAGATCGCGGCAAAGCGGGGAAAGCATTGGGTTCTGATCAGTGAGGGGGCCAATAAGAAGTGGGAGAGGACTCTGGTTGAGAACAAATTGAGGGGAGAAATCGCTCCTTTAGACTGGGAAGTTCGGACGGTTGCGGAGGCAAGGGCAGAGAAGATTATCTTATCCAGGCAGAAACGCAATAAGCTTTGCCTTCTCGAAGAAACACAAGTTGTAAGAAAACTTCATATAATTAAACAAAAGTTTTATGAGAAAGGCGACAAGGCCGATGCGTTACTAGCGGACAGACTGCATGGGCAAAGGGAAGAAAGATGAGTCGCAACCATTGATGAAGGGGAGAGAGACACCCAGGCCCCACATGGGGGAGGGATCCCAGAGGCATTTGCCCGGTTTTACCATCACTTATATAAATCTGAAACGGACCAGGATAGGACAGTTATAGATGACTAGCTGGCTGGAATGCAAATGCCTGCACTGACTAATACCGAGGAGGACATGATGGACACCACAATTACAGCAGAAGAGATTGAAAGTGCAGTCCGGCGGTTATTACTAGGGAAGGCTCCTGGGAATGATGGCTATACCGCAGGCTTTTACAAAACCTTTTTATCCCCTATGCTCCCCTTTTTGGTTAAATTGTTTAATGATATATTGGAGACAGGAGTAGCACCGGACTCCTTTTCGGAAGCATTGATCTCGGTCATCCCTAAGGAAGGAAGAGATCCCAAATGTTGTGGCTCATACCGCCAAATATCACTGCTCAATGTAGATGCAAAGATCTACATGAGAATCCTAGCTGCTCGTTTGTAGACGTACATGCCTCGCCTCATACACGCAGATCAGGTGGGATTCATATTAGGAAGGGAGGGATCTGACACTATGCGTAAAACCCTACACCTGATACATGAATCCAAAACAATGGTCGGAGACCCTGCACTCTGTCTATTGATGTGGAAAAGGCATTTGACAGGGTAGAGTGGGGATTTCTAGAGGCGGCACTGACTAAGGTACGACTGGGAGAGAGATTCAGAAGAGGAGTAAAAGCAGTGTACACATCCCCTAAGGCCTCGGTATCTGTGAACTGTGACTACTCGGGGTGGTTTCCACTGGGCAGAGGGACCAGGCAAGGATGCCCTCTGTCTGCCATTTTGATTTCTCTCTCTCGCTCGAACCCCTAGCAATAGAAATCAGGGCCCATCCACAGGTTGAAGGGATGTCGGTGGGGGGGGATACAAAATTGCCCTGTATGCCGACGATATGCTTTTGCACGTCACTAATCCGCTCAAATCAATCCCCAGAGCAATACAGTTGAATGAACACTATGGACTACTCTCAGGCTTAAAAATTAACAAAAACAAATCCGTTTTGTTCCCCTTACGGGAACTCACACAGGAGGACAGGGAGAGGTATGCAGCCCTGGGACTTATAGTAGGTGATACCACTTTAAAATATTTGGGGATAAACGTGGCGCGACAATTAGACAACCTATACGAGGCAAACTTCCCCCGCCTAGTTGAGAAGTTCCGGATCGATCTGTTGAAGTGGCAGAAACGTACAATCTCATGGATAGGGAGAATAAACGCAATCAAGATGGTGTGTCTCCCACTGTTTTTATACCCCTTCCAGATGCTACCGATAAAGATGCCCAAAACATTCTTGGGTGAAGTAAAGAAAGCTATATTAATATTCCGTGGCAGGGGAAAAAAACGAGAATCTCATATGAGATGTTGATACTGCCCAAGGAAAAAGGAGGGGTGGGCCTACCTGATCTCGAAAGTTATTATGTAGCCGCTCAACTGAGGGTTTTAATTCCACACTTGAGGAACCACCCACATTTACAGTGGGTAAACCTGGACAATCATAGTTTCCCTCCGGTCACCCTTTCGGAATGACTCTGGGTCCCGAAAGACAAATTAACGCAGAGGATAGGGAGGCATCCGATTTTGGGTACAATTTGGGCGAGTTGGAGGGAGGGCAAGGACATGCGAGGTATCACAACATGGCCGTCTCCATTGAGCCACATATGGGCTTCGGTTGTCCCAGAGCAAATCCCGGATCATGGGTGGTTTCAGAATCGGTTTGATACAGGGCTTGAAAGGGTTGGACAACTCTGGAAGGATGCCAAGTTTATTGCAATTACAGACCTCGAGGAGGGATTGGATATAGGGAAACTATCAGTATTCCACTTCCTCCGGTTAAAAGGTGTACTGACGAGAGAAGCATGGAAGGAGAAAATACAGAGAGAGCTTACTCCCTTTGAGAAACTACTCAACACCCTTATTGGGAACAAAGGTTTGATCTCAGTCATATATAAAACTCTAATAGACAGCCGAGGGGGCTCCTCAACTAGACTCAGACAAAGATGGGAAACAGATATACACATGGAAATAGACCCTTTCCTATAGTCCAAGCTATTTAGGAACTCCTTTAAAGTTTCTATTGCGTCTCAGTATAAATTGCACACTGTCAAACTCCTCCATAGATGGCAATATGATCCCCATAGGCAATCTAAAATGTTTCAGACAACGAGCCCCCTATGCTGGCGTCAATGTGGTCGGGTGGCAATTTACTGGCACATGTGCTAGGAATGCCCGAAGGTGAGAATGTTCTGGGATGAAGTGCTTGGGTGGATTAAAGATGTGAAAGGAATTTGATACGAGGTGGCACCTGTTCTGGTTCTGTTCGGGTTGGAGAAGGTGGAAGATAGATATGTAAAAGCTGCGGGGCTTGCTAGCCCTATGCTGTTAGCAGCCCAAGCATGTCTTGTTATGAGGTCTAAAGCAGAAGTTACACCTAGCAAGAAGAAGTGGGAGAATGTGATCATCAATATTTGTATCATGGAAAGAATTATGGTGGGTCTTCATGGGAAATTGACAAATACATTACCAGTCCCTGACCCTGACATCTAGAGGGTAGCTCTGCAAGGAGTCACCTATCGTCTGAGAATTTGGGATTGAAATCAATGAGATGTTGGAAAGCAATCTAACAATGTACCGGAATGGGGAATTGAATAGCACTTGTTGACCCTGATTGCTTGCTGCCAATTAACCTTCAGTATGACATAGAACACAAATCTGAATATGTACGATGATATTTGTGATTATAGACCTGTTAAGAGATTTTCTGAGACTACAACACTGTTTGTGGGGGGAGGTGGGTGGGGAGAAAATGATCTGTTCTGGGAACAAGGGGTTTAGAGTTTGAGAGACGAAAGGGGTATCACCTTTCTGCATCCTGTTGAACCGTTATTTGCTCCATAACACCTATTTGGTATTGTATGTGTTCTTTTGAAAATGTCATAAAATCAAATTACATTTTTTTTTTGTATTTAAGAACCATCGTTGTATGCTATGAATGAAATGCCCAATCCACTAGGCCAATAACATTTCTGACCGAACTACCCCTCTAGCTATGAGACAACCGCCAGCGTATAATATATGTAGATGTGACAAATCTCAAGATGTTGTCACTTCCCCCTGAGGTAGCGCCCCTTTCCATGAGGCCAGGGTGGTGAGGCCGCTACCCAATAATCCCCTGGGAGGGGTTGGTACTCAGCGGGAGTCCTCTCCTCTGGGCACAGGGGAAAACAACTCGGGAGAATGTAGTATACCCACTGTCAACGCATTCCCTATACTCCCTTACATTCCTTAGACCCCTCGTCCAACAGAGATCATTATGGAGATAATAGATCCATGTATTTCTGTAACATCTGTGAGGTTAACCTAACCAAAGTACTGGGACGAAGAAGATCATTGAGAGCCTTGAGGGTTTGCCTGACCAAAGTACTCGGCCCTACAGGAGGTATAAGGACTGACCTGACAGCCACTACTGCAGGTGTATGCGTTCCACCAGGGTGGAACCTGCATACCAAAAGGGAAACCAAAGAAGGACTTGGTGTCTGCAGCCCAAAACCACCCCGGGAGTTTGTTACCGCATCCAGAGAAGAGCAAGGCAGAGCAGTGGACGGATGTCCTGCAGAGGCAGAGCATGAAGCAACCTCCCTGCAAGATCTGAAGAACTGTGTGGTGGCGTGACTGTGAGACGTAGACCGCAGACCCAAGCAGCTGACGAGCGAAGGGAGAAGAAACGCTTGTGCTGCCGCAAGGACGCCTGATCCCAGGAAGAATTAGAGAGCTACTCAATTCCAACAGTGGGTACAGAGAAGTTTGGGAGGACCAGTAGGATGTGCGACAGGCAGCCAAGTGGGTCTGCATCAGAGGAACACTTCTTCAGCCCAGTGGCCAAATGAAAACCACTGACCAAGCAGAGAGTGAAAGACGCAGGGGTCGGGGGCCCCCATCAAGGAGCGAAGCATCTTCCTCGTATCAGTACTTGGAGAGAGACTAAGAGAGACTAAGAGAGACTAAGTCAGGTGAGCTGAACCAGAGAGTGAGAGACAGAGGGTTCCACATCATGGAGCAATGCATCTTCCTTGTATCAGTACTTGAGTACTTGGTGAGAAAGTAAGTCTAGTGAGCTGACCCAGAGAGTGAGACTCACATCAAGGAACAAGACATGTTCCTTTTATCAGTACTTGGCGAGAGTGTAAGAGAAAGAGCTGAACCAAAGAGCGAGAGAAACAAGGGTCTAGGACCCAAACCAGTAAGTGAGGGACCTTACTCAGTGTCATACTTGGCAGGAGAGGGAACCAAGTGAACCCAAATGAACAGAGATAGAAGCCAGGGTCAGGGGACCTTTCTAACATTTGAGAACCTGTATTTGAAGCTGCATGAGACGTAGACCAGTGAAAGGGAGTAATTCCCCCTCCTGGTACTGAACTATGAAACTAAACTAAGAGAAAGACCAGGTTAAAGGAGTCTCTCCCCCCACCCCCGGTGATCTTGAACCGTCCTAACAAGGGTGAAGGGAGCCATTCTCCTGGTAACCAAGACCCCTTGTTGTGTGCAACTGTCAAGCCTTAGAGAAAGCCAAGACAAGGAGAGATTCCTCCTGATGTTGTGAACTGAGAAATAAGCCTGAGAAAAGGTCAGGAAAAGGGAGACATTCCCCCTGGTGTTGTAGACTGTGAAATACATATGAGAGAAGGAGAGGGCAGGGGAGGCATTCCCCAGGTGTAGTGAAGTGTGAGAAAAGACATGGGAAAGGGAGTAATTCCCAATGGTTGTGTGGAACTGTCAAGACAAATAGGGGAAGGGAGGCATTTTCTTCTTTTTTTTCTCTTTTTCTTTTTTTTGTGCGTTTATAAGGTGCTTATGCAACAAGTAAATTGTGTTTCAAAGCACACACAGAGCAACAGGGAGGGAACATGGGATTGAAAATCAAAAAACAATGAAAGATGGAGGCGTACCTACTAGGCCTTGTGAGCATTCAGGATGTTCAAGTGCAGAGAGAGGGAGAGAGAGAAGGGTTGAAGGGTGGGGGGATATGTTCAAGGTGTACCAAGAGGGAAGTGCTAGGGAGTGAGCAGCTGTAAATCTAGGTGAGTGGTTAGCTGCCTATAGATAATTAAGTGCAAGCCTGTGGTGGTATAGGCCAGTGGGGGCCAAGTTAAGTGCTGGGAGTGTACAGGAGCTGAAGGCAATTGGGTATGGGAGGCCAGGGCTCCATCTGACACATAAGGGCCCTTGTCACCAATCTCAGAAACTGTGGTGTTTTAGCAGAGGAGTGATGAAGGGAAGGAGGAGGTGAAAAGGAAAGTCTTGAGGAGATCCGACTCAAGACAAAGAAGAAGGGGGAGGCTGTTGCATAGGAGGGAGCCTGCTGAGGAAAGAGATCGGCCACCAGCCTGCTGTTTAGCGAAGCGTTTGACACAAGAGAGAGCTGGAGCCGGAGGAACATAAAGATCTGGAGGGAAAGTACATAGTGAGAGCAAGTTGTAGATAGCATGGTCCCTGGCTCCAGACAGTCTTATGGATGATGTGTTTCCCTGCAGTAACTGTATGCCCACATCTCAGCACCATACAACAGCAAGGGAAGTAATTTAGTTCTATATAACATCTTTATGATCTCAGAGGAGAAACCATCCTGCGTGCCCACACATTTATTGAGAGTTCCCAGTGACTGTAAAAACGTATTGCCCTACGTTCTTTTCAATTTAATTTGTTGTCAATACCACCCCTAAGTAGTTGTATGACGGAAGTGTTTCAATTTTTTTAATTTCTTTTTATTATTGTTCTTACTTTATGAAAAACCTTTACAAACAATATTCATAAAATTAGTTCATTATCCCTTACGTGAAAAACATAAAATAATTAAAAAAAGATGGTAATTAAACAATTACATACAAAATTTCATTAGTATTAAATATAATTATATACAATTTTAAAAGATGTTTACAAGGAAAAGGTTAAAAAAAAATCTTTTGCATTTCATGATGTTCACACTCCTGGTCATGAAGGAAGGGGGGGAAACAAATCAGTTACCAAAAGTGACACTTTCGTCATATTAAACGTAATAAATCCATTTAGGACAGAAAAGCATCCTAAACCATTTTTAGAATGTCATATTACTATCAAAAAGACTAGTAACCACAACAGAGTAGGAGATAACACTCTCATCATGTTAAACACCATTAGTCCCTTTCGGTCATGAGGCTAACATATTACGATTTATAAATTTCACATTGCTGTTCAAAATGACCATTGAACCAAAACAAAGCAAATATCAGTGGTCTGGGTGATCCTTCCATCAGTCTGTTCCAAAGAAAACGCCAAGCAGTCTTCAAAAGGCTGATTGACCAACCTAAGAAACAGATTAGATCTAATATTTTGAAAGTGAATACTTTCTAGAATTATATGTTTCAAGGATTCAGTTTTGGCATCATAACCTGGAAATCTTCCCTTAGTTATCCCTCTTACTGATGAAGAATTGGACCATTGAGATGTGCGTTCACGAGTGTGTAACTGATTCAATTTAAATCTTAAATACATATACCGAACATTTTTACAAGGAAAGAAAATATTATACTGTCGGTAAGGTATCCTTTTTTGTGTATGGTTAGCATAGTCGGAATAAGTGTTATAGTTGGAAAGAGCCTCAATGATTTGAATCCAGTCTTTTTCATAGAGTTATTTTTCACATGGGCTGGGCAGATGACTATAACTTCATTAGATGTCTCTAATTCCATCAAGATGTCATTTACATAAATTAGGTAGGTTCTCATAGAAATAGGCAGGTTTTGGGCAAGCCTCATATGATGTAGATCATAATACAACACATTTTTAGGAGGATCTAAGATTGTTCAATAATTACACAAAATACGCCAGTGATGGCGACTTGCAAGTGATATTAGCCCAAATTCATGCCGTATGACCGTGTCGGGAATGCCATTGCTTAACCAAATATTTTCTTCATAAGGCATTCCTGTACTGTATTCAAAATGGTATCTAAATTATGAAGGGACTTGTCAGTTGCATATGAGATAACATGTTCTACCTTTTTGGTAATAAACTCGATTAAGGTTAATAGAGAAAATGTACAAAATGTTTTGTAGATGATCTTCATTTGTGATGTTAATGGACGTACCTTTTCATTTAAATGCTCTACCGAATATTTTAGGGAGAAAGAATTACAGATATTGTAACCTAGATATGTAAAATGTGTGGGTTGTTTTAACATTATATCATTAATTTTCCATTTGGCTACGATTGGTTTTTTGTTTGAAGTGAAAACATACATCATGGTTTTTTCAACATTTGCACTAAGATTGTGAGTTTCTGCAAAATGTGCAAAAGCGTGTAGTTTATATTGAAGTTCATAAGGAGTTGGGTCCAATAATAAAATATCGTCGGCAAAAGCCAACCAGTGCAGACGTAAGGATCCTATTTGCACCGCAAATCTAATTATGGAATCCCAAATCATATCAAGATCAGAAATATAAATATTAAATAAAGTGGCTGCTGAGATGTAGCCCTATTTCAACAAGTCCAACAAAAGTAAGAATGGGTTTCGTGTTGGAGCCTTCCTTGATGACCCTAATTTGATATGAGCTACCTATATGAAGCTTAACAATCCAAGATATTAGTATGATCGGAATACCCAACAGTTCAATTTTTTTCCAGAGAATATCTCTGATGATAGTATCAAAGGCCAAGGTCATATTGATAGAAGCGCTATAAACTGGCGTAGACTTCGTTTTTTTTAGTACCGGCTAAAATATGAAAAAGTACAGTCGCATTAGCCGTAGTGCCCATCACATTTCAGAAACCAATTTGACATTTAGATAGAAGATCGTGTTCTTTTATGTATTTCTCTAGTTCAAATAGTAAAATGGTAGACAAAAACTTTTGATGAATCGTCAGTTAGAGCTATGGGTCTATAATTAAATGGGTTCATATGGTATGTTTTCTTATAAATTGGGACAATGATGTCATTATCCCATGACTCTGGAGTCGTGTGGTCTTAAGAATAAGGTCAAACTTAACTTTTAAAATATGTGCCCATAGAATTGGATCGCTCTTAAATGCACAAGGAGGCACGCCTTCAGGGCCAGCTGCTTTAGAAGGATTTTTCCAATAGCCCATAATATATCTGATATAGAGATCTGTAAGGGTTGCGTAAGCCTAGAGAGAGGAAGAACGTAGATAAGATCTTTAAATTTTATTACGGGCAGACTGAATTTCTTGGTTATGTATTCGGTCCAAATGTCAGACGGAATACTAGATTCAAATGTTGGTTCAATAGGGTTTACATGCTTTAAAAGATTCAATATATCTCTCTTTTTTTTAGTATCTTTGTATTTTCATGATTATAGGCATCAATTTGATTCCACTTTATTTTATATTTTATACTTTTGAATAATAGATTTCTTTCTTACCAAGACATCATCTAATCTCAAATTTTGTTTAGTTAATTTTCTTAATTCTGAATTCTTAACAGATTTTAGATTTTGTATCTTTATGTTAAAAGAAGATTTATGAATAATCTGCTTTGTTCTATTAGTAGTGGTTATTTCTGCAATGATCTCAGAAATGAGAGAAGAGATATATGCTTCAAATGTAATCACAGATGCCAAATTGAGAATCTCAAGATGCTCAAAATTGATACGGAGAGCCAATTGGGTTGTCAGACAGGCACATGTATATTGATTCCATCACAAGGATAGATTACATCAGTCTGGCTTCAGAAGCTCAAGTTGCTCAATAACAGGGAGCCTCATAGTAGGGGTCATCAAAATCAGCTGAATAATTGCATGATCACTTCCATGCATCTTATTAATCATTGTATCAGAAACCAAGTGCTCAACAGAGTATGATATCCAAAAGAAATCTATTGTTGAACAATAGAGGCCTCTTTTCCATGTAAATTGTGGGCCATCCCTTTAAACTAGACCAGTGATAGATCCCAACCCGCAAAATAAGAAACCCATTGGTCACCTCTATAAGCTGACAAGCATTTAGAGTCTGTGGTTGAAACTCCTATTACTCTTGGTCGATCTACTTCGTAGCAGCAATTAAAATCATCCCCAGTAATTATCTCACTAGAAGGGTGATATAACATACCATCTTCCAAAATTTCACCAAGAACATCAAACATTTTGTCTAACTCATTCTTAACAGGGCTCCAATAAATATTAATTAAAATCTTGGACCAATGAGGTGCATTTTTAGAAACTAATAGGATTACCAACAGATAATCTAGACAACAAAGTAGTGTAGATGAACATTGTAAAGAATTATTGACAGCAGTTGGCATGTCTGCTGAAGGACGTCCATGGAGACCTTTTAAAGCATTTGCACAAAAAGTTGCATAACCAGAAAATTTTAAAGGTACAGATTTTATTGTTTCCTGAACAAAAACGACATCTGGTCTATCTTGAGAAGGTAGAGCGGTGAAAAAGTTAGCCAGATTGTTGTAGCCACAAGAATTCCATGAATATATAGATAGTTTAGTCATAGATTTGGGCTATAATGATTTAGATGCGTGTGCCATAGATATAATTGATTTCATTAAGGGCTCCACCCAGGACCAGTGCTTAATGGACCCTGCTAAGGACAAGAGTTTACCCACATCAGGCTTATTCTCTTGATTAACAACATCTAGTTTCCAATCATCACTCTCCTTCTCAATTTCAGGGTCCTGGAAGTTCAGAAAATCAAACAAACACAATTCAAATCCCAGCTCTAATAAGTCAGTTCTATTTAACCATAACATTTTTTGTATGATCGGTGACTAGAGGTAACTTAACATTCTGAAATTATTATTTCTTGGCAGTGATATTCTGTCAAAGTCATCAGAAATCAGATTACGTAGAGTAGGTATCTGTTTCAACACATCCAAAATTACTGGACGCTTCATTCTTATTTTTCCCATATCACAACCACCCATCCAGCCAACAATATGGAAGCTTTTTTCTTGGGTTCGACCGATTCTTGAGTTTGATTTTTAGAGGATAAGGAGCTATTAGGTGGTATATCTGTAAATTGGTCAGACCCTGTGACTTCTTTGTCAGACGGCCGCACATAATTTGAATGAGTAGCTACTCCACTGGACGATATGGCCTGAGTGATTAATACAGGATTAGATATAATTGCATTCAGTTGATTCATAGAGGTAAGACCATCATGAAGAGCTTGCTTCAGATATGCAACCATATGTGGTTCAGACACTTTAATATTAATACTAGAGAAAACCTGTGAATTCTGTAAAGATGGTACACTTTATTTTGCTATTGAGTCTTCATTTGATCATTGATGATTTGATAAGAGAGGTGTGATGGTATTCATTTGACTAATAACCAAACACATTTCTGTTTCCTCTATGAGCCCACAAGGCTGCTGATGAGCCGATAGAATAGCGTAGGCTATTTGAGGTACATTTTTGTCACTTGAGAGCTTAGCTTCTAAAGCCTCGGCATACTTTCTTACAAGGGTTATATTTTGCATTGGAAACAATTCTATATTGGTTCTTGGGTTGTTGCAGTCAATGAGGGGGTCAGAATGGATGTTTTTCGATACATGTTTAATGCATTGACTAGCCAAATACACAGGCATAACAGATTTGGAAGAGGTAGGTCCCATAGGGTTTCCCATAGACGAGTTATTGTTAGCTGTTGCCTTAATCATGGGAACATGAGCACTCACCAATAATTGGGATGTTTTCTGTGCACCTTTTCAAGATTGACAAGCAGTCTGATGCTTAGATGCACTGTTCAGTAGCAAATGTTATTGACTCTATTCAGTTGTTTCAATTTTAGTATGATTTAACATCCAACAAAACACTTTCTCTTTCCTACCCAACGGGGTGAAGGCCATAGTTTTAGTTTTGTCTACATTGATTTTTAATCTATTATTTAATGCATGTACTGCTAGTGCATCCAATTGGAGCTGCAAAGCCATAGGAGTATGGTCAATTAAAAGCAAATCATCAGAGTATCCCAGCGCTAACACAGCTTGAGAATTACCTTCAGCGTACAGCTGGAGGTAAATGAACCAGGTGCCACAAGGTAAATGAACCAGGTGTCAGAAATTAAGCCACAGGTGCATACAAATCACACTAGAGGGCTACAAAAGACACACCCACGCCCCAAACACTGTTTCCAACATCATGCTGCCATTATTTGCCGCAAGCTGGGACACAAAGCTGCTCATGCTGCCCCTGGACCTTGAGATGCTGCACAATCAGGCCAGGGCACAGGGAGTACTAGGGGCGGGGAGGATGAGGAGGAGGAGAACTTTTCAAGCAAGGCGAGCACCCATCCACAGGGTCAGGCCATCACCCTGGGCCCTCAAAGACACGCAGTTGGTCATCCTGTACTGCCTCGTCAAGGAGACCATCAGGAGCTATTGGCCACAATCCAGGAGGACATATTTAGCCTGATAAATATCCGGACAGTTGTGCCACCACTGGTGAAGCTGGTGGTGTTAGGTAAGATTTCCACAGAGCTGGTAAATCCTCCTTTCCTGGTTCAACTCCAGAACCTTTTGCTTTTCTAGTGGGATATTTTTCATTAATACCTCAGTGAGTGGGAACCTTTTTCCACACTCACCTAATCTTTAACTCTTTTTATGGGTGTCATTTTTAAGGCTCTCCATAGTGTCTTTTTAAAGTTATAATGTCTAACAACTTATTGGCAATAAGTGCCTGTTGTTGCTGGGTTGCCCTAGGGGCTCCCCATTTAACTTTCTTGTGCTAACCTTGAGTGAACTACAGTTCCCAAGGGTAGAAAGGATCTTTGGATCCCTTTTACATTTTATTCTGTGAAACCAGCACACCCAACCTCATGTGGAGTGCTGGGGAGATTCAAGGTATCCCCTTTCACATTAAAACTGTAACAATTCTCTTACAGTGACAAGTTTACCTTTAATGGCTAGTGGCAGTGATACCTTTTACTAATTTGGTGCACCTTTACCGCAGGCTGTAATCACAGCTGCAGTAAAGGCACCTATGGGTGCTCATTTTACCAAAATGGCCCCTGTCTTCTTTTTCTGCCATTTTAGTGTTTCTTGTCATTTCGTGTTCCTTCCCCTGACATCCAGGGCGGGAAATTCCTTTGTTTGAGTTTTGTCTTTGGCGAGAGTCCCCTGGACACCCCGCCCAGGCTCCACTTAGAGTCCAAAACTCCCTCATCCTTTGTTTTACGCCTTCCTTCAACTGGGACAAAACCCAGTGGGGGGCTGGCTGTCCTGATTGGACGACCAGACGCCCCTTTCTTGTAAAATGCGGGGAGAGAATTCAGAGGTTGTTCTGTAGTACCTGATAAATACTGGAAACCTGGAAGTGAAGTCATGTCGACCACTGGAACAGAAAACCAAAGAGGATGACGAAGGGAAAGTGGCAGGAATGATTTCCAGCGACCGGAGAGTCTGCTGTGTAACCGGAGCCTGCTGCCGCCCTTCCCTGGGGTCTCAGAAAACGACAACCCGGACCCAGAGCCTGATGAAACCTACTAGACTCAAGGAGATCTGCATTTTGAGCCATCCCACGGGTTGCTGCGACCTTGCATTCTTGCAATACCCCAATACCCTGGGAACTCCAGCCACTGTGCAGTGCACGGTCTTCCGAATTCCGAATCTCGCTTTGCGGGCATCCTGGTGTATCTCCAGAGACACAAATCAAGTCCACAAAGTCCCCTCACAAGAGTGCTGGACCTCTTAAACGACAAGAGGTCAACCACGATTTTCTGTCTTCTTCTGTGCTCCTTGAAAAGGCGCCAAATCAGCAGAACCACATTCAGCCACGAGAGACATCTTGCCTAGAGCCTTCTTCATTGATCCCTGCTGCAAAGTCCCTACTGAGGTCTTGTGTTCAGTCTCCAGGACACAGAATCCACTGACCGGGTATTTGGCTGCAGTCCCTGAAATTCTCCTGCTGAAGTCTATCCTTCATTGCTGAGGTACTGTGTTGGCTTCGGTACATACTTACCTTAAGCCTGTTGAGATTTCTGTGTAGTCCTGGGGTGTTTTCTGTGATTGGGAGGTCCCTCGCCCAGTACACCCAGTCCCACTGCTAGAATCCTGCTGGGGTGTCTTGTGTGAAGCCCATGGACCCTCTTCTAACCCTAGAAGTAAAGTACTCACCTGTTTGCCAGTTTTCCTAAGGAAACTCTGACTTTTGCTACTAACGAACTTATTCTAACACTGCCTGTTGGTCACTAGTCCTAGTGACCCCCTTCTGCCACTGAGAACACTCATGCTCTAAGAATAAGGAAAAGACTTTGAAGTGATTGGGACTTCTGCCTAGAAAAGAAATCAAGTGTTTTACTTACTTGTAAAGAGTTGGTGGGTAACTATAATTCTAAGAGTGAACAGTTACAAAAGTTCTTACTGATCTTGAATGTGTGATGCACTATTCTTAAAAGTTTGGTCAACATCTTTTCTTCCTTAGCCACTGTTTTACCAGTCTAAAATAAAGTAGATGTAAAGGTATTTTACTCTCCTGTGATTAGGTTGTGCCTTTTTACAAAAGTAATGTGTTGGCTTCACCAGATTATTCCTGAAGGGTAATTGTATAAGTGTCCTCCAACTGTTGGTATCACCAGGTTAGGCCTGTTAGGATAACTGTATGAGTGTCCCTCAACTGGGTCTTGCTTCCCCTAACTTGCTGCTAGCCTTTCCTTAATAAGTCTACATTAGGTTGTTGCATACCTAGAATAACTATTCAGTAAAGTGTGACATTGGGTTTTACTTTCCCCTTCATTGTGAAGTTAAAGTATGTAGGTTTTACTTACCTTGTGTTAGCTGTATGCCATCCAAAACAAGTTACCAGAGTTATTGCTTACCTAAATCTGGGGTTCCCTGATTTCCAAAGCATCTGTAATTGTGTATTACTTCATTACGTTTCTACTGCACCTAGAAGAACAAGTTACTTTCTTACCATGTAACGTTCTTTCGATGGGATGTTCCTCCAACGTATTCCTTATCTTTGATGTTATTCATTCCAGCTTGCTGGCCTCAGAATTTTTTTCAGTAGAGGGCACTGCGCGAGGATGTCCCTCGAGACGGTGTCCCGTGAGAGCCTCCGTATCGGTGCCGACATCATCATGCGTATAAATATACTCGCGCAGCATCCGTTGCTCAGTTCCGTTTTGAAGCTTAAAATTTTCTTTGCCTTAATTGGTTATTGACCTTGAAGGAGCGTAAGCTGCAACTACAAGGGAAGTTTTACTGCAGGAATGGATGGGAGGGGAGATAAGGAATACGTCGGAGGAACATCCCATGGAAAGAACATTACAAGGTAAGAAAGTTACTTGGTCTTTGAAGGGATTGTGTCCTCCGACGTATTCCTTATCTTTGATAGACTCCCATAGCAGTGATGTAAAAAGGAGGTGGGAGTAAAATTGGAATATTTTCTTTTAAGAATGTACAGAGTGCAACACAGCTTTCCCAAATCTTGTTTCCTGGCTAGAGGAGGAATTCCGGCTGTAAAATTATGTAAAGGTATGTGTGGACGACCATGTGGCAGACGCACATATGTCCCTAATTTGAACCCCTCTTTGGAGAGCCGAAAAGGCTGCGATACCCCTGGTTGAATGAGCCCTAAGATGTTGAGGGGGTTCTTTCCCTGCCAATTTGTAACATTCTAGAATTGTTAAAATAATCCATCTTGAAATGGTTTGTTTCGTGATTGGCAATCCTAACTTGTGTCCTGCATAACTTACAAACAGTTGGTCTGCTTGCCTTATTCTAGCAAGTCTGTTGATATAGAAACTCAAGGCACGCCTTGGATCCAGCCTATGTAATCTCTCTTACTCTTTCCCAGGACGGGGAGGAGGATAGAGTGAAGGTGAAGTTCTTTTCTGAGTAATGTGGAAGTCAGAAACCACCTTTGGGAGAAAATTAGGCTTCACTTGTAAAACAACCTTGTCTTTATGAAAGATTGTATGAGGAGGTCTGCAAGATAGAGCTTGTAATTCGCTCACTCTTCTGGCAGATGTTAGAACCACTAGGAAGACTGTTTTAAGTGTTAGAAATCTTAATGAGCAAGAATGGAGCGGTTCAAAAGGAGTACCCATCAGAAAATTTAACACTAAATTTAGGTCCCACATTGAAACTTGAAAAGGCTTTGGGGGATAAGCATCCGTTAACCCTTTCAGAAATTGGATTACCAGGGGTATTTTGAAATATGAAGGTTCCTCCGCAGTGCGCTTAATGATTGACAGCGCTGCGAGGTAGCCCTTGATCGTAGCAACTTGAAGACCTGAATCTGCTAAATAGAGTAAGAAAGATAAAACCATTGGTGTACTGCATGAAAAGGGTTCAATATTCTTTTCTCTACACCAGCTGCAACATTTGTTTCAACGGCAGCAGTATAAAGTGTTTGTTGCTGGCCTTCTGGCTGAAAGCAACACCTCTATGACGTCATCCGGGAGATCCCAATCCTTGTATCTCAACCTTTCAGAAACCAAGCGTGAAGGTTGAGGGTTCTGATGTCTGGATGGAGAACCTGAACTCCCTTCTTTGAAAGAAGATCCTCTCTTTGGGGAAGACAAATTGGAGGGCAGATGGAAATGTCCAGAAGGTCCAGGTACCACTTTCTCCTGGCCCAATCCGGGGCAATTAGGATAATGGTTTTCCGGAATCTTCTCAACCTCCTGATCATTTGAGGAATGACAGGGACTGGAGGAAAAGCGTACAGGAGTGGAAACTCCCAGTCCACTACGAACGCGTCTCCTAAAGCTCCTCTTGGGGGAAATTACCTTGAACAAAACTGATCGCACTTCCTGTTGATGCTGGTGGCGAACAGATCCACTTGAGGGGTTCACCAAAGGGTGAAGATCTCTTGAAGTACTTCCTGAGCTAGCTCCCACTCGTGGGAAACTGTACTCTGCCTGCTCAGAGCGTCCGCCGTCAAGTTCTTCTCTCCGGCTAGGTGAACTGCTGATAGAGAGATTCCTTCTTGAATTGCCCAAAACCAGAGCTGCATTGCCTCTATGCACAGTGGCAGTGACCCTACGCCTCCTCTTTTGTTGAGGTAGTACATGTTCACTGTGTTGTCTGTCATTATCAGGACATTTATTCCCTGTACTGACGGCAGAAAAGCTTTCAGCGCTAGTCTGATTGCCCTCAGCTCTAATAGGTTGATGTGTAGTCTGGACTCCGATAGAGACCAACGACCGCTGATGGTCAAGTCGTTGGCATGGGCTCCCCACCCTGTTAGTGAGGAATCCTTGACTACTGTTATCTCCGGCCATGGTTGCCAAAAGTCTTCTCCTTTCAAGATGTTCTCCCGACAGGCCCAGCACTGAAGATCTCGAGCCACTCTGTCCAGTACTTGAAGGAGATCTGACATTCTTCCTGAGAATTGCGACTATTGGATTCTTAGTGCCCACTGGAGGGATCTCATTCTGAGGCGAGCCTCTGGCACTAGGAAGATGCAGGATGCCATGAGGCCTAGCAACCTCAAAAAGTTGAAGGCTAGTAGACGTTGGGCATTTTAAAACTTGGTGACCATCTGTGGAAAATCTTCAGCCCTCACCTCTGGTGGCGAGGGTCTCCCCATGGAAGTGCAGGATTGCTCCAATGAACTGGAGTCTCTGTGATGGTATCATCTGTGTCTTCTTTAAGTTGAGGGAGAAGCCCAGCTTGTGAAGGAAGTGGCAGACATAATCTAGCTGGATCTGAGCCTGTTCCGAAGATACTGCTCTGATCAACCAATCGTCCAGGTAGGGGTAGACGTGGATCCCTTCCCTCCTTAGACTTGCAGTCACTACCGATATTAGCTTGGTGAAGACCCTCGGGGCGGAGGTCAGCCCAAATGGCAGAACTCGAAATTGATAGTGAGAGTTGCCAATTGTGAACCTCAGGTATTTCCTGTGTTTGAGATGGATTGGCACATGGAAATAAGCGTCCTGAAGGTCCAGAGATACCAACCAGTCCCGAAGCTGGAGGTCCTGGAGGATCTGGGAAAGGGTTACCATCTTGAACTTGTCTTTCCTGAGGAATTCCCGCAAGTCCAAGATGGGTCTCAGTCCTCCGTCCGTCTTTGGTACTAAGAAGTAGGGGGAATACCAACGCTTGTTCCTCTCTGCTACAGGTACCGGTTCTATGGCAACTTTCTCTATCAGGTCTACAATCTCCTGCATAAGGAGTGGGACTGGAAACTTCAAAGAGTTGTTCCCCGGTGGATGACCCTGAGGGGTGTGCAGGAAGGGCAGGCAGTAACCTTGGGCAACTGTTTCCAATGCCCAAGCATCTGACGTAATAGCCTGCATTCTGCCAGATGTTGATTTAACCTGCCCCCTACTGGTGTCTTGTGAGGGGAGACCTCAGAGGGGTTTAGAAGCGGCTGACGCAGAGGCCGAGGGTAAAGTGGCACCTGCTGTTGCCGCTTTTGTACTTTTGACCCGTCCACCACGGGTGAATCGTTTCTGGCCTCTTTGAGCTGGCTGTCCTCTGCCTTTTCCGAATGCAGAGTAAAAGCGAAAGGACCTACCCCTCCAGGAGACTCCTGAGGGGCGATTCGGAGTCTGCCAGATTGCAGCCCCAAGAGATTTCGCTGCTGCCTTGGATGTTTGTAATCTCTCCAGGCTGTCATCAGCCTTCTTACCAAATAAAGAAGTGCCATCAAACGGCATGTTCAAAAGTCTGGCTTGTACATTTGGAGCAAATTCAGACTTCCAGAACCACGCAAATCTGCGGATTGTAGTACTAGCCACCCTGGCCCTGCTTATAGTGTCAGCAGAATCAATGCCTGTTTGAAGAGACTCGCACATTGCATCCTTTCCATCCCTGATGATGTTTAAGAATGCTTCCCTTTCTTCTCCTTCTGGGAGTCAGCCGCGGATGAAGCACACTCCCAAAGTGTATGGCTGAATCTTGTTAGCGTGCAAGTGCCGTTGACACATTTAAGCGCTATGCTACATGCCGAAAAGACTTTTTTGACATGGCATCAAATCTTTTATCATCCCTGTCCTGTGCAATAGTAGGGTATGCAGACCTACTGTTTGATGAAGTTGCTGCTTGTACAACTAAACTCTCTGGAGTTGGATGCTTGCTCAAATATTCAGGATCTAAAGCAGATACCCTGTATTTAGCAGAAGGTTTCTTGTTTACTGCAGGGATAACTTCAGGAGTTTCCCAATTTGCAGAAATTGTTCCTTGTAGAGCAGTATGAAAAGGAACAACAGGATCCTCCTGTGGACCTTTATCTAAAATATCAGTAAGGTCATCCTGCTGAAAAGAGGGTCTAGGTGTAGACCACCCCATGAATTCAATTATTCTGGCCATTAGAATCCTATAAGGGGTCTCAGCATGTTTTCCAGGGTCTGGTTTAGCAAACTCTACTTCTGGAGAAGTATCTAAACCACTTGCCTCATGTAGAGATTCTTGAAGGTCTTTTAACCTGTTCTCTTCAGAGATTAATTCCTCTGGCATGGGTTCTGCAGTCCTTTGTAAACCAAAGGGTCTTTCATGGTCGGAATCCTCCCCATCCGCATATGTAGAGGACAAGGCTCTGAAATAGTGAGACCTAGGATATGGTTTGAAACCCATTTCTAGAGCAGAAGGAGCCAAATTGGTTGTCACTAGCTGAGAAAACGTTGAAGTTGTCGACCTGGAATTCAAAGGCTTCGACAATCCCAAAAAGGGGGTCGAAAAAGTTTGAAAAGACCTTGATGTACTCGAGAGGATCGGGATCCTACTCAGTGTCATTGAGATTGTTCACGGCATCCTCGACGTCATGGTCGAAGTCCTCGACATCTCCACTGTCTGAGACGTAATCACAGTTGTAGGTCTGTCTTTTATCGGAGTCGACTGTGGCGTCGAAGATGGCGTCGATGCAACCGATTTATGCATCAAAGGGCCCTTCGACAAAGGCGTTGATGACGCAGATTTGAGAGTCGAAGAAACCTTTGACGGCGTTGATGACGCTGTTTTACTGCCTTTACTCGAGGGTTCATGACACTCTCGGGTAGTTTCTCTCGCCGGGTTCAACGACTCGCAGCGTTTAGATTTTTTGGGTCTTTCACCCACCTTTAGAAGTCTCAGAGGGGGGTTGAGGCCGCTTTCTCGAAGACACTAAGCATTTTCTTACAGAATTCCCCCCACTTAGCTGGAGAGCTGTGTTTCGTGGGGCAGGTGACCCTTTCCGGGGAGGGGAGATCTATGACGCATCTTCTTAGAGTGTTTTGATCTCGAAGACTGATGAGAACCGCTTCGAGACCTTGAACGGGAATGTTTCTTTTGTCGACGAGGAGACAAATGTCTCGACTCAGCTGAAGAAACTTTCAAGGGAGTAGAAGTTTTAAAGCTCTTACCTCTTTCTAACTTCTCCTTACGCTCCTTCAAGGCTTTCGCCGTCATGGACATACAGTCCTCGCATTCTGAACAGTGATGCTCCGATCCCAGGCGCCACAAGCAGATCCTGTGAGGACCCGTTAACGACATTTTCTTCCCACAGTCACAACACTTTTTGAAACCAGACCGTGGAGTCGATGGTTCGGATGAAGAAGCCATCGTATTTAGATAATATCTTAGAAGAATAAGTAGAATCTTCCTGAAGAAAGGAACTGAGCGTCACGTTTCCAAGGCCCACGAAGCACGGAAAAACAGAACTGAGCAACGGACGCTGCACAAGTCTATTTATACGCATGATGATGTTGGCGCCGATACAGAGGCTGTCGAGCGACACTGACTCGAGGGACATTGACGCGCAGCGCCCTCTACTGAAAAAATTTCCGAGGCCAGCAAGCTGGAATGGATAACATCAAAGATAAGGAATACGTCGGAGGACACAATCCCTTCGAATAAGTGTTTCACTATTCACCAAAAAGTATATTGTCCAGTTGACTGTTTATATGATTTGTTCCAAGAGTCACTATACAACTAGAAGGGCCTACTGCCCTTGTATTACCAAAAGTAATCTGAAAGTAACCATTGGTCTTTTACTCCCAAAAAATAGGCCTGACCTATACTAAATGTGTATAAGAAGGTTTTGACTTCTCTAGAACTACTGTAAGGTGTTCAAATAAGGTTATACTTGTGTCTGTGTACTTTCAAGTATAGTGTTGTGTTTTATATTGTGATTTCATATAATGTGTTAGTACTTACTTAACCCCTAGATTTATCTGGGCATACCTGTATTTAAACAAATCCTTTATTTTTACAATACATAGTGTTTCAGTGTTTCTTTGGATCATTTGTATTACAATTTCGCTTGTACTGTATCTACTGCCCTCTCTTCCTCCTAAAATAAGCCTGGCTGTCTGTCTACGCTACCCCGAACTCAGGTGGTACAGCCTTATACTAAGCGTGGAGTCTTGCACTGCCTCAGTAGAATGGTTTTACTAAGCCCTTAGTTGGACTTCAGAAAAACTGTCCTAACACTGTTGGCATGCTCTGGGATAAAGGTGGATTGCATTACATTGAGTATTGATATACTTTGTGTCCAAATAAAACCATCCAGTAGGTTTGGTTTAGCCAAGGTAAAGTGTACTTATTGTATTTAACACAAGAACCAACGCCATGGCCTGCTTTAGGCCTGACGACTACTCTTACGCTGCAATGGAAAATGTGGTCACAATGTGTATAGAGAAGGGCCTCAATTGTGAATGAAGTAAGCTTGACTTACTACAAAGTTTATGGGACCATATGCATGGTTTCAGTGAACCTGTGTCCACTTCTAACAATATTGCTGGGAGTGAGGATGATGAGGGTTCAGACAGCTGTCCAAACTCCTCAGAGGAGGTATATGAGGGTTCTGATGAGAAGGATGTTAGGTCACCCCCCTCTCCTTCTCTTGCCTCTACCTTACTGCCTACAATGTGCTCTGAGATATCTAAGGAACTGGATATAAGAAAATTCCTATGGAAAAACAATATGATAATGTGGGACTATGAGAAAAAGTATAACAGGTCTATAAAATACAGTTTTCTGCACCCCTCTTCTTTTTCCAGGTCTTCTGTGTCTACAGCTTCCAGGTTCCCAGAATTGGTGAGTCAATATGATAAGAAGTATGACATTGTTGTATGGCTGAAAACTTTTGAGCTCACATGTAAAAGGTTTGGTCTGTGTGAGAGTGATAGAATACCGTGGGTTCTTTTTAGACTTCACAAGAGAGACTACCAAGTGCTCTTGGATTTATATGAAGTAGAAAGAGGTAACTGGGATAGGTTAAAAACAGCTCTCATAGATAGATATAAGAAGAAAGCTTCTCCATATCTAAACCTCTTAAGGGACTCTGAGAATAGAGATATGTCAGAAAGTGCTGTCTCCTCATCCCTTAAGAAATCTGTCAATATTGAGTATATCAGAAAAGCTGTGGTCTTAGACTCAGCTGAGCCCCCTTGTAAAAAGGCTGAGGCTCTTAACCTTGAAGTAAGAGAGGTCCCCTTAGGAGACCCCTCCTTAGAGATAAAATGCATTAACTGCCACTCTGAAGGGCACTTGGGTGTAGCACCCATAACTTCAAATAGGGACAAAGCCCCTAGGCCCACAAAGCTAGAGGTCACTTCTGTGACCCAACCTTTAGCTGCTGCTAAGGTGATAAAGCCTCTTGAAAACCCACATGTAGTGGAAGTGGTTCAACTAGTTCCCAGAAACTTAAAAAACTTCTGTCCTAGTACCAATATGGTGTAATACCATTAGCCAGGGCACTGTTGTGACCCCACTTCAGTTAACACTGAGTTGAAAGAACCTCTTGAAAACCCACCTAGAGTGGAAGTGGTTCACCCTGTGGATAGAAACTTATATATTCCTGTCCAATTTATAACACTCTGGAAAACTTTGTTGAACCTGACAAGAACCTTAGTGTTCATGTCACACACCCTGTGTTGTGTATGTCCTTTAGAATAAAGGCCCCTTCAGTTAAACCTGTAGTGGCTGAACCATTTGAAAACCCACTTACAGTGGAAGTGGTTCCTAAAACCACCTGAAAACCCACTTACAGTGGAGGTGATCAAGATGGATGTACACAGTTTAGGTGTTTTTAACAACCCTAAGAGGGCAGGGAGTTTCCTTGAGCCCAAGGTAGGAATTGAGTTTTCTCATGTAGTGCAGAGTGCCCAGAATGTAACTTCTATGCCTGAAAAATTGAAAACCAAAAAGAGTTATAAGAAACCTAAGAATAGCTTTCTAACTAGGAGTTCTAATAAAAAGCCTGTGACTCCAAATACTCCTAAAGGAGCGATGGATAGGTGTTCTGACAAGGCTAGGGTCTCTGTTTCAAGAGACCACTCTAAACCTGTGGGATCATCTACAGAGAATCCTACTGTAAGTCCTAATGTTAGCAGGGCAAACTCTAACAAAGGCAAATCAAAATCTAGAATATTAGAGAAATGGGAGCCCAAACCATGCTCTACCATTTCAGTTCCAATTCTAAAGTCTTTGACCCACCCTGCTTCTGAGGAAGGGGTGGATAGACAAGTTGGAAACCTAACTAGGCCTTTGAGGACTGGTAAACCTCAAAGCTGGTGGAAATCCAGAAAAGATATGTCTAAGGCTAAACACCTTGACATTGTGGGCTCTTCTACTGAAGAACGCCTAGTGTTAGCAGGTAAAACCCTAACCAAGGTAAAACAGATCTAAGAGGAATTGGAAGGATGTAAAATGCATTCCCGCAACCCCTCCAACTAGGATACTTGGGACCCAACCTGCTCATGTGAGAGAGGTGGTGAGGCATCATGGAGACCCCTCTATGTCTAAGGGATATCTTTATAAGAACCCTTTTAAAAAGCCTATTGTAGGTTCAGAGGTTGTTACTTCTGAGGGACTGTTTAATCAGATCCCCTATACCTTAGACAATAGTAAAGTGCCCAACACTACTTGTAGGTCATATAGTTTGCAAATGATAACTTATATAATAAAAACTATCACAGCAAGGGTTACAAAAAGATTGCTAGTTGACTCAGCAAACAGTTTAACTGACTTGAAAGAAGAGATCCATCCAGGTGAGGATTAGCTTCTCCTGTTCCTTAGTCTGGGGACGAGTGTTAAGTAAGATTTCCACAGAGCTGGTAAATCTTCCCTTGCTGGTTCAACTCCAGAACTTTTTGCTTTTCTATTGGGATATTTTTCATTAATACCTCAGTGAGAGGGAACCTTTTTCCCCACTCACCTGATCTTTAACTCTTTTTATGGGTGTCATTTTTAAGACTCTCCATAGTGTCTTTTTAAAGTTATCATGTCTAACAACTTATTGGCAATAAGTGCCTGTTGTTGCTGCGCTGCCCTAGGGGCTCCCCATTTAACTTTCTTGTGCTAACCTTGAATGAACTACAGTTCCCAAGGGTAGAAAGGATCTTTGGATCCCTTTTACATTTTATTCTGTGAAACCAGCACACCCCACCTTATGTGGAGTGCTGGGGAGATACAAAGTATCTCCTTTCACATTAAAACTGTAACATTTCTGTTACAGTGACAAGCTTACCTTTAATGGCTGTTGGCAGTAATACTTTTTACTAATTTGGTGCACCTTTACCACAGGCTGTAATCACAGCTGCAGTAAAGGCACCTATGGGTGCTCATTTTACCAAAATGGCCCCTGTCTTCTTTTTCTGCCATTTTAGTATTTCTTGTCGTTTCTTGTTCCTTCCCCTGACATCCAAGGTGGGAAATTCCTTTGTATGAGTTTTGTCTTTGGCGGGAGTCCCCTGGACACCCCGCCCAGGCTCCAGTCAGTCTGTAAGCACAGGAAGTGGGGAGGACTCCAAAACTCCCTCATCCTTTGTTTTACGCCTTCCTTCAACTGGGACAAATCCCAGTGGGGGGCTGGCTGTCCTGATTGGACAACCAGACGCCCCTTTCTTGTAAAATGCCAGGAGAGAATGCAGAGGTTGTGCTGTAGTTCCTGATAAATACTGGAAACCCAGAAGCTGAAGTCATGTCGACCACTGGAACAGAAAACCGAAGAGGATTATGAAGGAAAAGCAGCGGGAATGATTTCCAGCTAATGGAGAGCCTGCTGTGTAACCGGAGCCTGCTGCAGCCCTTCCTTCCAATCAACCTGGGGTCTCCGAAAACGACGACCCGAACCCGGAGCCTGATGAGACCCACTGGACTCAAGAAGGCCTGCATTTTGAGCCATCCCACGGGTTGCTGCGACCTTTCATTCTTGCAATACCCCAATACCCTGGGACCTCCAGCCACAGTCTTCCGAATTCTGAATCTCGCTGAAACTTCGTGGGCATCCTGGTGTATCTCCAGAAACAAGTCCAAAAAGTCCCCTCACAAGTGTGCTGGACCTTTTAAACGACAAGAATTCAACTGCAATTTTCTGTCTTCTTCTGTGCTCCTTGAAAACGTGCCAAACCCGCAGAACCTCATTCAGCCACAAGAGAAATCCTGCCTAGAGCCTTCTTCATTGATCCCTGCTGCAAAGTGCCTTCTAAGGTCTTGTGTTCAGTCTCCAGGACAAGGAATCCACTGACCGGGTATTTGGCTGCAGTCCCTGATGTTCTCCTACTGCAATCTCTTCTTCATTGCTGAGGTACTGTGTTGGCTTAGGTATATAATTACCTTAAGCCTGTTGGGATTTCTATGTAGTCCTGGGGTGTTTTCTGTGATTGGGAGGTCCCTCATCCAGTATACCCAGTCCCACAGCTAGAATCCTGCTGGGGTGTCTTCTGTGAAGCCCCTGGACCCTCTTCTAACCCTAGAAGTAAAATACTCACCTGTTTGACAGTTTTCTTAAGGAAATTCTGACGTTTGCTACTATAGAACTTATTCTAACACTGCTTTTTGGTCACTAGTCCTAGTGCCCCCCTTCTGCCACTGAGAATGCTCATTCTCTAAGAATAAGGGAAAGACTTTGAAGGGATTGGGACTTCTGCCTAGAAAAGAAATCAAGTGTTTTACTTACTTGTAAAGAGTTAGTGGGTAACTGTAATTCTAAGAGTGAACAGTTACAAAAGTTCTTACTGATCTTGAATGTGTGATGCACTATTCTTAAAAGTATGGTTAACATCTGTTCTTCCTTAGCCACTGTTTTACCAGTCTAAATTAAAGTAGATGTAAAGGTATTTTACTCTCCTGTGATTAGGTTGTGCCTCTTTACAAAAGTAATTTGTTGGTTTCACCAGATTATTTCTGAAGGGTAATTGTATGAGTGTCCTCCAACTGTTGGTATCACCAGGTTAGGCCTGTTAGGATAACTGTATGAGTGTCCCCCAACTGGATCTTGATTCCCCTGACTTGCTGCTAGCCTGTCCTTAATAAGTCTACATTAGGTTCTTGCATACCTAGAATAACTATTTAGTAAAGTGTGACATTGGGCTTTACTTTCACCTTCATTGTGAAGTTAAAGTATGTGGATTTTACTTACCTTGTGTTAGCTGTATGCCATCCAAAACAAGTTACCAGAGTTATTGCTTACCTCAAACTGGGGTTCCCTGATTTCCAAAGCCTCTGTAATTGTTTATTCCTTCATTAGGTTTCTACTACACCTAGAATAAGTGTTTCACTATTCACCAAAACGTATATTGTCCAGTTGACTGTTAATGCGATTGGTTCCAAGAGTCACTGTACAACTGGAAGGGCCTACTGCCCTTGTATTACCAAAAGTAATCTTAAAGTAACCATTGGTCTTTTACTCCCAAAGAATAGGCTTGACCTATACTAAATGTGTATAACAAGGTTTTGACTTCCCTAGAACTATAGTTAGGTGTTCCAAATAAGGTTTATACTTGGGTCTGTGTACTTTCAAGTATAGTGTTGTGTTTTATATTGTGATTTCATATAATGTGTTAGTACTTACTTAACCCCTAGATTTATCTGGGCCTTAACCACCATATCGCACTGCCCAACACCCTTGCCCAGGTCAAAGACATGAAAGCAAGTTTCTATGCCACCGCACAATTGCTTAATGTCAATGCAGCCATTGACAGCACACATGTGGTGTTGGTTGCACCCCAGGCCCATGAGGCCGTATACAGGAATGAGAAGCACTACCACTCCCTCAACGTGCAGGTGACTTGCAGCCCTGACCTCATTATCACCCACTGCTGTGTTCGCTAGCCAGGTACAGAGGACAACGGACGTGGCTAGTGGGTGAGTACACTCTCTACCACATATGCACAGTGAAGCACCAGGCCAACATGGGGGGGTGTTGGCACTGACAAGAAGCATGGCATCACAAGTGGATGCACTAGCACCCCACGGCCAGCACCTGCATCACTGACAGGGGGCATCCAAGGGAGCATGCACAGGTCAGACACACCTGGACACAAATGCTGATTTACACATACCGCTGCCATTATAATAACACACATGACCACATGCACCACAATGCATCAGGAATGCTTCACAGTGCAGACTCACACAGCAGCAACCAACAGCAGACCCACCAGCATCACAGCCATGTGCCCACGTGCCGTCACCTGGGACACGCCACTGAACACCCACCACATCAACACAGAGTGCATGTGCAGGCAAAGGTATCCATGTCACCTTTCACAAAGGCTGCACAGACACGATACATACACATTTCATGGGTGGGATGTACACATGCATGCACACAGCGACCAATGCCCCGATACAGTGTGAGAGCATACCCATGTATGAGACAAGTTACTAATGTGTGTATGCCACCCCATGCAGTATATATCTGCAGCTGGCGTGGTTGATGACCCCTGTGCGTGACCCACATACAGCTCAGGAGATCACCTACAAATATGCCCACAACCATACCCGTGTGTCCAATGAACGCACCTGAAGACTCCTCAAGGCATGATTCCGGTACCTGAATCGCATTGGCATAGCCCTAATGTACACCCCTGACAAAGTTGGCAAAATTGTTCTGGTATACGCAATGCTACATAACATTTGCCTGGGGACGAATGTGCCACTACCCCCCGACATGAACATGCAACATCCAAAGGAAGACGCATATGAACAGAATGAGGCAGGAGCCAGAGCAGTCACTCCCAGGGATGACGTGAGGGAGGAGAGACTGGCCTGGCAGCATTAATAGACACATTCTTCTAGTACAATACCCTGCCTCAGTCCACTTCCAGCACTGTGAATAAACTGCACATGAGCATATTTGCGAATTTCCACGCATTAATGATATTCAACAAACTTGAATCTTACTTGTGCACCAACTAACACCCTCGCCCACCACCAACTCCCCAACACACTATCCCCTCCCCCCCTGCCCACCACCAACTCCCCAGCACATTATACCTCCTCCCCCGTCCAACAACACGTCCACTGCATGGCCACTTCGGCCATTTGTTGTCATGTCTATTAGTATGACCGTGGCCTCTTCATCCGACTCCCAGCACCGAGTGATCAGCCGGGCAGCTGGTGCAGGGGCTGATGCCTAGGTGTGCTCTCCTGGGATTCCCCTGTTGGCATTGTCAGCAGAGAAGGGATGGAGTTGACCCCCTGGAACTGTAGGCATTGAAACTCATCGGTTTGCCTGATGGCCTCTGGAAGAGCAGAGATGCCCTCTGTCATTTCCTGCACTCTTCACCCAAATGTCATCAGTGCGACTGTACTGGTGGTTGTACTGGTGGTTGCAACCCTTCGAGTCCTCGCATTGTCCCTCGCCATCCTGCGTGTTGCCCCATGTATGCTATCACATCTCAACTGCAAATGCCCAGAGTGGGTGTGCAGATGGACTCCATCTCCAACTCTCTTTGTTCCATATCGCCAGCCTCTGCATCAGCATGGCGATTGCAGCTGTAGAATATTGTGATGAGGGGGTGTGCTGTCGGCGTGGGCTGTCGACAGGGCAGCCGAGTGAGGGTGTGTCGGTGCCTGGCTCTGGCATATACATGCTCAGGCGGCGAGGTGGACTCACAGGAGTGGTGGAGGTCTGCTGGCATAGACTGCGCCCAGGGGTTTGTGGCACTGCTACATGTTCTGCATCTGGATTGCTGTCTCCCTGCTGCAGAGGTGTGTGCGGATGGGATTGGCGTGCTCCTGGTGGGTTGGATGGGGGGATGGGCCTGCTCCTGCTGTGATGTGGAGAGTCTTGCCATGACTTCTGCCTTTGTGTGGCGTGTCTGGCCCTTTGCAGTGGGGGGGAAGTGTGGTGGTGGTGTCTGTGTGCCGGGATGTGACACTCACAGACGGGCCAGCCAACTCTTCATCCTCAGATGCCACTGGTGTTGTGTGTGTGCCTGTAGGGGACAAAGTAGATGGTGCCAGGTCACATTCACCCATGTGTTTCGGCATGCATGGAATTTAATACATGGTGATGAGTAGGGCCCCAGGCAATTAGGCTGATGGGAATGGTTGGTCAGGGGCGTTTGCAAGGGTGTGTGGTGGGTACATGGCACTAGCAGGTCCCTATGGGGCACTCCTGTGCTCCCGCCATGGGTGTGTGGTGCATAGTACTTGGATAGGTCCCTTGGCTGCCCTCACCACTGCTCTGACTCACAGGGGTGGCCCAGGGGCATTGGCACATAGATGCTTTGGTAGGTGGCTGATGTGGGTCTGTCCACTGGGGCATCCTGTGCTAGGATGTCATTGTTGCATGCACATGTGCTGGGGAGTTGGCTTACCTTCTGTCTCCCAGCTGCCGGCACGCGCCTTAGCACCTCCAATTCCCTCGATGGCCTCCATGTCTAGCACAGAGCTACCCTTCTCCTCCCATGCGGTTAGTGCAATTGGTGCCACAGTCCCTCCACCAGTGGCCATGCTCTCCTGTCGGTGCTGAGACAACAGGCCCCAGACTCTGACCTGTCAGGTCATTCCAGCGACTGCGGCAGTCTTTGCTGTCCTTGGGGATACTGGACACCGCTGTCACCTTCTCTCTGATCATGTGCCAGATGGCTGTCTGGCGCTGTGCTGATGTTTTTCGCCGCCTGGACGCATAGAGCTCATCGTGGTGTGTTACCATCTCATCAGGGAGCACCAGCAGAACCCCCTCACTGAATTTGGGTTTGCGGATTTGATCTTCGGCAGACTTGCCCCTGACCCGCTCCTGCGACATTCTGTCTGGTTTGCTAGTCTGGATGGCTACAGGAAGCTCTGATATTTAATTATTGTGAATTTCAAAATGGCCAACTCAGTGCTTTCTGTTTCGGCAGTGACACATTTCCCACTGGCACTAAGAGCGCCGGCAATGGGCGATACGGCTGTTTGCGCTGGTTTTTCCGGCAGTAGCCTGTGTTACGGTGCTATTTCCGCTGGGTACAAATAGCGTTACCGCAGAAGCCCGAAGCTTGTGCACCCAATGTTGTGATGCAGTGCTATTTGTGCCACGGGTAACGCAATTTCCGGCTGCTTACCGCCCAACTCCTGATGAGGCCCTCTGTCAGGTTGTCTCATAACAGAAAATGTCAACCGTCCTGTGTCCAAACCTATTTCTGTCCCTTACACTAAACTAGCTAAGGGAAACTGGGCGTCGTCTTGATCCCAAAGAAGACTTCTCTAGTTTTGGATATAGTGTTCAGTTCTTGATGAAATATGCAATGACTTATACTTTAAACTCAATTTCCAAGTATCAAGGGGGAGCTTCTTCCCCTTGCTCTTCTCATCAGTTCACAAATGAAATGTTAACTCTGGTTCACTCTCCTGACAGAATTAACTGTATACACAAGTATCAGAAAAACAGACTTTCCCTGCACCAAAAGGTAAATACCCTTTCCCCTTGCTTCTTTCTCCAACTTGCAGCGTCCATTCTGGTACACTACTCTTCCAAGCTAGACTGTAGAACTTGTAATTCAAATGATGATATCTTCCTTTGCCAATGGGTCCTCGACCCCTTTGTTCAGCTTCTTTCCCCTCCCTTTCTTTCTCACATAAGGATCCTCCTGGAAGGTTTCAGGGTCTCCCCGACTTGTTCTTCAACTTCTGTTTTCTCTGTGTGGGTCCAAGACCCCTTTATATTCTCTCAGGCTCTCCCCAACTTGCTATGGGTCCCAGACCCTTGACTGTGTGTCTCATATGGGTCCTTGACCCGTGTGTTTGGCTTTTGTGGGCCTCGCACAACTTCACATCAGTCCCAGACCCTGGTGTGTTACTGGTGTGGGTTCTCTACCAGAACAGACCTGGTTTACTCTCCTGCCAGGTACTGTTCCACATAGGACACTTTGTAAGATTTATTCCAGCTTTTAAAGTTCATCCGTCATCCCTCTCCACTTCTACATATGGGTCCCAGACCCTGATGTGCTGTATTTGCGGGTTCTGTACCCCGGCTTCACTCAATGTCCTGCTGAGCAGACCTGGTGTACTCTCCTGCCAGGTACTGTTCCACATAGGCAATTTAAACCAAAATTGGTTCCAGCTTTTAAAGTTCATATGTTATCCCTTTCTGTCTCCCAGGATTTTGGTGTGTAGCTGTTTAACTTGTTTCGTGCCCTCTGCTTTCCACCAGCTGGCTCGACCCTTTCCCTACCTTTGGAAAATGCTGGCATGCTCTCCGGTCTGTCCTGGGAGTAGCGCAGGACTTTCTCACTGCTGCGTTCAGTGTTCTGTCCTCGGCGGCTGGACAGTGGTAAGCTTTCTCTGGCGTATCCTGTGGCATTTCTCTTCCTTGCTTCGGCTTCATCGGTCAGGTCTTTTCTCTCCCTGTGATTGAACAGGCTCCCTCCAAAGAGACTTGTGCTGGCTTGACAGCATTTCGTTCCCTTCTCGTTGGGCCTGCCACCACAGAACTTGCATCTGGTTCCTCACTCCTACGGGGCTGGCTTGCTCCGTCTCTGCTCCTGGGCTGGCTTCTCCTTGTATATAGTCCTTCCTCACTTTTTATCGTCGAAGCAATCTTCAACAGATTGCACAGCATGTGTTGGATCCTCTGTGGGCTTTTGCCTCCTCGCTTGATCTTCTTTGTGTCAGTGATAATAATTTCTCTAGCTAGGTAAGCCTCACTCTTCCTCATCCCAGTATATTCTGTATGAATGGAATACTCTATTCTAGAGAGATTCATAGAGGTGTGGGGAACTAGAGGGTACTGAGTGGGGTGAAAGGAAGGAGGGGTTGAAATGAAGGTGGTGAATACTGTGTTCCCAAAAGGTGATCGTCATTGGTTCCAGAGAGAACTTCCCTACCCACAATTGCCACCTGCTGAGTAGCACCCCCAGGGGGACTATCGGGTAGCGGCCTCAACTCCCAGGCCTCATGGGAAGGGGCTTCCCCCATGGAAGCAATGACAATACCCTGGGAGTCGTCACAGGAGGATACCTGAGTGATTCCTCTAACTTCTCCCAGGAGGACCCCGGCACATTTTTATTGGAATATCCAACATGGGCAGTAGCTGGTAGTTTCCAGGCTCTTGCCAGCTGCCTTTCTTGTGTCTTGGGACGGTAACATTGTATCTGTTACGCTCACCTGGCTCCCACAGGGGCGTCAGTCGGACCCAGACAGCTGCGGTCTCCACCCACGTGAAGCGTAGTGCAGCGATGACTGACTGGATCTGCCCTCCTAATCTTGTCTGCTTAACCCGTAGAAATATTCTCCTGCAAGTGGAGAGATGGATTTAGCCACTTGTAGATTCAAGTGATGGCACCCCCACAGTCCTCCCCAACTAATCACCTCCGAAATGCCCTCACAGCAATCTCACCTTATATTCTTGAAAGATGAGCTCTCCATTCTGCGTGGATTTGCAGGGGCGCGTCGATTCCAGTTACTTCACTGGTTTGAAGGCTCGGGAGAGTTCCGGAGAGTATTGACTCTGAGGTTCCTGGTGAGGACTAGTAAGTATTAAGTTCATAGAGTTCAATATGTCCGATGTTCACTCTTGCCCCCCCTTCCTTTCTTGTCTTGCAGCTGGCTTGTGAAAAGATGCTCTTGTGGCAGCTGGTGGCGCTCAGGTAAGAGTCTGTATTACCAGGCGCTGTCCAGTAACTGTTGCACGTGGAAAACGTGTTGTTTTGTCTCTCTTTACAGATGCCGCACGTGAAAATATGGAGAGTCACAAAAGGATGCCTCCGGTGGTAAATCAGGTAAGTCTATTGTGGTAATAATTAAATTTGTTGGTTCCCTTGGCTCACCTTGTGGTTTTCTTTTGTCTCCTAGGTGCCGAAGTTCGGCGAAGAAATGATGGAGGCAGCGCCGACCTGAAGGATGCTGTGAAGACTGGTGATTATGGCGCGGCACTGCAGCTGGAGGTGCGGCGCATGCAGAAATGATGTTCTTTACACGTCCAGAGACGAGATGGATCCAGAATCAGGTGTGGAATAGAAATACGTTTGTTTTGTAACCTTTTCCCTTTCTTTCCTCTTTGTTTTAGGAGCTCCGGATTCGAGGCGGGCGTGGCAGAAGACTGAATGTAGGCTGCAGGCACGTGAGCGTTACGCTGCTGGATGCAGAATAACGCGAAGCGTGTGTTGCTGGTCAGGCGTGGTTTAAATAGCCTCAAAAGTAGTCCCAGGTAAGAAGTCCCTAGAACCACACCCGAGTAAAAAATAGTCCCTGTAGAAAAATAGTCCCTTTCAGGCTTCATGTTGGATTGGAGTCATTTGCAGAATGGGCTGCCTGAGGTAAGTAATGACTATGAGCCTGACGCCTTAGGCGCCAGGACTGAACCCAGATAGCCCCTAGCCGGGGCTGCTGAGGTTTTACTAAATATCTAGATGCCTGCTCGCGGGGCTGATGGGCTTGGTCCGGATGCCTGGGGGTAGGCATCATGACAGCACTCCACCCCAAGGCACCTCCTAAAGTTGTTCTTCCCCTGGGCCCTGGTTTGTCTGGGAAGTTCCGATGGAATCTTTTCAACAACCGAGGTGCATGGACGTGGTCACTAGGTTCCCATGACCTTTCTTGTGGTCCATAGCCCTTCCAATCGATTAAATAAAAAAGTTTTGATTTAACCATCTTGGAGTCCAGGATATTTTTTACCTCAAATTCAGGTTCTCCATCTATCAAGGTGGGGTCTGGTGGTTTGGTTAATCTTGTTCCTCGTTGAACTGGTTTGAAAAGTGAAACATGAAAGACAGGATGAATGCGCATATTAGAGGGTAATTCCAATTTGACGACTACCGGGTTGATAATGGCCTTAATAGTGTAAGGTCCCAAATATCTAGGGTTAAAAGTCCGAGTTCCCTTCAGAGGTATGTGTTTTGTAGCCAGCCAAACTTGATCCCCAATCTGGTATTTTGGAGTTTCACTTCTATGTTGATCAGCATTTTTCTTATATTTCTCTTTTGCTTGTTTCAAATGTTCTGTTGCCTCTTTAAAGGCTTGTGTAATAGTAGAATGCAAATGACTAACTGCAGGCATTTCTAAATGCTGAGGCGAGTCTAGTTCTGAGGTTCGAGGGTGATGTCCATATATGGTATAAAAGGGGCTTTGTCCGGTTCCTGAATGTACAGAGTTATTGTATGCATATTTGGAAATCCATAAAATATCTTTCCAATTACTTTTGGTCTGGTGTAGCATGCAACGTAGGTACTGTTCAAGGGTCTGGTTGGTCCTCTCAGTCTGACCATCGGTCTGGGGATGGTGACTGGTTGATAACCTCACGTCGATTTGCGCCAGTTGACAACATTTCTTCCAAAAATGTGAAATGAATTGACTACCTCGGTCAGAGACCAATACGGAAGGAAATCCGTGTATTCGAACAATGTTTTCGAGGAACTCCTTGGCCAGAATTGAAGCAGAAGGTAATCCCTTTAGAGGAATAAAGTGGGCCATCTTGGAAAAAAGATCCACAATAACTAGAATGGTGTTAAATCCATTACATGGAGGTAGATCTGTAATAAAGTCTAACGATAAGGTGTGCCATGGTGTAGGTGGAATATCCAAAGGTTGTAAGAGGCCAGCTGTTTTTTCTTCTGACTTTTGTTTTGGGCGCAAATGCCACAAGACATTACAAATGACTTTACGTCTTTTCGCCAGGTGGGCCACCAGAATTGTCTCTTAATTTTAGCTTCAGTTTTTGCGATACCTGGGTGTCCTTCTATCAGGGTGCAATGATAATTGGAGATGACTAGTTCTTGTAGTTCCTTGTGTGGTAGAAATAGTTGCCCTTGATAATAAGGTAGGTCATTGATGACTGAGTAGTCCGAGCCTTTCTTCACCGAGTCCTGCAGGGCTGTTGGATCGAAGAGTTGTTGGATATTTACTTGAATATCCTCTAGTGTCTGTAGAGTGGTTATGCCAAGAATTCTTTGTTCTGAAATTATAGGCACTGGTTCCGGGTTCGCATATGCTTCTCCCATCCCTATTCGGGTGAAGGCATCTGCCTTGCCATTTTTACAACCTGGTCGATAAGTGATCACGAAATCGAACTCGGTAAGGAAGTTGACGCAACGATTGGGCCTTGGCTGTTTTTAAATACTGCAAGTTCTGGTGATCGGTGATTACCGTAATGGTATGCCTGGCACCGAGAAGATAATGCCGCCAAGCCTTGAAGGTGGATTTGATGGCTAATAATTCTTTATCGGTAACCGCATAGTTTAACTCGGGTGCCGAGAACTTTCTGGAACAAAATGCTACTGGGTGTGAAGTTGACCGGTTTCAGGATCCTTCTGGGACTGGACAGCTCCCATGGCTAAACTGAATGCATCAGTTTCAACTATGTATGGAAGTTCGGGGCGTGGATGCTTTAAGACAGGTGCAGACGTGAATTTCCCTTTCAGCTCTTGGAAGGCCTTTTCAGCTTCTTCGGTCCACAAGAAGCGTTTGTTTTTTCGCAAAAGTGCTGTGATAGGGTGTACAACATGTGAGAAATCCGGAATGAATCTGCGGTAGAAATTAGCAAATCCGAGCATGCTTTGTACCCCTTTAACTGAACTGGGTGATGGCCACTTGAGGATTGCATCCACCTTTCGAGAGTCCATTCGGACTCCTTTTGGAGTCAGGATAAATCCAAGGAATTCCAACTTCCGTAGCATGAAAAATGCATTTTTCCAATTTTGCATATAACTTGTGCTGGCGTAGTTTCTCAAGGACTGCACGAACGTGCTTCACATGGTCTGATTCTGAAGAGGAATACATTAGAATATCGTCTATGTGTACAACAACACAGACGTCAATGAGTTCACGAAGGACATCGTTCATAAAATACTGGAAGGCTGCTGGTGCATTGCACAACCCGAAGGGCGTCATCTGGTATTCAAATAACCCGTACTTAGAGCGAAAAGCAGTCTTCCATTCGTTGCCTTTCTTTACACGTACCAGATGATATGCCCCTCGGAGATCTGATTTAGTGTAGATGCAAGCGTCCTTTACTTGGTCTAGTAATTCGGGGATCAGATGCAATGGGTATCGGTTCTTAACTGTGATCTGATTTAATGCGCGGTAGTCTATGCACGTTCTGAGGTCACCTTCCTTTTAGGCACGAAGAACAAAGCTGAAGATGCAGGGGACTTGGATGGACGAATGAAGACATTAGCAAGGTATTGGTCCAAGTATTGTCGTAGGTGAAGGTTTTCGGGTTCCGTAAGGGCGTAAATCCTACTACATGGCGGGTATGAGATCGATTTGACAATCGTATGATCTGTGAGGTGCTAGGGTGTTTGCCTGTTCCTTTTGGAAAACATCCTGGAATTCTTGATATTCCTGAGGTAACTGCACGACTGGAGTAGCGACTGTGGCCAGGCCTTGGTTCAAGGGGGCACAATCCGGGAAGGTTATTCTCTTCTCTCGCCAATCAATACAAGGATTATGTGTTTACAACCAAGTATCCCCAGTATTATTTGGAACTGCAGGGCTTTGATTAAATCAAACACAATAGTCTCTCGATGCCCATCCTGACCCAATAGTGTCATCTCTGTGGTGGAATGAGTTACAGGCCCAGAGGCAATTTCAGTTCCATCGACTGTGGTGATGACATCCGAAGTGGTCTTTTTGCAGAGAGATAGATTCATCCTAGAAGCCAACTCGTGGTCCACATAGTTTCCTATGGCCCTGCTATCAATGTATGCCCTCACTGCGTGCATACATGATGGCTGCCTTAGATCTATAAGGACCATTGGTATGATGAAGTGCAAGGTCTGAGTATCCTTCTTCAAGCTCGGCAAGCAGACCTCTACGCTTGTCGGGCGCGGTCGTTTCCCGAATCAGGCTCTGTTTGATTTTTATCAGCAACTCCGACTACTTTTTTAGATGTTTTTATAGGGCAATCCCGTAGAAAATGTCCTGTGGCCCCACAGTACGGACACAATTGCATCTGACGTCTTCTTTCTCTTTCCTTTTGAGTTAAGGGTCCCTTGACCCCCCCCGATCTGCATCGGTCCTGATAAATCTGTTCCTTTGAGGGTAACATTGGGTTTAACCAATACCCGATTCTCAAACCTAGCTCGATCAGCCTTTCTATTCTGAAGTCGGTGGTCTAACTGGACCACTAAGTCTATATATTCTGCACAATCCTGAGGTGGGTTCACAACTTGGGCCAAAACGTCTTTGAGTTCACCCAGAAGTCCACGATGAAATAATGTAATTCGTTTTACCTCTGGCCATCCGGTTTCCACCACTAATCTATTGAAAGTGGCGATATAGGTTAGTAGATCCTGGTTACCTTGTCGTAATGATAAAAGTTTGTTATCCAGGGCCTGTCCATGTGAATGTCTCGCAAATAGTCTTTCCATGCTCAATTGAAAACCTTAAAAATCCGGAAGAAGAGGGTCATCCTGGTTAACTAATGGAATTGACCAATCCGCTGCGCTGCCACTAAGATATGATAGTACAAAGGCTACTTTGGTTTGGTCGTTCGGAAAAAAGCTCCAGATCTGTATAAAAAGTGCAAGCGACATTGATTCATAAACACGGCAAACTTTTTTGGGTCCCAGCAAAATGTTCGGGTGGAGCTAAAGGAATGCTCCCTGGTAGAACCACTTGCACAGGATTGCTTGATGAAACAGTAGTTGGATTCCCCCCGAATCCAGGTAATGGTGTTTGCCCAGCTTGGTTTTGCAGTAATTGTCTAGCAAGATCATCAGTGCGCTCCTTTGACACAATCAGTTCTCTCCTGAGGGCATTAGTCTCTTGGCGCGCAGAGTGCACTTCTGCCCTAAGTTCCCCTAACAATAGGGCTAGTTGGTCGGTTTCTGAGGTTTCCATAACGCCCGGGTGGGGATTTGTAGATAGGCTTCACGTTCTGTTACGCTCACCTGGCTCCCACAGGGGCGTCGGTCGGACCCGGACAGCTGCGGTCTCCACCCACGTGAAGCATAGTGCAGCGATGACTGACTGGATCTGCCCTCCTAATCTTGTCTGCTTAACATGTAGAAATATTCTCCTGCAAGTGGAGAGATGGATTTAGCCACTTGTAGGTTCAAGTGATGGCACCCCAACAGTCCTCCCCAACTAATCACCTCCGAAATGCCCTCACAGCAATCTCACCTTATATTCTTGAAAGATGAGCTCTCCATCCTGCGTGGATTTGCAGGGGTGCGTCGATTTCAGTTACTTCACTGGTTTGAAGGCTCGAGAGAGTTCCGGAGAGTATTGACTCTGAGGTTCCTGGTGAGGACCAGTAAGTATTAAGTTCATAGAGTTCAATATGTCCGATGTTCACTCTTGTTCCCCCCTTCCTTTCTTGTCTTGCAGCTGGCTCGTGAAAAGATGCTCTTGTGGCAGCTGGTGGCGCTCAGGTAAGAGTCTGTATTACCAGGTAAATGTTGCATGTGGAAAACGTGTTGTTTTGTCTCTCTTTACAGATGCGGCACGTGCAAATATGGAGAGTCACAAACGGATGCCTCCGGTGGTAAATCAGGTAAGTCTATGGAGGTAAGAATTAAATTTGTTGGTTCCCACGGCTCACCTTGTGGTTTTCTTTTGTCTCCTAGGTGCCGAAGTTCGGCGAAGAAATGATGGAGGCAGCGCCGACCCGATGGATGCTGTGAAGACTGGTGAGTATGGCGTAGCGCTACAGCTGGAGGTGCAGCGCGTGCAGAAATGATGTTCTTTACAGGTCCGGAGACGAGATGGATCCAGAATCAGGTGTGGAATAGAAATAAGTTCGTTTTCTAACCTTGTCCCTTTCTTTCCTCTTTGTTTTAGGAGTTCCGGATTCGAGGCAGGCGTGGCAGAAGACTGGATGTAGGCTGCAGGCACGGTGAGCGTTACGCTGCTGGATGCAGAATAACGCGAAGCGTGTGTTGCTGGTCGGGTGTGGTTTAAATAGCCTCAAAAGTAGTCCCAGGTAAGAAGGCCCTAGAACCACACCCAAGTAAAAAATAGTCCCTTTCAGGCTTCATGTTGGATTGGAGTCATTTGCAGCATGGTCTGCCTGAGGTAAGTAATGACTATGAGCGTGGCGCCGTAGGCGCCAGGACTGATTTCTACTATGAGCCTGGCGCCTAAGGCGCCAGGACTGAACCCAGATAGCCCCTAGCCGGGGCTTCTGAGGTTTTACTAAATGTCTAGATGCCTGCTCCCGGGGCTGATGGGCTTGGTCCAGATGCCTGGGGGTAGGCATCATGACAGTATCTCCAAGAGTCTGGAATCACACCCACTAGACCAATGCAGCTAAACAATCTCTGCAGTGCCACAGCCCATAATTCAGGATTCTTTTCAATTAATGCGTTGCATGACCCATCCAGGCCAGCTGCTTGTGATCGTTTTAAAGTCTTTATCAACGTAATCAAGTCAGGCACAGAAGCTGCACACGCCCAACTCTTGGGAGAGTGTCTACCTATAATTTCACCATGACCAACGCCAATTATGCATTCAATGTGGTTAACAAACTCTCCATTGGATGCAATATTCATATTGCCTCCTGTTAACTTCCTTACATTGATCTTTGCCCAACACAAGCTATGTTAATTGTTTAACAAATGGACCGCCATCTGCAACCAATTTTTATTTTCCTTCAATCTCAGATGTTCCCTTAGTCACTTTTGATGTTCCCGTTTCAGCTTCTTTATCTCAGTAACCGTCATACTGGGGTTAGAATACAACAACAAATTCCTTAAAATGGCTTTTATATCTAATCTGAGTTGCCTTTTGGCCTGTTGGATAACTTGATCAAAATCTTTCTGCTTTTAAATTTCCCCTTACAAACTGCATTATCTATGGGTACTGGCCTGTTCTCAGCTTGTGTATTGATCATTTTCATACTGGAAGCAAATCGATCTATCACCGCCACATCTTCGCAGTATCCATCAATCTCACCAAAGCTTATGAAACTGCCAAGCTCTCTGGCTGCCACCATTTGCTTTATTCAAATTCCTCGGGTTCCAGCAGATCCAGTACTTCCCCCCACTGATTTGTACAGCACCAATATTATCGTCCTATACTAACTTGCGCTCCTGTTTCACTAAAACACATAGCAGCAAATGGTCACTATGTTAGCCTAGGACAGCCCCTTCTCATTACAATACTTACTCTCAGAAGGAGCAGAGGGCGTGCCATCCATATAAATAGTTGCAGAAGTAGGGATCTTTGTGTTGAAGTCTCCACATACCATAACTGGGATATCCCTATTGGTATTTCCCAAGACAGCTCTGTTAGGGAGAATTCTCTGTTTAGGCTGAATTTCCTAACCTAGTGAGTCCCCCAGCAGCTTTGCTGGATTTCGGGAGTTTGTTTTTTTCCATCCTGCCAAGAGTGAGACTCTTTTTCTCCCACTCTTGGACATGTATGTGTGTAATTCCTTTGAATGTCAATGTGTTCTATGGGCTATGGGGTCTTTTACTCCATAGGGTCTCATATGTTTTTCTATGTGTGTTACACTGCACCCTACGTGCCGTAACACTGGGGCATCCTAGCGGACCTCCACCATAGACTCCATACCTGGGGACTGACTACTGTCTCCCCGGGCATGTAAAGTCACCATTGGTTTCACTAGACCTAAAATGTACTAACAGGACTAGTACAAACCATCTTATTGTGGACGTACTAGTAGGGGTAATTCGATTACTCCTGGACCTGTTACTCGAGGGGGCACTGTTCCGTCCCCCCTCGTCGAGTTTTGGCTGGTGGCAGTGGAAACTACTTGTTATGTTCGACCCCGAACCTAACCCTATGGGATTCGTCCCATTGTTGGAGATTGATAATTTTTCTCGTTAATCTCTAACGTACCACCGATTTACTTATCTTAAATAGGTTTATCGGATGGTATTTTCTGCCAGAACTCGGTTTGTAAAATGGCGTCTGTGTTCGTCTCTGTGACTCCTAAACCAAAGGTTGAGCCCTTTGTTCCACTTTTGGCGGGCTCTGTACAGAGACCCTCCAAAGTGGTGCCATTCTGTCTGGGTTACCACAGGGGTGTGGGAGGGGGTTTAGGCACCCTGGACTGAGTTGCCTTGCCAACTCCGGTTGCACTCTGGAGTGATTGGCCCAAGTGGTGAGCCTTCCCGCTCACCACTTAGCATGTGTTGATTGACAGCTAGGCTGAATGAATGGGGGTTTTCTGCATAAAAGCAGGGCTTTTGGGACTGGATCTTTAGAAGTCGCCACAGGACCTAAGAATCCGACGAGGGTAACGCTGAGCCGACCTGCAATGACGACACCTCCGGTGGAGCCCTGCTGAGCCGACTCACCACTTCCCGACGACAGAGGAGATCTCCCTGCCGGAGAGTCTCTTCCCCTGACTGGTGGGAACAACCAGTCCCCTTTGCTTTTTATTCGCCTCAGGACGCAGTGGTCGAATTGCCCGTGCAGAGCACCTCGGCAACCGGATAGCCACTACCCCTGTACCGCAACCAAAAGGTGGTGCCTTGTGACGGAGCACTCCGCGGCTGGTCTCTTCCCTGGTGGTGCACCGGACTTCTCTTTCTTCGACGACGAGAACCTCTCTACTCTTGGCAAAGACCCGACGTGCATCCACCACCAGGAACAACTGCCCCCGCTGGAGCTGCGCTCCACAACAAGGTTCCCGGTTCCGCCTGGCTTCCCTTTCGATCGGTTCGAGTGAGGTGTCTTAATCCTTTCCGTTGGGTCGCCTCCAAGCTTTTCTCATTTATTGTTCTGAACTGGTTCAATCTGCCGATAACAATTTGCTACAAAGGCTTGAATGCATCTCCACTAGAGATTTTTCGGGACATAGCGCCTTGCCTCTCTCCGAGTGGGCCTGGCCTCTGAACTTAATGATCTATTGTGATTCTTGCCTTCTTGCCATGCATTTTACCCGCGAAGTATTGAACTGCGTTGATTTCGTAACCTGGCTATCTTTTATATCCCGTCCTAACTAATATTCGAGTGTCATCTAGGTTGAGGTATACACCTCTGTCTGAAAATAAGTGGTACCAGTAGAACCTAGAGTTGTCGAGATATTGCTAGGGGGATTGATCGTTTCTTCTTCGTAGAGTAATTGTGTTTGATTTGTTTGCCGTGATAGTGCTATAGTGTTTTTCATAGATGTTCTGTTATAAATACCTTAATATCTTTACACTAAGCCTTGTTGCGTGTTTGCTTGTCTTGCTGTGAAGAATTGCCCTATTTTGTATACTCCACATACTGCTCAACTCTTCTTGAGGGAAGTCTGACTGCTCAGCCACAGCTACCAAGTGAATCTGTGTGGTACAGACTGCTACCAAGTGGGTTCACCGCCAAACACCTGTAGTCCTGAATCTTTTGCAGTGGTCCCAGAGGGAACTGCACAGGTTTCCGCCTAACAAGCTCCCACTATCTTGAGTATATCTATGCATTGTCAGCCCAGGAGGGTCATACACATTGATTCTTTACCTCTCCAATTAGGATGGATTCCATACTCTCTTTCTGTATCTCAATTGACCACGGGTTACAGAAGTAATAAAAAGGTCCCCTTTAGGCCTCGCCCTGGGCCCCTTAATTGCTGGGATAATTATGGTAGTTCTTCCATCAAATTCAGCCACCTCAGTGACCCAGGTCTCCTGCAGTGCCAGAATCATAAATATGTCTAAATATTCCAAGACACCACCTTCTGCGTTATAAAGAAATGATCCCAGAGAATTCCATGAACATTACAAATACTGTTCATTAGGGTCTGCAGAGCAGCCAGTGTCCCAACCTGGAGGTGAACCCTGAGGGCAGGCGAGAGGGGGAGGGAAGAAAGGGAGCCAACCTCAGCACACTGCGCCACCCAGGGGGTTCATCTTGGACCTCTTCTAGGGCCTCATTAACCTCTGTGGCTACTGAAGATATAGGTGATTAATTTCATTTCTTACCCATGCCCTCAATCTCAATCAACTCGTCTGGCCTTGGCACCATGCAATTAAATATGCTATCCATCAGTTTAGATCCCAGGCAGGTTAACAATGTTTTAATTTCTTCAACCTGCGTGTTACCAAACAAATCACCCCCTGACTCATACTCCGTAAAGAAATTGGTCATTTTTGTTGCTACCTTCCCTTTCTCTACAAATCGCAGAACTCAAATGGCTTTCTGCGCACAAGTCCTAGGATGATGGAGGTGATAGCCGCTTCTAGGGGGCTCCCCATACTCTGCTATTCTGACCATAACTTTGTCATCCAGACTAGGCTTGTTTAGTTGTTTATCACAAACACATGCTTCATCCATAACAGGCCCAGATGACACCTTGACGCCTGACAGCAATGCGCTTTGCACACTTGCGTTGCTGTTGCGCCACTGAAACACTGCTTCAGCTCTTTACACTCCTTTTATAGCACAGAAAAAGTTGCCACCAACAGGAGTTCTGGGCAAGGAAGTCTAGGGAAGGTTTTTATACAACAAAACAGCAGCCAGAAGCAACAAATGAAGCCCAGAAGCAGAAGCAGGTTGTTAGGCAGAATCAAATGCAGTACCCTTTGGGAACACCACATGCAATTAATGCAAGTGTAAGTACAATTTCACCTTTGGTACAAGCCTGTACTACACAGTAAAGTGGTAGCAATGGCTGAGCAGCCAGACTTATCTCAAGAGTTGAGTGAGCAGTAGAACAAGTTACACAAAGGACCAACTAATATAGTGGTTCAAACAAACACCTACTCAAGGTTTCTTGGTAAAAGAATCTACATTTATTAACACAGTCAGTTTGAAAACACTACACTAGCAAGAGCAGCTAATATCACACGCTAATAAACCACAATTACACAACCAGTAAGTAAATGAACAAGTTTAGCGCCACTGAAGTGGGAGCAAAATGACACTTCAGATACTTAAAATAGGGGTAAGCTACAACCAGCAATTCATCTCATAGGGCTGGGCCAAAGTCAATGGTTCAGAGTCTTTGTATTGGATAGCACAATTCTGGTAAACGGTTAAGTCTTTGCCACGGTTTTTAGAACAGTTTGGCTAGGCGAAAAGTTAGACAAATGTTTAGGGAAGAACAAGCCTTCAAAGTTGGGAAAGTTTCACAAACTTTCTCTGTGGCCGAAAAGATTTGCACAGTACCTTTTTAGTGAAGAAAAGCTGCAGCTGAGGCAGTTGTTCCTGGCAACAGATCTCGCTGTTCCTGGGCTTCAGTCGTGGGGACAAGAAGGAGGACGTTGGGAGGTTCCTGCACTGCCCAGGGATGAGATGAAAAGCTTTGCATGACGTCGGTTTAAGGTGTGAGTGCTTCCCTCTGGCTATCCGGTTTTCAACAGCACTCTGATGAAAATTCAACCAGATGGGGACGGTGTCCAGGTGGCTTGCAAGTTGGTTGTTCCCAACAAACTCAAGGGAAGCAGTTAACCTTGAATGGCTTCTCTGTCGGTTGGAGTTTCAGGCAATTCAGACCTGCAGCAGGGCTTCACCGGTCGTTCAGGACAGGAGTTGCAGCAGTCCTCTTCCTTCAGCTCATCTTCGGTTCTTTCGTTCCAGTGGTTGACTCTGATTTCCAATTCCCAGAGACCTGCTTTTAAACGTTTTCCTCTATTCATTCCAGCCTGGCTATCACTCACACAGCAGGGCGGCTGTCCTTGCCGGACAGCCAGCCGGCCAATCACGCCAGAGTGCATTCAGGTCTCCTAGGACTAAGCACAGGGAGTTTCGGGCACCTCCCTCACATCCTGTCCATCCCAGACACTCAAGCGCCAGAGGAGGGCTTCAGCACTGAAACCCGCCAAAGGCCAACGAACAAAGGGACCAAACCTGGTTTGGCGCGCAGAGACAAACACAAGAAGGAACTTTACTAAAAGAAATGGCGAAAAAAGATGACCAGAGTCTGCTTTTACAGATAGGTCTAGGGCGACATATTGAAAAATATGGCTGAACCAATTTTCTGCTACCCTTGTTAGCGGTCGGGAAAAATCACCGTAGTTTGATCTAAACCACTGCCACCAGCCTTTTAAAGTAGGAAAGGGTAACTTTTGACTGTTACATGAGTGTTTAGACTCAGGGGAAGCTAGGCAACCCCTCCAGCACTCTATAGTAAGATAGTGTGTGCTGGGTCTTGAAATTTAAAGAGACTAGTAAGGCCAATTTAACTTTACATACTCTGGGAGACGGTAGTCAGTCCCGGAGAAGGTATTTAAACCTTGGGGAGTCTGAAAGACACCCCTGTGCCAATGCAGAAAAAGATGATGCCTATGGAGTTGTTTTAAAACTCCATAACCAAAGAACACAAAAGTAAAACACAAACAAAATACATGGGAGAGTGGGGAAAAAGGCTCACACTCTTCCCAGGTAAAATAAAATCAAATCCTAGAAATCCAGCAAAGTTGCTGAGGGTCTCAAAACGTAAGGGAAATTAGCACATTTTGAGAGTTCTCCCTAACACAGGTCTGCTTGCTTTTATACTAGGCTTTTGTAGTGTTTTCTCAGATTATGGAGAATCTGTAATATCTGTTTGGAGAGACCAAGGTGACCTAAGGTCAGATGCTCACGAACCATGGTGCTAGTCCAGTGACTATGGAGCTGGATGAATCACTGCACCCTTCTGACAACCTGTATTCGCAAATCACTTTCTGCAGAAGAGGCGTTGGAGGAAACAAGTAGCACAGAAGGTTGCTCTATGGAATCTTAAGGCATCCCATAGAAAATGATCCTGCATTTGGCATTTGATTCCGAAGCAAAAAGATGTACTTCACAATGGCTAAACTCTTGGAAAATAAGATTGAAAACTGCTTGATGAAACTCTCAATTGTATGAGTTCCTCCCTAGTCTGTTGTGTATGTCTTTCTCAGTATTGCTGTCCTCTGATAGGTGAAATGCTCTGAGTGTCATGTCCTAGCTGATAACCCTTTTTCATATTTCTATCACTAGCTTGCATAGCAGTGGGGATCTGGTTCTTCCATAGCTGTGGGCATGCAAGGTACACTGTCACCGCACTAGCTCTTCTTTTTAATACCCATACCATGAATTGTTAGGTATGGCCCTTGTAAACAGCATATTTTTAGTATTTAGACACAATGGACAATTCCCTTATGGACGGTTGTCTTAACTGAATGTTCTTTCATTTAATTGGTATTGTATTGTTTTCTTCCCCTGATGAAGATGTTGTGAAATCTCTGTACGTCGCAACTGGTTGGGACGGGCTAACTACAGGGTCCAGAAAATCTCCACTGTGTACCCTGATTTCGTGACCGAAAGAAATGGTATGTAATACTAAATGGCAAATTATGTGTCTGTTTTGTGGAATATTAGTATTGATGACTTGCCGGCCTTAGCAAAAAGAATCCCTTGGGATGAGGTGAAATCTAAACAATAGAGTTTCACAAAAGTGTGCATTGATGACCAGGTGGCCACTGCACAAATATCTTGCCCCGGGACACCCCTCGAAGTCGCCATGCCCCTAGTAGAATTAGCTCTTAGCCCATCTGGAGGTTCTTTAACTGGCAGTTTGTAATACTCTCCAATTGCTAGAATTATCCATCTGGATATAGCCTGTTATGTTACTAACAGGCCCAATTTGTGTCCGGTGTATCCAATGAAAAGTTGGTCAGTTTGCCGAAATTCTGCCAGTCTAGAAATGTAAAAGCTGAGAGCCCTTTTTGGGTCCAGCCTGTGAAGCCTTTTTTCCTCCTTACTTGCATGAGGGGGAGGATAGAAAGATGGCAATGTGATCTTCTGAGACAAGTGAAAGTCAGAGACTATTTTTGGTAGAAATTACGGTTTGACTTTAAGTATAATTTTGTTTTTATGAAAGATTGTGTGAGGAGGCTTACAAGAGAGAGCCTGTAACTCACTCACACCTGCGGGCTGATGTAATAGCCAATAGTAGGATTGTCTTCAAAGTAAGAAGCCTTAACGGAAAATAATGCAAAGGCTTGAAGGAATGCATGTAAGGAATTTTAGTACTAAATTTAGATCCCAAACAGGGAACAGGAGAGTACACGTTAGTGAGACCCTTTAAAAATTGTACAATCAATGGAATTTTAAAGTAAGCTACCTCTTCTGAGGAGCGCTTAAAAATAGGAAGCGCAGCAAAGTTTAATTTTATTGTACCAATCTGGAGGCCTCAATTGGCCAAATGTAATAGGAAAGAAAGTATCATGGCTGTACAACATTGAAATGGATCCACATTCTTATCTTTGCACCAGTTACTGAACTTGCTCCAACAACACTGGTACAAAGAATTTGTTGCTGGCCTTCTGGCCGAAAGCAAAGTCCCCATTACTTCATCTGGGCGGTCCCAATCCTTATATCTCAGCCTCTTAGAAACCAAGCCTGAAGGCTGAGTGTCTTGACCTCTGGATGGAGAACCCGACCTTTCTCTTGCGAGAGAAGATCCTCTCTTATTGGAAGACGTATTGGAGGGCAGATGGACATGTCCAGAAGGTTCGGGTACCATGTCTTCCTAGCCCAATACGGAGCAATTAGGATCATAGTTTTCCTGAACTTTCTCAACCTCCTGATTACGTGAGGAATCACAGGGACTGGAGGAAAGGCATACAGAAGTGAAAATTCCCAGTCCACTACGAAGGCGTCCCCTAGAGCTCCTCTTAGAGGAAATTCCCTTGAGCAGTACAGTTCGCACTTCCTGTTGACACTGGTCGCGAACAGATCCACTTGTTGGATTCCCCAAAGGGTGAAGATCTCTTGAAGGACTTCCTGAGTTAGTTCCTACTCGTGAGACACTGTGCTCTGCCTGCTCAGAGTGTCCACCGCCGTGTTCGTTTCTCCGGCTAGGTGAACTGCTGACAGAGAGATTCCTTCTTGTATTGCCCAGAACCAGAGCTGCATTGCCTCTCTGCACAGTGGGATTGACCCTATGCCTCCTCTCTTGTTGAGGCCACTGTGTTGTCTGTCATTATCAGGACATTTTTCCTCATACAGAGGGCAAAAAGGCCTTCAGCGCTAGTCTGATTGAGTGTCCAATCATTAGTTTGAAAACAAAAGGATTGAATGCAATACATTCGAGTCAAAAGGACTTAAAAAAAAGACTGAATGCCTTTTTTTAAATGTGTTTTTTTGTGTTTGGGTATATGTAAAATTAATGTTTTTTGGGCAAAAAGCAGGTGTTTGGGCCTCCCGCCCCAAAAAAAAAACAATTCGGTCTTTTTTTTCGGTCCTTTTGACTCGAATGTATTGCATTGGATCCTTTTTTTTCGAATCTTTAACCTACAACCGACTGATTGCCCTCAGCTCCTAAAGGTTTATGTGTCGTTTAGACTGCGATGGAGACCAACGACCTCTGATTGTCAGATCATTGGTGTGAGCTCCCCACCCTGTGAGTGAGGCGACAGTCATTACTGTTATCTCCGGCCATGGTTGCCAAAAAGATTCTCCCTTGAGAATATTGTCCTTGTAAGCCTACCATAGCAGATCTTGAGCCACTCTGGCCGGAACTTGCAAATGATTTGACATATTCCCCGAAAATTGGGACCATTGAGTCCTGAGGGCCCATTGAAGGGATCTCATTCTCAATCTGGCCTCTGGCACCAGAAAAATGCTGGATGTCATGAGGCCGAGCAACCTCAGAAAATCAAAAGCTGGCAGATCCTGGACATTCCGGAACTATGTTACCATCTGCAGTATGTGATGAGCTCTCACCTCGGGCGGCGGGGCTTGGTCCGAGGAAGTATCCAGGACTGTTCCGATGAATTGGAGTCTTTGGAATGGTATCATATTTGACTTCTTGTAATTGAGGGAGAAGCACAATCTGTGTAAGAAGTGGCAGTTCATGCTCAGATGTTCCTGGGCCTGTTCTGGTGAACGTGCCCTAATTCACCAATCGTCCAGGTAAGGGTAGACATGAATCCCACCTCCCCTGATTCTCGCTGCCACTACCGCCATCAGCTTGGTGAATGGCACAACTCGAAACTGATAGTGAGAACTGCCAACCGCGAACCTCAGGTACTTTCTGTGCTTGGGATGGATCAGCACATGAAAGTAGGCATCCTGAAGGTCCAATGATACCAACCAGTCCTGGAGTTGGAGAGCCTGAAGATCTGAGAAAAGGTTACCATCTTGAACTTGTCCTTCCTGAGGAACTTGTTCAAGTTTCTTAAGTCCAAGATGGGTCTCAATCCTCCGTCCTTCTTTGGGATGAGGAAGTATGGGGCATACCAACCCTTGTTCTTCTCTGCTACAGGTACATTCTCTATTGCACCTTTTTCTAGCAGGGTTAACATTTCCTGCAACATGAGTGGATCTGGAATTTTGACAGAGCTGTATCCCGGTGGATGGTCTTGAGGCCTTTTTTGAAAAGGAAGTCAGTAACCTTGAGCCACTGTTTCCAGTGCCCAGGAATCTGAAGTAATGCCCAGCCATTTATTCAGATGCTGAGACATCCTACCTCCCACGGGGTCTTGTGGGTCAAGGCCTCAGAGTAGCTTTGTGGTGGCTGCAGCAGCGGCTGAGGGCACAGATGCCACTGCTGGGGCTGATCTAGCACCCTTTCCTCATCCACCCCACGAACATTTTCTTTGTCCTCTTTGACTAGCCTGTCCTTTTCCTCTTACAAATGATGAATAAACACGAAAGGAAAGACCCTTCCAGGAAGATGAGCCTGATTAGGAGTGTTGTTGAGGTTGTCATATGGCGGCGCTAAGTGACTTAACCGCTGCCTTGAAAGTGTCTGCAGCTTCTCCAAGTTTTTGTCTGCCTTGCTGCCGAACAACCTTAAGCCATCAAATGGCATATTAAGAAGCCTCGCATGCACATCCGGTGCAAAGCCCGACTTTCTCAGCCACGCAAACCTGCATAGTACTGTGCTAGATGCCATGGACCTGCTGATGCTGTCAGCAGTGTCCAGTCCTGACTGAAGGCATTCCCCCATAGCCTTCTTTCCATCTTTCACAATCACAAGGAAGCCATCTCGCTCCTCGCCCTCAGGAATGTGTTCAGTTCATAGGTTGTATGTGAATCTTGCAAGGGTGCAGGTCAAATTTGTTGACTTTAAAGCCATACTGCTTGAAGAAAAAATATTTCGAGACCAGGCATCAATTCTTTTATCATCCCTATCTGGGGGAATGGACGAGTATTCAGATTATCTAGTGGGTGTAGCTGCCTGGACGACTAAGCTCTCAGGTGTAGGATGATTCGTTAAATAGTCAGGGTCCTGAAGAAAAGGGTCTGTATTTCCTAGCAACATTTTTGTTCACTGCTGGTCCAGATTCTGGCCTTTCCCATGCGGCCATAACCTTCCTCTGAAGTGCTGTGTGAAAACGAAGAACAAGATCCTTTTGAGGACCTTGACTGAGAATGTCCATCATATCATCCTGTTCGTAAGTGGGTGAATTTCTGTTCCACCCATGAACTCCACCACCCTATTCATAATATTTCTATAGGCAGGGTCTGCATGATCAGCAGGGTCAGGTTTGTCGAATTCCAACTCAGGTGACGTATCTATATCACTAGCTGTTTGTAGACAGTCAGACATTTTGGACTGAGGGTCAATTAGTTCTTCAGGGACATCCCTTCTACCCGATTTTACCCCAAAAGGGGAAATCTCCTCTTCAGAGAATTGTTCCTCATAAATAGATTTTCTTGGTGTTAGGAAAGATTTCTAAATTGTAGGTAATTTCCCTTGCATGTGGCAACCCCTAAACTGTTTGCTGTTGTTTTACACCCTGATCTAGACTTTGCCAGAGAAGTGCAGCCTTCTGCCACACTCCTCTGGGCTTTCGCTCCATTCTTACGGGGAAACTGACATGCCGTTAAGACAGTCAGTACCGGAAAACGTTGTTTTCCGTAGTTCTTTTCTCATGTTGCAGCTTTCGCGCAACATGACACAAGAGGGCACTGTAAGCTAAGTTACTGCTCTCTCTACAGGCCCTAGACACTCTCTTTGGATTGTTAATGAACGGTGCAAGTGAATCACGGACGGGACTGGTGGCAGCAATCGTTTCTTTGTATTTTGAGCTCCTTTTGGGTGTTTAAGCGCATTTCTCGTGCTTAGCCCAAAATGGTCGCCTGGCTTCCATAATGGCCAGACCACGAGGCTCTTTGTCCTGCCCGCTGACCGTCTTACCCCCTTCACCTTCCCCAGGTCGAGCCGACCCGGGGCCTTCCTTATTTGGGCATGTACTTTCCCGCAAAACACAGATGCTTTTGCGGGCTTCTACCGGCCTTGTGTGTGCCTCCAGGATGTGGGCTGGGATGTCTGGTCCCAATACACATCCCAGGTGCCAGAGAGTCTAGTGTGTCTTGAATGCCTGGGACCACCGTGGTCTGTGATAGGTCCAAGTATGGTGTGAGTGTTTTGTGAGCAGATCTCCCATTGGGTCCTCTCTGCAGTTGCAAAAGCTTTACTTGGCATCTTTACTAGGTTTGGCTTCCCTAAAGAAGTTGTGTCTGACAGAGGCAGCAACTTTATGTCAAAGTATATGCAGGCTATGTGGAAGGAAAGTGGGGTCATCTACAAGTTCTTTTCCGCATACCACCCCCAGACCAGTGGTCTGTTGGAAAGGTTCAACAGAACGTTAAAGGGTATGATTGGGGCTCTGGAAGAACCTTAAAGAAGAAAATGGAATCTTCTTTTACCATGCTTACTGTTTGCCTACCGAGAGGTACCACAGGAGGGTGTTGGCTTCAGCCCCTTCGAACTTCTGTTTGGTCACCCTGTGCGGGGACCCTTAGCCATAGTCAAGGAGGGATGGGATATGCCCACTCCCCCTATTACTACCAACGTAGTCGACTATGTGTTAGGGCTCAGAAAACGGATGATACTTCTGATGGGTCTGGCTAGTGACAAGTTGAAGGCAAGACAAGCGCTGGTGAAACATTGGTATGACCAGAAAGCTTCCCTCATCAACTTTACACCTGGTCAGCAAGTCCTGATCATGAATCCCATAAGGCCTATAACTTTAAAGAACAAATGGTCAGGCCCTTACACAGTGGTGGAGCCCCTGGGTGAGGCCAACTATTTAGTGGACCTTGGAAGGCCTGGACAGGCTCCAAAAGTGTTCCATGTAAATAGGCTGAAGGCTTTCGTCCCAAGAGTCGAAATCGCAGCACTGCTACTGGCTTCAGATGTTGAGGAAGAGGAGTCTGAACCTCTCCCCGACCTGTTCCAAAGCGGTCCTTCAGATAGCTCCTTTGAGCGTGTCCGAGTGGCCCCTCACCTGACTTCTGATCAGCAGGTTGAGGTGAAAAGTTTGCTTAAGCAATTTTCCCCCCTGTTTTCGCAGTCCCCTGGTTTGACACTTTGGTGCAAACATAACATAGACACAGGAGACAGCGTTCCTACCAAAAGTAGAGTATACAGGATGTCAGACAAAGTACGGTCTTACATTAAGACAGAGGTCAACAAAATGTTAGATGTTGGGGTGATTGAACCCTCTAGTAGTCCTTGGTCCAGCCCTGTGGTTTTGGTTCCAAAAGCAGGCACTTCTGAATTGAGGTTCTGCGTGGATTACAGGGCTCTGAATGCTGTCACCAAGACAGATGCACACCCCTTGCCTCGAACAGATGAGCTGGTGGATACCTTGGGTGCCTCCAAGTACCTTAGCACGTTTGACCTCACTGTGGGCTATTGGCAAATAGCCTTAGCAGAACATGCGAAGGAGAAGACAGCATTTTCCACTCCAGACGGCCTTTACCAATTCAGGGTAATGACGTTCGGGTTGAAGAATGCACCTGCCACTTTCCAGAGGCTTGTGAATCATGTGTTGAATGGGTTGGATGAATTCTGTCTTGCATATCTGGATGATATAGCAGTTTCCTGCGCCACCTGGGAAGACCATGTGAAACACCTCGGGATTGTGCTACAGGCTCTTCAGAAAGCACACTTGACCATAAAGGCTAGTAAATGCCAGATTGGACAAGGCTCAGTGGTTTACCTTGGACATGAAGTAGGTGGAGGGAGGATACAGCCTCTTCCCAGTAAAGTACAAGCAGTACAGGACTGGCCTACCCCCACTACACAGACCCAAGTGAGAGCCTTCTTAGGACTCACAGGGTAATACCACAACTTCATGGCAGACTATGGCACCATAGCTGCCCCTCTGACTGCCCTCACCACTCCGAAGAAACCCAAGAAGGTAACTTGGACCGACGAGTGTGAGAAGGCCTTCTACGGCTTAAAAGACTCCTTGTGCCAGGCTCATGTCCTCAGGGCCCGTGATTATCAAAGATCTTTTGTTGTGCAGACAGACGCCTCTGACACTGGGATAGGAGCTGTACTATCGCAAGTAGATGAGAAGGGTAAGGAACACCCTATTGGTTTCATTAGTCGCCAGTTTAAGGACAGAGAGCTCAGATGGTCCACAGTGGAGAAAGAATGTTTCTCTGTTGTGTGGGCTCTACGGAAGCTGAGGCCCTACCTCTATGGGACCCACTTCACTGTGCAAACTGACCATAAACCCTTAAAGTGGCTGATGAACATGAAGGGAGAGAATCCAAAGTTGCTTAGGTGGTCCATAAGTCTACAAAGCTTTGACTTCACTATTGTGCATAGGCCAGGTGTCCAGCATAGCAATGCTGATGGGTTGTCCAGAATGTTTAACTGACCTGAACAAGAGACTCATCCAGGGGTGGATTAGTTCCCTCTGTCCATAGTCTGGGAGGGGCGTGTGTTAGGAAAGATTTCTAAATTGAAGGTAATTTTACTTCCATGTGGCAACCCCTAAACTTTTTGCTATTGTTTTACACCCTGATCTAGACTTTGCCAGAGAAACGCAGATTTCTGCCGCACTCCTCTGGGCTTTCGCTCCATTCTTACGGGGAAATTGACATGCCCTTAAGACAGTCAGTATCGGGAAATGTTGTTTTCCGTAGTTCTTTTCTCATGTTGCAGCTTTCGCGCAACATGACACAAGAGGGCGCTGTAAGCTAAGTTACTGCTCTCTTGGGTCTCTAGTCACTCTACAGGCCCTAGACACTCTCTTTGGATTGTTAACAAATGGTGCAAGTGAATCACGGACGGGGCTGGTGGCAGCGATCGTTTCTTTGTGTTTTGAGCTCCTTTTGGCTGTTTAAGCGCATTTTTCGCGCTTCGCCCAAAATGGTGGCCTGGCTTCCATAATGGCCAGACCACGAGGCTCTTTGTCCTGCCCGCTGACCGTCTTGCCCCCTTCACCTTCCCCAGGTCGAGCCGACCCTGGGCCTTCCTTATTTGGGCATGTACTTTCCCACGAAACACAGATGCTTTCGTGGGCTTCTACCAGCCTTGTGTGTGCCTCCAGGATGTGGGCTGGGATGTCTGGTCCCAATACACATCCTGGGTGCCAGAGTGTCTGGTGTGTCTTGAATGCCTGGGACCACTGTGGTCCGTGATAGGTCCACGTATGGTGTGAGTGTTTTGTGAGCAGATCTCCCATTGGGTCCTCTCCGTTTTGGCGCGAAAGGAACCCTGGATAAGAGGAGGCTGGAAACACCACTACCATGTCGATCTCCTGAGTTCTCACGAACGACGGATACAGGAGCCAAGTATCCTGCAACTAAGAGGCTGAACCGAGGAATCGCTGGTGACCCACTGAAGGACTGCTCCTCTGCACTGCTGTCGCCCTGTGCGAACATTCTGCCTCTGATCGAACATGAAGGCCTGTACTGGCACTTCGACCCTTTGGAATAGTGGGAACAACTATTCTCGGCATCTTCATCATCTCCTGCACGTAAGCCTTCGGAAGCGTCCCTGTGCCATCCAGTGGACTGACCAGCCTACCCAGGAGCCTTGCTCTGTCACCGCCGTCAGGTGGCTGCTGTATTCCGAGTCCTTGGCTAGGAGACCTTCGACATAGACTTCGATGACGGTTTGTCACCTGACGCCATTTTGACTGGCGTCGCCTTCAGTTTATGCATGGATAGGCCTGTCTTGCTCCTTATGAGGTGTCATAGAGGTTTCTTTTGACAACACCCTCGATGAATTTTGCTGGATTTAAATTCTAGTCTCTGACCTTCCTTTGCCATTTTTAGAATGAGCCGGGGCATGGTCTTTACGCGATTTCTTCGAGGGCGTCTGGGCCACGTTCTAGACCTCGACCTAGATTTCTTCGATTTACGTCGGGACCTTTCCCTGCACTCCGCTGAGTCCTTATTTTAATTCGAAGAGGCCTTCGAAGACTCCTCCCCACTGCCAATTTACCTCTTCTTACTGGAAAGCTTTATTCGTCATAGCCTGACAGGAACCGCACTCGCCAACTCGATGGTCCGGACCGAGACACCAGAGTCAAACTCGATGGGGGTTAGTTATGGCCATTTTCTTCCTACAATTCTGGCACTTTTTAAAGCCAGTTTTAGGGGTCGAAGGGTTAGATGAAGAAGACATCTCAAAAGACTGAGGCGCCCTTTTCGTACACATAAAGCGAAAGCTTTTAGAAAAATGGAACTGAATGAAGCCAACGGCTCGAGCCATTTACACTGCGGATGACGTCAACACTCTACGGCAGTCCTCTAGGGACATCAACGCCACAACATCGAGCACAGCACCCTCTGGTGTGGAAAAATATTTTCCAAAGCAGCAAAGCTGACGATACGAATATCTAAGATGAGGAATACGTGGGAGGACACAATCCATTTGAAATGTTTTTTTGAGAGTTTTAGTCTTGTTTTGCTAAATTGTAGACTATCCATTCGATTGGCAATTGCATCTAGTGCTTTGAATCAAGTGTACGATTTACCTTCTACTTAAAAAAAAGAAAAAAGAAACATCAAATAAAATCTTTGATAAAGACCTTGATTCTTCTTCTGTTGTTTTCTCCTCCTTGCTTGATGACATAAAACATGGCCATTGAGCTGTTGTTCCTGATTAGGACTACTCTGCCGTGAGGAGAGGGGAGGAAGGGACGAACAAACAATTTAAGAACCAAACCAACAGTCTTGAGCTCTAGAAAATTTGGATGAATGTCCTGCATGGACCAAAGTCCATTAATGCATTGGTCCCCCAGAGTTGCTCCCCAACCCTCTAATGAGCAGTCCGTCGTGACTACTACCAAGTGCTCTGGCATAGAGGGGCACCTCACATTACATTGTTCTCCTCTTTCCACAAACCGTGGTTGTCCCTCACGGACAGAAGAATTGATATCTTGTCTGATTCGGTTCCCGTCTCTTGATTCCAGGAATTTGCCAAGTGAATCTGTGCACGCCTCATTCTCAACCTGGCAAGAGCAACAGTGAGTATCCCGGAAGGTAAGAGGCCTATCATGTGTTGGTACCGCCAAACTGATGTGGTGTCTCTGCTGAGGAAATTATTGATGGCTTTTTAAATGTTGAAGAATCTCTTTACCATTGGAAACATTTTTTCCCTGACAGTGTCCCACCTGACACCCAGGAGAATTAGGTTGAGAGAGGGCTTCAACTCTTATTTCTTCAAATTTAGAGAAAAACCAAGCTCGTAAAGAACTTCCATTAACCTCTAGCACAAGTGACTGGCCTCCTCGAGAGACCTCACCTTCACCAGCCAGTCATCCAGGTATGGATAAAGATGGTGTCCTTTGTTCATGAAGAGAGGTGCAATTGTCTTCATCAACTTCGTGAATACACGAGGAGCAGAACTGAGACCAAAATGCAGTACTGTGGCGTCACATGACTGTGAAACACAGAAGCGTTCTGTTTAAGTGGTAAATAGGGGTATGCAGATAAGCGTCATTCAGGTCCAGGGAGAACATCCAATCTCCTATACAGAGAGTCTTCGCTATGTGATTGGGGGTCACCATCTTGAATTTTTCTAGGAGAGGGAAAAGGTTCAGGTAGGATAAGTCCAGCACCACGCTCAGGCCAACATGGTTCTTTTTTGGAATAGCAAAGATTCTGTAGTAGAACCGATTACCCCTGCCCGAACATGGGACCCGTTCCAACGCTTGATCCTGCACCAGATAGGTGATCTCCATAAGCAGGCCTAGAATTCCTATCTGAAATAGTGGGGTCGGGGGGTGGGAGGTTGCTGAGTAATTGGGCCAAAAATACAATTCGTAGGAAACCATTAAAAGAATCCACTGGTCCCGAAAGAGGTAACACTAACTAAGTTCATCTGCCTTCGATCGGGGTGCTCTGGACCCAGACATGTATATCATTGTTTTTTAGCATCTGAGGCTGAGGAGAGAAGGAACCTTTAGTGGACGTGCATTGTTGATTCCGTTTGTGCCTGCTCAGTGATCTTTTTGGTTGATAAGCCAAGATTTTGTCCTGGAACCTCCTATAGCCTTCAAAAGATCTTCATGTTTGATACAATCTGCCCTGCCACTGAGCATAGGGCTTAGACATTTGTGTGAAACAATTGCCAATGATTTTGCTGTCTGTGTGCTGCTCTTCGTTTTTGTTAGCTCCTATCTTGTACGTCGGAGGAGAACGTGGTTACGTGCATCCAAGCTGTACGCTGCATATCTACTCCAAAACAAAAACCCCTTCTGGCTGTGTCGATATACACAGCCAATGACTCAAGCAGGTCCTGTGCTATAAGCTTCGCCTCCGATAACCCCAACTTAAAGGCTTCTTGAGGATCCACTGGTAAATCATGAGCAATATCTCCCTCCATAACTTCTGGTTGGCAGCCACCGACATCACGTCCACGTTGGTTTACCTGAGGTGCAACCCCGCTTTGAGGTACACCTTCATTCGATAAGCTTCCAGAAACTTCTCCCCCTTAGAGAGGCACATTGAGGAAGAAGAGTTAGAGGCTGAGGCATATGGTTTTGAATACAATGAGGCTGCTGTCACAACTGATGAGTGAGGTTGGGGATGAGCCGGCAGTACCGAAGATGTGTTTTCCATTTGAAGCGTGCATCTAGACTCTTGTTGACTGGTGTCAATGAGTGTGGTTTCAGAAGGCTTTTGTGCCTGAAATTAAAATGTCCTTTTGCATCAAAATACCCAAACTACTAGATGCCCTGAGCCTTAGTATTTCTGAGATAACACCAGGTTCAAGCTACACCTGCTGAGAACTGAAACGCCTAGAAACTGCGCTAGACCCTCCATTCTGTCAATTAATGACTTGGTAGGGTGGGGTATTTTCCTCCTCTTCTTCATCAGTATCCTAAAGGCACTTCTTTGTGATATGTGTGAAACCGCTTCCCATGCAGCAGTAGTCGGTGTTGCATCCAAGCCTTGAATATACTGTGGAAGGGCATGAGGAGGCTGTGTGGGCAGAGGCTCCTGCGGATGCAGAGGTGGACAGACCAACAAGTTACTTACCCCTGGTAAGGTTCTTTCGACTGGATATGTCTCCCACGTATTCCTCATCTTATGATATCTCCTTTCAGCGTCAGCTGCTTCAGCAATTTCTTTTTGCTTTAGGGGGTGCTGTGCGTTGTTGTTGATTTGATGTCCCTCAAAGGTCTGTTAAGTAGTCTGGACTGCAATTCTGGTGCAAGGCCAGACTTCCTCAACCATGCAAACCTGAGCATTGCTGTGCTCGCCGCCATTGCTCTGCTAACACTATTGGCAGTGTCCTAACCTGACTAGAGGGATTTGCACGTTAAGCCTTTTCCACTTTTCACAATATTCATGAAACCTTACATCTCCTTCAGTGATATGCTTAGCTGCCATTGTATTACAGTCCCTCAAGGTGTAGGTGATTTTGGCTAGAGCAAAAGTGGCATTGATGGACTTTAAAGCCATGTATTTCTCAGTCAGTGTTTTACTGACAGCAGGATTTGTATCAGGGGACTCCCAGTTAGCCCTGACCCTTTTTTGTAAAGCCAATGAAATAGCAAAACAGGGTCTTTTCGAGAATGCCATCAGGTCATCATGTTCATAGTCTGCAGCCCGTCTCCCCCAAACCAAGTATGCAGTTGCTCTATTCATGAGTTGGCTGTATGACTTACCAAACTCAATTTCAGTCCACTTGCACTTTGAAGGTTGTCATACAAGTATTCTATCAGTGACTCTGCAGATACTAAAGCTTCAGGAACATTGGGTGTTAAATATTCCAGCACAAAAGGTAGAGAATCCTTGTCTGAGGGTTCATGTTTCTCAAACTTGAAAAACTCCTTTTCAGGTAAAGGTTTGAAAGATTTCTCTATTTCCTTCAAAGGCATCGAAGGTTTCAACACCTTCGATGTCAACGGCATTGGCCTTGATGGGCTCGACCCATGACTCAAAGGAGTCTTTGAGGGTGGAGACCTCGACTAAAGGCCTCTGCAGCTTTTCACCCATGCTCGAGGGTGCGCATGTTTTAGCCTTCTGAGACCCTTTATCTGCCTTAGTAGGCGTGACAGGGTCGTGACTCTTCATCTTTCCCTTTGAAGGGGCATGGGCTGCTTTTTCGAAGATTTGTAACATCTGAAGCCTGAAATCCTCCCATTAAGCTTTCGAAGCTGACATACCTGGGAAGGCCACCCTGCGTTCAGGAGAGGAGTCAGAGGATGAGGATAGAGACCTATGACTTGTTTCTTCAATCTCTTTATTAATGACGAAGAGGAAAGTGAAATGTTTTCTCTCGTTCCTTGAGAACCTCCCCCATTATGTATTGACAGGACCCACAGTCAGCCTTCCTGTGGTCGGTGCCTAGGCACCACAGACAAATGTGGTGAGGGTCGGTAATTGACATTTTTTTTCGACCTACAGTCGATGGATTTTTTAAACATGGTTTTCGGGGGAGAAGAAGTAGACATTTTGGACAAACGTCATAGTTTCGACAGAAATAACCGTGCTGTATCCGAAGCAATAACTTTAGTGGGAAAACGGAACTGAAGTAACGGGCGCAGTGCGTGCTATTTATACTAGTGATGACATCAACCTCGAGAGGGGAGGGGGGACTTCGAGGGACATCGACTCGATGAGGATGCATGGCGCCCTCTATCACAAAGATCTTTTACAAATATGCTTATGCTAGAAGGAGATATCAGAAGATGATGAATACGTGGGAGGACACAATCCATTCGAATGGAGGTGGTGGAGGTGGAGGTGACGGATGTGGTTGCGTCTGGGGGATGACTTGATCAGCCCCTTAAGTATGCCGGTCACTTGTTGAGATTTTATTGTGTCATAAACCTGTCAAAAAATCTCTCCTTACATGCAGCTTACAAGGCCTGTTGTGATGCCTGAACCAATATAGTTAGGTTACATGTTGATGAAGTAGGCCTGCCAGTCACCTGTCTCAAATGATGCGGTATCTCTACATAGCGTGACATAGTTGGTGATGGATAAGAGGTATACCACAGTGCGTCTGGTGACCAGCCGCCACTTAGATAAGAATCTCTTGAAGGGGTTTGTGTTAATGTGCTTGGCTGTCTGCTCGATTGTGCTGCCCATTCAGAATGGGATAAACTGCACAAAGAGCGAGACTCTACCTCAGACATTGATGTTGAGACGCTGCTTTGCTTTGTTGCCATTTTGTCCGTCTTGTTATGTCATCAGGAATGCGCATAAAGTAGGTTCTGGTGTAGGGTCCTGGCTGTTAGTCCAATGAGGAAACTCAGATGCTGACTCGGTGACTTTGCAGATCTCAGAGGACACTACGGGAGGTGTACCTCCCTCAGCCATAAGACTGGTAGTCTGCCATGTGTGTTTTGGTGGCCCTTCGGCCTTCCATCTGGTAGCAGGACCTGATAGCCCCTCAGACAGATGTCTGGAACAAGAGGCCTTTGGCCCCTCAGTGCTGGTCTGTATAGGATCGGATGACCCTCAGCGCAAATTCTGGTACCTTTAGGTGCTTTGGGACAGGCACCGGTATGAGGATCCACTATGGTCCTCCCAGCAGCGGACCTCCTTAGGAAGAAATCCCTGTGCTGGAGCACTCCAGAAAAGAGAGGACTTACCTTTTATTGCATCTTCCAACACCTACTTACAAAGGTCTTATTGCCATCCAGTGGGGACCTGGAGTAAATTTCACGCCACCAGAAGTGCATGTTCTTTAGAGACCTCGGCATCAGAGAACGGTGGGCACATGGCCCACCGCAGATCAGCTTTCAAGCACTCTAAGTAGAGTGCATGTGGGTCCGATGTCAGGATGGAGCGCTCCCCTGAAGTGCATCTAGTGAATCCACCTGTGACCGACATATGGTGGGGGGGGGGCAGCATCGAAGGCCAGTGAGTAAGGATTAGAAAACTAAATTGGGGAATGCTGTGGCACAGCAAAACATTACATGCTAGCCCAGGCAGGTGTGTTCCCGGTCATGTGAAAAGGGGACTGAGGTGACATGACGGAGAGTGGGGATTACAAGAGATGGAAACGCCCGCAGCGCTACCTACATGCTTTTTTTTGCAGGCAAAAAAGTTCCGGTCCCCATGTAGGGACGCGCATACAGTATGGAGGAAAGGGGAAAGGGGACAGGACATAGGAGCAAAGAAGAGAGATCCATATGAAAATGAATTTTTTGGAGACAATGGCCCCTATTCACAAAGATTTCTACTGGAGTAAACAAGAAGATGCCCGAAAGGCATCTCAGATTTAGTCATGTTACTTTATACTTGATTCTTAACATTGGCGAAAACCTGCATGAATGTAGCGTCTTTCAGATGCTCACGTGTAGAAGGGATTGACAAATGTTTGATGAATGGCATATTACAGATGCACCAGTTAGAATATAGCATGTGCACATCTGAGATACCCATGTGCAGCTAGTGATTTGATGCAGTGTAAACCTTTATGAATTAGGTCCATATGCTTTACGGAGTGTCCTTAACATTTACAAACATATTAATAACATTACTAACAAAAGCAACATGCATGCATTTGTGATGTGCTTGATGCACCAGTTTTAATGTTTGTTAATCAGGCAGAATGTAGCACGTGCAAATCTGAGATTCTGGTGTGCAGCTGGTGATTTGATGCAGTGTAAACCTTTATGAATTAGATCTATATGCTTTACGTCATGTTCTTAACATTTATAAACATAATAACAAAATTACTAACAAAAGCAACATGCATACATTTGTGATGTGCTAAATTACCTCATTTTGTAATAACAAATCCGAAACAAACGTTGGACCATCTTCTGGGAGAGTGATTAAAAGAGATTCGGATATTTCCTTAACGACAACATCAATGTGCATTTCACAAATATCATTAACCTACATAAAAGCAAATATTTGAATGTAATTATATAAAGATAAAAGGATGCATAAAAGGCAACTCTCAACCAAATTAATGAAAAGAAAATGTCAGTTATCTGCAACCAAGTCTAGGGAAAGATTTCTTTCTGCGCATTGCTATGCCCCTCATATTCCCTGCTCCCTTACTTCATGCTCAGTCTCAGTGTCTCCCTTTCAATGATACAGCCTGCCCAAGAGATGGAGTCTTGCAGGGTAATAGTATGTCCTACACACGCTGGCTGCCCTACCAGGGCTCATATTTCTGTCACAGATCAACAGATTGATGAGGAAGAATTCCCTACTCAAGGATGACATCTGCTCAGGACTTAAATCTACCCCTCCCACATGGAGATTGCCTTTCCACAGAAAAGCAAATTACTTACTTCTGGTAATGTTCTTTCTGATGCATGTTCCACCCCCGGATTGCTCATCTTAGCCAGCACCACATCCGTGACCTCAGTTTTCTCAATATTTTCCCTGTGCTCAGCCGACCACGTTGCTGCTTGGAATATATCCACGGTTGGCACTCTTATTTGCGGGGCATTTGACGCCACTACTCCTCTAGTGGAGTATGCTCTCCTCATTATGAGTTATCGGCGTGGCCAAAAACGGTGGTAATGTAGTGGTAACAGAGTTACCACTGTATTAATTCTGCATTACTGCAACACTGAACTATGGCTTTGGAGGTAAGGTGGAGGAAAAACCTCCAGCAAAATGGCGGAGTTAATTTTGGCACGTCACCACCGAAAAACTGGAATTTCAGCAGAATTATCGCTGGCAGAACTACTGCTGAAAATTCCATGGAGTTCTATGGACTCCATAAATGGGGACTAACACCGCCATTTATAATCTAGTGGTAATTCCGCTGAAGCAATGGCTGTAACAGTAAATCCGTTTGACAGTATCTCTGCAGATTTACCGTTGAGATACCACCAAACTTGCAATGAGGCCCTAGTCCTTTATTTTATATCATTCTGAAATGACTAGCACAATCCATCTGGATATAGCGTGGTTGGTTACTGCTTTTCCCATCCCAGGGCTAGTGTAACCTAAGAATAGCTGATATTCCTTTCTTAAATGACTCATTCTCGTAAAAGCTTAAAGCCCTCTTTGGGTCTAATGTGTTCAACCACTCTTCTTCCTTTGAAGAATAAGGAGGAGGGTAAAAGGCTGGTAAATGAATTTGCTTTGCTAATTGAAACTCTGACACTACCTTGTAGACGAAGGACAGGAAAACCCTCAGCGTCACCTTGCCCTTAGCAAAGGTAATGAAAGGAGGTATGCATGAAAGTGCCTGGAGTTCACTCACTCTGTGCGCCGGTGTGATGACAACACAAAAAGCTGTGTTTCAAGAAAGCTTCCTAAACAGGCAGAAGTACACTGGTTCGAACGGCTGTCCCAGTCCCATTACAAAAGTTAGGACTCTATTCAAGCCCTATGTTGGCACCACAAAAGGTGTCAGGGGTATGGTATTTACACAAACCTTCAAGAACTGAAACATCACAGGCTCCGTATGATGACATCTGCTCAGGACTTAAATCTACCCCTCTCACATGGAGACTGCCTTTCCCCAGAAAAACAAATTACTTACTTCTGGTAATGTTCTTACTGCAGCACGGCAGGAGTCTGTGATTGAAGAAAATCTCTTCAGGCAAGAGCAAGTGATCTGTTGCACCCGCTTGAAACCTACAGCGGGGTCCTTAGAGATACCAGAAGTGCTGTTTATCAAGCTTGTGCAACTTGCTGTTTCCTGTCGACCAACACAGTGAAGATAGGCACATTTTAAAGGTGCGACGTGAGCCTGGGGCACAGAACGAATATCTGATGCTGAATGGGGCCTGGAGGAGTTTTGAAATCCTTGCCACCCCTATGGAGAGTTAAGTTTCCCCTGAAACGATCAACCAACATATGAGGGGGGCCTTACTTGCAGTGTTAATAACATATGCAAATAAGTGGTGAAGGGTTACCTTCGGGCAGAGCACCAACAAAAAATGTGAGCCTTTGTCGGTTACCGCCTGGGGAGAAGAACTTTGCTGCACCTTGGGTTATGGTGTGGAGGAAGGGAAGTTGCCCTTACCTAAATATTGCAGAGCTAATTAGATTGAGTACAGCACATCCTCTGAGGATGCACTGGGTGAGCTGAATACCTGCACTAGCTTGGTTTCTGAGCCTCGGTCACCGTATGAAGAGGACCAATATAGACACAGAGGAACTGAATGCCTAAAGGCAAGGCCAAAGGCCAAAGTTGTGTCCCCTCTTGCTACATATCGATTCAATCAGCCTCTTGGGACGCCTACAGAGGTGCTGGAGGACCCAGGAGGGTCAAGAGGGCATTCCCTTCAGCAAAGACATAGCAGCAACAGAACAGAACTCCCCCCAAAAGGGATATATTCATGGGCGATATACGGCAGGGTCTCAGTGCTCCAGTAATCATTCATACTTGATTTCAGGAGCAATTTTAAACTCTCAAGGAAGATCTTACTAGATAGATAAATGAAATTAAAGGGGAAGAAGCGCAATTGGGACAAAGGAGTGATGCTAATTAGAAGAAGGTTCAAGACTTGGCTGGGTACGTACGAGCTAAAGTAACCTCCTAGAAAACCTGCACAGGATATCGACTAATCTTGAGATTCAATCAGAAGATCTTGAGAATCGGTCACATCACTCTAATAAACGACTCAGGAATTTTCCAGAAGACATTGCAGACGCAGACCTGAAACAGGGTGTACAATCCGTCTTTGGTGAAATCTTGGGCGATGTGGCTCCGGAGGAGATTCGTATTGATAGAGTTCACTGCACCGGCCCAAAAAGAGATGTACTAGCCGCACTGACTACTTCTAAGCAGAAAGAGGAGATCCTGCTAACGGCAAGAAAGGGGGCTCCTCTGTTAGTGAATAAAAACAAGGTCCAATTTTATAAAGATTTGGCAACAAGCACTCTTCAGAAATGCAGGGAAATGAATCTGGTTGTTACAGAACTTAGAAAGAAGGACATTAGACATAGATGGACTTTCCCGTTCTGACATGTTAATGTAGGCGAGATCTCAATGCCGCATTACATCCACGCTGGAAGGTGCACGTCTACTGCGACTGGACTTGGAAGAGGTTGGGAATGTTACGGAAACTTGCACTGACCCACCATCTTGAAAAGCCAGCAGTTGGAAATAAACGTTGGTGGCAGCTTGCTCGAGAAAAAGGGCTCCCTGGGGCCCCCCATCTGAACAATTTTGTGGTGCTTTGGGGGAACATTGCGGCGGGAGATTTCTGGGTGAGGGGGATTCAGTGGGGTCAGGGAATGGAAGTGTGGGGAGGCAGTTTGGCGGGAGAGGTAGGGGTTGGGTGACGGGTGAAAGGATTGTTAAATTTGGCCTGGGTGGGTTCTAGCAAAGGGCACCAGTTGAATTTGCATATAGGGCTATAGGTTGCCCTACTGTTACAGGGAATCAGCGTGGTCTCTTCGTGCCTTAGCACGCTCAGAGGTCGTTTTCGATATGAGGGCCAGATTCCTAGAGTTTTATTTTTATGACGTTTGGGTTTTGGGTTTGTGTGTTTTTTTTAGGTCAGGGGAAGGAGAATCACAGCAACAAGGATGAGGGTGGGAGACTAGTCTCCCAATTTCCGATGGAAAGTAAATCCGGGAAACAGGGAGACGGGTGGAGGACAATTTGGAAGAGATTGGAGGGGCCCGATTTAAACTATATTGCGGGAAGATTCACTTTTGTAGTCATTAGCCAGAATATTAGGGGACTGAATTCCCCAGTCAAAAGGAAGAAAGTGGGCTTCATGTTGAGAACTGAAGCTCCTGATGCGATGGCATTTCAGGAGACCCACTTACTCCTGCATGAGTATGGCTTAGACTGTACCCACATTTACCATGCTACAGCTCCTACCAAAACAGTGGGTGCTCTACTGGTGATTAGAGGGGGACTGGGAATAGTAGTAAAGTGATGAAAGAGGGACATTTAATTGCACTGAATGGGACTTGGTGCGGGAACCCGATAACAATAGCTACAATATATTCTCCGAATACTGGGCAAGATGGTTTCATACAAGATTGATTAACCCTATTGGAGACATTTGCAGAGGAGAAGGTCATTTTGATGGGAGACTTTAATTGGTTTGGTCTTCTGCCCTAGATAGGAGCTGGGGAGAACCTCAGGGAGCGTGGCCACTTCAAAAGCCCTGAAGAACGCCATGGAGCACTTGATGCCCAGGGATGTCTGGAAGGAAGTCCATCAACAGGAGAAGGAATACACTTTTTACTTCAGCGTCCATGGGACGAACTCTCGGATAGACTATATATTTATTCATTTATCAATAAAAGCGATAGTCACCAAGATAGGTACAATAGAACATTCGGATCACGCTGGTATTAGAGTAAAAATGGACATAGTAATACCAGGAAAGGGGATATGGAAGTGGGTCTTCCTGATTGGGCGACTCAGAGATGATGAACAGGTTTAAAGATTAAGGGAAGGGATCAAACAGTTCTTGCAGGAGAACCCGGCAGCTCAACATCAGTGGGGGTCACATGGGATGCCTTTAAGGGAGTTATCAGGAGGGAACTAATATCTATGAAAGCACAAAGTGGTAAACAATTGAGAGGCTAGAACAAGACCTTGAGATGGACTTAAATAAACAGCATAGGCTGTTGGAAAAGAATCCCTCTAGTGCAAATTTGAGATTGTTCCAGATGAATGCAGACCAACTCAAATTGATTAGGGCAAGGAGAGTTGAAAAAGCTCTCCTGTATACTAAATAATGCTTTTACATAAAAGCAAACAAAGAGGATAATTAACTGGCCAAATCCTTTAGAGGACAAAGGGGCACTAGGATGATGAAGTCGCTGGTTGACGGTCAGGGTCGGGTATTTAATGGATTCAGAGATATAGTGAAGGTATTCACTGAATTCTATGATACTTTACATGATTCTGATCACCCGACAAAGGAAGACCAACTTGAATATCTCAAAACATTTCTTATACCTCAAATGTATAGTGTTCATAGAGAAAGGTTGGATGCCAATATCACTGAGGTAGAAGTTCAGGAGGTCATAAGGAAACTTCCCCTTCACAAGGCTCTTGGGCCTGACTGTTTTCCGGACCTTTTTTATAAAAATGTGTTGATTTGTTAGCTCCTGTGTTGACCAACCTATTTAATTAATTGTGCGCCTCTGGGCGTATCAGAGCAATGATGATGGAGGCTAAGGTGACTCTGATCCACAAACCACATGAAGATCACTCCAAGTGCGGGTTGTATCGTCCGATAGCTTTATCAATATAGACTCAAACATTTTCACAAAGATCTCGGCAACAGACTAGACATGCTTCTTTTAGAATTGGTCTTCCTTGACCAGTCAGGGTTTATAAGAGGACACCAGACTTTTGACAATATAATACGAATTGTTCACCCAATAGAGAAAGTTAGGAAAAAGTACATTCCTGCGATCCTTCTCTCTTTTGATGCAGAAAAGGTGTTCAAACACATATAGTGGTCCTTTCTGTTTGAGGTTCTTCAACTTATGGGGTTTGGTGACCACTTCCAACAAATGGTAAAAAGGCAAATTATGTCGCCCCTTCTATTAAACTGCAGATAAACAAGGATGTATCCGTTACGATTACACTCCACAGAGGTACCAAGTAGGGTTGCCCGCTGTCTCTTCTTTTGTTTGCACTATATATAGAGTAAAAAGAATGTGGCATTGAAGACAAAGAGACCCAAGCTTTTTCACACAGGTTGGTAGTACTCGGATTGCAGCAGGTGAGTGTATGGCGTGGGTATTTTGCCTAATACTCCACAGGTAAGTGATATACAAATAAACAAATACATTCACACCGCACCAATGTCCATATATATCTAGAGCCCTTTTTACAACATATCAAACAGTCTGACGATATTCTGGGAGCCCCATCTGGTAATATGGAACAAAATGTATATGCCTTTGCATGCAATATGTTACTGACATTAACTAGTTTTGTTTTTAATCGCTTGTCTCAAAGTAAATCTTGAAAAGTCAGAGATTCCCAACTTGTCGTTACCGGTGGAGGAAGAAGGAAGGATTCAGTCTCATTCACCCTTTCATCGGGCGTTCAAAGGAATTAGATACCTGTGGGTGACATTGACCAAGACAGTTAAGACTCTCTATGACGCTAATTTTCCAGCTCTTACACAAACAATAAAGATGTCTCTAAATGGTCACCACTTACAATTTCCTGAGGCCGATAGAGAGATTCCCAGAAGCCCCCTGTTTTGCATATTAAAAAGTAACTTTGGGTGTCCCCCTAAATTACTAGGGTAATCCAGACGTAGAACCCTTGCTCACTGTGCACAGCTCCACCTCACTGATGATGCCCAGCCAGCCCGAAACACTTGTCTGAGGTTGCTGTTGGTATTCTTGTTCAGATGAGAATTGCATAGCATTTCTGTGCTGGACTACCCCTGTGCAGGACAAAGACTGGTATGTTGTGGATATTTCTCTTCTGTGAAAGGATTGTGAGCTAAAAAATCTGGTTGAGACTCTCCCGCGACTGAGGCCGGTAGAGAAATTCCCAGAACCTCTCTCTTTTGAATGGGTAGAATATCCACAGTCAAGATGTTCATATTAACTAGAGTATTCTTTTTTTCCAAGCCCTTTTGGGTCCGGAACCCATCCAATTTTTTGAAACTGTGCATAAATTGGCATTTCATTTTGTTTGGAAGGGGAACAGACAGAGAGTTGCCCATAAAGTGCTGATGGGCCCAAAAAGTAGAGGCAGGTTGGCCTTCCCAGACTTTAAGGCTTACTATCAAGTAGCCCAGAGAAAAAGAATGGTTTGGCGTCAGTGAGAGGAAAATATGGGCCAAAATGGATACAGCGGTGATACCACTGTCACTGAGCAATGTATTATGGCTCCCAAAGATTGATCAACCACATAATATGTATATAAATCAGGTCACGAAACTGATGGGAGAGGTATGGGATTCCCTGGTTCTGAATTATGGCACCTTATTGTTTCCGTCTCAGTGCACTCCAATTTTCTGGAAGCCACAATTCTCTCTGGGTATGGAAAAAGGAACTTTTTCTAAGCGGATAGCAGGCAGGTGTAATGGGATACGAGACCTGTTTGAAAAGGACAAAATCAGATCCTTCAATAATTATGTGCAGATGTTTCAGTTCGATGAGAAAGAATGACTAAGATATTATCAGCTCGGGCACTTAGCCCTGGTATTAAACAGGCCGCTATTCAAACATTCAAACCCTTTGAGAAGTTCTTGACTTCCCATTCAGGCTTGGGGGGATTTTTTATCAGCTCTATATAAAGTCTTCCTTGAGGGGACACCTAAAGCAGATTGGTCCGACATGACTCAATGGCAACAGAACCTACACATTTAATATTCAAATACAGGAGATGTGTTATAACGTAATGATCTAGTAGCATTACACCCCAGTCAAATTACACAGACTATATCCACTTTCCACCAATAGATGTTGGAGGGGGTTTGGGGATAGGAAATATTGGATGCACATTTGGTGGAAGTGCCCTAAACTACTGGAGATCTGGGAGGGGATACATGAGGCCATGAAACTCATGTATGGGGTTCACAAAACACTTCACCTAGAGCTTGCTTATTGGGCATGTGGCAGCTAGAAAGAGAGAGACCGCTGGAGGAAAGCACTAACAATTATGATACTAGCTGCACGGCTGGTGATTGCTCTGAGGTGGAAGGGGGGAATTGTACCTTCCCCAACTTGAATGGATACATAAAATGTGGGGGCCTGGTAGCGTTGGAGTGGGTGACATATACCATACAACAGGATTTGGTTACCTTCGTTCGTTGTCATATTTGTAGAATGACTTTAGAGCGCCACTATGTCCTCAAAGACGGAAGAAGTTGGACATAGAAGCACAGCAGGATAGACTTGTGATTGGATGTTTGGCTGTCAATGCGGTGGGGTAGGGGTCATGAGTAGGGGGATGGGTTATGTTATTTTTGCTTTTGTTTTTCTTCCCTTTTTCTTTTTCCATTGCAATTTGTTAATTTCATAATAGAAAACCGAATAAAAATTGATAGAGCTGATAGGTATCCCATGGTTGCCTGATAGAGGATCCAAATCCTTAGGTCTGCACCAGCTGCAACATTATTTCCATCTGCAGCAGTAAATAGCTTTTGTTGCCCGTCTTCTAGCTGAGAGCAACACCTCTATGAGGTCTTCCAGGAGGTTCCAATCTGTACCTCATCCTTGTGATGCTGGAAAAGCATTGGAGGGTCAGGGTGTTAGGCAGAATCATATGAAGTACCCTTTAGGAACACTACACCCAATTAAGACAACAGGACTCTCACAGGTACTTCACTTTGCACACTTACAGGTATCTTGACAGTCATGCCATCGCACTGGATGAGAGATGGTAACTGTGGAAGCATCTGGACAGGGCCTCCAGCAAGCTTAGTGAGGTATTTGGGTGCCTTAGCAACATCCTCTACCTTGAAAAAAGATTCATCAACTACAGTAATGCTGGCCCCAGTGTCTCTGATGGCAGGGGTCTCGTGACCATTCACAAGAACACTGTCTTTGTAATACTCTTTAGTATTGTCTGGAATGGAATTGTAGACATCTAAGTTCTGCTGTTCCCACATACCCAGGGATACTAAAGAAACACTGGCTGAGACTTTCATGGGTTCCTCAGCCAGTAAGATTTAGTTACTCACCTCTAACTGTATTTCTCCAGCATTGGTATATTTCATAGTTTCAGATGCTTGAGTATTCCCCGTCGTCAGACTGGGAATCCTTGGTGATAAAATTATTATTAAAACCGTCCCAATGTACACACATTGCTACATAGCCATGCATGTACATAGCCCAAAGCCATTCTATTGTGTAGTCCCTCCACCTGCTTTTGGTCCTTTATAGTCCCAAACAATGAGGTGGCAGGGCTTAAGCTCTGCCCCCGGCATCCATCTTCAGATTTTGAACCATAGAGAGTACAGTACGATGGATGCTGAGCATAGGAGCAGCCTCTCAGGGGAGGCGGGCGGGCGCATGTGAATCTATGAAAGATACCAATGCTGGAGAAGAACAAGTTACTTACGAACTGTAACGTTCTGTCGACTGGATGTTCCTCCCACGTATTCCTCATCTTGTGATAATTCGTTATCTCCAGCTTCGCTGCTTCGGAAAAAATATTTCTCGGCAGTGGGCGCTGTGCTCGAGGTCGTGGCATCGATTGTCCCTCGACGTACTCCGTACTCTGTCGACGTCACCGATGGTATAAATACCTCGAGCCGTGCCCGTTGCTTCAGTTCTGTTTTTTCGATGATATATATATATAGGAGGAACACTCAGGCGTGTCCCACGACCGATACATTCTTCGTGAGAGGAAAGTGTAAGAAAACGTAAACTGTACTGTGGGGTAGGATGGGAGGGTCGATGAGGAATACGTGGGAGCAACATCCAGTCGATAGAACGTTACAGTTGGTAAGTAACTTGTTCTTCGAAATGGATTGTGTCCTCCCACGTATTCCTCATCTTGTGATAGGCTCCCATAGCAGTATCAATTTTTGGAGGTGGGAGTACCAATTTCAGTTTTCGTGGACAGAATGCAGAACTGCCTTTGCAAATAAACCCTTGCTAGAGGAGGCAGTGTGAAAACAATAATGTTTAACAAAAGTATGCATTGTTTTCCAGGTTGCAGCTGCACAAATGTCTGCTGCCGGGACTCCCCTCTTTAGAGCCGCAGAAGTAGCCATTCCCCTTGTAGAATGGGCACAAAGCCCATCTGGTGGTTCTTTTCCCGCTAATCTGTAGCATTCAACTATGGCTAATATGATCCAGCGGGAAATGGTCTGTTTTGTTACAGATAAGCCCAATTTATGACCAGTATAACCCACAAATAGTTGGTAATCTTGTCTCAATTTAGCCATCCTTGAGATGTAAAAACTAAGAGCCCTCTTTGGATCTAGTCTGTGTAATCTCTCCTCTTCCTTGCCCAGATGAGGTGGAGGATAAAAAGTTGGTAGTACTATTTTTTGTGACAAATGGAAGTCCGAGACTACTTTTGGCAAGAACGAATTATATATGAAAATATTTTTCATGTACTAAAAAATAGTATATGGTGGTTTGCATGAGAGAGCCTGAAGTTCGCTAACCCGGTGGGCTGATGATAGGGCCACAAGGAGGACAGTTTTTAGAGTCAGAAGCCTCAATGGACATGAGTGCAGAGGCTCAAAGGGTATGAAAGTCAAGAATTTTAATACTAAATTTAAGTCCCAAGTTGGTACATGAAAAGGTATTGGAGGGTATACATTAGTAAGCCCCTTTAAGAATTGAATTATTAACGGTATTTTGAAATATGAAACCTCTTCCGAGGAGCGCTTGAAAATGGACAGCGCAGCAAGGTATCCTTTGATTGTTCCTATCTGGAGTCCCAGATTTGATAGATGTAATAGGAAAGAAAGCACCATTGGGGTGCCACACTGAAAAGGGTCCACATCCTTGTCTTTGCACCAGTTACTAAACCTGTTCCAGCGACATCGGTACAAAGAGTTTGTTGCTGGTCTTCTGGCCGGAAGCAAGATTTCCATTACGTCATCCGGAAGATCCCAATCCTTGTATCTCAACCTCTCAGAAATCATGCGTGAAGGTTGAGTGTGTTGACCTCTGGATGGAGAACCCGACCTTCCTCTTGCGAGAGAAGATCCTCTCTTTGCGGAAGACGTATTGGAGGGCAGATGGACATGTCTAGAAGGTCCGGGTACCACGTTCTCCTGGCCCAATCCGGGGCAATTAGGATCATGGTTTTCCTGAACTTTCTCAACCTCCTGATTACTTGAGGAATCACGGGGACTGGGGGAAACGCGTACAGCAGTGGAAACTTCCACTCCACTACGAATGCGTCTCCCAGAGCTCCTCTTTGAGGAAATTCCCTTGAGCAGTACTGATCGCACTTCCGGTTGATCGCGGTGGCAAACAGATCCACTTGAGGGGTTCCCCAAAGGACGAAGATCTCTAGAAGGACTTCCTGAGCCAGCTCCCACTCGTGAGAGACCGTGCTCTGCCTGCTCAGAGCGTCTGCCGCCGTGTTCTTCTCTCCGGCTAGGTGAATTGCCGACAGAGAGATTCCTTCTCGTATTGCCCAGAACCAGAGCTGCATTGCTTCTCTGCACAGTGGCAGTGACCCTACACCTCCTCTCTTGTTGAGTACATGGCCACTGTATTGTCCGTCATTATCAGGACATTCTTTCGCTGTACAGAGGGCAGAAAGGCCTTCAGAGCTAGTCTGATTGCCCTCAGCTCCAACAGGTTGATATGTAGTTTGGACTCGGATGAAGACCAACGACCGCTGATTTTCAGATCGTTGGTGTGTGCTCCCCACCCCGTGAGTGAGGCGTCCGTCACTACAGTTATCTCCGGCCATGGTTGCCAAAAGGACTCTCCCCTGAGAACTGGGACCACTGAGTTCTGAGAGCCCATTGAAGGGATCTCATTCTCAACCTGGCCTCTGGTACTAGGAAAATGCAGGATGCCATGAGGCCGAGCAACCTGAGAAAATCGAAGGCCGGTAGATGTTGGGCATTCTGAAACTTCGTTACCATCTGCTATATGTGGAGAGCTCTCACTTCGGGAGGCAAGGCTTTTCCTGATGAAGTGTCCAAGACTGCTCCGATTAATTAGAGTTTCTGGGATGGTATCATGTGGGACTTCTTGAAATTGAGGGAGAAGCCCAGTTTGTGGAGGAAGTGGCAGGTGATCGACAGATGTTCTTGAGCTTGTTCTGGCAAACTTGCTCTGATCAACCAGTCGTCCAGGTAGGGATATATGTGAATACCTCCTCTCCTGAGACTTGCTGCCACAACCGCCAACAGTTTGGTGAAAACCCTTGGGGCAGAGGTCAACCCGAATGGCAGAACTCGAAACTGATAATGAGAATTGCCAATCGTGAACCTCAGGTACTTTCTGTGCTTTGGATGGATTGGCACATGAAAGTAAGCATCCTGAAGGTCCAATGATACCAACCAATCTTGGAGTTGGAGAGCCTGAAGGATCTGAGAGAGAGTCACCATCTTGAACTTGTCCTTTCTGAGGAACTTGTTCAAGTGTCTCAAGTCCAAAATGGGTCTCAGTCCTCCGTCCTTTTTTGGGATGAGAAAATATGGGGAGTACCAACCCCTGTTCCTCTCCGCTACAGGTACCGGCTCTATGGCACCTTTCTCTAGCAGGGTTAAAATTTTCTGCAACAGGAGCGGATCCGGAATTTTGACGGAGTTGACTCCCGGTGGATGATTCTGAGACCTTTTTTGGAAGGGGAGGCAGTAACCTTGGGCTACTGTTTCCAGTGCCCAAGCATCTGAGGTAATGCCCCGCCATTCCTTCAGATGCTGAGAGATCCTGCCTCCCACTGGTGTTTTGTGTAACAAGGTCTCAGAGGGATTTGGAGGCGGCTGCAGGAGTGGCTGAGGGTACAGATGCCGCTCCTGAGGCTGATTTTGCACCTCTTCCTCGTGCCCAATGAGGGAAGTTTCTTTTGCCCGTTTGAGAAGCCTGTCCTCTTCCTCTACCAAAAGAAGAGTAGTACCAAAAAGAACGACCCCTCCAGGAAGATGAGCCGGAATAGGGTTTTAGAGGCTGGCGCAAAGAGGCGCTAAGTGATTTAGCTGCCGCTTTCGAGGTCTGAAGTTTTTCTAGGCTTTCATCAGCCTTTCTGCCAAAGAGCCTCGAGCCATCAAAGGGCATGTTGAGGAGTCTAGATTGCACGTCCGGTGCAAATCCCGACTTCCTCAACCACGCAAATCTGCATAGCACAACGCTTGCAGCCATGGATCTGCTGATGCAATCCGCAGTATCCAGTCCAGACTGGAGACATTCCCCCATTGCCTCCTTCCCGTCTTTGACTATATTCAGGAAGCCTTCCCTTTCCTCGCCTTCCGGAATATGATCAGCCGCCGCCGAAATACAGTCCCACAGGGTATGGGTAAACCTGGCTAGGGTACAGGTGACATTTGCCGACTTGAGTGCCATACTGCCTGACATGAAAACTTTACGTGCCCAGGCATCAATTTTTTTATCCTCTCTATCTGGAGGAATAGTAGGATAAGCAGTTTGTTTTGAAGTAGATGCTGGCTGAATGACTAAACTCTCTGGAGTCGGATGTTAGTTCAAATATTCAGGATCCGTTCCAGCTGGTCTATATTTTCTTGGAAAAGTGCTGTCTGCAGCAGCAATAGTTTCTGGCTTCTCCCAGTTTTTCTCTACAGTCCTTTGAAGGGCCCTGTGAAAAGGGAGAACAGGATCGTTCTGAGGTCCCTTGACAATTATATCAGTCATGTCATCTTGTTCAAAAATGGGTGAAGTATTACCCCAACCCATATATTCAACTACTCTGGTTATATCATAAGACCCCTGTACCCAGCATCTGCATGTTCTGCGGGATCAGGTTTGGCGAACTCTAATTCTGGGGATGTGTCAAATCCACTGGCAGAATGTAGAGTATCACTCAGGTCTCTCATTCTAGATTCATGGTCAATGAGTTCTTCAGGAACTTGTCTTGTACCATAAGTAACTCCCAAAGGAGAAACATCGTCTTCTTCTGAAGCAGACTCTTCATAGATTGTTGACATAGATTTGAAAAAATCTGATCTGGGTAAAGGAGTGAATCTCCTTTCTTCCTCTTCCATCTGCTTCAAAGAAAATTGTAAATCTCTCGAAGTTTTCGAGGTTGTCTTCGAAGTCTTCGAAGTTTTCGAAGATGACTTCGATAATGGCGTCGATGACGCATCTGGCTTTGGCGTCGAAATTATCGACGTCGAGGGCGTCGACGAAATTGTCGAAGTCTTCGACGACTTGTGTTTCTTATACGGCACTGGAGATGTGCTCGACTCTCGAAGAGTCTTCGACGGTTTTACGTTGACTCAAGGTTTTTTGGATTCCTCGATGCTACTGGTTTTAGCCATGGTAGCCTTGGACTTCCCTTTGTCGTCCAATGGAGCGACTTTAGGGGTATGGCTTTTTCGAGGGTCTTTCGAGGGGGTCGGGCCGCATTCTCGAAAACCTCCATCATCTTTTTGCGGAATTCTTCCCACTTACTGGGAGAATCTGATTTAGTCGGACAACAAATTTCTTCGGTCGACTCTGAAGAAGAAGATGATGATGAGGGAGATCTATGTCTCCTCTTCATTTTCTTCGATGACGACGAAGAGTGTCTCGATCTGCTCCTAGATCGATATCTCTTCGAGTGCCTATGTCGATCCGATTCCTTAGAATCAGTCGATTTCTTATGTCTTTTAGACGAAACCTTTTTTGAAGCCTCCCTCCCCACCGACAGTTTACCTCTCCTCTCACGAAGAGCTTTTTCAGTCATCGATTGGCAGGACCCGCAGTCGTCGGTTCGGTGACTGGAACCTAGACACCATAGACAAATCCGGTGGGGATCGCTGATCGACATCTTAGATCCACAATCTGCACACTTTTTAAACCCAGTCCTGGGTGTCGAAGGTGTCGAAGATGACGACATTGTCTTCACAGAAAATAGAAGCGCGCCGTTCTCGATAGCGAAGCGATCGGAAAAACAGAACTGAAGCAACGGGCGCGGCTCGAGGTATTTATACCATCTGTGACGTCGACAGAGTACGGAGTACGTCGAGGGACAATCGACGCCACGACCTCGAGCATAGCGCCCTCTGCCGAGAATTATTTTTTACGAAGCAGCGAAGCTGGAGATAACGAATTATCACAAGATGAGGAATACGTGGGAGGACACAATCCATTCGAAATACAGTTACAGGTAAGTAACTAAAACGTCTCCAGCATTGGATCTTTCATAGATTGAGATGCTTGAATATAATACCAAGCAGTTAAAACATGCCACCATCATATACATATATGCATAAATACAGAGAACATATTTCTGATCAAACCTTTACCATGCAGCAACACAACGGTTACATACTCTGGGAAAGGTGGGAAAAAGGAGGCTGGTCCTACCTTATGCAAAGAGATGGCAGAAAACTGCCTTTCCAACTGCAGTTTCTTTGTTAGTATCTTCAGCCAGGCAGTAGTGTTTGGCGAACGTGTGCAGAGTGCTCCAAGTGGCTGCTCTGCATATGTCCTTCAAGGCCACCCCTGCGTGGAATGCTGTTGACGCTGCCCTCTCTCTGGTGGAGTGCGCTGATGGCGGTCTAGTTAGAAGGTCGCCTTTCATCTGATGGCAGTGGGTGATGCAGGACGAAACCCAGCATGCCAGACCTTGTTTAGAGATATGCTGTCCCTTGGTTCGGCCAGAGAAAGCAATGAACAGTCGGTTTGAGGATCGGAACTCCTTGGTTCTCTGCAAGTAAAACTTCAAAACTCTCGCAACGCCCAGAGAGTGTAATGCTCTTTCTGCTTCAGAAGTGTGATTCTGGAAAAAGGTTGGCAAAACGATGCGTTCAGTGAGTGTCATTTCCAACAGTACCTTGCGAAGGAACTTAGGATGTGGCCTTCAGATGACGCGGTCCCTCTGGAACAAGGTAAACGGAGGCTCAGACGATAAAGCATGCAACTCACTGATCCTTCTGGCTGATGTGATAGCTATCAAAAAGGCTGTTTTCCAAGACAAGAACTTTACGTCGCATCTGTGTATGAGTTCGAAGGGAGGTTCCATGAGGACTGTCAAGACGGTATTCAGGCACCAGTTTGGGACTGGCGTAGGCGTAGGAGGATAAGTACGCATCAGCCCTTTCAGAAAGACTTTAACCGCCGGCAAAGAGAGCAAGGATTGCATCTCCGGAGTTGTTGTGTACGCTGCTATGGCCGACAGATGTACCTTAATGGAGGACAACGAGAACCCTGTCTTAGCTAGGTACAATAAGTGGGGTAGAATTTGGTCAACCGAAACCATGAGAGGGTCGAGGGCAGATCTCTCGCACCACCTGGAAAATCGAGTCCACTTCCTGGTGTAGGTGACTCGTGTCGATGGGGCTCTGGCGGCCCTGATGATATTCCATCATTCTGATGGTAGCTTAAGATTTATCAGTTTACGCTCTTCAGGAACCATGCCTTGAGAGATAGGCTCCTCGGGTCGTGGTGGAGGACCTTGTGGTTCTGTTGCGTCAACAGATATTGATGTGCCTTGAGGCCAATCGGTGGCTGCCGAGATAGATGCTTCAAAGTCGAGTAGCAGACTTGCAGTGCCCAATCCGGCGCAATTAGGATCATTGAACGATTCTGTTCCTTCAGCCTGCGCAGTACCCTCGCAATCAGGGGAATGGGGGGAAATGCATAGAGGAACCTTCTTGTCCAAACCACTGAGAACGTGTCTCCCAGTGATTGATACTCCGGGTACCTCGAGGCAAACCTTCGGCACTTCTTGGTGTCCTTGGTGGCAAAGAGGTCGATCTGAGGATGGCCCCACAAGGCAAAAATCCATTGGATTTCCTTTTCGTCCAGCTCCCACTCGTGAGATAATGTGTATTCCCTGCTTAGCTTGTCCGCTAGGACATTGTCCACTCCTGGAAGATGCTCTGCTTTGATCTGCACCCCGTGGTGCAAGGCCCATGCCCATAGCCGTTTGAGCTTCTTGCTACAGGATCTCTGACCTCGTGCCTCCCTGCTTGTTTGTGTAATTCATGGAGGTTGTGTTGTCTGTCTGGACCGTAAGTATCTGTCCAGCTACCACTGGCAGGAAGGCCTTCAGCGCCCACCTTATGGCCCTGAGCTCTAACACATTGATGTGGAGTTGGGACTCTTGAGCCGACCAAGTGCCCTTGGTTTGGAGGTCCGCAAGGTGAGCGCCCCAATCTGATAGTGACGCGTCCGTCCTCAGCAAAAGGGTCGATGTCGATGCATGAAACGGCATCCCTTGTTGAAGATTACGCGGAATATTCCACCATCGAAGAGCCTTGTGTAAAGTCGATGGAATCTGGACGATGAACTCCCAACATCCAAGACCTTGTTTCCATTGGTAGTCCAGGGCCTCCTGAACCGGTCTCATGCGAAGCCTGCAATTTGGTATGAGGAATATGCACGAAGACATCATGCCCAGAAGGGATTTGTACGAACGTACCGATGTTGTCTGTTTCTCCAGGAAGCGCGAGGTTGAGCGTAGAATCGTTGCTACCCTTTCAGCCGATGGTCTCACCCTGGGAATGCTGGTATCGAACTCGGCGCCCAGGAAAAGAGCTGTGCTGCTGCGAACGGGGCAGGACTTTTTGCTGTTTATGGAGAAACCCTAACCCTTTTAGGAGGTTGATCATCCTTAAAACTGCTGAGCGAGCTCTTGCGGTGGGGCATGTTTTTATCAACCAATCGTCCAAATATAGGAAGACTTCTGTTCCTATCCTCCTGAGCATTGCAGCTACTGGTGCCAAGCATTTTGTGAAAACTCTCGGTGCTGATTTTAGCCCGAACGGGAGCACTCAGAACTGAAAATGAAGCTCTCCCACCGTGAACCTGAGGAACTGTCTGTGGGCTGGATGGATCGGTATATGGAAGTAAGAATCCTCCAAGTCTAAAGTTGCCAAGAAGTCGTTCTTGTTTAGCCAAGGGAGCACTCCTTGCAATGCTACCATCTTGAATGTTATGCATTTGATATATTTGTTGAGCGCCCTCAGGTCCAAAATGGGCCTCCATTGACTGTTTTTCTTTCTGATGAGGAAGAAGCGGGAGTAGAAACCCTTTCCCCTCTGGGTGTACGGCACCGGCTCTACCGCTGCTTTCTGGAGCAGTTTTTGAACTTCGGACATGACCTGTTTTAACATGTGCACCCTGCACGAAGATGGAGGCAGGGAAGGAGGTTGGTCTAGAAATTCTAAGGTGTGACCCTCTCTGATCACCTGCAACACCCATTTGTCCGATGTAATTGACTGCCAGTGTTGGAAGAACTGGCTTCCCCTTCCCCCCACCCGGGTGTGACATTGAGGGGACAGAATCGGATAGTCCGTTTTGTTTGCCTTGTGACTTTCCCTGGGCAGAGCCACACCTGCCTCTATGGGAGTATCTGTTGGAACATTGATACTTGTTCTCTTGGTACATGCTACCTTGCGCCTTCTGACCATAAGAGGAGCGGCCGTACCCTCTGTATTTAGAAAATGAGCCCCTAAAGGGGCGAAAGACTGATGGCCCTTATCCTTGTCCTTTAAAGAACTGATGGCTCGGCCGTGTCCATTTTGATTTGATTCCCTTCAGGTGGTCGTCTATTTTCTTCCCGAAGAGCTCTTGTCCATCAAAGGGCATGTCTAGTATCTACACTTGGACTTCAGGCCTGAAATTAGTAGCCTTCATCCAGGCCTGCCTTCTGAGTACAGTGCCATGGGCCATCTGTCTGAAGCCTGATTCGGCCAAATCAACCGCTGAGTCGATCATATGATCAGAGGTTGCTTCACCATCGGCGATTATCGATCTAGCCTCTTCCTGAAGCTCTGGTGGTAACTGCTTAGCCAATTTGGGCATGCGTAACCAAAGTCTGCGATCATATCTCGCCGTCATGGCCATCGCATTACCCTCTCTGATGGTAAGTGACGTCGAAGCTGATATCTTCCTGCCCATGGCTTCTAGCTTACGTCCATCTTTGTCCGGTGGTGCCAATAGCGGCGAAGCTCGAGGTCTATGCGACGATGATGGTGATGGGACCCTTGTCGGTGAAGCACTGTGAGTCCTGCACCTAGACCTTCGAGGAGGCTCAGGTGATCGTGCCCTCTTCTCAGGTCTACTCCTATGAGGAGAACTTCTTGATGTGCCTGGAGTTGGAGACGGGGTTCCAGTTCTAAAGGATCAGGCGGCATGCTCTTCTCCCTTTGACGCCTGTAGAACTCATCCATGATCCTCTGTACGGACAACATCAGTAGTGGGTCATGAGGATAGTCGGCCTCTTCCGTAAAGGGCTGCCAAGGGGGCCTGTGCTGCTTAGGGGAAGGACAAGGTCATTCTTGCACCACTTGTGCATCTGAAACTTCCTCCTGGAGAATTACATCAGGAAGCCCTGCCAGGTAACCCCAAAGGAGAAACTTGCGCTACGATTGGTTCAGCAGCGTCAGCAGCCTCAAGGAAACTGTCTTCAATGACAGGTGTCACCCTGGCGTGAGTGGAAGATGCCTCAGGTTCCAATTCCTCCGTGTTCAATGGTATTTTCGTCGACGAGTGTCCCGCCGACGGTAGTTCCGTCGATGAATGTGGCTTGGATGGCTTCTCCCCCACCGACGAGTGTTCCGTTGACGAATGTGGTTTGGCTGGTCTCTCTCCCGTCGACGAGTGACCCGTTGACGAGTGCTTCATCGACGAATGTGTTTTGGATGGCCGCTCCCCCGTCGACGAGTGCTCCGTGGACAAGAGTTTCATGGAGTGCTTCGTGGGCGAATGGTGTGTTTCCTTCGTCGATGACTGTTTCGTGGACGATAAATCCGATGAAGAGGATCTTGCCGTAGATTATGTCTTATGTGTAATCGTCATCGATGAGGGTTTCGTCGACAGTGCTGCCGACAACGGGCCTTTATCTTTCACATCACTCGTGGACGGTTTCCCCGTCGACGAATGCCCCCCCGCTGGCTTTTTGCAAACTCCTCCTTACCTTTGGAGGCAGATTTTGCTGATGAATGGGACGTTTTCTGGCTCAGGGAGTCCAGTGGAGGTAGGAAGGAACACCAGCTTCCTCTTACTCTTGGCAATGGGAGAGGAACTCCTTTTCACTGAAGAGGACTTTCTCTTCAAAGTTTGCCTCTCAGATGGAATGCTGGAGTGGACAGAAGCTGTTCTGACAGACTCTTCGTCCGAAGATTGATCCTTGGTTTCCAGATGTAAAAGAAGTCTTCTGTGCCTGTCCTGAAGAGTCTTGTTGGAAAACGTCTTACAAGTATCGGATTTCTGAATGTCAAGTGGATACAAGCAGTAAATGCAATGTTCATGGGGGTCTTTCATGTAGACTAACTTCTTCTTGCACCTCGTGCAGTCCCTGAACAGTGAAGGCTTCTTAACAGCCTGAGATGCAGCCATTCTGAAGAGAAGGTTTACACAACGATTTTGGGTCAAAAACAAGAGATATTTATCTCAAAAACCACCTGAGACCAAAGCCCCTAAACAGGAGAACACAGTGGAATATATTTGACAAATATATTCCACACAAAAAGTAGGAAAAGAATTGAAGAGCTCAGAGAGCTTGAGGAATCCCTATGTCTGTTAGACAGCAGTGAAAAATCTGAAGATGGCTGCCGGGGGCAGAGCTTAAGCCCTGCCACCTCATTGGTCATCTCATCAAAAGGAGGTGGTGGGACTACACAATAGAATGGTTCATAGGCCATAATGGGCTATGTACATGCATGGCTATGTAGCAATGTGTGTATATTGGAAAAAATGTTATAATTAATTTTATCACCAAGGATTCCCAGTCTGACGACGGGGAATATTCAAGCATCTAAATCTATGAAAGATCCAATGCTAGAGAAGTGAAAGTTTCCACTTGCCATTGGTACTTCATCCTCTGGGGAGAAGGCTAAGGAAAGAGTGTGAATCCCTTACATCTGGGATCCCCTTTCACATGGTCAGTTGACCTGCAAGCATAACATTTTCCAAATGTCTTTATGAATGGGGGTTTGTTCTGGGGTTTGTTCTGACCTCCTTCTGGTCGAGCACCAGGAGGGACACTAGCCTGATTCGGTTTCCCTTGTGGCTTACCCTTGTTATGTTTGGGGCTCTCGTTTGGAGTGGAGGTATTAGAATTCTCTTTGTTGTCTTTCTTGTGCTGCTTTCCCTCATCCTTCTTCTGAGTTGCCCCAGAATCCTTGTGAGTAGCCCTGTTGGCTAACTTCTTTGGATCAATTTCCTTAGAGTCAGCCAAGTGCTGTCTCAGCTCAGCTCAGGAGAGCAGGCATCATAAATAGACTCCAACATAAACAGATTTCTCATACCTTCATAAGTGTTAACTTTGTATCCCTTACCCAACCATCTAGGTTTTGCAAACAGTCACACACCCAGGTAGCCAAAGGGGTACCATCATGCTTTCTGAGGGTTCTAAACCTCTTAAGATACTGGGGAGGGGTCTTCCCAAACCTAGCTATTAAGGCTAGTTTCACACTTTCATACTCCATTCTATCAACTTCTCTCATTTCCATTACAACATCAGATGCAACAGGGGGTAGCCTAGAAAAGAGCCAAGGAATCAACTGATTCCCTGTAATGTTCTGAATCCCATGGTTATATTCAAAGGTTGCCAGCCAATTCTATATATCAAGCTTAACCTCATACATACTTTCTGCATCTCTAGGTATGTGAGGCCCCTTAGGACTGAAAGACCTAGAAGACTCTGGAAGAGAACCATTCTTAAGAGACAACTTTTTAATTTCAAGTGCATGATTCAACTCCATTTCTCTGAGTTTAAGTTATTGATGCTTACTTTCAGTTTGGGCTTGGATTCTTCTTGTAAATTCTAACTCAAGTCTAATTCTTTCCAGAGAGACAAAGTCAGGACTTGGTGTTGGACCTGATGAGGTCCCTGTGGTCAAAGGTTGAGGCCTATGAGCAGGTAGAGGTAAAACAGGGCCTACAGTGTGAGTCTCTTCTGCCTCATCTAACTGATCAATAACATTTGAGGTGCACTCTGACACATTATCATCCTCATCATCATTTTCCACATTTGCTGTAGGTGTAGGTGTTTCAGACCCACTCCTCAGACTTTGGTATTCCAACAATCTTTCTATCAATTCAACCTTTTTGCCTATCACAGTGAGATTCCTAGCTTTACACATTTCTCTCAATTGATCATGATCAACTGTTAAAGTGACTAGGGTCTCCTGTCTGTATCTATCCATGTCAGACACGATAAAACAATTGCTTCTCTGGTGCTTAGCCTTATGAAGGTTATTTGAACAAAGGTAAGAGTAGCACTCTAAATGTAACAACTATACCTTTATCCCACCGCTGTACACCAGTGTTAGGCTGAATCATATGCAGTGACCTTTGGGAACACTACACACAATTAAGACGACATGTGCCAGTACAATTTCACCTTTGGTACAAGCCTGTACTACACAGTTATGTGGTAGCAGTGGCTGAGCAGCCAGACTTATCTCAAGAGTAAAGTGAGCAGTTCTAGGGGTTACACAAAGGACTAGCAATCACACTGATTCAAACAAACACTTACTCAAGGTTTAGTGGTAAAAGAATATACATTTATTCACACAGTCATTTGGAAAACATTCCACTAGCAAGAGCAGCTCAATATCACAATCTAATATACTACAATACACAACCAATCGGTTTCTGAATAAGTTCAGCTCCCCTGAAGTTGGAGCATAATGGCACTTCATTTACTTTACTTTAGCATTTCGATGCTGGACTGCCCATGTGGGCGGGACAAAAACTGATTTGCAAATGGATATTTACCATCTGTGAAAGGTACAGTGAGCAAAATGTGTGTGCTGCAAACTCTCATCTCAGAACAGGTTATGATGCCATATTCTTTCTGGAGAGGAGAGCCTGCTACCTTTTTTGAAATATTTGCAAGGAACTTGGGGTTGGTCACCCTGAGTTACCTGGGGGCAACCAGACATGGACTCCCTGCTCACTGTGCTCAGAGAGGCACAGCTTCACCTCACTGATGAGGCCCAAAAAGGCTGAAACATGTGTATGGGGTTGCTGTTGATACTCTTGTTCAGAGAGGAATTGCCATAGCATTTTGGTGCTGGACTGCCCATGTGGGCGGGACAAAGACTGATATGCAAATGGTTATTTCCCATCTTTGAAAGGTACAGTGAGCAAAAAGCGTGTGCTGCAAACTCTCATCTCAGAACAGGTTATCATGCCATGTTCTTTCTAGAGAGGAGCACCTGCGACCTTTTTGGAAATATTTGCAAGGAACTTGGGGTTGGTCACCCTGAGTTACCTGGCGGCAACCAGACGTGGACTACCTGCTCACTGTGCTCAGAGAGGCACAGCTTCACTTCACCGATGATGCCCAACAAGGCTGAAACACGTGTATGGGATTGCTGTTGGTACTCTTGTTTAGAGAGGAATTGCCATAGCATTTCGGTGCTGGACTGCCCAGGTGGGCAGGACAAATCCTGATATGCAAATGGTTGTTTCCCATCTGTGAAAGGTACAGTGAGCAAAAAGCGTGTGCTGCAAACTCTCATCTCAGAACAGGTCATCATGCCATGTTCTTTCTGCAGAGGAGCGCTTGCTACCTTTTTTGAAATATTTGCAAGGAACTTGCGGTTGGTCACCCTGAGTTACCTGGGGGCAACCAGACGTAGACTCCCTGCTCACTGTGCTCAGAGAGGCACAGCTTCACCTCACTGATGAGGCCCAACAAGGCTGAAACACGTGTATGGGGTTGCTATTGGTACTCTTGTTCAGAGAGGAATTGCCATAGCATTTTGGTGCTTATGCAAATTGATTTTTCCCATCTGTGAAAAGTACAGTGAGCAAAAAGCGTGTGCTACAAACTCTCATCTCAGAACAGGTTATCATGCCATGTTCTTTCTGGAGAGGAGCGCTTGCTACCTTTTTTGAAATATTTGCAAGGAACTTGCGGTTGGTCCCCCTGAGTTACCTGGGGCAACCAGACGTCGACTCCCTGCTCACTGTGCTCATAGAGGCACAGCTTCTCCTCACTGATGAGGCCCAACAAGGTTGAAACACGTCTATGGGGTTGCTGTTGGCTCTCTTGTTCAGAGAGGAATTGCCATAGCATTTTGGTGCTGGACTGCGCATGTGGGCAGGACAAAGATGATATGCAAATGGATATTTCCCAACTGTGAAAGGTACAGTGAGAAAAAAGCGTGTGCTGCAAACTCTCATCTCAGAACAGGTTATCATGCCATGTTCTTTCTGGAGAGGAGCGCCTGCTACCTTTTTTGAAATATTTGCAAGGAACTTGCGGTTGATCCCCCTGAGTTACCTGGGGGCAACCAGACGTGGACCTTTTTTGAATTACTTTAAAAAGGGGTAAAAAGACAAGGTTATAAGAATGAAAAGCACAAATACTTTCAGAGGTATGGCAAATAGTTTCAGTACTCCACAACCAGCAATTCAATTCAATAGGTCTGGGCCGAAGTCAATGGTTCAGAGTTTTGTATAGGATAGCACAGTTCTGGTAGTAAACGGTTAAGTCTTTGCCACGGTTTTTAGAAGTAGTTGGAAAGACAAAAAGTTAGATGTTGATTTAGGGAAGAACAAGCCTTCAAAGTTGGGAAAGTTTCACAAACTTTCACCAGAGTTCTGAACCGCACTTGCACAGTACCTTTAAAATTAAGAAAAGGTGTAGCTGAGGCAGTTGTTCGTGGCAGTTCCTGCAGATCTCGCTGTTCCTGAGCTTCAGTCGTGGGGACAAGAAGGAGGACGTCACGAGGTTCCTGCACTGCCCAGGGAAGAGGCCACAAGCTTGGCAAAACGTCGGTTTAAGGTGTGAGTGCCTTAAAGACCACAAACTGGTATCCTTCCCACTAGCTATCCGGTTTTCAACAGCACTATGAAGAAAATTTGACAAGAATAGGACGGTGTCCAGGTGGCTTGAAGAAGTTAACCTTGAAGGGCTTCTCTGTCGATGGAGTTTCGGACCTGCAGCAGGGCTTCACCGGTGGACCAGGAGTTGCAGCAGTCATCTTCCTTCAGCTTGTCTTTGGTTCTTTCGTTCCAGTGGTCGACTCTGCTTTCCAAGTCCCAGAGGCCTGCTTTTAAACAGTTTTCCCCCATTAATGCCAGCCTGGCTGTCAATCACACAGCAGGGTGGCTGTCCTTGCCGGACAGCCAGCCAGCCAATGACGCCAGAGTGCAATCAGGTATCCTCGGAGACTAAGCACAGGGAGTTTCGGGCATCTCCCTCACATCCTGTCCACCCCAGACACTCAGGCGCTAGAGGAGGGCTACAGCACTGAAGCCCGCCAAAGGCCAACGAACAAAGAGACAAAACCTGGTTTGGCGTGCAGAGTTAAACACAAGAAGGACCTTTCCTAAAAGGAACGGCGAAAAAAGTCAACCGGAATCTGTTTTTACAGCTAGGTCTTGGCCACCATATTGAAAAACAACGATTTTTAGCTACCAGTGTTCACGGTCGTGAAAAACCATGGTAGTGTTTAAAACCACTGCCACCAGCCATTTCAAGTATAAAAGGGTAACATTTGACTGTTACATGAGTGTTTAGACTCAGGGGAAGCTAGGCAACCCCTCCAGCACTCTATAGGAAGATAGTGTGTGGTGGGTCTGTAAATTTAAAAAGACTAGTAAAGTCAATTTAACTTTAGATGCTCTGGGAGACAGTAGTCAGTCCCAGAGAAGGTATTTAAACCTTGGGGAGTCTGAAAGACACCCCTGTGCCACTACGCTGAAGGTGCTGTGTGACACACAGACAAAGATGATGCCTGTGGAGTTATTTTAAAACTCCATATCCAAAGAACACAAAAGTAAACCCTTGGGATACCCCTATGGCACCCATGGGTGGGGGTGCACCCTGTACCCCTAGTGTATGTTTTGGGGCACCTGTGTGTGGCCCACAGAGCCGGGTATGGGCTGGTGGCAACTCCATACTGAATTTGACAGGTGCTCTGAGTATCCTCCATTTTGGGATACCCAAGCCCAGCCATTGGAATCAGTTGATTGTTTCCCAAAGTCCTGGGAAGCCCTGGCTCTGTCCCTTCCCCTGACAGGCTGTTGGGTGCAATTTCTATATATGGTATTGTGGGGAAGTTCAGGCCCGACTGGCTGGAGCCTTCCCAGTGATTGTATGTTGTGGGTACACCCTTGGGGTGGGACCTGGGTGAATGGAGTGTTTGACCAATATGCACTTAATGTTATGGGTGTCTGGTTTCTGGTATGTAACACAATGAATGAGACAGCCCTGCCCAAAACTGGTATGTATGCAGTGTGGAGCGCTGAACGGATGGGTACTTGTCCAAATACACATTCCTTGATGTGAGTGTCTGGAGGGAAGTGAATGGCCTGAATGCACTGTGAGCCTAATTGGCTGTGTGCCTGCATGAATGCCTTTCTGGATGATTGGTTGCTTGAGTTTGACCCAGCAGAGTCGCAGGGTATGGACTGGTGGCAACTCCATACTGAATTTGACAGGTGCTCTGAGTATCCTCCATTTTGGGATACCCAGGCCCAGCCATTGGAATCAGTTGATTCCTGATAGGAGACAAGATGACCCCTTTGGCCTCTTGCTTTCTTTTGCCTGTTACCTTGTTTCCCAAAGTCCTGGGAAGCCCTGGCTCTGTCCCTTCCCCTGACAGGCTGTTGGGTGGAATTTCCATATATGGTATTGTGGGAAAGTCCAGGAGTGTGACCCAGCAGAGTGAATGAGAAACCAAACAGTATATCTAGGGACCTATCACTGATGGAAATCATTCAGAAGCTGTAGTTGATACTTGATGCTTAACCTTGAAGCCCACTGGAAGAAGAATTGCTGCTGCTGTCCTTTGCCTATCTAAAAGCTGATGTGCCTTCAAGGAACTGATCCAAGAGAGGACCTGGCTAGGAGACCTCTCCCCGAGCTACAAGGGACCATCGTGCACCAGCTAACCTTCGCCAAAGCACCCTGGATGTCAGGCCTCAAAAGGCAGCCTACTGGATTTGGGGACAACCACGGAATCACGAAGCGAAGCGCCAGGGCATTGAAGTCCATCACTGTCGATGACGATCATCGTCGACCGGAGCCGCAACACTCCATTGCCTAAGAACACTTTAAACGAAGGACACCCTCGCTCATCACCGACGACTGCTTTGTCCCGCCAGAGAAAGTCAAGGCCGCTGACGCGCCGAGGAGAATACACCAGTGGGTTTCCTGCCACCCGAAGACCACAAAGACGCCGACAACCTGACGCCCTTGCTGGGTCAAAGCTCTTCAGTAACTCTTTGCAGCAATGAACTGTCGTCGTTGTGGTGTACGAACGCCTCATCTGCTCAGTACGTCCAAGACCGATTGTCGACGAGCACCGCCAGGACCGAAACTGCTGCCTCACCGCCTTTGTTCACCTTTTCTTCGAGGGATCTCAATGATTGTGTACATAATGTGAACCTTATTTATATAAAGACTGTGTTTTCACTAACATAGGGTGTGGACATTCCTTTGTGGGTGCTTGGGGACTACACTGTACTTAAGAACAAGCCTGCATCACCTCCTGAGAGCTTAAGCCTTGATTCCTCGTCCACGTATACCAAATAGAGAATCTTGGCTTGGGTGCTCTGTGCCTCTACTCTGCCATATAGAGAGCAGGAGTACAGATCCCCCCCTCCAGTCCTTTACACTCAGTAGCCATTCATGGAGATTGAGCATGTCAACGTTTGTGTGAAGGATCGAACCTCCTTCTTGTGAAAGCAGGTCTCCTCTGTTTGGCAGACATCATGGGGAGAAGATGGCTAAGTCCAGAAGGTCAGGATAACACCTTCTCATGTCCCAGTATGGGGTTATCAGGATCATGGTTTTGGCCACCTCTGTAACCTCCTGATAACATGTAATATGATTGGAATTGGTGGGAACACATGTAGAAGTGGATAGTCATAGTCCACTATGAATGCGTCCGCCAGAGCTCCTCTCATGGGAAATTACCTGGAGCAGAACAACTCGCACTTCTTGTTGGAGCTGGATGCGAACTGATCTACTTGTGGGGTTCCTTAAAGGGTGAAGACCTCTGCAAAGACTTCAGACATAGCTGCCATTCGTGGGTGATGAAACCCTGCCTGCTCTAGATGTCTGCTATCATGTTCTCCTTCCCGGGCAGGTAAATCACAGACAAGGAGATTTATCTTTTTAACACCCGAGACTAGAATTGCATTGCCTCTCTGCACAGTGTTAGTAACCCTATGCCTCCACTGTGTTGTCTGTTATAATCAGGGCTGTTTTCCTCTGTATCAAAGGCAAAAAGGCCAGCAGTGCTGTCTAGTTGTCCTCAACTCCAAAATGTTTATATAGAGTCTCACTTTTTCTGTGTACTACAGTCTGATCATCATGAGCTCGTTCAGGTGTGCGCTCAAGCCCTCTAGTGACACATCTGTCACTACTTTCACTTCCGGCCAAGGTTGCACAAATGATTCTCCTGCCAGCAAGTTCTCTTTTTTGCACCACCCCATGATGTCCTGTGAGACCCATGTCGAGATCTGTGTAAGATCCATCTTGTTTCCTGAGAACTGCAGACCATCTGATGGATGTTGGAAACTCTGTTCTTGGGGGAGGAACGTCTTTCCCAAGTAGGAGTTACACAAAGGTTAAGGTTACATTTGAGACTTCTTCAAGTTGATGGAGAAGTCGAGTCTGGGCAGGAAGTGGCAGAAACGGTCCAGGTGATCCTGAGAGTTAGCCTTGATTAGCCAGTCATCCATGTAAGGGAAGATATGGAGTCCCTCCCTTCTTAGACTGACTGTCACCACCAATAACAACTTGGTGAGGATCCTCAGGGCGGAGGTAAACCAGAATTTCAGTGCTTTGAATTGCTAGTGTGCACTGCTGATCATGAATCTAAGTGACTTCCTGTGTTTGGGATGTATCAGCGCATTGAAGTAAGCATCCCCAAAATCCAACGACACTAACCAATCCTAAAGCTCTAAAGGCTGGAGGATCTGCGAAAGAGTTACCATCTTCAATTTGTTAAGCGTTTCAGGGACAGGATGGGTCATAGCCATCCGTCCTTCTTTGTTATAAAATAATAAAGAGTGTGCCACCCATGATTCCTCTCTGATAGAGGCACTGACTCCACAGTGCCTTCCTCAGACATGGGTTGTTTGACCAATGTCAATATATTCGCGGCGGAATTAACCAGAATCGATTTCTCAGTGAATCTATAGGACCTTCAGTCAACCAACCCAAATCCCTGTCCTGCCAGCTGCCCTATATCAATCGCCCTTATCCTACTTATCTAACTTAATTTACTGGCCGCCGGCGCTTCTGCTATATACCTGCAGCATCAGTTCTGTCCCTCCAACACCGGTCCACTGGAGAGAAGTGTGAGGGGTATTTAAAGAGGTTTTGATGCTGCTGCTGCACCAGATGGAACAGAAGCAGTGGAGGAGGACTGAGTAGTCTTCCCCCCTCTACCTCTTGTAGATCGAGGAAATCTCCTTTGTCTTGCAGAAGATGGACATCTTCCTCTTTGGCTAAAAGAGCCCCATTAACGGAAAGGCCTCGTCTTCCAGGATTGTGTAGCTTGATGGTGAATTGCGGCACTTAGAGTTTTTGTTGCTGCCTTAGAGGACTGTAGTTTTTCGAGGCTATCATCGATTTTGGAGCCAAAACGACTATGGGGTCATTACAAGTATGGCGGTAAGTGATAAATGTGTTGAGAACAGAATTACTGCCACTTTTTCCACTATGTCGAATTATGCCTACCAGAATTACCACTGACGAAATTATCACCAGTGGCAATTCCTCAAAGATCTAGCTGAATTAGCACTGAGGTTAATTACGTCTGGCAAATCACCGCCAGAAATAAGAAATGGTATTTCCGCAGGACATACTGTTGAATAACTGCCAAAAATCAGCAGTGATTCACCCAAATACACAGTTCATTTAACTCCACCTTGAAGGTGGAGGTACATTCATACAGGTGATGGAAATCAAGCCACAGGTGCACCAGACACACTCAGGAGGAGTATAGAAGGCACACACCTTCCCCAAACACACATCCAAGCAATGTACAGCCACAAGTAGACATTGATTATAGGATCCACAACCTTCTACTATTCATCCAGCTACAGCAGCATGCAAGACCCCAGCAGGGAAGGAGACAGGATCACAAAGGCGCAGGAGATGTGTGCTGTAGAGGGCACCCATACCACATGTCCGCCCATCCTCTTGGAGACAAGGATACAATTGAATAGGTCAAGGGGAAAATCACCTTGGAACTCGCCTTCACACCCTGCGGTCAAAACAATTGAATACAGACACTCAATTTGTTGTACCCTATTGGGGAATCCTTTGAATTGTATATGAGGTACAGTAAAATGCATTGGTTGATAAATTAGATTTTTTACCAAATTTTTCTTGAACAAACATACATAACGTAATCACAAGAACATAAACAATATTGAAGTCAAATGCTTGTGTATCAAATCAAGGGGTGAATCTCTTACTTTCATGATCTAATAGACAGTATTATGGTAGGTGTATCTGAACATATTCTAAACAATAAAGAAACAAGACAAAAAAACACAATGTTCTTTCTGATAACATTGACACTGCACTGTGAGTAAAAAGGTGCATCTACACCGGGGTGTTTCTGCCGTCTGCGTGGGCTAGATGAGCCACGTGTCTACCACGGCATTCATCAGGACGAAGTCTGTATGTGAAGGAAATCGTGGAGTGCTGTAAACAGGGAAAGGGAAAGTTGTTTAGGAGAGAGCTTGAGTGAGAGTAATATAGATACAGCTAAATTGTTTGCTGTTCCATGTGTCAAATATCATGGAGAAAACAGCTTACCTATGTGGAGGAAATTCCGCCAGGCACTTGTTTAGGCAACCGTCTCAGGTAAATAATCCTGACAATGCTCCTAAGGCAAAATAAGAGGTGACAAACTAAATATAGTCTCCTCAAGGGTATAAATGAAATCAAGCAAGTACGGGAATGAATACACATATATAGTGCCGATGATAGTAATATGAGAGCTTACCTCTCACTGGGGACTGGGATCTGCGATATCCTCGTGGAGTTCACAGTCCTACAAGAGGTCAATGTATGGGTAACCCGATAAACACTTGTGACTCGTGTGAGAATAGTAGCGGTATTGAGTGCATACCTTGTAGTTGCTTTCGCTCACGGTGTTCGCAAGCCACTTCATGCAGAAGAGGTTCTGCAGAGTTCTGCGAGGAATGCTGAGTCACTCCGCAGCAGGGAAAACAGGAAGTTTTGCGTAACTAACGCCGTTGCTAGGTTGTAGTTCTTTATATATGGGCGGCCATATTGGAGTGTCATTCATGGTCGCGCTTGACCGTACCAGTGATATTGGAGCCTATAGGCGTTCCAAATTTACAAAATTAACAATTTAGGTGGATGTCATAGACCTCTGGGTAATTGTAGTCTAATTAGGCAACATGTTAGTAATAGTTGCCATGGTAACCAATCTCGAGATCAGTGTCACGATGACTGTATCGGTATATATGTAAACGTACTAACAAGTGGATTAGAAACCACAGTCGTTTCAAACTTATAAAATAAACAAATTAGGTGGATGCAATAGACCTTTGGATAATTGTAGTCTAGTTGGGGCAGCATGTTAGTCATGGTTGCCATGGTAACAAAAATCGAACCAACACATCTTCGGACTCACGATGACCGTGCCGATATATATGTAAATGTGCTGACACACTAGCGTGTATGGTATACACCATATACAGAGTGTGAACATTTCTTGGTATATGACATCATTTAAGGCTCACCATAATCTGGTAACAGTTAAATCCATAGGGGAATCACAAAATACACATATGTGAGATGTGAACATAATGCAAGGCGCCCAATAAAGTGATGACAATTTGAGTACATAGGGGAGTCACAGAGTCATTACTACTGTTGCCTGTACACAATATGGGGGCTAAACCACAACATATATGAGAAGTATCTCCCAGATTAGATCTTGGTTTCTTTTATACACATGGATAGAAAGTACATCACCCTTGTCAATCTTAACGCGGATATATATGGCCGCCCATATATAAAGAACTACAACCTAGCAACGGCGTTAGTTACGTGAAGCTTCCTGTTTTCCCTGCCATGGAGTGACTCAGCATTCCTCGCAGAGCTCTGCAGATCCTCACCTGCATGAAGCGGCCCGCGAACGCCGCGAGCGAAAGCAACTACAAGGTATGCACTCAATACCGCTACTATTCTCACACGAGTCACAAGTGTTTATCGGGTTACTCATACATTGACCTCTTGTAGGACTGTGAACCCCACAAGGATATCGCAGATCCCAGTCCCCAGTGAGAAGTAAGCTCTCATATTACTATCATCAGCACTATATATGTGTATTCATTCCCGTACTTGCTTGATTTCATTTATACCCTTGAGGAGACTATATTTAGTTTGTCACCTCTTATTTTGCCTTAGGAGCATTGTCAGGATTATTTACCTGAGACGGTTGCCTAAACAAGTGCCTGGCGGAATTTCCTCCACATAGGTAAGCTGTTTCCTCCATGATATTTGACACATGGAACAGCAAACAATTTAGCTGTATCTATATTACTCTCACTCAAGCTCTCTCCTAAACAACTTTCCCTTTCCCTGTTTACAGCACTCCACGATTTCCTTCACATACAGACTTCGTCCTGATGAATGCCGTGGTAGACACGTGGCTCATCTAGCCCACGCAGACGGCAGAAACACCCCGGTGTAGATGCACCTTTTTACTCACAGTGCAGTGTCAATGTTATCAGAAAGAACATTGTGTTTTTTTGTCTTGTTTCTTTATTGTTTAGAATATGTTCAGATACACCTACCATAATACTGTCTATTAGATCATAACAGTAAGCGATTCACCCCTTGATTTGATACACAAGCATTTGGCTTCAATATTGTTTATGTTCTTGTGATTACGTTCTGTATGTTTGTTCAAGAAAAATTTGGTAAAAAATCTAATTTATCAACCAATGCATTTTACTGTACCTCATATAAAATTCAAAAGATTCCCCAATAGGGTACAACAAATTGATTGTCTGTATTCAATTGTTTTGACCGCAGGGTGTGAAGGAGAGTGCAAAGGTGATTTTCCTCTTGACCTATTCAATTGTATCCTTGTCTCTAAATAGCCTTCCTGGGCAGAATAGGTACCCCCGCCAGGAGCCCGATTTCTTAAAACACCCATCCTCTTGGCCACCGATGGGCAACCAATTAGTGACACTCTATTGTTTGGACTGTCCCACCATCACAGACCTGCTCAACCTGATCCAGACTGATCTCCAGAGTGCCATCACAATCAGAACTGCCATCCACGTTCCACCCAAGCTTGTGTCCAGTTCTGTGCCACTGGCGGATTCCAGCACACTGTTGGGACACTGCATGGCACGTGTCCTGGACGAGCACATGAGGCATGCCCATCAACACATCTCCGTACCCACCACCCAGGCGCAAGTGCACAAAGCGAATTAATGTTTCTACGTCATTGCCATTTCCCAAACACCATAGCGGCTGTGGATTGCACAGATGTGGCATTAGTCCCCCCCAGGCAATGGAGTAGGCATACCAGCACAGGAAACAGTTTCTTTCCTTGAATGTCCAAATGGCATGTAATGCCGACATCACAATCAGCCAATGCTGTGCACGTTACATGATGCCATGATACTGAGGATCAGCACCCTACCAGTGTACATGGACACACACAGAGGACAGCTTACCTGGCTTGTGGGTAAGTAGTAGTCAATCTGACAAAGACAGTACTGTGATGCACATGGAGAACGGAATGAGAAGCAAAGTGACCCAACTACAAGTGCCATGATGCATCACCAGTGAAGCAGCGAACAGGCGATGAGACATGACTGACTTACCCCAGTAAACATACTAACATCAGGTGACTCCACAGGACATCCTGGCATGCAAGTGAGCAGATAGATACAAACTGTACACCAATGTTCTCATCACCAAACCCCAGGTCCCTGATTACCCGACACACTACATCTTTAAAAAATAAACTGTATGCATTGATTTCTCAAAACTCATAGTATAAATTTATTCAAAAATAAATTCAATGTTAATTCATAAACTGATTCTAAAACACAACACAGTGGATACAAAACCTAATACATCAAAAGTTCATCTAAAACAACCTAACACAATTCGACAGACACAAATGACAATACACTAATACATTCAACATTCTAAATGTGTCGTAAAAATGATTCCCGACATGTTTCTTTTCTTCCAATTCCTCAAAGGGTGAACATTCTTCAGGGGAAACTCTGTAAAAATTGTAGACTACTTCAACACCGTGCTACGGGCTAAGACAGGACAGACAAACATGCTAAACCTAGTACATTCAAGGTCGTGCAAGTGCGCAGACAGAAGTGCGAGGGAGGGGGGGAGAAGTACACCCAGACCAGCAGGGGCCAGGGTTAAGTGCAGAGTGGGTGCCACTCTCATGGAACATATTCCGAGTGCAGTAGTGCAAGGCAGGGTGTGGAGGCCTGGAGGCAAGTGCAGGACTGGCAGGGGAGTCTGGGACCTGTGAGGCTCTGGAGGTGCACCAGGTGACCAGTCAGCTGACTAAACAAGTTGGGGGAGAGAACAAAAGAGGGAAGCAGGGGAGAAGCGAAAGGAGGTTATCAAGGGAGAGGGAGAGAGAAAGAGAAGTGAAGAGGAATGTATTGAGGAGTATCCAAAACTTAAGGAGGTCTGGCTCAAGACAGAGAGAGGCAGGTAGGCTGTTCCAGAGGGAAGCACCTGCAGAGGATAAAGATCTGTTCCCAAATCTCTGTTTGGAAAAGCGGCTCACCCGCAGAGAGTGGGAAGAGCCAGAGCGGAGGGCTCTGGAAGGAGAGTATTTAGGAAGAGAGCGGAGTCCCTCAGGGTTCCTGTACAGCCCCCACTCTCTACAATCTGTTTACCAACCCCCTGTTTGACCTACTGGATGCGCTCAGCATAGCTTATACTAACTATGCCGACGACACTCAGGTGCTCCTCACCCTTACTGGAGAATATGATCTTGATGCCAAAGCCCTACTCCAAATATACTCCACCGTACAAACGTGGATGGCAATCAACGGCCTCTGTTTAAATGGAGACAAAACGGAAATCATCATCCTAGGACCCAAGGAAATTCTAGCCAAGCTCAATTCTAAATTCTCCCACTTCACCATAGACCACACTAACATAGCAGTATCCACTTCGATAAAGACCGTCGGAGTCTATTTAGACTATACACTCTCTATGACCAAACAGGTCAGCGCCATCTCTTCTGCTTCTGCCCACATCACTAACCTTATCATGGCAATAAAACATTTTCTAACCCCTCATAATTGCCTCTCCATAGCCAGAGCCACAATCGGAGCCAGATTAGAATACTGTAATGCCCTCCTGGCAGGCACCTCCTCTAAAAACATCAACAGGCTACAAATAACACAAAACAACGCACTACTTGCTGCCCTTCACATTCCCGAAGGAGACCACATATCCCAGGCCAGACGCCAAGCCCACTGGCTCCCAGTCAAAGAAAGGATCAACTTTAAAATTCTCACCCTCACACACAAATGCATCAGTCTCACAGCCCCTTCCTACCTCTCAGATACCTTATTCAGAAACAACCGCACAAACCCTACTAGAAGCCACTATGCCAACCAACTCCAGGACCCATCCATAAAAAGGGCTCATGCAGGGGGCATCAGCTTCCTCTTCATAGCACCCAAGCTCTGGAACGCACTCCCCTTTGCTCTTAGAGCTGAACCCTCTTGTTAGGCAGAATCCTGTGCAGTGCCCTTAGGGACCACTACACACAATTAAGACTACAGGTGGCAATACAAGTTTTACCTTCTATTAAACTTAAACAAAACCACACGTTAAATATACTACAACTAACCAATTCACTTTGTACAGTATGACCTAGAGGACTCTGGGAGAGAAGCATTTTCTAGAGACAGTTTCTTCATTTCTAGTTCATGGTTCAGCTCCATTTCTCTGAGCCTTAACTCTTGATGTTTCATGGCAGTTTGTGCATCAATACGTTTCACTTCCAATTCAAGTCTCATTTTCTTAAGTGCAATAAACTCAGGAGTAAGTGTAGGACCTGTGGGGGTCCCTGTGGACAGAGGTTGTGCATTCTGAGCAGGCAAAGGAGTTGCAGGGTTTCCTAGCAAGGACTCATCTACTTCTTCTAAAGTAACACTCTCAGAATCAGAAACATCAAAATCCACATTTGCTGGAGTGGTAGGCCCTTCTGACCCACTCTCCAGACCTTTTCCATATTTGACATGATTTCTTACTTAAATATAATTAGTGGTGTTAGCCTTGTGGTTAGTTGAACCCAAGCAACAGCAGCACTCTAAGTGTAATCACTCTACTTCCAAATCCTCACAGCTGTACACCAGTGTTAGGCAGAATCATGTGCAGTGCCCTTAGGGACCACTACACACAATTAAGATTACAGGTGGCAATACAAGTTTTACCTTTGATACACAGCTGTACCGCTATGTCAGAGTGGTAGCAGTGGCGGAGCAGCCAGGCTTATCTCAAGAGTATATGAGCAGTAGCAGAGATTACACAAAGGGACCACAATTACTGTGACTCAAGCAAACACTGACTCAAGGTTTCAGGTAGAAAAATATAAGTACATTTATTTTTAAAACATTCGTTATAAACACAACACTTCTATTAAACTTAAACACAAACCACCTTGTAGTTCCAGTGGCGACTCTCTGACTTCTAGCCCAAGAGACCTGCCTTTTATGCGCAAAACCCCCATTCACACAGCCTGGCTGTCAATCACCCAGCAGGGGGGTTGTCCAGCCCGGACAACCACCTCAGCCAATCATGACAAAGTACGACTTGGGTTTCCTAGGATACCCTGTGCAGGGGGTGACTACACCCTTCCCTCACATTCAGCCCACCTCGACACCCAGGCTCCTGGTGGAGGGCTTCTGAGCAGAAAGCTCGCCAAAAGACGGTGAACAAAAAAGGCAAACCTAGTTTGCCGCGCAAAGTAAAACACAAGAAGGACTTTAACAAAAAGAAATGGCGAATAAACCCAACCGGAGCCAAAAGAAAGACGATTTGGTCAAGCGGGTTTATGTTCGAGGATAATATAATAGCCAAGAACAATACTACGTTTATCTAATATAATTGCAGTAGAAAAGTTAGGGTAGATACCACTGCCACCAGCCAAGTCTAAATGTTAAAAGAGCAAAACAGTACTCTAGGAGGTACAGATAAAAAGGGATACGAATTAACCCTTTCCAGTACTCCAAGGAAGATAGGGTGTGGTGGATCTGTGGTAGATTGACTAAGTAAAGTTAATGGCAACTTTACCTTTTTCTGGGGGACTGTAGACAGCCTCAGAAATGGAGTAGGGTGAAGTTTCAAAGACAACCCTGTGCCAAGGCACTGAAGGTGCTGTGTGACACACAAAAAGAAGGGGGCTACTGAAGTGGGGTCCTTCAGAGTCCACAATCATAAAAACAGAGAAATACACATGGCAAAACACAGGTAAGAGTGGGGGAAAAGCTCACACTCTTACCAAGTGGAAAAAAATAAACTCTAGAAGTCCAGCAAAGCTGCTGGAGGACTCACTAGGTGAGTGAAATTCGCCATAAATGATAATTCTCCCTAACACCTCTCTACTGGTATTCTGCAAATCCCTCAAAACTACACTATTTATATAAGCCTACACACACCTTCTCACCTGCCTTTCACATCGGAACATCCTCCACACCTACAACACTCTACTACCTACACACACTTTACATCTACACATACAACTGCATTCCCGCTGTGAACCTCCAATTGAAATGTAATTGCCAATTTCTATGTTACTTACATTTCTATGTAAATGCTAATTTCTATTTAACTTCTAAGATTTCTTGTAACCAGACACGTTGATGTGCAACAGCGCCACAAAGCCCTCAGGCTGATGTGCGCTTTAGAAATATGAATAAATAAATAATTAATAAATAGATAGTAGGGGCCCTGGCCACAGAAAGCCTTGTGGACTATACAGAGGAACTTGAACTTGATCCTTGCAGCCATGGGGAGCCAGTGGAGGGATTTCAGCGCCAGATAGATGTGGTCCCTGGGCTTGAGGCCCAGGATAAGTCTTGCGGTTCTGTACTGGATAAGTTGAAAAGGTCGAAGAGTAGAGGTGGCAAGATTGAGAAAGAGACTGTTGCAGTAGTCTAGTCTGGAGAGAACCAGGGCTCTGGAGACAGTGAGCTTCTAGGGGAAGGTGAGAAAAGGAAGAATACCTCTGAGGAGGTGCAGCTGGCAGTGAAACTTTTCGGACATGTCAGAGATGTGAGAAGAGAAGGAGAGAGTAGAGTCGAAGATGACCCCCAGATTTTTTGCCTCACTAGTGCAGGCCCAAGGGTGGTCGGCCAGAGTGAAAGTAGGAGAACGTGAGCAGGGGACCCTATGAGGACGATCTCTGTCTTACTGGCATTAAGGCAGAGATCATTGGCAGCACACCAGGACTGAATTGCAGACAAGAAAACAAATGAAAAGGGTCAATCTTCCTAATTGAGCATCCCAAGGGAATCATTGACATAACATCGTGGACACACCTTTTTTCAATAGATGTTTATATTCAAAAGGAAAAGACCTATTGGTCTAATGGCACACAAAATACACATAACATATCATTACTGGCTGAACATGAACCAAATGCACAGTGTTGTACAGATGTTAGGGAGAATTCTCTTAAAAGGCTAATTTCCCTTACCTATAGAGTCCCCCAGCAGCTTTGCTGGATTTCAGGGGTTTCTTGTTTTACTCCTACTAAGAGTGAGACTCTTTTTCCCATTCTTAGTTGTATTTTGCTATGTGTTTTAGGCTATTTTTTGTGCTTATGGTCTATGGGGTTTTTCTCACCGTCATAGGTATCATCTTTTTACATGTGTGTTACACAGCACCCTCAGTGCAGTAACACAGGTGTGTCATAGTGACCCCCAAACATAGACTCCATACCCTGGAACTGACCACTGTCTCCCAGGGCATGTAAAGTCCCCATTGACTTTACTAGTCAATACTTAAGAAGAAAACCAGTACATCTTACTCTGGAAGTACTGGAAAGGGTTAATAGTTTTTCCATGGTGTTAATTTTCGAGAGGGTATCGTCCAGTCGCTCTCTCCAAAGTTTCTGGCTAGTGGCAGTGGTTACTACCATAAATATTCAACCGCAAATATTTTCCTATGGGATTTTCCCATTGTTCGAGGCTTCCACTTTTACTGACAGCCTCTAACATACCGCCTGTTTATTTTAATATTAACTTTACTCCGGAAGGTTTAAAGATCTTTGATATTATTTCTTTCTCGCGTCTTTCTCTGAAATCCTAACCCGGGTCGGGGATTCTATGTTCGTCCTTTTGGCGGGCTTCTGCACAGAAGCCCTCCTTTTGGCGCCAGTGAGTCTGGGGTAGACAGGATGTGTGGGAGGGGGAATAGGCACCCTGGACAGGGTTACCTAGGCAACCCAAGTCGCACTCTGCCCTGATAGGCTGGGGGTTATCCCGCCAGGATAACCAACCCACTGCGTGAGTGACAGCTAGGCTGTATGAATGGGGGTCTTTCTGCATAAAAGCAAGGCTCTGAGGACTGGCGGACAAGAAGTTGTCACTGGAACTAAGAAACCCGAAGAGGAGAAAAGCTGAAGACATCTGTACCGACTGAACCACCTGTGAACCCCTGCTGCAGATCCTCACCACTTTTCTCCAACGACTCGAGAAGATCTTCACCTGCAAGAGTCTTCTTCCCTTGAGCTGGTGGGGACAACCAGTTCGCCAAACGCCCTGCCTTGGTCGAATCACCAGTGCCCTCCACTCGTAGACCGGATAGCCAGGCACCCGTCCACCAGGACTGCGATTTAAAGAAGCGTACCTTTTATTTTGTTTTGGCAGCACCGCGGCTGGCTTCAACCCTGGGCAGTGCAGTGACTCGAACCTTCCTCCACGACGAGAGCCTCTCTTCCTCTGCTGTATCTCCCAAACTACAGGAACTGCCAGGAACTACCACCACCGTAGGAGCCTCTTCCACTTTCAAGGTACATTGTTCCGCCAGGCCTCCCGTTTCGTTGGGTACTGCTAAAGGTGTTTTAAATCCTTTACTTACCTGCTGGGTTGGCCGCCCCTTTTGTCTAACATTATCTTTTACCTTCTGCAAACTGCCTTTTCAAATCGTTAAACAAAGACTTGACTGCAGCTACTAGAACCGTTTGATCCTGGGCATTTTGCCTTGTACCACTCACTCTGGCACAGGCCTATTGACTCTGGCTAAATCTGTTACAACTGCCCTCTCTAGATTGCTTATTATCAAGAACTGTGTTGGTGCACCTAAAACTCTTATAACCACCTTTCCTTCCCTTTTTAAATATTGTGAAGTGCCATTTTGCTCAGTTTTCACCTGAGTATTTCTTATGCTAAAAGTACTGCCTTGCCTAACTTGTTCACAATCCACTTTGGGAGTGTTGCTGGTGTGTTTTAGAGTCTGAACCTGTATAACTTGTCCTTTCCCTCCCTCTGAAGAAATTGTTAGAGTGCCATTTCTGCTTGGTTTTACATTGTGTCGTTTTGCTCAGTTTTCACTCTTGCTCAAACTTGTCTACAATTTAATTAGGGAGTTGTGTATACTTTTCTTGACATTTTTAACTTGCTTTAATGATAGTGATTTGTGTGTGCAATTAAGAGTGTGTAAAATAAATATAAATAATATTTTTGATACAAAGCTTTGGTCAGTGTTTCCTTGTTCCATAGTATTGTAGTCCTATTGTGTAAACCCTGAATAATGCTCATCTCCCTCAGCCACAGCTACCACCTAAATCTGTGTGGTACAGACCAAAGGGAATTTATTGCATATACCTGTAGTCCTAATCTTCTGTAGTGCTCCCTGAGGGAACTGCATAGGATTCTGCCTAACAACAGAATACATATTCGAGAAACTTGACTTAAATTTCTGGTACATATTAACATTGAATGGTTGAACACCTACTGTTATAGAGAACATGGGTTACACCAGTTAGTGCAATTTCAAAACAAGGGATTGAGACAATAATAAAACAGTGTGGACAAATGACACACAAAGAGTAAAGTGGTCTACACAGGTGTGTGTCGGCCCTCGTTGGCTATTAAATGGGCTTTTCTTGCACGGACCTTCATCGGGACGAAAAGAGACTTATGGAAAAATCCTGTTCAGTGAGTGTGCTGCCTACAAAACGAAAGACAAGGGATAGTTTCAGTATTTTTGAAATTGTCAAGAAGGCAAGAGAGTGTCTTTATTTCTTATTTATAATCTTTTAATGTTTAATTTGTCTTCCCGTGCTATGGTGGATTGCTCTGCACGGTTCACATTTTTTAAATTGAATGGAGATCTATAACTTGTTAGATGTCCTCTTGGCTGGACTTCATGCTTTCAAATGTTGAAGTTCAATCTATGAATCAATAACTTGTGTCAGTATGTGTCCGAACATGTTCGATGGAATCATAATAGTGCCACGTCATGTCATGCACCAAAGGCGGGGCTTACCTGTACAAGCCACAATATGGTGATTAATTAATTTGTGCCACTGTCAGTCCAGGGCCCATCTTTGGATGATCAGCAGGTACCTGGTTTAGGTGCCTGTAGATTTAGAGACAAAAGAGGAAGGATTTTGATGTCTAAATGACTCATGGGATTTGCATGTAAAATATCCCAGTGTCTGCATACATTAATTTATTTGAAGGAGATATTTGTTAGGGAAAATTCTCATCTATGGCTAATTTCCCTCACCTAGTGAATCCCCCAGCAGCTTTGCTGGACTTCTGGAGTTTATTTTTTTCCACTTGGTAAGAGTGAGAGCTTTTCCCCCACTCTTACCTATGTTTTGCTATGTGTTTCTACCTGTTTTTGTGATTGTGGACTCTGAAGTACACCACTTCAGTAGCCCTCTTCTTTTTGTGTGTCACACAGCACCTCCAGTGCCGTGGCACAGGGTTGTCTTTGAGACTTCCCTCGACTCCATTTCTGAGGCGACTACCGTCCACCAGAAAAGATTAAAGTTACCATTAACTTTACTTAGTCAATCTACCACATATCCAGTACACCCCATCTTCCATGTAGTACTGGAAAGGGTTAACTCGTATCCCTTTTTATCTGTACCTCCTAGAGCATTGTTTCGCTCTTTTAACATTTAGGGCCTCATTACACGGAAGGCAGTAAGGGTTAACGGTCACCGGTAAGGGTACCGATGACCGTTAATCCTTCCCACCTTACTACGAGGTCCCTTTGCGGGACCCGACCTTAACGGCTGGTGTAGACCAGCCGTTAAAGTTGGGACCCGCAAAGGGACCTTGGTGGAAATTACGGTACCGCAATTTGCGGTACCGTAATTAGCTCCTTCCCCATTCCCATTATGCCCTAAAGGGCAAAAATGGTAATGGGGAAGGGCCATGGAGAAAGGGGGAATTACTGCCCCGCCAACCTTGGAATGGGGTGGTAATTCCCCTTTCCTCCATGGTGGTACCGGTATGGTACCGGCGGCAACTATGGTGCTAATAGCACCATGGTTTACCGCCTCCCTTGTAATGAGGCCCTTAGACTTGGCTGGTGGCAGTGGTACATACCCTAACGTTTCTACCGCGATTATATTAGATAAATGTGATAGTGGTCTTGGCTATTATTTTAGCCTCGAACATAAACCCGCTTGACCAAATCGTCTTTCTTTTGCCTCTGGTTGGGTTTATTCGCCATTTCTTTTTGTTAAAGTCCTTCTTGTGTTTTACTTTGCGCGGCAAACTAGGTTCGCCTTCTTTGTTCACTGTCTTTTGGCGGGCTCTGCTCTAAAGCCCTCCTCAAGGCGCCTGGGTGTCTAGGTGGGCTGAATGTGAGGGAGGGGTGTAGTCACCCCCTGCACAGGGTATCCTAGGAAACCAAAGTCACACTTTGTCATGATTGCCCAGGGTAGTTGTCCGGGCTGGACAACCCCCCTGCTGGGTGATTGACAGCCAGGCTGTATGAATGGGGGTTTTTCGCATAAAAGGCAGGTTTCTTGGGCTAGAAGTCAGAGAGTCGCCACTGGAACTACATAGAACCGAAGAGAAGTGGAGAGAACGACGGCTGCTGCAACTACCCCGTCCCGGTGAAGCCCTGCTGCAGTCCTGAGCTATCTTCCCTTCAACGACTTAGAGAAGTTCCAGTCCAGAGTCTTCTTCCCTTGAGCTTGGTGGGGATAACCAGCTCACCTTCTACAGCCAGAGGATCCTCTTCCTTGGTCGAAATCGCTGCACACTGCTGTAGTGGTCAGGATAGCCACCTGAAGAGCCTCTCCTGTTTTTAAGGAGCGCACATTTTATTCCTCATCGCTGCTGCCGGCTTCATCCCTGTGTGGTGCAGACCCCCTTCAGACGTCCTCCATCACAACAAAGCTCTAGGAATCGTGGGTCTGCGGGAAACCAACAGGAACAACTGCCAGGGCACCAGCTATACCATTTGAACAAGGTACTGTGTTCTACTTGAGGAAACTGGGTGAATCCCTTTTCTTCATTTTCCAAGGCTTGCCCTTGTCTTCCCTCCTTCTTATAACTTTTGCTTCCGAACATTGACAATATCAAAGTACTTTTGGCTACGTTGAATCGTGAACTGCCTGACTGTGTGATCTTCGGCAACAGGCCCCGGTGTCTTTCGAACCTGGCTACAGCCCTTTGACTTTTGAACTCCTGTCTGAGTGTTTCTCGATTCTGCCTTCCTAACCAAAATATTGCCTGTGATTTTTGCCTCCAACTCCCTCTGGGTATCTCAGGTGCTAAGTGTGTTTTTGCCCAGGTAGCATTTCATATCACAGATACACGTTTATTTAGTAGGCCGAACTGTCAAAAAGTGATCGCAATCGTATTCTCAGTAATATGTTTTGTTCGTAACACCGGTTCATTCAAACGCAGGTTACTTACCTTGAGACTTACTGTACAAAGTGAATTGGTTAGTTGTGGTATATTTAACGTGTGGTTTTTATTTGAGTTTAATAGAAGTGTTGTGTTTATAACGAATGGTTTAAAAATAAATGTACTTATATTTTTTACCTGAAACCTTGAGTCAGTGTTTGCTTGAGTCACAGTAATTGTGGTCCCTTTGTGTAATCTCTGCTACTGCTCATATACTCTTGAGATAAGCCTGGCTGCTCCGCCACTGCTACCACTCTGACATAGTAGTACAGGCTTGTACCAAGGTAAAACTTGTATTGCCACCTGTAGTCTTAATTGTGTGTAGTGGTCCCTAAGGGCACTGCACAGGATTCTGCCTAACAATATTTGACCAAACAAATCCTTTTGGCACAACCTCTACTATTGCCACATTGGGTACAAGCACATTATATGGCGAGTGAGCGTTTTTCATCAAGTAGAAAATGTCTCTTCTGATTTTAAATGGAATACATGTATTGTGACTTTAGTGTACTTAATTAGTTCTAGGTATCATGCAAAGATAAGTAGTGGCGTGGTTACCTTAGTAAATCTCGTCTATGAGTGAGAGCAGCAAAAAGCGTAGACTTGGGATGCGGGCAGGGAAATCCTATGGCCGCATGAAGCTCCCATCTCGTGGATGTCTGGAAAAGACAATCCACAGTCAGATACTAAATTAAGTGGGTCGTGCAGTGGCCCCTCTCGGCGCCCCCCAGGCAATCGCTTACCTGGGTCATCTCACAGTGTTTCTATGTAATAATGTCGCCACAAAAATATCACCATGCAAAAATATCACTGAAAAATGGCTGTTTTTTGTGGCGACATTATTACATGGAACATGCAGGGGACACCCCCGCAACCACCAAACTTTTTTTTTTCTTTTAAAGAACATTTTTTTTTTTGCCCCTGTCCCCATATATATGGTCCCCCATATAATATTGCCGCAACCTTTTCCCGGCGATATTATTTACGGCGACCATATATATGGGGATAATATTACCTGATACCCTCACACTACAACAGCAGCGCACAGCGGTCTGGTTGTAGCGAAAACGTTGGCTGTCATGGCGACCGCTTGTTTATATACCGGTCGGCTATTTTAGGACACATACCGGATACAATTTTGATTTTCCAGGTTAATTTGCTTAGATTTGCATTAAAAATGTTGCGGCCTAATTTAGGGAGATGTCAAAAAATGATGAACAAAGTCATGGTGAGATCAAGACATTGTTAAACGAATGGTTGCCATGGTAACCGTGCATGTTCTCAGCATTGTTTGAGGGCTACCAATACACCAATTGGTAGCACGATTCGACCAGCGTCGAAATGTATGGGTCGTGGTGAAAGATCCAAACAAAGCGCATAATGATGACATGCTGGAGAGCTCATTACCGTATGTGTTTACTGTGTATGTGTTTCAAACTGTGCCCTCATCTGAATTTGGCAAAATCATGAGCATACATTTTGTTGTCCTGTAGTTGATTATTAATTGTGAGATGTTACTTATTGATGTTCTGCAAAAAAAGGCTCATCTTATTGACAAAAGGTGTGCAATATGCAACTTTTCGTGTTGGAATAGGTCCTTATAATTATCACAGAATCATGTAGGTTAAAACTGGTTACCTTGAACATTGACAAGGGGTATGTAATATGCAACTTTCATGTTAGAATAGGTCCTTTGAGTTATCACAGAATCGTATAAGTCCAAAATGGTTACATTGAACACTGTTATGTCGAATGGACACAGAGAGGCATTTTGCTGGATGCGTCAAATGTACAGACATATGTATATACATCGACCATACAGATTAATCAAGAGACAACACAACCTAGCCAGAGTGGGTAAAGTCAGGGGCACAAGGAATCGAGAGACAACTTTGTATGTTACTATTGTCCAAGTGGTTTACACAGTCAAAAGAAAGACTTCCATTTAACACACATATTCAATCCCTCATTAACAGTGTTGAGCTTGTGGACCCATCTCTGTTAGAATTGCATCAGGGCTTTGTTGATATCGCACCCTCTTATTGTGGGTTTCAGTTTTTGTAGGACAAACTATTGTATTGGTGTGTTTATTCTCAGTGAAATGGTCATCCAATGGTTTATCAGGCACCTTGTTTCTGATTCAGGAATGATGCTCTGAAATCCTGGTTTTTACTGCTCTAATGGTTTTACCTACATATAATAGCCCACAAGAGCAATGGATGACGTAAATGACCATTTTGGTGTTGCAATTCCACTTGATGTTGTTATGTTCAAAGGTATGTGTGTATACTATGAAGTCACATGCTATACAATGGCCACATTTAAAGTGGCCCTGAACTGGAGGCAGACCCCAGAGGATGTTGGTTAAGACCTCGGGTTCTGTGAAGGTGTGCACCAGAGACTCTTTCAGGTTCTTGCTCTTTTTAAAGGAGAAACAGGGTATTTTGTCCAGTGTCCCCGGGTGTTTCACTAGGTGCCAGTGTTCTTTCACAGTCTTTTGGATTAGGATGCTGAGAGGACTGTAAGTCGTTACACATACAACACGATTCATGTTTGCCTTAGTTTTGGTTTCTAAGCATATTTCTCGTGGGGTGTTGGCCGTTCTCTTCTTAGCATCTTTAATTGCTTTTCTGGGGTCACCTCTATGCACCACTTTTTTCATGGATGCATTGCAGGGTGTGCCAATGCTAAAGGAGAGGAAAGCTTAAAGTGAGAGGAGAGTAGAGAGTGATCAGTCCATGAGAGTGGGGTGGTGAGAGGAATAGAGAGGGGAATGTCTGTAGAGATCAGAGCATCCAAAGTGTGGCCAGCAAAGTGTGTCGGAACAGAAGGTAGAATGGAGAGAGAAAACGAGTTGTATAGGTTGCGGAGAGTCAAGATGGATGTTGAGATCCCCCAACAGAAGGAGTTAGGAGGAGGAGGAAAGGAGAGAACATGGCTGGTCAGCCCATTCAGGAGGGTGCAGGGTCACAAAGAACACAATAGGAATGGGAACGTAGTGGGAGCTAAGGGGGGTAGAACGGAGCAAGAAGCAGAGACAATACAAGAGCAAGGAAGTAGATTGGATATTACCCACTCTTTAGATCAAATGGCTCAAAGAAAATGACCTATAGCCTAGCTGCACCAGCTGCTTAATCTAGTGACCTACTGGACCCTCACCTCCCATTGTGACAGCTCCTCTCCTGTATCACTTGAATGTTGTACTGACTCCATTTTCTGTAATGCACCTATACTATTTGCTGTATTCACATTTATTTGTACCTTGATGCCTATGTAACTTTGTAACATGTAAGCCTAAAGTATTCTCATCTCCGCGCCCTGATACCCTCGGCTCTGGTGCGTGATACAAATAAAGAAACAAACAAACAATTTAACTAGCAGAACATAATGCAGGATGAAAGCATACCTAAATTCGATTTTTGAACAATAGATACAATCAATGCAGGATGAAAGCACACCTACATTTGATTTTTGAGACACAGGTATTAAACCAAAGCTGTACCAAAGTGATGGCAGTTTGGCAGTTTGGAGGGGGCTCAGGAAATGCAAAGAGTCAATCAAGAGGGTAGGTCATGATGTACAAGTAGAAGGGAATAGTTTCTTACCTGTAACTCCATTTCTCCAGCATTGGTATCTTTCATGGATTCACATGCTTTGAATATTCCCCGTCGTCAGGCTGGGAATCCCCGGTACATTATATAGACCCTTTCCCGTAGGAAAACTTTTTCGACGCTTATGCGTCCTATCCACCTCGTTTTGTATCATGCGTGCCCGTGCCGTCAGGACGTCATGATATAAATACAGGCCCCGCCCCCGCGCTCCCTCAGATTTCGGCCCCCAAAGTAGTGGGGGAACCGGTTTGCATGATCAGGGGAGGCAGGTGGGCGCATGTGAATCCATGAAAGATACCAATGCTGGAGAAATGGAGTTACAGGTAAGAAACTATTCCCTTCTCCAGCATTGGATCTTTCATGGATTCACATGCTTTGAATAGATTACATAGCAGTACTACCCCCAAGAGGAGGTGTGCATGCAAACCCCTATACATTCTTCGCAAAAGGCCGTTCCCTAAGATTATGTATACATCAGTAATAGTTTACATAGGGAAAAAACGGACCACATACAGTCATAAATTCCACAGGATGCCACCCCGCAGCCGGGGCTTACCTTACTGGAATAGGTGTCGAAGCACCGCCTGTCCCATCCGGGTGTCTTCGGCATGTTGCTGCGACAGGCAGTAATGGCGGGTAAAGGTGTGTGTAGTCGCCCAGGTAGCCGCCATGCAGATGTCCCCTAGAGGGACTCCGGCCCACAGTGCCGTCGACGATGCCGCTGCTCTAGTTGAATGAGCTCTTGGCCGTCGTAGAAGAGGCTTCCCTGCCTTGGAATGGCAGTACGAGATGGTAGATGACACCCATCTTGAAAGTCCTTGCTTTGAAATGGCTTTTCCTCTAGCACCCAACCCATAGGCCACAAACAGCTGTCTCGTTTCTCTGAACGGTTGCGTACGATGAAGATAAAACTTGAGAGCCCTTTTTACATCCAATGTGTGTAGCATGCGCTCCGCTCCCGAGCATGGCTCCGGAAAAAACGTAGGCAACACGATAGAAGAGTGTTTATGAAACACCGAAGGAGCTTTTGGTATGAACTGTGGGTTAGTGGCTAGGACTACCTTGGTCTTGAAAAATCGTAAGTATGGTGGGTCCACCATTAGAGCCTGAACTTCTGAGATACGTCGGGCTGAAGTGATGGCCACCAGGAAGGCCAATTTCCACGACAGAAACTTCAGAGACGATGATGACATTGGCTCAAACGGAGGTTTCATAAGAGACGTTAAGATCAGATTGAGGCTCCACTCCGGTGGAAATTTCTTCTCTGGAGGGAAACTCCGAAAGAGGCCTTTAAGGAAGTGCTTAATCAGGCGGTCGCTGAACAATGGTGCCGAGTGCCGTCGACGAGTAAACCTGGAAATGGCTGCTAGGTGTACTTTTATTGACGACACCGACAGGCCCATTTGAGCTAATAACAGCAAGTATGGAAGGAGCTGTTCCGGCCTAATCGATTGCGGGGCCAAACCTGGTTGATCCTCACACCATTGACAGAACCTTTTCCATTTGTACGCGTATGAGGCGTTTGTGGAAGGTGCTCTTGCCGCTTGCAGGATACGTCGACAGTCCTCCGGAATCGTTAGCCGACCAAATTCGGCGAAGTCAGGAGCCAGGCCGTCAACTTGAGGCTGTCCGGGTCGTGATGCCAAACGACACCCTCCTGTCGAGACAGAAGGTCGGGGGTCTTCTGGAATCTCATCGGTTCCGCCGCCGCTAAGTGTAGTAGGTCTGAAAACCACACTTGTCTGGCCCAGTATGGGGCCACCAGAATTACCCGACATGGGTACCTGAGGATCCATTGCAACGTCCTCCTGACAAGGGGAAAAGGAGGAAATGCGTACAGGAATTTGTTCGTCCATGGGAATGAGAACGCATCCCCCAGTGAGCCCTGCTGAGGCCATCTGCTTGCGTACTGATGGCATTTCTTGTTGTTCTTCGTTGCAAACAGGTCTATGGAAGGGTGTCCCCATTCCTTGAATACTTGTTGAAGTTGTTGGTCGTTCAGCACCCATTCGTGAACTTCGTTCATTTCTCTGCTGAGGGCATCGGCTTCCACGTTTTTCACTCCTGGTAGGTGAAATGCTAAGATTTGTATGTTGTGTTGAAGGGCCCAATGCCAGATTTTCTGTGCCTCTGTCGATAGGGACCTGGAACGTGTCCCTCCTTGTTTCCTCAAGTAGAACATCGTAGTGGTGTTGTCCGTCATGACACGCACCACCGAGTCCCTCAGTTGCGGAAGAAAAGACTTCAGAGCCCATCGCACTGCTCTCAGTTCTAGCAGGTTGATATGCAGGGAGGACTCCTGCAAAGACCACTGGCCTTGTACCTGTAACATATCCAGATGAGCTCCCCATCCGCTCAGCGATGCATCCGTCACCACCGTCTTTTGGAACTCTGGTTCCAGTAGAGGCATCCCTCTCGTTAGGTGAGTAGACACTTTCCACCAGCCGAGTGCTTGAACTAGTTGTTCGTCGACGACCAGTCTGTCGGACCAGCGACCTCTGCTCTGTGCCCAACGGTCCGCTAGAAATTCCTGGCAAGGCCTCATAAACAGACGGCAGTTGTTTATTAACGGAATGCAGGACGACATGGTCCCTAGCAGGGACATGTACTTGCGCACAGAGACTCTGGTACCGCCGCTCCATTCCGACGCCTTGTTTTGAAGTTTCTGAATTCTTTCGCTGGATGGTTTCACCAGGCTTGTGTGCGTATGAAACTCCGCTCCTAGAAAGACCAAGGTCCTCGAAGGCTCTACTGAGGACTTGTTGAAGTTTATTGCGAAGCCCAGTTCCTGTAAGATGGACATTGTGGCTCGTAGACTGTCTCGTGTTTGTTCCTTGGATGACCCTCTGATTAGCCAGTCGTCTAGATATGGATAGACATGATGACCATCCTTCCTTAAATGGGCCGCTATAGGGGCCAAGCACTTGGTGAACGTCCTGGGGGAGGACTTGAGCCCGAACGGGAGGACCTTGAACTGAAAATGCTTTCTCCCGACGACGAATCTTAAATATCTCCTGTGTCGTGGGCGTATTGGGATGTGAAAATAAGCATCCTGAAGGTCTAGTGAAGAGAGATAGTCCATGGGTTGCACCGATCTGATAACCTCTTGGAGTTTTAGCATTTTGAATTTTTGGCTCTTTAGCCACTTGTTGAGTACCCTCAGGTCGAGAATGGGCCTCCATTTGCCGTTTGGCTTTTTGACAACAAAGAACCTGGAATAAACTCCTTGGCCTTCCTGTGCCACAGGAACTCTCTCTACCGCCCCTTTTCGCAACATAAGCTCCGCCTCTTGTCGTAGGATTTGGAGGTGGGGCTGTGTCGAGAATAAAGGAGGAAGACGCGGAGGCTTGTCTTTGAATTGCAGCGCATGACCCATGCGAATCGTGTCTAGGACCCATCGATCTTTGGTGATGCATTTCCATCGGTCGAAGTGATGAGAGACTCGACCCCCCAGGACGTTCCGAAGGCCGTCATTGGTTGCTGGTTTGCTTGTTCTTCGTTGACGACGGACCTGAGCCTCGCCGCCTGGAGGCTTGATAGTCCCTGCTTCCACGTGCCGACTGGGACGCTCGTCTGAACCCTTGTGAAGAGTACGAGGGCCTGTTAAATCCACGGTCCCTCGAGGCTCCAAAGAGGGAGTTTCCAGAAGCACCTCTGAAAGGGCGAAAAGAGCGAAAATTTCTACCCGTTTGAAGGGCGCCGAGGGACCTAGCAGTATCCGTGTCTTCTTTCATCCCTTTCAGCGCTTCATCAACCTTTTCGCCAAACAGGTGCTCCCCTTCGCATGGCATGTCCAGGACTTTGTACTGTACTTCAGGACGGAAAGTAGTACATTTGAGCCACGCTTGTCGACGAAGCACTACTCCATGGTTGATTTGTTTGAAACCAGACTCTGCTAGGTCCACTGCGATATTAATAGCGTGGTTCGAGGCCTCCTCGCCGTCCCGCACCAGTAACATAGCTGCTTTTCGGTGTTCGTCTGGCAGGTGTTCTAGGATAGGGGCTAATTTGTGCCACATTTCCCTATCATATCGTGACACGATCGCTAAGGAATTGGCTGCTCTTACTGTCGTCGCTCCGACCGAGAGCACCTTCTTTCCAAATGCGTCCTGCCTCCTAGCCTCGCTTTCCGGTGGCGTTGAACATTTTTGCTGGACCCTGGCCTTCCTAGCTGCTGCCGCCGACACCACCGAGTCAGACAAAGGCTGTGATATTAGACATTTTGGAGTGGACTCCGGAGCTTTAAACTTTTTCTCGATCCGTCCCTTTATGGCTGGTTCCGAGAACGGATGGCGCATCGTTTTGAGACCTTCTTGCCACACGTGGTCAAGGATTGGGATGGCAAATACCGATTTTCTCCTTTGACCCATATGGTCAAAAAGGAAACAGTCTTTCCTCTGCTCCTCAGGAATCAAGCCGAATTCGGAACACGCTTTCCCCATCATTGCATGGAAGGCTCCCACATCATCAGGGGGAGATGGCTGTGTCTGGCTCCTCGTAGACTCCAATTCTACATCCGAATTCCATGTCGGGTCCCTCGACGGTGACAGGGAGATGTCTGACCCAGAGTCATCATGTATAGAGTCGGACTCCGACAACTCACCCTCCTCCTGAGCTCGAGGACGATCTTTTACCGCCTGGGGAGCCGATGGGTGATTCGTCGACGAGCGAGCCGTACAAGTTTGCTCGTCGACGGAAGGTACAGACAGAAGTGACGATGACGTCCCAGGTTGAGGGAACTGGGTATCCAGCCGCTGTAGTAGCTTCTGAAGAGTATTAAGCACATCCAGAGACAAAACTGTCTGGGGGTTCAGCAACGTGGATGATATAGGTACCATACCCCCGCTCGCACTCGTCGCCGTCGTCGTCGACGTGGAAGGCCGTAAGCCTAAATCCAATGGCTGCAGAACCATGTCACCTTCCCCTTCCGCCGAGCAGGCCGTGTCTGGCTGCAGTAAGACCTCAGGGGGGATCGGGTCATAGACCTCAGGCAGCCAAGCCATAGACTGAGTTTCCGTCGACGAAGGAATCCCAACCGCTGCTGCTTGAACGGTAATAGGCATCGTCAATGACACCGAGGTCGACGAGGAAGTCGTCGTCGTCGAGCCTTTAGACTTCGTTGTCGATTTTGATGCCGACTTCCCGGCTGAAGCTTCTCGACTCACGGAAGACCTGGGACGGTCCCCTGAGGAGGATTTAGACAGCGCCAGCCTCTCCGTCTTAGATGATGAGGAGGAGGAGGGCTTTTTATGAGATGAGGAGGATCCAGCATGTTTCCCCTTATGCTTGTCCTCAGGGCGAATTTCTGCTGGCCGCACCTTCTTCGATGGAGGCTCCGACTTGCTCCTGGAGGCCGTGGAGCCAACTTCCGAAGCCGGGTAGGCACCCGCTCCGTCATTAAGCCAGTCGACCAGCCTTCTTTTACGGTCCTTAAGGGTTTTTTGGGAGAAACCCTGGCATATCTCACATGTATCCGCCGTGTGGTGCGGGTGGAGACAGTAGATACAGTCCATGTGGCCGTCTCCTTCATAAACCTTTTTGAGGCCACAGGTTGCACATGGGCGAAATAACGCCTTTCCAGACATAATTCTCCAGATTTGAACTTCGCTTACGCGAAACAGACAAAAAAACAATCTAGTTATCACTAGTAGTAACACGAAGATCCCACTGCTTTGAAAGACGGTTGAAATCTGAGGGAGCGCGGGGGCGGGGCCTGTATTTATATCATGACGTCCTGACGGCACGGGCACGCATGATACAAAACGAGGTGGATAGGACGCATAAGCGTCGAAAAAGTTTTCCTACGGGAAAGGGTCTATATAATGTACCGGGGATTCCCAGCCTGACGACGGGGAATATTCAAAGCATGTGAATCCATGAAAGATCCAATGCTGGAGAAGTATGGCAACAGAGATAGGGCAATGAGAATGCCAAGGAGGCAGAGGGTGAGAGTCACAGAGAGATGAGGCAGGCAAGAGAACAACAGTCAGCACTCAAGTGATGGCGGGGGGTGAGGGAGTTTCACAGTCCAGGGGCTCACAGAAAGAGTACCAAGCATGAAACATGTCTTTGTAAGCAGTGACAAAAGGAGGGGCTGCATGCCCAGCCAGGCACGGACAAGCGCAGACAGGAGCCTTAGGTATAGCTCTCAATCTTTCATGGCGTTTGGTTGGGTGAAAACACCCGATTTTGTATTTGGTGGGTGGAAGCCGATGGATTCCTATGGGTGTATAGGGAGCTTGGCAGGTGAGAGAGCTGCCTAAGTGATGGATGACACCCACCAAAAGCTTGTGAGTTGAGAGGTATGCCTTGGGAGTGGGGTCTTGGGAGGATGGCCGGCATTCACCTGCCCGCTAGTCCTGATTGGCCTTATCAGGAACAGGGCCCAATTGGAGCGAGTCCTTCCCCGGACCCAGGCACTCCAGTACCTAGAGGATAAAGGTGGTCATGATGGAGAGGGGCAGAAATGCAGCCACACAATGGAATTCACATCACCCTGAACCCAGTGCAAGCGTTTTTTCAAATGCAAACAATTTCGCTTTTCTTATCCGCTGTTACCGTCGCTGATGACACCTGTGAGGAACCCAGCTACACCACAGGAGGTTGCCTATAATGACGCCCATAGGAGGACCAGGAACAGCATTGAGCGCACCTTAGGATTGCTGAAAGCTAAATTTAGGTGCCTCCACTACTCAGGTGGTGCAGAGTGTACAGCCCTCAGAAAGTGGGTAAAATCGTATTCATATGCGCTATGGGGCACAACATGTGCATACGAAGGAACATACAAATACCTCCAGATGAGGACCATTCTAACCCTGGCTCTGATGAGGAAGACATTGCAGGTAAATACAGGGCACTTCAGCACATATGTGGGGAGGTGAGGGAAGGACGAATGGTCTGCAGGACCTCATGGACAATTTTGTTTGAATTAGCACATATGCACCTCTGACGTCACTGATGATTCACTGAAGGCATATGTATCACCACCATAGAATTAACACTGTACAAATGATCAAGACTCAACTGTGATTTATTTTCAGATAAACTCTGATCCCCACCTCCATCATCCACCCCACACACTGATCCCCAACTCCATCACCCACCCCATACCCTGATCCCCAACTCCATTACCCACACCACACCCTGATCCCCAGCTCCATCACCCACCCCACACCATGATCCCCAGCTCTATCACCCACCCCACACCCTCATTCTGTCCCATGTTCTGCACACTAACACTTCCTTTTGTCCCCTTTTTGCACAGGCCGGGGTGGTGTAGCTGACACAGAACTGACTGGCTCACTGCCACAGAGGTATTCCATGGTACATTGATTCCCTGGCCATGGCCTCATTTGAGGTTTAGATTTTTTCTACCAGCTCCCTCACCCTCTGGCTGATGAGGCTGATGCTTGCATTGGTATGTACTGTACTCCAGCAAAGCCGATCAATGGATCTGGCCACCCACCTTGTGGCCCCCTGCAACAATTCACGCATGGCCTTGGAATGGCCCAATTGTTCCTGTGCAATGGCACGCATTTCGGCCTGCCGTTCCTCTACCCTGTCCAGCCGCTGCCAAAATGGCCTGAAATGTGGGGTCCTGCACTGGCCGAAGAGACCGTCGTGGGTACAGACCCACATTGTGAGATGCATGGCCTGTCTACTCTGCTTGATCATCCGAGTTGTCAAAATGCTGAAAGTGGAGAGCATGGCGAGATGACAAGGGGAGGGAGAGGACCGCATGAGCAAGAGGCTGAGCAGGGGGAGGATTCAGATGAGAATTGTCTCACAGGTGAATGTTGGGGACTTGAGGTGGAAGAGGAAGACTCCAATTGCAGAGTTGCAGAGGGTGCAGTGGGCTGGCCAGATGGTTTGTTGCTGTCACAACTCAGGCCGGTGTGTAGTACTTCTGTGTCCCAGCAGTGGCAGGATGTGCCCCTGTTGTGGGTGGGGCTGCAGACTCCCTGATAGCCTGAGTATGTGTTTCAATGGTGGCCGGTGTGCCAGTGGCAATGGAGATGGACGGCACTGTCTACTTGTATTTATTCTTGGGGGCTACACTCCCACTACTGGCCAAGCCATGGCCTGTACTCCTTTGTGGTGTTTGTTGGTGCTGGTGTGGCTGAGGTACTGGCAACTTCAGATGGTTCCTTGGTGTTTTGTGTGCCTCTTAGGAGACATGAAAGCGTGCGTCAATACCTTGATGGAAACGTGTTAGGTGAGTTGTCATGTAGTGTTGCGTGTGCTGTGGTGTAACAGGGTGCTAGCAATCCAGTGGCAGCATACTTCAAGTGACTGACAGTATGGCAGTTTACTGCATTGATTGATGTGCGAGCATGTGGTCAGTGTGAGGGTCATCCCTATCTTGGACCATGCACTCATGTGAATCACTGACCTACAGGGTCGTGTGTGCGCATTCAGTGCAGGATGGATATTGCGTGCGTATGCTGTAGTACTGTTGGCTGGGGGATTCCATGCTAGTTGTGGTGGAGTCTTGATGACATGAGGGTGGACATTGTCTTCATGAGGGCCTTGCAGCTACTGGTCAGTTGCAGTGGTTGTTAGTTTGAGACACAAGTACAGTGGTGTTGTTTGCTTGACATGCGCTACATTTTTGGTGACTGGGGTGCAGGCAAGGGGTGGTTGTGATGTGCAATGTAGATGTGTGTCAGTCCGTGTTACTTGCAGTTCGATGGTGGTAGTTGTGTACGTCATGCCCTCGTCATCCTGTTTGGTTGGAATGTAAAGGGGATCCCGGTTTCAATGACTCATGTTTTTATGGCCTACAGTGTTAAATGGATGGGCCATGCATTGTCAGGGTTGTGTTTGTGTACATGTTATCAAGTTAGGTCTGCAATGGGCCCATCATTCACTTATGTATTTAACAGGTTCTCCCTGGCTGCTGGCTCTGACCTCAGCCGAGCCCACACCCTCCAGGCTCACTATGTGGAGGATGCGCTAACCATCTCCTCCCATGGGGTCAGCTGCAGAGTGTCCACTATTCCTTCACCTGTGGCAGTTGTCTTGCTGTGGTGGTTTGAGATTAGGCTGCAGAGTCTGGACTTGAGGTTGTTCCATCTTTTCTTCATGTCCTCTGCATTATGTGGTGTTAGGGAGAATTCTATGTTCAGGCTGAATTTCCTAACCTAGTGAGTCCCCCAGCAGCTTTGCTGGATTTTTGGGGTTTATTATTTTTCTCCTGCCAAGAGTGAGACTTTTTTACCCTCACTCTTGGACATGATTTGAGTGTGTTCCTTTGACTCTAGATGTGTTTAATGGGCAATGGGGTCTTTTACTCCATAGGGCTTCATGTGTTTTTGTGATGTGTGTTACACAGCACCCTCAGTGCAGTAACACAGGGGTGTCATAGTGACCCCCCAGTATAGACTCCATACCCTGGGACTGACTACTGTCTCCCAGGGCATGTAAAGTCACCATTGACTTTACTTGTCTTGAATTCTGAACAGAACCAGTACAAACCATCATATTGTGGACGTACTGGCTGGGGCAATTCGATTGCCCCGGGGTCTGTTAGTCGAGGGGACATGTCTCCGTCCCCCCTGATCGAGTTTTGGCTGGTGGCAGTGGATACTACTTTTTATATTCAACCGCGAATATTTCTCTATGGGATTTTCCCATTGTACGAGGCTACTAACTTTATTTATTTAATTACGATAGCCTCGAACATACCGCCGGTTTATTTAATTATTATTAATTCTCCGGTCTGTATTTTTTGCCAAAATACGGTTCTAAATGGCGTTTGTGTTCTCTTCTGTGACTCCAACCCAAGTCGAGCCCTTTGTTCCACTTTTTGGCGGGCTTCTCCACAGAAGCCCTCCAAAGTGGTGCCACTCTGTCTGGGGTACTTAGGAGGGGTGGAGGGGGATTTAGGCACCCTAGACTGAGTTGCCTAGGCAACTCAAGTCACACTCCGTCCTGATTGGCCCAAGTGGTAAGCCGGCCGGCGCACCACTTAGCATGTTTGAGTGACAGCTAGGCTGAGTGAATGGGGGTTTTCTGCATTGGGGACTGGAACTTCAGAAGTCGCCACAGGACCTAAGAATCCGACGAGGGAGAAGCTGAGCCAACCTGCCACGACGACACCACCGGTGGAGCCCTGCTGGACCGTCTCACCACTTTTCCCAACGACAGAGGAGATCTCCCGCTAGAGAGTCTTCTTCCTTTGACTGGTGGGGATAACCAGTTTCACCGTCTTTTCACCTTCCCGACGCATCTCGTCGGACGCCTTGCCTGTGCCAAGCACCCCGGCAACCGGAATACCACGTTTTACCATGACCGCGAAATAAAGGGTAATACCTTTAACCGGAAAACTCTGTGGCTGGTTTCTTCACTGGCAGTGCAACGACCTTCAGCTTTCCTCCAAGTCGAGATCTTCTCTTCCCCTGGACGACGCCGAGACTTCCACCCGCTGCCAGGAACAACTGCCACTGCTGGAGGATCCTTCCCACTTAAGGTACCGTGTGCCGCCTGGCTTCCCTTGCCACCGACTGTACGGGGTAGATTTAGCCCCCGGATTCGAACCTGGGTTAGCCTGGGACACCCTGGCTAAACTTTTCTGAGCCTCTCTAAACTCTTTTCGAACTCTCTGCAAGACTTTCAAAGCCTAGTGTAACTGTGCGATCTTGGGCGCATTTGTGCTCTGCTCTCTCTAAGAGTGGGCCCAGCCTATGGACTTTGGCTCACAAGTGACTTTTGCTCTTCTGTCTTGCTAAAAAGTGTTCCTAAATCTCAGAGTGGTGTATCTTTCCATATTCTGTCTTTTTACCTCCCTTCTTCATGAACTTATTGGAGTGCCATCTATAGTTAAGCGCTCACCTCTGTCTGGAAATAAGTGGTGTTAACTAAGACTTATCTGATAAGGAATAAGGCTTGTATATATTATAATAGTAACTGTGTTTAGAGTGTTTTACAATAAGAGTGCTGGAGTGTTTCAAACAGTGTGTTTTTAAATAAATAATTATATACTTTGATACCAAAGCTATGGTCAGTGTTTGTTTGTATTATTGTATCTGAGTGCCTATTGTGTATACTTTGCATACTGCCTAACTCTTCTTGAGGGAAGTCTGACTGCTCAGCCACAGCTACCAGGTACATCTGGGTGGTACAGACTGCTACCAAGTGGGTTTACACCTATAGTCCTAAATCTTTTGCAGTGTTCCCAAAGGGAACTGCATAGGTTTCTGCCTAACACTGGTGGCAGCGGTGGGATTTGTATTGAGTATACATTTTAGAGTGCTTTAGGATACCTTAGTGCAACTAACCACAAAGTTTAGCACTGAAAAAGTAATCTTTGTAACATGTTAACTATGGAAAGTTATAGTCAAAAGTCCCTTGCTACAAAAACTGCTGATTGTTTAAGAGTTCGCTGTAAGCATAAGAATCTCCTGACTAGAGGCAAGAAAATGAAGCTAATAGAAAGGTTGTTAGCTAACCAAAGCCTGGATGATGGTTCAGAGGAACCTACCACTCCAGCAAAATTAAGATTACAGTATTGAGATTGAAACTGAACAAAATGTTGATGATCTTGAGGAAGAGTCAGAAGAGGAGGGTGAGGCTGCTGTGACTGTCCCTCCCAGGCCTCTGTCTGCTCTACCTGCTGTACCTACTGGACCTTTGCCAGGTCCCACACTTAGTCCTCAATATCTTGAACTAGAGAAGATGAAACTTGATTTAGAGTTTAAAAAACTTAATACTCAGGCTGAACAAAAACACCAGGAACTGAACCAAGAACTAAGGCTAAGGGAAATGGAGCTCAAGCATGAGCTAGAAATGAAGAAATTGTCTGTTGAAAATGCTTCTCTCTCTGGCTCCTCTAGAAGTTCCAGTCCTAAAAGACCCCAGATGCCTAAAGAATTGGTTGGTATGTATGAGCCTAAGTTGGATGTGTTGGATTGGTTGTCTCTGTTTGAATATAATCATGGGCTCCAGAACATCACAGAAAATGACTTACTCACCTGGTTGTTCTCTAGGCTTCCCCCTGTTGCAACTGATGCGGTAATGGATTTGGGGGAGGAGTATAGGAAAGAGTATGAATGTGTGAAACTAGCTCTGAAAGCTAGATTTGGGAAGACCCCTTCCCAGTATCTTAAGAGGTTTAGAACCCTCAAAAAGCATGATGGTACCCCTTGGGCTACCTGGGTGAGTGAAGGGTTGAAAAACCTAGAGGGATGGATTAAGGGTTACAAGGTGAACACTTATGAAGGTACGAAGAATCTTTTTATGTTGGAGTCAATGTATGATGCCTGCTCTCCTGAGCTCAGACAGCACTTGGCTGATTTAAAGGAATTAGATTCCAGAAAGCTATCTGAGGCTGCTGACTTGTGGGTTGCCAACAGGGCCACTCACAAGGATTCTGGGGTAACTCAAAAGAAGGATGAGGGGAAGCAGCCTAAAAAGGACTCAAAAGAGAATTCTAATACTGCAAATTCCAAAGAGGGCCCCGAACCAAACCATAAGGGTAAGCCACCAGGAAAACCACAGCAGAATAGTGTACCTTCTGGTGCCAAACCAGAGGGAGGCCAGAACAAGCCACCATTCCAGAAGGTATTCGGTAAATGCTTTGTTTGTGGCTCTACTGACCATGTGAAAGGAGATCCCAGATGCAAGGGTAAACCTTCGGGGATCCAGCTTGCCTCCTTAGCCTTTGCTCCAGAAGAGGGAGTCCCAATGGCAAGTGGAAACTTTCTACTGCTGGCTGATGAACCCATTGGTGTCTCAGCCAGTGTTTCTTTAGTCTCCCTGGGGTTGTGGGAACAACAGAATTTAGATGTGTATAATTCTATCCCAGATAATACTAAAGAGTATTATAAAGACAGTGTCCAGGTGAATGGTCAGGAGACTCCTGCCATTAGGGACACTGGGGCCAGCATAACTGTGGTGGATGAATCATTTTTCAAGGCAGAGGATGTTGCTAAGGCACACAAATGCCTCACCAAGTTAGCTGGAGGCCCTGTCCAGATGGTTCCTATTCTACCAGCCCTCATTTAGTGTAACAACATGACAGTGAGGATCCCTGTCAGTGTGCAGACTGAGGTGCCTGGGAAAGTCCTGTTGGGGAATGACCTGAGAACTCTAGGAGTAGTGTCACATAACCCCAGGCATCCCAGTATGGAGAACCAGAACCTAACCAAATTGGCTAGATAGGCCACCTTAAGGGACCATTCTAAGCCTGTGGGAACCTCTACTGAGACCCCCACTACAAACCCTGGTGTTAGTAAGTTGACCTCTAACCCAGGCACATTTCCGGCTAGTACATTAGGGAAATGGGAGCCCCAACCAAGCTCTATCATTGTTCCCCCAGTTTCAGAGTCTGTGACTCCCCCTGCTTCTGAGGAAGAGGAGGATATACCTACTGGACCCATACCTAGGCCTGAGAGAACTGGTAATTCTCAATGCTGGTGGAAAACCAGGAAAGAAAAGTCTAAGGCCAAAACCCTTCAGACTGTTGGACCTTCTACTGAAGACCCCAAATCAAATCCTAATATTAGGGGGGAAACTCCTAAAGTAGGTAAGGTTAGATCTAAGAGGAAGGGGAAGCAGGTACATTGCCTAACCCTAACCCCTCCAACCAAGAGGCCAAAGACCCAACCTGCTCCCACAAGAGAGGTGGTGAGGAACCTTGGAGGCCCCTCTAGATCTAAGGGAATCCTTTATAAGGACCCCTTGAAAAAGCCTAACACAGGTTCAGAAGTTGTAACAACTTCTGAGGGACTGGTCAACCAGATCCCCTATAACTTTAAAAAGACTGATGTTCCTCAAAGGGTTTGTAGGTCATGTAGCTTACAAAGGAAAACCTTTGATTTGACTATAGGACATAGGTCAAGGTGTCACCATCAAAATGCTGATGGACTCTCTAGGATGTATGTCATCGACTAGAGGTATGAGGTTCATCCAGGAGTGGATTAAATCCTCCTGTCCCTTAGTCTGGGGGGGGGGGGCGAGTGTTAGGGAGAATTCTCTGTTTAGGCTGAATTTCCTAACCTAGTGAGTCCCCCAGCAGCTTTGCTGGATTTTTGGGGTTTAATTATTTTCTCCTGCCAAGAGTGAGACTCTTTTACCCTCACTCTTGGACATGAGTGTGTTCCTTTGACTCTAGATGTGTTTAATGGGCTATGGGGTCTTTTACTCCATAGGGCTTCATGTGTTTTTGTGATGTGTGTTACACAGCACCCTCAGTGCAGTAACACAAGTGTGTCATAGTGACCCCCCAGTATAGACTCCATACCCTGGGATTGACTACTGTCTCCCAGGACATGTAAAGTCACCATTGACTTTACTAGTCTTGAATTTTGAACAGAACCAGTACAAACCATCATATTGTGGATGTACTGGCTGGGGCAATTCGATTGCCCCGGGGTCTGTTAGTCGAGGGGGCACGTCTCCGTCCCCCCTGATCGAGTTTTGGCTGGTGGCAGTGAATACTACTTTTTATATTCAACCGCAAATATTTCTCTATGGGCTTTTCCCATTGTTCGAGGCTACTATCTTTTTTTATTTAATTACGATAGCCTCGAACATACCGCCGGTTTATTTAATTATTATTAATTCTCCGGTTGGTATTTTTTGCCAAAATTCGGTTCTAAAATGGCATTTGTGTTCTCTTCTGTGACTCCAACCCAAGTCGAGCCCTTTCTTCCACTTTTTGGCGGGCTTCTCCACAGAAGCCCTCCAAAGTGGTGCCACTCTGTCTGGGGTACTTAGGAGGGGTGGAGGGGGATTTAGGCACCCTGGACTGAGTTGCCTAGGCAACTCAAGTCACACTCCGTCCAGATTGGCCCAAGTGGTGAGCCGGCCAGCATGTTTGAGTGACAGCTAGGCTGAGTGAATGGGGTTTTTCTGCATAAAAGCAGGGCTTTGGGGACTGGAACTTCAGAAGTCGCCACAGGACCTAAGAATCCGACGAGGGAGAAGCTGAGCCGACCTGCCACGACGACACCACCGGTGGAGCCCTGCTGGACCGTCTCACCACTTTTCCCAACGACAGAGGAGATCTCCCGCCGGAGAATCTTCTTCCTTTGACTGGTGGGGATAACCAGTTTCACCGTCTTTTCGCCTTCCCGACGCATCTCGTGGCCGCCTTGCCTGTGCAAGCACCCCGGTAACCGGAATACCACGTTTTACCACGACCGCGAAATAAAGGGTAATACCTTTAACCGGATAACTCTGCGGCTGGTTTCTTCCCTGGCAGTGCAACGACCTTCAGCTTTCCTCCAAGTCGAGGTCTTTGCTTCCCCTGGACGATGCCGAGACTTGCACCCGCGGCCAGGAACAACTGCCACCGCTGGAGGATCCTTCCCACTTAAGGTACCGTGTTCCACCTGGCTTCCCTTGCCACCGACCAACTTTTCTGAGCCTCTCTAAACTCTTTTCGAACTCTCTGCAAGACTTTCAAAGCCTAGTGTAACTGTGTGATCTTGGGCGCATTTGTGCTCTGCTCTCTCTAAGAGTGGGCCCAGCCTATGGACTTTGGCGCACAAGTGACTTTTGCTCTTCTGTCTTGCTAAAAAGTGTTCCTAAATCTTAGAGTGGTGTATCTTTCCATATTCTGTCTTTTTCCCTCCCTTCTTCATGAACTTATTGGAGTGCCATCTATAGTTAAGCGCTCACCTCTGTCTGGAAATAAGTAGTGTTAACTAAGACTTATCTGATAAGGAATAAGGGTTGTATATATTATAATAGTAACTGTGTTTAGAGTGTTTTTACAATAAGAGTGCTGGAGTTTTTCAAACAGTGTGTTTTTAAATAAATAATTATATACTTTGATACCAAAGCTCTGGTCAGTGTTTGCTTGTATTATTGTACCTGAGTGCCTATTGTGTATACTTTGCATACTGCCTAACTCTTCTTGAGGGAAGTCTGACTGCTCAACCACAGCTACCAGGTAAATCTGGGTGGTACAGACTGCTACCAAGTGGGTTTACTGCTAACACCTGTAGTCCTAAATCTTTTGCAGTGTTCCCAAAGGGAACTGCACAGGTTTCTGCCTAACACGTGGGTTATGGCCTAAAGCCACCACCTTGTCCCTAATGTGTGCCAAGATAGCATTCTTGCGCTGCTGGATGGTCTTCAGGTGGTAGGCCCCATTGAGTTAATCAGAATAGGCCACCACCTGCTTCGCTAGTAATGTCAGCTCTTGGTCACTGAATTTGGGCTTTGGCACCTTTGACTGGACTTTCCCTGCAGACATGATTCTGCTTGCCTTTGTGAATGGATGGCACTCCTACAGGTTGATTTTCAATGGATTGAGTTTTTAAAGAGGGCTGCCGCAGTACTTCCTTTTCCTACGATGACGTTATTTCTGCTAGCGTTAATTCTGCCATCAGTAATTCCGCTGTCAGATTTAGCACCGAAAGACTTGGCGGAAACAGTAATTCTGCCATTGCTTATTTTTTTTGGGTGGTAATTCTACCAGACAGAATAACAAAGTTACTCACCGTAGTGACTACCTTACTCCTAGTCCATAGTCCCCTTTCCTACATACTTGTGGGTCATTCCGTCCTTTGGGATGAGACCAGAGCACTTTTGCTAAAAAGCATAAAAACTGAAAAAAATGATGTCCTTCTTTTTTATGCGGGGTACCGCACGCGGCCGTAACCCTGATCTCCTGAGCTCCGCCCCGCTCATCGCCCTTCAGTCCTTTTCTAGCGCCAGGTCTGTGACCATTTAAGCAATAATAGAGAATACTTATTAGAGGGGCTAGCGGGCGGGCATATGGAGGAAAGGGGACTATAGACTGGGAGTAAGGTAGTCACTACAGTGAGTAACTTTGTTATACTCCTACGCCCATCCCCTTTCCTCCATAATTGTGGGAGATTCCAAAGCACTCCTCACAGGTAATACGGGTGGATGGAAACTCATTACTGAAAAAGGTTTTTAAGAACAGCCTGACCGAATTGAGCATCAGCCCTGGAGCTCAGGTCCAAGCAGTAATGCTTACAAAAAGCTGATGGGGAGGCCCACGTAGCCTCCTTGGCAATGGTCTCCCAGGGAACATATTTTTGGAAGGAAACAGCAGCCGCTTTGCCATGTACAGGATGGGCATGAATGCCCTTCGAAGGTTGAAGGCCCTGAATGGTATAGGCCTCTTAGATACAGGAGGCAATCCATCGGGAGATAGTAGCTTTTGAAGCAGGTTTCCCTTTCGGGTCTCCGAACGTAACAAAGAGTTGGGAGGAGCCCATGAGTTTAGCTGTTCTGTCCAGATAGTCACTACTTTAGGAAGGAAAGAAGGATGAGTGCGGAGCACAAACTTATCCTTATGGGAGGTGAGGAACAGGTGTTCCACAGACGAAGCTTGAAGCTTGCTTACTCGCCTTGCCGACGTCACTCCAATCAGAAATGCCACCTTCCATGAAAGGTACTTCAGATCCGTCGTAGCCGTAGGCTCAAATGGCTTATGGCATAAGGCGGTCAAAACCACATTTAAATCCCACTTTGAGTGAGGATTGCGCACAGGTGGAAAAAGATGTAACAAACCTGCAAAATGCCTTTTAATGACTGGGTTTGTCAAAGAAAAGGAACAGGCGTCAGTGGACAGGTAGGCAGCAATAGCTGACAAGTAAATCCTACAGGATAAGACATGAATGCAAGAAGCAGCCAGATGAGAAATGAACGAAAGGACAGTGTCAATCGTAGCATATCTCGGGTCTAATTGCTTAGCTAAACACCAGTGACAAAAACGTAGCCACTTTCTCTTATACCCGACACCTCCTAGAAGGCTTCCTGGCCGCTTGGATAATGCGCATATTGTCTTCACACTGGTTAAACTGCACTAGGGATTTTAATTCAGGCACCAGACCGCCAAGCTGAATGATTGTGGGGAGGGGTGCCACATCTGCTGATCGCACTGGTGAAGCAGGTTGGGAATCAACGGCAGTCTGATCGGAGGATAAATTGACAGATGCTGAAGTTCCGAAAACCAGAAACTGGCTGGCAACCAAGGAGTTATGAACAGGAGAGTGTAATTCGATGCATTCCTGAGCTTGCAGAGTGACCGATGAATCAGAGGAAGAGGCGGGAAGGCATATCCCTTCATGTTGTGCCACAGAATCTCGAGAGCATCCCCTAGAGAAGAGGCCCTGAGACCGTTCCTGGATGCATAAAGAGGAAGTTTCCTGTTTGTGGCAGTCACAAAAAGGTCCACTTCTGGGGTGCCCCACTGGCAAAAGATATTGGAGAGGACTTCAATGTTCAGATCCCACTCGTAGCTGGCCGCTGTCTGCCGGCTGAGTGAGCGTGCAGGCATGTTGAGTTGTCCTGGAATGTGTACCGCCAGCAGCATATTGCTTTGCTGGATGGCCCATTCCCACATCTGAATGGCAAGGTCCACAAGAGGAGGTGACTTGGTACCACCCTGCTTGTTGATGTAAAACATGGATACCGAGTTGTCCGTGTGAACGCGGACCACCCGGTTCGTGATGGTTGGTTGGAACGCTTTCAGCGCCAGAAAAACAGCCAGGAGATCCAAATAATTTATATTAAACTGCCTGCCCTGCGGTTTCCATAGATCGAAAACATGGAGATGATCCAGAGTTGCTCCCCACCCTAGGAGGGAGGAGTCTGAGGTACCTCCAACTCTCTCTTCCTAAATATCTTCCTTCTCGAGCTCTTTGCTCATCCACCTCCAACTCCCTCAGGGTCAGTCGCTTCTCCAAGCAACGAGTTGGTGGTAGATCACTTTCTTCGGCAAGCGCCTCCCTTTGGAACAGCCTCCCTGCCCCCCTGAAAATTGAGGAGAACCGTCTCCAGTTCCGGAAGCACCTCAAAACCTTTCTCTTTGCTTCTGCTTTTTCTCCTCCTCTCCCCTACTGATTCCTGGCCTATACTGAAACTGCACTGGTTTACCTGGCCACCCTCTGATCTCGGGCCCAGGCCCCCTCTCCGCCAGTCGCTCACCTGCACTGCCCTCCTAGAATCCCCCGCCCTTGGGGACTGTTCTCTGTATCACTACAGTCCCACCACGAGCACTTGACACCCGATGCCTGCACTTACCCTTTTCCCTTGCACCTGCCAACTGCTGGCCATACTTTATTATTGTTATTTATTCTATTATTCCATGTATTGCACTGTCGCCTTCCCCTTCCCCCGCTGCACTTTCCCCTTCCCCCTTCCCATGCACTTACACGATCTGAATGACACCTGGCCTAGTAGGATCGTTGTCTGCCTTCCCTCTGTTCCCCCTCTCTTGCCTCATCGCGCCTTGAAATACTTGTGTATAGGCGCGTTATAAATGCCATATCGTATCATAATTGTCACATGTGGGCAAGGCTCCTGAAAGGAGGCCCCTCTGTAAGATTGCTGGTCGAGGACCACCATAGAAGGTCCGCCATCATGCAAGAAGGAACTGGTATCATCTTGGAATCCGGTTCCATAGCCTGACACCAAGAATTCCTAAGAACTAGCTGCGTACGCCTCATTTTGAGACGCACAAGAGGAAGAGCCAGTACGCACAAGGCCATGAGGCCGAGAAGTCTCTGGAACCACCAGGCCGTCATGTGCTCGGACTGTATGAATGGATGACACGTGGCGAATAGATCTGCAATCCTGTCCACCGTCAAATACACCCTAGAGTCAATCGTGTTCCAACGAAAACCCAGGAAGATCTGGTCTTGGGAGACTGTCATGGAAGATTTCCACCAGTTCACCGAAAGGCTGTGGTGGAACAGGAGCTGACGGAGAGACTGTAGATTACTCAATGCTGTTTGTGGGCAAGGGCTGCGTAGGAGCCAATCGTCCAAATACGAATATACATGAACGCCCTGTAGCCAAAGGAAAGCTGCGATGACCAACATCATCTTCTTAAAGACGCGCAGCGCTGAGCTGAGACCAAACGGGAGCACACAGAACTGGAAATACTCCCCTCCCAGGGAGAACCTCAGCTACTTTTGATGGGGCCTCCATATCAGGATGTGTATATACGCGTCCTGAAGGTCCACAACACTGAGCCAGTCGCCCTTCCGAAGACAGGACTTTATTTGGCAGGGTGTGATCATCTTGAATTTCTCTTGGGGAAGAGAAAGATTGAACTGGGAAAGGTCGAGGATGGTGCGCATACCAGCCTGGTTGGGTTTGGGCACCGTGAACAGTCCAGAGTAGAAGCCCCCCCCTTGCTCCCCGAGGGGAACAGGTTCCACCGCCCTGAGGTCTAGAAGCTTATGAACCTCGGCTCTGAGGGATGGTTGACCCGATCTGTTGGAAGGGAGGATTGAACGGTGGGGTAAGGGGGAGAGGCAAGCGAATGCCCGCCCAAGCGATGGACAAAACCCACTGATCATCGGTGATGGTCTGCCACGTTTCCAGATGAGACGAGATTCGTCTTCCCACCTTGTGTGACCGACAAAAAATATAATTTTGCACATTTGTCGTCAGGAAGACTACCTGCTCCTGGAGAAGAGACTGAAGGCCGAGAGAAAAACCTTTAAAGCCTGAGAAGGATCGAGACTGAGACCCCGAAGGGTCTTAGCTGGGACCTTTGCCAGGACTGACAAGGATTTGGCAGTTTGGGTGCTGGCCTTGGTCTTTGCGAGTATTTTCTTGCCGAAGTTGCAGTGCTGAGTTGGCAAAGACTTTATTGCCCAAGGAGTCCAGAATTTTGTCCTCCTTGGAGAGAATCTGAGTCGCAGCAGTAGAGGTTGCAGAGGCCGGCTTGAATTGAAGCGTGCCCGCACCTACCACCGTCGAGGAAGGGAGCGGACAAGACGGCAAGGCTTTCTCCCTGGAGGTGTGAAGCCTGTATCGGGTGTCGGTTCTTTTATTGATAAGCAGCCCAGTGTGGGGCTTATCCCAGACTTTACGGGCCTCAGCCAAAACGTCCTTCTGGAGGAACAGGCTGGGATGCTCTTGTGGTGACAAGGTGAATGCTCCCGAAAGCACCCCTTCCTGCAGAACGGGGGCCTCAGGTACTGGAATGTCAAGGAGGGCCATCATATCCAGAACCCGGTCATGGAATGCTCTGACAGAGCGGGGCTGCTCATCGCTATCCTGATCTGCTTGAGGGTCATCCAGCGAATCGGGAAAAGACGGCAGTGCCCCCACAGGTTTCAAAGTGCTATCCTGTTCTACTGGTGTCTTCTCTACGGGATACAGCATGGGTAGGGGAGGAAGCACTGGAGGCGGACTGGTAGGGAGAGGTGGGACCACCACAGCCGCCGCTGGATTGCCGGGGTGAAAGGTGGAGCCAGAGGTTCAGGGTAGATTTCTTTGAAAAGATCCTTAAAGTACTCTTTCATAGGGTCCGAATGCATTGGCCTCTGAAATTTCCGGAAAAATACATCCTCTGATGATGGTTTAGGTGCTGGAGTAGGCAGAGGCCTCTCATATGGGGCATACCCGCATGAACACAGTGAGGATGGTTGCCAGGAAGGCCCTCCACTGAATGGATCCGCACAGACCAGCAGAGCAGAAGTAGGAGGAAGCGAGACGGTATGTGGCAGCGGCATCCGTGCATGCCAGTCATAAGAAGGGCAGAACAGATTTTTACATTCCACCTGAGGTGAAAAAGGCTACTCAGCCCCAAAATTAAGATTCCCAGCACCCACTGTCGAGAATGTAGGTGTAAGGGAAGAATCAAAATGGCCACCGTGGACCATGAGGGGTGGGCCGCCATTTTGTCGATGCCTGAAGAGAACTGCGTCACATGTATAGCTGAGGCAATCGTCTCCTCAGGCTGGTCAGGGGACTTAAGTAACATTTTAGCCTTGACACAAGGATCCTCGGCCGAGCCGGTACTGAGGGGTCTCGGATGTTTGCTTGACATCTTGGAGGTGGCCCCAACATTAGCCTCCAAGGGAGGAACCTCTGCAGAACCAGTAACAGAGGAGTTACGATGCATGACCGCCCTCTTTGCCCCCTCGACAGAACCGGTATCACCTCGAAGAGCGCAGGAAACCGGAGGAATGACTCTTACAGACAAGGCCTTAGGAGCAGGTCTCTGGGTTTTGTCAGTACAGCCCTTATCCTCAAGAAGAGGAACCTCGGGGTTCGTCCCGATATGTATAGCTCCCTCGTGAGGGGCCTCAAGCCGTGGCTTGGTACAGAAAGCTCCAGAAAAGGAGGCCTCAGGGCGTATCCTGGTGTCTGTGTGGAAAGCTCCAGAAACGGAGACCTCGGAGCGAACCCCAGTGTCCAGAGCCTCAGGCGAACTGGGCCAACGTTTAGGACACCAGCAGGTGAACCTCGGACCGTGTTCCGGTATTGGCAGGTCCATCGTGGGAACCCTCTTAGAAAACTCTGGTATGCCTATTAGGCCTGTGAGACACCTCAGGAGAAATCCTGGTGGTAGAGCTACTGGAGCCCCTTCCAGACCGAGAAGACCCCGGAAAGGAATCCCCAGCCAGGGTGCCCTAAAAAGTAAGGAACTTACCGGGCGATGAAAAGCTGAAGATGAGGAGGAGGAACTGTCAAGGATGGCACTCTGTCAAGAGTGGCACCGCGCACCCAGGTAGGTTTTGGGTGGCTTTGCTGATGTAAGGTGACAGATAAGCACACACAGTAGGAAGCTCAACAAGAAAGAAGAATAGGCTACAGTAGCTGTGAATAAAAAGGGGCAGGGAATACAAAGGTACAAACAAACTGGATTCCCTCTTGGAGTGTATGCAGAAATGGGAAAGAGTGTTCCACGGACCTTTGGAAACTCCAGCCTTCTGCACAGATTGCTATAACAGGGGCCCGCTCTGTATGCTCATGGCTCGGAACAACAGCAGTGGGTGTCTGTACATGAACCCTAAGGCACGAACAAAGTAACAGTACTTCACAAGACTGAAGCCTGTACGGGTCCAGCAGGAACCAAACAATGACACGAAGTACAACACTGAAAACGCGACAAGGGAAGGGGCAAAGGTTGCCTGCCGGAAACCAACAGTCAAGCTCTGTACAAAGGATTTACATAAGGCACAAGTGAAGACAAGAACAGAAATATCCAGGGAAAAGGAAGTCAAAGAGAACAAGGTTAAGAACAGAATCCGGTAGAAAGGAAGGGCAGAAACCTAGTATCTAACTGTAGGGAATGGTGACCAGAAACTGTACATGGAATGGTAGAACAGTAACTCAGGGCTGGGAAGACAAGAGAAAGCTAGCAGAAGGAAATGAATGAAACAGTATAACTGAAATAGCAAACCTAAGGGGAGGACAGAAGACTCAAGGAAGAGAAGGACAGGAATCAAGAACAGGGGGTTGCAAACAAGGAAGAGAGCAGGGGAACAGCAGCCAGGAAACAGGGGGGCTGCAAACAAGGAAGCAGGGCTGCAGTAACGGATGGCACAAAGTGCAGGCAGACTGTTGTGGATTGCAGAGGACTGTAGTAGGCTGCAAGGCAGGGAGTCCAGAGGAGCAGGTAAGCAAGGAGTGAGCCCACAGTAGCAGGGCTGCGAGGCAGGGAGCCCAGAGGACCAGGGCTGAAGGCAGAGGAGTATAGCAGGCTGCAATGCAGGGAACCCAGAGGAGCAGGGCAGCAAGGAGTGAGCCCACAGGAGCTAGGAAGCGAGGCAGGGAGCCCAGAGGACCAGGGCTCATGGCGGAGGAGTGTAGCAGGCTGCAAGGCAGGGAGCCCAGAGGAGCAGGCAGCAAGGAGCGCTGGAATCAGAAGCAGGATAATACGGCAACAGGAACAGCATAAAATCGTGGCTCAAGGCAAAAAGTCGCTGGGAGAACTCTTGATGCAAGAGACTGAGCTTCTGCAGGCAGCTTCTTAAATACAGCCCTGCCCTGTACTGAGGCAGGCTAATTGGCAGCACCTGGAGCAGCACACCTGAGGTAATCTGCCTCCTCCCTCTCTGGTCCTGAGAAGGTGGAAGCAGCACTGATCGCTCGAGCTTCTGGGGATTGTGGTTCCAATACTGATGAATGGGAATAGCCAGGAATTGATAACTGCAGCAAGGTGCATTATGGTACATGTAGTTAGCTGAATTAAATGAGAAAGTACCAAAGTCATGCAAATGGAAATTAAGGACCAAGGTGTGAATAGGGGTTGTTCAAAGAGTATTATGAAGATAAATGAGTTCCAAATAGTCCATGATGGTTGCCAATGTGTGCGCCAATGGCACAGGCATGACAGGAACGCACAGAAAAACGTCCTCCCGCCGAAAAAGTTGGCGCTGGAGTGCCCGGACGGATAGGGAATCGCAGTAGGAGCATGAATCCCAGCAGTGGTCCGGCCCAAGACACTCCAAGCAGAGAGAATGGGGATTCCATCCTAGCAAAGCGATGTTCGCCTGAAAAACAGGACACAAATCCCAGACGCTCCGGCATAGACGCGACCGCAGAACCGGAGCAGGAGAGAAGGACAACAGGAACAAATACTCCCGAAGATGCAAGTGCGTCCAGTCCCAACCGCATGGAGAAAAGGACTGAAGGGTGATACACGCGGTGGAGCTCAGGAGGGCGGTGTTACGGCCGTGTGCGGTATGCCGCATAAAACGAGAAGGACAAGCTTTTTTCAATTTTTATGCTTTTTATCAAAAGTGCTCCGGTCTCGTCCCGAAGGACGGAATGTCCCACAAGTATGGAGAAAAGGGAACAGGACGTAGGAGTATTACCGTTACCGCCAATGCTGGGTGCATGCTCCCGCCAAGTTGTGATACAGCAGTGATCCCGCCGCACACTATGGCGGTAACGGTAATGCGGTTTTGCAGACAAACTTGTAATGAGCCCCTATGTTTGTCGAAGGGCATATCCAGCAGCCTGGCTTGTACATCTGGTGCAAATCCAGGTTGCCTGACCGAGGAAAAACATGTTAACCACAGATCTAGCACCTATGGCCCAGCCCAGGCAATCAATGGTGTCTAGGCCACATTGAAGAGCCTGTCAAATTGCTTCCTTGCCATCAGCACTACTATTTACAAAGCCCTCGCTTAACTCTCCTTATGGGATGTCCTGTGCAGCCTGAGCGAGGGTGGTTTATGCACCACCCCTGGGAACTGTTCATCGTAATCAAAGAAGGAGGACCCGATGCTATGAAATCTCCCCATTTTCCCTAGGCGAGCAGCTGTAATTTTCTCTGCTACTGCTGTGTCCCAACATTTTGCCCACCACAAAGCAACCACCAGACTCTGTGCATTTCCAGAGCCCAGCGATGGTGATCTTAGCTGCAGTGAGGAGGCACGTAATTGGGGAACGCCCCATCACCTGTACCTCCCAATAGGACTATCCCTGGATCCCAGGAGATCGTTAACCCTGTGATGAGCTTGAACAGAGCTAGAATCGCTTTCCAGAATTGGGTTGATTTTTGACAGGTCCACAATAGGTGGAAGAGAGATCCCGTGGCTTCACATCCCCTCCAGCACTGCAATGATGGTGCCGAATTGCATTTGTTCAGGATTTCTGGGGAAACATACCATCTGTAACACATATTCAATGCCCCCTCCCTATTTGTAACACACCTGGAACTCCTATGTGTACAGGTCCAAATACGGCCCCATTCCTGCACCTCCAGTGCCCTCCCCAAATCCCTTTCCCACTTAAGTATGTAATTCTCCTTCTTCAAGGGATCCCCTTGGTCTAGGAGCTTGTAGAGGTGCAAGATTTTTCCCTTTGGGGATGCTGTTGTTAAAGTGCGTTCTAATGAGTTGAGCTCCCTACCCCTGCACCTTTGTTCCGAGTTGTGACATCCAGTGCCAAGCTGGGTGTTCTGAAACCTTTCCGCTTCCAGGAGATGGAATTTTACTTTGCAGTCTTCAAAGGATAGTGGGGGTACATTGTCAAAAAAGTCCTTTATCTGCATCAACCTTCCCTCCAACCATCTACGGAACCCTGCCAACCCTATCCCCGGTGTGAATTACTGGGGTAAGTGGCCCCAGGGAGCACCTGGGACCCCATCAAAATTGCCATTTTTCTCCAGCTTTGAACGTGTTTTTGGTGGATGCCAGCGGGCCGAGCCCTGGGGCACAGAGCATAAGCCCCAAGTGGGGCAGGATCAAGAGCAGCGTTGCGCTCCATGACTCCTCTTTTTGCTTCCACCAGGGCGGAGTGTCTGTGTCGTGCCATGAAAAGAAGTGGTTTAGTTGCGCCGCTAGGCAGTACCTGGATATAGCTGGGACTCCAAGGCCACCGCTAGGGGTGCCTTGGAGCGGGACTTTCTTAGCTAAACATGGCTTTTTCCTGCCCTTTATGTATCTCATCATTCCACTTTGTAGTTTCCGTAACTCTCTCTCAGAGATTGTTACGGGCAGAGAGAGGCAATGATAGAGGAACCTCGGGACCAGATTCATTTTGAGGGCAGAGATCCTCCTGAGCCATGACAGTTCCTGCTTATGCCAGTGGTCTAGATCGTTCCGTAGGTCTCTGAATAACTGTGGGAAATTAGCCCAGTACACTTTCTCTACTTTATTCTGGATTTGTACACCAAGATAAGTGATGTGGACTTTGACCCACTGTACTGGCCACCATGGCGTCCCTGCGCCCGTGAGGAATGTTTACCCCCAAGGCACTTGATTTCAAATAATTGACCTTAAAGCCTGACGCCTCACCGAACACTGAGATGTCCTGCCACAATGCCCCAAAGAGTCACCCAGCTGAGTCAGGGAGTGGAGGACGTCATCAGCATATAGGTAGACTTTCTAGCTTTTGCCTCCCAGCTTCATGCCCCATATTCGCAGATTGACACGGATTCTGGACGCAAACAGCTCCATCGAAAGGGTGAATATTAAAAGCGATAGGGGGCAGCCCTGACGAGTACCCCAGGAGATAGTCAGATTCAGGGACTGCACTCCTTTGATTCTCAGGGATGTAGTGGGATGTTGGTAGTTGGCGAGAACCCAGTTAGTGAACTTTGGGCCGAACCCAAAATGGGCCAGTGTCTTTCCAATATACCCCCAGTCAAGGTTTTCAAATGCTTTGTGGGTGTCAAGAGATACTACAGCTCCATCCCCTCCCTTGTGGCACTCTCGATCAAGTACAAAATGCGCCTGATGTTGTCTTGGGTGGTGTGGGCCGGGATAAAGCCTGTCTGATCTGGGTGCACTAGTTCGGGCAGGACCCTAGCGGGTCTAACTGCAAAGAATTTTGTATCATTGATTAACTGGCTCTCTTTGGCAGGCCTCTCTGGCCAAGTTCTAGCCTGGTTTTCCTCTTTGCTGATGGGGCGTTCTCAATCTGTCTCTCTTCTCCCTTTTTGTTCTCAGTCTTTTTCCCTGCTCTGTGGAGTTCCCCAGGGTTCCTCATTGCCCCTACCCTATTTAATCTCTATATTCAACCACTGTTTTGTTATTCATAAGTCGATGATACTCAAATCATTATGTGGCTGGATTTAACCCAACCAGAGACGGAAGGTCGCCTGAGAAACTGTTTACAGTAACTGGATGGTTCTTAACTGGCTTAAGCTCAACAGAGAAAAAACAGAGGTGTTGGTGGTGGGCACCGTGCTGCCTTCTCTATTTTGGACCCCTGAGCACTGGCCTGAGACTCTTGGCCTCTTCATCCACCCTGTCTCCGCAATGAAAGACCTGGGTGTTGAAATCTCAGCCTCTTTATCTATGGCCGATCAGGTCTCTCTTGTTTGCCAAAAAGCACACTTCAAACTCTGGATTCTTCAGAAATTCCTTCCTTGCATTCCCCAAAAATTCCATGCCCTAGTGTATCTTCCCTGGTCATTAGCATTATTGATTATTGCAATGCTCTGAATATTGCCCTTCCACAGCATTTGCTTCAGCGTCTTCAGCTATTGCAGAATGCGGCAGCTAGGGCTGTTCTTCAATCCCTTTCAGGGCTCGTGTGACCCTGGTTCTGCTCCAACTCCACTAGCTCCCTGTCGAGCAGCGTATCAAGTTTAAATCACTGTGCTTGGTCTATAAAGCCATCTACAAATCAGAAGAACAAGTTACTTACCAACTGGTAACGTTCTTTCGATTGGATGTTCCTCCAACGTATTCCTCATCTTTGATGTATTCCATCCAGCTGCTTCGGAAATTCTTTTTTCGACAGAGGGCGCCGTGTGTCGATGTCATCGAGTCGATGGTCCCTCGAAGGCCTCCGTCGAGGGGGACGTCATCGGGTGTATCAGTAGTACGCATGGCGCCCGTTGGCCTAAATTCTGTTTTTCCCCCTTCTTTAGTATGGACTACACTATGCAGGTACTTTGCCTTGCAAGAGTTGGAGTGGCAAAAGCCCGGGAAAAATCTACAGAGGAGTAGGTTGGGAGGGCGATGAGGAATACGTTGGAGGAACATCCAATCGAAAGAACGTTACCAGTTGGTAAGTAAGTTGTTCTTCGAGAGGATTGTGTCCTCCAACATATTCCTCATCTTTGATAGACTCCCAAAGCAGTAAGGACAATCCTTATGGAGGAGGGATTAGATTTTTTATTTTTATTTTATATGGCCGAGTATAGGACTGCTCTGCCAAAATTCAACCCTTCAGATTGGGAACCATCTAGGTTGTAGAATTTTGAAAAAGTATGCAGCGATGACCAAGTCGCTGCTTCACAAATGGACTTTATAGGAACACCTCATTGCAGGGCTGCAGACGAAGCGATGCCCCTGGTGGAATGAGCCCTTAAACCTTCTGGTGGGTCTTTCCCCGCCAGTCTGTAGTATTCTGAAATGCAAAGGACAATCCAACGGGATAATGGTCTGTTTTGTTACTGATTGACCCAATCTTTTTCCCGTGTAGCCAATAAACAGTTGGTTATCCAATCTAAGCCTAGATAGTCTAGCGATATAAAAGCTTAAAGCTCTTTTGGGATCCAATCTGTGGAGTCTTTCCTCCTCCTTACTAGGATGTGGTGGAGGATAGAAAGTTTGTAACACAATTTTTTGATTTAAGTGAAACTCAGATATCACTTTTGGTAAAAAAGAGGGTTTGACCTTCAAAACAACTCTGTCCTTATGGAACACAGTATAGGGTGGCCCAGAAGACAGTGCCTGCAAATCGCTCACTCTTCTTGCAAATGTTAAGGCAACTTGAAAGGTAGTTTTCCATGTTAGCAATCTCAATGGACACGTGTGCAGCTGTTCAAAAGGAGCACATATTAAGAATTTTAAGACCAAATTGAGATCCCAAATCGGGACTTGAAATGGGTGAGGAGGAAACACATTAGTGAGTCCTTTTAGGAATTGTGTTATCAAAGGAATTTTGAAATAGGAGCATTCTTCCGACAGGCGCTTGAAGATGGAGAGCGCTGCAAGGTAAACTTTTATTGTTGCAATATTTAGACCTCTATGCGCTAGGGTCAGAAGGAAAGATAGTACTTCCGGGATAGAACATAGAAAAGGATCGACATTCCTTTCTCTGCACCAGTTGCAAAACTTTTTCCAATGGCACCGGTATAGAGACTTTGTCGCTGGCCTTCTTGCCGAAAGCAACACCTCCATAACGTCATCTGGAAGGTTCCAATCCCTGTATCTCAGCCTTTCAGATACCAAGCATGAAGGTTGAGCTTTTTGACCTCTGGGTGGAGAACTTGACCTTCCATTTGAGAGAGAAGGTTCTCTCTCTGAGGAAGACGTATTGGAGGACAGATAGACATGTCTAGAAGGTCTGGGTGCCACGTTCTCCTGGCCCAATCCGGGGCAATTAGGATAATACGGCTTCTGAACCGTCTCAACCCCCTGATGACCTGAGGAATGACGGGGATTGGAGGAAACGCATACAGTAGTGGGAAGTTCCACTCCACCACGAACGCGTCCCCTAGGGCTCCTCTTGGGGGAAATTCCCTTGAGCAATACTTTTGTACTTTTGGTACTGGTCGCAAATAAGTCTACCTGAGGGGTTCCCCAAAGGGCAAAGATCTCTTGAATGACTTCCTGAGCCAGTTCCCATTTGTGGGACACCGTGCTGTGCCTGCTCAGAGCATCTGCCGTCATATTCTCTTCCCAGGCTAGATGAACTGCCGTTAAAGAGATTCCTTCTTGAATTGCCCAATACCAGAGTTGCATTGCCTCTCTGCACAGAGGTAGTGACCCTACACCTCCTCTTTTGTTTAGATAATGCATGGCCACTATGTTGCCTGTCATTATCAGGACATTCTTCCCTCTGACAGATGGCAGGAAAGCCTTCAGCGCTAGTCTGATTGCTCTCAGCTCCAAAAGATTGATGTGTAGTTTGGACTCCGATGGAGACCAACGACCGCTGTCAGATCGTTGGTGTGAGCACCTCACCCCTTGAGTGAGGCGTCCGTCACTACTGTGATCTCCAGCCATGGTTGCCAAAAAGGTTCCCCTTTTAGGATGTTCTCTGTACAAGTCCACCATGCAAGGTTCTGTCGAACCTTGTTCGGAATTTGGAGAAGATCTGTCATTTGACCTGAGAACTGGGACCCATTGAGTCTTCAACGCCCACTGAAGAGATCTCATTCTCAAGCGTGCCTTTGGCACCAGGAAGATGCAGGATGCCATGAGGCCGAGCAACCTTAAAAAGTCATAAGCCTGGAGATATTGGGCATTCTGGAATTTGGAAACCATCTGAAGAATGTCTTGAGCCCTCGACTTGGGAAGCGAGCTGTTTCCCAAGGATGTGTCCAATACAGCTCCTATGTACTGAAGCTGTTGGGAAGGTGTCATTTGGGACTTCTTGAAATTGAGGGAGAAGCCCAGTTTGTGGAGGAAGTGGCAGGTGACTTTCAGATGAACCAGTGCTTGTTCGGCAGAACACGCCCTGATCAACCAATCGTCCAGGTAGGGGTAGACATGAATCCCCCCTCTCCTGAGGTGCGCTGCCACCACTACCATTAAATTGGTGAAGACCCTCAGGGCGGAGGTCAGCCCGAATAGCAGGACTCGATAGTGTGAGTCGCCAACTGCGAGCCTCAGGTATTTCCTGTGCTTGAGATGAATCGGCACATGAAAATAAGCATCTGGAGGTCCAATGACACCAACCAGTCCTGAAGTTGGAGGGCCTGAAGGATCTGAGAAAGGGTAGCCATCTTGAACTTGTCCTTCCTGAGGAACTTGTTTAAGTTTCTTAAGTCCAAGATGGGCCTCAATCCTCCATCCTTTTTGGGGATCAAAAAATACGGGGAGTGCCATCCCTTGTTCCTCTCCGCTGCAGGTACTGGTTCTATAGCACCTTTCGCCAGCAGGGTTAGAATTTCCTGCTGTAGGAGCGGATCCGAAGACTTCAATGAGTGTCGCCCTGGTGGATTGCTTTGAAGTTGCATTAGAAAAGGAAGGCAGTAACCTTGGGCTATTATTTCTAAGGCCCAAACATCTGAAGTAATGGCTCGCCAGTCTTGCAGATGCTGTGACAGCCTGCCTCCCACCGGTGTCTTGTGATGCAAGTCCTCAAAGTGGTTTTGTGTCGGTCGCTGCAACCGCTGATGGCAAAGAGGCTGTAGCTGGAGCTGGCTTTGCACGTCTTGCTCGTCCACCGCGATTGGCCTTTCTTTGGCCCCTTTGACTGGCCATTCCTCTCGTCTTCCCGTATGAGGTGTAATAACGATAGGATCGTCCCCTCCATGATTGCCCTTGCGCACGAAAAGGCTGAGGTTGCCTAATAGCAGCTCCTAAAGATTTGGCCGCTGCTTTTGAGGTCTGCAACCTCTGAAGGCTCTCGTCAGCCTTGTTGCCAAAAAGGTGAGACCCGTCAAAGGACATGTTCAGGAGACGGTTTTGCACGTCTGGTGCAAAACCTGACTTCCTTAGCCATGCAAATCTACGCATTACTGTGCTAGTGGCCATGGACCTTCTCACACTATCAACAGTGTCCAAACCAGATTCAAGGGATTCCTGCATAGCTTCCTTTCCATCCCTAACAATGGCTAGGAATCCTTCCCTTTCTTCCCCTTCTGGTATATGCTCCGCCGCCATTGCAATACATTCCCAAAAAGTGTACGAAAACTTTGTCAAGGCACAGGTGGAGTTGGTTGATTTTAATGCCATGCTCCCGGCTGAAAATACCTTCCTTGCCCAGCCATCCACACGCTTATCGTCCCTGGAGGGATAGACGGGTGCGCAAGTTTGTTTGAAGCTGTGGCTGCCTGTATAACTAAACTTTCTGGAGAGGGATGCTTAGACAGATAGCTGGGGTCGCTATTGGCAGGGCGGTGTTTTGAGGTAAGGGATTTATTCATTGGAGGAATAGAATCCGGCGTCTCCCAATTTTTGGCCACCCTATTTTGTAAGGCCACATGGAAAGGTAGAATTGGGTCTTCAGTAGGACCATGGTCCAATATGTCTGTAAGATCATCTTGAACAAATTGGGTTGTAGGTTTGGCCCAGCCCAAATATTCCACAACCTTATTCATGAATTGACGATATGATGGATGACCATGTTCACCTGGCTCTGGTCTGCCAAATTCGTTCTCTGGGGACGTATCTACACCACTTGCATTGTGTAATGTTTCTACTAAGTCCTTCATCCTGCTTTCCTATGAAATCAGGCATTCAGGAACATTTGGAGTACCATATTCAGGGCCAAAGGGAACATTTTCTACATCAGACTTCTCTTGTTCCTCAAAAATTGAGGTCAAGGATTTGAAGAACTCCTTCCTAGGTAAAGGCTTAAAAACCTTTTCTGGTGGTGATATAGGAGGAGTGCTACTGGGTCCTGAATGTGTCCCAGGTGCTTTTGTCTTTTCTTTGTCTCTTTTCAGCTGATCTTGTCGAGCTGGAAGTTTTGGCATCGAGGGCTTCGGCGTCGATGTCGACAAAGGCGTCGACAACTTTGACATATTATCCGACTTCGACGGCGTCGACTTCGAGAGCGTCGAGGCACCCTTCGAGGACTTGCCCTTTGAGGTATGCTCGGTATCGGACGGCGTCGGTGACCTTGATCGGTCGACTCGACTCGAGCGGCCGCTCTGCGTCCTAGAAGGTTCTCTAGCCTTCCTCTTTCTATCACCCGGGCTCAAGGGCGCTCCCGGCCGGCTTCCGGGGAAGGCGCGGACCGAGGCTTCGCTTTGTCAAAAACCTCCAACATTTTCATCCTAAAAGCTTCCCATTCTTCGGACGATGAATGTTTAGTGGGACATTTCATAATTTTTGTAGATTCGTCCGAAGACGAAGTGGAGGGGAATCTATGGCGCCGTTTCTTCGATTTTTTTGTCGAAGACGACGAGTGATGGGAATCACTTCGGGACCCCGACCGATGCCTTTCGCATCAAGGAGATTTCTCCTCACAGGACCTCGACTCAATGCTAGAGGCTTTTCGGTTGGATTTTCGACCTACCTGCAGTTTTCCCCTCCTCTCTCGCAAGGCTTTTCCCGTCATCGATTGACACTTCATGCAGGCTTCCATGTCGTGGCCCTCTCCAAGGCACCATAAACATTCTCGGTGCGGGTCGGTAATCGACATTTTCGAGCCGCACAATTTAATTTTTTGAAACCCGATTTCATGGTCGTGGTCGGCGTCGACGACGAAGACATATTCGTTATATTTGCTATTCTCACAGAACTCAAGGCGTGCCGATTCTCAGAAGCAACGTACACTGCAGAAAAACGGAACTGAAGCCAACGGGCGCCGCGCGTGCTACTTATACACCCAATGAGGACTCCCTCGACGGAGGCCTTCGAGTGACCATCGACTCGATGACAATGACGCACGGCGCCCTCTGCCGAAAACATTTTTCCGAAGCGGCTGAACTGGATGGAATACATCAAAGATGAGGAATACGTTGGAGGACACAATCCACTCGAAGATGAATTTCTTCATTCTAAGTTCTGTATTTACAAACCTGCCAGGCCGCTCCGCTTGCAAGCTCTGACCCATCTAACCACCGAGGGCCAGGCTTGCTCGAGTAGGCTGGCGAGATTTTTTTGTGGTGGCAGCTAAGGACTGGAATCTTCTTCCATTTTCGCTGCGCAATATTGAGGCCCATTTGCCATCCGCCGGGCATTGAAGACTTTGCTCTTTTAGATTTTGTTTTTTAGTTCTCTGCTGCTCTGGTCCACCTTACCTCGTTAGCTTAGTGCCAAGATGCCTCCGGGCTTACACTGTGCCTTATAAGTGTAATTAAGATAAGATTGCTCATTAGCGTTATGGGCCGGTACGAGCCACAATCTTACGGGGCTTTTTCAGGTTTTAATATGAGTACTGTTAGGGCTTCTTCTATGGATGGTGTAATACACCCTATGGTTTGTATGGTTTGGAAGGAGTTAAACAGTTCCACTAAGTGAGGGGCCAAGATGTGGGTACAAGCCTTGTAAAATCATGCAGGGAACCCGTTGGGCCTGGGGCTAAATTTGTCAGGGACTTAATTGCCTCTATCACCTCTTCCGGAGTGATGGGGAGCTTGAGAGCGTCCGACTGGAGAACACCTCCCCTGGTGGGACCGTGGTCAATTATCTGGTTTGCAGCACACTGTCAATTGGGGCCCCAGATATTACACTCCTGTAGTGATCCATCATTGCACCTATTTTATCCCCCTCTGAGCTCAGTCGGGAGCCATTCGGGCCTCTCAGCGTCTGGATGTTATTCTGCACGTGTATTTATTTTCAATTTGTATACCAGCAGCCGGTTCGCCTTGTTACTGTTTATGTAGTAAAATTGTTTAGTATATGCAAGGACAGGAGCAGATTTGTCAGGTAGGTGCATTTCCAGCGTTGTCTTTGATTTTCTGAGTTCCCTCCCTGTTTTTGTGTATTGGATAGATTTGTGTGACTTTTCTAACTCCAGAACCCTCTGCTCCAGCCTGGCTGGCTGTAGCTGCCCAACTTTCCTCTGTGCTGCAGCGCTTGCAATCAACACACCCCGCATCACCGCCTTCATGGCGTCCTAGACCATTGATGGAGAACAACCCACAGAGGTATTCACCCTAAAGTAGCATTCTAGGGCATCAGCTATTTCCCCCTTAACTGCTGCATCTTGTAACAAAGAGTCCTGCAACTTCCAGGGCTTTTGGGGACGAACTGGGAAGCAAATTGCCTGAATGTGGGTTGACAGTGGGGCGTGGTCCGATGTGACCCATGACAGGATATCAACACCATCTAGGCATGCAGAACAGTTCGCTTGACATAAGTATTAGATCAATTCTTGAGAGGCCTTTATGGACGTCAGAATTAAATGTGTAATCATGCATATCTACCTTGAAGAGTCGCCAAACGTCCACCAGTCCCACTTGTCTGAGAAATTCGGCAAACCCGATTGCTCGTGTGTAACCTTCCCTCAAGGGCTGTAGGGTCTTATCATTATCCGAGTCAGGGACTAAATTGAAGTCTCCCCCTATCAGGATTCGGCCTTCCACAAATTAAATAATGTCTGGAGTGATAGTGCGCAAGCACCGGTCCTGCGCAGTTTTTGGGCAGTAAATTGCCACAAATGTGAGGGTTTGTTCATAAAAGTGACCCCTTACTAGAATGTACCTTCCCATTGGGTCCCGCTTTACTGTGACCTCCGTTAGTGGTATCTCCTTGCTAAAGAGTAATGCAACTCCCCTCTTTTTTGCCCCAGAGATGGCGAAGTAATTTATTGTGAAACGCCAACATTTTATGCACCTCTCGTCGGCAGCGAGGAGTTGCATTTCCTGTAGGCAAACCACATCTGCAGAGAGCTAAGCCAGTTTCCGCTCTATTGTCTTTTGTTTCCCCGGGAAGTTAAGACCGTGTACATTCCAGGACACCATGCAAAGTTCTCTAGCGGAGCTGTCAGCCATGGGTCTCTGCTGGTGTAATGCTTTCATCCTCCAATATGGGTCTCCTGCCCCATGGATACAAAAAGGTTTGAGCCCCACACTGTGAAATAAGGCGATGTTGCCTGAGTGGGGATGTGCTGTAATGCCCTTCCTGTAATGTCCCCCTCCAACTAGACCCATCCCTTCCCCTCAATCCCCCTCCCCTTAAACCAAAAAATAAAGAATACACGAGTCTAGCCCAAGTCCTCCGGGGCAACCAGCTCAACCCCACAACCAACCTTAACATTGACAAGTTCAACGTCACAAGTCTCTTGTGACCACAACAGATGCATTAAAGCACCTATCATTCTCACTGATCAACGGCTTCAGGCACCTTTCAGGAATAAACCAGAGCCAACTATATCTCAAGTGCAGATGTATAGCAGATCCTCCGCAGGGACAAGTTCGCCCGGAGGTTTGCAGCCACTGAGCGGAGAGACCTTCTAGGTTCCCCATACGGAGCCCAGAGTTCCCACTGCATGCGTCGACAACTCTCCAATTTTCTGATGATTCACCTCTCCTCTGTGCTTTGCACCTTTCTTGACTTTGTGGGTCGGGCCTGTGGCCCTCCGCTTTCTGCTCACCTTGGTCCAGGGTTTCAAAGCTCCCTGCAGGGGGGGCCTCACTTGTTGTGGTGGCACCTTCATCCCCTTTGACGGGCCGGGCGATTTGAGGAACTTTTCAGCTTATTTCATGGTGTGTATCTGGTATTGCTTCTCCTCTGACTTAAACAGCAGCACTGTGGGGAATCCCCAGGGATGAAAAATCTTCCTCTCCTGCAGCCAATCTGCGAGTGGTTTTAGATTCTTCCTTTTCAACAGTATAGTTGCGGCCAGATCTTGATACAGAGAGACCGAGGGGTCTCTAATATGGATGGGTGCAGAGTTTCTGGCCTCATTCATTAACCCTTCTTTGATCTTATATAAATGCACCCTGGCTAGAATGTCTGGTGGGGTTGATTGCATTTGCCTCGATTGGATGCAGTGCACTTTGTCCAATTCCATTGGGGCACTGTCGAGGGAGGGCAGCACAAAATGATAGAGGTCCCGTGTGAATTCTTCTAGCTCTGTGTCAGGGATAGTGTTTGGAATCCCCCACAGACAAATGTTATTATGGCGGGAGCGGTTTTCTGCGTCCTCCTACTTTTATTCCAGGGCCTCACATCTGGCCTCCAGTGTGGCGATTCTGTCCGCTCCCTCACTTATATCGTGGTTCTGCTCACACAGGGTGGTTTCCACTTTAGCCGTTCTTCTTTCGACCTCGTCCATTTGCTTGTCTAGGGCAGTGATTTTCTTCATGAATTCATCAGTACATTTCTGATATTCCCTGGTCATAGCCGCCAGCAGTTCCTGCTAGTCAGTTTTGGTCACTGTTTGTGCTCGTGGCGTTGTGCTGCGCTCAGGGTTTTCCACGTCGATCATGGCCTTCCCTTGCTCTCTCCTTTTCATTTTCTCCCCGATGTCTGCCGTTAATATAAAGTGGAGCTGTCCGCCTGTTTTGTTGCCTTGGGGGTTTTTGCCATCTCTAGGTGCTGCTGGAATGCTCCCCCTCTGGTAGACCTCAGGTCCCTGCGATTAGGGCTGCTTTATACAGTCGCCCTATGCTGGTCAAATCTCAAATGGTATTGCTCCTTGTGATGTTGCTGCAACTCGTTGTCCTTGCCAGTGGGTCAATCGACGTGGTGGCTTTTGCCGGACATTCACTGTGGGTTATGCTCATCCGCACTGCACCCCTTCTGCGCTCCACTGGGAGGCGGTGGAGAGTACTGCTATGGGCAGTGGCTGGCTGCACTTGCTCCCCTCCAGCACGTATGCACCTTGCAGTCCTCTTTCCTTTACTCCTTGGGAGACATAGAGTTTGCTTCCATGGGAATTGGCCTTCTGCCTAGAGGTGGGCTCTTTTCTGGGTGCAGCTCTGGATCTCAGCTAGGCTGGTCCTCTCTCAGGAGGCCACATCGCCACTCCTCCCAGGGATTGGCCACTGGGAGCCCCAATATCAGCCAGCGCTCCGGGAGCAGATTTGAATCTTTACTTTTGCCCGTGTTGCATCTGATCATTGCTGATGTAGTTTCATGCTCAATATGTGCAGGTACTCTGTTTCATGGATCCACTGCCGCTGGAGGACAGATTCCTCGGAGCCTACTTTGCCACGGACACCTCAGTCAGATGGCGGCTGGGAGGGCCTCTACAACGGCTGCCACTTCCCCTCTACCGGTGCGGTTCAGGCAGATCACGACTCCCACATACTTAAGACACCAGCACTCAGTTGCTGTCTGCTGTGCTTAAAAACGGCCAAATACCTTGGCCTCATTGCAATCACATGCCACATGGAAAGGCGACAAGAGACAGTGTCCAGTGACAAACAGATATCCAAAATTATTCTTCAATCGAGATTGCCACAACTAGTAACTGGCGTAGTGCTCTCAAAGGACCACTGATAAAATTACTCATCAAAGAAGCCATATGCCCAGTGCCAGAACACCCAAGACGAGTGAGTTTCCACCTCCAACACAAGTTAACTGAAAAACAACACTGCCTCCTTAAAGATGACATTATCATAATCATATGGTTATTTCAGATATGCACAGGACATTCCATAAAAACAGTGCAAAGTACAAAACTGCATTTCAATTGTAACACTGCAACATAAAACATCACAAAAACAACAACTAAAAAACTCAGAGTCCAGTTCATTAATAGTTGTGCATAATCTAATTTCATAGAACTCTACTTAGCATTCGTTTTCACAGATAAATTGCTGATTTCAGATATGAAAGCAAAGACCAGCCCTACACGTGGCGAGTCTGCCCACAGCACGTTTATTAGGCCAGGCCAATATTGTGCAAAACCAAATACCTGCAATAAGGTCCGTAAAAGCAATCCTCTAGCCCTCAAATAGGCTGGACAAAAAAATACCAGATGGATGAAGTCTTCGTAGGGTACCTCACACACAGGGCAGGATCGGTCGGCATCCACCCCAGACCACGCTGCCACCACTGCCCGTAGAGGGATACAATTAAAACCTGCCCTGGATATGACCCGCAGGTAACTCTGCCCACAACAGATAGCTCTGAAGTCTGGTGAACATGAGTGTCATTAGCCCACGATTCATAGGTTTCAATAATTCCGTACTTTCTCTGTTCATACTTATAAACTCGTGATAATAATCACCATCAGCTGTTTCTTGATATGAGACAGCCATGGCACCCTGCCTCCCGAATCCTTGTCAATCACAGGGATAATCATTTTGTCGGTACATGTAGCTTTCCTTTGCCCCATTTCCTAAGCCAGTGCAATACTGGCTGCAGAGAAACCACATCCCCAATCGGCATACAGCCAATTCTGCATTTACTCCAAAATTTGGAGGCAAATCTGGCAGGCCCAGTCTCTTGAAGAAATGGTTCTCCGCTGTCTGGACCGCACTAATATTAGCCCCACAGTTTCATCCCGAATCTGGCAACTGAGGCCGCCTTGCCCTTTTACAGTTGCAACAATGGATCAATTGGTCCATTGATGACATTATCAAGACGGCGACAGGTCCAACACCATGGGTATCCCCGGGAGGTAGGCGTGGCCTGAGCTCATGCAGTAAGGACATGACTTGCATGTGCTCCCGCTGAGATACTGAAAAAAGATCCTATTTGCGGCACTACACTGCGGATTGAGCAATATTGAAGACCCCTGACAAAGGGTCACAGCTGGGACAACATTTGTATCTGCCCGAAAGAAATTGGTGCCTGTGAACCATCAAAAGTGAAGCAACGGGCCTCGAGAGCAGAGCTTGAAAATAGCAGCTAGACTGTTCCTGCGGGACTAAAAGGACCAATATCCCTGGTGTTATCATGGCACGAGTGGTGGTTGGCAGAGGACCTGAACTGAGGAGACTGCCGCACTGCCACTGGCTCGGGCGGTACTGGCAGCGGTGTCTTTTGGGGTGCCCTCGACTTGGAGCTGGTGCGAGGTGTGCAGCGAGCATTATTAACAGGAGGGAGGGCCCAACACGGACCCAGGACAGAGGGCTATAGATAAATGTATACAAAAAGGGAGATTTTGTCCTGGCTATGGTAGTCTAAGCTAATTGCAATTTATTTAATGCAAATGGAATCTGTTGTGTATTCACTACCCATTAGTGGCACTATTTATGCATATCCATGGGTAGGTGTACATAAAAGAAAATGATCATACACATGCGCTTGCTTTTTTCTAAGAGGAGGTACAGCTTTTATTAAGTTGCTGCCCTAATCCACTTTAACACTTGTTTTATGAAAATACAAATTCAATGTGTTGCATTAAATATGCAAGGGTGCAATTATTCTGCACATTTAACAATCATAAATGAATAGAAACTATATGGCGAGCATAAAACAGAATCAAACAAATTGATGCATGAATATACTGCATAGTGACAACTATAGAGAGAGACACGTATACATAAAATGCTTCTAATACATCCTGTTCTCCTCATTCTTCAACATGGTATTTAAGCAGGTTTGAACAAGTTTTCCTAACCAAAATAGAGCTAACATAACTTGTTATTCCTCTAAAATGATGACCTTGGGTAGGTCTAACATAGCCAGGCTAAAGGGAGACCAAAATAATGGATCGACGTCACTGAAATAAATCCAAACATAGATTCTAAAGGACCAAACAACGATGGGTGAATGGGTCCCTGGACGTTTCGGCTTTCAGTGGGCCACAGCCTTCTTCATGGAGCCAAGGTAAGGTGTCCCCTTTCACAGGACTGGGTCCTAGGTGGTAGCCCAATGGCTAAATACGTTTGAGGTCGGGTGAGACCCTCATCCGGATCGGAGTGGGTTCACCTATACTGAAAGCGTGGAGCTTTAAGTTGTGAGAAAGAAATCCAATATGGAAATCTGTGAGTCCCTGATGATCTGGGAAACTGGAATTTTCGAGCTGATAATGCCTAGCACTGGGCGGCTGAGCGGTGCTGGATAAATCTGCAAGCTTCAGCATTCACAAGCCCGTGGAAGCGCGTGAGTTTGGGAGCTTAAAGAAACGCAGACTGGAGCTGTGTGCTGCAGCGAGCATGGCTGGAGATGGAAGGCTTGGGGTGGTGATTCTGGTTGGAGCCGGGGTGGACTGGGGAAGGCCAGAGACTGATTGGCGTGATAGCACTGATGACCCGCAGATCAAAGTAGAACGCCGGGTGCATAGAGGATTTGAGCATGGGGCTCCTCCTGCCTTGCATGCAGCGGTGAGTGCCGGGGACTGCGGGCGGCTTGCGCTGAATGCAGGCACACTGTGTCTGGGCCGACACCGACGGGCCCTCAGCACGTTAGCCTTGGTTGGGCTCCCTTTGCCCCTTTGCCCCCCACATTAATAAAGGGCTCCTTTACTGCGGCTGCTGTGAGGGAATTGTGACACAGACAGGACTTAAATAAGACGGTTGTATGCCCTGCAGCTGTATCAGGCTTGAGCTGGTTGCACAGCATTGGATGCTGTAAACAAGGCATGTCTACTTTAACACTTTGGTATATATTGCCAGTGTTTTGGGAACTTACAGGTTTTTTACCAGCTTGTGCAGGATTACGACTTGAGATGGCTGATATGTGGCATGCATCCTGATGTTACCTGAAGTCCAGTGGTGCAATTGTACCCTAAATGTGCTCTATGGTGACTGGATCCAAGAGCAGGGATTCCTCAGGAAGATAGTGACACGTTGTTTCGGCATCTGACTGAGGTCTGGACTGTGAGCTGTTTGAGAACTAATCATTGACCAGGCTATCACACTGGTTAAGACTGCTATTGCACCATACCTTGGCATATATTGCGACCCTCCATCGTTTTGGACACCACAAGCTTCCAGTAGTGTGCTTTCACTGATATGTCCCCCACCAAGAATAAACATAAAGGCACAATCATGTAATCCTATGTCAGGCAGAAAACAAATCACAGACAACGGACCCCACTCGTCCCGAAGAATTTTCTAAAACTTACCACGCCACCTTGGTCCCGACACTACTAAAGGTTTTTGAGGAGGCTCTTGACAAGGATATACTTACTGCCAGTATGCGAGATACACTGGTAATACCTATCCTTAAATCTGGAAAACCTTCGTAGAAATGTGACTCCTACCGCCCCCTAGCCATGCTAAATTATGATGTCAAAGTACTTACAACTATATTAGCTGCACGTCTTCACAAATGTATCTCGTCACTGAAACATACTGACTAAAATGGGTTCATACCTAGTCATAACACTACATTGAATCTAACACATTATCGACCAAACTAATACCTGCACTGAACTTGTGGCGTCGCTAGATTCTGTTAATCCTTTGATTTAGTATACTGGGAGTGGATAGCTGCAGCACTACAAAATCTTGGGTTTGGAGAGAGATTTATTCGCTGGGCGAAACTCCTATACGCATACCCAACAACTAGAGTGAGATCTGGCAGACAGATATCAGAACAGTGGACCATACAAAGGGGAACGAAGCAGGGATGCCCACTCTCACCCATGCTCTATATACAGCATTGGAGCCTTATATATTTAAGGCAGGAATACCTTGAGGCAGGTATACAAATTGGGGGATCCACACATCTCATATCGTTATATGCAGACGATGTATTGCTTTACCTTTGTGAACCACAACATCATTTACAGATTGTATTGGATGTCCTGAATGACTTTGCCAGGCTCTCCGGGATTTGCTTTAATAAACAGAAATCTTGCCTTTTTTTCCAGGCAGGACTGCGTGCCTTTACCGGAATGGGGACTGAAATGGGAGTTACATTCCTTTAAATATCTCGGAATTCAAATAGCACACACACCTAGGGACATGCACATGCTTAACCCAGGCAGCGTGTTGGAGGTCGTCAAGAAGTAGATAACATTCTAGTCTCAGTTGCCCCTCTCCCGCATGGGTAGTATTCCTATCACTAAAATGATTGTCCTCCCTAGATTTCTGTATGGTTTTACCAATGTTAATTTTTATATAGATGCTGCATTTTTCCGGGATCTTGAAGCCATGCTCTGAGACTTCATGTGGGGCGCGAAAAGACACAGATTGGCACTTAGCGTCCTATATTTGCCCTATAGAGGCGGTGGTGCCCAATTCCCACAATTGGAATGCTATTATTTGGATGCCCAGCTATGATTTATTGTAAAATCATTGTCAGATGCATTCACGTTTGAACACAAACTACTTCACACATTGGTGAGGCCTGGATGGCTTAAAGAGGTCTTGTGGCTCCTGACGAGCCACACTGATTCTCAGCCCTTTGTTCTATGACTAGGCAGACCGATTCGCCCCGAACATTAAAGGTACTTCAATTACAGCATTCCTACTCACCCAATGTCCCAATTTTAGCAGATACATGTGGTAGCCTAGATGACTCGAGGGCTGTCAGATGCTGGGACAGGGAGGGCATAACTACTTGGGGGGGACATGTACGAAAAGTGACTATTCAAAGAGCTGACCAGTCTTGCACAATGGGAGGGACACCCCAAAGGTCAATGCTTAAGATATATGAGAGTGGCTAGGGTTGCCAAATGTAACTGGAATGAATGGCCTGTTGAACCGCAGGAGAACTCCTTTCTGGCTTTCCTGTATGAGCTGGAAGAGGGCTGGAGACCTGTGTCCAGATTGTATAAACACTTATTGGACAGAGATAGTACTAAACCACTTACACTGAAAGCTTGTTGGGAGGCGGACTTTCACTTCGAAATTACTGACAAAGAATGGGAATTGGAGATGATGTTTGTTACGAATGTGTCCCGCAATGCTAGATTCAGGTTGATCCAAATCAATGTACTCCATTGCACATTCATGACCCCCATTAGAGTAGCTAGATTCAAAGTTAGTGAGCCTTCATCCTGTCCCTGGTGCAATCAGGATGGTGCTGACCTAATGAACATGATGTGGGCATGCACAAAGGTGCAGAGTTTCTGGTCCCTGTGAGAAACCTGAAGCTGTCTCACCCACTAGTCCCTGGGGAGCTGTCATCCAGATGGCTAGGACATGGCCATCGCTTTTGGATCCAGTTGCTGGGGGTGGACCAGTGAAGGAGGATCACCTGAATGAGGGGTATTCAGGGAGTGGAAGTGGGACACCAGATGGTGAGATGCGGTATCCCCTTCCCTTTAACACGTTTTCCCCATCCTACCAGGTAGGATACCTAGGAACTCAACCAACCCCCTTTCCCGACATGAACAATTTCTTACAGACAGCTCACCATGAGCAACAATGGACTAACACCAGAGCCATGTACCTGACATGTCCCAATACAATGGTCAGGCAAGGTCAGGCAACTACTGATCATTACACACCTGACTTCCATCACACTTCCCCAAACGGATAAAAGATGGAGCACGAAAGCACACTCGGAACGAGGCAAAACACACAAGGAAACAGCAGTTCCAAAATGGCAGTTGAATACGAGGAGAAAGACGGCGAGATCAGAGAGGGTTGCAGGGAGGGAAGTGACCATCACCTTTCAAGACTGTTACATTTATGAACCATGGAAAGTAAGAAACCTAAGACCAGGACATAAAGCTGATCAAACCTACACAGTGTTTCAGAGGTACCCGGGGCTCTCCTGCGTCGATAACAAAGGTGGGGAAGAGCAATTGCCGCCGTGGTACTGCCCTTGGCTCCTACAAAAAAGCAGCATCAGTAAAGACAGCACAGCCAGTGAGTCGAAGAGACTGATACCAAACCAGCCTGTGTTTTGCATCAAGGTTGCAAGCGGCAAGATTGTATGAAGACATCTAAGAGAACAGAGTGTGAGGCCTATGTGACGAGCGACGTGAAAATTATTGGAAACCAAAAGAGAGACTGAACTTTGTGAGGCCAAGGAAAGACACCGTAGACAGAGTGGCCCAGCGCCACGTGGCTGCTCATTCGAAAGTCTCTGTTAGGTATCCAACTGATGCTTAGTGTGAGAAAAAGTGAATCTTGAGATCGAAGTGATCCTACAACGGGTCAAGATAAACCCTGTGCACATTCAAAGGTCTTCAATGGTTTAATATATACTGCAATTGGTCCGAGCCCGGTTTCGGGAGACTAATTGGGAAATTGAAAGAAATCTAAGTCCGGCTGAGTGGGGTCTGGGGCAAACCGTGAGTCACCAGAGAAGAGCAAGTTACTTACCAACTTGTAACGTTCTTTTGATTGGATGTTCCTCCAACGTATTCCTCACCTTAGATGTATTCCATCCAGCTCTTCGGAATTTTTTTCGGCAGAGGGCGCCATGCGTCGATGTAGTCGAGTCGATGGTCCCTCGAAGGCCTCCGTCGAGGGTGACGTCATCAGGTGTATAAGTAGCACGCGCGGCGCCCGTTGGCCTCAGTTCTGTTTTTCCCCCTTTTTTTGCCTGTGATCTTGTACTGTGTAGATTGTGCCGGCAGACAGGTATCAGCCTTGCGAAATTTGAGATGGCAATAACCCGGAAAAATCTACAGAGGGGTAGGTTGGGAGTGTGATGAGGAATACGTTGGAGGAACATCCAATCGAAAGAACGTTACCAGTTGGTAAGTAACTTGTTCTTCGAGTGGATTGTGTCCTCCAACGTATTCCTCATCTTAGATAGACTCCCAAAGCAGTATTTTGTTACTTTCTCTGGAGGAGGGGTCAGATTCTTTTTTCAATGCCTTTAGATGGTGGAATAAAGCACTGCTTTTCCAAAAGTCAGCTCCCTAGACTGGGAAGCACCCAGGCTATAGAATTTTGAGAAGGTGTGAAGTGAAGACCATGTTTCTGCTTTGCAAATGGACCTTATTGGGACATCTCTTTGAAGGGCCGTGGAAAAGGCGATGCCTCTGGTGGAATGAGCCCTTAACCCTTCTGGTGGGTCTTTTTGTGCTAGTCTGTAGCATTCTGAAATGCAAAGTACGATCCAGCGTGAAATTGTCTGTTTTGTTACCGATTCACCTGGCTTCCTTCCTGTGTAGCCTATAAACAATTGGTTGTCCACTCTAAGCCTAGAAAGTCTAGAGATGTAAAAGCTTAAAGCTCTTTTTGGATCCAGTCTGTGTAATCTTTCTTCCCCCTTAGAAGGATGACGTGGAGGATAGAATGAGGGTAAAACCATTTTCTGACTTAAATTCAAATCAGATATTACCTTTGGTAAAAATGATGGCTTAACCCTCAATACAACCCTGTCCTTATGGAACACAGTATAGGGTGGCCCAGAAGACAGTGCCTGCAATTCGCTCACTCTTCTTGCCGATGTTAAAGCAACTAAAAAGGCTGTTGTCCATGTTAGTAATCTTAATGGACACTTGTGCATAGGCTCAAAAGGGGCACACATTAAGAATTTTAGGACTAAATTTAGATCCCAAATCGGTGCTTGAAATGGGTGAGGAGGAAACACATTAGTGAGACCTTTTAAAGGAATGGTTCGGTCAAAAATGTTTATTGCCCCTACGGGTCGGCCATGTGTTTTTAAGCCTAAGTCGCTCGATTTTAGAAAAATTTCCTATGGACCTTACCCGAGTTTTCGTCCATTAAACGCACGCGAAAACAGGCACCAGGGAGCTGCCATTTTGTGATAATCCTATCATTTCCACCATCGCCCTGGCTGACCTGCTTTTGCGGCACTAAATCATATCCCCCGCCCCTGAGCCTGTCATCAGCAGACGCGTACCGCCCATTTCACAAAGCCAAAGCACGTCTCGTGTCAACAATCGCTGCACTTCAGCTAATGACGTGTCGCCATGGAAATGGCAGGACGCCTCTTTCCTCAATAAGTATAAACAGACCGTTTCACAACACACAGAAGCAGATTTTCGATTCCATTCCTCTCTCTGTGTTACTTTGAGTATTCTGTGACTCGTTTTTGTGCTCTGGTCAGCTACCTTCGTTGCTTGTAGCCCGTGTGGACAGATACCAGTACCACCGCTATCAATTATTTTAGTTTGTGCAACACACAATGGATACAATAATGCCCTACATGTACGAGCCTGAGTATACCGAGGAGGAACTACTGGAAAGGGAAACACGCGAAAACGATGGGGCTGCCGACAGCAGTTGGCAGGACGAATCAACGGATGAAGAGCTTGGGCCTAGTCGCATGGACGGTGTTTCCACCTGGTGCACATGCAATCGGTGCGAGCTAATGCCGACCGAGGAGGAGAACTGCTGCTGCTGTGAAAACTCGGGATGCGTGGCCTACATTTCGGAAGGCGAGCCACAACCGCAATGCATCACCAAGCTGCCAGACTTCAGTGTCCGTGTTGAGGATAATGATGGTGCTTATGCACGAACTTCACGCAACTGTTCGTCCTCGTAATCTGAGTAACGAGTAAGTATACTCTGCTTGTCATGCCACTCCCATTTCATGGTCTTCTACTATATCCAAAATTACATATACATATAATTGTAACGCATGAAAATCTTTCAATAGTGTGCAGTGTCTAGATAGCATTTGTCCGAGTAGAATGCCATTACTTACAAGAATTGTCATTGACAACAAATGTTTATTAAACTTATCTTGGTCATTTGAAAACAGTTTGTTTCATTCCTTTTCACAGGTGGTACAGGCTGGTGGCCTATCGTTCCTTTACATGGTGGCTTCACGGGAGGCTTGGACACCGCGTTCGAAGAGTGATACCCGCCTGTGCCGTTCGTGCCATAAGAGAAATGTTCCCGAGTGACAGCGGTCAGTACAGGGGAATTTCTCTCGCTGTGCTGCAACCTGAACTGTACAATGTGTAAACTTTTGTATTTTTGTGTCATCAAAATAAGCTACAAAATAAAACACCACATATATTTTAACAACGGTTGTTTCGATTTTTTAAATCAATCAAGTGTGTCTCCATTCAAGGATGGACGTCAGACACCTGTGCTCAGAATGGTTGAAGTTCAGGTCGCTCTGAAGCGGGGTGGTCACTATCTAAGCTAACATAATATATTATCAATAATGCATGCACTAAATAAAACTTGTTCAAAGTCTTTCAGTTGGTTATGTCTCTATAAAAGTCACACATATATCAATACTATCAATTAACATTGGATTATACAGGCCTTAGGTCAAGGGTCTTGACCACTATAATACACTGTTTAAAGTGTGGGTCTGTGCTCACAAGAATCTCCGATATGTGGCATTTGTTATTGATAGGCAACGATATACTGCAGTAGGGGTCTAATGTTAGTTGGGGATCTGCTAGGTGGCCATCATGGCGTGGTCAGTGGTCTGGCACATGAAGAGAATACCTTGCAGGGACACAGGGTCAGAATGGCAGTAACTTTCCACTGGCGAGGGTGCGTGGGCAAGGACACGTTTGTGGAGATGAACGAGCCATGCGCTTGGTTCAGGCCGGTTCACATGTAGGACCGTGATCCCAGAGAGTGATGTGTTACATTTATTAGCTGTTGCAAATACCTCTGGAGTTTTCCAGTCAGAGTGGGAACGAGGCTGTAGGCCATGTGCTCTGCGCACTGTACTATTGCAGTGAGGCCTGGTCACCAAAATGGAGTGGAAAGGGGGTACAAAAATGGATGCCCCGTGTCCTGCTCAGTGTTCCCATCTACGCGAATGTCATGCAAAGTTAACATCACAAAGGGCAAGGGACGGGCGCAAACGGCCAAGGTGCCAAACAGCATGTACACTTCAAAAAGTATCCCACGCCCAGGGGCCATCGCTCACAGGCAGGCCTCCCCTGAAGAAGGCTGCCCCCCTGCAATCCACATAAGTGTGTCTCCATTCAGCAGTCTTCCTGTGCCTTATCTGCACGCCCCAAGCCCATCCATCCCACCCCCTCTATAGAAGGCGGTTCGCACCAGGGGATGAGCGATGGCATGGGGGGCTGTGACGGGCGCAAACGGCCAAGGTGCCAAACAGCCTGTACACTTCAAAAGGTATCCCACGCCCAGGGGCCATCGCTCACATGGCCTCCTCAGACCCCGTGTCTCTAGGCAGGCCTCCCCTAAGGCAGGCCGCACCCCTGCAATAAACATAATACCACGACATACACGCGTCATTCATTCACAAACACACCCCTGTTTCTAATACTTTATAAACCACTTGATTTGTCTCATGAGAACATCTTTGTGGTTTGCAAGTCAACTCCTGAACCTTCTACCTGATCTATGCTAATCTGCTCGTCGCCGTGCTATCTGTGACCGCTTCGAGCAAACTCGTCAGTGTGCTACCTGTGGCCATCTACCTGTTCTCCTGCAACATACTGCTCGGCCTGCTGAATCCAACTGTTTGTCGGTCAAGGTAAGGCCATGTATCCTAGTCATATTTTGATCATTTTTCCATTTCAATCTATTTGCTATTACAGTACCCAAAAGAGCTATGGTCATTGGTCTCATTGCTATTGACTTGAGTTTCAATTGTTATGCTATCAATAGATCTATTTATTTTCATCTGTGCCAATTGTCATCGAATTGCATCCTTCGGGGTTCCAGTCTATAAAGCATGGTTCCTTTTCGTGCAAGACAGAACATCCAAGGGACGAGTCACATGTTCAGAGTTTAGTCACATAATTAAAAAAATGTCTGTAACTTATGCAAATACTAAGCCGCACATGATGAACTGGTATAGTTCCGGCGACCAAAACAATCCTTGCATTGAGCATGGCATGGTTCATTAACTTTTTTATGACATTTCTATTCATCAAGGTTTTATAATAATCTTGATATTTACTTTTCAGAATTTTCAAAAATGCCTGCCTGTTCGATTAGCGGTTGCACTTCGAAGACCCATGCTAAATCTGAAGGCACTACAATGCATGTATTCCCGAAAACTGTTGATCGAATAAGAGAATGGGTCAGACATTGTTGATATCCACTGGATGAGCTGGAAAGGAGAGTCCAACAAGTCTTTGAGGACAAGAGGGGTGATCGATACCGCATCTGCAGCCGGCACTTTCCCTCGAACATGTACGCCACATCTTGGGTAACAAAGAAGAACAAACGGCGATCGACACGAAAATTGCTCGCAAACGCTATTCCCACTCTATTCATCCACAATCCGCCACTGGTGAGTCAAGTGTCCGTTTTTAGCTTTAGGCCTTGCGGTAGTGTGTAGGTAGCCGAATGGATTCATTGATATTTTAGGTGTTGTTTCCAATTTGTAATACTTTCGACATTGATATGAGTGTATAGCTTTTTGAATAATGACATTTATCAATATATTATTTTTAGATTTCATAACCCACAAACGAATTCTATATATGGGCACAGGGAACTGTGCTATATTGCGCATTACTGAAGTATTCTGTCTCCTTACATGGCAATTTTAAATATTGGCATTTCATTATCAAACAATAATTTAGCTTTACAACTTCTTCACTATCCCTTGAATCTGAAGCAAGAACATTCTACTTCTGTCACGTGCTTGCAGTTATCAACCACTTCTAGCGCGTATCAGGTAATCATACTTGGCTATTCCGCTACAGACTTGTTTTATGCATGTCAAGTAATAGTTTGTTTGTATCGTGTGATTATTTTACCAATTGTTTGGTTAGTGTTTTCCAATTGATATACACCTTAGTTGTCGTCCCTGGTGTTTGTTTTCAGTTATAATTAGTGTTATTCATACTAATGCAAGTACTGTCTTTCAGGGAGATGCTGAAGCGTCCACACATTGACAACAGCTCTAGATGTTCTTCAGCAGCCCGAGGTATGGATACTGACAGCTCAACTGACCGTGATCATCAAGACTGGAACACTTGTCGTTTGATTGTTCTACACCATGTTTCATATGTGGTTAGCCGTAGATATGTACATGTGCGGACGACCCCAAGCATGTGTTGTGTTTTCAATATTGTAATCCTTACTAATGCAAATACTATGTTTCAGGCAGTTGTTGAATCGTCAACCCACGCACTTGATGCAGAGTCTGACATTCAAGTAATTCGGGTGGAAGCGGGACCATGCGGATACGAATCGGCGCAAAAGCTTTCGGAAGTGCGCACCACATTGACAACAGCCCCAGATATTCTTCAGCAGCATGAGGTATGGATACTGACAGCTCCATCGAGCGTGATCATATAACGTGATTCCATTTGCTATACTTTCTTCCCTATTAACGCAAGTACTGTGTTTCAGGGATATGATGGAGCTTCCACTACAATCACAAGATCCCATTTAGATGATGCAGATGTAAAGACATCGGAGAAATAAGTCGATTAAATCTGATCATTTTTAAATATTCCTTGATTCTTTTAGACAATGCAACATTTGTGGTTATCTCTTTACATGTACCTGTGCCGTCGACCCCAAGTGTGTGTTATGTTTACGATATTGAAAACCATACTAACGCAAGTACTGTGTTTCAGGGAGTTGCTGATGCCTCCTCTTCAATACAATCATTCGTGGCAGTCCATGTAGAGCCAGAGGTATGGATACTGACATCTCCATCGAACTAGATCATCAGAGCTCGAATACTTGTCGTTTGATTGTTCCACACAATGTTTAAATCGTGTTTGGCTATTGAGATGTACATATGTGTTCGTCCTCGCGTGCGTTTTACGCTAACAATATTTTGATACACAGTAATGAAAATACTATGTTTCAGGGTGTCGATGGAGCCTCATTCCGTGCTGTCTATGCGGATACAGAAAATATAGTCGTTGCAGCGCAAGAGGAAGGGGAGACATGTGGATACGTATCGGAGCAACAGCGTGCAGATGTTGAAGGTCGTGTCAAAAAAGTTGCAAAGAAAAGAAACCAAAATAAGATTAGTTTCTAACAGTTCATAACTTTAGAATTTCTTTTGTGCTGTGGACTATTTTATGTTTTTTTCCAGTCAATTGTACTATACTTTATCTTGTGTTTAAACTGAACATCCCTTTTCCAATCTGTCCTCTAGTTACCCGTGGGTCTACGAACTATACATACACAGACAGTGAAGCGAATGAGAGATGTTGCTTGCCAGACCATTTACACTATGGAGGAACTATTAATTCAGACGCGGCATGTTGAGACTTGGTCGGTTCATGCCAGAACATGAAATGAATGTGTCCGGAGAATCCAGCAAAGTTTTATTGGACCATTGCTACAGTACGACCGCACCGCCGCAACAACATGATACTGGATGTATTGAAGATAGCTCTGAAGTAGTCGCAGATCAATTCACACAATCTACACCCGCCAAAAAATTGCCACCAAAAAAGCTGTCGACATTGTTGTGTTCTCCCATCAATGTTGAGGTAGCAGATGTTGAAATGACAGAGAATGAACCAGCAGCAGCATTCACCGACGCATCCGAACTTGATAGTAGCGATATTACTTTCAAATGTGGTGATATGTCCTCAACGTCACAGGTCGAAACAACTTTGACGCAGGATGACAGTCTAATGAAAGAGGGAAAATACATAGTATTCGATAGTTGTTTGATGGATATTTTAAGTATGCTGAAATGAGCGCATTCGGTCAGAGGGAAAGTATGTGGGAAGCCATTGATTCATGTGACTCGTCAAAAACAAGGCAGTAACGTCACAATACATGCCGCCTGTAGATTACATCATACGTTCTCATGGTCTGCACAACCGATGCTGGGGAAACTGCCAGCAGGCAATCTACTGTGTGCAGCCGCATCACATTTTAGTGGCTCCAGTTTTAGAAAGTTAGAGTCTTTCTTTCAGTTTGTGGGACTCCATTTCATTTCAAAAACGCAGTACTACAAATACCAACATGATTATCTGTTTCCGGCCATTAGTGATGCTTGGAAAATTGAACAATTGTCTCTAGCAAGTACATTCGAAGGCAGACGATTCAGGCTATCTGGCGATGGACAGTGCGACAGCCCTGGATTTTCTGCCAAGTACTGCACCTACCACTTTCAGGACATGGATAGTAAGAAAATTGTGAGTTTGGTGGTCGTGCAGGTAACACAATGTACATCCTCAGTGGCCATGGAGAAGAACTAGTTACTCTTACCTTGTAACGTTCTTTCGATGGGATGTTCCTCCGACGTATTCCTTATCTTAGATATAAATCCTTCAGCTTTGCTGGCCTCGGAAAATTTTTTCGCCAGAGGGCGCTGCGCGTCGATGATCGCCGAGTCGATGACCCTCGACGGCCTCCGTGCCGACGTCGACGTCATCCTGCCTATAAAGGCCGCGCGCAGCGTCCGTTGCTCAGTTCCGTTTTGTAGTCCCCAGTAATGTTTTTGGATTAGACTAATCACCTTGAAGGAGCATAGGCTGCAAACCCACAGGAAGTCATACTGCGGGGATGGATGGGAGGGTCGATAAGGAATACGTCGGAGGAACATCCCATCGAAAGAACGTTACAAGGTAAGAGTAACTAGTTCTTCGAAGGGATTGTGTCCTCCGACGTATTCCTTATCTTAGATAGACTCCCATAGCAGTGGTATTGTGACTGGAGGCGGGAGTAATAAAAGTTATGTTACCCTTCCAGAATGGACAGAGTGTAACACAGCCTTGCCGAATCTAGTTTCTTGACTAGAGGAGGAATCCAGGCTATAGAATTTGGTAAATGTATGTGCGGACGACCATGTGGCAGCCGCACATATATCTCGAATTGGCACCCCTCTTTGAAGGGCTGAGGATGTTGCGATACCCCTGGTAGAATGAGCCCTTAGATTTTGAGGAGGCTCCTTTCCTGCCAATTTGTAGCATTCCAGAATGGCTAAAATAATCCATCTGGAGATGGTTTGTTTTGTTATTGGAAGGCCCAACTTATGTCCTGCATAACCTACAAAGAGTTGGTCTGCTTGTCTGATCTTAGCCAATCTGCTGATATAGAAGCTCAAGGCTCGCTTAGGGTCCAGCCTGTGCAGTCTCTCTTCCTCCTTCCCCGGATGAGGAGGAGGGTAGAAAGAAGGTAATATAATCTTCTGAGTGATGTGAAACTCCGAGACTACCTTCGGGAGGAAGTTAGGCTTCACCTGAAGAACAACTTTGTCCTTGTAAAAGATTGTATGTGGAGGTTTACACGATAAGGCTTGCAACTCGCTAACCCTTCTAGCAGATGTCAATGCTATTAGCAAAACAGTTTTGAGGGTGAGAAGCTTCAATGAACAAGAGTGTAGTGGTTCAAAAGGGGCACCCTTTAGGAAGTTTAAAATTAGGTTTAAATCCCATAAGGGAACTTGAAAAGGTTTCGGGGGATAAACATTAGTTAATCCTTTTAGGTATTGTATTACCAATGGAATTTTGAAGTATGAAGGCTCCTCTGCAGTGCGCTTAAAGATTGATAGCGCTGCGAGATAGCCCTTAATTGTGCCAACCTGTAGGCCTGAATTAGCCAGGTAAAGTAAGAATGACAACACCATAGGTGTACCACAAGAAAAGGGTTCAATATTCTTTTCTCTGCACCAGCTGCAAAATTTGTTCCAACGGCAGCGGTATAGAGTTTTAGTTGCCGGCCTTCTGGCCGAAAGCAACACCTCCATAACATCATCCGGAAGGTCCCAATCCTTGTACCTCAACCTTTCAGACACCAAGCGTGAAGGTTGAGGGTCTTGATGGCTGGATGGAGAACCTGACCTTCCTTCTGCGAGAGAAGATCCTCTCTGTATGGCAGTCGAATTGGAGGGCAGATGGACATGTCTAGAAGGTCCGGGTACCACGTTCTCCTGGCCCAATCCGGGGCAATTAGGATCATGGTCTTCCGAAACCTTCTCAACCTCCTGATCATTTGAGGAATGACAGGGACCGGAGGGAACGCGTACAGAAGTGGGAACTCCCAGTCCACTACGAACGCATCTCCTAGAGCTCCTCTCGGGGGAAATTCCCTTGAGCAAAATCTGTCGCACTTCCTGTTGATACTGGTGGCGAACAGATCCACTTGAGGGGTTCCCCAAAGGGCGAAGATCTCTTGAAGGACTTCCTGAGCTATCTCCCACTCGTGAGAGACTGTGCTCTGCCTGCTCAGAGCGTCCGCTGTCAAGTTCTTCTCTCCGGCTAGGTGAATTGCCGATAGAGAGATTCCTTCCTGAATTGCCCAAAACCAGAGCTGCATCGCCTCTCTGCACAGTGGTAGTGAGCCTACGCCTCCTCTTTTGTTGAGGTAGTGCATGGCCACTGTATTGTCCGTCATTATTAGGACGTTTCTTCCCCGTACAGACGGCAGAAAAGCCTTCAGCGCTAGTCTGATGGCTCTCAGCTCCAACAGGTTGATATGTAGTCTGGACTCCGATGGAGACCAACGACCGCTGATGGTCAAGTCGTTGGCGTGAGCTCCCCACCCCGTGAGTGAGGCATCCGTGACTACTGTTATCTCCGGCCATGGTTGCCAAAACATTTCTCCTTTCAGGATGTTCTCCCGACAGGCCCACCACTGAAGGTCTCGGGCTACTTTGACCGGGATCCGAAGGAGATCTGTCATCCTTCCTGAGAACTGTGACCACTGAGTTCTCAGTGCCCACTGGAGGGATCTCATTCTCAGGCGAGCCTCCGGCACGAGGAATATGCAGGATGCCATGAGGCCTAGCAACCTCAGAAAGTCGTAGGCTGGGAGATATTGGGCATTCTGAAATCTGATGACCATCTGCAGAATATCTCGAGCCCTCACCTCTGGTGGCAAGGCTTTTCCCAGGGAAGTGTCCAGGACTGCTCCAATGAATTGGAGTCTCTGTGATGGTATCATCTGTGACTTCTTTAAATTGAGGGAGAAGCCCAGCTTGTGAAGGAAGTGGCAAACATAATCTAGTTGTCTCTGAGCCTGTTCCGAAGATACAGCTCTGATCAACCAATCGTCTAGGTAAGGGTAGACATGAATCCCTTCCCTCCTTAGACTTGCAGCCACAACCGACATTAGCTTGGTAAAGACCCTCGGGGCGGAGGTTAGCCCAAATGGCAGAACTCGAAATTGATAATGAGAGCTGCCAATTGCGAACCTCAGGTATCTCCTGTGCCTGGGATGGATCGGCACATGGAAATAAGCGTCCTGGAGGTCTAGAGATACCAACCAGTCCTGAAGCTGGAGGGCCTGAAGGATCTGAGAGAGAGTAACCATCTTGAACTTGTCCTTTCGGAGGAATTTGTTCAATTCCCGTAAGTCTAAGATGGGTCTCAGTCCTCCGTCCTTCTTCGGTATTATGAAGTAGGGGGAGTACCAACCCTTGTTCCTTTCCGCTACAGGTACCAGTTCTATGGCACCTTTCTCTAGCAGGTCTAAAACCTCCTGCAAGAGGAGCGGATCTGGAAGCTTCAAAGGGTTGTTCCCCGGTGGATGACTCTGAGGGATATGTAGGAAGGGCAGGCAGTAACCTTGGGCTACTGTCTCCAGAGCCCAAGCATCTGACGTAATAGCCTGCCATTCCGTCAGATGGTGAGTTAACCTGCCCCCTACTGGTGTTCTGTGAGGGGAGACCTCAGAGTGGTTTTGAAGCGGCTGATGCAGTTGCCGAAGGTAAAGTGGCTCCTGCTCCTGCGGGTGCGGCTTTCTTTCCCCTACCCCGTCCACCACGGGTAAATCTTCCTTGGCCTCTTTGAGCCGGTCGTCCCCTGCCCCTTCCATATGAGGAATAGTAACGAAAGGATCGTCCTCTCCACGATGATCCCGAAGGACGAAAGGTATTCTGACGGATAGCAGCTCCCAATGACTTGGCTGCTGCCTTGGACGTTTGCAGTTTCTCCAAACTGTCATCCGCCTTCTTTCCAAAGAGGGTAGAACCGTCAAAGGGCATATTCAAAAGCCTGGTCTGCACGTCAGAGGCAAAACCAGACTTCCTCAACCACGCATGCCTGCGGATTGTGGTACTTGCCGCCATGGCCCTGCTGATACTGTCAGCAGAATCTAGGCCAGTTTGTAGGGTCTCGCACATCGCATCTTTACCATCCCTGATGATGTTTAAAAATGCGTCCCTTTCCTCTCCTTCTTGGAGGCAGTCAGCCGCTGATGAAGCGCACTCCCAAAGGGTGTGGCTGAACCTAGCGAGCGTACAGGTCGCGTTAATAGACTTTAACGCCATGCTACAGGCAGAAAAAACCTTCTTAGCCATGGCATCATATTTTTTGTCATCCCTATCCTGCGGAGCAGTGGGGTATGCAGATGTGCTGCCTGATGAGGTTGCAGCCTGTACAACCAAGCTCTCAGGAGTAGGGTGTTTTGACAAATATTCAGGGTCAGAACTAGCCACCCTGTATTTTGTTGACAGTTTTTTATTTACTGCCGGGATAATTTCTGGCGTTTCCCAGTTTGTCAAAATCCTTCTCTGTAGAGCAGAGTGAAATGGAACCACAGGATCCTCCTGTGGGCCCTTGTCCAGTATGTCAGTGAGATCATCCTGCTGAAAGGCAGGAGAAGGTGCAGACCAACCCATAAATTCTATGATTCTAGACATCAGAGCTCTATATGGAGTCTCCGCATGTTCTCCTGGGTCTGGTTTGATAAATTCTGCTTCAGGAGAAGTGTCCAAGCCACTAGCTTCCTGAAGTGCATCCTGAAGATTTTTTAATCTTCCTTCCTCAGAGGCGAAAGTCTCTGGCTCTGGTGATGTGGTCCTCTGTAAATCAATATCTTGGTCTGAATCCTCCCTTTCCTCAAAAATCGAGGTTAAAGGGGGATACATTGGTTTTTGGAATGGTATAAACCCCATTTCCAATGCAGAAGGAGCCATCATCACAGGCCTTGAAAACGTCGATGTCGTCGACACCGACGTGAAAGTACTCGAAGGCGCCGTGAAAAGCGTCGAGAAATGTGTACTAGGCCTCGAAGAACTCGAAAGGATCGGAGTCTTGCTCGAGAACGACGTCGACGTTCTCGGCGTCGAGTCGGAGGTCTTTTGTCTAACCGTTGGCTGTGGAGTAGCCGTGGTTCTTTCCTTCACCGGCGTCGATATCGGCGTCGACGTCGGCGTCGACTCGATCGACTGATGCGCCGATGAATCCTTCGACAACGGCGTCGATGGCGCCGACCTCTGTTTCGAAGGAGTTTTCGACGATGGCGTCGATGATGCTTTATCTCCCGATGGCTCGAGGCGCTTTCGGGTTGACTTTTCCGCCGGGTACTGCGACTCGCGGCGTTTAGATTTTTTGGGTTTTTTACCCGGGGTATCACCCTCAGCTGTCTTCGAGGGGGACGAGGCCGCTTTCTCGAAGACGCTTAGCATCTTTTTCCTGAATTCCTCCCACTCAGCTTGCGAGCTGCGTTTTGTGGGGCAATGAACTCTCTCAGGAGAACTCGACGAAGATGACGAAGGGGATCTCCTACGTCTCTTCTTCGAGTGTCTCGATGTCGACGAGTGGTGGGAGCCACTTCGTGATCTAGATCGAGAGTGTTTTTTATGGTGAGGAGACGAACGTCTCGACTCTACCGAAGAAGCTTTCGAGGAAGTTAAAGTTGACCTACCTCTCTCGAGCTTCCCCCTACGCTCCTTCAAGGCTTTCGCCGTCATGGAAAGGCATTCCTCACACTCCGAACTCTGGTGCGTGATTCCCAGACACCACAAACAGACCCTGTGAGGGTCCGTCAACGACATTTTCTTCCCGCAGTCTCGGCACTTTTTGAAACCGGACCGAGGGGTCGTCGGGTCGGAGGAGGATGCCATCGATATCGAGGTAAATAGTAGTTATTATATACGTTATCTTGACGAGAACTGAGCAACGGTGTTCCGAGGCACAACGAAGCGCGGAAAAACGGAACTGAGCAACGGACGCTGCGCGCGGCCTTTATAGGCAGGATGACGTCGACGTCGGCACGGAGGCCGTCGAGGGTCATCGACTCGGCGATCATCGACGCGCAGCGCCCTCTGGCGAAAAAATTTTCCGAGGCCAGCAAAGCTGAAGGATTTATATCTAAGATAAGGAATACGTCGGAGGACACAATCCCTTCGAAACTAGGATTTATAAAATCAGGAATGCACATCGACCTCATAGCCACGGACAGACACGTTTCAATTGCCAAGACAATGAGAGAGCAGTTCCCACATATTAAACATCAATTTGACATATGGCATCTTGCTAAATCAATCAATAAGAAAATCTCAGCTGCAGGGAAAAAAAAGGTTTGGAAAGTATTTCAGAGTGGTCCCAGTCTATCAGCAACCATCTTTGGTGGAGCTCCAAAACCTGTGATGGGTCAGTGGAAATACTACTTGAAAAATGGCGGTCACTGATGCACCACTGTACCAACGTGCACTGCTGGTCAGAAAACCTACATTTCCACCAATGTGAGCATGGCCCTGTATCCCCAGTGGAGGCACGGAAGAAGAAGTGGTTGAATCCATCTTCACCGACACACAGAGCCATTGAGAAGATTGTTTTCGATAAAACTCTATCAAGAGATTTGAGGGGACTGACAGAATTCTGTCACACAGGAGGCTTGGAGGTGTTCCACAATATGTGCCTAAAGTACAGGCCAAACCGCTTGCATTTCAGCATACAGGGCATGAGACATAGGACTCTACGTGCCGTCTTGGCCCGTAATGAGAATCTCGGCCGTGAACAATCTAGGACTACGGGTAATGTAAGAATGCCTCGCTACACTAAGGCCTTTTCAAAAAGAAGTAAGCAATGGGTGATCAAACCAGTCTATAAGGGAATGGAGTTTGACTTTGTCAAAAGCCTTATTGTTGCTGTATTAGAGAAGCACAGATATGGAATTTTGAACGTTTCTGTGCAGAGCACTGATCCATTGTCACCCAACATTGCCACTGTGCCATGTCCACCCAAAGGAGAGCAGGTTGTGAAGTACAAATCCCGGTTTAAATAATTGTAATACGATTGTCTTTTTGTAAATAAATTTTATTGTACAGTGTGCATACAAAGTACGCTAACCCTAACCCCTACCTTCACCATCCTGGGTGCCGAACTACCTGGGTGTCATCTTTGAATTCTCTCTCTTTTCACCTCATATTGCTGACCTTGTCTATATGTGTATGTATATATTTTTGTTGATGTAACTAATGTTCGCAATCTATTATAAATGCTGGGCACTGTTAACCAAGGGGAGGCTTGCGTATTGCAAATAATAAAACAAACAACCAATAAATCTCACTTTCAACTCAACTCCTCGCGTACTTTATACTTTCCCTGACCTTCCCCAAAAAATGAAAAGTCTCAATAGTTATGGTTCTTTGGGGCCTTAGAACGGGCCAAGCGAGCCGTTGCAGATGGGAGAGAAGCCGGTTCGCATTTGCACATTGAGGCGCACTACATAGATGGATTCGAAACTTCAAGTTCTCACAGATAGCTTTGCTACGGGATATTGCAAAGAAAGAATGGATGCTCATTTCTAGTGAAGGTCAGCGGCTTTGATTTTCAGCTCGCGCCCTGAAGAGGCCCACAACTTGCACTGGCAGTATAAGGTTCTATTGTTTTTTGACCTTGAGAGACAGCGACCATGCAGAAAGAACTTCATTTGAAGGTGGGGTTGGGGGGTGCAATAACGTTTTAGACGATAAGGTAGAAAATTCTTAAACTAGACCGAGTTTCATCTTAGTTCAGTAAACGAAAAATCGTTGTCAAGAGCAAAGTGGGATTTACGGACTGCATTACGCAGAGACACAATGGAAATTGCAACTATAATGTAAGTAACTCTTTAGACGCTTTTATACCGGAATGAAGAATTAATGAATGGATGTATGAATAAATGAATGAATGAAGAGCTTTGAAAAGGTTTGTGGGATCGTCCTTGTAGCGGGCACATGGGCATGCAGGTCCACATTCCACACGCAAGTAGACAAAAAGTTGTTTCTTATTGTGTACCAACCTCGATTTATTTCGTTAGTTTTCGCATTGATTTTAGAGCCGAACATACTCCATTGCACTATCCTTGAAAGCAAATAGTTTCAGCTCGGCCGTAATAAATAAAATTAATAATATTAATAAAGATCAGCTGGCGAGACTAATTATAAATTTTATGTTTTCAAAATAGGTACATCCTTCCCTTTTGCCCCAGCCACCAGTTTCAGACACCAGCAGATGGATTTTTTAACCGCCAGCTACAGCTTAATGTAAACAACTGCACCATTCTGATGATCTTATGGGACGATCGCCAAGGGCCCATATGCCCTTACGCGGTACTAGCGGCTAGAAGCAACATATCAACCTTTACGCTGGCCTAGTGCCTACTTGATGGAACAGCCTTGCGGTTCAACGTGCGACAAAAGTGCTTCTTTGAACGAAAACCAACAGCCTGTGTACCATAAAGGAACAGCGCGTGACTCACGATAACATTTTACGGATTTGCGGATAGAGATAAAAGAAAATAAATGACTTTCGGAGTTCATATGGCAATTGCAGAATATTCTATAAACATTTAATGTCAAATAAATGTACTTTACCAAATTTACCATGTTGCTTTTTTATTTTAAAGTACAGTTTTATATTCCGAATTGTGGCGCACTGTGTTGTGAGCTGATCTGTGTTGCGTAGAAGACGACTGGGCGCATTTGCCTACGCAGCACAGTAACGTCACGGAGAGAGGCGGGGAATATGAATGTTTTGATAATGTCAGGCTCAGGGGCGGGGGATATGATTTAGTGCTGCAAAAGCAGGTCAGCCAGGCCGATGGGGGAAATGATAGGATTATAACAAAATGGCAGCTCCCTGGTGCCTATTTTCGCGTGCGTTTAATGGACGAAAACTCGGGTAAGCTCCATAGGAAATTTTTCTAAAATCGAGTGATTTATGCTTAAAGACACATGGCCGACCCGTAGGGGCAATAAACATTTTTGACCAAAACATTCCTTTAAGAATTGTGTTATCAAAGGAATTTTGAAGTAGGAGCATTCTTCCGATGAGCGCTTGAAAATGGAAAGCGCTGCAAGGTAACCTTTTATTTTTCCGATATTCAGACCTCTATGTGCTAGGGTCAGAAGGAAAGATAGCACTTCCGGAATAGAACATAGAAAAAGATCAACATTCTTTTCCCTGCACCAGTTGCAAAACTTTTTCCAACAGCAACAGTATAGAGACTTTGTTGCTGGCCTACTTCCGAAAGCAACACCTCCATAACATCATCTGGAAGGTTCCAATCCCTGTATCTCAGCCTTTCAGATACCAAGCATGAAGGTTGAGTGTTCTGACCTCTGGGTGGAGAACCTGACCTTCCATTTGAGAGAGAAGGTTCTCTCTCTGAGGAAGACGTACTGGAGGACAGATGGACATATCTAGAAGGTCCGGATACCACGTTCGCCTGGCCCAATCCGGGGCAATTAGGATCATGCGGTTCTCGAAGTGTCTCAGCCTCCTGATGACCTGAGGAATGACGGGAATCGGAGGGAACGCGTAAAATAGTGGGAAATTCCAATCCACCACGAACGCATCCCGCAGGGCTCCTCTCGGGGGAAATTCCCTTGAGCAATACCTTTCGCATTTTCGATTGGTACTGGTTGCGAATAGGTCTACCTGAGGGGTTCCCCAAAGGGCAAAGATCTCTTGAATGACTTCCTGAGCCAGTTCCCATTCGTGGGACATCGTGCTCTGCCTACTCAGAGCATCTGCCGTCATATTCTCTTCCCCGGCTAGATGAATTGCCGTTAAAGAGATTCCCTCCTGAATCGCCCAATACCAGAGCTGCATTGCCTCTCTGCACAGGGGTAGTGACCCCACACCTCCTCTTTTGTTTAGGTAGTGCATGGCCACTATGTTGTCCGTCATTATCAGGACATTCTTTCCCCTGACAGATGGCAGGAAGGCCTTCAGCGCTAGTCTGATTGCCCTCAGCTTTAAAAGATTGATATGTAGTTTGGACTCCGATGGAGATCAACGACCGTTGATTGTCAAATCATTGGCATGAGCTCCCCACCCCAGGAGTGAGGCATCCGTCACTACTGTGATCTCCGGTCATGGTTGCCAAAAAGGTTCTCCTTTTAGGATGCTCTCTGTACAGGTCCACCATAGAAGGTCTTGTTTGAGCTTGTTCGGAATCTGAAGAAGATCCGTCATTTGACCCGAGAACTTGAAGGGATCTCATCCTCAAGCGTGCCTCTGGCACCAGAAAGATGCAGGATGCCATGAGGCCGAGCAACCTTAAAAAGTCGTAAGCCTGGAGATTTTGGACATTTTATAATTTGGAAACCATCTGAAGAATGTCTTGAGCCCTCGTCTTGGGAGGCGAGCTCTTTAACAAGGATATGTCTAGGACAGCTCCTATGTACTGAAGCTGTTGGGAAGGTGTCATCTGAGACTTCTTGAAATTTAGGGAGAAGCCCAGTTTGTGGAGGAAGTGGCAGGTGACTTTCAGATGATCCAGTGCTTGCTCGGCAGAGCGCGCTCTGATCAACCAATCGTCCAGGTAGGGGTAGACATGAATCCCCCCTCTCCTGAGGTGCGCTGCCACCACTACCATTAACTTGGTGAAGACCCCCGCAGCGGAGGTCAACCCGAATGGCAGGACTCGAAACTGATAGTGTGAGTCGCCAACTACGAACCTCAGGTATTTTCTGTGTTTGAGATGAATCGGCACATGAAAATAAGCATCCTGGAGGCCCAACGACACCCACCAGTCCTGGAGTTGAAGGGCCTGAAGGATCTGAGAAAGGGAAACCATCTTGAATTTGTCTTTCCTGAGGAACTTGTTCAAGTTTCTTAAGTCCAAGATGGGTCTCTGTCCTTTGTCCTTTTTGGGGATCAAAAAATACGGGGAGTACCATCCCTTGTTCCTCTCCGCTGCAGGTACTGGTTCTATAGCACCTTTCTCCCGCAGGGTTAGAACTTCCTGCTGTAGGAGTGGGTTTGAAGACTTCAACGGGTGTCTCCCTGGTGGATTGATTTGAGGTTGCTTTAGACAAGGAAGACAGTACCCTTGGGCTATTATTTCTAGAGCCCAAACATCTGAAGTAATGGCTCGCCATTCTTGCAGATGCTGCGACAGCCTGCCTCCTACCGGTGTTTTGTGGTGCAAGTCCTCAAAGTGGTTTTGTGGCAGATGTTGCAGCCGCTGATGGCAAAGATGCTGCAGCTGGAGCTGGCTTAGCACGTTTTCCTTGTCTACCACGAGTGGCCTTTCTTTGGCCCCTTTGACTGGCCATTCCTCTCGTCTTCCCATATGAGGTGTAATAACGATAGGATCGTCCCCTCCATGATTGCCCTTGCGCACGAAAAGGCTAATAGCAGTTCCTAAAGATTTGGCTGATGCTTTTGAGGTCTGCAACCTCTCAAGGCTCTCGTCAGCCTTGTTGCCAAAAAGGTGAGACCCGTCAAAGGGCATGTTCAGAAGGCGGTTCTGTACGTCCGGTGCAAAACCCGACTTCCGTAACCAAGCAAACCTGCGCATTACCGTGCTAGTGCCCATGGACCTGCTTACACTATCCACAGAGTCCAATCCAGATTGAAGGGATTCCTGCATGGCTTCCTTTCCATCTCTAACGATGGCTAGGAACCCTTCCCTTTCTTCCCCTTCTGATATGTGCTCCGCTGCCATTGCGATGCACTCCCACAGAGTGTACGAAAATTTTGCCAAGGCACATGTGGAGTTGGCAGATTTTAAAGCCATGCTCCCGGCTGAAAATACCTTCCGTGCCCAACCATCCACACGCTTATCGTCCCTGTCCGGAGGGATAGACGGGTATGCAAGTTTGTTGGAAGCTGTGGTTGCCTGTATTACCAGACTCTTTGGAGTTGGATGTTTTGACAGATAGCCGGGGTCGCTACTGGCTGGGCGGTATTTTGATGCGAGGGACTTATTTACCGGTGGAATAGAATCCGGAGTTTCCCAATTCTTGGCCACCCCGATTTGTAAGGCTACATGAAAAGGTAGTACTGGGTCTTCAGTGGGACCATAGTCCAATATGTCTGTTAAATCGTCTTGGACGAATTGGGCTGGTGGTCTAGCCCATCCCAAGTAATCTACCACCTTGGTCATTAACTGACGGTAAAATGGACTGGCATGCTCTCCTGGATCTGGTCTACCAAAGACATTCTCAGGAGAAGTGTCAATGCCACTTGCATTATGTAAAGACTCCACCAAATCTCTCATTCTGCTTTCCTCTGAGGTCAAGCATTCTGGGACATTTGGGGTGCCTTCTTCCAATCCAAAAGGTACATTTTCCTCCTCGGATCTCTCATGTCCCTCAAAAATTGAGGTCAAGCATTTGAAAAACTCCTTCCTAGGGAGAGGCTTGAAAACCTTCTCTGGGAGAGGAAGAGGAAGAGGTGTAGTACCAGGCTCTGAAGAAATTACATGTTTTGTAACTTTCTCCTTCTCTTTTTCTGGCTGCCCTGGCTTGGTTGGAGCCTTTGGCGCCGAGGGTTTCGGCGTCGATGTCGATAAAGGCGTCGACAGCGTCGACGACATAGTGGTCGTTGATAGGGTCTGCTTTAAGGGCGTTGAGGCAGTCTTTGACGATTTTCCCTTCGAGGTGTGACAGGTCTCGGACGGCGTCGGTGACCTCGAGTGGTCGACTCGACTCGAGCGTTTATCGCTCGGCGTCCTGGAAGGTTCCCTATCCTTCCTTTTACGTTCACCCGGGCTCGAGGGCGCGCGAGTGTTGGAGCGATGATGCTCCTGGCCGGCTTCTAAGGAAGGCACGGACCGAGGTATCGCCTTTTCAAACACCTCCATCATTTTGACCCTGAATGCTTCCCACTCTTCGGAAGACGAATGTTTCGTGGGGCATTTCATCCTTTTCGGAGACTCGTCTGACGACGAGGTGGAGGGAGACCTGTGGCGTCGTTTCTTCGATTTTTTTGATGAAGACGACGAGCGCTGAGAACCGCTTCTGGATCTAGATCGATGCCTTTCGCGTCGAGGAGATTTCTCCTCATGGGGTCTCGACTCGACGCTAAAGGCTTTTCGATCCTTCCGACCTACCTGTAGCTTTCCTCTCCTTTCTCGCAAGGCCTTCCCCGTCATCGCCTGACACTTCGAACAGGCCTCCAGGTCGTGGCCTTCTCCGAGGCACACAAACACTCGCGGTGCTGGTCCGTGATCGACATTTTTGAGCCGCACGACTTGCATTTCTTGAAACTCGATCTCGGGGTCGTGGTCGGTGTCGATGACGAGGACATATTTCTTCTTGTTTATATATATATATTCTTCACAGAACTCGAGGAGCGCCGAATGTCCGAAGCAACGTAACTGCGGAAAAATGGAACTGAGGCCAACGGGCGCCGCGCGTGCTACTTATACACCCGATGATGTCACCCTCGACGGAGGCCTTCGAGGGACCATCGGCTCGATGACATCGACGCACGGCGTCCTCTGCCGAAAAAATTTCCAAAGAGCAGCAAAGTTGGATGGAATAAATCTAAGATGAGGAATACGTTGGAGGACACAATCCACTCGAAAGAATATTCTCAGAACATTGTAATAAGGGGATCTGAGCCCAGAAGAGTGGCTCCAACGTTAAACCTTTGTTTTTGAAAGGGATCTGAGCCCGGCTGAGGGGTATCTAGGTTGAACACCCAAAATGAATACTTGTAAAAGAAAAAGGAACTTTTGCAACTTGTTTTTTGTACATCAGGCCCTTTGAATCAAGAGACTTTTTAAGAAGTAAAGTGACTTGTACACAGAAAGTCCTTATACTGGCAATGGAACTGTATCCTTGTGCCGCAGAAGCCAGTGTGTATGCTTTGCTTGAGTGAACCGCCTAGCCTTGTGCTCAAAACGCGGGGAAGGGAGGCCAACGGCCCGACATCCTGACACATCATTTTGTGAACACTTCTTTCTTTTTCAGGAATACTACCCCACACTATTTGAATTTCGCGGTAAGGATTGGCAATAGATTTTTTAGTATAGGCCCTTTCATTTTGACAAGACTCCTCTAGGACAGCATTATTATAATTTTATTTTTGAAAATCAAGTTTTATTGCCATTTAGGTTACAACAATACAAAATAACAATCATACCATGTTTGCTCCTCCTGATTATAACATTGCCCCCCCCTTGGTTACCCCCTCTGTAGTCATGGATCTTTCCAATAGAACTTCTTCAGGAGTCAGACGCATTGTAATGTCTCTTTGTCCACAATCAAGATGTCTCTTCTGTGCACGTTAGAACACTAGGCTTATAAATTGATCACCTCCCCTCGGATCCCCGTAACTGGCAGCATGTCTGCTGAATTGCCTGAGCCCTCCAAAATCCTCCCAGCATGGTCTCCCATGCAGTTTGTTTCCAGCCTTTTCAGGCCAACAATGGCCAACCACCCATACTTTTCAAAGAGCGGGAACCACAGGCCCTCAATATTAGACCTGGATTCATCTATGAAGTAGGATAGGTACTCCATGTCATATATCGCACAAACCTTAGTGATCTACTCCCTTTCCCTTGGCATCCGTGAACTTTTCCACCTCTGGGCTAGGCAACACCTGGCTGCCACCATCATAACCTGAAACATGTGGCCTTGTACCACTTCAGGCTCCCCATCCACAGACACACCAAACAGAACAAGCCACAGAGAGAGGTCTCTCTGGATCACATCCACCCCTTTTATCCATGACAAGACCTCTCCCCAGTATGTCTGCACCATTGGGCATTTCCACCACATGTGTGCATAGTTTCAGTATAGCATTTCCAAGAGTGTAGGTTGTATCCCTCCCTCAACCGAGCTGTCCTTACTGGGGGGTAGTGCCATCTGTGTAGCAGTTTCAGGGCCTCGTGTCAGTACTGGAGTGAAGTGGTCAAGCGGTTGGCCTGCCTACACATTCTGGCCTACCTTGTGTCATCGATATCCCCACCTAAATCCTGTCCCCACTTCACTCTTGTGGGGGGCTCCCCCGGGGGCGCCAGGAGGAGCAGTTTATAAAGCCTGGATATCAATCCCTTGGACCCTTTCTGCGAAATCATGAACTTCTTGAAATCTGTTAACTCCCTCCTAAGGTTCTCCCTCCATCTTTCCGGCCCCCCGCAGTTGCAGGTAGCGAAAGGGCGATAGTTTGTTCAGACCCAGGGCCTCCTCCAATCCCTGTAGAAATATAAAGGTTCCCCTAACCAATAACTGTCCTGCCCCGCTGAGCCCGGCCTCATACCAATGTTGGAACGCAAGTGGCTTCTCAATCCCATCTCTGAGCGGAGGGGCCCAGATGCAGCTTAGGGGCGATGACCACGATGTAAGCCACCTGGAATGCAGATTTTAGGAACCCACAACCATTCATCTACTGTGACCGGGGAGAGTACCTCATTATCCATTGCCACCGATTGTTTCTCAGTCCCTGGCATGAAATGATCCATTAGGACCCTTACCTTAGATGCTTTATAGTACATCTCTACTCCCCCATCCTCCTTTGGCCTCATCAGCGTCTCATAAGAGAGTCTATGTTTCCTTCCTGCCCAGAGATACCGCAGCAGAGTTTGTCTCACCTCCAACAGAAATTACATGGGTACTGGTGTTGGTAACATTTGAAAAAAGAACACGAACTTGGGGAGAATTACAATTTTTACTGAATTGAGTTGCGCCATCCACGAAAATTCTAACCCTGCCCACCTCTCAATGTCCCTTTTCACTGCGACTGAAGGGGAAGAAAGTTGTTCGCTAATAGGTCTCTAGGGCATTGCGTCACCTGAATCCCCAAATAGCGAAACATGTCTCTTTGTACCTTGAAGGGGAGCCCCACTACGAATTTCCCCTCACTGTCTGATAACTTCCCTGCTATGAATGCCACTGATTTCCACAGGTTAACCTTGTAGCCTGATTTCCATATTTCTCCAGACTGCTTAGCACGTGCTGTATCGATTGGGATGGGTTGGCAACATAAAGGAGTGCATCGGGGGAGGGGTGCCCTCGAAGTCCCAATGGTAGGGGGGACCTCAGGACCTCGGCGTTCCTCCCATCAATATCTCTCAAGTTCTGACGGCATAATATAAACTTCTGGGGCGTGATGGATCCCTTTCTTCGCAATATCTGCACTGGTTTCCCAGGGCTGGTAGTCGGTGTCGACGAAGAAGAGATACTTGTGAGGAAGTAGTGAAGCGCGCCGTATTTCTTGAAGCAATAGAATTTGCGGAAAAACGTAACGGAAGGCAAAGGGCGCTGCACGTGCTATATTTGCCTTTGCTTACATCATCCTCGAGACAGAGGCCCTAGAGGGACATCGAGTCGACTGACGATTTTTTTTCAAACCAGCTGAAGCTGGATATCGAATATCAAAGATGAGGAATATGTAGGAGGAAACACTCCATTCGATCGGGGCATATGGGTTGCTGGCTGCTAGAATTCACTTACACCCAGAAAAACATGCACAAGTGCCTCTGGACTACACTGTGCAGGTCCTAGACTCTCGAGGGGAATGCTCTTTGGCTACAAGGGGAAAAATGGCCCAATCAGAAGCCGGGAGCACACTGGGAGGCGAGAGTAAGGCTGGGACCAGGAAGTGTCAAAACAGCGAGCTGGCAAAGGCGGATGAACGCTGGCAAGCAAAAATAAATCAAAGATTTCCCACAAAGGTGGATTGAGGGCACTGGCTGCTGGTATAACTCAGGAAAAACATGCACACGTGCCTCTGGATTGCACTGTGCAGGTCCTAGACCCTGAAGGGAATGCTCTGTAGCTACAGGGGGCAAAACGGCCCAATCGGAGGCCACGGTGCATGCTGGGAGGCGGGAGCAAGGCTGGGACTAGGAAGTGGCAAAGCAGAGCGGGCTGGGGAGGTGGAATGAACGTTGCCAAGCGAAATTAAATGAAAGATGGCCCAGAAAGGGGATTTGGGGTCGATGGCTGTTGGGATTCACTTACCCTCAGGAGAAATATGTACTGGATTGTACTGTGCGGGTCCATGACTCTTGACGGGAATGCTCTGTGGCTACAATGGACAAAACGGGCCAATCGGAGGCTGGGGGCATACTGCAATTCGGGGCTAAAGCTGGAACCAGGAAGCAGCAAAATGGAGCAGGCTGGTGAGGGCAGATGAACGCTGGCAAGGAACATTAAATCAAAGATAACCCAGAAAAAACATTTTGTGATGTCATCTTTGATGTCCTGTGTGTTAGTTTTAGCAGTGCACAGTGGTGCAGGTAGTTATAGCTGCTTAGCCTACCATAACTGGGGAATTTCAGGGGTTTTTCGGTTTTTCTTAGAACCGTAATGCCACGTTTAGAAAGTTGTTTTTGGTGAAGTTCACAGGTTTTTAGTAGCGCAACTTAACCATAACGTCCCCTTAACAAAGTTTTTTTAGTGAATTTTACAGGTTTTTAGTAGGGCAACTTAACCATAACATCCCGTTAACAAAGTTTTTTTTACTGAATATACACTTTCATCGTGTGATTTTTGGAGATATGTACTATAATTCCCTTACTTTATAAACATGTAACATAGAACATACTGAACCCCCTCGCTAATGATATTTGAAACGCACGGACTGAGCTGAGCACCTGTCTGTGGACGGGCACGGACAAGATCAACACTACCCAAACAGGCAGGGGGTATTTGAAATTGTACTATTGTGCCATATGAGAAATGCACAAGTTTAAAAAAGAACACATAAACACATTATAAGTACTAATAAGTAACCTATTGAACCTACACGTCGCAAACATTAACCATGCGTTTAATTACCATGTAGAATGAAATGGATTATACCATAACGAAAAAAGATATGCCTCCAACGTAACTACCTCACAGAAACTCTGCAGCCAGGAGCGACAGTGGACGTACACAGTACAACGAAGAAAAATTACAATAAATAGTAAGTGTGCTTCATTTTTCTTATATGTGTATGTAATTTTTTGTATGAGGTGCAGAAAAAATAATGTATTTCTGTTATTTTGACACAGAAATGTGCAGTACTTTGGAGTGGCTGGAGGACAATTTTCCGCATGGGGAAATGTCGGAAGATAGCGATAATAATGGTACACATTCTCTGCATAAGCAAATTGATAGACAGTATTTTATGGGCATTTTAAATATATATATATTTATTTTTAACAGACCAGGTAAAAAAAGAAGAAAGTCCACCAAAGGACACTGAGCAAGACAGCCTGAAACGGATAGAAGAGAAAATTTTAAAAGGTTAAGGGAATTTGTGGAGGAATACGTGAGAGGAAAAATAAGATTCCACTGCCCCACCTGTACCTGTCCCACTTCTCCATTTCCTAGTGAATCATCCCCAAACTCTGAAGAGGAACATAAACGTTTTGACGAAACATCCATCCCTTCATCCCCTCACAAGCAGCCCGTGTTAAACTCTAATTCCCCTATATTCGTTTCAGTATCTGCTTCCACCAGTATTTCTCTTGATTGATGTGTGTGTGTGTATTGAACATTTTTTGTATGTTACTTGTAGTGAAATTATTTGGATCAAAAAATGTTTTTTTCAAAAGAGTTAAAATGCCTGTTCGGGCTGGCCGTAATCAATATAATATGGATGTTTTAAGGGCAATACACCTACCCGTACCATTCGCAACCAACATAGAACTAATCCTACAACACACCAGGTATCCAAGTTGTCCGTAAATGAACAAAATGGGGGAATCCTAAGGACATTATACATCTTTGTACTGGTCACAACCAATATAAAACATGTTCTTAGAACACACCAGGTGTCCGGGATATCTGTAAATGAACAAAAGGGGAGTGTCCTAAGGACACTATACCTGTCTGTACGCTCCGCAGCCAAAATGGAACTGTCCGTAGAACAGGCGCAGTGGCCGGAATGTCCGTAGTGAAACAAAATGGAGGTGTCCTAAGGACACTGTACCTAGCCATACAGTCAGCAGAACATCTACGCACATGCGCACCACACCCATACATACTGCGAACATCGCGCCTGTCCGTAACTGTCTGTCTCACTTGTGTTGCACTTTTAATTAGTTTCAGGATCCGAACACTGTCCATAGAATACCCGCGCGCATGAGCACGTCCGTTACTCTGCATTTGGTGTCGAGCGGGCACCCATTTCCTACGTGGATGTGTTCACGACGTCATAATTTGACCGCACCCGCGCTGAGCGTGTGGCCTAATTTGCGCAGTTTGTGTGCTTCCGCAACATTTCAAAAGAACTTGTACAGACATGGGAAATTATTTTACAGTATAAAATCACTATTTCATATGTCCCATACAATGGCCCTACCTTTCAACGTATTGTTTAGAATTTTTGCAACGCTTTTGAGTGTTCGATATGGTCACGAGGCATACCCCTCAACCCCTATAAAAGGTCACACCCCCGAGCTCATCTTCATTGTACTTCTGGGTATACCAGATTGAGTTGTGCTGCCTTTACTGCTGTAGCGAAGATTAGCCGACAAATCCTAATGGCATCCATGGCTGCTGTTGCTTCATTTGCCTCAGCACCACCCCCCAAACACTCCAGCGCCACCACCTCACCAAGGGCCTGCAGAGGGAAATAGGCGTGAGGATGTAGAGAGCGAGGAAGAAGAGGAAGAAGAGAATGAGGTGGAGGAACTCCGTACTACAAGCACTCGCCAGGAGTCGTCGGTATGGTGTTTGTTTACCATTTGTGGAAACTACCAAAAGCACGTGCGACCCAGGTCAGGTGTAACCAGTGCAAGTTGGTGCTGAGTCGCGGGAGACCTAATGCGTACAGCTTTGGTACGACAACCATGAAGTGACACCTAACCTCGTTCCACAGTGCGGACATTCGCAAGGTGGTACCATGTGAAAAAAGTAGTAGGTTGAATTCTTCCGCAGCATCCTCTGTGTCCGATCCTCTCACCACAAGAGACCTTGCGAGGGTCACAATATTGTGTATGTACTGCGACTCAGTACTCTGCAGGGGGGAGAGTCTTCGAAGTGCTTTTGAGACTACGGTCACGGAGCACGAGAAGAACTGCTCTCTACCTAAGTAAAGCCCACCCTACATCTTTCTCTCTCCACCTGCCCTTTCATATCCACGTGGTTGGTGTCCCTTCCTTATCCTCCTTCACCCTCCTCTTCTAGTGTGTTGTGTGTTAAAAAATAAAAAAATGGAAAACAACAAAGATTACAAAAAAGGCTCTTCTCAGAGCCGCCTTTCTCATTTTAACAATGGAATTATCAAGTGACTGGTGTAGGCCCCCGCACATTTTTCAAAAAGTCTGCGGACAGTCGTAGGACGCACAAAAATGGAGGGTGCAAGCGGAGCAAAACCAATGCACTTTTTGCTGGGAGTAAGTGGTGGCTCTGAAAAGAGCCTTTTGGTGGTGTTTTGTATGTTTCAAAAACTGTGCATTCGAAAAATAAGATTGCCACATAGGTGACTATGAATCCAAAAAAGGTTGCAATGCATTTTGAACATTTTGAAGAAAAATCTGATTGCCAGCATATGTGAGATGGACTCCATCTATGCGAAAAATGATAGTGCTGCGAAACAAAATATTTTCATTGTGGAATGAGGACATGCCAACATCTCTTAGAAAGGCACAAACAGCCTTATTGACATTGCGCCTCGCCTTCTCCATTTGTGAACCAAATGCAGAAGAACGCAGCCACATTTGTCTTTGTGCAATACGGGAAAAAACTACTTGGCAATTTGGAAACATGTCCATGACATTCGCGAGTCCTTCCTTCATTGCAAATTGCAAAGAAATTCCAGAGACATGCCCTAAACTGTTTCCTCCACAATGAATGATAATTATGTCAGGATGACGCTCTGTCTGTAAAGTGGCACAGAGAGGTAGCAAGTCCAGCCGCTTCATTCCACGCACTCCATGCCAGTGCACTTCCACATGAGAAAATCAAAGATCTCCAGATATACCGCAACTTTGTGCATGCACCTTCAACCAATGTATCCATGAGTCTCCCAAAATCCAGATAATCTGTTTTCGAGCACACAGAGCCATAGCTGTCTGGTCTCCTGTCAGGAAAAAGACATTCTCACTAAATCTCTCCTTTCAGAACACACCCAATGAACTTTACTGACCAATCCCTAGCTACGCACATTCTCATTTGCATGCGTCTCCACCCCAGAAACCCCGTTGGTAATACCTGCAGACTACCGCCATGTCCACGGATACGTATAAGATCTGAGCGTGACGACTGTACATTTAAATAGTATTCTCCTTTTCCCCTTTAAGGTGGGCTCTGAAAAGAGATGTTGTTTTTTATTTTTTGGGCAGATGCCTGACAGACACCTGTTATTTTGTATTTTTTTGATTTTTTTTCTTCTTACTTTACTCCTACAATTATTACAGAACCTTCTCCAAAGCAAGCCTTACATTCCAAAAGAACGTGGCATTTCCCAAAAAAGATAACGAAACACCATCTGCTTCAAAATAAGCTGCATTACTGGAAACAATGTTCTCGTGGCTGCAGAAAAACATACCAGCGTGTAACATGAAAGCATGTATGCCGCGATTGACCATACACCTCCCAATACATTGATCAGGACAAAAAAGGGAACTGGTGTCCCATTTTCCTCTAGGGAGTAAGCCAGAAAAAATGACTTTCGCAGTTGGAAAGATAATAATGACTGCTTGTACCAACTGTTCCAAATCTTCCAACAAAGTAGGTGAAGTCACATAGCCCAAATGGGAAGCACCGTAGTGCAAAACTACCACATGGGGGGCAAAACTACCACATGGGGACTGTTCACCCTAAGCATATCTCTGCAAACTTGGTGAATTACTGCAACATTGCAATCAGTTGCACCGCTCCACACCACTCCGCTCCTCTGATATCGAAATTGTGTGCCACATGCCTACTTTCAGAATAGTGCTGTAAACCATGGACAAAAATATCTCTGAGCGCCAACACCCTGACTGTCTGCATCTCTGTCATCTTCACTACACGCACGGTCTTTCAACACAATTGAACAATGTGAACATCTGATTGGCTGATGCCTACAGTCCCCTTTCCATGCTAGATTTGCTGTAGAACCCCATATGTGCCACGCCCTACCTGCGGACAAGCGCGGTCTATGTGCGGCACGTAACTCTTAGCCAGTCCTTATACCCTTTCCACATCACTCGCAAATCCATTCCCTCATTTGACACAGCTAAGCAGTCACACAACCATCCACCAATCATGTCAGGAATCAGGGCTAGCAAAGGCGTGGTGTGTTAAAATATGCCTCTTAAGCTATAAGGACGTGGAAACTACAGTTCCCAGCATTCTTTGTGCTTTCCTGTAGTTCTGCATGCGCGCGTCCTGCCAGCTGTCTTGAATTAAGAACAGCTTTTAAGCAGGCAACGGCAGCGTGCAGGTGTGGCTTATTTTGGATTGCAGTTGGAGGCAGGCGTGTGGCGTGTGGAAGGGAGCGATGTAAGCAGGAACTCTGAAACTCTGCATGGTCACGATCCGGAGCAGGAAGGCTTGAGGTGGCCGATAGACTCATCGCATTCCGCTCATTGTCTGGGAAGTCTCGCGGGGCTCCCCAGACCAAAGATAAGTATTTGGGAAACGCATTGTGATTACATGCCTACATGGAATTGTGTTGGGAGTGAGTTACCGCTGGTCAGTTACTGTCTGGGACGTGCCGAAGGGCTCCCAGACCTAAGTTAAGTGTAGCACATTCATTTCATGTATTGCGGGGAGAATCCTGTGTGTGTGTGTGTGTCAAGTTCCCTTTACATTCTGAATACTGTTACCTTATAATTTGGGGCATCCTAGCATACTGCTGTGCAAAGGAATGTCCACGGACAAAAAGAAACCCTATATGCCACAGGGAAATGTTGTTAATCTTCACTAGTGCAGTGAACTAGTGGGAAATGTATCATTTATGTTTGTATGTGGCTTCTGCTGCCCAAAGGGCCGTGTGTATTGTCTAATCGTGATGGGGAAATCTCCCTTATGTGTGTCTTCATAATATGGCTTGCTTATATGTGTTCTGGTAAATCTGCAGGGTGTGGTACACGTATTAAGGTGTGCTATTTAGGGGTTTGGCAAAACCAGTAACGCAAGTTGTATCTCTGGTGGTTACATGTTAGATAGGGTAGGGCTCTTTCCTGGTGTTTTCCAGTTCCCATCCAACTTAGGAGTTCCTTACCCTCTCTCCGGTGTTCCTACATTCCCCTTCCTATCCACAACCTCTCCCTAACCCCTCTACCCCACATTGGCTGCCACGTGGCAACCTGTTTTCTATATCAGGCGCCTGTGCCTGCCACGGTGCGAGGGTCAAGTTCATTCGGCTTCCGTGGTTCGGGAGAGAGTGTTGATCTCTCTTCCTTCATGCCAAGTGTGTTTGTGACAAATCACATTCAAGATCTCTACATCTAACTCCGTCATCAGAGTTCCGCACTTCAAATGTACTATTGATCACTCTGAATACAAATCTCATATCATTGCAAAGCACCTACTTCAAAAATTAGTGTGCAAGTGTCGCAGATTTCTACTTACAGCTCCATGCATACGCACGTGCATGAGTACAAAGTACAGGTATGCATATTTTATTCAGAGAACATGTGCAACCCTTATGATTTCATTTAAACAAATTAATGCCACTAAATCTGCATAGCCAATACATACCAACGCTCCCTCTTTAAGTGCAAGAGTTCTGATTTTTCATTGACAAACCGCACTACTTCTTACTTTTTCCCGCATAACCTATACATACGTAACAACCCTCCCGATTTAGGCAGGAAACTCGATTTTCCATTAGAAAATGTCACAATTTATTACCGTCTACTGGCTAAATCAATGCTACTTCCAATGCGATTGTATGAGAAAAATAAACGTTCCCGATTGCTGTGGTGACATCTCCCTCTGAGGTTCTCCCGATTTTTCACATTCATACTTATAATATGAAAGTAGGTAAATTTTTCCCATCTACTACGTGTTGTGTGCTACCACCGGCACCGTGTGCTTGATTCCACCATTGCAGCCCACGAGGAGCCTAATACACCTAAAGATGGCCGCCAGCATAACGTCGGAGCCTTCCAGGGCCTAACCTTCCCAGCAGACCCTGCTGAGTCCTGATTGGCTGGTTCGCCTTTACAGGTAGCCTATCCTGAGCCGGTAGGCGAAGCCGGCCCACCAGCACTAAGGCCCAGTGCAACAAGGCCTACCCCTGTCCTAGCCTGTCCCAGCCGCTTCTACATTCCCCCTCCCCACTCCAGTGGAGCAGGAGCTCCCACGACCCTGCAGGAGCAGTGGTCCAGCACAGGGAAGCTACCTGGATATTCTACATCATTTTCGGTAAGCGCACCTCGCTTTGCTTTTCATTTGAAAGCGGCGTTCTTCAAATCTCCAGACACGCTGCCCAGATGCCTGTGCTACCCCTGCACCCTGATGTAGTCATTACGCTGTGTTTTGTGCTACCACCGGCACCGTGTGCTTGATTCCACCATTGCAGCCCACGAGGAGCCTAATACACCTAAATATGGCCGCCAGCATAACGTCAGAGCCTTCCAGGGCCTAACCTTCCCAGCAGACCCAGCTGAGTCCGGATTGGCTGGTTCGCCTTTACAGGTAGCCTATCCTGAGCCGGTAGGCGAAGCCGGCCCACCAGCACTAAGGCCCAGTGCAACAAGGCCTACCCCTGTCCTAGCCTGTCCTCAACCTTACTCACCGTTCGCCTGGTCACTATGCCCGTCTACACCACGCTCTAATCCCTGGCCTTGGACATACAGTTGCCTCTTCTTGCGAACTCTGACTAACATCATCATCATCCAGAAAAAGTAAGACGACTGTTGCTATTATCCTCTCTTTCGTCTTCAAAAATGCCCCTTTGCATTTCGGCCCTATGAGTCTGCTATCTAGCATAGCTGCACACGGTGCACCATTTGTGTACATTGCCTGCGAATCCATTTTCTTGACTGTCGCGCTAGCCTGTACAACATTCACCCAGACGCTACACTCGCCGCCGTTCGGACATTTGCATATTGGATAGTCATTGTCATTAGCTGTTGCTACATGCTTCCCGCACATGCGTGTACTAATTCTATGCATTTATCAGCAGTGGCCCGATCGTAGTTATGTCTGTTAGTATGACCGTATTTTAATGTCACGGCGATACTTCAGCTGTTGTTCTTCATAAAATGATCACTCCTTTCCTGCCATAAAGTAATGCTCGCATGTGTTATAACGGCGTTCCTCCTCTGAATTGCAATGAACCTTCTGTCAGGCCATGATATACATTCTTTGCCCGATTTATCCAATGCGCACCGTCTAACCAGTTGCGCCACACGTTTTGATCTATGCCTATTTATACTATACTGATCTGATTTTGCCACGTCTACACGCTGTCGCTAACCTCAGGGCACCTGCCTTACACTGCTATACGCATGCTAAACCCATGCATTCAGCTTTACTCCCCGACTTTCTAATGTATGTGCACATTGCTAGAGTCATGCATCCAGCCTTATGATCTGACCCTCGAACCTAGCCAAATACTGCTATATATAGGTATTAAGCATCTCTGTTGGATTCCACAATCTAGATGTTCACTGCCTATACCTGCACTGAGTCTTAGTGTTTGATTTTCCAACATAGCATAGCGTCTACGTGCCTGTTGTGCTTACAATGTTTAAGTGGTACCCCTAGAGTGACTTATCTTGCCTCTAGGTATCATATATTTCCAGTCACAGTAACAACGAGATGATAAATATGCCACTGGACCCTTTGGGTTGTATCCATTGAATCACCCTTTAACTGCTCCACTGCCTTAAATAATCACATGCACCCCTATATACTGCTGTCACCAGACCATACTGACCAGCATAGAAGTGCCCTGCACTTTATAACTGCATCTAGCCCATCTGTGTTTTTGCAATGCTTAGTTAAGAAGTGCCCTGCGCTTTATTATTACATCTAGCCCATCTGTGTTTCTGCATTGTTTAGTTAAGAAGTGCCCTGCGCTTTATTACTACATCTAGCCCATGTGTGTTTCTGCATTGTTTAGTCAAGAAGTACCCTGCGCTTTATAACTGCATCTAGCCCATCTGTGTTTTTGCATTGCTTAGTTAAGAAGTGCCCTGCGCATTATTACTACATCTAGCCCAACGGTGTTTCTGCATTGTTTAGTCAAGTAGTGCCCTGCGCTTTATAACTGCATCTAGCTCATCTGTGTTTAGTGTTGTGCTAATCTGCAAACGCTTGCTATTCTACCCACACACCAGATGCACACACTGCATCTCACCTACCATACACAATGTTCCTCCCGGGCCTTTACTCTATACTACTGAGAATCATTCTCCACCTTATCAATTCCACATGCCCGCCCAGCTCACCCCTCAACTTGATCAGCCTAGGCACTACATCACCTACCCTCACAAAGCCTAGCACCACTATCATGCTTACCCTACTCTCTCCCCCCTACCTTACGGACAGGCTGACCAGATTATGATCCAGACTTCCCAAAATACATGAGCCCAGAGCTAGGGACTCCAAAATATCCAAACTCACAAACCGAACCTCCATTAGCACCGGCGATAACCTTACGCTAAAAAAAAACAAACTCAAACCCCTCAACACCAGTACAACCAACAACAAAGCGCTCATCACAGCAACCACCAGCACCCCTGCCAAAACCACTACCCCACCTATAAAAGGTGCCCTCATTAACGCTCGCTCCATAATTGCCCACGCCATGGACATCGCTGATCTCATCTTACCTGAAGATCTAGACTTCTTAGCCATAACAGAGTCCTGGCTCCATGCAGCCGCAGGCCCAGCCCTTTCGCTAGCCATCCCTATTGATTACACCATCATCCGAGCGGACAGAACTGAAGCTAGAGGCGGAGGTTTGGCCATCATTGCCAAGACTCACCTTAACATCAGACTTAACTCCGCTACACACCTCCCATCATGCGAATCACTTACAGCCAAGCTACCCACTGCCAACTCCCAAACAATATCCATTCACCTACTATACAGACCACCTGGACCTCTGGGATCTTTCGAGGGAGACCTCAGTGCCATCCTTACCGACAACCTAAAAAACTCCTCACAATGCCTCCTCTTAGAAGACTTCAACATAGGTTACAAAGAGCCCAAAGACAATCAAGCCTCCCTCATCAGTAACACCATGTCTGAACTAGGCTTCACACAAAAAGTATCCAGCTCCACCCATAACAAAGGGAGAACCCTTGACTGGATAGCAGACTACAACTGTGCCGTGTCAATCACTAATAACACTCCCCAATCCTGGACTGACCACCATCTCCTTTCCTTCTCACTCGAGGCCTCAAGCCCCAAAACCAACTTGGCACTAGCTGCAGCCATCCCCACGAGAAGCAAAAAAAACATTACAGTGGAAAAATTGATCCTGCTCATTCTTCCTACGCTCAGCCAACTCCAAGACTAATCCCTATGACCTCGTAGAAGGCTATAACAACACCATGCGCAGAGCCTTAGACGCCATTGCACCACTAAAACTCAGAAAATGCAAACCAAAAAAGCACCTTAACCAATGGTTCTCCAGCCATCTTAAAACCCTTAGATTGGAAAAGCGCAAACTGGAACAAGTCTGGAGACAACCTCCGACAGACCATAACAAACTACTGCTCAACAAAATAACGGCCAACTATAAAAAAGAAATCATAGCGGCCAAACAAGATTCCTATAACCAAAGAATCTCACAATCCAATTCCAGCACCAAAGAATTATTTACTATCCTGAAAGAATTGGAAACACTGGTGATAATTCCAGATACTTGTGATAAGAACAAACAATGGTGCACCAGCGTCCAAAATGCACTAAACAACAAAGTCACTGGCCTTCAAACCAAAATTAAAAACACGAAAGACTCCCTCACCAAACTCACCAACCCCTTCAACGCCCACGCCAGCCCTCCACCCTCACACCACACACCCACCACTGCTCGCTTCAGCTTTTCCAAAGTCTCTACTCCCGAAGTAGAAAAAATCATTCTCGGCCTTAAACCCTCCAACTGCAAAGGCGACCTCTGCCCCCCACAAATCATTAAAGATGCGGCAAGAGACCTCTCACCATTCATCACCAGGCTCATCAATGCCTCATTCTCCTCAGGAACAGTCCCCAGTAACCTCAAAGAGTCTTGGGTCCTCCCTCTCCTCAAAAAACCCTCCCTCGACCCGTCCATCCCGACCAACTAAAGACCGATTACCACCGTCCCATTCCTGCTCAAAATACTAGACAAGACAGCATACCAACAACTCCAAAAATATCTTGAAACTAACCACCTCCTAGGCATAAGACAATCAGGCCTCAGACCCCAACATGGGACTGAAACCGCCCTGATAGATGTGAAAGCCCAAATAGACGCCCTTAGAGACAACGGGAAAACTGCATTACTACTCTTGCTAGACCTCTCCGCGGCGTTTGACCTAGTTGACCATAAAATCCTATGCAATCATTTAGACTCAGCTGCCCACTTCTCCCAAGAAGCCATCAGCTGGATTGAGTCATTCCTCAACAACAGATCTATGCGTGTCTTCTCCTCCTCTGCCGCCGCCGAACCCATCCCCATCACGTGTGGAGTCCCACAGGGCTCTTGCGTCTCCCCCACTCTGTACAACGTGTTCACGAAGCCCCTGTTTGATGATCTAGATGGCCTGGGTATCACCTACACCAACTACGCCGATGATACACAGATCTTCATCCCGTTGACGGGAGATTACAACCAGGATTTGGCCTTGGTGAACAAGGTGTATCTCATCATCCAGGCATGGATGGCTTTGCACAGTATATGCCTGAATGATGACAAAACTGAACTCATCATCCTTGGTTCCACCTCCAATCTAACCAAACTCGACCACAACTACGCTAACTTCATCATAGATGGGAACCTAATCAAGGTTTCCAAAGAAATGAAAACTCTAGGAATATACCTCGACTCCTCCCTAACCTTCCACAAACAGGTTAGCTCGATGGCATCCTCCACGGCCTACACATGTAAGCTTATAAGAGCAGCCAAACCCTTCCTTTCCACCCAGAGTTGCATTACACTAGCCAGAGCCCTGGTATTATCCAAAATGGACTATTGTAATGCCCTCTAAATAGGAGCCAGCAAGCAAATCACAAACAAAATTCAGACGCTTCAAAACAACGCTCTTAGGGCAGCGCTCAACATTCCCAGGAGGGAACACATTTCCAATATCAGGAAATCCCATAACTGGCTCAGCACAACAGACAAAATCCTGCTTAAAGTAGCATTGCTCAACCATAAATGCCTGAACAACGATGCCCCACGCTACCTGGCAGACAGAATACGCAAACACACCCCCAACAGACCCACCAGAACCTCCAACGCCAACCTGCTCACTGTCCCCAGGTTCAAACGCACCAAAATGGGCGGCAACAGCTTCCAGGTGAAAGCACCTCAACACTGGAACTCCTTACCGCCATCTCTCAGAACACCCCAACCTTACTCACATTTTAGACGCAACTACATTCATTGGATAAAGAACACAAACCATTAACACCTCTAACACCACACGGCTGCTTTCCGCTTTGTATGCTTATATGTACATTTGTAAAATATATGTAATATATGTAACTCTTTAAATATATGTACTGCATTATCTCCTTCCTGCCAAACTGTATTCATGTCCTCATTGTCTCACTAAAATTATGTAATGCAATGTATAAGCAACCTGTAACCAAGCTTTGAATAACCATGCTGCCCATGCGCCCTCATACCCTCGGGTCTGGTGCGCAATACAAATAATAAACTAAACTAAACTACTATAATGACTTATCACTTACAAACCTCTCTGCTACGGACAACACAGCTTAAAAAAAACAAGCGATTTTCATGACGTGAAAATTGTTCTCATTTGCGAAGCAGGTTCAACTAACATACTGCAAATAACATATAAAGGCTGCACTTAGTGAAATGAAATGCACACATGCACTGTGTTGAGATATCAAAAGTGAATACTCCGACGAAAGATGTAAAATGAACGTGTACATTAACATCACTGCTTTAAACACACAAAGTTACTAACTTCTTCCTTTTACAATTGCAGTGAACACTACTCTCCTTAAAATCAACAGCATCTAAACTGCAAACAACATATCCGAAGAAACCTGGTCATTCCGCAAAAAAAAGTAAGTACTGTACTACCTTTATATTCTTACTGTTCCTCAAAGAGACTGTGGGGGTTATTTATGTAATTTGCGCACCAAAAAAAACATTGATTTCTGAACCATTCTACCCACAAATCCACATTTATTAAACAAAAAAGTACAGGCAGAATGGCACACAAATCCCTGTGTTTTTGGAACACAAATAACATACAGAAGCCTTAGAATGTTAGTACTACAAAACAAATAGCTGTTTTAATTTTATACCATTACGTTTACTATTAATGCTTCTCCTCACCACTAACTCACTTTCTACTCTCATCTAAAGCACAGTGTAGTAATGTACAAACAGAAAAATAGCCTTCCCAAGTCATTGTAATTGCCCAATGCAGATTCACAGACCACCACAAAGAGCTTCCACATGTCATGATGCCCGCTCCCGGGGAGCCGGTTCAAGCCCTGCGTCCCCGAAAGCGGACATCCAGTCCACAAGGAAGGACCCAGCAGCCCCATATAGGGGCCCTTTGAACAGTCTCCTGGCGCCTATGGCGCCAGGCTCATAAAAGACATCAGTCCTGGCGCTATAGGCGCCAGGCTCATTATGGGAGTGCTTGGGTGCACTTACCTGATGCAGACCATGCTGCAGGATCCCAGCCTCCTTGAGGCCTGAAAGGAACAACTTTACCTGTGGGACTAATTTACCATCCGGGCGTGGTCGGGGAAGGATACATACCAGATTGGAGGAAGGATACATACCTGGAACTTCTTCCAAGGCTATTTAAACCCCACCCGAACAGCCACACGTGCTTCGCGTTGTTCTGCATCTAGCAGCTGGACGCTCACTGTGTCTGCTCCTGCATCCTGACTTCTGCCACGCCTGCCAGCATCATCCTGGATCACCTGCAAAGGAAGAGAAGAAGAGAACAGAAGAAGGAAAAGTCCTTAACTGCTAAATCCGCATCCCGGAGACATCTCGCCGACAATCCTGAAAGGAAGACTTTTATTTAAAAGCTCATCGCGTCGATCGCTGCAGTGCCGCATTCCACTCACCTTTACAGGGCGCCTCCATGTTCAGCAGCGATCATCCGGATTCGCAGTCACGCCCCAGTGACTAGGGAGAAAAAGACTACAACAAAAGGTGAGAGAGAGAAGGGAATAAGGAAAGCTAAATCTCCATGTTAAGACTTACCTGTTGATTCATTCCCTCTTCATTTCGGGTCCGCGCCGCATCCTGGCATTTCCGGACCCCGGCCCCTAAGGGGAAAAAAGAGATATCAGCGTTAATGAGCGAATGAAAAGACATTACCAAAAAACGCTCATTAAAGACTTACCTGATTTCTACAAGGATTTCACCTCTCATCTCGGGTCGGTGCCTGTTCCCCGGCATTCCGTACCCCGGCCCCTATGGGGAAAAAGACACTAGCATTAGTACATTAATGCATGGACACAAGGGGAACCTCTTATCAAAAAACTTAACTGGAAGCCAAGCAAGTTTGGTTCTTACCAATCCGAAAATCCAGTGAAGTAAAAGGTGAGACGCTACGAGGAATCACAGAAGGGTTTCGAGGAGGGTGAGAGGGGAAAGTGGGAGGCTGATTGCATTACCCCGCAGACAGTTAATCCCCTATTTACGCCTACAGAAGGATACTTCTGCGAGCCAGACAAGCCAGATTTGGGGGCCCGGTCCAGTCCGTCTTCCGAACCCTGCGCATCACCTTAGAAGAGGTCACAGCAGCGCGAACCAGGCCAGCGCCTCCTGGGGGAATTACGGGCCGAAGTACATGCCGCTCGTCAAGAGACTAATGCCCTCAGAAGGGAATTAATAATATCAAAGGAAAGAACTGATGACCTGGCCAGACAGCTTTTGCAAGGTCAAGCTGGGCAAACTCCTCTACCCGGTTCCGGAGGGAACCCCGCTCCTGTGGTTTCCAGTAACCCTGTGCAGATTAATCTACCTGGAAACATGCCGCTGGCCCCACCCGAACGCTTTGCTGGGGACCCCAAACGATTCGCCGTATTCATGAATCAGTGTCGTTTGCACTTCCTATGCAGACCTGGGGCCTTCCCTAATGATCAGACCAAGGTAGCCTTTGTATTGTCATATCTCAGCGGCTGTGCTGCCGATTGGACAGTTCCACTGGTTACTCAAGATGACCCGATTCTCCGTGATTTTCAAAGGTTTCAAGCAAGCATGGAAAGGTTATTTGCTCGACACTCTCAGGGGCAGGCTCTGGATGAAGAACTTCTATCCCTGCGACAGGGCAATCAGGACCTCCTATCCTATAATGCAACCTTCAATAGACTAATTGTGGAAACGGGATGCCCAGAGGATAAAAGAGTCACGTTGTTTATCGAGGCCTGCGCTGAGAACTTAAAGATGTCTTGGCCCAAGTTGTAAACCCGCCACAAGAATGCACAGGGTATATAGACTTAGTGGTCCAATTGGATCACAGACTTCAAAAAAGAAAAGCAGATCGGTCCAGGTTTGAGACCCGGGTGTTGGTCAAGACCCATGCTAATCCCAAGGGAGTTGATGTCTCTGAGCCTATGCAAATTGGAGGGGTTAAAGGACCCTTAACTCAAAAGGAACGTCAAAGGAGGCGGCAGTTAAAATTATGTCTTTATTGTGGGAATTCTGGACACTTTCTACGAGATTGCCCGGCAATGCCGCCCCGGAAGGCGGTAGGAGCCGCTGATAAAAACCATGAAGACTCTGTTTCGGGAAACGACTCCGCCCGACAAGTGTAGGGGTCCGCTTGCCGAGCTTGAAAACTAACTCTCAGACTTCGCATTTCATTGTGCCAATGGTTCTCGTAGATCCAGAACAGCCTAAGCGGTTGCATGCAATAAAGGCATACATCGATAGTGGGGCTATTGGAAACTATGTGGATCGTGAATTGGTCTCTAGGATTAACCTCCCTCTCCGTCCTAAAACCAGTAAAGATGTCATCACCACAGTCGATGGAACTGAAATTGCCTCTGGACCGGTAACACATCCCACTACTGAGGTGACTCTTATTGGTCCCGACGGCCATCGAGAGGGTGTTGTGTTTGATGTAATCAAGGCTCCACAGTTTCAGGTTATTCTTGGAATCCCTTGGTTAGAGACACATAATCCTCTAATTGATTGGCGAGCTAAGAGAATAACCTTCCCGGATTGTACACAAACCTGCTACCCAGAAAACCTGAAGATTAATCTAGCATCTGTAACCTCTGCCTCCATGCAACTACCTCCGGAATACCAAGACTTTCAGGACGTCTTCCAAAAGGAACAGGCCAACACGTTACCTCCTCACAGATCGTACGATTGCCAAATCGATCTGGTGCCCGGTGCACAACCCCCTTGTAGCAGGATTTATGCCCTTACCGAACCTGAGAATCTGCATTTGAGGCAATATTTGGATCAATACCTAGCTAATGGTTTTATTTGCCCGTCAAAGTCCCCGGCATCCTCGGCTTTGTTCTTCGTGCCCAAAAAAGAAGGCGACCTTAGAACTTGTATCGATTACCGCGCATTGAACCAGATAACGGTTAAAAAACGTTATCCTCTGCCTCTGATCCCTGAACTCCTTGACCAGGTGAAGGACGCTTGCATATACACCAAGTTAGATCTCCGGGGGGCTTATCATCTGGGACGAGTTAAAGAAGGCGATGAATGGAAAACAGCCTTCCGTACTAAATACGGATTATTCGAGTACCAGGTGATGCCTTTCGGATTGTGTAACGCGCCGGCTGCCTTCCAATACTTCATGAATGATGTCCTTCGGGAACTCATCGATGTTTGTGTTGTCGTATATATCGATGACATTCTGGTGTACTCCTCTTCGGAATCTGATCACAGAAAACACGTCAGGGCAGTACTTGAAAAACTGCGGCAACACAAACTATTTGCTAAATTGGAGAAATGTGTTTTCCATACCACTGAAGTCAAGTTTCTAGGTTTCATCCTGACACCCAAAGGAGTCCGAATGGACTCAAGAAAAGTGGATGCCATCCTCATATGGCCATCACCTAGCTCTGTAAAAGGGGTTCAAAGCATGCTCGGCTTTGCCAATTTCTGTCGCAGGTTTATCCCGGAATTTTCACGCATGGTACAACCCATTACTGCACTCTTGAGGAAAAATAAATGTTTTGAATGGTCTGAAGAAGCCGAGCAGGCCTTTCAGGATTTAAAAGCTAAGTTTACCTCCGCACCTATATTGAAACACCCGCGTCCAGATCTCCCTTATGTCGTCGAGACTGACGCATCCAGCCTAGCCATGGGAGCTGTCCTGTCCCAAAGAGATCCCGAAAACAACCAACTGCATCCCGTAGCATTTTGGTCCAGAAAATTCTCGGCACCCGAGGTTAATTATGCAATCACGGACAAAGAACTGTTAGCCATTAAGTCCGCTTTTAAAGCCTGGCGGCATTATCTGCTTGGCGCTCGACATACCATCACAGTGATCACTGATCACCGGAATTTACAGTATTTGAAAACCGCCAAGGCTCAGTCATCACGGCAGCTCCGATGGGCTTTGTTTTTTCGCTGAATTTGATTTCGTGATTACCTATCGACCTGGCTGCAAGAATGGCAAAGCAGACGCCTTATCCCGAATTGGAATGGGAGAATCTGATACACACTCAGAACCAGTACCAATAATTCCCGAACAGAGGATTCTAGGCATGACTTCGTTACAGACGCTTGAAGACATTCAAGCCAGAGTGAAAAAACTCCTGGACCCTACAACCTTACAGGATTGGATACAAAAGGGATCAGACTTTAGCATAGATAATGGTTTACCTTATTTCCAAGGACGCTTATTCCTGCCACATAAGGAATTACACGAACCAGTTATTTCCGGTTATCATGATGCATTAATAGAGGGACACCCCGGTATTGCCAAGACAGAGGAAAAGGTGAAACGACAATTTTGGTGGCCCTCTTGGCGAAAAGATGTTAAATCTTTTGTGATGTCCTGTGGTGTTTGCGCCCAAAATAAAAGTCAAAAGAAAAGACCAGCTGGTCTCCTTCAACCTCTAGACATACCGCCAGCACCCTGGCACACCCTATCAATGGATTTTATTACAGACCTGCTTCCTTGTTCGGGGTACAATACTATTCTGGTAATTGTGGATTTGTTTTCCAAAATGGCCCACTTTATTCCTTTGAAAGGTTTACCTTCAGCTTCTGTCCTAGCCAAAGAATTCCTCAAAAATATTGTTTGGCTACATGGATTCCCATCTATACTAATCTCTGACCGGGGAAGCCAATTCTTTTCCCACTTCTGGCGCAAATGTTGTCAAATGGCGCCGCTCGACGTAAGACTATCGAACAGTCACCACCCTCAGACCGATGGTCAGACCGAGAGGACAAATCAGACCCTTGAGCAATACTTACGGCGCATGTTACAGCAATCTGAAAGCAACTGGAAAGACATTCTTTGGATAGCCGAATACGCATATAATAATTTGGTACACTCTGGAACTGGCCACAGTCCTTTTTATACTTTGTTTGGGCATCACCCTCGAACCTCAAACCTTGACTCACCTCAGAACCTCGGAATGCCTGCAGTAGAACATCTGCATTCTACAATTACCCAAGCCTTCAAAGAGGCAACTACGCATTTACAAGAAGCCAAGAGAAAATACAAGGAGAATGCTGATCTACATCGGAGTGAAGCACCTCCGTATCAGATTGGGGATCAAGTGTGGTTAGCTACCAGACATTTACCACTCAAAGGGCCTCGAACTTTTAACCCAAAATATCTGGGACCTTATTCTATTACGGCAATAATTAACCCAGTGACTGTTAAACTTGATTTACCAGCTAGTATGTGAATTCACCCTGTTTTTCATGTGTCCCTTCTGAAACCAGTGGTACCCGGAACCCGACTACTCAAACCTCCAGAACCTATTCTAATAGATGGGGAGCCCGAATTCGAAGTGAAGAACATTTTAGACTCAAAAATGTTTAGGTCAAACTGTTCTACCTAATTGATTGGAAGGGGTACGGACCTCAGGAGAGGTCGTGGGAACCCAGCGACCATGTGCATGCACCCCGTTTAGTCAGGAAATTCCACCGACTCTTCCCAGACAAACCAAAACCCCCGGAAGGAACAACCTTGGGAGGGGCCTTGGGGGGGAGTGCTGTCATGATGCCCGCTCCCGGGGAGCCAGTTCAAGCCCTGCGTCCCCGAAAGCGGACATCCAGTCCACAAGGAAGGACCCAGCAACCCCATATAGGGGCCCTTTGAACAGTGTCCTGGCGCCTATGGCGCCATGCTCATAAAAGACATCAGTCCTGGCGCCATAGGGGCCAGGCTCATTATGGAAGTGCTTGGGTGCACTTACCTGATGCAGACCATGCTGCAGGATCCCGGCCTCCTTGAGGCCTGAAAGGAACTACTTTACCTGTGGGACTAATTTACCATCCGGGCGTGGTCAGGGAAGGATACATACCTGATTGGAGGAAGGATACAACCCTGGAACTTCTTCCAAGGCTATTTAAACCCCACCCGAACAGCCACACGTGCTTCGCGTTGTTCTGCATCTAGCAGCTGGACGCTCACCGTGTCTGCTCCTGCATCCTGACTCTGCCATGCCTGCCAGCATCCTGGATCACCTGCAAAGGAAGAGAACAAGAGAACAGAAGAAGGAAAAGTCCTTACCTGCTAAATCCGCATCCCAGAGACATCTCGCCGACAATCCTGAAAAGGAAGACTTTTATTTAAAAGCTCATCACGTCGATCGCTGCAGCGCCGCATTCCACTCACCTTTACAGGGCGCCGCCATGTTCAGCAGCGATCATCCGGATTCGCAGTCACGCCCCAGCGCCTAGGGAGAAAAAGACCAGAACAAAAGGTGAGAGAGAGAAGGGAATAAGGAAAGCTAAATCTCCATGTTAAGACTTACCTGTTGATTCATTCCCTCTTCATTTCGGGTCCGCGCCGCATCCTGGCATTTCCGGACTCCGGCCCATAAGGGGAAAAAAGAGACATCAGCATTAATGAGCGAATGAAAAGACATTACCAAAAAACGCTCATTAAAGACTTACCTGATTTCTACAAGGATTTCACCTCTCATCTCGGGTCGGTGCCTGTTCCCTGGCATTCCGTACCCCGGCCCCTATTGGGGAAAAGACACTAGCATTATTACATTAATGCATGGACACAAGGGGAACCTCTTATCAAAAAACTTACCTGGAAGCCAAGCAAGTTTGGTTCTCACCAATCCGAAAATCCAGTGAAGTAACTGGATACCAACGCGCCCCTGCATCAGAAGCAGGATGGAGAGCTCGTCCTTCCAGACCCTAAGGTGAGACGCTTCGAGGAATCACAGAAGGGTCTCGAGGAGGGTGAGAGGGGAAAGTGGGAGGCTGATTGCATTACCCCGCAGACAGTTAATCCCCTATTTTCGCCTACAGAAGGAAACTTCTGCGAGCCAGACAAGCCAGATTTGGGGGCCCGGTCCAGTCCGTCTTCCGAACCCTGCGCATCACCTTAGAAGAGGTCACAGCAGCGCGAACTAGGCCAGCGCCTCCGTGGGAGTCAGGTGAGCGTTACACCCCATCAGTGTCATGCACGCATGCACACAGCACACATACATTGTACAACAGACCAAACCATGTCTTCTTTTTTTTTGCAACAGACCCCAAAGAATGCCTACCAAAAAGCAGGTCCGTAGAAAGGAACGCAGAAATAGAGCAAATGAAAGTAAAAGTGTTCAAAGTAAGCATCCATCTCTAGCAGAGTTTGTAGAGAACATTGGAGCAAAACAGCTAATACAGTCATTTAGTGAAACAAAGGAAGCTTCAACTACCGAAACGTTGGCTCCTCTATCAAAATGTGGCACAAAACAGAAAACGCTTTACAAAAAATCGGCTACCAGTACTGCTAACAATGCTCCTATGAATCCTGACATAGTAACAAGAACCCATATTAAAAAAATATTTTAGCAAAAATGTTTCACCACAGAGTCCTTCAGAATCTAATAAGAAGAGGAGCGAAATCATCCTCAACCCTTAAAACCTACCGTAGAAATGTAAGCCTACAAGCTCTCGTAGACAGTGCAATCCTTCTCAAAAGGAAGTTATTTATTTTAATGTTAAATAGGATGAAACCACTAATAAAACTAAGTACTAAACTACAAAAGAAACTTCTCAATAAATGGAAATTCAACAAAAAAACTTCTTAAATATTTGTGGAGTTGAATGGAGTCACATAACAACCACAGAACCATATTTTAATGAAGAAGCATGCAAACAAAATCAAACAAACACAATTGCCATCCATAGCAGCGGACGATGGTATGAAAAAATCAATACCATCATGGAACAAGAAACACTGCTTACAAAAGTATCCCCTCAAAACTCAGCATGACCTCTCCATTCGACTGAACCAGACCATCCAATATACAAATGGCCGTGCACATCAATGTGTAACATTCCTAACAAATCTTTCATATCTTTATGTCAGTTCCTTAATCAGTATGTGAAAGGTAGCGACAAAATCAAAATGAAAGTGCTGCAAAATATGGATATCTGTCCAGTGCGCAAATCACAGGACTACAAGGACATTCACTAGCCTGCATTTCAGGACCTATTTGCAAAAGCACCTTCCATTGATATCAAAAGAATATCAATACATCATTCAAGTGTAGGAAATCTAGTGTATAAACTGTACTATGCTAAAAGTCCAGCTTTAGAAATCGCCAATTTAAATAACACTCTTCTACATGGTACACCCAAATACCTACAAGAAGAAATCGACCATTTCCAGAGAAAATATTTTGGAAGTGAAAGCCACTTACAAAAAGCAATAGTTTCAGAAAAGACTAGCAACAATTCTGCGCATAGCAACCTTCTATTACACACATACAAAAAAGAAATACTAAAATTTAAAAGTACATCTGCTAAAGTACCAAACCATGCGTGTGTGTGTTGCCGCAGAACGTTTTACAAAAGGAACACAAAAATCTATAGACGTAACATACAAAATAGAAGACAATGAAGATTCCAAATGGTTTGCATTAGCTCTCTACCTTTTAGCAGAAAACAAATACCAAATAAGTGAACCCCTTATATGTTGCAGTTACTGCACTACAAAACTGGACAAAAACCAAACTCCTTCACATGCTATCACAAATAATTTGGAATTATTCCCACTACCAAAACCCCTACAACAACATAATTCAAACAGTTCACCCATTTCAAGCAATAATACACCTTCAACCAAAAACAGCAAAACTACCTCCCTCTGAATTGGTGAAAGGCATTCGTGGCAAAGTAGTTTATTTGCCATTAGATCTCAAAGAAAATGTACATCAATCTTTAATTTTCTTAGTTAATGGTGTACCTACAAAAGACAAAATAAATTGGCAACAACTCATCGACTTACATAAAGTTAGACAAGCCCTGCAATATCTAAAAGACAACAATGAATGATACAAAGAAATAAATATTGAAGAAAACCTGAGGGAAACCACTTAAATAATTCAAGACTCACCAGAAACTGGTCAATTTCAACTTCTAGATCCTGCTGCAGAATCCAATATTTTAGACCATTATACAATTCACCCATTACACTCTAAAGACACCATAGATGATGCACTGGAAACTTACCAAATGCGACAAGCCAAAGGATCTCCAATCAGCATATGGGAAAAAAGTATAGAAGCACAAGACCTTCCTTTACTCTTTCCTACTGGAAAAGGAGGAAGGTACAATGAAAGACCCACACAAATAACAGCATCAGAATACTGCTCTTTACAAATGTATTCTGAATACCCCAGATTCAGACAAAACGTGGAATACATATTCCACCTTCTCTTTGAAAGTGAACTAACAACTAAAGTTGCACACACATTGGAATCAGGTACCAATTTTCAAAATATATCAGCTACGCAATTACTACAAAAACGGCAAGAAAAAGATGAGGTTTTACAGTCAAGTATTACAACTCTTTTAGCAAACATGCGTGGTACAAAAGAATACTGGTTCCAATGTCACAGAGATGTACGCTGTATGATAAGAAACCTTGGCCCACCCACTTGGTTTGTGACATTAAGCTGTGCAGAATATGCATGGGAAGAGTTACATGATTTCCTACGCATAGCAAACAAAAACAAAACAAATATAGATATAAAAACACCAGGAGAACTCCGCTTTCTAGATCCTGTAAATGTATCCAGATATTTCCATCATCGCTTCATTGCTATGCTACACTTCATTTGTAATAAAACTGTTCCTCCCCTCGGAGAAGTGCAACACATCTTTTGAAGAAAAGAATACCAAGCCGGAGGAGCACCACACATCCCGGTGCTTTTGTGGATTAAAGATGCTCCTAAATTTGGTGAGGACAGTGATGCCACTGTTTTGCAGTTCATCCAAAAATATGTCACTTGTGAAATCCCTTCACAAACGACGCATGGTGACCTTCATGCACAAATTTTACAATTTCAAAGAAACAAATGTGGGAAGTATTGTTGTCGCAAATATAAAAACAAAGGAAAATAGTACATCAAATGCTGCTTTGTTTTCCCTAGACCAGTTTCAGCAAGAGGTGTCATGATGCCTACCTCCAAGGAGCCAGGTCCGACCCAGCAACCCCAGAGGCAGGCATCATTTCCCCCAGGGAAGTGCCAGCGGGCCCAAGCTGGGGCCCTTTGGACACAGTCCTGGCGCCTTAGGCGCCAGGCTCATGTTGGACCCCTGTCCTGGCGCCTTAGGCGCCAGGCTCATAAAGCTAGACATGTGTTCAAGTGTTTTAAGGTGCACTTACCTGATGCAGACCATGCTGCTACATCCAGGCCCTCTTGAGGCCTGAATGGAACTACTTTACCTGTGGACCTACTTTCCCCTGGGTGTGGTCGGGGAAGGATACATACCTGATCGGTGGAAGGATACATACCTGGAACTTCTTCCAAAGCTATTTAAACCACGCCCGATCAGCAATTCACGCTTCGCGTTGTTCTGCTCCTCGCAGCTGGACGCTCACCGTGTCAGCTCCTGCATCTGGACTTCAGCCACGCCTGTCAGCATCCTGGGTCACCTGCTAAGAGAGAATTGGAGAGAAAGAAGACCTTACCTGCTAAAGCTGCATCACGGAGACTTCACACCGACGATCCTGAAAGGGAAGACATCATTTTAAAAGCATTTCGCTTCGATCGCTGCAGCGCTGCATTTCACCTCCATCTTCAGCAGCGATCATCCGGATCCGCAGCCACTTCCCAGAGCCTAGAGAGAAAAAGACAAGATCACAAGGTGAGAGAAGGAAGGGAATAGGAAAAGCTCAGTTTCCTTCTAAGGCTTACCTGTTGGGTCATTCCCATTTCATTTCGGGTCCTGCCGCTTCCTGGCATTCCGGACCCCGGCCCCTATGGGGAAAAAAGACAAAGACATTGAATGAGCGAATGCAAAGACATTACCCGAACGCTCATCCAGAACTTACCTGTCATTTACTGGAACTGCACGTTTCACTTCGGGTCGGCGCCATATCTCCGGCATTCCGAACCCCGGCCCCTAAGGGGAAAAAAGACATAAGCGATTAGCGCTTGCTGCAATAAGACAATGAACATTATTATAAGGCTTGAACTTTTGAACTTGCTACAGAACTCTTACAGCGCCTTACCTGAATAGTCAAGCTTATTTGAACTCCCATCAAACCTCAATCCAGTGAAGTAACTGGGTTTCAACGCGCCCCTGCATCAGAAGCAGGATGGAGAACTCATCCTTCCAGTCCCTAAGGTGAGACTTCACGGGGAATCGAGGAAGGGTTTCGTGGAGGGCTGGAAGGGAGTGGGAGGCTTGAGCATTATTCCGTCAGTAGGTAATACTCCCTTTTCAGGCACAGGGGAATATTCCTGCGAGCGAGTGAGTCCATCTTCAGAGTCCTGCGCTTCACCATAGAAGAAGCATCAGCACTCGAAGCCAGACCTGCGCCTCCATGGGAATCAGGTGAGCGTGACAGAACGCGAAGCCTACCCATAATTTCCAACCAGAGCGCTATGGAGACTTCCGAGACAGATCAGCTTGCCCAGCTTTTGGGGGCATTACGGGCAGAAGTGCACTCAGCCCGCCAGGAGACTAACGCTCTCAAAAGAGAACTGATCCTATCTAAGGAAAGAACAGATGACCTGGCCAAAAGGTTATTGCAGGCCCATGCAGGGCACACTCCTTTACCCAATTCCGGAGATACTTCCACATCAATGGGTTTGAATAACCCGGTACAAATCAATCTACCTGGACACATGCCTTTGGCCCCGCCTGAACGTTTTGCGGGGGATCCCAAGAAATATGCCGACTTTATGAACCAATGTCGTTTACACTTTCTATGCAGACCCGGGGCCTTCCCTAACAACCAGACCAAGGTAGCCTTTATACTATCTTACCTCAGTGGCAGTGCTGCTGATTGGTCTATTCCATTGGTAAATCAGGATGATCCCATTCTCCAGAATTTTCAGGGTTTCCAGGCCAGCATGGAAAGATTGTTTGCTCGACACTCTCAAGGACAGGCCCTTGATAACGAACTGCTATCCTTACGACAAGGTAATCAGGATCTTCTGTCCTACGTTGCCACCTTTAATAGACTGGTTGTGGAAACTGGATGGCCAGAAAACAAAAGGATCACATTGTTTCATCGAGGCCTGCGCGGAGAGCTTAAGGATGTTCTAGCTCAGATAGTAGATCCACCCCAGGTCTGCGCAGACTACATAGACTTGGTGGTTCAACTTGATCACAGACTTCAAAATAGAAAAGCAGATCGGTTTAAGTACGAAACCCGAGTACCGATCAAAACCCACGCTAACTCCAAGAGTACCGACGTATCCGAACCTATGCAAATCGGCGGTGTTAAAGGACCATTAACACAGAAGGAACGAGAGAGAAGGCGGCAAATGCAACTTTGCCTGTATTGCGGGACTTCCGGTCACTTTCTTCGAAATTGTCCGGTTAAACCACCGAAGAAGGTGGTTGGAGCCACTGATAATGATTTATTGACACCTGATTCGGGAAACGACCTAGCCCGACAAGCGTAGGGGTCCGCTTGCCGAGCTTGAAAACAAACCCTTTGACCCCGCATTTTGTCATGCCAATGGTGCTAGTGGATCCAAAACAGCCTCAGCTGTTGCATGCTATAAAAGCATACATCGACAGTGAAGCATTGGAAATTACATAGACCGTGAATTGGCTTCCAGGATTAAGCTCCCTCTCCGCCCGAAAGTAACCCAAGATGTCATTACTACAGTAGATGGAACCGAAATTGCCTCAGGGCCTGTAACGCATTCCACTGTTGAAATGACACTGGTGGGTCAGGATGGACATTGGGAAGCAATCGTGTTTGATGTGATCAAGGCCCCACAATTTCAAGTAATTCTTGGAATTCCTTGGTTAGAAACACATAATCCCAGAATCGACTGGCGAGCAAAGAAGATAAGTTTTCCTGATTGTGAACCAACTTGTTACCCAAGAAATCCAGTTATGGGTCTAGCCTCAGCAACTTCCACCCCTGTACAGCTACTGTCTGAATACCAAGAATTCCAAGACGTTTTTCAGAAGGAACAGGCTAACATGTTACCTCCCCATCGGTCTTACGATTGCCAAATCGATCTGGTACCCAATGCTCAACTACCTTGTAGTAGGATTTATGCTCTTACGGAACCTGAGAACCTACATTTGCGTCAGTATTTAGATCAGTACCGAGCCAATGGTTTTATTCGCCCGTCCAAGTCTCCTGTCTCCTCAGCTCTGTTCTTTGTGCCGAAAAAAGAGGGCGACCTTAGAACATGTATAGACTATCGCGCCCTAAATCAAATAACGATTAAGAATCGTTATCCTCTGCCCCTGATCCCTGAGCTTATCGACCAGGTGAAAGACGCTTGTGTGTACACCAAGTTAGATCTCCGAGGAGCTTATCACCTGGTGCGTATAAAAGAAGGCGACGAGTGGAAGACTGCATTCCGCACCAAATTTGGGCTCTTCGAATATCAGGTGATGCCCTTCGGTTTGTGCAATGCACCTGCCGCCTTTCAGTACTTTATGAATGATGTTCTTCGGGAACTTATCGACGTCTGTGTCATTGTTTATATTGACGACATCCTGGTGTACTCCTCTTCAGAATCCGATCACAGAAAACATGTTAGGGCAGTTCTTGAGAAATTGCGCCAGCACAGACTATTTGCAAAGCTCGAAAAATGCGTTTTTCATACCACAGAAGTGGAGTTTCTCGGATTTATCCTGACACCTCAAGGAGTCCGAATGGACTCGCGAAAGGTGGACGCCATCCTCAAATGGCCATCTCCTAGCTCGGTGAAGGGAGTTCAGAGCATGCTCGGCTTCGCCAATTTCTATCGAAGATTCATCCCGGAATTTTCCCTAACAGTCCAACCCATCACAGCTCTCCTAAAGAAAAACAAACACTTTGAATGGACTCTTGAGGCCGAACAAGCCTTTCAGGACCTGAAAACCAAATTCACCTCTGCACCTATATTGAAGCACCCGCACCCAGATCTCCCTTATATTGTGGAAACCGACGCATCCAGTTCGGCCATGGGAGCTGTCCTGTCGCAAAGAGACCCAAAAACTAACCAACTACACCCTGTGGCCTTTTGGTCCAGGAAATTTTCTCCTCCTGAAATCAACTACGCAATTACCGACAAAGAGTTACTGGCTATTAAATCTGCTTTCAAGGCTTGGTGTCACTACCTTCTCGGGGCAAGACACACCATCACCGAAATTACGGACCACAGAAATTTACAGTATTTAAAGACGGCCAAGGCTCAATCTTCATGACAACTCCGATGGGCTCTATTCTTTGCGGAATTTGATTTTGTAATTACCTATCGCCCTGGCTGCAAGAATGGTAAAGCGGACACCTTATCCCGGATTGACATGGAAGAACCCAATTCGAGTTTAGAACCTGTGCCAATCATACCAGAACAAAGAATCTTAGGCCTAACTTCATTGCAAACTATTGAGGACATCCAAACGCAAGTAAAACAACTTCTAGACTCTTCCGCCTTACTGGAATAGAGTCAAAAGGGTCCTCATTACACTGTTAAGGATGACTTACCCTACTTCCAGGAGCGGTTGTTTCTGCCTAGTAAAGAATTGCAAGAACTTGTTATTGCCCATCATCATGAATCATTAATGGAAGGACACCCTGGTATCGCTAAAACGGAGGAAAAAATCAAACGCCACTTCTGGTGGCCTTCTTGGAGAAAAGACATAAAGTCTTTTGTTTTGTCTTGCGGAATTTGCGCCCAAAACAAGGGTCAAAAGAAAAGGCCAGCCGGCCTACTTCAACCCTTGGATATTCCACCGGCGCCATGGCACACCTTGTCAATGGACTTTATAACTGACCTGCCTCCTTGTGCTGGTTACAACACTATCCTTGTAATTGTGGATCTATTCTCCAAAATGGCCCACTTTATCCCTTTAAAAGGTTGCCTTCAGCTTCCACCTTGACCAAGGAATTTCTGGAGAATATAGTTTGCATACATGGTTTCCCTTCCATATTAGTCTCGGATCGTGGAAGTCAATTTATCTCCCATTTTTGGAAGAAGTGTTGCCAACTAGCACAAATAGATGTGCGGCTATCCACCAGCCACCACCCCCAGACCGACGGACAAACCGAGAGAACCAATCAGACTCTCGGGCAATATTTTCGGTGCATGTTACACCAACCCGAGTTAAATTGGAAAGACATCCTTTGGATCGCAGAATATGCATACAACAATTCAGTGCATTCTGGAACCGGACAAACTCCTTTTTATACTTTGTATGGTCACCATCAACAGACCTCTGATCTAGATCCACCTCTGACCCTGGAAATGCCCGCAGTAAATCATCTGCATTCCACAATAACCCAAGCCTTCAAAGAAGCTGCAACTCATTTACAGCAAGCCAAGAAAAAGTATAAAGAAAACGCTGATTTGCACCGAACTAAAACTCCTCTTTACCAAGTAGGAGATCAGGTATGGCTAGCAATGAAACATTTACCCCTCAAGGGCCCGCGAACTTTCAATCCCAGATTCATAGGACCTTATCCCATCAAGGCTATAATCAATCCTGTGGCCTTTAAACTGGATTTTCCGTCTAACATGCGTATTCATCCAGTTTTTCATGCATCACTTTTGAAGCCAGTACAACCAGGGACCCGACTGTCCAAGCCTCCAGACCCAGTTCAAATTGAAGGGGAATTAGAATTCGAAGTTAAAGACATTTTAGACTCCAAGGTGTTAAAGTCCAAACTCTTCTATCTTGTTGACTGGAAGGGATATGGACCTCAGGAGAGATCGTGGGAGCCTAGTAAACATGTTCACGCACCTCGATTAATACAAAGGTTCCACCGGAGATTTCCGAACAAGCCAAAACCCCCGGAGGGAACAACCTTGGGAGGGGCCTTGAGGGGGGGTACTGTCATGATGCCTACCTCCAAGGAGCCAGGTCCGACCCAGCAACCCCAGAGGCAGACATCATTTCCCCCAGGGAAGTGCCAGCGGGCCCAAGCTGGGGCTCTTTGGACACAGTCCTGGCGCCTTAGGCGCCAGGCTCATAAAGCTAGACATGTGTTCAAGTGTTTTAAGGTGCACTTACCTGATGCAGACCATGCTGCTACATCCAGGCCCTCTTGAGGCCTGAATGGAACTACTTTACCTGTGGACCTACTTTCCCCTGGGTGTGGTCGGGGAAGGATACATACCTGATCGGTGGAAGGATACATACCTGGAACTTCTTCCAAAGCTATTTAAACCACGCCCGATCAGCAACTCACGCTTTGCGTTGTTCTGCTCCTCGCAGCTGGACGCTCACCGTGTCAGCTCCTGCATCTGGACTTCAGCCACGCCTGCCAGCATCCTGGGTCACCTGCTAAGAGAGAATTGGAGAGAAAGAAGACCTTACCTGCTAAAGCTGCATCACGGAGACTTCACACCGACGATCCTGAAAGGGAAGACATCATTTTAAAAGCATTTTGCTTCGATCGCTGCAGCGCTGCATTTCACTCACCTTTCCTGGGCCATCTTCAGCAGCGATCATCTGGATCCGCAGCCACTTCCCAGAGCCTAGAGAGAAAAAGATAAGAACACAAGGTGAGAGAAGGAAGGGAATAGGAAAAGCTCAGTTTCCTTCTAAGACTTACCTGTTGGGTCATTCCCATTTCATTTCGGGTCCTGCTTCTTCCTGGCATTCCGGACCCCGGCCCCTATGGGGAAAAAAGACAAAGGGCCTCATTACGACCCAGGCGTTAAGGGTTAATGCTGTCGTTAACCCTTAACGCCTGATTCTGATTTTAACGGCTGCTTTTAGCAGCCGTTAAAATCCATGGCGCTAACCTGCCATGATGCTAATTACGCCACCGTAATTTACGGTGGCGTAATTAGCGCCTTCCCCACTCCCATTATGCCCTATGGGGCAGAAATGGGAATGGGGAAGGGTAAATGGGAAATGGGGATTTACCGCCCCACTCACCTTGGAATGGGGCGGTAAATCCGCCATCCACCATGGTGTAAACGTAGTTTACACCATGGTGGTAATGTTGGCGCAATTAGCGCCTGGGTCGTAATGACCCCCAAAGACATTGAATGAGCGAATGCAAAGACATTACCCGAACGCTCATCCAGAACTTACCTGTCATTTACTGGAACTGCATGTTTCACTTCGGGTCGGCGCCATATCTCCGGCATTCCGAACCCCGGCCCCTAAGGGGAAAAAAGACATAAGCGATTAGCGCTTGCTGCAATAAGACAATGAACATTATTATAAGGCTTGAACTTTTGAACTTGCTACAGAACTCTTACAGCGCCTTACCTGAATAGTCAAGCTTATTTGAACTCCCATCAAACCTCAATCCAGTGAAGTAACTGGGTTTCAACGCGCCCCTGCATCAGAAGCAGGATGGAGAACTCATCCTTCCAGACTCTAAGGTGAGACTTCACGGGGAATCGAGGAAGGGTTTCGTGGAGGGCTGGAAGGGAGTGGGAGGCTTGAGCATTATTCCGTCAGTAGGTAATACTCCCTTTTCACGCACAGGGGAATATTCCTGCGAGCCAGTGAGTCCATCTTCAGAGTCCTGCGCTTCACCATAGAAGAAGCATCAGCACTCGAAGCCAGACCTGCGCCTCCGTGGGAATCAGGTGAGCGTGACAAGAGGTCAAGTAAACAACTTCATGTCTTCAGTTAGACATAGTGTCAAAGGTAAATCAACTAAAAACACATAGTACATAAAAAAGAACAGAAGGATCAAAATACATCAATGATTACAATGCAATCATGCCCATCTATGGAATGCAAATATATATGTGCAGTACATTGCAGACAATTCCACTGCAGTTGTGCAATATTTTACAGGCTACTTAAGCTAAGCAGAAAAAACAGAGCTCCAAGACCTCTGGGATGACATATCATCCGACAAAACACTATCACAGAAGTTGTACAGCTTAGGCATAAAAATGCTCTCCCATACAGAATGTGGCTGCTATGAAGTAGCAGGCTGTTTAACCGGTACTGCCTTGTATGGAAAATCTGAAAATATAGTATGGCTAAACCTTGGTCCTGCTAAATCTAGAAAAAGAGTTCTGAAATCATATGAAGACATAGAAACAATAGCCAAAAATTATCCCAACAGCCAAGACATTTTGAAAAACAATTTACTAGACACATACTACCCAAACAGGAGTACCACTTTGGAAACCATGTGTCTATACCACATAGCCCAAAACTTCACATCCAAAAATAATATTAAACCAGATGAGAAGAAAGGTAGATACAGAGTGTAAAATTGTGAAGGCAGCTTAGTGAAACTTACCAAACGAAGCTTAATTAATCACATCAAATTGTTATTGTCCTCAACATAAAGAACTGTATTACATGTCCCTGCTACAACTTTTTAAACCATGGAGAAAAGAAGAAGATTTACTAGATACCTATGACTCCTATGAAGACGCTTTCAAAGCAAATGAAAGCACTATAACAGACGTAAACTTTGCACAGTACAAGTACAAAACAATGTTCCACAATGAACAAGAAGAAGAACTCCAGGTGCAACTAGATGTGGACACTCCTGACAGTAGTCAACCTTCTGTAACAGGAAGCCAAGAACCACCTGGACAGCCACTAATAGCAAATTAGGCAGAAGTAGCCATGGCAGAAGTAGAAAACACCATGTGTTAGTAAGAGCAATCTACAGAAGACTTTGCTGTACTAAAATCACAACTAAACAATGAGCAGCGTACCATTTTTCAAGAAATAACAAAACAAATTGAACATGGTGTGCAGCATGAAACAAAAAATTGTACCTGCCAAGACTACAAACCTATACTGCTATATGTAAGTGGTCAAGCTGATACAGGCAAAACGTTCTTAATTAAAATCATCAGCAAGTTCCTCCAACAATTGACAAACAAAAAACTGTCAGCTGTTGTAACTGCCCCCACATGTTTAGCTGCCTACAACATAGGCAGTGTCACTTTACATCGATTACTACTCCTTCCAGTAGAACACCAAAACAAAATAGACTATTACAAACTTTCTCCAGAAGCTGCAATGGAACAGCTAAACAAATGAAAATGCTGCTAATAGATGAAGTAAGCATGGTTTCCAATCTAATGTTAGCCTTGATTCACCTCAGATTATAAGAGGTCCTGAAAACAGACTATGAAGAACTCTTTGGAGGAAAATACATTATATTTTTCAAAGATCTTCTTCAATTAACACCGGTTAAAGGTTAACCTATTTTTAGAACCTTAGGGCACAAACTATGCCGTAAAATTATTGGCAGCATAGGAAATGTCAACCTTTGGCAACATTTCGAATACAAAGAATTAACTGAATACATGCGTCAGCCTGCCGTCTCAAGAAGCACAATCTATATTGAAAACCAGGCACATCCATGCACTCTATGGAAATATGTTCCACAGACAAACTGGACGTACATGGTATGACACTACCCATGTGTCAACAAGCCACAACAAAGCTAAATACCTTAGAAAATGATGGTTTATAGTGACTTCTTTTGAAGGCATATTTTCGAATGCCATTTTCTAGACACAATTTTTCTGATCATTTTTTTTTAATGTTTGTTTTTTTTATTTTATTTTTGAAATGGGGTTCCCACCAAACTCTCTTTTTTAACAATTTTTTTTAACTTACAAAACAAAAAAAAACATAAAATAAAAAAGAATACATTAGAAAAAAAAATTCACGAAAATGGTGTTTCTAAAATATGTTTTCGAAAAAATAACTGGATACCGAAAATGATATCTCTAACACAGCTGGTTTGGATGAAATATAAAAATTATCTTTATACTGTAGAGTAATGCTTAAACGTAACCTTGACGTGGACCAACAACTAGTCAATGGAGCACTTGGTACAGTTGTTGGCTTTCAAACATACCCACGTGATAACAACATTCAGTTTGTCAATATTCTCTTTGACAAACTATCAGAAGTTAAAAGGATAGGACGCTCAACAGTCCGCTTCCTTCTTTTCAAATACATGTATGTGCGCAGAGAACAATTTTCTCTCACTCTAGCATACGCAGTCACCATTCACAAATCACAAGGTCTTACCCTAGATAAAGCATTGATAGATATTGGTAGCACAGTGTTTAAAGAAGGCATGAGCTATGTAGCACTATAACGCTTACGTACACTTGACGGACTATTTCTTATCAACTTTGATACAAGTAAAGTAAATGCTGATATTCCTTGCATTGTAGAATATAATAGACTATGTTCACCATACACCTCCCATCTAAAAACCTACCCTGTTCCACAAAAAGCAAAACTTTGTAAAAGAAAACTACTTCACTCTCAAATTATGCAGGATCACACAGCAATTCCTCCAAAGAAATTAAAAGAAGCTACTACTTCATCAAGAACCACAACCAAAGAAGAATGTCGTGCTGAAACAAAGTCAACTACCTCGTCAAAGAAAGAACGCGCACTCCGAACTAATGACTTGGACACAGAACTGTCAGGTTCATTCAAATTGTCTAATACATCTGGTGTAAATTGCTACGCAAATGTAGCAATCAATATTCAATTCCAATTGCCACCAATTATTGACAACATTTACTTATGCGGGACAGATCAATTGTGTTTGCAAATGTTAGTCCTTCATAGAAATGCAACCAACAATCCTGACAACACTTACAGTGTTTCTGAAATAAGGTAGGAATTGGACTACTGTGCTGGAATGGTCACATTCACTATAAACAGACAAGAAGAACCACAAGAATTCCTACTGTACTTACTACAAGTACTAGAAAACAAAAACATACCTATAAATGAAATCTTTCATATTTCATACATGTGGAAACATAGATGCACTCTTTACAGCCATGTCAAGAAGAAGTTCCTAATGAACGCTTTGTATATGTATCCATGCCTAACTGTGAATCCATTCCATTTCCGCAACTTTTACAAAATGGAAACCATAGCAGATTATGTACTACCTGCAATTCAGATAATCACTCTACCTTACAAATACAGACACATAGTAAATATGTAATAGTAATGCTTTTACGTTACAATAAAGATGGTACCAATAACAACTGTACATTGACTGGATTAACACATGGTCAAGTATCACTTGGTAAGAAAACCTTCACAACAATAGGTATAATCTACTACACAGGTGCCACAACCAATGCAGTTCATTACACTGCATATATAAAAAAGAATTGTGGATGGTTTGAATGTAATGATACTACCATTACTGTAAAACAGTGATTACCAGCAAATCTTGTGAACGCTTACTTAATATTCTTCAAACCATAATTTAATACATAGGGCCTCATTACGAGGTGGGCGGTAAGGGATACCGGGCAACGGTAAGGAGATCAGTGCCGGTAATCCCTTACTGCCCAATTCCAAGGTCCCTTATCGGTGCCGGTAATCCCTTACTGCCCAATTCCAAGGTCAGACCACACGTCCCTTACGGGTCCCGTTAGGGGACCAGGCTGCTAATTACGGGCCAGCCATTAGCAGGCCCGTAATTAGCGCCTTTACCATTCCCATTGAGCCCTAGGGGGGCTGAAATGGGAATGGGGAATGGCATTTGGAATGGGGATTTACCGGGTGCGCCAAGGGCGGAATGTCCCGGTAAATCCCCACTCCACCAGGTCAGACCCGGACACGATTTTGGAGGCAGCCATGGCGCTAATTGTGCCATGGCTACTTCCAAAGTCGTAATGAGGACCATAATCTGTGTATGAATATAAACAAAACCTCAACTTCAAAACTAAGCACAGTTAGAATACACTAACAGGTATCTAACTGCCCCAAGATTAGTCAACAAGCAAACAGATAAATGAATACCACTAAAATGAAACAAGAAATAAACAGAATACGCCAACAGTTATCTAACTGCCCCAAGATTCTGCAACAAGCAAATAGATAAATTAATACCACTAAAATGAAACAAGTAATAAACAGTTAGAATACGCCAACAGCTATCTAACTGCCCCAATATTCTACAACAAGCAAACAGATAAATAAATAGCACTAAAATAAAACAAGAAGTAAACTGTTAGAATACGCCAACAGGTATCTAACTGCCCCAAAAATCTGCAACAAGCTAACAGATAGATATAAAATAGAAAAAGAAATAAACAAATAGAATACACCAACTGCTATCTAATTGCAACAATACTACCACCACTTACAAATCAAAAACCATACACCTATTCAATTCCTCCTACTGAAATCAATGAAAGAAATATATTATACCACAACATAGAAATGTTTTTTTTTTAATACAGCATGGATTTTTTTTACCACAGACCCAATGATTTAATGAACAAACACGGGAACTGAGCAAATTGCACAGCACACTGGTTTGAACTATAGTACTTCTAAAGTACTAACTATGAGGGTTGACAAAATACAGAAATGTCTACTATGCAATGCAACACTCTTTATAAACTGCCTACACAAACATGTATTTTCTTTCTTTTGTCATAGTGATTAAAAAAAATGTCTGCTCCAACTACCCATGTCCTGAGAAACAGCATACAACCACAAAAAGTGAAACTGTAAGTATATAATGATTGGACTCACAAACAGCACAGCATAACACACCTATTCAAGCAAACACTTGACCATAGACCACAATCCAAAATGTTTGCTTCCATGGTTATCTTAACAAAGGAAACAGTAAGTATATAATAATTAGACTCACAAACACCACAACATAACACAGCCATGCAAACAAACACCTCACCAATAAATAGAACCCAACATGCCTACAGTCTTCAATACCAACAATCTGAACACAATCCAACAAACAAATTAACACACATCATCTCACTATCCTATAAACACTATTACACCACTGCCAATTAGTACTCACATTTTTGAAAACATTTCCCCTAAGCAGCCCACATACCACAATCAAAATGTTTGGTAGCATTGTAGATTTATGCTGCTGTGGTTGTGGCCAGGGCCTAGAGTCTTGGGTGCATTGCCTACGGCCTACAGCCTTCGGCCATGCACTCAACACTCTAGGCCCTGGCCACAACCACCGCAGCATAACACACCCATATAAGCAAACATCTACCAAATGACCACAACCAAAACACATAACACATCCACCTCAAATCCTATCCACTTCAATTAACATTTTAAAATAATAATTACAACCCACACACAAACTCTTCAATACATACCCTCTTCACCCAATGCTCTACTAACGACCCAAAACCAAGATAATTTTAAAGTAAAATAGTCAGTAGCGCGCCCAGTCCGTGGACAAATGCGGTGACCGTGGAAACCGCAAACACATCACAGCCTTCTCCCACCTAAGTAAATACATCATTTGACCCATCTCTTACTCCCCCACCCTCCCCAAGCCCTCCTACACACCAACACACTCCCCAAAATTGGATTTATGCTTACTTCCACGCCGCGCTGTTCGTGGATTTCCGCAGAAGCAATATGGCGCGCACATCGAAAGAATGTGACGCACCTCACGCTTCACCCCAACCAATCAGCGAACACGTCATATGTCCGCCGACACGACGCAAGCCGATTCTCCAATTGGTGTCCTGTCCTCTGAACGAACAGGGAAGTGTGTTCGCGGAGGGGACATAGATATCACTCATTTTTTTACACCTACTTTTTCATTGTTTTATAAATAAACACTGTATGGATTTTCACCAAATTTACAAAAGCATGCTTTCGGGACCAAGCCATCGCTCCTGCCGCAAATTTGGTGAAAATCCATCCAGTGGTTTGGGCTGTAGGCATGCGCAAAAAAAATTATCCATTCAGTCTATGGGAAAAAAATAAATTTTGGGACCCCCCTATAACTTTGCCCCCCCCTTCATCAAACCTCACCAAACTTTGCAAAAAAATTCAGAGTGGGCCAAATACTTTTTTGGGAAGGTTTGGTGTGGATTCGTCCAGGAGGAGCGAAGTTATAAGCCGCCAAAAAAGTGCTCTTCCTATGGGTTAAGCAACTTAACCCTAACTAACATGGCCGCTACCGCAGGCCAAGTAATGGATACTGCTGCGAAAATAACAGGAGTCACAGTAGTGCTTGAACAGGAATTGGAGTCCAAACGAGGAAGAAATATAGCTTTTACTTGTGCATCCAAGACAACTTAAAAGCAATATTAATATGACATATGGCGTTCCCACAAGCAGTGGAACCCGAAGGTTTGGCAGCATAACGCGTTTGGCAACGAACATGTCACCTGATCACATCCAATACATATATATATATTTATATATTTAGACACACATATATATATATACATATATATATATATATATATATATATATATATATATATATATATATATATATATATATATATATATATATATATATATATATATATATATATATAATTCTGTGTGTGTCTAAAGAGGACTGATGTGGTCACAGTGGCTTGTTCCTGTGTGCTAAATACATGCTTAGGAAAATGACCAACAATATCAGTGCCTTTGCTTTGTCTAAATCCATTGCTTTAATAAAGCTGAAAGACAGAATGGCAGTTTCAGTGCCTCTTCGAGGATGGAATATGTTTGCAAATAAAAACCATTAGGGGAAAAGCTGGGCCAAATCATAATTTATGAATATCATCAAGATCTCATGACAGATTTGCATTATATTTGCATTGTTAGAGAATAACACAACACTGATTATTATCCTACCACATTGATGTGTAGAGGGAACTAACTGCAATTTTTATTTCTTTCATTTCTGTGGCATACTCACCACATTATCATAAAATAAACAACACTGTTAACGATAGTCATATTATCAATTGTAAACTCATGTTCAAATTATAAACATAAAATCCATGCAATAATAATTGATGTTTGTAATCGTGTACCTTTTTTACAATTTCTTGTAGCATGTTCAGTGCCGTCTCTACTTGTTTAAAGAATTTATCTAGTGTCAACGAAGACCACGTTAATAGAGTAAGTCCCTTTCTCAGTACAGACTCCACCTGAAAAGAAAGCAATGGTGTGAAAATCTATAACACATGAAAACAATGACATTTTATTGACTTATTGTTATCCAAGTCACACTTGGCTCCATCACCCTGTCTGAACCTCATCCGTGAAGGCACCCATGTGCCTCAGCAGATTTCTTCCTTCTTCTGCTTGGCGTAAATCTGCATTTATGTTATCGGCTATTTATGTGTATGCCTGATGTTGGATGGCACCAGTATTACGGACATTTAAAGACTGCAAATGGGATTGCAGCTGAGACCTTATGTCCTTTTCCCATTAGTGTCGCGTTGTCTAGGGGCATGCCCTGGGGTGCTTGCATGTGTTGAATAGCTTTGGAATAGTCACAAGAGGGACCAGCACATAAACCGTTACAGAAGTAAGCATCCATGAGGTGTCTGAGTAAGTAGTGAATCACCATACGTGTGCCAGGCAGTTGTGAGACCATGTAGACCTAGAGAATCCTCTATTCAGGTGGCCAGGGGAGAGCCATCACTTTTGGATCCCAACCCTGGGGGTGGACGAGCGAGGGAGGATCACCTGGGTAGGGGAGTCTGGGATTGAACCCAGGGGAATGCCCCAGTTCAGACGCGGTATCCCAACGGGATGGTAGGTGAGAAGGAAGAAGTCCCGGAAACCTTCATGGGATATGCAGGTCCCATTGTCCCTGATCCAAAAGGGAGGTGGAAATATCGTACCAGAACAAAAACAGACAAGAAGGGTCAGAGGAGACACACACATAGCTTTGACCTTAACACCTATTTGTCTTCCCCTATTTCAGACCATAGGGGGTACTGTCAAGACCAGTGCTTTCATAACAGGATGCCAGGGGTAAGGAGTGACCTAAAAAAGGGAAAATAACCCCTGCAATATAAAAACAGGGCCAGGGGATTCCCCTCTCTCCTCTGTAAATCCCTTTATAATATTTTAGCCTATAAATATCAATTTCTGTCTGGCCCTATCTCCCCCTTCCCAATTCCTACATGTACTGGTACGAGGAAGAGACGACCGAGAGTAATAAGCATTATCCATAGGAATTACATGGGGAGGCAGGGAGAGGCCTACTACATTTCACCACTAGGCTTTTCCACTAATAGAGTCAGGCAAGGTCAGGCACTTCACCTTAATCATGCACACCGAACTCCACTTGACTGTCAGTTAGGGTATAAAAAGTGTGGTTCTGCCAAAGAAGATGAGCGATCTGGAATTGCTGGTTGGAACCTGGAAGCAAGGGAGCAGAAGGCTGCAGCAAGAGAAGCCTGGAAGATCCGGAGGAGAGCGGGATGCTAAGACGCTGACCAGGTGTGTTAGAGGGGTTGCAGCATGGTGAGGGAGCCGTGTCACCAAAGAGTAGAGTGAGGCGAGCTGCAGCTGCTGGCCGTGACCAGGCCAGTGCTCGTTCCCCTGGGACGTGTGTCGGTCGCTTGGGCGTCTGAGGAGCAGGTGGTGAGACCCTGACCGCAACCCACATATCCCGAGAACATGCTCACCAGTGCTGCCCTATCTTGGTGAGTTTCATAAGAAAGAGAGAAACTCAGTAGCGTGCGGGTGGCTGGAGCAGGAGTAGAAGTAATGAAAGATGTAAACGGCATGATGAGCAGAAAGAAGGCAAAGAGGAGCAAAGAGAAAGTACGCTGGCGGCAGCGTTGTTAGGGCCCTCACAAGGACTCCTACTTTCTTGCCTATGGGCAGTTGACCACGTCGTGTAGGTATAGAATTCTTCCCCACAAACTCCCAAAAGTACAAAGGGACTATTTGGAAGGAGGATTGCCTGAAAGATGGATATCGCACCGGGACACAGCTGGCAGCAAAGTAAGACACGATTTCAGGATTCACAGAGATTCACAAAGCAACAAAAATAAGAATGGAATCTACTGTAACTCACGTTTGTGTGTGTCTTTAAGTTGTCTATGGATTAAAGGCAACAAGCGGGCGTGATCCTGTAAGTAAGGGCAATGGGAAGATACTACTACGTAATTAAACTAAGCATAAACAGGAAGGTGAACAAAAATGATCGTACCCAGGGTATAACAGGGTATAACAGTAGGCTTGGAAGAATAAGGGATCGAGCATGATGGAAGTTTCCAGCAGGGGTAGTGATAGTCAGCAGTGTAGCAATCCAGGTTTCCAAATCCAAACCTAACACCGCCGGCATGCAGACGCCTGTAGTGTGCTTAGTGGCAGTCTCTAGTTTGCGCACACAAGTTAATGTTTTCAATGTCCAAAATCTGTGAATACAATAACCAACAAATGTTACGACGAATCAGATCCAAAAGAGTTACAAAGTCGGTAATGTTCCAAGCAAAAAAACGGATGACAAAACGTGAGGCAAAGAGAAATCCTGGTAGCGTTCCTGGTCAATAACGTTCCGGGCAAAATCAGGAATCAGGACATAAGGCAAAACAGTAGTTCATTCAGCGTTACAAGGTCAGAGAAACAGAGAATCCAAGCCGTGCCAAGGGTTGCGCAATCGGGAATCCGTAAGCAAAAATGGATCTGGGTCAAGTAAACAAGATCCGTAGTACGTTAGGACTTAAAGATAAAATAATTTGGAAGTAACGCTAGTGGCGAGGGGCAGTGCTTAAATCAACGCCGGCTGTAACGTCTTGCACGGCAAGACGTTGAACACGACGAAGCCTAGAGCGTTTGTGTGCAGGCAACCACGAATGAACAGAAAGGCGCTGGTGATGTGAGCAACTTTCTTCTTGTTTTACGTATTTTACTGCGTATTTTACTGAGAGTGGGGAGTGAATATGCATGGGCCATGGATGAACTAGTAAAACACCTGGAGGTACTAGGAATTGCTGATGGTTTGCGTGACGTGGGAGAAGACCAATGAGATGGATACCTGACAGTATCCTGCCCCAATGAGGCATCAAACCCCCCCCCCCCCCCGTGAGGCAAGAAAACGGGCCATCAACTCTGGGGCGTGCAGATTAGATTCAGGCTCCCATGTGCGGCCCTGCACAGAGACAGGAGGAGGGTGGATGGGAAGTCTGGTACCATTCGAACAAAGCTTTAACAATGATACGTGAAAGATGGGATAAATCTTCCAAGACTTAGGTAAATCCAACCTGACTGCCAATGAATTGATAACGTCCTTGATAAGATAGGGACCCACAAATAGTGGCTTCAAACACCTCTGCATAGGGATGCAGAGATTCTTAGTGGACAATCAAACCGACATTCCCAGTTGGTAGTTGGGAGCAGGGGAACGGTGACGGTCCGCTTGCTTTTTTGCACATTCCTGTGCCTCCTTCAAATGTCAATGTACCTGGTTGTGTAGAGCAGTAAAGCAGTAATGTCCCGAACACTCTCTTGGGCAGCCGGGTTGTCAGACAATAACGGGAGGTCGATGGGCAGAGACCTAGGATGTTGACCATACAAGGCAAAGAATGGGGTAGAACCCGTAGAAGTATGAACTGAGTTGTGGTAGAGGAATTCGGCAGCCACCAACACTGACAACAAAGACTCTTGATGCTGCAAGGTTAGACAACGCAGGTATTGTTCGAGCGTAACGTTTAATCGCTCCGTTTGTCCCTCTGGTTCCGGATGGTAGGCACTTGAATAACGGCCATCAACACCCAATGAAGTAGTGAGATGTCGCCAGAAACATGACGTAAACTGTGATCCCCTATCAGATACCATAATCTCGGGCAAACCAAAAACCGAAAAACATAACTTAGAAATAAGCCGGCCAGCGGAGGGGCTGTAGGTAAAACACACACCCCAGCAGTGGTCCAATCAGGAGGGAACATTCATGCATAACACTCAGACACACCGAAACCAGTTTGTGGATTGGGGTCAGACAGACCCAGTTTACATCCTGCCAGCATACACGCAAAGCCCACAAGTAGCCCGCCAAAAGCTTCTGCTTTCCCAGGCACAGGAAGTCCTTATAAGGCCTCTCAGGCCAGGAAGAAGGCTAAAGGAAAAGATGGCAAAAGAACAGGCGAAGATCTCGTGGTACGGCCATGTTTGACAGGTAGGCAAACACGGTATAGCAAAATGGAAATCGCAAAAAAGCAAGGAAAAGGATAATCGGCCACCAGATTATCTTTTTAGCACACCTAGAGTAACCAAAAATCCTCTGAGTGTTAGTCTAGGGCAAAACAAAAGTGCACCCCATTGTACTGCAGTGTAGGTTGCATTGTACAATGATAAAAGGTTACCACAAGTGATACAAAAGTAACCAAAAGTAGTAACATAGTAACACGGCTAAGGGAAACAAGGTTTCCAAGTACTGACAGCCTGAAGGACATATCAGTTTCCCCATAACATCTGAGCATAGGCCAGTATAGTGAAGCTTAAGGCTCAGATTAAAAAATAGCAACATTTTCTTTTTGTACATTTGTATAGGGCACAAAACAGCCCATGGGCATCGTGGCGCTGTTACTCAAGGGGAGCTTAGATACAGGGAGTTACACGTGGGAAATCATATATAGCATTTGGCATTTAGTAGATTTATACATGGGTATCATAGATGAAGTACATTTATATGTAGATATCACAACATGTTTGGGGATTCCATAAAGATGGAAGGAAATGTGCAGTAAAGAGAAATTTTTGCTAACAGGAGGAAACAATTTGAGCAGTCATGTGTCCAAGGAAGTTGGGTGGACCAATGCGATCCATATTGCTCACCAGGAACATCCCATCAAAGAACAAGTTACTTCTTACCTTGTAACGTTCTTTCGACGGGATGTTCCTCCGACGTATTCCTCATCTTAGATATCTCCTTCCAGCTCTGCTGGCCTCGGAAATTTTTTTCTCTAGAGGGCGCTGCGTGTCGACGTCCTCCGAGTCGATGTCCCTCGACAGCCGCCATATCGACGTCGACGTCATCCTGCCTGTAAAGGCCGCGCGCAGCGTCCGTTGCTCAGTTCCATTTTGTAGCCCACAATAATACTTTCTGGACTAACTAATCACCCTGAAGGAGCGTAAACTGCAACAACAAGGGAAGTAGAACTGCGGGGATGGATGGGAGGGTCGATGAGGAATACGTCGGAGGAACATCCCGTCGAAAGAACGTTACAAGGTAAGAAGTAACTTGTTCTTCGAAGGGATTGTGTCCTCCGACGTATTCCTCATCTTAGACAGGCTCCCATAGCAGTATTCTATTATCGGAGGAGGGAGTACTGACTTCACACTGTCTTCTATTGATGAATAGAATGCAGTACAGCCCTTCCAAACCTAGTCTCTTGACTGGAGGAGGAATCCAAATTGTAAAAACGTGTAAAGGTATGGACAGACGACCATGTAGCGGCAGCACATATGTCTTTAACCGGCACGCCTCTTTTGAGGGCCGATGAAGCTGCAATACCTCTGGTCGAATGAGCCCTAAGGTTTTGAGGGGGCTCTTTCCCTGCCAGTTTATAACATTCCAGAATGGCTAGAATGATCCATCTGGAAATGGTCTGCTTAGTTATTGGTAACCCCAGCTTGTGACCTGCGTAACCTACAAACAGCTGGTCTGCCTGTCTTATCCTGGCTAGTCTACTGATGTAAAAACTTAAAGCCCTCCTAGAGTCTAGTCTGTGTAACCTCGTTTCCTCTTTCCCCGGGTGAGGAGGAGGATAGAAAGATGGTAGGGTAATCTTCTGAGTGATATGGCATTCAGAAACCACCTTTGGGAGGAAATTAGGCTTCACTTGCAGGACAACTTTGTCTTTGTGAAATATTGTGTGAGGGGGTTTACAAGAAAGAGCTTGTAATTCGCTCACCCTTCTAGCAGATGTAAGTGCTATTAATAAAACAGTTTTAAGGGTAAGGAATCTTAACAAACAAGAATGGAGAGGTTCGAAAGGTGTACCCATCAGGAAAGTTAGTACTAAGTTTAAATCCCATAGGGGAATTTGGAATGGTCTTGGGGGATAAACATTGGTTAACCCCTTTAGAAACTGTATTACCAAGGGTAATTTGAAATAGGATGGTTCTTCCGCAGTACGCTTAAAGATGGATAGCGCTGCGAGATAGCCCTTAATGGTGCCACCTTGAAGGCCTGAATTTGCCAAATGTAGTAGGAAGGACAAAACCATTGGTGTACCACATGAAAAAGGGTCGATATTCTGTTCTCTACACCAGCTGCAAAATCTGTTCCAACGGCAGCGGTATAAAGACTTTCTTGCTGGCCTCCTTGCCGAAAGCAACACCTCCATAACATCATCAGGAAGGTCCCAATCCTTGTACCTCAGCCTTTCAGAAGCCAAGCGTGAAGGTTGAGGGTTTTGATGTCTGGATGGAGAACCTGACCTCCCTTCTGTGAGAGTAGGTTCTCTCTGAGTGGAAGTCGAATTGGAGGGCAGATGGACAAGTCTAGAAGGTCCGGGTACCACGTTCTCCTGGCCCAATCCGGGGCAATTAGGATCATGGTTCTCCGGAATCTTCTCAACCTCCTGATCATTTGAGGAATGACAGGGACCAGTGGGAACGCGTACAGAAGCGGAAACTCCCAGTCCACTATGAACGCGTCTCCCAGAGCTCCTCTCGGGGGAAATTCCCTTGAGCAGAACAGGTCGCATTTCCTGTTTAGGCTGGTGGCGAACAGATCTACCTGAGGGGTTCCCCAAAGGGCGAAGATCTCTTGAAGGACTTCCTGAGCTAGCTCCCACTCGTGGGAGACTGTGTTCTGCCTGCTCAGAGCGTCCGCTGTCAAGTTCTTCTCTCCGGCTAGGTGAACTGCCAATAGAGAGATTCCTTCTTGGATTGCCCAAAACCAGAGCTGCATCGCCTCTCTGCACAGGGGTAGTGATCCTACGCCTCCTCTTTTGTTGAGGTAATGCATGGCCACCGTGTTGTCCGTCATTATCAGGACGTTCTTCCCTTGTACAGCTGGCAGGAACGCCTTCAGCGCAAGTCTGATGGCTCTCAGCTCTAACAGGTTGATATGTAGTCTGGACTCCGATGGAGACCAACGACCGCTGATGGTCAAGTCGTTGGCGTGGGCTCCCCACCCCGTGAGTGAGGCATCCGTGACTACTGTTATCTCCGGCCAGGGTTGCCAAAACTGTTCTCCTTTCAGAATGTTCTCCTGACAGGCCCACCACTGAAGGTCTCGAGCCACCCTGCTGGGAACCTGAAGAAGATCTGTCATTCTCCCTGAGAATTGTGACCACTGAGTCCTCAGTGCCCACTGGAGGGATCTCATTCTCAGGCGAGCCTCTGGCACTAGGAAAATGCAGGATGCCATGAGGCCTAGCAACCTCAAAAAGTCGAAGTCTGGGAGACGTTGGGCATGTTGGAACTTTAGAATATCTTGAGTCCTCACCTCTGGTGGCGAGGCTTTTCCCAGGGAAGTGTCCAGGATCGCTCCTATGAACTGGGGTCTCTGCGATGGTATCATTTGTGACTTCTTTAAATTGATGGAGAAGCCCAGTCTGTGAAGGAAGTGGCACACATGATTTAGCTGGATCTGAGCTTGTTCCGGAGAAACAGCCCTGATCAACCAATCGTCCAGGTAGGGGTAGACGTGAATCCCTTCCCTCCTTAGACTTGCAGCCACTACCGACATTAACTTGGTGAAGACCCTCGGGCGGAGGTCAGCCCAAATGGCAGCACTCGAAATTGATAGTGAGAGTTGCCAATTGCGAACCTCAGGTATTTCCTGTGTTTGAGATGGATAGGCACATGGAAATAAGCGTCCTGAAGGTCCAGAGATACCAACCAGTCCTGGAACTGAAGGGCCTGGAGGATCTGAGAAAGAGTGACCATCTTGAATTTGTCTTTTCTGAGGAATTTGTTCAATTCTCGCAAGTCCAAGATGGGTCTCAGTCCTCCGTCTTTCTTTGGTATGAGAAAGTAGGGGGAGTACCAGCCCTTGTTCTTGTCCGCTACTGGTACCGGTTCTATGGCACCTTTCTCTAGCAGGTCTATAATTTCCTGCAAGAGGAGCGGATATGGAACTTTTAGAGAGCTGTGCCCCGGTGGATGACTCTGAGGGATGTGTAGAAAGGGTAGGCAGTAGCCCTGGGCAACTGTCTCCAATGCCCAGGCATCTGACGTTATAGCCTGCCATTCCGTCAGATGGTGAGTTAACCTGCCCCCTACAGGTGTTTTTTGTGGAAAGGCCTCAGATGGTTTGGGGGCAGCTGATGCAGATGGCGAGGGTAAAGAGGCACCTGCTGCGGCTTTAGTGCTTTTGACCCGTCCACCTCGGGTGGATCTCCTTTGGCCTCTTTGAGCCGGCTGTCCTCTGCCTTTCCCGAATGCAGAATAATAGCGAAAGGACTATCCTCTCCCAGAGGTTCCTGAGGGGCGAAAAGGAGTTTGGCGGATTGCAGCTCCTAACGATTTTGCTGCTGCTTTAGATGTCTGCAACTTTTCCAGACTGTCATCAGCCTTTTTACCAAATAAAGAAGAGCCGTCAAAGGGCATATTCAAAAGTCTGGTCTGTACATCTGGAGCAAAGCCAGACTTTCGCAACCACGCATGCCTGCGGATTGTTGTACTTGCTGCCATGGCCCTGCTGATACTGTCAGCAGAATCGATGCCAGTTTGAAGTGACTCGCACATGGCATCTTTGCCATCTTTAATAATGTTAAGGAAGGCTTCCCTTTCGTCTCCTTCGGGTATGCAGTCAGCCGGTGATGAAGCACACTCCCACAGTGTGTGACTGAATCTGGCGAGCGTACAGGTGGCGTTGATGGACTGCAACGCCATACTACAAGCAGAAAATACTTTTTTTGCCATAGAATTGTACCTTTTGTCATATCTATCCTGTGGGAGAGTTGGGTAAGCGGACCTGCTGCTTGATGAAGTTGCCGCTTGAACCACCAGGCTCTCTGAAGTCGGGTGTTTTGATGAGTATTCAGGGTCAGCCGCAGCTACCCTATAATTGCCTGACAATCTTTTATTGACTGCAGGGATAACCTCAGGAGTTTCCCAATTAGATGAAATCTTTCTTTGCAAGGCTGCATGGAAGGGGACCACAGACCAACCCATAAATTCAATAATCCTTGCCATCAGGGTTCTATAGGGTGTTTCGGCATGTTCCCCTGGGTCTGGTTTAACAAATTTCACTTCTGGGAAAGTGTCCAGCCCACTTGCCTCATGTAATGATTCCTGTAGGTCTTTCAACCTTCTTTCCTCAGAGGTAAAATCCTCTGAAACAGGTAGTGTGGTCCTCTGCAACCCGAAGGTTTCCTGGTCAGAAATCCTCCCCTTCTTCATAGATTGAAGATAATCCGGGGTACTCGGAAATGTTGTAAAACCCATTTCTAAGGCAGAAGGAGCCAAACTCGTCATTATTGGGCGAGAAAACGTCGATGTCGTTGACGGCGATGTGACAGGCTTCGAAGGCGCCGAGAATGGCGTCGAGAAAACTGGAAGAGGCCTCAAAGAACTCAACAGGATCGGGATCCTACTCGAGGATGTTGACGATGGTCTTGGCGTCATGCCGGAGGCTCTTGGTATCACCGTTGGCTGTGAAGTAGCAGTGGTTTTCTCTTTCATCGGCGCCGAGTCGATCTACCGATGCGTCGAAGAACCCTTCGACAACGGTGTCGATGGTGCCGATCCATGCGTCAAAGAGATCTTTGACGACAGCTTCGAAGACGGTGCCGTCTTACCCGATTGCCCGTGGCGCTCTCGGGTGGACTCTTTCTCCGGGTGCAGCGACTCGCGGCGTTTCCATTTTTTGGGTTTTTCACCCGGGGTATCACCCTCAGCTGTCTTCAAGGGGGTCGAGGCTGCTTTCTCGAAGACGCTTACCATTTTCTTCGTAAATTCCTCCCACTCAGCCTGAGAGCTGTGTTTTGTGGGGCAGGATACCCTTTCTGGGGAAACAGAAGATGACGAGGAAGGGGATCTTCGGCATCTCTTCTTTGAGTGTCTCGATCTCGTCGAATGATGGAAGCTACTTCGAGATCTAGAATGGGAATGCTTTCGACGGCGAGGAGACGAATGACTCGACTCAGCCGAAGAAACTTTCGAGGAGGTTTTGACTGACTTGCCTCTCTCGAGCTTCCCCTTGCGCTCCTTCAAGGCTTTCGCCATCATGGACATGCAGTCCTCACACTCCGAACAATGGTGCTCGACTCCCAAGCACCACAAGCAGATCCTGTGTGGATCTGTTATCAACATTTTCTTACCGCAGTCTCGACATTTTTTGAAGCCGGACTGTGGCGTCATCGGTTCCGATGAAGAAGCCATCGAGAACGAGTTGGTATTTTCGAGTAAATATCGAAGGTTTATCTAACTGAACTGAGCAACGATATTCCGAGGCCCCATGAAGCGCGGAAAAACGGAACTGAGCAACGGACGCTGCGCGTGGCTATTTATGGGCATGGTGACGTCGGCGCCGATATGGTGGCTGTCGAGGGACATCGACTCGGCGGATGTCGACGCGCAGCGCCCTCTACAGAGAAAAAATTTCCGAGGCCAGCAAGTTGGAGACGAATTATCAAAGATAAGGAATACATCGGAGGACACAATCCCTTCGAAGGTACACTTATGTTCATTTACTTTGTATTTAAATATGTGTATGGATGTGTGTATACTTGTTAGGAGCAAGTGTATGGTGATTGGTGCTTGTGTGAATGATAGAGTGCTTGCTGTGTGAATGTTTGTGTGTGTGTGTTTGTGTTGGTGTGTTGAGCCGATTTTAGTGAGTGGGAGGCAGCGGAGAATGAGGCTTGTACAATAAAGGCATTTGAAAAAATGCCTTTGTTGCACAATCCCCCTACCCACCTGCCAAAATCAGCTCTCCTTCTGATGCGTTGTGGGTCCCCGGGGACAGGGATGTATCTTATTACTGGACATCTTTCATAGATGTCCAGTAGAACATACCATGCTGCCCCTAGGCCCTCAGCACCAATTGCAAACTGTCTGGCACTTTTTAGCCAATTTTTCTTTTAAAAGTATGCTCTAAAATGCATACATGCCAACATTTTGCCACAACTGGGCGGGAAATTTTGTGGCAGAAATCGGGAGAAGGGAATTTCCCATTGGATTTGATTGAGGTTGCAAATATTTTAGGAGGGAGAAAGTAAAAATGAGCAACATTTTTGATGACAAAATCAGGAGTCTCCCGCCCAAATCGGGAGGGTTGGCATGTATGAAAATGAAACATTTGAACCCATTATTTTTAAATAAATCCCAAGGTGAGAAGGCCCCCCCCAAACCCACCTTGATTGGTTCAGGCTCCCTTGCTGCGCTCGGTCGCTGTGGCATATCTAAGGGAAAAATGTATGCCCCTCCATTTAAATAATTCACCAGCTGCCATTGGCATTGGGACTGTGCTGGGAGTGGGGTGAAGAAGTCCAGGGACTGTATGGTTGCCGGATGGGGGGGTGCATGGGTTAATGGTGGGAGCAGGGTGGGGAGAACCCAGGGTCTGTGGTGGGATGGGGAGAATCCAGGGACTGGGTAGGAGCCGGATGAGGGAGCCCAGAGACTGTGATGGCAGCAGGTGGGCGAGCCCAGGGCCTATATTGAGAGCAGGGTGCAGTGCTGGCGTACGATATTTCACAGCCATTTGGACTTACTGGGTCAGGGGTGACTCAGGGGTGGCCCAGGCCAAATTACTTTGAAGACCACTGCCTTAAAGAAAGGATAGCAAAGTTCAAGATGACTTTGAAGAAGGGATGGCTCCATTGCCTACCCTTTGCATTATTTGAACTTAGATATCAGGCTGGCTCAGCTCACCATCTAACTCCTCATGAGTTGGCGACTGGCCAGCCGCATGAGAATATCCCTTGCTCATCCCACTCAAATAAAAACTGATGCCCACAGTGTAGCAAAAACATTAGGTGATGAGATGCATGATTATTTAACAAATATGACCGCTAGTGTTTCTTTTATTTCTCAACAGATCAAAAATCATAGGGAGGGGTCTAAGAAGATTGATGAAGACAGTCATCCAGTTGATCATAGTGACTTGCTTAAACATCCTAGTTTGTATGCAGGGGTCAAAGTGCTTGTGAAACAATGCATGCACACTTGAAATGAACCCTGCTTTGAAGGACTGTACCTACTAGAGGGGTCACTCCCACTGCAGTGAAACATAAGGAAAGAAGACTGCATCTGAATGACATGAAACTCTAAAAAGGAGAGATCGCTACCCCCTGGCACCCGCTGACAGTAAAGCAAGAGAAGAAGATCCACAGATGATGACGAGATCGTCCACTAAGATCCAAAACAAAGACTCATCGGAATATAGACAATTGTATTTTTCAGCCATTCCCAAGCTTGAAGGGAAACAAAAAGTTGCAGTACAATTCTAGTTAGGCTCAAGAGACTCATTCCGAGGTTGGCGGTAAGCCACCAGTGCCACCGGTTGGTTGCCACCGACCCGGAAACACTGAATCTGCCACCTGACTTCCCAGTGCCACTGGGACATTACAAGTCTCGGCAGAGCGGGAAGTCAGGCGGCAGTTTTGGTAACTCCCAATCCCCATGGAGTCTGATAGGGAGACTGAAGCACCATGACCGTTGCGTCCGTGAGGACTCTGCCTACAGGGGCAGAAGTGCCCGGGAGGGTCAGACATGCCAGGCACTACGGCTCCGGCAGGCAGACTCGTAGTGTTGCAGTCCGGAAACAAGGGTGCCGATAAGGTTTCAGGACCGCCACATTCAGAATAAGGCCCAATGTGTTTGTAAATCAAATACAAAGAGGAAGAGCACATGACATTCTATGTTACCTATAATAATAACATTGCACACATTTCTGTATGCTGTTTTTACATACATTCTTCGATCTTGCCCAGCTCTGGTGAGGCGACAGATTAATGTCATTACATTCTTTGGAAATCCTAAAAAAAAGTTTAATTCTTTTCAGTACTCTTATTGCAATCATTCTGCAATTCCTATTATAAAGTGTTTTTTTTATAAGTGATATAAATTGCCTGTTGAACTAAAACATGGGAATTCTCCAAGTAATAACAGACATATGGCCAGCAAGAAGATCGATAAGTCTCTTCAGAATACTTTTGGTAACCTCATTTTGTACAATGATTTGTCTTTCCTTTCTTATTATTATGGCATTCTGTAATATAATGCTTAAATTGAAGATGAAGCGTTTGGCAATGAGACATATATTTTGGTCCCAAACAAATGCACACGTGATATTTTCCTTGATATTACCCAACAAATTGTTTGACATAAGAGGGATTCTAGGGAAGATCATGCAAATATAAATACATACCTTGATAATTCAGCCCATTTAAAAAATAACATGTGGTATCAACACATGAGTGAGGTGCGGAGAAAAACGTCAGATGAAAGCTGTTATGTATGTTCTCTCATCTCTTATGCCATGAATACAGCCAGAACATTTATAGCAAAAGAAATACCTGCTCATGATGCGATGTGTCTCGTCCACCTAGCAGCATGCTTGACCATAGGACGATTTGAAGGAAAATGGGCAACCCTACGATGGATGTCAAAGTAAATGTTCCCATATGAAGATGCTTACATCAAGACACAAAAAATGGAGAAGTATCCAGAATGGAACAATAAAATGCTCCATTATTCATTTAGTGGCCTGACTGGAGGACAGATAACAGTTATCGAGCAAAAAAGACTGAATTGCGCAGATGGATGGCAACAACCAGGACTGCCAGGATGCTGGGAGAGACTTGGTATATTGACAAGTGGCCACTAGTGCAGGATGGGAAGCAAGAATGCTGCCATGCAATGCAACCTTATTGATGACATCACCAGTGCATATATTATACAATAAGTGAATGATGGATGTATCAAGGAATGGGCCAAGTTTGCACGATAACTAACATGGGTTGAAGATGAAGCAGGACCTATATTTATATTACCCATTAAGAATGTGACACTGTGTTTCAGAAACAAGAGCCTGATCAAAGTTCGAGAAAATAAAGAATATCAGAAACCAGCCGAGTTTCCAGGAATGATAGGAGGAACTGCAGTATTGATGAATTGTTATTAGGCCTGCGGATCCAGAGATTATATGAAGTTGCCCAACAGCTGGGAAGAAGTATGTTCTCTGGTGATGATACATGTTCCTGCGTTAGTGATCCCTCAAAGTGATCTCCACATAGACAGTTTTCCAACAATGACTGCACATGAAAGGAAGAGGAGATCGCTCAACCTCATCTGACTAAAGAGGGAAAATTACTTTCTGGCAAAATCAATAGAAACTTATCACGATATTACAGATGAACACAAACTGATAGGACAGCAGTGATATTTACAGCTATATTCATGCCAGGAATTCAGACTGCAGTAAACACGTGTGGGAGCAGCTACAAACAATTAATACAACCATAAAAGGATGTAATACGATTAAAGACAAATTGAGAACCATCAGGCTTATGACCCTCCAGAACAAGTATGTCTTGGAATTGATTACAGCAATGGAAGGAGGTGTGTGCACCAAGATCAGGCCTTCCGGCTGTACATACCAACCTGCCCATGATGAAGAGAATGGAACCCCGACAGAGGCAATAACTATGTTGACAACCCTGCATACGAAAATGGCGGAAGAAGTAGATGAGACCGAAGATTCAGGTTGGTTTTCATCCCTGTGCTCATGGGTTCCAACTTAGTTGGCAAATGCCTTCAAACTACTTGTAGCAATACTAGTGTTAGTGTTGCTGGGATTCTGTTTTATACGAATATTCATTGGACAATGCAGGAAGACAGCAAAGAAAGCCGTTGGGATGAAGATAATGATTGATGTAAATGCAGTGAAACGAGCATACACAAACTGAAAGCACCAACCATGTGCACCTGAACGGAAGTCCCCAGGCACCCCCAGGAACTAAGTTTTATAACCTTAAAGGTCAGAAGAATTACGCAGGACGATCAGTATTCTGTCAACCGACTTGGGAGTGTTACCATATGACCTGGAGTGTGGATGATCATATAAAGAATGCAGGTGACCTGAGGAGGTGACAGAGATATGGATTCCGAAGAAACAAAGTATGGAGAAAAGTTAAAGAAGATCGAGAAGCTGGTGAAGGACTCGACCAGAGGGGGGGAATGTAGAGAGACAGTTGTATACGTAATCTTTAGTGCCCGCCCCCTCATCTCCATATTGGAAGGACAAGAAAGTACTATGCAAGACACAGGTATCATCCCAATACTGCATCGAAGATATGAAAGACGTTACACACTTAGACAACCATATTGAATGTACCCTCGCACTGAGGAGGTTGAAGGGTGTCTGCATAAACCATTGTACATAGCTGTCACGATGCCCGCTCCCGGGGAGCCGGCTCAGGCCCTGCGTCCCCGAAAGCGGACATCAAGTCCCCGGGGAAGGTCCCAGCAACCCCTTATAGGGGCCCTTTGGACAGCGTCCTGGCGCGTATGGCGCCAGGCTCATAGAAAACGTCAGTCCTGGCGCAATGGGCGCCAGGCTCATTATGAAAGTGTTTGGGTGCACTTACCTGATGCAGACCATGCTGCAGAACCCCGGCCTCCTTGAGGCCTGAAAGGAACTACTTTACCTGTGGGACTCATTTACCACCCGGGCGTGGTCGGGGAAGGATACATACCTGATTGGAGGAAGGACACATTCTAGGAACTTCTTCCAAGGCTATTTAAACCACACCCGATCAGCCACACGTGCTTCGCGTGGTTCTGCATCTAGCAGCTGGACGCTCACCGTGTCTGCTCCTGCATCTTGACTTCTGCCACACCTGCCAGCATCCTGAATCACCTGCAAAGGAAGGGATCAAGAGAACAGAAGAAGGAAAAGGCCTCACCTGCTAAATCTGCATCCCAGAGACATTTCGCCGACAATCCTGAAAAGGAAGACATTTATTTTTAAAAGCACATCGCATCGATCGCTGCAGCGCCGCATTCTACTCACCTTTACAGGGCGCCTCCATGTTCAGCAGCGACCATCTGGATTCGCAGTCGCGCCCCCGCGCCTAGGGAGAAAAAGACAAGAACAAAGGTGAGAGAAAGAAGGGAAAAGGGAAGCTAAAACTCCATGTCAAGACTTACCTGTTGGGTCATTCCCTTTTCATTTCGGGTCCGCGCCGCATCCAGGCATTTTCGGACCCCTGCCCCTAAGGGGAAAAAGACATCAGCGTTAATGAGTGAATGAAAAGACATTACCAAAACACTCATTAAAGACTTACCTGATTTCCACAAGGATTTCACCGCTCACCTCGGGTCGGTGCCTGTTCCCCGGCATTCCGTACCCCGGCCCCTATGGGGAAAAGACATTAGCATTAGAACATTAATGCATGGACACAAGGGGAACCACTTATAGAAAAACTTACCTGGAAGCCAAGCAAGTTTGGTTCTCACCCATCCGAAAATCCAGTGACGTAACTGGATACCAACGCGCCCCTGCATCAGAAGCAGGATGGAGAGCTCGTCCTTCCAGACCCTAAGAAGGATACTTCTGCGAGTCAGACAAGCCAGATCTGGGGCCCGGTCCAGTCCGTCTTCCGAACCCTGCGCATCACCTTAGACGAGGTCACAGCAGCGCAATCCAGGCCAGCGCCCCCGTGGGAGTCAGGTGAGCGTTACAGAACGCGAAGACTTCCTACAAATTCACACCCAGGCGCTATGGAAACTTCTGAGACTGAACAGTTGGCCCAATTACTGGGGGAATTACGGGCCGAAGTACATGCCGCTCGTCAAGAGACTAATTCCCTCAAGAGGGAATTAATAATATCAAAGGAAAGAACTGATGACCTGGCCAGACAGCTTTTGCAAGGTCAAACTGGACAAACTCCTCTACCCTGTTCCGGAGGGAACCCCGCTCCTGTGGTTCCCAGTAACCCTGTGCAGATTAATCTACCTGGAAACATGCTGCTGGCCCCACCTGAACGCTTTGCTGGGGACCCCAAACGATTCGCCGTATTCATGAATCAGTGTCGTTTGCACTTCCTATGCAGACCTGGGGCCTTCCCTAATGATCAGACCAAGGTAGCCTTTGTATTGTCATATCTCAGCGGCTGCGCTGCCGATTGGTCAGTTCCACTGGTTACTCAAGATGACCCGATTCTCCGTGATTTTCAAGGATTTCAAGCAAGCATGGAAAGGTTATTTGCTCGACACTCTCAGGGGCAGGCTCTGGATGACGAACTTCTATCCCTGCGACAGGGCAATCAGGACCTCCTATCCTATATTGCAACTTTTAATAGACTAATTGTGGAAACGGGATGGCCAGAGGATAAAAGAGTCACTTTATTTTATCAAGGTCTACGCGGAGAACTTAAGGATGTCTTGGCCAAGTTGTAAATCCGCCCCAAGAATGCACATAATATATAGACTTAGTGGTCCAATTGGATCACAGACTTCAAAACAGAAAAACAGATCGGTCCAGGTTTGAGACCCGGTGTTGGTCAAGACCCACACTAACCCCAAGGGAGTTGATGTCTCTGAGCCTATGCAAATTGGAGGGGTTAAAGAACCCTTAACTCAAAAGGAACGTGAAAGGAGGCGGCAGTTAAAATGATGTCTTTATTGTGGGAACTCTGGACACTTTCTACGAGATTGCCCGGCAAAACCGCTCCGAAAAGCGGTAGGAGCCGCTGATAAAAACCATGAAGACTATGTTTCGGGAAACGACTCAGCCCGACAAGCATAGGGGTCCGCTTGCCGAGCTTGAAAATTAACTCTCAGACCTCGCATTTCATTGTGCCAATGGTTCTCGTAGATCCAGAAAAGCCTAAGCGGTTGCATGCAATAAAGGCATACATCGATAGTGGGGCTATTGGAAACTATGTGGATCGTGAATTGGCCTCTAGGATTAACCTCCCTCTCCGTCCTAAAACCAGCAAAGATGTCATCACCACAGTCGATGGAACTGAAATTGTCTCTGGACCGGTAACACATTCCACTACTGGGGTGACTCTTATTGGTCCTGACGGCCATCGGGAGGCAGTTGTGTTTGATGTAATCAAGGCTCCACAGTTTCAGGTTATTCTTGGAATTCCTTGGTTAGAGACACATAATCCTCGAATTGATTGGCGAGCTAAGAGAATCACCTTCCCGGATTGTGCACAAACATGCTACCCAGAAAACCTGAAGATTAATCTAGCCTCTGTAACCTCTGCCTCCATACAATTACCTCCGGAATACCAGGACTTCCAGGACGTCTTCCAAAAGGAACAGGCCAACACGTTACCTCCTCACCGATCGTAGGATTGCCAAATCGATCTGGTGCCCGGTGCACAACCCCCTTGTAGCAGGATTTATGCCCTTACCAAACCTGAGAACCTGCATTTGAGACAATATTTGGATCAATACCTCGCCAATGGTTTTATTCGCCCGTCAAAGTCCCCGTCATCCTCGGCTTTGTTCTTCGTGCCTAAAAAAGAAGGCGACCTTAGAACTTGTATCGATTACCGCGCATTGAACCAGATAACGGTTAAAAACCGTTATCCTCTGCCTCTGATCCCTGAACTCCTTGACCAGGTGAAGGACGCTTGCATATACACCAAGTTAGATCTCCGGGGGGCATATCATCTGGTGCGAGAAAAAGAAGGCGACGAATGGAAAACAGCCTTCCGTACAAAACATGGATTATTTGAATACCAGGTAATGCCTTTCGTGTTGTGCAATGCACCTGCTGCCTTCCAATTCTTCATGAATGATGTCCTTCGGGAACTCATCGATGTTTGTGTTGTCGTCTATATCGATGACATTCTAGTGTACTCCTCTTCGGAATCTGATCACAGAAAACACGTTAGGGCAGTTCTGGAAAAACTGCGCCAACACTTACTATTTGCTCAACTGGAGAAATGTGTTTTCCATAACACAGAAGTTGAGTTTCTCGGTTTCATCCTGACACCCAAAGGAGTCCGAATGGACTCAAGAAAAGTGGATGCCATCCTCAAATGGCCATCACCTAGCTCTGTAAAAGGGGTTCAAAGCATGCTCGGCTTTGCCAATTTCTATCGCAGGTTTATCCCGGAATTTTCACGCATAGTACAACCCATTACTGCACTCTTGAGGAAAAATAAACGTTTTGAATGGTCTGAAGAAGCCGAGCAGGCCTTACAGGATTTAAAAGCTAAGTTTACCTCCGCGCCTATATTAAAACACCCACGTCCAGATCTCCCGTATGTCATCGAAACTGACGCATCCAGCCTAGCCATGGGAGCAGTTCTGTCTCAAAGAGATCCTGAAACAAACCAACTGCATCCCGTAGCATTTTGGTCCAGAAAATTCTCGCACCAGAGATTAATTACGCAATCACTGACAAAGAACTGTTAGCCATAAAGTCCGCTTTTAAAGCCTGGCGGCATTACCTACTTGGCGCTCGACATACCATCACGGTGATCACTGATCACCGGAATTTACAGTATTTGAAAACCGCCAAGGCTCAGTCATCACGGCAGCTCCGATGGGCTTTGTTTTTCGCTGAATTTGTGATTACCTATCGACCTGGCTGCAAGAACGGCAAAGCAGACGCCTTATCCCGAATTGGAATGGGAGAATCTGATACAAACTCAGAACCAGTACCAATAATTCCCGAACAGAGAATTCTAGGCATGACTTCGTTACAGACGCTTGAAGACATTCAAGTCAGAGTGAAACAACTCCTGGACCCTACAGTCCTACAGGATTGGATACAAAAGGGATCAGACTTTACCATAGATAATGGTTTACCTTATTACCAAGGACGCTTATTCCTGCCGCACAAGGATTAACACGAACTAGTTATTTCAGGTTATCATGATACATTAATAGAGGGACACCCCGGTATTGCCAAGACAATGGAAAAGGTGAAACGACAATTCTGGTGGCCCTCTTGGCGAAAAGATGTTAAATCTTTTGTGATGTCCTGTGGTGTTTGCGCCCAAAATAAAGGTCAAAAGAAAAGACCAGCCGGTCTCCTTCAACCTCTAGACATACCGCCAGCACCCTGGCACACCCTATCAATGGATTTTATTACGGACTTGCCTCCTTGTTCGGGATACAATACCATTCTGGTAATTGTGGATTTGTTTTCCAAAATGGCCCACTTCATTCCTTTGAAAGGTTTACCTTCAGCTTCTGTCCTAGCCAAAGAATTCCTCAAAAATATTGTTCGGCTACATGGATTTACATCTATACTAATCTCTGCCCGGGGAAGCTAATTCATTTCCCACTTCTGGCGCAAATGTTGTCAAATGGCACAAATCGACGTAAGATTATCGACCAGTCACCACCCTCAGACCAATGGTCAGACCGAGAGGACAAATCAGACCCTTGAGCAGTACATACGGTGTATGTTACAGGAATCTGAAAGCAACTGGAAAGACATTCTTTGGATAGCCGAATACGCATATAATAATTCGGTACGCTCTGGAACTGGCCATAGTCCTTTTTATACCTTGTTTGGACATCACCCTCGAACCTCAAACCTCGACTCACCTCAGAACCTCAGAGTGCCCGCAGTAGAACATCTGCATTCTACCATTACCCGAGCCTTCAAAGAGGCAACCACGCATTTACAACAAGCCAAGAGAAAATACAAGGAGAATGCTGACCTACATCGGAGTGAAGCACCTCCGTATCAGATTGGGGATCAAATGTGGTTAGCTACCAGACATTTACCGCTCAAAAGGCCTCGAACTTTTAACCCAAAATATCTGGGACCTTATTCTATTACGGCAATAATTAACCCAGTAGCGGTTAAACTTGATTTACCAGCTAATATGCGAATTCACCCTGTTTTTCATGTGTCACTTCTGAAACCAGTGGTACCCGGAACCCGACTACTCAAACCTCCAGAACCTATTCAAATAGATGGGGAACCCGAATTCGAAGTGAAGAACATTTTAGATTCAAGAATGTTTAGGTCAAAGCTTTTCTACTTAATTGATTGGAAGGGGTACGGACCTCAGGAGAGGTCATGGGAACCCAGTGACCATGTGCATGCACCTCGATTAGTCAGGAAATTCCACTGACTCTTCCCAAACAAACCAAAACCCCCGGAGGGAACAACCTTGGGAGGGGCCTTGGGGGGGAGTGCTGTCACGATGCCAGCTCCCGGGGAGCCGGCTCAGGCCCTGCGTCCCCGAAAGCGGACATCAAGTCCCCGGGGTAGGTCCCAGGAACCCCTTATAGGGGCCCTTTGGAGAGCGTCCTGGCGCCTATGGCGCCAGGCTCATTGAAAACGTCAGTCCTGGCGCCATGGGCGCCAGGCTCATTATGAAAGTGTTTGGGTGCACTTACCTGATGCAGACCATGCTGCAGAACCCCGGCCTCCTTGAGGCCTGAAAGGAACTACTTTACCTGTGGGACCCATTTACCACCCGGGCGTGGTCGGGGAAGGATACATACCTGATTGGAGGAAGGACACATTCTAGGAACTTCTTCCAAGGCTATTTAAACCACACCCGATCAGCCACATGTGCTTCGCGTTGTTCTGCATCTAGCTGCTGGACGCTCACCGTGTCTGCTCCTGCATCTTGACTTCTGCCACACCTGCCAGCATCCTGAATCACCTGCAAAGGAAGGGAACAAGAGAACAGAAGAAGGAAAAGGCCTCACCAACTAAATCTGCATCCCAGAGACATTTCGCCGACAATCCTGAAAAGGAAGACATTCATTTTTAAAAGCACATCGCATCGATCGCTGCAGCGCCGCATTCTACTCACCTTTACAGGGCGCCTCAATGTTCAGCAGCGACCATCCGGATTCTCAGTCGCGCCCCCGCGCCTAGGGAGAAAAAGACAAGAACAAAGGTGAGAGAAAGAAGGGAAAAGGGAAGCTAAAACTCCATGTCAAGACTTACCTGTTGGGTCATTCCCTTTTCATTTCGGGTCTGCGCCGCATCCAGGCATTTTCGGACCCCGGCCCTTAAGGGGAAAAAGACATCAGCGTTAATGAGTGAATGAAAAGACATTACCAAAACACTCATTAAAGACTTACCTGATTTCCACAAGGATTTCACCGTTCACCTCGGGTCGGAGCCTGTACCCCGGCATTCCGTACCCCGGCCCCTATGGGGAAAAGACATTAGCATTAGAACATTAATGCATGGACACAAGGGGAACCACTTATAGAAAAACTTACCTGGAAGCCAAGCAAGTTTGGTTCTCACCCATCCGAAAATCCAGTGACGTAACTGGATACCAACGCGCCCCTGCATCAGAAGCAGGATGGAGAGCTCGTCATTCCAGACCCTAAGAAGGATACTTCTGCGAGTCAGACAAGCCAGATCTGGGGCCCGGTCCAGTCAGTCTTCCGAACCCGGCGCATCACCTTAGACGAGGTCACAGCAGCGCGAACCAGGCCAGCGCCCCCGTGGGAGTCAGGTGAGCGTTACAATAGCAGAGCTATAAAAAGGAAACAGACCAGAGTAAAGTGATGTCACAATGAGAAGAGATAAGGAAACTTATTAACGATATGCACATTCTCAAAGAATAAAGATGAGAACTAACGTAACAAAGTAACTGGATATTCAAAAACAAAGAAATAATATGTAGTGAGAAGATAAGTACGAAGAGATGCAGTAGATGGTCATATGTAGAATCGCAGGGTAGAATAAGACATACAGAAGCTTGCTGCAGTAGAAAATGTAATGTGGACAAAGCGGCGATAAAGAAAAGATGGACGACGGTTTTGTAAAATAGTAAGCTAGAAAATCTAGGGAGAGAGACCAGGATTGCAGAGCTGACAGGAGCTGGACAAACAGCTTCGCACAGAGATGAAAGAATATCTGTTTGGCCTGGGATCAAGGATGCCATATCAAGAGACAACTGCAAGGCACAAAGGGGGTCAGAGGGGATAATCTACATGCACACAACATATTTCTCTTAGATTAGGTAAAAGAAGAACATTTGCAAGCGCCAAGAATTAAACAATCAAAGATGCAGAAAGTCTATGTAAGACAAAGCAACAAAGTCTCCGGAGGCTAACAGGAATAATAGCACCCAGCAAAATTGAATTAAATAGCATTAAAAAAAAGGTTGAACTGGACTAAATTGTGGTCTCCTCACACGTGGTGCAAGACTTGAAAACAAGGCCTATTCTTTAGACTCCAACTGAAGATGGTGATGTACCTACACTCCCATAAACGTCCCAAGGAAGAGAACAGTCAGCAAGGTCAACTACAAAGAAGAAGCCTTGGTTTAGGGCTTAACTGATGAGAGATGGTGGACTAATTGGACAAGTGGGTAGTAGTCTGATGTTGTTCCCCACACCTGGTTTTCGTTTTGCTTATAGGCTGCTAACGAGCCGAAAGTCCAAGGTCGGGAGAGAATGCCAACCAATCATGAGGGCCCATGTAGCAATCGATCCTACATTGTAGCAGAAGCAAATCAACTGCTGTCATTCTACTATTAATCTGTATTATATGTAGTTGAAAGTAGTTTAGTGCCTGCCTACCAGATAAGAGGCAGCCAATTATATTATTAACACCTATACAAAATGTAAGTATACATGTTCCCTTACCAATTCCTGTGCCTGATAGGTTTTTACTGTTTGCACGTAGGATGTAGTCATAGCTGACATACATCGAGGTGTAAAGCCTTTGTTTAATCAAAATGAATTCCGAGAGTGTGTGAGCTGCAATTTGTTTATTCACCAGGCTTCCCTACTTTATGGAGCTGGTAATAAAGTATTACTTTGCCACATTCTTTGAGTCTGTTCAGTTATTTGGATCTGAGATTGTTGCTTGGTAATTCCATTTAGCATGCGGACGGCTCCAAGTGTGACTGCACATAAGTCTATAACTATCAACTCCACTCTCACACCTAATGACCTAGCTGAATACTTTGCTGCAAACATCTCCAAAATCAGACTCTCTCCTGAACTTCCTCACACATTTTACACTCTGCCTACTCTACCATCATCCTCTGTCTCCATCTCCCACTTTCATCACACTAATACTGATGAAGTGCTATCTCCATTAATGAAGGCTAACCCCTCTTGTCTCCCATCAGGCCCTCTTGCTGTTCAGCTAGTCAAGCCTATTGCCCCTATAGTGGCCTCTCACCTTGCAGAACTCTACAACCTGTACAACTTGCTTTCCCTTTGTTTTCGAAACAGCCATGGTTATCTCTCTCCTAAAAAATCAAGGGGCTGACCCGAACCTACCGGCTAACTTTCACCCTTTGTCTCTCCTACCACACTATTCTAAAGTGCTTGAAAGGGATGTGTTCAATCATCTTAGACATCCACAACCTTTGAGACCCCCAACAATGCGGTTTCTGCTCCTTTCACTACACAGAAACTGCTCTCATGAATGTGTCTATCTTCATCGCAACTGCTAAGCACTCAAACCCATCCTCTATCCTAATTCTCCTTGAATCCTTGACCTGTCTGCTGCCTTTGACACTGTCAATCACTCTGATTTATGTAATGCCCTCTTTCGTCTTGGGATTCGTGATCAAGCCTTTGCCTGGATTGAATCCTACCTTGCATCTTTCCAATTCTCTGTATCCTGGATTAACAACACCTCTCAACTCGCTCCTTTAACTGTTGTTGTCCCACAAGACTATGTCTTTGGTCCACTCCTCTTTACACTCCACACTTCTGCTCTTGGGCACTGACCTCCTGCTTTGGGTTCTCTTACTAACTCTTCACGGACGACTGTTACGCTCAGCTGGCTCCCACAGGGGCGTCGGTCAGACCCGGACTGCTGCGGCCTCCACCCACGTGATGCGTAGTGCAGCGATGACTGACTGGATCTGCCCTCCTAATCTTGTCTGCTTGACCCATAGAAATATTCTCCTACAAGTGGAGAGATGGATTTAGCCACTCCTCTTTCTTCTCGTAATCCCCCTCTTCCTCGCAGCGGCCCCCCCTTGCTGCCACTGTGGGCCGGGGTACTACGTCCCCCTGCCCCACTGTCCTTGTCCTCCTTAGGCCCCGAGCACTGTAATAGTGGCACTCACAACTTGTTGGGTGCTCTCTGTTCCTTCTACTGGCGTCGAAAAAGCCCCCTGAACTGCTACCTTTGCCAATTATTTCTCCACACATTTCGCTTCCTCCACCTGATGCCTTTGTGCTGTTTGCCTCTCCCGCTCCTTAATCCTTTTACAATGGTGCACTATTATACTCTGTATTTCCGGCCATCCCTCCGCCTCAATACCCACAATCTTATACAGTGCCTTCTGCACTTCCTTAGGCAAACCCCTCTTATGATAAAATCAAATGGTATTGATTGATCCCACGGCCCTCCCATCTCAGCTCTCCATTTCTCTTGCATTTTAAGAATAAATATAGCTGGGTCCTCATCATCAGCCATGGTATACTACATCAAAGACTATAAATTGGGAGTATCCTGGAAGGCCCTCCGTAGTGTGTCCCATACCATGCCCTGACTCAATTAAATGGTGCTCCATCATGCGCATCTGACTCTCGAGAATCCGGCCTTAACCCATATGTCCCCAGCCGGGTCCCCAAGCACGGCAACCAACAGGCTCTTGAAATCCCCTTTTGCCAGTGGGTGCCTGGCTGTTTGTTTTTCAAATTCATACATCAACTTGCTCGCCCCTGTTGTTAAATGCGGGAGTGGCTTAATTAAATGATTCTTATCCATTTGGCGCCAGGGCACATAATGTGTCCTCCCTGCCCCCTTATCTATGAGGGCAATCTGCATTTTGCCCTACTTCCCACACCCATCCTCATGATTCCTCTTTTCTTTACCAACACCATCCATCCGTCCCTATTCCTCAACCTGGCCCGCCCATAATCATACTCCTTGCGGGGTATTTTCAGCCTCCTCTTCACCCCTCCCTTCTCCTTCACCCTGATCTTCTGTGAACATATCAGCATCCACTTCCTCCACATCATCTCCCAACACTGTATTCGTCTCTCCCAGGATAATCCACCCAACCGGGCTCCTTTCTTCTCGACTCTTCCCCCATGCTAGTGACAGGCTCCTTTCTTTCTCAACACCTACACGTCTTATTCCTGCAGTATCGATCTTAAGCAGCACGTCCGCTGACTTCCACTCTCCTGACCCTTCTCTCAATGCACTTATATCCCTCACCGTTCCTTTGGATGTCTGCATCCTTTTCAATTCTGTTGGTAATCCTGTCAACCTATCCTCGAACTCCCTAGACATGTAAGCCGCCGATGCCCGTTCTTCGGGCGGATGGGTATACAGTTGTGGGGGAGAGGTAGCCTGTGGTGTTAATGATGCTGCGGGATACCCTAGCGCAGCAGAAGTGGTCCCTATTGCGGCAGGTACATAGCTTGGATTAGTCTACGCTTCTGTGTGTTATGTTGTCAAGGGATTGGATTAGTCTATGCTTCTGTGTGTTATGTTGTCAAGGAATAACATCCCTTCCCCTCCACTAGCGCCCCACCTTCTCCTTCTCCCGTTCTACACTTCCCATCTTCCTGTCTCTGTGCCTCCCCTCCATTCCCTTGATCTTCTGCGTCTTTGAACAAACGACAAAGATCGAGAATCTCATTTCTCTTCTGTATCTGCTTCCCCTTATATTTTGCTACTAAAAATGTGGATATGTGTTCCGAAATACTCTTGTTATGTGAGCCCTGCCTTGGCCATGGGCAGAGCATCCAACCTCTTGTCTCTGCGACCCACTGCTTATGATATTTCTCCATCCTGTCACTATACAGTGGCAGGGCCTTGTACATGTGCTCCTCTCCCATGCTATTGTTATCTATCTCTTACTGACCCCGTTAAAATCCTTCCAACGTGCCATGCACATTCCTACTCGCTTGTAACAACAAAAACAAAAACAAAGAAAATCAACCCCCACCCTTCTCTCTAACCCTTCCATACTCACACACACCACTCCAGTAAATCAGGCAGCAACACACTGCGACACACACAATTCCGCTCCTTCTAGGGCCTGCTTTTCACCCAAAGGAAAACAACCATCATAAATTAAAATAACAAGCTGAAACTAACAATCATTACTTTTTTCAGGCCTGCTACCTATACGAGACCAATACTTTTTATTTCCATAAACCTCCTTTAAATACTATACTGCCTTGTGGTACCACCTGCCCTCCCCTTAAAGGCAGGTATCGGCAGATGAGATGCCTGCCTTACCTTTGCCTTACCTTATAATGCCTTACCATATAATACTTTACCGAACCACTCAATCAATAATACACATTTCACCAACAAATAACCCTAACCTCATCCACAGCACATCAATGACCTTGTTCTACACAACCTCACACCTTTCACACTTCTCCATACATCTGCCCCCTACTTGTTATCTCTTACAAGAATCTACTCACATGTGCGTGCTCACCCAAACTCCTACGTCATGGGGTTCTAACACTCTCCTTGGAGCCGCACTCCGCTTCAAAGAGCAGAGAGGACGTTTCTTAAAATGGCTCTTGCTAAACCACTCGAAACACGTGTTTCTTTTCGGGGCCGGTCACTGTAGGTGGGTGTGGCTCCTTCTGGAGAAGCGGCCTGGAAGCCTCTGCAGGTATGGGGCGCTGGGATAATGTCAGGGTCACCAATTGAAGGCACATCTCTTAATGCTCACAGCAGAGCGAATACAACTCGCTAGGGAAGAAAGGCCCAAGTGGATCTTGTAAGGAGAACAAGTTTAATCTCACACGCTGATGAGAGCAACAGCAAAGAACTCTGCTGCTAAGAACGTTCTGCCAAAAAGTAGTACAAGCAGAATCTTATAAAGCAAAACATCATCATAGATGACGCAATACAAACAGTAAAAAACCCACATGGCTGATTAGATGGACCCTATATATGTACCACTTTTAGCCATATGGGATGGCAGTTTATTGGTCCCAGTCCGTCCGTCTTCCATTATGTGTGTGCCACAGGGCTCATTTTCTTCTCACGTCGAAGGTCAGAAAACAAATTATATTCCTACTATACATCTTGTTTTATCACTCATACTGTGAACTTGGCAGGCCTTAAGATGGACACACAGGAGGTTCTTGGGCACTCTAACGTTCACACACACATTTCACTCACTCCCTATGCGCCATCCAGATCCAAGATCTCTACCCTCGTTTTGAACTATAATGTATCCCTCCCTCGCAAAGGGCTTAGTGGTCAAAGGGCACCTGGTGCTATGGAATTTGGGTATCTTGGGGTTTAGTCAGTTATATGGGCTATAACTCGTGGTCACCCGGGAATGAGCCGGATCATGCTTTGGCCAGTGCGATATAATATGCACACCAGGCGCCTGTCTCTGATTGCAGCCTTGTAGGGCACATTCCTCTTGGGTGAATAACACATTTTTGCAACACTTTCAGGAACAATGAATAGACGGTGTGGCGGGTGGGGGTGCACACTGTCCTCATTGGAGCTCGGGCATGTCTGGAGATTTCTGTGGCCTTGTGGATTTGGGCCTAGTGCAGACCTTCCCTTCTACCTAGGATTGCTAATATCTGCGCAAAATAGCGATGCCGTCCGCACCTTGGGCCACACCATTTAGTTAAACTATAATTAGTTATATTAACATGGGTTCCTGCTGGATGGAAAGGTATCCCTCTCACTGTCCCCCATCACCCCCTGACAGATCATAGTGCCTTGAATGCATCTCACCTTACTTTAAAGCCGCTCTGGGGGGGCTGTCCCCTTCCCCACAGGTTCAAAAAGTAAGGGGAGTACCATCCCCTGTTCCTCTCTGTCACAGGTACTGGTTCTATACCCCCTGTTCCTCTCTGTCACAGGTACTGGTTCTATAGAACCTTTCTCTAACAGACTGGAAATTTCCTGAAAGAGGAACGGGTATGGAATTTTGCGGCAGTGACTCCCCGGTGGGTGATCCCGAGGCCTTCTTAAAAAAGGGGAGGCAATAACCCTGGGCTACTATTTGCAAGGCTCAAGCATCAGAGTTAATGCCCCACCATTCTTCCAGATGCTGAGTGAGTCTGCCTCTCACCGGGATCTTGTGAATCAAGAACTCAAAGAGGTTTTGAGGCAGCTAAAGCACTGGCTGATTGTGAGGAAGCCGATGCTTGGGCAGACTTAGTCCCTCTTCCTCGTCCACAATGAGTGAACTTCCTTCTGAGCATAACTTAACTCACCTTCATGGCTCTGCTGACACTATCGGCAGAGTCAAGACCTGTTTGGAGAGACTCACACAAAGTGTCTTTCCAATCCTTCACAATATTCAAGAATCCTTCTCTCTCCTTTCTTTCAGGGATGTGTTCAGCTGCCATAGAAATGCAATCTCACAAGATGTGGGTACATTTTGCAAGAGCGCATTTGGCATTGGTCATTTTTAAAGCAATACTACTAACTGAAAAAATGTTTTTTAGCGAGTGCATCAAAACACTTGTTGTCCCTATCTTGTGGGATGGTGGGGTAAGCTGCCTGCCTTGATGTAGAAGCCACAGCCTGTACACAAGGCTTTCCGGGGTAAGGTACCTTGAAAAATATTCTGGATCACTGTACAAAGGTCTGTATTTTTTGGTCATATTTTGACTGACAGCTGGGTTCGTATCTGAAGACTCCTAGTTAAGCTTGACCCTTTTTTGAAGCGCTGAATGAAAAGGTAAAACTGGGTTTTCTGCAGACTTATATCTAAAATGTCAGTCAGATCTTCCTGCTCAAAGGGTGCAGCTTGTCTCCGCCAAACCCAGGTAATCTGGTACCTTATTCATAAGCTGTCTGCAAACTGCCTCTGCATGCTCAGACAGATCAGCTTCAGGGGAAATGTCAAGGACACTTGCACTCTGAAGATTTTCGTATAGATCCTTCATTCTCAACTCTTCAGTTATTAAGGCCTCATGGACATTGGGTGTTCCATACTCCAGACCAAAAGGTGGAGTGTCTTGATATGAAGGTTCATGTTCCTCTAAAATCAAGGAAAGGGATTTGAAAAATTCCTTTTCAGAAGAGGCTTGAAAGACTTTTTCCATTTCTTTTTAGGGCATCAAAGGTTTCAACACCTTTGACGTCGATGGCACTGGTCTCGACGGACTAGACCAGCGACTCAAAGGAGTCTTTAAGGTTCGAGGACTGGGTCTCTCCTCGAGTCGAACACTCAAGGGCTCCCGATGGGTCGGTGGCTTTTCACCCATGCTCAAGGGCTGAACCTCGATGGTGGACGGAGCCTGTCGAGGGACATCGAGTCGATGACAATGCATGGCGCCCTCTACCGCAAAGAAATTCTGAAGCAGCTGACGCTGGAATGGAGATATCAAAAGATGAAAAATATGTGGGAGGACACAATCCATTTGAAATAAGATATTACTTTTAAGGTTCGAAAACAGATAAATGCAATCTCTGCTCTGCATTGAAAATTTGAATCCTGAAACAATAATTAAGGAGAACATTAACCTTGCCAGTTGCATCCATGCTGAATCTGGCATGGATAATGGGTCTCCTCTGGTTTTTCATTCAAGAGATCTTTTTAGGTCCCTATATTATAGGGAGGTCTTCAGAGACTGAAGATCAGTCAAATATACTGGGCTCCAGAAGTGCCAGAAGAACAAGTTACTTCTTACCTTGTAACGTTCTTTCGACGGGATGTTCCTCCGACGTATTCCTTATCTTTGATAATATGTTTCCAGCTTTCTGGCCTCGGACATTTTTTCTGTAGAGGCCGCTGCGCGTCGACATCCGCCGAGTCGATGTCCCTCGACGGCCACCGTATCGGTGCCGACGTCATCATGCCCATAAATAGCCACGCGCTGCATCCGTTGCTCAGTTCCGTTTTGTAGCATAAGAAAAGTCATGCTTGAATTGGTTATTGACCTTAAAGGAGAGTAAGCTGCAACCACAAGGGAAGTATCACTGCGGGGATGGATGGGAGGGCGATAAGGAATACGTCGGAGGAACATCCCGTCGAAAGAACGTTACAAGGTAAGAAGTAACTTGTTCTTCGAAGGGATTGTGTCCTCCGACGTATTCCTTATCTTTGATAGACTCCCATAGCAGTGGCATGTAATTGGAGGTGGGAGTGAGAATGTTATGTCTCCCTTTAGGGATGGACCGAATTTAATACGGCCTTGCCAAATCTGGCCTCTTGAGTAGTGGAGGAATCCAGATTGTAAAATGTTGTGAATGTATGTGCGGGTGACCATGTGGCAGCCGCACATATGTCTCGGACCGGTACCCCTCTTTGGAGAGCCGAAGAGGCTGCGATACCCCTGGTTGAATGAGCCCTGAGATTTTGGGGTGGCTCTTTCCCTGCCAGTGTGTAACATTCCAGAATGGCCAAAATAATCCACCTGGAGATGGTTTGTTTTGTTATGGGTAGTCCCAACTTGTGACCTGAGTATCCTACAAACAGTTGGTCTGCTTGCCTGATCCTAGCCATTCTGCTGATGTATACGCTGAGAGCTCGCCTTGGGTCCAGCCTATGTAGCCTTTACTCCTCTTTCCCCGGATGGGGAGGAGGGTAGAATGAAGGTAAGGTAATTTTCGGAGTATTATGAAATTCAGAAACCACCTTTGGGAGGAAATTAGGCTTCACCTGTAGGACAACTTTGTCCTTGTGGAAGATTGTATGTGGGGGTTTACAGGAGAGAGCTTGTAGCTCGCTCACCCTCCTAGCAGATGTTAGTGCTACCAATAGGACAGTTTTAGGCGTGAGAAATCTCAGCGCACAAGAGTGAAGTGGTTCGAATGGAGTGCCCATTAGGAAGTTTAAGACTAAATTTAAGTCCCATAAGGGAACCTGGAATGGTTTTGGAGGATAAACATTAGTTAATCCCTTGAGAAATTGTACCAATAGAGGAAGTTTGAAATACGATGGTTCCTCCGCAGTGCGCTTGAAGATAGAAAGCGCTGCGAGATAGCCTTTTACAGTGCCAACTTGAAGGCCTGAGTTTGCCAAGTAGAGTAGAAACGATAATACCGTTGATGTACCACATGAAAAAGGGTCGATATTCTCTTCCCTACACCAGCTGCAAAATTTGTTCCAACGGCAGCGGTATAAAGACTTTGTTGCTGGCCTTTTGGCCGAAAGCAACACCTCCATGACGTCATCAGGGAGATCCCAATCCTTGTACCTCACCCTTTCAGAAGCCAAGTGTGAAGGTTGAGGGTTCTGGTGACTGGATGGAGAACCTGACCTCTCTTCTGCGAGAGAAGATTCTCTTTGAGTGGAAGACGGATTGGAGGACAGATGGACATATCTAGAAGGTCCGGGTACCACGTTCTCCTGGCCCAATCCGGGGCAATTAGGATCATGGTTTTCCTGAATCTTCTCAACCTCCTGATCATTTGAGGAATAACAGGGACTGGTGGGAACACGTAAAGGAGTGGAAACTCCCAGTCCACTACGAAAGCATCTCCTAGAGCTCCTCTCGGGGGAAATTCCCTTGAACAGAACAGATCGCACTTCCTGTTGGTGCTTGTGGCGAACAGATCCACCTGAGGGGTTCCCCAAAGGGCGAAGATCTCCTGAAGGACTTCCTGAGCTAGCTCCCACTCGTGGGAGACTGTGCTCTGCCTGCTCAGAGCGTCCGCTGTCAAGTTCTTCTCTCCGGCTAGGTGGACTGCCGATAGAGAGATTCCTTCTTGGATTGCCCAAAACCTGCATCGCCTCTCTGCACAGTGGCAGTGATCCTACGCCTCCTCTTTTGTTGAGGTAGTGCATGGCCACCGTGTTGTCCGTCATTATCAGGACATTTCTCCCCTGTACTGATGGCAGGAAAGCTTTCAGCGCTAATCTGATCGCCCTCAGCTCCAATAGGTTGATGTGTAGTCTGGACTCCGATGGAGACCAACGACCGCTGATGGTCAAATCGTTGGCATGGGCTCCCCACCCCGTGAGTGAGGCGTCTGTGACTACTGTTATCTCCGGCCATGGTTGCCAAAACAGTTCTCCTTTCAAGATGTTCTCTGGATAGGCCCACCATAGAAGGTCGCGGGCTACCTTGTGCGGAATCCGGAGGAGATCTGTCATTCTCCCTGAGAATTGCGACCACTGACTTCTCAGTGCCCAGTGAAGAGATCTCATTCTCAGGCGAGCCTCTGGCACAAGGAAGATGCAGGATGCCATGAGGCCTAGCAACCTCAAAAAGTCGAAGGCTGGGAGACATTGGGCATTTTGAAACTTGGTGACCATCTGTAGAATATCTTGAGCCCTCACCTCTGGTGGCAAGGCTTTTCCCAGGGAAGTTTCCAAGACCGCTCCAATGAACTGGAGTCTCTGTGATGGTATCATCTGTGACATCTTTAAATTGAGGGAGAAGCCCAGTTTGTGAAGGAAGTGGCAGACATTATCTAGCTGGGCCTGGGCCTGTTTCGAAGATACAGCCCTGATCACCCAATCGTCCAGGTAGGGGTAGACGTGGATCCCTTCCCTCCTTAGACTCGCCACCACTACCGACATCAGCTTGGTGAAGACCCTCGGGGCGGAGGTCAGCCCAAATGGCAGAACTCGAAATTGATAATGAGAGTCGCCAATTGCGAACCTCAGGTATTTCCTGTGTTTGAGATGGATTGGCATATGGAAATAAGCATCCTGAAGGTCCAGAGATACCAGCCAGTGCTGGAGCTGGAGGTCCTGAAGGATCTGAGAGAGAGTTACCATCTTGAACTTGTCCTTCCTGAGGAATTTGTTCAATTCTCGTAAGTCCAGGGTGGGTCTCAGTCCTCCGTCCTTCTTTGGTATGAGAAAATAGGGGGAGTACCAGCCCTTGTTCCTGTCCGCTACAGGTACCGGTTCTATGGCACCTTTCTCTAGCAGGTCTATAATTTCCTGCAAGAGGAGCGGATCTGGAACTTTTAGAGAGCTGTTCCCCGGTGGATGACTCTGAGGAATGTGTAGAAAGGGTAGGCAGTAACCCTGGGCAACTGTCTCCAATGCCCAAGCATCTGATGTTATAGCCTGCCATTCCGTCAGATGGTGAGTTAACCTGCCCCCTACAGGTGTATTGTGTGGAAAGGCCACAGAGTGGTTTGGGGGCGGCTGATGCAGATTCCGAGGGTAAAGAGGCACCTGCTGCTGCTGCAGCCTTAGTACTTTTGACCCGTCCACCTCGGGTGGATCTCCTTTGGCCTCTTTGAGCCGGCTGTCCTCTGCCTTTCCCGAATGCGGAATAATAGCGAAAGGACTTTCCTCTCCCAGAGGTTCCTGAGGGGCGAAAAGGAGTTTGGCGGATAGCAGCTCCTAAAGATTTTGCTGCTGCTTTAGAAGTCTGCAACATTTCCAGACTGTCATCAGCCTTTTTCCCGAATAGTGAAGATCCGTCAAAGGGCATATTCAAAAGTCTGGTCTGTACATCTGGAGTAAAGCCAGAATTGTTGTACTTGACGCCATGGCCCTGCTGATACTGTCAGCGGAATCGATGCCAGTTTGAAGTGATTCGCACATGGCATCTTTGCCATCTTTAATAATGTTAAGGAAGGCTTCCTTTTCCTCTCCTTCGGATATGCAGTCAGCCGCTGATGAAGCACACTCCCATAGTGTGTGACTGAACCTGGCGAGCGTACAGGTGGCGTTGATGGACTTCAACGCCATACTACAAGCAGAGAAGACTTTCTTCGCCATAGAATCGTACCTCTAGTCATCTCTATCCTGTGGGACAGTAGGGTAAGCGGTCCTACTGATAGATGAAGTTGCCGCTTGAACCACCAGGCTCTCTGGAGTCGGGTGTTTTGATAAGTATTCACGGTCAGCAGCCGCTACCCTATACTTGGCTATCAATCTTTTATTGACCGCAGGGATAACTTCAGGGGTTTCCCAATTAGATGCAATTTTCCTTCTTAAGGCTGCATGGAAGGAGACCACAGAGTGCTCCTGTGGACCTTTGTCTAATATGTCTGTTAGCAAAAACAAAGAGGTGATGGCTGGAAGGTTTAGACTGAATCTTGACCACTGGCATTGCTCGGGGCAACCCTCCAGACCATCGTTCTTCGCCTGCCAAGCCATTACAGAAGGGGAAAGACCATATGCAAATCAGGCTTGGCCCCACCCCAAAAGGGGAAGTCCAGCCCGAACTGCTAGGTCACATCCCTTCTGCACGAGACCACAAGCATCCCCAAACATGTTTCACCCTTGTTGGGGATCATCAGTGAGGAGTAGCTTGGGTCTCTAGGCCCAGCAGGCACGGGACCCACGTCTGGGCATACCCGTCCCACTCGGGGTGACAAAGCAAAAACAAAGAGGTGATGGCTGGAAGGTTTAGACTGAATCTTGACCACTGGCATTGCTCGGGGCAACCCTCCAGACCATCGTTCTTCGCCTGCCAAGCCATTACAGAAGGGGAAAGACCATATGCAAATCAGGCTTGGCCCCACCCCAAAAGGGGAAGTCCAGCCCGAACTGCTAGGTCACATCCCTTCTGCACGAGACCACAAGCATCCCCAAACATGTTTCACCCTTGTTGGGGATCATCAGTGAGGAGTAGCTTGGGTCTCTAGGCCCAGCAGGCACGGGACCCACGTCTGGGCATACCCGTCCCACTCGGGGTGACAAAGCAAAAACAAAGAGGTGATGGCTGGAAGGTTTAGACTGAATCTTGACCACTGGCATTGCTCGGGGCAACCCTCCAGACCATCGTTCTTCGCCTGCCAAGCCATTACAGAAGGGGAAAGACCATATGCAAATCAGGCTTGGCCCCACCCCAAAAGGGGAAGTCCAGCCCGAACTGCTAGGTCACATCCCTTCTGCACGAGACCACAAGCATCCCCAAACATGTTTCACCCTTGTTGGGGATCATCAGTGAGGAGTAGCTTGGGTCTCTAGGCCAAGCAGGCACGGGACCCACGTCTGGGCATACCCGTCCCACTCGGGGTGACAAAGCAAAAACAAAGAGGTGATGGCTGGAAGGTTTAGACTGAATCTTGACCACTGGCATTGCTCGGGGCAACCCTCCAGACCATCGTTCTTCGCCTGCCAAGCCATTACAGAAGGGGAAAGACCATATGCAAATCAGGCTTGGCCCCACCCCAAAAGGGGAAGTCCAGCCCGAACTGCTAGGTCACATCCCTTCTGCACGAGACCACAAGCATCCCCAAACATGTTTCACCCTTGTTGGGGATCATCAGTGAGGAGTAGCTTGGGTCTCTAGGCCCAGCAGGCACGGGACCCACGTCTGGGCATACCCGTCCCACTCGGGGTGACAAAGCAAAAACAAAGAGGTGATGGCTGGAAGGTTTAGACTGAATCTTGACCACTGGCATTGCTTGGGGCAACCCTCCAGACCATCGTTCTTCGCCTGCCAAGCCATTACAGAAGGGGAAAGACCATATGCAAATCAGGCTTGGCCCCACCCCAAAAGGGGAAGTCCAGCCCGAACTGCTAGGTCACATCCCTTCTGCACGAGACCACAAGCATCCCCAAACATGTTTCACCCTTGTTGGGGATCATCAGTGAGGAGTAGCTTGGGTCTCTAGGCCCAGCAGGCACGGGACCCACGTCTGGGCATACCCGTCCCACTCGGGGTGACAAAGCAAAAACAAAGAGGTGATGGCTGGAAGGTTTAGACTGAATCTTGACCACTGGCATTGCTCGGGGCAACCCTCCAGACCATCGTTCTTCGCCTGCCAAGCCATTAAAGAAGGGGAAAGACCATATGCAAATCAGGCTTGGCCCCACCCCAAAAGGGGAAGTCCAGCCCGAACTGCTAGGTCACATCCCTTCTGCACGAGACCACAAGCATCCCCAAACATGTTTCACCCTTGTTGGGGATCATCAGTGAGGAGTAGCTTGGGTCTCTAGGCCCAGCAGGCACGGGACCCACGTCTGGGCATACCCGTCCCACTCGGGGTGACAAAGCAAAAACAAAGAGGTGATGGCTGGAAGGTTTAGACTGAATCTTGACCACTGGCATTGCTCGGGGCAACCCTCCAGACCATCGTTCTTCGCCTGCCAAGCCATTACAGAAGGGGAAAGACCATATGCAAATCAGGCTTGGCCCCACCCCAAAAGGGGAAGTCCAGCCCGAACTGCTAGGTCACATCCCTTCTGCACGAGACCACAAGCATCCCCAAACATGTTTCACCCTTGTTGGGGATCATCAGTGAGGAGTAGCTTGGGTCTCTAGGCCCAGCAGGCACGGGACCCACGTCTGGGCATACCCGTCCCACTCGGGGTGACAAAGCAAAAACAAAGAGGTGATGGCTGGAAGGTTTAGACTGAATCTTGACCACTGGCGTTGCTCGGGGCAACCCTCCAGACCATCGTTCTTCGCCTGCCAAGCCATTACAGAAGGGGAAAGACCATATGCAAATCAGGCTTGGCCCCACCCCAAAAGGGGAAGTCCAGCCCGAACTGCTAGGTCACATCCCTTCTGCACGAGACCACAAGCATCCCCAAACATGTTTCACCCTTGTTGGGGATCATCAGTGAGGAGTAGCTTGGGTCTCTAGGCCCAGCAGGCACGGGACCCACGTCTGGGCATACCCGTCCCACTCGGGGTGACAAAGCAAAAACAAAGAGGTGATGGCTGGAAGGTTTAGACTGAATCTTGACCACTGGCATTGCTCGGGGCAACCCTCCAGACCATCGTTCTTCGCCTGCCAAGCCATTACAGAAGGGGAAAGACCATATGCAAATCAGGCTTGGCCCCACCCCAAAAGGGGAAGTCCAGCCCGAACTGCTAGGTCACATCCCTTCTGCACGAGACCACAAGCATCCCCAAACATGTTTCACCCTTGTTGGGGATCATCAGTGAGGAGTAGCTTGGGTCTCTAGGCCCAGCAGGCACGGGACCCACGTCTGGGCATACCCGTCCCACTCGGGGTGACAAAGCAAAAACAAAGAGGTGATGGCTGGAAGGTTTAGACTGAATCTTGACCACTGGCATTGCTCGGGGCAACCCTCCAGACCATCGTTCTTCGCCTGCCAAGCCATTACAGAAGGGGAAAGACCATATGCAAATCAGGCTTGGCCCCACCCCAAAAGGGGAAGTCCAGCCCGAACTGCTAGGTCACATCCCTTCTGCACGAGACCACAAGCATCCCCAAACATGTTTCACCCTTGTTGGGGATCATCAGTGAGGAGTAGCTTGGGTCTCTAGGCCCAGCAGGCACGGGACCCACGTCTGGGCATACCCGTCCCACTCGGGGTGACAAAGCAAAAACAAAGAGGTGATGGCTGGAAGGTTTAGACTGAATCTTGACCACTGGCATTGCTCGGGGCAACCCTCCAGACCATCGTTCTTCGCCTGCCAAGCCATTACAGAAGGGGAAAGACCATATGCAAATCAGGCTTGGCCCCACCCCAAAAGGGGAAGTCCAGCCCGAACTGCTAGGTCACATCCCTTCTGCACGAGACCACAAGCATCCCCAAACATGTTTCACCCTTGTTGGGGATCATCAGTGAGGAGTAGCTTGGGTCTCTAGGCCAAGCAGGCACGGGACCCACGTCTGGGCATACCCGTCCCACTCGGGGTGACAAAGCAAAAACAAAGAGGTGATGGCTGGAAGGTTTAGACTGAATCTTGACCACTGGCATTGCTCGGGGCAACCCTCCAGACCATCGTTCTTCGCCTGCCAAGCCATTACAGAAGGGGAAAGACCATATGCAAATCAGGCTTGGCCCCACCCCAAAAGGGGAAGTCCAGCCCGAACTGCTAGGTCACATCCCTTCTGCACGAGACCACAAGCATCCCCAAACATGTTTCACCCTTGTTGGGGATCATCAGTGAGGAGTAGCTTGGGTCTCTAGGCCCAGCAGGCACGGGACCCACGTCTGGGCATACCCGTCCCACTCGGGGTGACAAAGCAAAAACAAAGAGGTGATGGCTGGAAGGTTTAGACTGAATCTTGACCACTGGCATTGCTTGGGGCAACCCTCCAGACCATCGTTCTTCGCCTGCCAAGCCATTACAGAAGGGGAAAGACCATATGCAAATCAGGCTTGGCCCCACCCCAAAAGGGGAAGTCCAGCCCGAACTGCTAGGTCACATCCCTTCTGCACGAGACCACAAGCATCCCCAAACATGTTTCACCCTTGTTGGGGATCATCAGTGAGGAGTAGCTTGGGTCTCTAGGCCCAGCAGGCACGGGACCCACGTCTGGGCATACCCGTCCCACTCGGGGTGACAAAGCAAAAACAAAGAGGTGATGGCTGGAAGGTTTAGACTGAATCTTGACCACTGGCATTGCTCGGGGCAACCCTCCAGACCATCGTTCTTCGCCTGCCAAGCCATTACAGAAGGGGAAAGACCATATGCAAATCAGGCTTGGCCCCACCCCAAAAGGGGAAGTCCAGCCCGAACTGCTAGGTCACATCCCTTCTGCACGAGACCACAAGCATCCCCAAACATGTTTCACCCTTGTTGGGGATCATCAGTGAGGAGTAGCTTGGGTCTCTAGGCCCAGCAGGCACGGGACCCACGTCTGGGCATACCCGTCCCACTCGGGGTGACAAAGCAAAAACAAAGAGGTGATGGCTGGAAGGTTTAGACTGAATCTTGACCACTGGCATTGCTCGGGGCAACCCTCCAGACCATCGTTCTTCGCCTGCCAAGCCATTACAGAAGGGGAAAGACCATATGCAAATCAGGCTTGGCCCCACCCCAAAAGGGGAAGTCCAGCCCGAACTGCTAGGTCACATCCCTTCTGCACGAGACCACAAGCATCCCCAAACATGTTTCACCCTTGTTGGGGATCATCAGTGAGGAGTAGCTTGGGTCTCTAGGCCCAGCAGGCACGGGACCCACGTCTGGGCATACCCGTCCCACTCGGGGTGACAAAGCAAAAACAAAGAGGTGATGGCTGGAAGGTTTAGACTGAATCTTGACCACTGGCATTGCTCGGGGCAACCCTCCAGACCATCGTTCTTCGCCTGCCAAGCCATTACAGAAGGGGAAAGACCATATGCAAATCAGGCTTGGCCCCACCCCAAAAGGGGAAGTCCAGCCCGAACTGCTAGGTCACATCCCTTCTGCACGAGACCACAAGCATCCCCAAACATGTTTCACCCTTGTTGGGGATCATCAGTGAGGAGTAGCTTGGGTCTCTAGGCCCAGCAGGCACGGGACCCACGTCTGGGCATACCCGTCCCACTCGGGGTGACAAAGCAAAAACAAAGAGGTGATGGCTGGAAGGTTTAGACTGAATCTTGACCACTGGCATTGCTCGGGGCAACCCTCCAGACCATCGTTCTTCGCCTGCCAAGCCATTACAGAAGGGGAAAGACCATATGCAAATCAGGCTTGGCCCCACCCCAAAAGGGGAAGTCCAGCCCGAACTGCTAGGTCACATCCCTTCTGCACGAGACCACAAGCATCCCCAAACATGTTTCACCCTTGTTGGGGATCATCAGTGAGGAGTAGCTTGGGTCTCTAGGCCCAGCAGGCACGGGACCCACGTCTGGGCATACCCGTCCCACTCGGGGTGACAAAGCAAAAACAAAGAGGTGATGGCTGGAAGGTTTAGACTGAATCTTGACCACTGGCATTGCTCGGGGCAACCCTCCAGAGCATCGTTCTTCGCCTGCCAAGCCATTACAGAAGGGGAAAGACCATATGCAAATCAGGCTTGGCCCCACCCCAAAAGGGGAAGTCCAGCCCGAACTGCTAGGTCACATCCCTTCTGCACGAGACCACAAGCATCCCCAAACATGTTTCACCCTTGTTGGGGATCATCAGTGAGGAGTAGCTTGGGTCTCTAGGCCCAGCAGGCACGGGACCCACGTCTGGGCATACCCGTCCCACTCGGGGTGACAAAGCAAAAACAAAGAGGTGATGGCTGGAAGGTTTAGACTGAATCTTGACCACTGGCATTGCTCGGGGCAACCCTCCAGACCATCGTTCTTCGCCTGCCAAGCCATTACAGAAGGGGAAAGACCATATGCAAATCAGGCTTGGCCCCACCCCAAAAGGGGAAGTCCAGCCCGAACTGCTAGGTCACATCCCTTCTGCACGAGACCACAAGCATCCCCAAACATGTTTCACCCTTGTTGGGGATCATCAGTGAGGAGTAGCTTGGGTCTCTAGGCCCAGCAGGCACGGGACCCACGTCTGGGCGTACCCGTCCCACTGCGCGGCGTCGTGCCGGAGGCCCTTTCAATCACCGTTGGCTGTGGAGTGGCCTTGGTCTTCTCTTTCATCGGCATCGATGTCGGCGTCGACGATGGCGTCGAGTCGATGGACCAATGCGTCGAGGAACCCTTCGACAATGGAGTCGATGGCGCCGATCCGTACGTCGAAGGAATCTTCGACGACGGCGTCGAAGATGGTGCCTTCTTACCCGATGGCTCGTGGCGCTCTCGGTTGGAATGTTTCACCGGGTGCTGCGACTCGCAGCGTTTTGATTTTTTGGGTTTTTCACCCGGGGTATCACCCTCAGCTGTCTTCGAGGGGGTCAAGGCCGCGTTCTCGAAGATGCTTAACATTTTCTTTCTGAATTCCTCCCACTCAGCTTGAGAGCTGTGTTTAGTGGGACAGAAGACCCTTTCTGGGGACACAGAAGACGACGAGGAAGGGGATCTTCGACGTCTCTTTTTTGAGTGTCTTGATCTCGACGGATGGTGGGAGCTACTTCGAGATCTAGAATGGGAATGTTTTCGACGCGAGGAGACGAATGCCTCAAAGAAACCTTTGAGGAGGTTTTGACTGACTTACCTCTCTCGAGCTTCCCCTTGCGCTCCTTCAAGGCTTTCGCCGTCATGGACATGCAGTCCTCACACTCCGAACAATGGTGCTCGGATCCTAAGCACCACAAGCAGATCCGGTGTGGATCCGTTATCGACATTTTTTTACCGCAGTCTCGACATTTCTTGAAGCCGGATCGTGGCGTCGACGGTTCCGATGAAGATGCCATCGAGAACGAGAAGGTATTATTCGAGTAGATATAGAGTTATCCTGACTGAACTGAGCAACGACGTTCCGAGGCCCCACGAAGCGCGGAAAAACAGAACTGAGCAACGGACACAGAGCGTGGCTATTTATGTGCATGATGACGTACGGCGCCGATACGGTGGCCGTCGAGGGACATCGACTCGGCGGACGTCGACGCGCAGCGCCCTCTACAGAAAACATTTCCGAGGCCAGCAAGCTGGAAACGTATTATCAAAGATAAGGAATTCGTCGGAGGACACAATCCCTTCGAATGGGTTGTACTGTTAAGGAAGTCGTACGGAGAGACTCACATGGATGCATGGGACGGTACAGCCAGTTTTGGTTCTGTCTAAGGTCTTCTCACAGATTACGTTATATGTCTCTTAGGATGGAAGCACAGTGTGGTAGTGCCTCGACAGGTGGACCATCGTTCCTTAGGTAGTTGAAGAGTCATACCAATAATTTAGAAATGCTTTCAGGATCTGTGAAAATTCAAAGCATGGCAAAAAAGAAGCCATTGAACCATTCTTTAATAGTGACAACACTGCAGTGATTAACTACATTAGAGGTCTGGAAAGAATGCAGTCAAAAACCTTTTCTGACATGGCCAAAGATTATAGAGGAATATTGTCTAAAAACCAGCTTAGGCTCCACACCGATATAAGGGAGTCAAAATCTCCAGGAGATCCTCAAACACTGGCATCTTCTCAAAAAGTATATTTTTACTTCTCTGTGGTATTTAGGGCCCTTTAACAGTATACATCTCTTCTTCTTGCTTCAATACATACCGACAAAGATTTTTCAGTTAAAGGCCAAATCTAGATGCTGCTGGAACGGATGTCATTTTTCAGACTTTGGGGCAGATTTACATACACTTTCCCTCCCTTACGTTCATTCCATGGGTGCTTCTAAAAGTACAAAGAGAGAAGACAACAGTAATAATAATAACAACTTTGTGCGCAGCCCAAACCTGGTACAATCTATGCTCAAAATGGTCTCAGATGTTCCAACTCTCATTTCAGTTTTCCAGGATCTCACTTACAGATCCATATGGGCCTTCCCATGATACAAGCATCAACTTTATTTGGTAATGGCTCCATGGGTAATTCAGGCAAAAAAGACACATGCCTTTGCATAGAATTAAATAATATGGCGGTGTTCCTCGTTGCGGGGCTATGACCCGACTCCGGTCTAGATGCCACCTTTGAGAACTTGTCCATGGTTCCCACTTTGTTGGTGCCAAGAGATCTGTTCGACATATCTATGCAGCAGAGAGTGTTTGACGACATCTAATTATAGTTCTTGAGCAGCAGTCGCGGCCGGGGCTAAATGGTACCCAGTGGCTGCAGCAGGGAGTAATGAGGGATTGGAGCAGAAGCCCAGCAGAGCAGAGGACACATAGCCGCTGGGACTGATCAGACAATGTACAAGCAGGAGTATCAATGTAGTAGTGTGGCCGGGTCAATCCTCAATCACTGGATCAGTAGCAGTAGGGGTGAGGCAGGTTGTGGTGATACCAATAGAGAAGGTGGTAGAAGCGTGGATAGTACATGCATGTATACTTTTGACTACACCTAGCACCCGACCATCTGCAATGGTGGTCGGTGAATCTCCAGACAACCCCCTGCGGGAGCACAGGAAGCAGTGATTGTTGAGCTTACAGGAGTACGATCAGTCTCTCTCAACCAATGTGTAGGCACAAGGATATTGTACAAATCTCAGGGCATTCAAACCATAAGAGGCCCCCACATGCTGATCGGTCCCCCCACAGAGGTGCAGCTGGTGCCGTGGACGGCAGAAGGTCCGTCTGATATAGCCCCCACAGCAGCTGGCAGTAGTTTGTGTAGCTGCAATTATAGAGGGCGTGTAGAGCGGGGGGAGCGCCAGCAGGGGACCGGGGATGCTGCTGAGGGGAGGAGCAGGGACCAGCACAGATCGGACACCTACGGCACCCGGAGCCCGGAAGCGGGCACCCACCAGCTCAACTGGGCTGGTGGTGGGGGAGCCCACACCCAGGCACCGGGGGGACTTCAATGGAATTCAAACTGTATCAAGAGTCCAGAAGGGGCTCAGCCGCGGCATGGCTGTGCGGCCGTGTCACTCCAGTGAAGCCATGTGTGAGCATCACAAGCCGGAGGCGTTCCGGGGCCCAGAAGGACAGCACCCGCGGTCCACAGAAACAAAAAACACTCAGCGTCGGCTGCAGAGCCCAGCGGTGCAGCTGGCACTGCAAGGAGCAGAGCCCGCAGTCTTCGGTGCCCCACTAGTCTCGGGACGTCAACAGTCGTGGGGCGCCATGCACCAACGCAGTCTCCCAGCAATAGTGGCAGCATAGGTGGGCCCAGTCTCTGCACGCCACATGTCTAATGGAGGCAGCTGGCGACAGCTACCATAGGATCGCAGGAGCGGGCAGGAGGCGTATTAGACGCCAGCAGTTCGGTATGCACCGGGCCATTGATGGGACTGGCGCGGCACAGCTACGTCCCTGGGGCAGATGTACAGAGGTGTCAGGAAACATGGGTCGGGACAGCCGGCAACAGGGCCACACATACAGCAGATCCGTGGCTGGCCATATTAGGGCCCCGGAGCTCCGATTTTCCTTAGAAGTGGGTGCAGATGTAGCTTAGGATGTTCACTGCACGTTGAGGCAAAGCTGGCTAGAGAATGATAAAGAAAGCCGCTGCTGCTGACGGATTTGAGCTGATGGCGCACAGAGCCAGTAAGCTAAGCAGCCATTTCCTGTTGGAAGTCTAGGTTGAGTCACTCCAACTGGCTGTCCTCCCTCCCTCTTTACATGAGGCTGTTATTCCAGTTTTGCTCAAACCTGATAAGCCAAGTGATGAATACGGCTCGTATAGACCTCTCTCCCTCATGAATATTGACACCAAGATCTTTGCAAAGGTGATAGCTAATTGCGTCCTCCTGATAATGACACACTTAGCACATGAGGACTAAGGGGGTTTTGTACCTGGGAGGTCCACTTCTCACAATATCCGGCGGCTCTTCAATGTTATGGCCAGAATTGACCAGGATTCAAATGCCATTGCTGTCACACTCGATGCTCAAAAGGCGTTTGACAAGGTTTCATGGAAATATATGTGGCTAGTGCTGGAGACGATGGGCATTGGCCCCAACATGATTGGATATATTAAATTGTTGTACAACTCGCCGGTGGCGAGAGTCTGGGTCAATTCCCTAACATCCACGTTATTTATGCTTTTCAGGAGCACCTGCCAGGGTTGTCCATTTTCCCCGATCCTCTTTGCATTAGTAATACAGCCGATGGCCAATCATGTTAGAGCGAGACATGCTCATGGAGTTCTAGGACTGTGTGACGCCCCTGAAATAATATCTCTATATGCCGACGATGTGCTGTTATATATCAGAGACCCCGCCACTCACCTTGACCGCATTCTGTGTGATATCACACGCATCAGCACCTGCTCAGGCATTGCAATTAATTACTCCAAGTCGGAAATTTTTCCCCTTACCAGCAAAACCCAAAAACCTATCTCAGAATATCCACTGCGCAGGTCCACCCTCCTGGTGGATAATTATGCACAACGTCTTGAGTCGAAAATGGCCAGATAGTATTCCCTTCCGTTGTCACTTGCTGGTAGGCTCTCCCTTATTAAAATGATTCTAGTCCCCAAATTGCTTTATGTCTTTAGCAACATACCGATCTGGCCAGTACTTTACGAAACTACACAAAACATGTGCGCAGTTTCTTTGGCATTTGGGTGTGGTCCGTAAGAAGTCGTCTGACATGGTGCTCCCATTTGAGAGGGGAGGGTTTAAGGTGCCGGATTTGCTGCTGTATTGGATAGCTGCACAGGCTCAGTTTGCCACATATTGGTACCCGAGCCCTCTGACTCGCCCGCACGCCAAATTGGAGACACTGGCTGCGGATAAGACCAACAAACTCACCCTGATATTTCATCGGGACTATAGTTCTGATTCCTCATTTGACCCTGTGGCAACTACCTTGTTTGCCTGGTTCAGACTTCTGAACATAGCAGCTGAATTGTATTCCTACTATAAATGGTTCCCCGCTTGGGGCTTTCCCGGGCTGGAACCCACATATGATGCAGCTTTGGCTCGGCGCTGGGGGGCTTTGGGCTACCAGGCGCTCACTGATTTCTATCCCAATGGGAAGTTCATCGATCCACAGTCATGGAGGCAAGGTCATTCCGGGTCGGCATTGGAGATGTTACAATATTATAGACTCTGTGCTGCTTTCCGTGCCAGGTGGCTCTTCTTCCCCGATGAACTTCCTGATACTCTTGGTGTCGCCTATATAGCCAACTCGAGTGGCACCCGTGGTGTTGTCTCCTTTCTGTACAAAATGCAGCTAGCTGAGACCTCGACCCGACCCTCCAAGGCACGCACTGACTGGGCGGACGAGCTGGGCCTCGAGATCTTCAATCATCTATGGAGAAGTATGTGCTTGCACACAAACAGAGTATCCCTTCATTCCCGCTATCGTGTCAGGCAGTTGAAGCTGCCCAACAGGCTGTATTACACTCCGAGCAGGATCTCCACGTTCACTCGTACTGGTACACATGTCTGTGCCCATTGTACAGCTGAGGGTGCGGACCACCTACATATGTTTTGGATGTGTCTGGGATGGGGTCAGGAATGTTTGGGCTGCTTTCAATAGTTATTTAATTAATCTGACTGAGAATGCATCCAGGGGTAATGGTTCACCTAGGGTTTCACCAGGCTGACCTTGAATGTCATGATACTTTACGATTACTGTTGCTTCCTCCTGTTGATGTATTACCTGATTTTAATGCGTACTATGTACCAGTTGTGTATCTACTGGACTTTATGCTCTGACATGTGTGTTTGCTGTAAACCTCTGCCTATAAATAACATTTAAAAAAAATAAATAATCTGGCAGTGTTTGCAAAATCATATGGGTCCTTTTATGAAAGATGAAGTTCAGGTGGCAAATTTTAAAACAAACTTGCTCTGTCATATTCTTTCCAATCAATCAGCAACTATATTCACAGCATGATTTAGTAGAAGGCCGTTCATGGGGGACCAAAAACCAGACACACAACCCTTTTGGATGAGAATTTGTATATTTCTCTTTTACAAGACTGTTCTGTGAGCCAGAACCTTCTGTTACCAACCAAATTGGTCATGCTTTTTTGTCCAATTTCATCTAACCCTTTCACTTCTGGGCTTAATGATTTAATGTGGAAATTAGGAAACACAAGGGTTGTTGAAAGGTTAAAAGGGCATCTGAAGTGAAGACAGTACCCATTGTGGTTTGTCTTTTTCACATCCAGTGGTTTCTCTTTCCATTTCACAATTTACCAAAACTAATTCCAGATACATAGAGTATCCAGCTTTTCTGGATCAGCAAGTTATGCTTTGTCAAAATCTTAAAACCTATGCGAACCATGCCAAAGAGCTTGGGGACTCTTTTAATGCATCTCTTAGTTTGTTTTAAACATCATTTCACCCACATTGGCCATATGGGTTTGACAGATTATGTGTAAAGCAGGTGATATGATATGATATGGCATTTATAACGCGCCTATGCACAAGCGTTTCAAGGTGCAATGAGGCAAGCAAAGTGAACAGAGGGAAGACAGACAACGATCCTACTAGGCCAGGTGTCATTCAGATCGTGCAAGTGCATGGGAGAGGGAATGGGAAGGGGACAGTGCAGTACAACGGATAATAGAATAAATAACAATAAGTAAAAGTACGGCCAGCAGGTGGCAAGTGCAAGGGTAAGTGCAGGCATCAGGTGTCAAGTGCTGGTAGTGCGATTGTAGGGATATAGTAAGCAGTCCCCAAGTCCGGGGGTTGCCAGGAAGGCAGTGCCGGTGTGCGACTGGCGGGGGAGAGGACCTGGGACCAAGATCAGAGGGTGGCCAACTAACCAGTGCAGTTTCACTTTCAGCCAGGAAGTCAGCAGGGGAGAGGAGGAGAAAAAGCAGAAGCAAAGAGAAAGGTTTTGAGGTGCTTCCAGAACCAGAGATGATTTTCCTCAAGTTTCAGGGAGGCAGGGAGGCTGTTCCAGAGTGAGGCCCCAGCCGAAGAAAGAGATCACCCACCAACTTGTTGCTTGGAGAAGCGACGGACCCTGAGGGAGTTGTAAGCGGATGAACGAAGAGCTCGACAAGGAAGATATTTAGGAAGAGAGAGTTGAAGGTATATAGGCCCCAAGCCCCAGAAAGCCCTGTGGACAATGCAGAGGATTTTAAACTCAATACTCGCAGCCACTGGGAGAATGCAGAGATTTCAGTCCTGGAGAGATACGATCCCTGGGCTGGAGGCCAAGGACAAGTCTCGCAGTCCTGTTATAGATGGGTTGCAGACGGCAGAGAGTAGAAGCAGGCAGATTTAGAAAGAGGCTGTTGCAATAGTCCAGCCTAGAGAGAACCAGAGCTCTGGAGACAGTGAGCGTCTGGGGGAAGGAGAGGAAAGGAAGAATACCTCTGAGGAGGTGCAGCTGGTAGTGTTACTTCTTAGAGACATCGGAGATGTGAGGCAAGAAGGAGAGTGTGGAGTCAAAGATGACCCCAAGGTTTTTAGCCTCACAAGTGGGACCAGGAAGAGAGCCAAGAGAGGCCGGCCAGAGAGTGAAAGGAAAGGAGGGTTGGGTGTGCCAGTGAGGAGAATCTCAGGCTTACTGGCATTACGACAAAGATCATTGGCAGCACACCACACCTGGATGGCGGACAGATAGTCAAAGATGAGCGAGGGAAAAGAGGTGGCCGAGGGTAGCCCAAAAATGAGCTGTCATCCGCATAGCACTGGAAGTTGGGGCAGAGCGCGGCAATGCGGTGGGCAAGAAGTGCCAGGTATTGGTGGAACAGCCAGGGAGAGAGGTTAAACGCCTGGGGAACACCACAGGTAGAGATAGAGGAGAGGAAGGACCCAAGTTGGACCTGGGAGGGTCGATCAGAGAGGAAAGAAGTCAGCCATGCCAGAGTCTGACCGGTGATCCCCAGGTGATCACGGAGATGGTTGAGCAGGATGGCATGGTTGACCGTGTCAAAGGCAAAAGAGAGATCAAGTAAGATGAAGAAACGGGGGGTGTGGCTAAGCAGCCATGGAGTAGGACGTGTCCGAGAGCAGCTTCTCCTTTTGACCCGACGTCGATCCGAGGAAATGCGTGTAAAATAACTTAGATGTTCCATAAATGCTGGTGCATACGTCGGAACATGAGTCCTACAAATGCTAAAGGAAACAAGCCCATTGAATGCAGCGTACACCAGATATGGAACTTTGATCAGGCGGCTCTGGATATGCTAATGGTCCCAAAATGGGGGACAACAAAGCCCCGGTCATTATAATGATCAGACTTTATTGTGGACACTGAGCGGCCCCCCGTTGGGTGCCCACAGGCATTGGTGCGCTCTTCGAGGCTGCCCTTCATCAGCGGACGAATTGCCAGGCGGCGGAGCGGGACTGCAAGCCCGGTAACAGAGGATTAGGAAGCAAGGTGGTTGCCTCCCGTGCGCTTCCACAGAAGACAGGCTGCACAGCCTGGATGTAGCCGTGTGCCCCCGGGCAGTAGGCCGCAGCATAAACTGTGGCGGGAGCAGCCGAAATGAAGAACCGGAGTGTGGAGACTGTGTGCGGCCTGCTGGGGCTAATAAGAGACGTGTTTGTCTGTACGGCTCGCGGCGCCGCCTGAAGCAGCAGCGCCCTGCGTGAGGCAGGAGGACATGGTGGCGAGCCGAGCTCTGGAGAGCGGGGAAGAAGGTAACTACCGAGGCATTTGTCCGACCCCAGAGGGATTCCGGAGCCCCGTGCGTTGCGGGCGAGGCCAGCGGGAGCTTCGGGCGGTGCCTCGAGCCGCCGCGCATGGTTTGAGGATGACCCGCGTTACATAAAGGAACGGCGCGGGTCCTGCCAAACTTTAACAATTAATTATAACAAAGGCGTGGGAGCGACACATAGCGGATACATTGTGGCGCATAGTTGTCAATAGAGAGACTACATGCAAGAAGGACGGCAGATACACGAACGGAATGAACATATATTTGACGACGTGCACGCCCTGCTTCGTTGCTGCTGAGCTGGAGAACAGAGCATTGCGCTTTAGCAGAAGGGGCAGCTGATGTAAAGGGAGGCTGCTCACCATTAGCTTAAGCAGCCAGAACAGTGGAATCGAGCACTCAACAATAAACAGCTACCAGAGGACACCTTTATATGCTGGTGGGCTGACACTGATGGAGAAGGTCCCGTACTCTTAGGGGCAAAGGGGTGTGCAACACTGGGAGCTGGGGGCATGCTGGCAGATTATCCTGAAGATGCCACAAAGCCTGAAAGTATAAGACACCAAAGAGAAGCACGGCACATAGGGATTATGTAAGATAGACTGCTGTAGATATATGCAACGGTGCACAGTGTGCACAGAGCCCAAAAGCCAGAGTATTAAGGCAAAAGAAAAAGTGATCCCTACGATGCAATAGGTTAAGTTAATACGTGGGAGAGCACAACCCACTCTAGGAAATAGCCCGACAAACCCAAGCCTATACAGGAGTTTTTTCAAGACAATTACCTAGGATCTGAAGTGCCACACTGGGTTTGCATCAAAACAGAAGTGCAAGGTCGATACGTTAGAGACCAAGCAACCCCAGACACATAACTGCGTCTACAAGATGACAGGGTGAGGTGCCATAAGCAAGAATAAGAACAAACAATCCACAATGAAAACCTTTGCTAAAACGTAGCTATCTCCTGCGACCACAGCGCCTAAGGGTGCGACAGCACCGGTGGAGAGCACCGTAGCGACGGAAAATCACCAGATTCTGGCGGCTGTCACTGAACTGAAAGACTCATGGGGATTAGCGATGGCAGACTTGTGCACTTCCATGGAGGCCAAGATAGACGCAGTAGGCATCGACGTCGCCCTGCTGAGACAGGATGTTAGGCCGTTGGCAGAGAGGGCATGCAGCCTGGAGAGTGCGGTGAAAACCAACACGAATACTAGTAACAACAATGCAAAGGAGGTTCATATTCTGAAGCAACAGGTAGCTAACCTGGAGAATCGTGCGGAGGAGGCGGAAGGGAGAGCAAGGAGGAACAACATCCGCATGGTCGGCCTGCCGGAGGGGGAGGAAGGCCAAGACCCTACAGAGTACACTGAGAATCTACTCTTACAGGAAATAGGGGCCGAAAAACTTTCGCAAGGATTTGCAGTGGAGCGGGCGCACAGAGCCCTTATGAGGAGGCCGAAGCCTGGGGCCCCCCCCGGGCGATAATCGCAAAAATACTTAACTATAAAGATTGTAAGAAGATATTGGAGTATTTTCGCAAGGGAGGAACAAATGAAAGGGCTTCATGTACTATTACAGCATATCGTGACTATACAATGCTGGTCCAGAGGCAACGGTACAGTTATGTGGCAATGAAAAGGAGGCTACGCATAGCGGGTATGAAATACATGCTTCTGTACCCTGCGAAATTGAAAGTGCAGCAGAAGGGCAAGATGTACTTTTTCGACACCCCGGAAAAAGCAACAGCATGGCTGGACCTTCAGGGCTGTCCGGAACGAGATACGGAGCAGGCTCGAGAGGAACACGATAAGTGATGGGGACAATGCACGTATATTGAGGAGATGCAGGGTGAGTGTCCCACGGGAGATAATGATAGTGTTTAAGATTAAGGGATGCGGTTGAGTAAAGGTTACATTCTGCTGGGATACCTCCAACTGTGTCGAACTGGAATATAGTAGTGCGCATATATGCACAGATTGAATAGCAATGCGTGGTTGGACGGTTGCAAACAGGAGCGGCTGGGTGCCAGCATCCTACTCCCCCCACCCCCGAGTAATAATAGTTGTTGTAGAAGGTCAGCCACAAGGGCGACCTCACTCTGCGGAGCTTCGAGTACAGGCGTGAGCGAGAAAGAGCTAGATGCAGGGGTGCCTGAGATCCAGGGATGGAGCTGGGCAACGATTGAGGGGGGTGATGTTGGGGATGGGAGGGGAGTAGGGAGGGGGGGAGAATAGGGAGTTTGGGGAGTTGGGGAAGGGAAGGATGGCGGGAGGGAGAAAGGGAGGGTTGTGTGGGGAGTTTTTAGTTGGGGACAGTTTGAACTGGGGTATGAGCCTACATAGACAGAAACGAAAGGAGGAACTGAGCTGCACTGGCGGGCAGTGAAGGGGAATTCTAACAAGCCATGGGGGACCTTAAAATTATTACATGGAATGTCAGGGGCCTTAATAGTTATTTAAAAAGGAACAAGGTGATGTTATACCTGCGCAGACAAAAAATAGATATCGCACTGTTACAGGAGACTCCCCTGAAGCGGGATAAGTTGGGAACAGTGGGGAAAAAATGGAAAGGGGTAGTGGCGGGTTCAACATACTCTGCCTATCCCAGAGGAGTGCTTATCTGGGTGGCGCCGCATGTCCCATTTCACAAGTTGCAGGAATCTGCGGAAGCCGACGGGAGAATGGTTATACTAAAGGGACTAGTGGAGAACAAGGAGGTATGCATTGTGAACACCTATGCCCCAATCAAAATACGGCTACATATTTCAGAACCCTGAGTACTACTCTGAGCATGTGTATGGGGAGCGTGGTGATCTGGGGAGGTGATTTTAACTGTGTACTAAACCCTAAGACGGACAGATCAGATCGGAAGTTTGATAGACCTGCCCCAGCGGCAAAAGCGCTACAGGCGCTGCTAGACGACTTTGGTCTGGTGGATGTGTGGAGAATAAAACACCCCCATGAAAGACAGTATTCGCATTATTCTGCCCCACAGCAGTTGCATACGAGGCTGGACTACGTCTTCGTCACGTCGGAGATAATGCAGGTGGAATATAAGGCGCGGGTCCTGTCGGACCACTCGCCTCTGGTAATAGGCTGGCAATACTGGCCCCCAAGAGCGAGGATTCCGACGTGGCGTCTCCGGGCAGAGGCACTTAAAGACCCCCTTTTCAGGGAAGACATAAGGGAGGAGATCATACAGTACTTTGAGGTAAATACGCGGAGCGTAGACTCAGCGAGCACGCTATGGGAAGACTTTAAGGTGGTGTTGCGGGGCATAGCAATAGCAAAATCTAGAGTCCTACAAGGGGGAATCCTGGCTGATCTACAGGAGGCAGAAAGGGAACTGGAAAAGGCGCTGAAAGGAGGAGATGACACTGGAATAGACATGGAGCTGATACTTAAATGGCAACAGACATCTGCGGAGCTATGGGATAGATTGTCTAACCTTAACTATAGGAAAGATATAGAAAGACAGCATGCGGGAGGAGATAAAACAGGAAGGCTTCTGGCATGGTTGTACAAGAGCGAGATCCCCAGACCCACCATCAGAACAATAACAAGAGAAGATGGCAGTGTAGCTGACACCCAAGAGGAAGTTAATCAGGAGTTTGCAAGTTACTACAGGGATCTATATGGGGATATGGGGAGAAGCAGTTGTAAAGAAATAAGAGAGACACTAGACGACATAGGTCTGCCCACAATAAGTGCCGAAGAAAGAGAGGAGTTAGATGCACCGATCACCATTGAGGAGTTAGAAGAAGTTGTGAGGCAGCTACCTACTAGTAAGACCCAAGGGGTGGATGGGTTTCCAAGTGAGTTTTATAAGGTGTTTAAGGCAGAAGTGCTCCCCCCAATGTTAGATATGCTAAATGAAGCGTTTGAGATAGGACGGCTGCCGGAATCACTTAGAGAAGCGATTATAATACCGCTTCCCAAACCTAATAAGCCTGGACACAGCTGTGGCTCCTATAGACCGCTCTCAATGCTGAACCAGGATAGTAAGATATTGACAGCCATCCTAGCAAGCAGACTGCGCAGAGTCATTGGTAAACTAATACACCCGGACCAGACAGGCTATGTCCCAAATAGGAACATAACTCATAATCATAGGCGACTTCATCGAGTTGTTGAATGGGGGTGCATAAATGATGGCGAAATGGCAATAGTGTCTTTAGACGCTGTGAAGGCCTTTGACTCAGTCAAGTGGCCATGGCTGCTGGCAGCCTTGGCGGGCTGTGTTATGGGGCCTGGATACATAAGATGGGCAAGGATGCTATATAGTGAGCCGTTGGCAAGAGTCAAAACAGGAGCATTGATTTTCGAGAGATGGCAACTAGGCAGAGGCACCAGACAAGGGTGCCCATGGTCCCCTATGCTGTACACATTAGCTTTAGAGCCTTTGGCGATATACCTTAGACAACAGTATGATACCATAAACATCGAAGTAGGAGGGGAGCGACATTTGATCTCCTTGTATGCGGATGATTTGCTGTTGTACCTGAAACACCCGGAGGAGAATCTCCAGTACATCTTGGAAGTTATGGACAGGTATGCGGGGCTGTCTGGCATAGCGGTGAACCCTCAGAAATCTATCATTTTCCCATTAGGAAGTTATAAGGGGATCTCCGCTGGGCGGTTGCCTGTGCTGCAAGCTCCTTAGGCTGTTGGTACTTTTCGGTACCTTGGGATAGATGTGTATCACACAGTGGAAGAAGAGCATGTGCACAATACTGAGGTAGCCATGAGGAAAATCAAAAAGAGTATGAAGTTTTGGGCAAAATTACCTCTAGCAATGAAGGGGTGAAGTGCAATGCTTAAAATGGTGGTCTTGCCCAGGCTCCTGCATTATTTTGGAAACATCCCGTATTTTATACCCAAGAAGTTCTTCACCAGACTACACGGCATGTGCAGGGATTTTCTGTGGCAGGGTACCAGGAATAGGGTGGCACTATGGAAGCTGCAGAACTTTTATGAGAAAGGGGGAATAAAACTGCCTAACTATGAGGCCTATTATGTAGCGAGCCAACTGCAATACGTTGCCAAATGGCTCTCGGACGAGGCGACCCCTCAATCTAGGTTGTTTAGTACAGATAGTGCCCCATTTTACTTAAAAGAAATAATTTGGTTACCTGAGACAGAGATGAAAGCGCGTCCTAAAATGATGATGTCTGGGTGGAGGATCTGGCGCCGAGCATGCCTGATGATGGAAAACCCAGTCCCATGCTCCCCACAGATACCGCTGGTTGCATTGGCTAGGGAAGATGAACAGCTACGAAGGACAAGTAGAAACCACTGGGAATCGGTGGGGTTGGTAACTATGGGTGATGTCTGGCGGGAGGGGACTATTATGAACTTTGAAGAGTTAAGGGAGGAAGTGGGGTTACATGTGGGCCAATATATAATTATAAAATGGTGCAGGAAATTAAAAAAACTTGGCCAGAAACAATACTGGAAGAAGAGCCTGATGGTACCATAGACATGATATATGATATAACGGAAGGAGGGCATGAGATTTCTAGATTGTACGAAATGTTGATGTCCAGGGTTGGGAAAGAACTAACGCAGCTGAGATCAGACTGGGAGGCGGAGGTGGGAGCCCCGATGGAGGATGGGATGTGGGAACGTGCCCTGGGGTACCACAAGAGGGTGTCAAGGAACGCCAGATTAAAACAGATACAACTATATATCACGCACAGGGCATACATGACACCCCTGAGGATATCGAGGTTTCAAAATGCCAGTAGACAGGCATGCCCCAAATGCGACGAAGAAAAAGCTGATATGGTACATATGTTCTGGTCCTGCCCAGTGATTGAGCGCTTCTGGAGTGAAGTAGCGGGGAAGCTAGCAGTAAAAGGGGTCACTATTGTAGTAGACTCAGCCTGGGCTTGCTTACTGGGGGGCTTCCCCAGATCGCAGAAACTTAAGCATGTCAATAAACTGAAAGATTTAGCATATGTGCTCGCAAAGAGGAGTATTGTCATAGGCCACGGGTGGAGATGTGGAAATAGTTGCAGAAGTGGGCGGAGGCGGAGATCATGGTATGGCAGGAAGCAAGTAATATAGGGGGAGAAGAAGAGATGGGAACCCTGATGGCATGGAAATCGCTGGTAGCGGAACTGTTTGGAACAATACAAAATCTGACGAAATCCACTGGAAACGAGACCCCACCACGTGGTGCAGATACAGATTGAGTGGAACAATAGGCTCGTAGGGGAGGGTGGGATAAGGGGAGCAGTGACCAATATTGTGTAATGAAAAATGTGAAATGGTATTGCTATTTGCACTGCGTGTTTGTTGGTATTTGTTTTGTTTAATTGAATAAAAATTGTTTAAAAAAAAAAAGTAAGATGAAGAAACAGTGGGTGTTGGAATCAAGGTTGCAGAGCAGGTCTTGATGGATATTCAGGAGAGCAGTTTCTGTGCTTCTGGCAGCTCTGAAGCCAGACTGATGAACATGGAGACAACCAACAGATTCAGTGTGAAGATTGAGCTGGGAGATGGCCTGCTTTTCCAAGAGTTTGCTCAGTAAAGGAGTGATGGAGATTGGGCGGTAGTTAGCTGGGCAAGACGGGTCGGCAGAGGGTTTCTTAAGAAGATGGTGTACAAAGGAGGGCTTCAGGGGGAATGAAGACTCATGTGTCGAAGGAGTGGTTGCAGAAGTCGGCCAGGGCAGGAGCCAGGGAGTCAATGTGGCCCTTGATGGTTTTGGAGGAACAGGGATGAGACTGTTTTGACGAGACATTCATAGGTCAGACTTGTCTAGAAACCTTGTCTGGGGAGAACAGGGGAAAGGCAGAGAAGGAGGGATGAGAGGTGGCCGAAGAAGGACCAGAGAAAGAGCAGGGAGTAAAGGGAGGAATGAGAGAGGAGGAGAGAGAAGACAGGATGACCTGGGTTTTAGAGATGAAATGAGAAGCCAGTGCCATGCAGAGGGCCTGGGATGGGACAGGAGAGGTAGAAAATGCGGCAGGATTGGCCAGTTCCTCGCAGATTTTAAAGCGCTTAGCCGATAGCCGAGTTGTTAGATGCCGTAGACGTGGGCTTGGATGTGAGCTCTCTTCTTGTTGAGGACAGCAAGCTGGTATTGCCTTTGGAGCGGGCGGCAGGCCAGTTTGTCAGAGGATGTACATGAAGCATGCCAGTTCCACTCAGCCACCTCTGAGTGGTACCAAGAGTTGCACTTGGCTTTGGGCTTCAGGCGGATCCTCATGACAGGGGCAAGAACATCGAGAGTATCAGATTTAGCAGAGTGGAGCATGGAAAGGGCTGTGTCAAGGTGTGAGTCAGCCAAAGGGTGAAGGGGATGAGAAAGTGGCGGCAAAAGCCTCAACTGACACTTCATGGGTCGGATGACCGAGAAGGTGGGTGGCAGTGATGGAGTTGGCTTGGCCTGAGGGGTAGACAGGGTAATCTGAGAGGAAAGGAGAAAGTGATCACTCCGAGAGGAGTGGTGAGAGGGATAGAAAGGGGAAGGTCTGAGGAGATCAGAACATCCAGAGTATGCCCTGTAGAGTGAGTCAGGCCCGAGAGGAGAATAGAGAGTGAGAGAGAGTCGCAAAGGTCGCAAAAGAGTCCAGGGGAAGGACAGGAAGCATCCAGGTGGATGTTGAAGTCTCCAAGAAGGAGGAGTTGAGTGGTCGAGACCAGGAGGGAAGAGGAGAGGTCCGCCCACACAGAGAGAAAGGAAGAGTTTTGACCAGGTGGCCGGTAGTTAGTAGCCACAGAAAGGGAATGGCTAGGAGAGAGAGAGAGCCTGCAAACGAGGTATTCGATAGAGGAGTAGGTCTGCATAGAAATGACAGAGGCAGGAATCCACTCGGGGAAGATCAGGGCTACACCCCCTCTGGAAAGGTTGGACCTGGGCACGGAGAGGATCTTGTAGCCGTCGGGGAGGAGAGTGTCAAAGCTTGTGACAGAGCTGGCCTGAACCATGTCTCGGTGAGACCGAGGACATCAAGGTCAAGTTCCTCCAAAAGGCGGCAGATGTCGGAGGAGTGTTTGACAGCTGAGAGAGAGTTAAGAATGGCAATATGGAGAAGGTTGCAGAGGTACGCCCTGTGAGGTGTAGAAGAAGCCCAAGGGAGGCAGAAAGGGAAGGAGGAGAGGGCAAGGTAGCCGTGGAGGGGGGAGAGGGGACAGCCTGGGAAGAAAGGAAATTGATGAGGCACGGGAAGCATCTATCGAAGAGGAGAAGGTTGGCCTGAGGGCTTTGGACCAAGACGGTACCATTCACATAAATATTAATGATGACCTTAGAGGAGTGGAAGGAGGCCAGGAGGGCCTGTCACCGGGTGCCACCATTAATAGTAGAAGAAAAGAAAGGAGAGAGCACAGAGACCATATGTAGGGTCCATATGTCTGGTGAGGGAACAACAAAGAGGATGTCAGTGAAAGTTTGTCTGGAGGAGGAACTGGTATAGGTGTCAGCGAAAGGGAGGCCTGGGTTGGAGACAGGATGTCCTTTTTAAACTTCATCCTACCGGCTTTAGTGAGGAGAGCAGGATAGTCGACAGAAGCAGTTAGGGAAAATAGGAGAGACAGAGAGCACCATACAGTGGGTAGGGAAAGGAGAGTAGAGGAAGATAGGGAGAGGAGAGAAGAAGAAGTGGAGAGCACTAGGGAAGGACACAGAGCAGGGTGCAAGCAGAAGAAATAGAGAGATGACACAAGTTAAACAATTGGACAAAACAACAGACACTCAGATTTAAAAGACTATCAAAATGCAATTTTAAGAACAGGAGAAAAGACACACCTACGTTTGAGAGTCCTAATAGAGGGGAAAAGGGCCTAGGTTTCACAAATGCAATTTTAATTACTTTCTGTTAGGCAGAATCATATGCAGTGCCCTTTGGGAACAATACACACAATTAAGACTACAAGTGACAGTACAAATTCACCTTTGGTACAAGCCTGTACTACACAGTAAAGTGGTAGCGATGGCTGAGCAGCCAGACTTATCTCAAGAGTAAAGTGAGTAGTATCAATATTTATACAAAGGACAGCAATTACTATGGTTCAAACAAACACTGACTTGAGGTTTCTGAGTAAAAGAATATACATTTATTTACACATCAGTTGTAAAACAATTCACTAAAGTAAAGCAGTAGAAAAGTCACACTCTTAATATACTACACACCACCCAATAGATTCTGGACAAGTTACGCTCAAAATGAAGTGTGAGCAAAATGGCACTCCAGCAATTTAAAAGGGAGGGAAAGCCAAGGTTAGACAAAAGTTGAGCAGCACCAACAAGAAAGTAAGTAGGGCAATCTAGAAAAAGTAACTACAGTGAGGAAATCAAATCAACAGGCCTGGGCCAAAGTCAATGGACCAAAGTCTTTGCAGAGGATCACACAGTTCAGGGTAGTTTGCGGTTAAGTCTTTGCCAAGAGTTCAGAACGAAGTTGGTCGGACGAAAAGTTACTTTAAAGAATAGAGAAGGACAAGCCCTCGGATTGGCGAAAGGTTCCACACACTTTCACTGCGGAAGGACTGAACGAACAACCGGGTTTGAACAGTACCTTAAATGAAGAAGAAGGCTGTAGCAGAGGCGGACGTTCCTGGCAGATCCTGCAGGCTCACAGTTCCTGAAGTGACTGTCGACTGACACAAAGTAGGAAGATTGGAGGGTCCTGCACTGCCCAGGGAAGAAACCAGCAGCAGAGCAAAGTAACAAATAAAAGGTGCGCTCCTTAAAACTCAAGCAGGGTCCGGTCCTCCTAGCTATCCGGTTCATTGTAGCTGTCACAGCAAATTAGACCACAGGAGGGAGGCCTGGCTTGCAGTTTGGCGAACTGATTGGTCCCACCAGCTCAAGGGGAGAAGATTCCTTGCAGATCTTCCCTGTCGTCGAAGTTTGGAGAATCAGACCCACAGCAGGGCTTCACCAGGAGGTTCAGTCGAGGTAGAGGTCCTCTTCTGTCATTTTCTCTTTGGTTCTCTCGATCCAGTGGCGAATCTGCCTTCTCATTCCCAGAGACCTGCTTTTTATGCAGTTTTCCCCCATTCACACAGCCTGGCTGCCAATCACACAGCAGGGTGGCTGTCTCGGCGGGACAGTCACCACAGTCAATCAGTCAATCATACAGAGTGTGACATGGGTCTCCAAGGAGACCCTGTGCAGGGAGTCTCAAACCCCTCCCTCACATCCTGTCCCCCTCAGACATCCAGGCACCTAAGGAGGGCTTCTGTGCAGAAGCCTGCCAAAGGACGGTGAACAAAGGAACCAAACCTGGTTTGGCGTGCAGAGTAAAACACAAGAAAAACCTTTACAAAAAGAAATGGCAAATAAACCCAGTCGAAACCAAATAAAAGTAAATGGGGTCCGGGGGTTTAAGTTCGAGGCTACTAACTTAGCCTAAAACAGTACCAGGGCTATTTAAATAGACCGCGGTAGGAAAAATAGGGTAGATACCACTGCCACCAGCCAAATCTTAAAGAAAGGGGAACGAAATAATGTTCCACGAGAAACAGACAAAAAGGGATAACTATTAACCCTTTCCAGAACTCTATGTAAGATAGTTTGTACTGGGTCTGTGAATTTAAAAAGACTAATAAAGTCAATGGCAACTTTACATGTTCTGGGAGACAGTAGTCAGTCCCAGAAAATGGGAAGTCTAAAAAGACAACTCTGTGTCACTGCACTAAAGGTGCTGTGTGACACACAGTAAACAGATGAGTCCTGTGGAGTAGGTGAGGCTCCACAGTCCATGAACACATAAAAATGTTAAACACACACAGCAAAACACATGTAAGAGTGGTAAAAAAGGCTCACACTCTTACCAGGTGTAAAAAATAAATCCTAGAAATCCAGCAAAGCAACTGAGGGACTGGATAATTCTCCCTAACACTTTCACAATGCAATTTTAAATACTTTCACAATGCAATTTTGAAAACAGGAGCAACCACGCCTATGTTTGAGAGTCCTAAAAGGAGTGGTGGAGAGTGACAGTCATGCAGAGAACCCTACCCTGCAGAGTCTGTCCACCCTGTCCATTCCTAACTGGAGGAGGAGCTACTGAAGCACCTACAACTGCCTTGCTGCCCGCGGAGCGGACGCGGAGTGGCGGAGAGTGGCAGCCGTGCGGAGAACCCTACCTTGCAGAGTCTGTCCACCCTGTCCATTCCTAACTGGAGGAGGAGCTACTGAAGCACCTACAACGGCCTTGCAGCCCGCGGAGCGGACGCGGAGTGGCGGAGAGTGGCAGTTGTGCAGTCATGGCTGTCATGACTGCAATGACTGCCCCCCCTGTCTGCTCACGCGGACAAAAACCTGCGTCTCTGCAGCCTGCGTCCCCGTCCACACCCAGACAAACCTATACAAGTTGAAATTCAGGATTCCGACAAGTTGCCCTTAACATATCCTAAATCCACAAAAACCTATGTGAAGAGAACAGGAAAGAAAGACTTTAAGCTACCTGCTTACTCTGCCAGATCTAGACTTTGGCCAACACCTGCCGGTGTTCCTAGAACACCTAGAACACCAGAACGACGTCCACAACCTACAACGGAGCCCAATTTAAGGAAACGCCCTCGCTCAGCAATGGACTCCAATCCGGATAGGAGAAAAAGAGGCACCAGACGTAAAGTAAACAAACAAAACTTTGTCCATACGCTCAGCATGCAAGACAAACCAGCAGGATCAAAGCAGACCGTAAACAAAGAAAGAGCCATGTATGCCAAAAAACTAGGGCCTGCCTTTTCTCCTTTGTCTACCTTGGTAAATTTCTTCAAAATAAAACAAGGGCCTAGACGCACTGGAATATTGAGAGAACTTACTGACGCAGAATTACTTGACGCAGTCCTTAATTTACAACCAGTACATAAGCAAAGAAGGACAGACGAGCCACTCATGATCACCCCATCCCCTTCGGAGACTACTCCTCTTCCCTCAGAAAAGGTGACACAAATCACCACCAATGAGGAGGAGCAAATTGCCCCTGACCTACCAAACTTGACCTCAAAATCAAATGATCCTGCTCTTGGACACAATCCATGTCAGTCTCAACCCTCAAATTCTCCACCACTACCACCGAAATAAAACACCTTACGTTAACATGGCCGTGATATCCTCACGCCTCCAGGCAATAGAAACCGCCCTGACCCATCTGGAGAAACGTGACGTGCCAAATGCGCATGGAGCCCCGGTCAGTGCTCCTACTTCCTGCATTGATCTGACCTCCACCCAACTATACAAAACAATCTCCTCTTCATGAGACAAACCTGCCCCCAAAAAAGCTCAACCCCTTCCTACCCAAGCCACTCAAGGGACTTTAAACAACATCGTGCTAGTAGTAGAAGAAGAAGGGAGTCGAAAAAAGGTGCCACTAGCACTGGTGGATCAATCCTACTCGGTCTTCGATTCTTCGAAGCCTCGACACAATCAGCCCCAGCTGAGTCTGGAAATCCCTAGACCAAAAGCACCTGCCAAAAAGAGACCCGCATCGCCGACTGTTAGGGAGAATTCCCAAAAGCCCTCCACCAGGCGCCTGGGTGTCTAGGTGGCCTGAATGTGAGGGAGGGGTTTAGTCACCCCCTGCACAGGGTATCCTAGGAAACCCAGGTCGCACTTTGCCATGATTGGCTGAGGTGGTTGCCCAGGCTAGACAACCCCCCTGCTGGGTGATTGACAGCCAGGCTGTGTGAATGGGGGTTTTGCGCACAAAAGGCAGGTCTCTTGGGCTAGAAGTCAGAGAGTCGCCACTGGAACTACAAGGAACCGAAGAGAAGCGGAGAGAACGACGGCTGCTGCAACTACCCCGTCCCGGTTAAGCCCTGCTGCAGTCCTGAGCTATCTACCTTTCGACGACTAAGAGAAGATCCAAGCCGGAGTCTGGTGGGGATAACCAGCTCATCTTCTTCAGCCAGAGGTCGCCTTCGTGGTTGAAATCGCTGCACGCTGCTTTAGTGGTCCGGATAGCCACCTGAAGAGCCTCTCCTGTTTTTAAGGAGCGTACCTTTTATTCTTTGTGGCTGCTGCCGGCTTCATCCCTATGTGGTGCAGACCCCCCTTCAGACGTCCTCCTTCACAACAAAGCTGCAGGAATCGTGGGTCTGAGAGAAACCATCATGAACAACTGCCAGGGCACCGTCTGCACCATTGGAAGAAGGTACTGTGTTCTGCTTGAGGAAACTGGATGAACCCCTTTCCTTCATCTTCAAGGCTTGCCCTTGTCTTCCCTCCTTCTAATAACTTTTGCTTCCGAACATTGACAATATTGAAGTACTTTTGGCTATGTTGAATCGTGAACTGTCTGACTGTGAGATCTTCGGCAACAGGCCCCCGGTGCCACTTGACCCTGGCTCCGGCCCTTTGACTTTTGAACTCCTGCCGGTAGCATTTCATGTCACGGATACGCATTTATTTAGTAGACCGAACTGTCAGAAAAGTGATCGCAATCGTATTTGCAGTAACGTGTTTTGTTCCTAATACCGGTTCATTCAAACACAGGGTACCTGCCTTGAGACATACTGTACGAAGTGAATTGGTTAGTTGTAGTATATTTGACGTGTGTTTTTTGTTAAAGTTTAATGGAAGTGTTGTGTTTATAACATATGGTTTAAAAATAAATGTACTTATATTTTTCTACCGGAAACGTTGAGTCAGTGTTTGCTTGAGTCACAGTAATTGTGGTCCCTTTGTGTAATCTCTGCTACTGCTCATATACTCTTGAGATAGGCCTGGCTGCTCCGCCACTGCTACCACTCTGACATAGTAGTACGGGCTTGTACCAAAGGTAAAACTTGTATTGCCACCTGTAGTCTTAATTGTGTGTAGTGGTCTCTAAGGGCACTGCACAGGATTCTGCCCAACACCGACTAAACCAGCTCTGGCGGCCTCCTCGCATCTTATTTCCCAAACTTGACAAACTCAACAGGAGTGCGGTATTACGAGCCCTAACGACACACCCACAAACCAAAAAACCCAGGACTCACCAAAAACAATAGAGGACTTTATGTCTTATGTCTTTATGTCGAATGAAGACCTGATGAATCTCACAGAACACTCAGATGCGGTAGTCTCTGTTGACGCGATGATCCTTGCTGAAGATCAAATCAGACCTCCTTTATTGGGTCCTTACTCCCACGATCCCTAAGCAAGTCTTAAACCAGACGAGGAAGGGAACCAACCACCCTTTATGACCCTAGTGGAGCGCAGGAAGAAAATCGAAGCCTCAGCGCTAGACAGACCAAAAACAGCACCTAAAGGAACAAACGATATCTCTACAAAACGGAACCTCAAGGATGGGCCAAATCACTCTAAACATTGCTCTGAGCGTCGCCGGACACAACCAGCAGATCATTCCAATGCTTTGGAAACAGTCCCTGCTATTAGATATCCTCGTCAAACTACACCACGAAACCATCGACCAGAGGATCGCGCCAGACACAGCACAGGTCATGCATCTCGACACTACAGATCCAAGACGGGCGCCTATCAACAAGTCCGGAAAACCTCTTAGGAAAGGATCCTCAAACTGGAACAAATTAAGGAAAATCGAGACAAAGTCATATTAAACAGAGGAGGAACTTTGTCCCTGATTCATCTCATACCTAACCTTAACCAAATCAGCTCGGACGACCTGTGGATTGTGGAAGCTAGCCCTTACCACGGAAGGGTGACAAGTCTTCTCCACATTCTTCATTATCAAGAAGAGTTAAAAACACACTGATAAACCACGACAGAGACTTCATAAGCTTAGGATACCACCTATCCCTACAGCGGGAGACCCTGCAGCATGACAACTCTACAAGCTTTGAACCCACACGGAATAAGGCAGGTAAAAGCAGAAAAATAAGCGAAAATGGCCAAGAATCAGGAAAACACTGTTACCCTAACACCACTCGCAGCAGTCAGAGAGATTCTTATCGACCATCTTCAACAGATCCCCGCCGCAGTCCAAAAGTGAGCTTTTCGACCAAAGACCAATCTCTACCTCAGGAGCACCTCATTGCCACCTAACTTTGGAATTGCACATTCAAAGAAAGCAGACATCAAAGCTAAAATCAACCTCTGCATCGAACGTCAAGATATTAACAGGACGATTACTAATGTCACTCAATCTAAGAAAGACGGACCCACAGCACCTAACATCAACAATCCGAACATTCCCAGCTTTTGGTCGTGGCTCCCAAAAGCACTGACAACGCAGCGTACAAAATAGCAGCCCAGGAACAGGAGCCCTTCCGTAGATCAACGGCTGTAAACAAGAGCGCTTCACATGAGTTTAGGATAGGTTCCTGGAACACCAGGGGCTACTTGCATTTAACCTTGCTGAGCGACGTTAACCTGGGTTCCTATGACCTCTTGTGCCTACAGGAAACCTGGCTATCCAACAAGCCCTCGCTCGATGGATAGAAACAGTTCTGGCCCCGGCATCAAAGGGTTCTCCGGGTCCCCCCTCCTCGGGCTTGCTCACGGCATGCCGAACAGGCAAAGACCTCTCAGTATCACGTGTTCTCGTCGCCAACTATTCTTTAAAAGCCCTTTTCTTAACTTGGTTGCAACTTCTACAAGAAGGCTCCTCTCAACAGCCTATTTCCATCGCAATTCTCAAAGTGTACTGGAATCCAGCAGCAATCGACCAAAAGAAATTCTTGGCGCTAATCGGGAACACGATTGACGACGCACGGACCACTCACAATAACTACCACATCCTAATATCCTAATATGCAGGGGCCTGAACGCTCTCTGCAACCAGAAAACATCTAAGAAAGCATCGTCTAGCAAACAACGTGGAGAAAGTTGGCTCAACCTGATGAATTCAAGGAAGCTATCCAACCTCGACACAGTATTCATAAACCAAAATCGTCTACCAACATGGACAAACGGAAAATCTGTGTCTACCATCAATTACATCTTCGTGTAGCACCCCATCCTGTCATTAACTAACTCCTTTGAGGTCCTCCAAACAGCATCCAGCGACCACAACATGCTGCTGACTATTTGGAAGTCAACTCATTCCAATCACGACTGGATGAAGGTCGGGTTAGAGCAGAACCCCGAGGGCACCAGGTTGAGCCTCACAGCAAACAGCATCAGAGACCTAACGAACCAATACAGCAAATCAGGATACAAATCCAGCTCCAACTCTGTTGACTATGGTACTCTACTTATGCCATACAGGAAACCGCAGAGAAAACAAAACGCCAGCCCTCAAACAATCACCCATTCGTATGATAAACGTTTGGTTAAAAAATGACGCGAATTCAGAAAAGCAAAAAGAATCGCAGCAAACCTCCCTGTGGCGGAAATGAAACCAGCCACCCAAGAGGCTACCAGAAGATACAAAGCCTGGGTGAGATCACATAGATGGAAGTTACACCAACAAGATGCGGAAGCGATACTGAAAACAATATGCTCCAACAACTCTAGGGAATTTTGGTCGCTGCTGAATACATTAACATCAACTAATGGAGGGTAATCTCAAATAGTATTAGTGAACCTACTTGGACATCACAATTTAGCTCACTCTTTCAACTCCCTACTGATAACCCACTCGAGACCACTCTTCCTCAGCCGATAAAGGATGGTCCTAGTGAGTCAAACCGGATCCAACGATGGACGAAAATGGATGACCAAGACGACATATGTGACATTCTACGAAAACTGAAGAAATCACGAGCACCAGGCCCTGACGGCATCACCAACTTTGATCTAAAAATCCACCCAGAGGAATGGTCAACATTCATAAGATCCGTGTTCATCAGATGTGCAGATTCTCAATCTGTCCCACCGTCATGGTCATCTGCGATCGTGGTTCCTATATATAAAAAAGGAAACGAACAAGACCCAACAAACTATCATCCAATCGCCCTCTTGGACCCAATAGGGAAAGTCTATGGATCACTACTGTTAAAATAATTCGAAGGATGGGCCTCCAGAGCACCATGTAACGATAATTTCCAAACGGGAACTTCGATAAACACCTTCTTACTCTTCATACTGAAAAGCAAAGTGCTGGAGGGCAGCCCAAGACTGTTTACTGCATTCATAGACTTCTCTCAGGCTTTCGACAGAGTCGACCGGGCCAAATTCTGGGGGAAGAATCATTTGGGAAGAATAATTTGGGCAGTCCCAGGCTGGAAGCCTGGGACTGCCCAAATGATATTCTCAATCCCATCAAAGCCCTACACACAGACACCAGCATCAAAGTGCACTTAAACCAACAAGGATGTCTATCCCTCCCTATCGATACAAGAGGAGTTAAACAGGGGTGCCCTTTGGCCCCGGCCCTGTACCTCACCTATATGTGGGATTATCAACATACAGAGGAGCTCATCAGATCATTTTCACCACAATTAGCCCAAACAAACATCACTAGACTATTCTATGCAGACGACCTCACCTTATTCGATCTGACCGCCATGGGCTTACAGCGTCAACCTGACAATTTACACAAATTCTCCATTGAAAACAACCTAGAAATCAACACAGAGAAGACTGAAATAATGGTTGTGGAACGTGCAACCACGAAGCAGGAAAAATATAACTGGTCACTAAACAAGACCTCCATCGACAAAGTCAAAAAGTTCAAATACCTCGGCGTGGTTCTAGACAACTCAAAAAAAGAACTCGCCATGCAAGAAGCCCTCTTAACAAAGATCAGAAGCCTGGCAACGAAAGGAAAGGCCATAGACAGAAAAGTCGGCAAATTTTCCACCATTCCAGTATTGAACTTCTACAAACCAAAGGTTGTTCCAACAGTGACCTATGGCTCTGAGGCCATGCCCTGCCTACCTAAAACAATGCGGCCTAAATTGGAGGCTTACTTCTGGAGGACAGTCTTTTGCCTGCCAAAGTCAACTCCTGTCTCACTGATTCGACGTGAACTAAGCTTGCTCTCCCTTCAAGGCACTGTTGAATGTAATACACTCATGCTCTACAGGAAATACATTCTTTCCAGTTGTACCTTCCTCCATGGACTGGTCATCAAAGAAACCCTAGCATCAAATTGCAAAATGCTCAACCTATGGATAGACGAAAACTTAGCGCTGCTAAAAAGCATAGAATGCTCAGAAGACGACCTAATCTTCAATCCCACAAGGATAACTAAGAAAATAAAAGAGCTGGATTGGATCCGTACCCTGACTGCTTCAAATAGCAACAAACTTACATCTCACCTGCCTCTGATATGGAACAAACTGAACTCGCTCCAGAACTACATAAAAAAATTCCCTAGTCGACCAGCACGACACACCATAATGAGATCAAGACTAAACCTTCCTGACACCAACGAAATACGCCAAATCAGAGGACTTTTGGTGTCTAACATCTGCAGATTTTGCAATAAGGATAAGGAGACAATTTGCCATCTACTACTGTCCTGCTCAGGCACGATGGCGATCCGGATTCCCTACATGAAACATCTACTTAGACAATCGTCAACGACAGATGAAGAAACGTGGTGGGCAAGAATGATCAGTGGGGAGAGAACATTATGGCAAATAGCGACCTTCAAGATCCTCCAACAACTAACGGAAAAATTTGAGCTTGAACGCAACAAGACCTACAAAGTTTTTCCTGAACTTACGCCTTCTTCCTTTTTCTTAGTGATTTTGCGCTTCTCCGAGACAACTATCACCATGACCAAATTGTGCCAAAATTAACTTGAAGATGTTGTAAAAAAATCACTTGATTAAATTCAACAATAAAAAAAATATATTAGAGGGGAAAAGGCCTATTTTTCACAGTGCGATTTTAAATACTTTCACAATGCAATTTTGAAAACATGAGAAAAACACACCTAAGTTTGAGTGTCCTAACAGAGGGGCAAAAGGCCTAGGTTTCACAATGCAATTTTAAATACTTTCACAATGCAATTTTGAAAACAGGAGAAAAACACATCTAAGTTTGAGAGTCTGCTAGGTGGACAGGGGTAAGCAGGGTAGCCTGCGGGTCAACCCTGTTGAATGGCTGGCCACTGGCTAACACTGAGAAAGATGCAAAGGCTTCGAAAGCTAATTGTTCTGCAATTCATCTGGAAGATATCTTCCAGCCTGTGGGTTGGTCTAGCAAATCAATATTTTGTTAGTTATATTGTAGTCTTGTTTTGCACGCTTCATAATCAGTGTGGACAAAATGTTGAACTTCCATGATATAGAGCTGCCATGCCCTTCCTTAATATACTGACTGGGTTAGTCTGACGAAAGACAGTTGGGATTTTATTAAAGGCACAAAGTGAATATTATCCCACTGCTATGCAGCTATTGGGAACCTACCCACATATACATATTATATCCATATAATTTCAGGCTTGAGTGATGTTGTCACACCAGTTTTCTGACATTTCTGACAAGCTGATTGTCCTTCCAAGAGATGATTTCAGACATGTTGATGGAAGATATTAGGGTGAGATGTTCTTCAAGGACGGAGGACATGCTGGATTGCAGACAGTCATTTATGAAGAGATGCTTGGATGGTTCCCCCTTTCTGGCGACATGGGTAGAATCAGTTGTTATTGAAGTCCTCCTTAAAAGATTTGTTCTTGCTACCCGTTAAAATAATTGAAAATTAAGACCATACTATTTGCCTCTATGCCCTTACTAAAATGTGAACTTTCTGGTAGACTTTCAAAATTGGTAATATATGTTCCAAACATATCCTTCCAAAGGTGGCCGAAGTGATTTTCTAAATAAAGGCTACGATTGACACATACTCTCCAAAGAGAATGGTGAAGCATCAATTGTAGGAAGCTGAATGTCTCAAATGATTTTGCTCTGCATTATCCCTTCTGACATTTATGGGTTGCAGACGGCAGAGAGTAGAAGCAGGCAGATTTAGAAAGAGGCTGTTGCAATAGTCCAGCCTAGAGAGAACCAGAGCTCTGGAGACAGTGAGCGTCTGGTGGAAGGAGAGGAAAGGAAGAATACCTCTGAGGAGGTGCAGCTGGTAGTGTTACTTCTTAGAGACATCGGAGATGTGAGGCAAGAAGGAGAGTGTTGAGTCAAAGATGACCCCAAGGTTTTTAGCCTCACAGGTGGGACCAGGAAGAGAGCCAAGAGAGGCCGGCCAGAGAGTGAAAGGAAAGGAGGGTGTGGGTGTGCCGATGAGGAGAATCTCAGACTTATTGGCATTATGGCAAAGATCATTGGCAGCACACCACACCTGGATGGCGGACAGATAGTCAGAGATGAGCGAGGGAGAAGAGGTGGCTGAGGGTAGCCCAAAAATGAGCTGTCATCCGCATAGCACTGGAAGTTGGGGCAGAGCGCGGCAATGCGGTGGGCAAGAAGTGCCAGGTATTGGTGGAACAGCCAGGGAGAGAGGTTAAACGCCTGGGGAACACCACAGGCAGAGATAGAGATAGAGGAGAGGAAGGACCCAAGTTGGACCTGGGAGGGTCGATCAGAGAGGAAAGAAGTCAGCCATGCCAGAGTCTGACCGATGATCCCCAGGTGATCACGGAGATGGTTGAGCAGGATGGCATGGTTGACCGTGTCAAAGGCAAAAGAGAGATCAAGTAAGATGAAGAAACGGGGGGCATGGCTAAGCAGCCATGGAGTAGGACGTGTCCGAGAGCAGCTGCTCCTGTTGATCCGACGTCGATCCGAGGAAATGCGTGTAAAATAACTTAGATGTTCCATAAATGCTGGTGCATACGTCGGAACATGAGTCCTACAAATGCTAAAGGAAACAAGCCCATTGAATGCAGCGTACAGCAGATATGGGACTTTGATCAGGCGGCTCTGGATATGCTAATGGTCCCAAAATGGCAGACAACAAAGCCCCGGCCATTATAATGATCAGACTTTATTGTGGACACTGAGCGGCCCCTCGTTGGGTGCCCACAGGCATTGGTGCGCTCCTCGAGGCTGCGCTTCATCAGCGGACGAATTGCCAGGCGGCGGAGCGGGACTGCAAGCCCGGTAACAGAGGATTAGGAAGCGAGGTGGTTGCCTCCCGTGCGCTTCCACAGAAGACTGGCTGCACAGCGTGGATGTAGCCGTGTGCCCCCGGGCAGGAGGCCGCGGCATAAACTGTGGCGGAAGCAGCTGAAACAAAGAACCGGAGTGTGGAGACTGTGTGCGGCCCGCTAGGGCTAATAAGAGCCGTGTTTGTCTGGTACGGCTCGCGGCGCCACCTGAAGCAGCAGCGCCCTGCGTGAGGCAGGAGGACAGGGCGGCGAGCCAAGCTCTGGAGAGCGGGGCAGAAGGTAACTACAGAGGCATTTGTCCGACCCCGGCGGGATTCCAGAGCCCCGTGCGGTGCGGGCGCAGCCAGCGGGAGCTCCGGCGGCGCCTAGAGCCGCCGCGCATGGTTTGAGGATGACCCGCGTTACATAAAGGAATGGCGCGGGTCCTGCCACACTTTAACAATTAATTATAACAAAGGCGTGGGAGCGACACGTAGCGGATACATTGTGGCGCATAGTTGTCAATAGAGAGACTACATGCAAGAAGGACGGCGGATACACGAACTTCCTTGCTGCTGAGATGGAGAACAGAGCATTGCGCTTTAGCAGAAGGGGCAGCTGATGTAAAGGGAGGCTGCTCACCATTAGCTTAAGCAGCCAGAACAGTGGAATCGAGCAGCAACAATAAATAGCTACCAGAGGACACCTTTATATGCTGGTGGGCTGACACTGATGGAGAAGGTCCCGTACTCTTAGGGGCAAAGGGGTGCGCAACACTGGGAGCTGGGGGCATGCTGGCAGATTATCCCGAAGATGCCACAAAGCCTGAACGTATAAGAAACCAAAGAGAAGCACGGCACATGGGGAGTATGTAAGATAGACTGCTGTAGATATATGCAACGGTGCACAGTGTGCACAGAGCCCAAAAGCCAGAGTATTAAGGCAAAAGAAAAAGTGATCCCTACGATGCAATAGGTTAAGTTAATACGTGGGAGAGCACAACCCACTCTAGGAAATAGCCCGACAAACCCAAGCCTATACAGGAGTTTTTTCGAGACAATTACATAGGATCTGAAGTGCCACACTGGGTTTGCATCAAAACAGAAGTGCAAGGTCGATACGTTAGAGACCAAGCAATCCCAGACACATAACTGCGTCTACAAGATGACAGGGCGAGGTGCCATAAGCAAGAATAAGAACAAACAATCCACAATGGAAACCTTTGCTAAAACGCAGCTATCTCCTGCGACCACAGCGCCTAAGGGTGCGACAGCACCGGTGGAGAGCACCGTAGCGACGGAAAATCACCAGATTCTGGCGGCTATCACTGAACTGAAAGACTCATGGGGATTAGCGATGGCGGACATGCGCACTTCCCTGGAGGCCAAGATAGACGCAGTAGGCATCGACGTCGCCCTGCTGAGACAGGATGTTAGGGCGTTGGCAGAGAGGACATGCAGCCTGGAGAGTGCGGTGAAAACCAACACGGATACTAGTAGCAACAATGCAAAGGAGGTTCATATTCTGAAGCAACAGGTAGCTAACCTGGAGAATCGTGCGGAGGAGGCGGAAGGGAGAGCAAGGAGGAACAACATCCGCATGGTCGGCCTGCCGGAGGGGGAGGAAGTCCAAGACCCTACAGAGTACATTGAGAATCTACTCTTACAGGAAATAGGGGCCGAAAAAGTTTCGCAAGGATTTGCAGTGGAGCAGGCGCACAGAGCCCTTATGAGGAGGCTGAAGCCTGGGGCTGCCCCCCCAGGAGATAATCGCAAAAATACTTAACTATAAAGATCGTGAAAAGATATTGGAGTATTTTCGCAAGGGAGGAACTATTGAAAGGGCTTCATGTACTATTACACCGTATCGTGAGTATACAATGCTGGTCCAGGGGCAACGGTACTGTTATGTGGCAATCAAAAGGAGGCTACGCATGGCGGGTATGAAATACATGCTTCTGTACCCTGCGAAATTGAAAGTGCAGCACAAGGGCAAGATGTACTTTTTCGACACCCCGGAAGAAGCAACGGCATGGCTGGACCTTCAGGGCTGTCCGGAACGAGATACGGAGCAGGCTCGAGAGGAACACGATAAGTGATGGGGACAATGCACATATATTGAGGAGATGCAGGGTGAGTGTCCCAGGGGAGATAATGATAGTGTTTAAGATTAAGGGATGCGATTGAGTAAAGGTTACATTCTGCTGGGATACCTCCAACTGTGTCGAATTTAAGAGACTGGAATATAGTAGTGCGCGTATATGCACAGATTGAATAGCAATGCGTGGTTGGACGGTTGCAAACAGGAGCGGCTGGGTGCCAGCACCCTACTCTCCCCCCCCGAGTAATAATAGTTGTTGTAGCAGGTCAGCCACTAGGGCAACCTCACTCTGCGGAGCTTCGAGTGCAGGCGTGAGCCAGAAAGAGCTAGATGCGGGGGTGCCTGAGATCCAGGGATGGAGCTGGGCAACGGTTGAGGGGGGTGATGTTGGGGATGGGAGGGGAGTAGGGAGGGGGGGAGAATAGGGAGTTTGGGGAGTTGGGGAAGGGAAGGATGGCGGGAGGGAGAAAGGGAGGGTTGTGTAGGGTGTTTTTAGTTGGGGAGAGTTTGAACTGAGGTGTGAGCCTACATAGACAGAAACGAAAGGAGGAACTGAGCTGCACTGGCGGGCGGGCAACGTTAATTCTAACAAGCCATGGGGGACCTTAAAATTATTACATGGAATGTCAGGGGCCTTAATAGTTATTTAAAAAGGAACAAGGTGATGTTATACCTGCGCAGACAAAAAATAGATATTGCACTGTTACAGGAGACTCACCTGAAGCGGGATAAGTTGGGAACAGTGGGGAAAATATGGAAAGGGGTAGTGGCGGGTTCGACATACTCTGCCTATCCCAGAGGAGTGCTTATCTGGGTGGCGCCGCATGTCCCATTTCACAAGTTGCAGGAATCTGCGGAAACAGACGGGAGAATGGTTATACTAAGGGGACTAGTGGAGAACAAGGAGGTATGCATTGTGACCACCTATGCCCCCAATCAAAATAAGGCTACATATTTCAGAACCCTGAGTACTACTCTGAGCATGTGTATGGGGAGCGTGGTGATCTGGGGAGGTGATTTTAACTGTGTACTAAACCCTAAGATGGACAGATCAGATCGGAAGTTTGATAGACCTGCCCCAGCGGCAAAAGCGCTACAGGCGCTGCTAGACGACTTTGGTCTGGTGGATGTGTGGAGAATAAAACCCCCCCCATGAAAGGCAGTATTCGCATTATTCTGCCCCACAGCAGTTGCATACGAGGCTGGACTACGTCTTCGTCACGTCGGCGATAATGACAGAGATGGTGCAGGCTGAATATAAGGCGCGGGTCCTGTCGGACCACTCGCCTCTGGTAATAGGCTGGCAATACTGCCCCCCAAGAGCGATGATTCCGACGTGGCGTCTCCGGGCAGAGGCACTTAAAGACCCCCTTTTCAGGGAAGACATAAGGGAGGAGATCATACAGTACTTTGAGGTAAATACAGGGAGCGTAGACTCAGCGAGCACGCTCTGGGAAGCCTTTAAGGTGGTGTTGCGGGGCATAGCCATAGCGAAATCTAAAGGCCTACAAGGGGGAATCCTGATGATCTACAGGAGGCAGAAAGGGAACTGGAAAAGGCGCTGAAAGGAGGAGATGACACTGGAATAGACATGGAGCTGATACTTAAATGGCAACAGACATGCGCAGAGCTATGGGATAGATTGTCTAACCTTAACTATAGGAAATATATAGAAAGACAGCATGCGGGAGGAGATAAAACAGGAAGGCTTCTGGCATGGTTGTACAAGAGCGAGATCCCCAGACCCACCATCAGAACAATAACAAGAGAAGATGGCAGTGTAGCTGACACCCAAGAGGAAGTTAATCTGAGTTTGCAAGTTACTACAGGGATCTATATGGGGATATGGGGAGAAGCAGTTGTAAAGAAATAAGAGAGACACTAGACGACATAGGTCTGCCCACAATAAGTGCCGAAGAAAGAGAGGAGTTAGATGCACCGATCACCACAAAGGAGTTAGAAGAAGTGGTGAGGCAGCTACCTACTAGTAAGACCCCAGGGGCGGATGGGTTTCCAAGTGAGTTTTATAAGGTGTATAAGGCAGAAGTGCTCCCCCCGATGTTAGATATGCTAAATGAAGCGTTTGAGATAGGACGGCTGCCGGAATCACTTAGAGAAGCGATGATAATACCGCTTCCCAAACCTAATAAGCCTGGATACAGCTGTGGCTCCTATAGACCGCTCTCAATGCTGAACCAGGATAGTAAGATATTGACAGCCGTCCTAGCAAGCAGACTGCGTAGAGTCATTGGTAAACTAATACACCCGGACCAGACAGGCTATGTCCCAAATAGGAACATAACTCATAATCATAGGCGACTTCATCGAGTTGTTGAATGGGGGTGCATAAATGATGGCGAAATGGCAATAGTGTCTTTAGACGCTGTGAAGGCCTTTGACTCAGTCAAGTGGCCATGGCTGCTGGCAGCCTTGGTGGGCTATGTTATGGGGCCTGGATACATAAAATGGGCAAGGATGCTATATAGTGAGCCGTTGGCCAGAGTCAAAACAGGAGCAGTGATTTCCGAGAGATGGCAATTAGGCAGAGGCACCAGACAAGGGTGCCCATGGTCCCCAATGCTGTACACATTAGCTTTAGAGCCTTTGGCGATATACCTTAGACAACAGTATGATACCATAGGCATCGAAGTGGGAGGGGAGCGACATTTCATCTCCTTGTATGCGGATGATTTGCTGTTGTACCTGAAACACCCGGAGGAGAATCTCCAGTACATCTTGGAAGTTATGGACAGGTATGCGGGGCTGTCTGGCATAGCGGTGAACCCTCAGAAATCTATCATTTTCCCATTAGGAAGTTATAAGGGGATCTCTGCTGGGCGGTTGCCGGTGCTGCAAGCTCCTTAGGCTGTTGGTACTTTTCGGTACCTTGGGATAGATGTGTATCACACAGTGGAAGAAGAGCATGTGCACAATACTGAGGTAGCCATGAGGAAAATCGAAAAGAGTATGAAGTTTTTGGCAAAGTTACCTCTAGCAATGAAGGGGCGAAGTGCAATGCTTAAAATGGTGGTCTTGCCCAGGCTCCTGCATTGTTTTGGAAACATCCCGTATTTTATACCCAAGAAGTTCTTCACCAGACTACACGGCATGTGCAGGGATTTTCTGTGGCAGGGTACCAGGAATAGGGTGGCATTATGGAAGCTGCAGAACTTTTATGAGAAAGGGGGAATAAAACTGCCTAACTATGAGGCCTATTATGTAGCGAGCCAACTGCAATACGTTGCCAAATGGCTCTCAGACGAGGCGACCCCTGAATCTAGGTTGTTTAGTACAGATAGTGCCCCATTTTACTTAAAAGAAATAATTTGGTTACCTGAGACAGAGATGAAAGCGCGTTCTAAGATGATGATGTCTGGGTGGAGGATCTGGCGCCGAGCATGCCGGATGATGGAAAACCCAGTCCCATGCTCCCCACAGATACCGCTGTTTGCATTGGCTAGGGGAGATGAACAGCTACGAAGGACAAGTAGAAACCACTGGGAATCGGTGGGGTTGGTAACTATGGGTGATGTCTGGCGGGAGGGGACTATTATGAACTTTGAAGAGTTAAGGGAGGAAGTGGGGTTGCATGTGGGCCAATATAATTATAAACTGGTGCAGGAAATTAAAAAAACTTGGCCAGAAACAATACTGGAAGAAGAGCCTGATGGTACCATAGACATGATATATGATATAACGGAAGGAGGGCACGAGATTTCTAGATTGTACGAAATGTTGATGTCCAGGGTTGGGAAAGAACTAACGTAACTGAGATCAGACTGGGAGGCGGAGGTGGGAGCCCCGATGGAGGATGGGATGTGGGAACGTGCCCTGGGGTACCACAAGAGGGTGTCAAGGAACGCCAGATTAAAACAGATACAACTATATATCACGCACAGGGCATACATGACACCCCTGAGGATATCGAGGTTTCAAAATGCCAGTAGACAGGCATGGCCCAAATGCGACGAAGAAAAAGCTGATATGGTACATATGGTCTGGTCCTGCCCAGTGATTGAGCGCTTCTGGAGTGAAGTAGCGGGGAAACTAGCAGTAAAAGGGGTCACTATTGTCGTTTACTCAGCCTGGGCTTGCTTACTGGGGGGCTTCCCTAGATCGCAGAAACTTAAGCATGTCAATAAACTGAAAGATTTAGCATATGTGCTCGCAAAGAGGAGTATTGCCATGGGATTGAAGGCTTGTCATAGGCCACGGGTGGAGATGTGGTGGAAAGAGTTGCAGAAGTGGGCGGAGGCTGAGACCATGGTATGGCAGGAAGCAAGTAATATAGGGGGAGAAGAAGAGATGGTAACCCTGATGGCATGGAAATCGCTGGTAGTATAACTGTTTGGAACAATACAAAATCTGACGGAATCCACTGGAAACGAGACCCCACCACGCGGTGCAGATACAGATTGAGTGGAACAATAGACTCGTAGGGGAGGGTGGGATAAGGGGAACAGTGACCAATATGGTGTAATGAACAATGTGAAATGGTATTTCTATTTGCACTGCGTGTTTGTTGGTATTTGTTTTGTTTAATTGAATAAAAATTGTTTAAAACAAAAAAGTAAGATGAAGAAACAGTGGGTGTTGGAATCAAGGTTGCAGAGCAGGTCTTGACGGATAGTCAGGAGAGCAGTTTCTGTGATTCTGGCAGCTCTGAAGCCAGACTGATGAACATGGTGACAACCAACAGATTCAGTGTGAAGATTGAGCTGGGAGACGGCCTGCTTTTCCAAGAGTTTGCTCAGTAAAGGAGTGATGGAGATTGGGCGGTAGTTAGCTGGGCAAGACGGGTCGGCAGAGGGTTTCTTAAGAAGATGGTGTACAAAGGAGGGCTTCAGGGGGGGGGAAGATTCATGTGTCGAAGGAGTGGTTGCAGAAGTCGGCCAGGGCAGGAGCCAGGGAGTCAATGTGGCCCTTGATGGTTTTGGAGGAACAGGGATGAGACTGTTTTGACGAGACATTCATAGGTCAGACTTGTCTAGAAACCTTGTCTGGGGAGAACAGGGGAAAGGCAGAGAAGGAGGGATGAGAGGTGGCCGAAGAAGGGCCAGAGAAAGAGCAGGGAGTAAAGGGAGGAATGAGAGAGGAGGAGAGAGAAGGCAGGATGACCTGGGTTTTAGAGATGAAATGAGAAGCCAGTGCCATGTAGAGGGCCTGGTAACGGACAGGAGAGGTAGAAAATGCGGCAGGATTGGCCAGTTCCTCGCAGATTTTAAAGAGCTTAGCTGATAGCCAAGTTGTTAGATGCCGTAGACGTGGGCTTGGATGTGAGCTCTCTTCTTGTTGAGGACAGCGAGCTGGCATTGCCTTTGGAGCAGGCGGCAGGCCAGTTTGTCAGAGGATGTACATGAAGCATGCCAGTTCCTCTCAGCCACCTCTGAGTGGTACCAGGAGTTGCACTTGGCTTTGGGCTTCAGGCGGATCCTCATGACAGGGGCAAGAACATCAAGAGTATCAGATTTAGCAGAGTGGAGCATGGAAAGGGCTGTGTCAAGGTGTGAGTCAGCCAAAGGGTGAAGGGGATGAGAAAGTGGCGGCAAAAGCCTCAACTGACACACGCTTCATGGGTCGGATGACCGAGAAGGTGGGTGGCAGTGATGAAGTTGGCTTGGCCTGAGGGGTAGACAGGGTAATCTGAGAGGAAAGGAGAAAGTGATCACTCCGAGAGAGGAGTGGTGAGAGGGAAAGAAAGGGGAAGGTCTGAGGAGATCAGAACATCCAGAGTATGCCCTGTAGAGTGAGTCAGGCCAGAGGGGAGAATAGAGAGAGTCGCAAAGGTTGCGAAAGAGTCCAGGGGAAGGACAGGAAGCATGCAGGTGGATGTTGAAGTCTCCAAGAAGGAGGAGTTGAGTGGTCGAGACCCGGAGGGAAGAGGAGAGGTCCGCCCACTCAGAGAGAAGAACAAGTTACTTCTTACCTTGTAACGTTCTTTCGACGGGATGTTCCTCCGACGTATTCCTCATCTTAGATATCTCCTTCGAGCTCTGCTGGCCTCGGAACATTTTTTCTCTCTAGAGGGCGCTGCGCGTCGACGTCCTCCGAGTCGATGTCCCTCGACAGCCGCCATATCGACGTCGACGTCATCCTGCCTATAAAGGCCGCGCGCAGCGTCCGTTGCTCAGTTCCGTTTTGTAGCCCACAATAATACTTTCTGGACTAAACTAATCACCCTGAAGGAGCGTAAGCTGCAACAACAAGGGAAGTAGAACTGCGGGGATAGATGGGAGGGTCGATGAGGAATACGTCGGAGGAACATCCCGTCGAAAGAACGTTACAAGGTAAGAAGTAACTTGTTCTTCGAAGGGATTGTGTCCTCCGGCATATTCCTCATCTTAGATAGGCTCCCATAGCAGTATTCTATTATCGGAGGAGGGAGTACTGACTTCACGCTGTCTTCTATTGATGAATAGAATGCAGTACAGCCCTTCCAAACCTAGTCTCTTGACTGGAGGAGGAATCCAAATTGTAAAAACGTGTAAAGGTATGGACAGATGACCATGTAGCGGCCGCACAGATGTCTTTAACCGGCACGCCTCTTTTGAGGGCCGATGAAGCTGCAATACCTCTGGTCGAATGAGCCCTAAGTTTTTGAGGGGGCTCTTTCCCTGCCAGTTTATAACACTCCAGAATGGCTAGAATGATCCATCTGGAAATGGTCTGCTTAGTTATTGGTAACCCCAGCTTGTGACCTGCGTAACCTACAAACAGCTGGTCTGCCTGTCTTATCCTGGCTAGTCTACTGATGTAAAAACTTAAAGCCCTCCTAGGGTCTAGCCTGTGTAACCTCTCTTCCTCTTTCCCCGGGTGAGGAGGAGGATAGAAAGATGGTAGGGTAATCTTCTGAGTGATATGGAATTCAGAAACCATTTTTGGGAGGAAATTAGGCTTCACTTGCAGGACAACTTTGTCTTTGTGAAATATTGTGTGAGGGGGTTTACAAGAAAGAGCTTGTAATTCGCTCACCCTTCTAGCAGATGTAAGTGCTATTAATAAAACAGTTTTAAGGGTAAGGAATCTTAACGAACAAGAATGGAGAGGTTCGAAAGGTGTGCCCATCAGCAAAGTTAGTACAAAGTTTAAATCCCATAGGGGAACTTGGAATGGTCTTGGGGGATAAACATTGGTTAACCCCTTTAGAAACTGTATTACCAAGGGTAATTTGAAATAGGATGGTTCTTCCGCAGTACGCTTAAAGATGGATAGCGCTGCGAGATAACCCTTAATGGTGCCAACTTGAAGGCCTGAATTTGCCAAATATAGTAGGAAGGACAAAACCATTGGTGTACCACATGAAAAAGGGTCGATATTCTGTTCTCTACACCAGTTGCAAAATCTGTTCCAACGGCAGCGGTATAAAGACTTTGTTGCTGGCCTCCTTGCCGAAAGCAACACCTCCATAACATCATCAGGTAGGTCCCAATCCTTGTACCTCAGCCTTTCAGAAGCCAAGCGTGAAGGTTGAGGGTTTTGATGTCTGGATGGAGAACCTGACCTCCCTTCTGTGAGAGTAGGTTCTCTCTGAGTGGAAGTTGTATTGGAGGGCAGATAGACAAGTCTAGAAGGTCCGGGTACCACGTTCTCCTGGCCCAATCCGGGGCAATTAGGATCATGGTTCGCCGGAATCTTCTCAACCTCCTGATCATTTGAGGAATGACAGGGACCGGTGGGAACGCGTACAGAAGCGGAAACTCCCAGTCCACTATGAACGTGTCTCCCAGAGCTCCTCTCGGGGGAAATTCCCTTGAGCAGAACAGGTCGCATTTCCTGTTTGGGCTGGTGGCGAACAGATCTACCTGAGGGGTTCCCCAAAGGGCGAAGATCTCTTGAAGGACTTCATGAGCTAGCTCCCACTCGTGGGAGACTGTGTTCTGCCTGCTCAGAGCGTCCGCTGTCAAGTTCTTCTCTCCGGCAAGGTGAACTGCCGATAGAGAGATTCCTTCTTGGATTGCCCAAAACCAGAGCTGCATCGCCTCTCTGCACAGGGGTAGTGATCCTACGCCTCCTCTTTTGTTGAGGTAATGCATGGCCACCGTGTTGTCCGTCATTATCAGGACGCTCTTCCCTTGTACAGCTGGCAGGAACGCCTTCAGCGCAAGTATGATGGATCTCAGCTCTAACAGGTTGATATGTAGTCTGGACTCCGATGGAGACCAACGACCGCTGATGGTCAAGTCGTTAGCGTGGGCTCCCCACCCCGTGAGTGAGGCATCCGTGACTACTGTTATCTCCGGCCAGGGTTGCCAAAACTGTTCTCCTTTCAAAATGTTCTCCTGACAGGCCCACCACTGAAGGTCTCGAGCCACCCTGCCGGGAACCTGAAGAAGATCTGTCATTCTCCCTGAGAATTGTGACCACTGAGTCCTCAGTGCCCACTGGAGGGATCTCATTCTCAGGCGAGCCTCTGGCACTAGGAAAATGCAGGATGCCATGAGGCCTAGCAACCTCAAAAAGTCGAAGGCTGGGAGACGTTGGGCATGTTGGAACTTGGTAACCATCTGTAGAATATCTTGAGCCCTCACCTCTGGTGGCGAGGCTTTTCCCAGGGAAGTGTCCAGGATCGCTCCTATGAACTGGAGTCTCTGCGATGGTATCATTTGTGACTTCTTTAAATTGAGGGAGAAGCCAAGTCTGTGAAGGAAGTGGCACACGTGATTTAGCTGGATCTGAGCTTGTTCCGAAGAAACAGCCCTGATCAACCAATCGTCCAGGTAGGGGTAGACGTGAATCCCTTCCCTCCTTAGACTTGCAGCCACTACCGACATTAACTTGGTGAAGACCCTCGGGGCAGAGGTCAGCCCAAATGGCAGCACTCGAAATTGATAGTGAGAGTTGCCAATTGCGAACCTCAGGTATTTCCTGTGTTTGAGATGGATAGGCACATGGAAATAAGCGTCCTGAAGGTCCAGAGATACCAACCAGTCCTGGAACTGAAGGGCCTGGAGGATCTGAGAAAGAGTAACCATCTTGAATTTGTCTTTTCTGAGGAATTTGTTCAATTCCCGCAAGTCCAAGATGTGTCTCAGTCCTCCGTCTTTCTTTGGAATGAGAAAGTAAGGGGAGTACCAGCCCTTGTTCCTCTCCGCTACAGGTACCGGTTCTATGGCACCTTTCTCTAGCAGGTCCAAAATTTCCTGCAAGAGGAGCGGATCTGGAGCTTTCTGAGAGCTGATCCCCGGTGGATGACTCTGAGGTATACGTAGGAAAGGCAGGCAGTAATCTTGGGCAACTGTTTCCAATGCCCAAGCATCTGACGTGATAGCCTGCCATACCGCCAGATGTTGAGTCAACCTGCCTCCTACAGGTGTCCTGTGAGGGAAGTCCACAGAGTGGTTTTGGGGCGGCTGATGCAGATGCCGATGGTAAAGAGGCACCTGCTGTTGCTGCGGCTTTTGAATATCTACCCCGTCCACCTCGGGTAGTTCTTCTTTGTCCCCTTTGAGCCGGTCGTCTTCTACCTCTTCCGAATGCGGAGTAGAAGCGAAAGGACTTGCCCCTCGCAGAGGTTCCTGTGGGACGAAAGGGAGTCTGACGGATTGCAGCTCCTAGGGATTTTGCCGCTGCTTTTGAAGTTTGCAGTTTCTCTAATCTGTCATCCGCCTTTTTCCCGAACAACGAAGAGCCATCGAATGGCATGTTCAAGAGCCTGGCTTGCACATCTGGGGCAAAACCAGACTTTCTCAACCAAGCGAATCTCCTGGTTGATGTACTTGCCGCCATTGCTCTGCTGATACTGTCAGCCGAATCAATGCCCGTCTGGAGGGATTCGCACATAGCGTCTTTACCGTCCTGTATAATATTCAGGAACGCATCCCTTTCTTCTCCCTCCGGGATGCAGTCAGCCGCTGTAGAAGCACACTCCCAAAGTGTATGGCTGAACCTAGCAAGGGTGCAAGTAGCATTAACAGATTTTAACGCCATGCCACATGCTGAAAAGACTTTCTTTGTCATAGCATCATATTTTTTATCGTCCCTGTCCTGTGGGACGGTAGGATAAGCCGTCTTGACATCGGTAGAGGATGCTGCCTGTACCACCAGACTTTCTGGGGATGGGTGTTTAGACAAAAACTCCGGGTCTGTAGAAGATACCCTGTACTTTGTAGACAGTTTTTTATTTACTGCTGGTACGACATCTGGGGTTTCCCAGTTTGTCATGATCTTTCTCTGAAGAGCTTTATGAAAAGGCACCACAGGATCCTCCTGTGGGCCTTTGTCAAGAATATCCGTGAGGTCATCTTGTTGGAAAGATTGTGAAGGTGCAGACCACCCCATGAACTCTGTGATCCTGGCCATTAAGGCTCTATAGGGGGTTTCAGCATGCTCCCCCGGATCTGGCCTAGCAAACTCCACCTCAGGGGAAGTGTCTAAGCCACTTGCCTCATGTAAGGAATCATGAAGATCCTTTAACCTGCGTTCTTCAGAGGAAAATTCCTCTTTAATTGGGGTTACAGGTCCCTGCAACTCAAATGTGTCTTCCTGTTCAGACAATTCACCCTCTTCCAAAATTGAGGACATAGTTCTCAATTGTTCTGAACTCATAAAGGGAGTAAATCCCATTTCCAAGGCAGAGGGTTGCCAAACTTGTCATTATCAGCCTCGAAAACGTTGATGTCGTCGACGCCGACGTCGAAGGCTTCGAGCGTGGCATCGAAAACAAAGGCGGAGGCCTCGAAGACCTCGACAGAATTGGAATTCTACTCGACAATCTCGAAGCCATCGACGTCGAGGACCTGGGGATAGTCACTGGGTGTGTCGTTACCGTGACTTTTCTTGGAGTCGACGCGGGTGTCGAAGCTGGCGTCGAGTCGACAGACCCGTGTGTCGAAGGTCCCTTCGACAACGGCGTCGAAGACATCGACCTCGGCGTCGACGGAACCCTCGTCGACGGCGTCGACAGAACCTTCGAGGAAGGTTTGGAGGTCATAGTCCTACTCGAGGGTTCGAGACGCGCTCGAGAGGTTTCCTTCGCCGGGTACTGCGACTCGCAGCGTTTTTGACCTTCGGGTCTTTCGACCAGAGCATCGCTCTCGGCAGTCTTCGAGGGGGTCGAGGCCGCTTTCTCGAAGACGCTCATCATATTTTTGCGGAATTCCTCCCATTCAGCCCGGGAACTATGTTTCGTGGGGCAAGGGATTCTTTTTGGCGAAACAGAGGAAGAGGAAGACGGAGAAGGGGATCTTCGACGTCTCCTCTTCGAGTGCTTCGATCTCGAGGAGTGATGAGACCCACTCCGAGACCTGGAGTGCGAATGGTGACGAGGAGACGAGTGTCTCGACTTCGTCGACGAAGAAGAAGCTTTAAAAGTCTTACCTTTCTCCAGCTTCCCCCTAGGCTCCTTCAGGGCCTTAGCTGTCATGGACATACAGTCCTCGCATTCCGAACAATGGTGTTCAGCTCCCAAACACCACAGACAAACTCTGTGACGGTCAGTCAACGACATCTTTTTCCCACAATCTCGGCATTTTTTGAAGCCGGATCGAGGAGTTGTCGGTTCCGACGAGGAAGCCATCGAGTACTGATCGAATGACTCAAGGTAAATAGGATTAATCTGACTAAGAACTGAGCAACGGTATTCCGAGGCACTGAGTAAGCGCGGAAAAACGGAACTGAGCAACGGACGCTGCGCGCGGCCTTTATAGGCAGGATGACGTCGACGTCGATACAGCGGCTGTCGAGGGACATCAACTCGGACGACGTCGACGCGCAGCACCCTCTAGAGAGAAAAAATGTTCCGAGGCCAGCAGAGCTGGAAGGAGATATCTAAGATGAGGAATACGTCGGAGGACACAATCCCTTCGAAAGGAGGAGTTCTGACCAGGTTGCCGGTAGTTAGTAGCCACAGTAAGGGAATGGCTAGGAGAGAGAGAGAGAGCCTGCAAACGAGGTATTCGATAGAGGAGTAGGCCTGCATAGGAATGACAGAGGCAGGAATCCACTTGGGGAAGATCAGGACTACACCCCCTCTGGAAAGGTTGGACCTGGGCACGGAGAGGATCTTGTAGCCGTCGGGGAGGAGAGTGTCAAAGCTTGTGACAGAGCTGGCCGTGAACCATGTCTCGGTGAGACCGAGGACATCGAGGTCAAGTTCCTCCAAAAGGCGGCAGATGTCGGAGAGTGTTTGACAGCTGAGAGAGTTAAGAATGGCAATATGGAGAAGGTTGCAGAGGTACGCCCTGTAAGGTGTAGAAGAAGCCCGAGGGGGGCAGAAAGGGAGGGAGGAGAGGGCAAGGTAGCCGTGGAGGGGGGAGGGGCGACAGCAGGGGAAGAAAGGAAATTGATGAGGCACGGGAAGCATCTATGGAAGAGGAGAAGGTTGGCCTGAGGGCTTTGGACCAAGACGGTACCATTCGCATAAATATTAATGATGACCTTAGAGGAGTGGAAGGAGGCCAGAAGGGCCTGTCACCGGGTGCCACCATTAATAGGAGAAGAAAAGAAAGGAGAGAGCACAGAGACCATATGTAGGGTCCATAGGTCTGGTGAGGGAACAACAAAGAGGATGTCAGTGAAAGTTTGTCTGGAGGAGGCACTGGTATAGGTGTCAGCGATAGGGAGGCCTGGGTTGGAGAACAGGATGTCCTTTTTAAACTTCATCCTACCGGCTTTAGTGAGGAGAGCAGGATAGTCGACAGAAGCAGTTAGGGAAAATAGGAGAGACAGAGAGCACCATACAGTGGGTAGGGAAAGGAGAGTAGAGGAAGGGAGGGAGAGGAGAGAAGAGGAAGAGGAGAGCACTAGGGAAGGACACAGAGCAGGGTGCAAGCAGAAGAAATAGAGAGATGACACAAGTTGAAAAATTGGACAAGACGACAGACACTCAGATTTAAAAGACTATCACAATGCAATTTTAAGAACAGGAGAAAAGACACACCTACGTTTGAGAGTCCTAATAGAGGGGAAAAGGGCCTAGGTTTCACAAATGCAATTTTAATTACTTTCTGTTAGGCAGAATCATATGCAGTGCCCTTTGGGAACACTACACACAATTAAGACTACAAGTGACAGCACAAATTCACCTTTGGTACAAGCCTGTACTACACAGTAAAGTGGTAGCGATGGCTGAGCAGCCACACTTATCTCAAGAGTAAAGTGAGCAGTATCAATAGTTACACAAAGGACAGCAATTACTATGGTTCAAACAAACACTGACTTGAGGTTTCTGAGTAAAGGAATATCCATTTATTTACACATTAGTTGTAAAACAATTCACTAAAGTAAAGCAGTAGAAAGGTCACACTCTTAATATACTGCACACCACCCAATAGATTCTGGACAAGTTACGCTCAAAATGAAGTGTGAGCAAAATGGCACTCCAGCAATTTAAAAGGGAGGGAAAGCCAAGGTTAGACAAAAGTTGAGCAGCACCAACAAGTAAGTAAGTAGGGCAATCTAGAAAAAGTAACTACAGTGAGGAAATCAAATCAACAGGCCTGGGCCAAAGTCAATGGACCAAAGTCTTTGCAGAGGATCACACAGTTCAGGGTAGTTCGCGGTTAAGTCTTTGCCAAGAGTTCAGAACGAAGTTGGTCGGACGAAAAGTTACTTTAAAGAATAGAGAAGGACAAGCCCTCGGATTGGCGAAAGGTTCCACATACTTTCACTGCAGAAGGACAGAACGAACAACCGGGTTTGAACAGTATCTTAAATGAAGAAGAAGGCTGTAGCTGAGGCAGCCGTTCCTGGCAGATCCTGCAGGCTCATAGTTCCTGAAGCGACTGTCGACTGACACAAAGTAGGAAGATTGGAGGGTCCTGCACTGCCCAGGGAAGAAACTAGCAGCAGAGCAAAGCAACAAATAAAAGGTGCGCTCCTTAAAACCCAAGAAGGGTCCGGTCCTCCTAGCTATCCGGTTCATTGTAGCTGTCACAGCAAATTAGACCAGAGGAGGGAGGCCTGGCTTGCAGTTTGGCAAACTGATTGGTCCTACCAGCTCAAGGGGAGAGGATTCCTTGCAGATCTTCCCTGTCGTCGAAGTTTGGAGAGTCGGACCCACAGAAGGCCTTCACCAGGAGGTCCAGTCGAGGTAGAGGTCCTCTTCTGTCATTTTCTCTTTGGTTCTCTCGATCCAGTGGCGAATCTGCCTTCTCAGTCCCAGAGACCTGCTTTTTATGCAGTTTTCCCCCATTCACACAGCCTGGCTGTCAATCACACAGCAGGGTGGCTGTCTCGGCGGGACAGTCACCACAGTCAATCAGTCAATCATACAGAGTGTGACATGGGTCTCCAAGGAGACCCTGTGCAGGGAGTTTCAAACCCCTCCCTCACATTCTGTCCCCCTCAGACATCCAGGCACCTAAGGAGGGCTTCTGTGCAGAAGCCCGCCAAAGGCTGGTGAACAAAGAAACCAACCCTGGTTTGCCGCGCAGAGTAAAACACGAGAAAGACCTTTACAAAAAGAAATGGCGAATAAACCCAGTCGAAACCAAATAAAAGTAAATGGGGTCCAGGGGGTTTAAGTTCGAGGCTACTAACTTAGCCTAAAACAGTACCAGGCCTATTTAAATAGACTGCGGTAGGAAAAATAGGGCAGATACCACTGCCACCAGCCAAATCTTAAAGAAAAGGGAACGAAATAATGTTCCACGAGAAACACACAAAAAGGGATAACTATTAACCCTTTCCAGAACTCTATGTAAGATAGTTTGTACTGGGTCTGTGAATTTAAAAAGACTAATAAAGTCAATGGCAACTTTACATGTTCTGGGAGACAGTAGTCAGTCCCAGAAAATGGGAAGTCTAAAAAGACAAATCTGTGCCACTGCACTAAAGGTGCTGTGTGACACACAGTAAAAAGATGAGGCCTGTGGAGTAGGTGAGGCTCCACAGTCCATAAACACACACAGCAAAACACATGTAAAAGTGGGAAAAAAGGCTCACACTCTTACCAGGTGTAAAAATACATCCTAGAAATCCAGAAAAGCAACTGAGGGACTGGAGAATTCTCCCTAACACTTTCACAATTAAATTTTAAATACTTTCACAATGCAATTTTGAAAACAGGAGCAAACACGCCTAAGTTTGAGAGTCCTAAAAGGAGTGGTGGAGAGTGACAGTCTTGCAGAGAACCCTACCCTGCAGAGTCTGTCCACCCTGTCCATTCCTAACTGGAGGAGGAGCCATTGAAGCACCTACAACTGGCTTGCAGCCCGCGGAGCGGACGCGGAGTGGCGGAGAGTGGCAGCTGTGCAGAGAACCCTACCCTGCAGAGTCTGTCCACCCTGTCCATTCCTAACTGGAGGAGGAGCTACTGAAGCACCTACAACTGCCTTGCAGCCGGCAGAAGGGATGCGGAGTGGCGGAAAATGGCAGTCGTTAGAGAACCCTATCCTGCAGAGTCTGTCCACCCAGTCCATTCCTAACTGGAGGAGGAGCTACTGAAGCACCTACAACTGCCTTGCAGCCCGCGGAGCAGACGCGGAGTGGCGGAGAGTGGCAGTTGTGCAGTCATGGCTGTCATGACTGCAATGACTGCCCCCCCTGTCTGCTCACGCGGACACAAACCGGCGTCTCCGCAGCCTGCGTCCCCGTCCACACCCAGACAAACCTATACAAGTTGAAATTCAGGATTCCCAAAAGTTGCCCTTAACATATCCTAAATCCACAAAAACCTATGTGAAGAGAACAGGAAAGAAAGACTTTAAGCTACCTGTTTACTCTTCTGGATCTAGACTTTGGCCGACACCTGCTGGTGTTCCTAGAACACCAGAACGACGTCCACAACCTACAACGGAGCCCCACGGCCTTGCTCGGAGGTGCCCCTCCTGCCCGCTTACCCGCTTCCCCCGGAGGGGGTGCTGTGTTCACGGTGCGGCCGGTGTGCTCCACCAAGCTTGAGGTGGGCCTCGGGACGGCCCACGGAGGGTGCAGTGCGGAAGAGGAGTGTCATTGGGAGCATGGGGCCCCTAGCTCCTTCTCTCTGCCTCTCTCCGGGTCCCGCAGAGATCTGGTTGAGGAGCAGCGGGACCCAACGATGGAGGCAGCCGCGGGCCAGCGGGAGACAGCCCACATCTCTGGCCTGGATTTTCGCATGGTCCAAGCCCTGGTCCACGCAGAGGACGGGGTTTCCTCACCTCGGGCACTGCGCAGGGAGCCGCAGACCTCCACAGAGATCCCTGTCCTCATGTGCAGTACAGACGAGGACGAGCACTACCCCAGCACATCATCAGAGCAAAGGACATGCCTACGTTCTATGGAGCCTGAGTCACGCCCCTATGGCACTCAGCCGCTCCACACTCTCAACAACAAAGGTACGCCCAATTTAAGGAAACGCCCTCGCTCAGCAATGGACTCCAATCCGGATAGGAGAAAAAGAGGCACCAGACGTAAAGTAAACAAACAAAACTTTGTCCATACGCTCAGCATGCAAGACAAACCAGCAGGATCAAAGCAGACCGTAAACAAAGAAAGAGCCATGTATGCCAAAAAACTAGGGCCTGCCTTTTATCCTTTGTCTACCTTGGTAAATTTCTTTAAAGAAAAACAAGGGCCTAGACGCACTGTAATATTGAGAGAACTTACAGACGCAGAATTACTTGACGCAGTCCTTAATTTACAACCAGTACATAAGCAAAGAAGGACAGGCGAGCCACTCATGATCACCCCATCCCCTTCGGAGCCTACTCCTCTTCCCTCAGAAAAGGTGACACCAATCACCACCATTGAGGAGGACCAAATTGCCCCTGACCTACCAAACTTGACCTCAAAATCAAATGATCCTGCTCTTGGACACAATCCATGTCAGGCTCAACCCTCAAATTCTCCACCACTACCACCGAAAAGCCTGCCACCTACATCACGCAAAGAGCAGGCACAAACTGTAGAGCCTGATGGCACGCCCGGCTTTGACCGCAGTCGGCACCGTATGGCCTCATCAAATTCCATCTCGCCACCACGAGTTACCGGAAAAAACAGAGACTGCACTAGTCCTCCACAGCGAAAAGATGAGAGAATCCTTCACTGAGCCTGACCTGCAAGCCCAACTTCAGCAAATTGTCCACCAAATTTCAACCCCTTTGGAGCGCAGGGATAGGCGGAAGTCGTTCCAAGACCTGGACTCCCGCTTTGACAAACCGGGTTTCTCCATCCCTTCTACTCCCACGCATGGACCAAATCGAAAACCCTCAACAACCACCAAGGACACACCTTCGAAGAAGCCAGACTTACTCTCATACATGTCTACACTCACGATTGCTCCGGCCCCCTTCACCAAATTGTATGAATCTCTATACGACACATTAAAGGATCAAACAAATCTACAGGCCATGATTCACATAAAGCAAATCTTTTTAGAAGGCTACGTCATGGCCCAAGAGGAAAAAAATAAAACACCTTACGTTGACATGGCCGTGATATCCTCACGCCTCCAGGCAATAGAAACCACTCTGACACATCTGGAGAAACGTGACGTGCCAAACGCGCATGGAGCCCCGGCCAGTGCTCCTACCTCCTGCATTGATCTGACCTCCACCCAACTATACAAAACAATCTCCTCTTCATGAGACAAACCCGCCCCCAAAAAAGCTCAACCCCTTCCTACTCAAGCCACTCAAGGGACTTTAAACAACATTGTGCTAGTAGTAGAAGAAGAAGGGAGTCGAAAAAAGGTGCCACTAGCACTGGTGGATCAATCCTACTCGATCTTCGATTCTTTGAAGCCTCGACACAATCAGCCCCAGCTGAGTCTGGAAATCCCTAGACCAAAAGCACCTGCCAAAAAGAGACCCACATCGCCGACTGTTAGGGAGAATTCTCAGAAGCCCTCCACCAGGCACCTGGGTGCCTAGGTGGGCTGAATGTGAGGGAGGGGTTTAGTCACCCCCTGCACAGGGTATCCTAGGAAACCCAGGTCGCACTTTGCCATGATTGGCTGAGGTGGTTGTCCAGGCTGGACAACCCCCCTGCTGGGTGATTGACAGCCAGGTTGTGTGAATGGGGGTTTTGCGCATAAAAGGCAGGTCTCTTGGGCTAGAAGTCAGAGAGTCGCCACTGGAACTACAAGGAACCGAAGAGAAGCAGAGAGAATGACGGCTGCTGCAACTACCCCGTCCCGGTGAAGCCCTGCTGCAGTCCTGAGCTATCTACCTTTCGACGACTAAGAGAAGATCCAGTCCGGAGTCTTCTTCCGTTGAGCCTGGTGGGGATAACCAGCTCATCTTCTTCAGCCAGAGGTCGCCTTCGTGGTTGAAATCGCTGCACGCTGCTTTAGTGGTCCGGATAGCCACCTGAAGAGCCTCTCCTGTTTTTAAGGAGCGTACCTTTTATTCTTTGTCGCTGCTGCCGGCTTCATCCCTGTGTGGTGCAGACCCCCATTCAGACGTCCTCCTTCACAACAAAGCTGCAGGAATCGTGGGTCTGAGGGAAACCATCAGGAACAACTGCCAGGGCACCAGCTGCACCATTGGAAGAAGGTACTGTGTTCTGCTTGAGGAAACTGGATGAACCCCTTTTCTTCAACTTCAAGGCTTGCCCTTGTCTTCCCTCCTTCTTATAACTTTTGCTACCGAACATTGACAATATCAAAGTACTTTTGGCTACGTTGAATCGTGAACTGTCTGACTGTGTGATCTTCGGCAACAGGCCCCCGCTGCCACTTGACCCTGGCTCCGGCCCTTTGACTTTTCAACTCCTGCCGGTAGCATTTCATGTCACGGATACGCATTTATTTAGTAGACTGAACTGTCAGAAAAGTGATCGCAATCGTATTTGCGGTAACGTGTTTTGTTCCTAATACCGGTTCATTCAAACACAGGGTACTTGCCTTGAGACATACTGTACAAAGTGAATTGGTTAGTTGTGGTATATTTGACGTGTGGTTTTTGTTTAAGTTTAATGGAAGTGTTGTGTTTATAACATATGGTTTAAAAATAAATGTACTTTATGCCGTGGAGTGAGCTGCTGAGTGACTGCAGACTTTGGCAGACCCAGAGTCTCTCTACAGTGGCCTTGGTTTTCCCAGCTCACCCAAGACTTCAAAAACAGCATTCAGCTGCGGAGCGGCCGCGGAGTGAGCTGCTGAGTGACTGCAGACTTTGGCAGACCCAGACTCTCTCTACAGTGGCCTTCGTTTTCCCAGCTCACCCAAGACTTCAAAAACAGCATTCAGCCGCGGAGCGGCCGCGGAGTGAGCTGCTGAGTGACTGCAGACTTTGGCAGACCCAGAGTCTCTCTACAGTGGCCTTCGTTTTCCCAGCTCACCCAAGACTTCAAAAACAGCATTCAGCCGCGGAGCGGCCGCGGAGTGAGCTGCTGAGTGACTGCAGACTTTGGCAGACCGTGGCAGGGAGTGGAGGAGTGGAGGAGCCTGCCTGTCAGCTTGTGCGGTGCCTGCCTGAGGAGCCTGCCTGTCAGCTTGTGCGGTGAGCCCTTTTTTTTGTGTGACTTGTGACCCTGCTCGAACACTCTGGCCACCGTGACGGGACGGTGGCCATTTCTGAGCAAACTTCTATTGCAAGGACTAGGGACGAGGGACCCAGGATTTAGCAAACTACGCTAAATACAGTATAATACTGTATCAGGAATCGGGCAGGTATGACGCCCCCCCCCGCTCCCTCTCCTCCCCTGGAGGTGGAATCCTTCCCTGCCTCCCCCCTGTCTGGTCCCCTGTCTCCCGTGCTAGCCTCCCCACCAGCCCCTGTAGTTCATAGTCTTACCTGTCCACCCGCTCCTGAAATGGAGGTCACCCGTCGCGTCTTGCGGCCACCGAAGGAAGCACCGAAGGAAGCCAGTGCTTTGAAACTGAACTCGAAGAGGAGGGGCGAGAAGTCTTCGGTGCCGAAGCGGGTACCGAAGCAGACAATCTCGTCAGACCCTCCTGACTCCTCGCCAGACTTTTCGGTGAAGACTGCGAAGACACCGAGGATGAATCTGTCGAGATGTGATGAGTCTCTTCCGGTCAGCCCGTCTGAGGCGCCACCCGGCTCACAGCCACCTCGAGTGTCTTATCAAAATAAGCCGGAGCTCGCGCCCTTGAAACCAGCTTCTTCAGATCAGGCTGAGCAAAACTCGCAAGCCCTGTTTACCTCCATTGTGGAGGAAGAGGCGGGCCTTTCGAGTAATTCATTAGCTCCGGAGAGACAAACCACAAACGAAACATCAAGTCGGGAAAATAACATCTCCAGTAACCAAGTGACTGAAACTTATACTGCTATGAGTCTGAGCGGAATCAGCAACCTGGAGTGCCGCACGCAGCAAACTATGACTCCAACAATTCCCAAAAAAGGTGAAAAAGTCAGACTGTCAAATGCAACGCATATTTCAACTGAAACTTTATGCACTGCTATAGTCCACAACGTGCAAGTGAGTGAGGTCCTGGAGAGTCCAACTGAAGCCCAGACCACTGCAGAGGACGCCCAATTAATAGACATCACCAACAGACCCAGTGGAATCATTCCAGTGTCGAAAAACCTCAAGACTGTCAATCCTTTGCACGCTCCTGTCTTTTGCAATCCACAGGACGGAGTTGACCACTGCTGTGAGCCAGGTACTTCTAGTGTATCTGGTTCACATGCAGTGGCTGACCAAACGATGCTAAAAAAGCATGATGGGGCGGCAATTCCAGTAAAGAAAAAAAAAGATAAACAAGGACTTCAAACGGAGGGTGTGTCTAAACAACTTACCCCCGCACTAATCAAAATATATCGACATAATCCTAACAGGATGAGAAGAAGAGCGACCCTAAAACCAAAAGTACCTTTAAGTAAAAAAATGGGCCCAAAGAACGGACCTGGCATGCCTTTTACTGTTGCAGCAATGAATGATTTCTTTAAAAAGAAATTAGAGTCTCGACTGAATCTGCAGCAGGCGTTGTCGGACAGTGAAATCTTAGAAAGTTGCTCGCAAACAGAAACAGAAATGACATCATTAAAAAGCTGCGCAGAAGAAGCTATTACACCTTCAAAACTTCCTGACTCTGCTTCTACAAAGACGCTGACAAAGAGTTTGCCGGCACTGAGATGGCACTATACCAACACAACTGTAACAGTGAGAAAAGAACAATGTTTGAATGGGGAGGCGAGTGACTGCCCATCCCCTGCGAAACTTGGAGCCAAAAGTACAAGTTCAGCCGAAAGACAAATAATTCCCCAGCGACTGCAGAGTTCTGCGAACACATCACCAATCCAGCATCTGACACCATCTGAGCGAGGAAACGAGACGATCACAAGCCCACAGAGGTCGGACTTCCAAACGATACTATGCTCATCATCGAGGTCAGGAAACATAATGCCATCAGCTGAGCCTAAGCATGATGAGCGTGTACTGGCCAGTGCTACAAAGTCAGCAAAAACGCCAACGCTGTCGTACACTCCTATACGCATGCGTATGCGTATACTGAGCGAAACACAACAACCATCGTTACAAGACCCTTTCCAACAAAAGGCTGACATAATGACCATTATGTCTACCGTAACAATTGCGATGGCACCTTTCAGTAAGCTATATGAGAGCCTAAATGATACTCTCTGCGATCAGATGTCAATGCTGGCCTCTATGCAATCGAAATTAAACTATCTGGAAGGGTACATTGTCGGGACAGGAGGCATCCAAATACCCAGGGCAGATGGACTGCCCATCAGGAATGATCCCAAAATAATGCATCCCCCTCTGGAGCTGCCTACACCGGACGGAGAAAACGCCAAGGGAGGGCCAGACTGTAATGAAAGAAATCTGACACTAATGCCGACTGCCAATTCTGAGACAGACTTAACAGCTGCTCAACAAAAAACAAGAAAAGGTGCAGATAATTGCAATAATAGAGGAAGAGGATGAAGTCTCTCAGGCTGATCGCTCAAACGAGGTAACAGAAGGACTCACTAAACACGCGCCAAATCCCTTCTCCTATACAAAGTCAGGTGAAGGGATGAGCAGGCCTGCCAAAGGCTTCCGGGATAACCCTAAGGTTTTTTCCTATGGTATATTCTCTCAGCAAAAGTCGATTGTCGATCTTACTTCCAAGAAAGACAAGAACACGCCAGCTATGGTTTCTAGCCTACAAGCCCCGCGGCGGCGAACAAAGACGGCTGCAAGAAGAGTAACCCCTATGCTTCAACCAAAGGAGGGTACCCCTGCATGCCAGATCCAGGCCACTGAAGTAGATAACAGTCAGGCAAAGAAAACACACCCAGTTCTCACAGTGGATGACCTGTCAGACTGGAGTACGATAACCATTGATGAGATTGGGTACGAAAACAACTCCGAAGAGAAAAGTGGGGGAAGTGGAAACAGATACCCCTAACAAGGAACCTCTGATCAAAGTCCAAATACATGACCACCCGGCACCATTGTCGAAGTACTCAGAGAACATTCAAAAAAGCCAAAAATTGCGATTTGGAGATGTATCGAAACCAAGGTTGAACTCAACGTGCACAAAAAGAATGGAACCAGTGCATAGAACAAGTCCGAACATTTGGAGAAACGCCCGACCCTCACCCGAGCCAGCCCATCGCCGGCGAAACGAGTTGATGACTGACACAAAAACTTCAAACTCGATGGTGGAAATGGGTCGCAGAAACGTAATCGCACATGTGCAACACTCCCCTCGGTTGGAATCGAATTCTAAAAGCACTAGAAGATCGGAACCTGAAAGACCCCCAAAAGTGAAATCTAAGAAAATAGTAAGCGACTGTATTCTAAGATTGAAAAGCACAAACCCAAATCTGGGCAGAGTGACCATGAACAGAACTAACATCCTAAAAATCCTAATGCAAATTCCAAGCTTAAGACATATTCGAAATCAGGACCTCTGGATGGTGGAGCCAAGCACATCAGGAAGACTCGATTATTCCTATATACATCTCAATTCCAATAATATCGAATCTCAATTATTGAAGGAAACTGAAACCCTCCTGCGGTTGGGTTATGAACTAGCGGAAATAAAATGTTTGAATAAACAAACAGATTCCTCACTAGAAGTTGGTAGGGCAATACCCAACCCCAACGCTTCTAAACCACCGAAAAGAGACACACGTGTTCATTATATCAGCAGGATGGAACATATCCGTCCGGTTTATAAGGAGCAAAAAACGGACACGCACAGAACTCAAAAATCCAACCAGGGGGCAAGAAAAAAATCTAACAACGCCCCCGAAGGCGAAGGAAGGATGGAACAGCATCAAACATGAAACTAAAGACATCCCTGTTCCCCAAGGAACGCACAAGCACCAAATAAGCATGGTGTAACAGGGGCAAATCAATCAATGCCCTGGTCCTGGTCCAACTCTAAGAGGACCTCGCGAGGTAACCAGTAGCCACGATCAGTGGTTGACGCGATCTATCATCCGTCAATCCATGAAGAACCAACTGATGGGGAAAACACCACCAAAGAAGCTTCTAAAACTTGGCTGTTGGAACACGAGGGGCTTTTGGCATTTAACTAAAGCAACCGATGTGAACCTAGGGCATTTCGACATTATGTGTCTCCAAGAAACATGGCTGACCTCCAAACCGCAGCTGGATGGATATGAAATCATCTATACGGCTGCAAAGAAAGGGGCAGCAGGACGCCCATACACAGGACTCTTAACCATGGTCGGAGCGGGCTCCCGAGTTGATGTTGTGGAAACTCTCTCGTCACCGTATTGGATCCAAGCATCAATCTTAAAATGTAAGACACTTTCCGCTGTTTCAAAAGTGGGTACAATCTTCTTGATAAACGTTTACTGGAACCCTGAGTCGACAACAAGTGATGAATTCACCTCAGTCCTCCAGAACCTGATGGGATAGGCATACGGAAAAAACCCGGATCACAGCACAATCATAAATGGCTATTTTAATGCAAAGTGTGAAGGGATTGGAAATTATCAAAAGCCTACAGACCATAACTCCCTGGCGAGAAAAAGAGGAAAACTCCTTGATAAGTTAATGGAAGCCAGAGATATGTATAACCTTCACTGGTATCGTAAAGAGACTAATCTCGAGATCCCGTCATGGCAAAGAGGGGAGCAACAAGGGACGATCGACTATACATTCGTCTCAAGAGATCTCCTTCCTGAAATTCACTCTTTCAAGATTGTGCAAACAGCTTTCAGTGACCACAACCTTTTAGTCACAGAAGGTCTAGTGTCCATTGATCAATCTTCAATCTGCTCCTTACCAATAGAGACGTCGGAGAAGGGAAAACGAGTAAAAATCTCTGAAAAAGGCCTCCGTGAGATTGAAGCACGCTTTACTCGAATCGATCACAAGAACCTGCTATCTGCTAAAAGGAACAGGGAGGGTCTAGACTACACTCCTCTTCTTACCAAGTTGCAGATGTCATCAGCCAAATTAACCAAACCACAGATTGGTCATCTACATTCATATAACAAAGATCTGGTAGAAAAAAGACGACTCCATAGGAGACTGAAAAAAGTTTATCAAAAGTCTCCTTCCAACGAAACTTTGGCGAACTGGACAAATGCTGTCAATAACTATAAGAGCTGGCTCATACACCATCGGCATAAACTATACCAGAACAACTCCGAACAGATGTTGCTCGCCATCTGTGGAAATAAGCCGAAGGACTTTTGGAACTTAATCAAAGGTTCCATAAACAAGACCAACGACAACATACAAAATAATGTAGGAGAGGGCCGTTGGATAAACCACTTCTCGATATTGTTTGCACCGATTCCACCATCGAATATAAATCAAGTGGAAAACAGGCCAAGACCCAAAGCCAAAACTCCCTGAGAAATTCCAGACGACAAGGAATCAATCCTCATTAAATTAAGGAAATTGAACAATTCCAGAGCACCTGGGCCAGATGGCAAAAGCAATCTAGAACTAAAAAAACATCCAGAGTTGTGGGCCAGCATAATGAGTAAAATTTTCTCAAATTGCAACCTTTCCAATGAAGTTCCATCGTCCTGGAAGAAAGCTAACATCGTTCTAATATTCAAGAGAGGTGCTACTGATGACCCTAATCAGTATAGACCAATTGCCCTCCTTGAGGTGATGGGGAAGGTCTGCGCATCCCTTATATTGGACTTACTCCAAACTTGGATTCGCGTTAACAATCTTGCGGATCCTTTTCAGAATGGCTTCATAAGGAACTCAGGAGGAACCACTATTAACATCTTGCTACTGAGCGCTCTGAAAGCCAAAGTCTTACAAGGTGGCTTTCCCATCTACGTTGTCTTTATCGACCTGGTCCAAGCTTTTGACCAGGTCAATAGACAACGTCTCTGGTCAAAACTTGAAGCCAAAGACTGCCAGGATTCAATTCTTGAACCAATAAAAGCACTACATCAAGGAACCTCCATCCGAGTATGTCTCAGCGCCGAGGGGCGCCTATCAGAAGAAATTGAGACTTCAAGAGGCGTAAAGCAGGGCTGTCCTCTGGCGCCTATGCTGTACAATTCTTATATCGCAGTCTTCGGTGAATCAAGTGCAGCGATCCAACACTTTCCTCCATCATTACTCTACGCTGATGACATTATTGTGATGGATCTGACGCCTATTGGCTTACAGCGCCAAATAGACAACCTGGTGGCATTTATGGCAAAGAACAACTTAAGGCTAAACAAAGAGAAAACGAAAATCCTCATTCTTGGACAGTCTGCAAAGAAAAAACAAAAATTCACATGGCACTGTGAGGGGCAAAACCTGGAAACAGTAAAAGCATTTAAATATCTGGGAATTATGATAAGTAATGACAAAGAGGAAAAAACTATGCAAGAAGCACTATGGTCAAAACTGAAGAGCCTAACCGTGCAAGCCAAGGCGGCAGATAGAAAGTACGGTCGCTTCTCGATCATTCCAACGTTGAGATTCTTGAAGGCCAAGGTGGTGCCGGCCCTGATTTATGGCATGGACGCAATGCCATTGGCCCCAGACTTTATCTGGGAGAAATAGGAAAGCTACTTCTGGCAGTCAGTCCTAGGTCTGGCGAATTCCACCCCTATCGCCTTAATAAGAAGAGAACTGTGTTTACCATCTCTCTTAGTAACAAAAATGAGAGCAAGCCTTATGTTGTACCGGAATGTAATCAACGCGCCTGAAGCAAAAGTTCTGGACCTCATCTGAAAGGAAATCCAAAACGGCGACAATTGTATGCTCTCCATCTGGGAAGAACGAAATCTGACCATCCTAAAGGAACTGGACCTCAACGTGTAGACACTGATCCAAAACCCCAACAAAGTATCAAAAAAAAATGCTTGTAGCGGCGGGATTCAAACTCAAGAAGTAGCCAATACTTATTCTCTGGCAGCAAATATTCCAAGTGTTCCAATGAAGCTAGACGCGGTACGAGGCTATTGTCACCCGCAGGCGTTCCGACTGGCGATTTCTTCCGCGCTGGGTTTTGGGACGTAGGTACGGGAGGTACTAGTCCCTCTTTTGTGTCCATTACTTTTTCCTCCTTGTAGCGCGGGCCGCTGGGAGTATATCTTCTCTCCCGGCCCAGCAGTCCCTGTGTTGCAACTATCCTTTGGAAGCTCTCGCTCTTCCGGGTTTCTTCGCTCCTGCCTCGCTCTGTCCAGGCTTCTGTCACTCGCGCCCTCCAGCGAGTGTTCTTCTTACTTTCTCTCCCCTCCAGTTTTCTCTGCTGCCGCCGCTCCTCGACTGTTACTGTTTCTCTTCTCTTGCGGCCCCGTCCCGGCGGATAGGCGCTGCCCCTTTCCCTACGCTTTTCTTTTCTCTCTCCGCTACTTGTCTGGCACCTTTCTCCTTTGCTTACCTCTTCTCCGGTCCTCGCCCCGCTTGCTGCATTGGCTGGTGGGTGTTCCGTGGAGCCCTGTCCTCCGGCTCCCACGACAGGACTCCCCTGTTTCGCTGCAGTGTTGCCTTCAGTTACTCATACGGATCCAGTCTATTACCTACCTCCTACCCATCTGAAAGTCTACTTTCTGCTGGAACTACGCCTTCCGTGCTACAGACCAGAGGAGTCCAAGGGTTATTCCCCATTCAGGGTTTTTCCCCTATTTCGGCTTGGTTCCGGAAGGGAGGTCCTCAGACAGCTGTTCTCTCCAAGCAAGCTCATCGGAAAAAGGAGAAGGATTATCTACTTCGACGGCGTCTGCAGGACCCCGACAGCAATTCCGGCGGTTCAGGTGAGGAGAGTTCGACAGAAGGGGGAGAAAAGGGAGACCAGGCATTTAAACTGTTACAGATTGCAACGCCAAAGAAAGACACGATGTCAGCCGAAGGGCAAGTGCAAGAGCTTTGGAAGGCAATTCAAGCTATGTCTCAGGAACTTCAGGGAGTCAAAGCTCAGAACGCCCTCCTTAGACAAATGGTATCCGCCCGGGAACCTCCTCCTCCAGAACTACCGCCTACAACACTATCCTCGGGAAAATTTGATGGTGCCCCCAAGAAAGTGAAGGAATTCCTAGAGGCGTGTACTGTCTACTTTACTTTCCGACCCCGCACTTTCTCTACAGACCAAGCGAAGGTCGGCTTCCTAATCTCAAACATGACGGGCAACGCTCTGACCTGGGCCACTCCCCTAGTCACAAGCAACAATGCCATTCTCCAAGATTACGCAGCATTCCAAAATTCTCTGAGACAGACTTTCGAACGCCCAGAGTTGTCATTTACTGCTTCTGAAGAGTTGTTGGATGTAAAGCAAGGTTCTTTGGACGTCCTGTCATATATCTCTGCTTTCAAAACAGTAGCTTCTGGCGCAGGCTGGCCAGAACCGGCACAGTATGCCATTTTCAGGAGGGGTCTAAAAGAGGAGATTAAGGATGAGTTAGCCAGATCTACTCGCTCACCTACTTTCTCGGACCTGCTAACTGCTGCACTACATATCGAGTATCGCCTACAGGAAAGGAAGATGGAAAGACGCAAACAACGAGGCTCAGGATTCCTCCCGGATTCTCGGGCCTACTCTCCCCCTAGTCGTTCTCCCGCTGCCGCTTCAGAGGAACCGATGCAGATTGGCTCCACAAGAGCACCTCTGACTGCTGCCGAAAGACGGCGAAGAAGAGAAAAGGGACTTTGCGCTTACTGTGGGTCGGATCAACACCTTCTAAAAGACTGCACAGAACTGCCTAACAAGAGGCAGGGAAACGATCACCCTCGGCATCAATAGGGACTAGTGTCTGGGGGTTTCCAGTTCTGTCTACTCGTCCCTATGTTTCTCTAACAGTTTCTTCTTCTGACTCCAAGGAAGATTCCAGACTCATGGTAGTTTCAGCTATCATCATGATAGAAGGCGAGAAGGTGGAGACTCTCGCATTGTTGGACTGCGGAGCAGCAGGAAACTTCGTTGATACTCTATGGGCCGATAAGGTCGGTCTACGCAGGATACCCCGGAAGGAAGGTCAGAAGATAGAAGGAGTTGACGGCTCTCCACTATCATCCGGACTCATCACCCATACCACTGAAGAGCTATCCTTAACAGTTTTTCAGCACTCGGAAGTGTTAAGGTTCGACATCATCCGGGCTTCACATTTTCCAATAATTTTGGGAATCACATGGCTTCGCAGACACAATCCCCAAATCGATTGGACAAATAACCAGCTGAGTTTCTGTTCTGCATACTGCAATCGAACACTGTCTTCCACCGAAGAGTCAGAAGGGCCTTCAATCTATTACGGCTCACACCTCCAACTGTGTGGGGGGTTTTGCACTACCCAATTTTTGCTTGAAATACTCCGAAGTATTCCAAGAAAGCCTTCACTTCAAACTGCCACCTCATCGGCCCGAGGACTGTACCATAGATTTGGTACCCAATGCACTAGTTCCATTTGGCAGAATGTTCTCTCTAACACTTACGGAGAAGCTTGTGTTACGAAACTATTTGGACACAAATATGAAGAATGGGCTGATTCAGCCTTCGAAATCCCCTGCAGGGGCTCCCTTATTTTTCATCAAGAAAAGGGATTCCACTGAACTTAGACCCTGTATAGACTACAGAGGTCTAAATAAGGTGACTATCCGAGATCGTTATCCCATGCCATTGATCTCCGATATCATCGAGGCTGTACAAGGAGCCAGAATTTTTACCAAACTCGACCTCAGAAACGCATACCATCTGCTCAGAATCTCCAAGGGTGACGAATGGAAGACGGCATTCCGCACCCCATTCGGCCTGTACGAGTATAAGGTGATGCCATTTGGACTGGTTAACGCTCCTGCAGCGTTTCAAAGATTTATGGATAGAATGTTTTCCGATATGCTTTCCACTTCCGTCATCATCTATTTGGATGATATCTTGGTCTACTCCTCAAACTTACAGGAACACATCGTTCATGTCACTCAAGTTCTTGAACGTCTACAAAAGAACGAGCTATTGGTTAAAGCCGAGAAGTGCAAATTTGCGGTACCTTCTGTGCAGTATCTGGGCTACAAGTTATCAGAAGAAGGGATATACATGGATCAAAGGAAGGTTCAGGCCATTCTCGAATGGCCCACCCCCACTTCTGTCCGAGAGGTGCAGAGGTTCCTGGGACTCTCCAACTATTACCGAAGGTTCATCCCCAACTTCTCGGAAGTGGTGTACCCCATCACTCGCCTACTCAAGAAGGAGGCCTCTCCGTTCCGCTGGTCAACCGATACCGAGAACAGTTTCAAGTTGCTCAAACATCTCTTCTGCTCAGCTCCGATTCTCCGACACCCGGACCAAACTCAGCCCTTCATCCTGGAGACCGACGCCTCTGCAATTGCCATCGGAGCGGTACTACTTCAGGCTGTCGGTGGAGTGGAACATCCGGTAGCTTACTTATCCAAGACACTCTCACCCAGTCAATTGAATTATTCTGTCCTAGAAAAGGAGCTGTTGGCAATGAAATTGGCTTGCGATGAATGGCGCCATCTGCTCATGGGGGCCCGACATCCCTTCCTTATCAGGACTGACCACAAAAACCTGAGAGCCCTCCAGGAAATGGAGTGTTCTAATTCCAGGCAAGCACGTTGGGCCTATCTTTTCTCGCAATATGATTACCAGATTTCTTACATTCCTGGGTCACTAAACCGTCTGGCAGACGCCCTATCCCGCAAGGACTCCAGCTTCGTTATCCGCTGAACCCATGTTTCATCGCAATCGGATATTGGCCCTTGTTAGTTCTTTCCTACAAGAGGTTAAAACCGCTGTGGTTCAGGAACTTCCCCAATTACCATTACACTCCAACTCTCCTTACCAGGAGAAGGACGGCTGGCTGTTCTTCAAGAAACGACTGTATGTTCCGGAAGGCACGCTGCGGAAGAAGATTCTGGATTGGTGTCACACTTCTCGCCTTGCAGGTCACCGCGGGGGAATCAACACCCTGGAGCTCATCTCGAGGAATTTTTCCTGGCCCACCGTGAGAAGAGATACCCTGGACTTTGTGAAGACCTGTCCTATTTGTGCTCGGTCTAAATATCCTACAGGGAAACCGTTGGGGTTACTTACCCAAGTTGAGATGCCTACTCGCCCCTGGGGGTTGGTTTCTACGGATTTCATTGTAGACCTACCGGAATCCGAATCCTGTACCTGCATCATGGTCACGGTAGATGCGTTCTCCAGGATGGCACATTTCTCTCCTCTTTCTGGTGTTCGTACAGCCACCAGGATGGCTGAGGTGTTTGCACGAGACATCTTCAGACTTCACGGTTTACCTGACAAGATCATCTCTGATCGGGGTAGTCAGTACACCTCGAGATTCTGGACAGCCCTGTGTAACCGATTGGAGATTGAAAGAGCACTCTCTTCGGGATTCCATCCCCAATCCAACGGGATGAGGGAACGTCTGAACGCTACTCTCGAACTATATCTGAGATGTTACGTCACTCAGCATCAGGACAATTGGGTTTCTCTACTGCCCACTGCAGAATTCTCGTATAACAATACCAGACACGCTGCCATTGGTCTCTCGCCATTCTTTTGTACTTATGGGGTCCACCCTAAGTCCATTCTTCCGGAGGTTCCCAGTTTCACCAACTCCCCAGCGGCCGAAGAGGTATTGGATCAGATCAAGGATGCCCATGCCACGGCATTGCGGAGTTTAGAGAACAGCAGGAGACGATCGAAGATCGGAGCAGATAAACACTGCAAAGAATGTCCAGATTGGAAGCCAGGCGACAAGGTGTGGTTGTCCACTCGGTTTTTACCCAGATGGACAAGGCGCCTCTAAACTATTCCCTCGCTTTTTGGGTCCTTTTCCCATTCTTCTCAAGATCAATCCTGTGGCTTACCGCCTTCGGCTGCCTCCTTCTCTGAATCGCATTAACCCTGTATTTCATTCATCTCTCCTTAAACCTTTCTATTCCGATTCTCATCACAGACCAGTGCCCAGACACACTCCCTCACAGACACCCAATCAAGCAGAATTTGAGGTCTCCAACATTAGAGACTCTAGGTTCTACCGAGGGAGGTTGGAATACCTTTTGTCCTGGAAGGGTTATTCGGAGTCAGAGGACTCTTGGGAACCTGCTTCTCAGGTGCATGCTCCTCGCTTGCTCGCCAGGTTCCACCGCATGCACCCGGGGAAGCCTGGGGTGGTGCGGACTGGAAGGGGGCATACTGTCACCCGCAGGCGTTCCGACTGGCGGTTTCTTCCGCGCTGGGTTTTGGGACGTAGGTACGGGAGGTACTAGTCCCTCCTTTGTGTCCATTACTTTTTCCTCCTTGTAGGGCGGGGCCGCTGGGAGTATATCTTCTCTTCCGGCCCAGCGGTCCCTGCGTTGCAACTATCCTTTGGAAGCTCTCACTCTTCCAGGTTTCTTCGCTCCTGCCTCGCTCTGTCCAGGCTTCTGTCACTCGCGCCCCCCAGCGAGTGTTCTTCTTACTTTCTCTCCCCTCCAGTTTTCTCTGCTGCCGCCGCTCCTCGGCAGTTACTGTTTCTCTTCTCTTGCGGCCCCGTCCCCACGGATAGGCGCCGCCCCTTTCCCTACGCTTTTCTTTTCTCTCTCCGCTACTTGTCTGGCGCCTTTCTCCTTTGCTTACCTCTTCTCCGGTCCTCGCCCCGCTTGCTGCATTGGCTGGTGGGTGTTCCGTGGAGCCCTGTCCTCCGGCTCCCACGACAGGACTCCCCTGTTCCGCTGCAGTGTTGCCTTCAGTTACTCATACAGATCCAGTCTATTACCTACCTCCTACCCATCTGAAAGTCTACTTTCTGCTGGAACTACGCCTTCCGTGCTACAGACCAGAGGAGTCCAAGGGTTTTTCCCCATTCAGGGTTTTTCCCCTATTTCGGCTTGGTTCCGGAAGGGAGGTCCTCGGACAGCTGTTCTCTCCAGCGGTCATGGTGGCCTCCCTCTGTGACAAGCAAGCTCATCTGAAAAAGGAGAAGGATTATCTACTTCGACGGCGTCTGCAGGACCCCGACAGCAATTCCGGCGGTTCAGGTGAGGAGAGTTCGACAGAAGGGGGAGAAAAGGGAGACCAGACATTTAAACTGTTAGAGCTGTCTTCAGAAATTCCCTGATAAGAGGTTAAGCCGACTGTTCCTGAGGTTTAAATTAAACCAACTGAAAACAAATGAAATCCTGGCTATACGCAAGCAAGCTGAAACGAATATCTGTCGCTTCTGCAAAATTGAGAACAAAATAGAAACCACGAAACACTTGATTCTCGAATGCGCAGGTTTGGTGACAGAACGACATCGATTCCTTGCAGACCCACTGAAGAACTACTCTACTTTAGACATGGAAGATCTATGAGCAATGCTGTCCGGTGATAACAACAGGCGCTTTGTCATCGGAGTGACTTTGTTCTTTAAAGCTCTGAACTTATAACAGATCGACCAAGCAAAGGGAAGTCCAACCCCCAAAGACATACAAAAATCACATCACGTCGAAGTCCCCTCTTCTTCATCTGAGAATCAGGACTGAGGTCAAGTCAAGTAAAGGAACCAAACTAGGATATGAATTCAAGGTCATAAGGACTTTCTATCTTCCTTTTTTGTAAAAATTGTGATACAATTAAAACAAAAATAAAAAAAAATTTAATTTTTTTTTTTTTAAAAAGTACTTATATTTTTCTACCTGAAACGTTGAGTCAGTGTTTGCTTGAGTCAGAGTAATTGTGGTCCCTTTGTGTAATCTCTGCTACTGCTCATGTACTCTTGAGATAGGCCTGGCTGCTCCGCCACTGCTACCACTCTGACATAGTAGTACGGGCTTGTACCAAAGGTAAAACTTGTATTGCCACCTGTAGTCTTAATTGTGTGTAGTGGTCTCTAAGGGCACTGCACAGGATTCTGCCCAACACCGACTAAACCAGCTCTGGCGGCCTCCTCGCATCTTATTTCCCAAACATGACAAACTCAACAGGAGTGCGGTATTACGAGCCCTAACGACACACCCACAAACCAAAAAACCCAGGACTCACCAAAAACAATAGAGGACTTTATGTCTTATGTCTTTATGTCAAATGAAGACCTGATGAATCTCACAGAACACTCAGATGCGGTAGTCTCTGTTGACGCGATGATCCTTGCTGAAGATCAAATCAGACCTCCTTTTTTGGGTCCTTACACCCACGATCCCTAAGCAAGTCTTAAACCAGACGAGGATGGGAACCAACCACCGTTTATGACCCTAGTGGAGCGCAGGAAGAAAATCGAAGCCTCAGCACTAGACAGACCAAAAACAGCACCTAAAGGAACAAACGATATCTCTCCAAAACGGAACCTCAAGTATGGGCCAAATCACTCTAAACATTGCTCTGAGCGTCGCCGGACACAACCAGCAGATCATTCCAACGCTTTGGAAACAGTCCCTGCTGTTAGATATCCTCGTCAAACTACACCACGAAACCATCGACCAGAGGATCGCGCCAGACACAACACAGGTCATGCATCTCGACACTACAGATCCAAGACGGGCGCCTATTAACAAGTCCAGAAAACCTCTTAGGAAAGGATCCTCAAACTGGAACAAATCAAGGAAAATCGAGACGAAGTCATATTAAACAGAGGAGGAACTTTGTCCCTGATTCATCTCATACCTAACCTTAACCAAATCAGCTCGGACGACCTGTGGATTGTGGAAGCTAGCCCTTACCACCGAAGGGTGACAAGTCTTCTCCACATTCTATCAAGCAGAGTTAAAAACACACTGATAAACCACGACAGAGACTTCCTAAGCTTAGGATACCACCTATCCCTACAGAGGGAGACCCCGCAGCATGACAACTCTACAAGCTTTGAACCCACACGGAATAAGGCGGGTAAAAGCAGAAAAATAAGCGAAAATGGCCAAGAATCAGGAAAACACTGTTACCCTAAAACCACTCGCAGCAGTCAGAGAGATTCTTATCGACCATCTTCAACAGATCCCCGCCGCAGTCCAAAAGTGAGCTTTTCGACCAAAAACCAATCTCTACCTCAGGAGCCCTCATTGCCACCTAACTTTGGAATTGCACATTCAAAGAAAGCAGACATCAAAGCTAAAATCAACCTCTGCATCGAATGTCAAGATATTAACAGGACGATTACTAACGTCACTCAATCTAAGAAAGACGGACCCACAGCACCTAACATCAACAATCCGAACATACCCAGCTTTTGGTCGTGGCTCCCAAAAGCACTGACAATGCAGCGTACAAAATAGCAGCCCAGGAACAGGAGCCCTTCCGTAGATCAACGGCTGTAAACAAGAGCGCTTCACACGAGTTTAGGATAGGTTCCTGGAACATCAGGGGCTACTTGCATTTAACCTTGCTGAGCGACGTCAACCTGGGTTCCTGTGACCTCTTGTGCCTACAGGAAACCTGGCTATCCAACAAGCCCTCGCTCGATGGATAGAAACATTTCTGGCCCCGGCATCAAAGGGTGCTCTGGGTCGCCCCTCCTCGGGCTTGCTCACGGCATGCCGAACAGGCAAAGACCTCTCAGTATCACGTGTTCTCGTCGCCAACTATTCTTTAAAAGCCCTTTTCTTAACTTGGTCGCAACTTCTGCAAGAAGGCTCCTCTCAACAGCCTATTTCCATTGCAATTCTCAACGTGTACTGGAATCCAGCAGCAATCGACCAAAAGAAATTCTTGGCGCTAATCGGGAACATGATTGACGACGCACGGACCACTCACAATAACTACCACATCCTAATATGCAGGGGCCTAAACGCTCTCTGCAACCAGAAAACATCTAAGAAAGCATCGTCTAGCAAACAACGTGGAGAAAGTTGGCTCAACCTGATGAATTCATGGAAGCTATCCAACCTCGACACAGTATTCATAAACCAAAATCGTCTACCAACATGGACAAATGGAAAATCTGTGTCTACCATCAATTACATCTTCGTGTCGGACCCCATCCTGTCATTAACTAACTCCTTTGAGGTCCTCCAAACAGCATCCAGAGACCACAACACGCTGCTGACTATTTGGAAGTCAACTCATTCCAATCACGACTGGATGATGGTCGGGTTAGAGCAGAACCCCCAGGGCACCGGGTTGAGCCTCACAGCAAACAGCATCAGAGACCTAACGAACCAATACAGCAAATCAGGATACACATCCAGTTCCAACTCTGTTGCCTATGGTCCTCTACTTATGCCATACAGGAAGCCGCAGAGAAAACAAAACGCCAGCCCTCAAACTATCACCCATTCGTATGATAAACTTTTAAAAAATGACGCAAATTCAGAAAAGCAAAAAGAATCGCAGCAAACCTCCCTGTGGCGGAAATGAAATCAGCCACCCAAGAGGCTAGCAGAAGATACAAAGCCTGGGTGAGATCACATAGATGGAAGTTACACCAACAAGATGCGGAAGCAATACTGAAAACAATATGCTCCAACAAGTCTAGGGAATTTTGGTCGCTGCTGAATACATTAACATCAACTAATGGATGGTAATCTCAAATAGTATTAGTGAACCTACTTGGACATCACACTTTAGCTCGCTCTTTCAACTCCCTACTGCTAACCCACTCAAATACCACTCTTCCTCAGCCGATAAAGAACGGTCCTAGTGAGTCAAACCGGATCCCACGATGGACGAAAATGGATGACCAAGACGACATATGTGACATTCTACGAAAACTGAAGAAATCACGAGCACCAGGCCCTGACGGCATCACCAACGTTGATCTAAAAATCCACCCGGAGGAATGGTCAACATTCATAAGATCCGTGTTCATCAGATGTGCAGATTATCAATCTGTCCCACCGTCATGGTCATCTGCGATCGTGGTTCCTATATATAAAAAAGGAAACAAACAAGACCCAACAAACAATCATCCAATCACCCTCTTGGACCGAATAGGGAAAGCCTATGGATCACTACTGTTAAAATAATTCGAAGGATGGGTCTCCCGAGCACTATGTAACGGTAATTTCCAAACGGGAACTTCGATAAACATCTTCTTACTCTTCATACTGAAAAGCAAAGTGCTGGAGGGCAGCCCAAGACTGTTTACTGCATTCATAGACTTCTCTCAGGCTTTCGACAGAGTCGACCGGGCCAGATTCTGGGGGAAACTAGAAGCCTGGGACTGCCCAAATGATATTCTCAATCCCATCAAAGCCCTACTAACAGACACCAGCATCAGAGTGCACTTAAACCAACAAGGAAGTCTATCCCTCCCTATCGAGACAACAAGAGGAGTTAAACAGGGGTGCCCTTTGGCCCCGGCCCTGTTCCTCACCTATATGTGGGATTATCAACATACAGAGGAGCTCATCAGATCATTTTCACCTCAATTAGCCCAAACAAACATCACTAGACTATTCTATGCAGACAACCTCACCTTATTCGATCTGACCCCCATAGGCTTACAGCGTCAACTTGACAATTTACACAAATTCTCCATTGAAAACAACCTAGAAATCAACACAGAGAAGACAGAAATAATGGTTGTGGAACGTGCGACCACGAAGCAGGAAAAATACAACTGGTCACTAAACAAGACCTCCATCGACAAAGTAAAAAAGTTCAAATACCTCTGCGTGGTTCTAGACAACTCAAAAAAAGAACTCGCCATGCAAGAAGCCCTCTTAACAAAGATCAGAAGCCTGGCAACGAAAGGAAAGGCCATAGACAGAAAAGTCGGCAAATTTTCCACCATTCCAGTATTGAACTTCTACAAATCAAAGGTTGTTCCTACAGTGACCTATGGCTCTGAGGCCATGCCCTGCCTACCTAAAACAATGTGGCCTAAATTGGAGGCTTACTTCTGGACGACAGTCTTTTGCCTGCCAAAGTCAACTCCTGTCTCACTGATTCGACATGAACTAAGCTTGCTCTCCCTTCAAGGCAATGTTGAATGTAATACACTCATGCTCTACAGGAAATACATTCTTCCCAATTGTACCTTCCTCCATGGACCGGTCATCAAAGAAACCCTAGCATCAAACTGCAAAATGCTCAACCTATGGAGAGACGAAAACTTAGCGCTGCTAAAAAGCATAGAATGCTCAGAAGACGACCTAATCTTCAATCCCACAAGGATAACTAAGAAACTAAAACAACTGGATTGGATCCGTGCCCTGACTGCAGCAAATAGCAACAAACTTACATCTCACCTGCCTCTGATATGGAACAAACTGAACTCGCTCCAGAACTACATAAAAAAATTCCCTAGTCGACCAGCACGAAGCACCATAATGAGATCAAGACTAAACCTTCCTGACACCAACGAAATACACCAAATCAGAGGACTTTTGGTGTCTAACATCTGAAGATTTTGCAATAAGGATAAGGAGACAATTCGCCATCTACTACTGTCCTGCTCAGGCACGATGGCGATCCGGCTTCCCTACATGAAACATCTACCTAGACAATGTCAACGACAGATGAAGAAACATGGTGGGCAAGAATGATCAGTGGAGAGGGAACATCATGGCAAATAGCGACCTTCAAGATCCTCCAACAACTAACGGAAAAATTTGAGCTTGAACGCAACAAGACCTACAAAGTTTTTCCTGAACTTACGCCTTCTTCCTTTTTCTTAGTGATTTTGCGCTTCTCAGAGACAACTATCACCATGACCAAATTGTGCCAAAATTAACTTGGAGATGTTGTAAAAAAAATCACTTGATTAAATTCAACAATAAAAAAAAAATATTAGAGGGGCAAAGGCCTATTTTTCACAGTGCGATTTTAAATACTTTCACAATGCAATTTTGAAAACATGAGACAAACACACCTAAGTTTGAGTGTCCTAACAGAGGGGCAAAAGGCCTAGGTTTCACAATGCAATTTTAAATACTTTCACAATGCAATTTTGAAAACAGGAGAAAAATACATCTAAGTTTGAGAGTCTGCTAGGTGGACAGGGGTAAGCAGGGTAGCCTGCGGGTCAACCCTGTTGGATGGCTGGCCACTGGCTAACACTGAGAAAGATGCAAAGGCTTTGAAATCTATTTGTTCTGCAGTTCATCTGGAAGATATCTTCCAGTCTGTGGGTTGGTCTAGCAAATCAATATTTTGTTAGTTATATTGTAGACTTGTTTTGCACGCTTCAGAATCAGTGTGGACAAAATGCTGAACTTCCATGATATAGAGCTGCCATGCCCTTCCTTATTATACTGACTGGGTTAGTCTGACGAAAGACAGTTGGGATTTTATTAAAGGCACAAAGTGAATATTATCCCACTGCTATGCAGCTATTGGGAACCTACCCACATATACATATTATATCCATATCATTTCAGGCTTCAGTGATGTTGTCACACCAGTTTTCTGAACTGACATTTCTGACAAGCTGATTGTCCTTCCAAGAGATGATTTCAGACATGTTGATGGAAGATGTTAGGGTGAGGTGTTCTTCAAGGACGGAGGACATGCTGGATTGCAGACAGTCATTTATGAAGAGGTGCTTGGATGGTTCCCCCTTTCTGTCGACGTGGGTAGAATCAGTTGTTATTGAAGTCCTGCTTAAAAGGTTTGGTCTTGCTACCCGTTAAAATAATTGAAAATTAAGACCATACTATTTGCCTCCATGCCCTTACTAAAATGTCAACTTTCTGGTAGACTTTCAAAATTGGTAATATATGTTCCAAACACATCCTTCCAAAGATGGCCGAAGGGATTTTCTAAATAAAGGCTACCATTGACACATACTCTCCAAAGAGAATGGTGAAGCATCAATTGTAGGAAGCTGAATGTCTCAAATGATTTTGCTCTGCATTATCCGTTCTGACATTTATGATTGTAGCATAACTGCACAGCATTGTAGCTACACAATGGAGTATTAACTTAACACAACCTTGAACATTCTTCTCGGTTACAAAAAGTTCAAATCTGAAAAAAAGGACCTGTGTGCTCTCAAAAGCTAATGTATTTATTAGTTTTGTCCTTCGGTTGGCAGTCAAAAAACATATTGATAATGACAACATATACAACAAAACAATGGTGATTCATATGTTCGTTATTTTTAAGCAGCTTTCTAACAAACTTCTTTCCACTAACCTTTTTAATTTGAGTTGTCATCAAACCATAAAACACTGTAGGTATTGAACTACACATTGTTTCAAATGTAGACAGCAGTTCCTGCAAAAGAAATATACGTTTAAGAATATATTCAAAAATATATCTCTTAAAATTGTGGATGCAATGCAAGACTGTAATGCCAGTATTCATACAGTGGTAGCTAGCCCTAAGGATAGATTGGACCACTGCCTGCCATCTTTAAGAGCTAACAAGGCCTCCCTCACTTGTTGTCATTGTTTGTCATGTGGATGTTAAATATATATTACTTTCTGCCAATTCTAGGCTTGGGGAGCATGATCACCATAAGCCCAGTCCAAATGTTGGTCTAGGCACACCGGCAACTTGACCCTCCCCCTATCCTGTCTGCTACAAAGGCTGGGAAAGGGGTCAAAATGACGAAACCCCAAATCCAGCCGGTCCACAGGCAGGGAGAAGGCATGACTGATCTTCCAGCTCTGCCAAGGAGCGAAAACCTGTAAAATAGTGTAACCAGGCATGCTAGGCCAGCTTCCACCATGACGAACAGGCGTGGAGATGCCACCGGTGAATGCATGCAAGTGTGTGTGTGTGTGTGTGCGGCAGCACCTGAGCCCTGCCGCAAGGATAGGGAATATCCTGGGACAGGGAGAGCCACATCGGACAGAATTGGGATAGAGGAGGCAACAAAGGGGCAGAACTGACACAGGGAGACCAGCAATAGGGCGGGAAGACCAACATGGGGCAGAACTAAGGCAACAAGTAGCCTGAACATGTGTTTACATTGGTTACACTCGAACATTTTGCTGACACAGGACTCGTGATTTTCATTGGGTACAACCATATGAAGCAGGGGCATGAAAAGATTCACACTTGCATATATTATTGAGACAAAAATCAGGATTTTGTTTGAGTACAAACATAATGAAAATGCGACATATGGCAGCACTAGCTTATATTGTTGAGCCAGGCATCATGATTTTCTTTATACTCAGGCAGCAGACAATGGACCTCATTACATGTTTGCCAGTATATAATTGTTGGTAAACCTGGCAGAAACTTCAAAATGGAATTACTGTTTCCTACACTTGGTCTGGCAGAATTAACACCAGATTACAAGTGGTGGCATGGCAGTGTTAGTCTGACACAACCTGACAGAGAAGGAGAAGCCACGGGGAGAAGAGATCTCAAGAGAGGACAAGGAGAAAACAATCCTCCACAAGGCCAGAGCGACCCTGAGGGAAGAAAACCACCATCGATACTCTGAAAACAACAAGAACAATTCACCAAGCTCCATGGGTTTGTGCTGCACAGAATCTAGTGGCGAGCCAACGACAAAGAACCATTGTCGGACTGTGAGACATTGATAAGGATTTGTTTTTTGATGTGACATAGTCATATGATTGCACGGAGAGCATGACGAGTAGCGTCATGACGTGTTTGTGAAGGAAGGTAACAAGGTGCGCAAAAGCCTGCGAAACGGGTCATTACATCCAAGCCGTTACCACAGTGTGTGGGCCTAATTTGTGCAGGGGCCGCTAACGGCAGTCCCCACCCCGCTATATATCACACATTAGAGCGTGTGTGACTGAATTTCTAGTAGAGGTAAAAAAATTATCAAAGTGCCTAGCAGTGCTTGCATGTGTACATTTGTGTATCCCGTGGGGCATAATGACAGGGAATGTTATCACAACACAATTTGCGCTAAACCAGCTGCCTAGGGAAGGGGTCACCCGAACCCCCAAGTATCGTAACCCACCCGGCTCCACTTAAACGGGGAGCGTGCCTTCAGTTCTTTTGCCTCGTCCTCCCCAAGAGATAAATTCATCAGTTCGGACTTCTGCCAATTAATCCGCAATCCCGACACTCCCCCAAACTCGGTCAACACCTCCATGCATGCCTTGACAGATCCCTGCGGCTGCGTTAACATGAGGAGCATGTCATCCGCAAAAGCCGCGACCTTGTGCTGATGTCCCCCGAAAGGTACGCCCTGAATCCTGTCTGACTCCCTTATAGCTATCAACAGGGGTTCGAAGTATATAGCAAAAAGCAAAGGAGACAGAGGGCACCCCTGTTCCGTTCCCAGCTAAAGCCTAATTGGATGCGATACCTCCCCGTTAACTGAGATCCTTGAGCTAGGGTTTTTATAGTTTGCAGCGACCATATTTATGAATACTTATCCAATGTCAGGGGCAGGACTGGCCATAGACCATATTCTGTTGGAACTGTAGGGCCAGGGACCATGAAGAAACCTAGACCTAGAAAGCTACTGTACTTCAAAAGGCTGTTATGCTCTTTCTGTAGACGTATTGCAGCCCAAAACTACAAATCCCAGCATTTGGCACACCAGGACTACATTTCCCAGCATGCTCTGCGGACTCGCGAGCCAATGGGAAGCCGCCCTGGGTGTGGCGCGCGAGTGCGCATGCGCAAGCCCCAAGGCACGGGGCTTGTGCTCGAGACATCGAGGAGAGTGGACGTGTGCCCAGCAGCTCCTCGGAATTCACACGCGAGGGGCCCAGAGCCTCCGGAGGAACCATCCGGCCCCTCGCTTCAAAGAGATAAGTACCGCTCAGCCCACGGAGTGTCTGGGATTTACGGGGGAAGCGCAGGGGGCATTTCCCAACCTCCCCAGAGCCCCTGCGCCGTCACATAGAAGCTAAGTGGGCGGGCTTCGGGGAGAGAGTTCTGCTCAGTGATTGTGTGCAGACGACATTATACGTGGATGTTTCACGTGTTTTCGTCTCGTGGAACATAAGCCGGAAAGGCGCACGAGGCGGGAGCGCATTACAGTGCAAAAGGCACTCGGTCTGAAGGAAGACCGAATATTGGCAAAATATAGATCCTGGGGGTTAAAGGCCACGTGCGGTAGCGCACCCCAAAGGAACATGAATCCTTGAATGCACGGAATGCGGAATGCTGAATGCGTGTAGAGTGTGTTTGGGAGAGTGAAAGACTGACAGAACCAGAAGGCACACGCTAATGCTTGTCCTTTGTTTTTCCTTTTAGTGTGCATCTGATCACCTGACCGCAAGGACGTGGCACAGTACTCGACAGCCTTTGCAGGACAGGACTTAAAGACAAAACCTTCCTCTTTGCTTCTGCTTTCCCTCTCCCTCTCCCCTGCTGAACTGCTAATTAATTTTCACTGAAACTGCACTGATCCTGCAACTGGACCACTCTAAACGGCCTCGGTCCTGGGCCCTGCCACTCTCCACTTGCACTGATGCCCTGGAACCCCTTTGCACTGCGGGACTGTCTCTGTATCCCTACAGCCACCCCCTCCCCCAGCACTTGTTCTGCACTTACCTCACACTTGCCACCAGCTGGTCCTATTTATTTATTTATTACGTACGCCACTTACCTTGTACTGCACTTTTCCCCCTCCCCCTCCCCCTGCACTTTTTCCCACTCCCCTACCCCTGCACTTGCGCGATCTGAATGACACCTGGCCTAGTAGGATCGTTGTCTGTCTCCCCTTGTCCCCCCTCCCTGCCTCGTCGCGCCTTGAAACACTTGTGTATAGGCGCGTTACAAATACCATATCATATCATATCATATCATATCATATCATATCATATATCATATCATAAGTATAAGCTAAGTGTGCTTGTGCATAAGACTTTTTGTTCATGAAAAATGTAACTGGACTCACATCTTGTTTACCAATCCATGTTTGTTTTAATTCATGTTCAGAAGAGAATGTACATGATTTGTTGAAGGGCAATGTAGTGTGAAGGGAAACACCTTTACATGTAAAGGTGTTAAAAACACTTGCAGCAACCAGTTCAGGAAAAGTGTGCAGTCATCGTTTATCCTAAAATCCCCAGTCCCATCCATAACCTCTTCCTACCCCTCAATCCGGTTACCCTAAAATCCCTCTACCTATCCACTCATCGAGCCCCTAACCCTCCTTCCCCGCTCTGGTTACGGAGGTCTGTGTAAGCCTAGACTTGCAGACACTGAGACCATTGAGGGGGTGGTTGGTACTGCTTCGCTCCTGCGCCTTGGACCTGGGCATCCTGACATCCAAGGCCCATTGCCTCCATAACCAGGAATAGATTTGGCCTCCTCCATCGAGGGGGTTATACCACCTCTAGACCCGAAAGAGTTGAACAATTGTGTTAAGTGTGGAACCAACAAGTGGGAGTAGGTTTTATAAAACAACGCCGGGTAGCCGTCTGGGCCAGGAGCCTTGCCACGGGGGAGAGCCGCTATAGTGGCTCTAACCTCGTCTTCAGTGATGTCTTGGCCTAACTCACTCCGCTCGGCCTTGGACAGCCACGGAAGGGGGAGAGCCCCATGAAAATCCCTCTGCGGTCCCAGTGCCCTATTCTGTGAAGAGTATAATTCCTCATAGAACTCCGCCAACCTCCCCTTAATCTCTTCTGTCCGAGTGAGCTTTGCCCCCCTCTTATCCCTCATGGCCACAATAACATTCCGTTCCCTATTCCCCCTCAGTAAACGTGCCAGGAGTGAGTCCGCCTTATTGGCCTTTGTATAGAATCTTTGTCTTACTCTAGGCATAGCTGCCTCTGCCTTTTTAGTCCTCAGGATTCGCAACTGGCCATCCGCTGCCCTATACTCCTTGTACACTTTTCTGGTGTGGTTCTTTTCCATGCGCACTCTGGCGGCCTCGAGTTCACCTTCCAACTTTACCTCTAACCCCTTAAATAATCTATTTCTCTCCGCCTGTAGGGCGATCAATTCCCCTCTCAAGGTCGCTTTAAAGGCATCCCACCTAGTCTCCAAGCTCGTATCCACGCTGCTGTTCCGCACAAAGAAATCCCGGATCTTGCCATCTATCTCCTCGCCTGATCCCTCAGGAGCGCCTCCGGGAATTTCCAACTCCACACCCCCTGCCTGCGCCCCCCCAACAGTAGTGCCATTCGGACCACCTTATGATCAGCGATCCCCATGAGGCCTACCTCTACTGATTCCACCCCTCCAATCAAGCTCGCAGACACCCAAATGTAATCAATATGTGACTGAGTTCTATGCACTTCTGAGAGAAAGGTAAATGCCTCCTCCTCACCCCTAAGAGCCCTCCACACATCCCGCAGACCCGCTTCCGCCCACCGTCCCTTTAATTGGGGCGAAGCTACTGACCCTCCGCCACCCCTTCCCTGCTGCGAGCGGTCCCCCCTCCTTTCCCAAGCCAGGTTGAGATCACCCATCAGAACCACCTGCCCTCTCGCAAATTCCTGTAAAGTGCCCAAGCTCTCCCGGAGGAACTGATCCTGGCCCGCATTTGGGCCATACAACAAAGCTATCGTGTATGGAGCGACATGTACTCGCCCCGCACCATGATAAACCTGCCGTTCTTGTCCCGGAGGGTATCGTGCACCCGAAAGTCCATCCCCCTCCAAAACGCCAAGGCCACTCCCCCTTTCTTAGTGGGACCATTCTTCTAATCAGTAGGACCACATACTCCTGGAATTTCACTTTCCTCACATTAGGACAGGAGAACCATTTTGAGTGTAACACAATATCTTAATGGAAAGAATAACACATTATTTATGCCTGCTAATGTTCTTTCTGATAGAGGTTCCTCCCACGGATTCCTCATCCTAAATATATATTCTCTGACTTTGCCGCTCCCAGAAACGTTTTGCCCAGCAGGGGGCGCAATGCATTCTGGCGTCAATGGTCATAGAATCATCGTCTTTGTGATCGGATGTGGTGTCGATGCTGGTACAAATAGCGCGCACAGTGCGCCGTTACCTGAGTTGTCATTTTTTCTACTTGCACGGGCACGTTAGGGATTAGAGATAAAAAATTGTTGACTAAGTGTTAAGGGAGAGTCATCATAACATTGTATTAGAGAGCTCCTTATCAGAGGGGTAGACTGGGAGGGCGATGAGGAATCCATGGCAGGAACATCCATCAGAAAGAACATTAACAGGTGTAAGTAATTTGTTCTTCTAATGGATTGTGCCTTTCCACAAATTCGTCATCTTAGACTTCCATAGCAGTAAAACCTTACGGAGGAGGGAAGGAGCTTACTCCATGGCATTTATATCACCACTTGTTGGAGGTCAGCCCTGCCAAAATGAGACTCATTTGAGGTTACTGTGTCCAGGCAATAGTGTTTTGCGAACGTGTATAGAGGACGATGTTGCAACATGACCAATATGTTTTACAGGTACCCCTCTTTGAAGAGCCAAGGTAGTTTGCACACCCCTAGTTGAGTGTGCCCTGATGCCTTAAGGAATTGGCTTATTCACTCTGGTGTAGAATTCAGAAACGCAAAGGCCTATCCATGTTGAAATTGTTTGCTTTGTTATTACTTTTCCTGTTTTCGGGCCGGTAAAACCAATGAACAGTTGGTCTTTCTGTCTGAATTGACTTATCCCGGTGATGTAAAAACTCCTTAGATGGATGAAGAGGTAAATATAAGGTTGGTAAACAAATTGTCTGTGACAAGTGACATTCCGATAAGACCTTTGGAAGGAACTAAGGGCACACTCCTGTCCTTGGAAAAAAACACCAAAAGGTGGCTTACAGGACAGAGCCTGCAATTCGCTCACTCTTTGAACTGAGGAACTAGCAACCCAAAAGGTAGTTTGCCATGACAAAAATGGCTCAAATGTAGAGGCCATAAGGTATGTTAACAACAGGTTCAGGTCACAAGCCGGCACCATGAAAGTTAGTCAGGCCTTTCAAATATGAAACCACCAAAGGAATCGTGTAATACGACTCTTATTCCGGCATCTGCTTAAAAATGTATGGAATTGCTAAAAGCCCTTGATGGTGGTGGCCAGAAGGCCATGTCTTGCCAGATGAAGCAGAAAAGACAACACATTTGAGATGTGGAAAAAGGGGTTCACTTCCTGTACTCTGCACCAGCTGCAAAAATGTATCCAACAGCAGTGGTATAGAACCTTAGTTGCTGGCCGTTTGGCTGAAAGCATCACCTCCATCAAGTCTTCTGGGAGTTCCCAATCCCTGTACCTTAGACTTTCCAAAGCTAGGCCTATAGGTTGAGCATGTGTATGCACAGGTGAAGAACCAGCCCCCGCTGGCCTAAGGGAAGATGATGTGGGAGACAGATGGCCATATCCAGAAGGTCCGGGACCAAGTCCCATTCCAAGGCAATCAGGATCATGCTTGCTCCATACATTTTTAACCTCCAAATCACTTGAGGAATGACGGGAATCGATGGGAATGCATAAAGGAGCTGGAAGTTCCAGCCCACCACCAACGCATTCCAAAGTGCTCCTCTCAGGAGGAATTCCCTGGAGCAGAAAAGTTTGTACTTCCAGTTCACACTGGACACAAACAGATCCACTTGAGGGATTCCCCAGAGGGCGAATATCTCTAGAAGAAATTCCTGGCACAGCTCCTACTCATGGGAGACCAAGCCCTGCTCAGCGTATCTGCAGTCGTATTCTCCTTCCCGGCAAGGTGAATTGCAGACAGGGAACGCTTGTTCTGTAATGCACAGAACCAATGCTGCACTGCCTCTCTGCACAGGGGGAGTGACCCTACACTCTTTCTCATGTTCATGCAGTGCATGGCCACTGTGTTGTCTGTCATGATCAGTAAAGCCTTCCCCTGTATGGAGGGAAAAAAGGCTATCAGCACCGTTCTGTTTGCCCTCAACTCCAAAAGGTTTATATGAGGTTTTGCCTCCGCCAGTTTTTTGCTTTATCTCGGCCATGTGGGATGACCTCGCACTTATGCTCTCCGGACCCTTGCAAAATTAGTAATTGGACTCAGATAGGCAAAGAATTACACATTAAACTTTGGTTATAGTTATAATATAAATGGCGCATTATAGGCCCTTTATTCACTTATAACATACACAAAAAGAAAGATAAACACATAATCAGTTATACATTCACAAAGATAAAAACCATCACTGTTATGATAGTTGCTGAAGACACCTTAATCTCAGCCACTACGACACTGCTTAGTCCCACAGCAGGTAGGCAAAGAGATCGATAGTCCTAACAGGGTCTGGAAAGGAGCGTCCTCCCTCTCAGCGAGACTGCATCACCCAGGGTCAAAATTCTAACTGCTTTCCTAAGAGGAAAACCTCTTCTCTTTATGCAGCTCCTTTCGATTCCCGCGCCTTAGAGGTTACCACGCTACCCTCGGCTGAAGAGCAGACAACAAGCATGAGGTGCTAAAAAAATGGAATATTCCAGCTAGAAGCAGGAAAAAAAATCAACTTCTCTCATTGCTTTCGTTCCCATTATCCCTTATCACTCCACCTGCAGAGCGCTCTAACTCCCTTTCTGGCTTGTCCTTCAGCGGACAACACAACAACTATTCTGACAGGCTTGCTCATCTGACATAAATATTTGACCTTGTCTTTGCAGCAGAAGAACAAGTTACTTACCAACTGGTAACGTCCTTTCGATTGGATGTTCCTCCAACGTATTCCTCATCTTTGATGTATTCCATCAGCTTCAGCTGCTTTGGAAAAAAATGTCGGCAGAGGGCACCGTGTGTTGATGTCGTCGAGTCGATGGTCCCTCGAAGGCCTCCGTCGAGGGTGACATCATCGGGTGTATAAGTAGCACTCGCGGCGCCCGTTGGCCTCAGCTCTGTTTTTCCCCCTTTCATTATCAATTTTCCACTAAGCAGACTGTGCCGGTACACAGGTATTTTGCCTTGCGAGAGTTGGAGTGGCAACAGCATGGGAAAAATCTACAGAGGGGTAGGTTGGGAGGGCGATAAGGAATACGTTGGAGGAACATCCAATCGAAAGAACATTACCAGTTGGTAAGTAACTTGTTCTTTGAGTGGATTGTGTCCTCCAACGTATTCCTCATCTTTGATAGACTCCCAAAGCAGTGAGGGTAATTCTTATGGAGGAGGGATTAGATTTTTTTAAACAAAAATTTCAGATGGCTGAGTATAGGACTGCACTACCAAAATTTAACTCCTTAGATCGGGAAGCATCTAGGTTGTAGAATTTTGAAAAAGTATGTAGCGATGACCAAGTCGCTGCTTCACAAATGGACCTTATAGGAACACCTCTTTGTAGGGCTGTAGACAAAGCGATGACCCTGGTGGAATGAGCCCTTAAACCTTCTGGTGGGTCTTTCCCGCCAGTCTGTAGCATTCCAAAATGCAAAGCACAATCCAGCGTGATATTGTGTGTTTTGTTACTGATTGACCCAATCTTTTTCCTGTGTAGTCAATAAACAGTTGGTTGTCCAATCTAAGCCTAGAAAGCCTAGAGATATAAAAGCTTAAAGCTCTTCTTGGATCCAACCTGTGTAATCTTTCCTCCTCCTTACTAGGATGGGGTGGAGAATAGAATGTATGTAATACAATTTTTTGATTTTAGTGAAACTCAGATACCACTTTTGGTAAAAATGAGGGTGTAACCTTCAACACAACCCTGTCCTTATAGAATACAGTATAGGGTGACGCAGAAGACAGTGCCTGCAATTCGCTCACTCTTCTTGCAGATGTTAAAGCAACTAGGAAAGAAGTTTTCCATGTTAGTAAACTTAATGGGCACGTGTGCAAAGGCTTAAAAGGAGCACACATTAAGAATTTTAGGACCAAATTGAGATCCCAAATCGGTACTTGAAATGGGTGAGGAGAAAACACATTAGTGAGTCCTTTTAAAAATTGTACAATCAAAGGAATTTTGAAAAAGGAGCATTCTTCCGACGAGCGCTTGAAGATGGAAAGTGCTGCAAGATAACTTTTAATGGTTCCAACATTCAGACCTCTATGTGCTAGGGTCAGAAGAAAAGATAGTACTTCCGGAATAGAAGATAGTACTTCCGGAATAGAACATAGAAAAGGATCGATATTCTTTTCTCTGCACCAGTTGCAAAACTTTTTCCAACGGCAACGGATGGAGACTTTGTTGCTGGTCTTCTTGCCGAAAGCAACACCTCCATAACGTCATCTGGAAGGTTCCAATCCCTATATCTCAGCCTTTCAGATACCAAGCATGAAGGTTGAGCGTTTTGACCTCTGGTGGAGAACCTGACCCTCCATTTGAGAGAGAAGGTTCTCTCTCTGACGAAGCCATACTGGAGGACAGATGGACATGTCTAGAAGGTCTGGGGACCACTTTCTCCTGGCCCAATCCGGGGCAATTAGGATCATGCGGCTCCCGAACCGTCTCAGTCTCCTGATGACCTGAGGAATGATGGGAATCGGAGGGAACGCATACAATAGTGGGAAATTCCACTCCACCACAAACGCGTCCCCCAGTGTTCCTCTTGGGGGAAATTCCCTTGAGCAATACCTTTCGCACTTTCGGTTGATACCAGTCGCAAATAGGTCTACCTGTGAGGTTCCCCAAAGGGCAAAGGTCTGTAGAATGACTTCCTGAGCCAGTTCCCATTCATGGGACACTGTGCTCTGCCTGCTCAGAGCATCTGCCATCATATTCTCTTCCCCGGCTAGGTGAACTGCTATTAAAGAGAATCCTTCTCGAGTTGCCCAATACCAGAGCTGCATTGCCTCCCTGCACAGAGGTAGTGACCCTACACCTCCTCTTTTGTTTAGATAATACATGGCCACTGTGTTGTCCGTCATTATCAGGACATTTTTCCCTCTGACAGATGGCAGGAAAGCCTTCAGCGCTAGTCTGATTGCTCTCAGCTCCAAAAGATTGATATGTAGTCTGGACTCCGATGGAGACCAACGACCGCTGATTGTCAGATTGTTGGCATGAGCTCCCCACCCCTTGAGTGAGGCATCCGTCACTACTGTAATCTCCGGCCATGGTTGCCAAAAGGGTTCTCCTTTCAGAATATTCTCTGAACAAGTCCCCCATAGAAGATCCTGACGAACCTTGTTCGGAATCTGGAGAAGATCCGTCATTAGGCACGAGAACTGGGACCATTGAGTCTTTAGAGCCCATTGAAGGGATCTCATTCTCAGGCGTGCCTCTGCCACCAGAAAAATGCAGGATGCCATGAGGCCAAGCAACCTTAAGATGTAGTAAGCCTGAAGATGATGGCCGTTTTGGAATTTGGAAACCATCTGAAGAATGTCTTGAGCTCTCAAACTGGGAGGCAAGCTCTTTCCCAGGGATGTGTCTAACACAGCTCCTATATATTGGAGCCATTGAGAAGGTGTCATTTGTGACTTCTTGAAATTGAGGGAGAAGCCCAGACTGTGGAGGAAGTGGCAGGTGACTTTCAGGTGATTCAGTGCCTGTTTGGCAGACCGTGCTCTGATCAACCAATAGTCCAGATAGGGGTAGACATGAATCCCCCCTCTCCTGAGGTGCGCTGCCACTACTACCATCAATTTGGTGAAGACCCTCGGGCGGAGGTCAATCCGAATGAAAGGACTTGAAACTGATAATGTGAGTCGCCAACCACGAACCTCAGGTATTTTCTGTGCTTTAGATGAATCGGCACATGAAAATAAGCATCCTGTAGGTCCAATGACACCAACCAGTCCTGAAACTGAAGGGCATGAAGGATCTGAGAAAGAGTGACCATCCTGAACCTGTCCTTCCTGAGGAACTTGTTCAAGTTTCTTAAATCCAGGATGGGTCTCAGTCCTCCGTCCTTTTTGGCGATCAAATAATATGGGCAGTACCATCCCATGTTCCTCTCCGCTGCAGGTACCGGTTCTATAGCACCTTTCTCCAGCAGGGTTAGAACTTCCTGCTGTAGGAGCGGGTCCGGAAACTTCGATGGGTGTCTCCCTGGTGGATTACTTTGAGGTTGCGTTAGAAAAGGAAGACAGTAACCTTGGGCTATTATTTCTAGAGCCCAAACATCTAAAGTAATGGCTCGCCATTCTTGCAGATGCTGTTGCAGCCTGCCTCCTACAGGTGTTTTGTGATGCAAGTCCTCAAAGTGGTTTTGTGGCGGTTGCTGCAGCCGCTGATGGCAAAGAGGCTGTAGCTGGAGCTGGCTTTGCACGTTTTGCTCGTCCACCGCGAGTGGCCTTTGCTTGGCCCCTTTGACTGGCCGTTCCTCTCGTTCTTCCATATGAGGAGTAGTAACGATAGGATCGTCCCCTCCAAGATTGCTTTGGTGCACGAAAGGGCTGAGGTTGCCTGATAGCAGCTCCCAACGACTTGGCAGCTGCCTTTGAGATCTGCAACCTCTCAAGGCTCTCGTCAGCCTTTCTGCCAAAAAGGTCAGACCCGTCAAAGGACATGTTCAGAAGACGGTTCTGTACGTCTGGTGCAAAACCCGACTTCCGTAACCATGCAAATCTACGCATTACTGTGCTAGTACCCATGGACCTGTTCACACTATCAGCAGTGTCCAAACCAGATTCAAGAGATTCCTGTATAGCTTCCTTTCCATCTCTAACAATGGCTAGGAATCCTTCCCTTTCTTCCCCTTCTGGTATGTGCTCCGCCGCCATTGCAATGCACTCCCAAAGAGTGTACGAAAACTTTGCCAAGGCACAAGTGGAGTTGGCTGATTTTAATGCCATGCTCCCAGCTGAAAATACCTTCCGCGCCCACCCATCCACACGGTTATCGTCTCTGTCTGGAGGGATAGACGGGTACGCACATTTGTTAGAAGCTGTGGCTGCCTGTATGACCAAGCTTTCGGGAGTGGGATGTTTAGACAGATAGCCAGGGTCGCTACTGGCAGGGCGGTATTTTGAAGTAAGGGATTTATTCACTGGAGGAATAGAATCTGGCATCTCCCAATTTTTGGCCACCCTATTTTGTAAGGCCACATGGAAAGGCAGAATTGGGTCTTCAGTAGGACCATGATCCAGTATGTCTGTAAGATCATCTTGGACAAATTGGGCTGTAGGCCTGGCCCAGCCCAAATAATCTACTACCTTAGTCATTAACTGACGATATGATGGGTTTGCATGTTCACCTGGCTCTGGTCTACCAAATTCATTTTCTGGGGACGTATCAATACCACTTGCATTGTGTAATGATTCAACCAAATCCTTCATCCTGCTTTCCTCTGAAATCAGGCATTCAGGAACATTTGGAGTACCAAATTCAAGCCCAAAAGGTAAATTTTCCTCATTGGATCTTTCTTGTTCCTCAAAAATTGCGGTCAAAGATTTGAAAAACTCCTTCCTAGGCAGAGGTCCTGAATGCAACCCAGGTTTTTTAGCCTTTTCTTTCTCTCTTCCTAGCTGATCTTGTCGAGCTGGAAGTTTCGGCATCGAGGGCTTCGGCGTCGACGTCGACAAAGGCGTCGATAACGTCGACAAAGTACCCGACTTCAACGGTATCGGCTTCGAGGGCGTTGAGGCACTCTTCGAAGACCTGCCCTTTGAGGTATGTTCGGTCTCAGACGGTGTCGTTGACCTTGAGCTGTCGACTCGACTCGAGCAATCTTTTTCACTTGACGTCCTAGAAGGTTCTCTATCCTTCCTCCTTTGGTCACCTGGGCTCGAGGGAGAGCGAGTGTCGGGGCGATAACGCTCCCAGCCGGCTTCCGGGGAAGGCGTGGACCGAGGCTTCGCTTTCTCGAACACCTCCATCATTTTTACTCTAAATGCTTCCCATTCCTCGGATGATGAATGTTTTGTGGGACATTTCATCCTTTTTGGGGATTCGTCCGAAGATGAAGTGGAGGGGGATCTGTGGCGTCGTTTCTTCGATTTTTTCGTCGAAGACGACGAGCGATGGGAACCGCTTCGGGACCTAGACCGATGCCTTTCGCATCGAGGAGATTTCTCCTCACGGGACTTCGACTCGACGCTAGAAGCTTTTCGGTCGGATTTACGACCTACCAGCAGTTTTCCCCTCCTCTCTCGCAAGGCTTTCCCTGTCATTGCTTGACACTTCGTATAGGCCTCCATGTCGTGGCCTTCTCCAAGGCACCATAAGCAGTCTCAGTGCGGATCGGTAATCGACATTTTTGAGCCGCACGATTTACATTTTTTTAAACCCGATTTAGGGCTCTTGGTTGGCGTCGATGACGAAGACATATTTCGTTATGTATTCTTTCTTCACAGAACTCGAGGCGCGCCGAATCTCCGAAGCAATGTACACTGCGGAAAAACGGAACTGAGGCCAACGGGCGCCGCGCATGCTACTTATACACCCGATGACGTCACCCTCGACGGAGGCCTTCGAGGGACCATCGACTCAACGGCATCGATGCACGGCGCCGTCTGCTGAAAATTAATTCCGAAGCAGCTGAAGCTGATGGAATACTTCAAAGATGAGGAATACATTGGAGGACACAATCCACTCGAAATACATGTTTACTTGCTGAGCACACGAAAACGTATGCTTTCATTGCTGTTTCATTGCGGTGAATGGAAGTGAATATCCAAAATGGCCGCGCATCACCGCCATGTTTTCCGGCTCATTCGCACACGCACTCCACTCCACCCCTTGGAAATTCAACTACCATATCCCAATGGGCAAAAAGTAGGTTCCCAGAACCTACGCAATAAACGCCATGAATTTGGAATACAAGAAATACAACAACAGCAACAAACTAAAACTGCGAAAACACCAGAAATATAAACCAAAGCCGAATGCAACGCTTCGGGAATCCAGGAAAACATTTGACCCCACCACTCCGAGTCTTTATCCTGTGTCACTCGGGCAACTAGATCTCTCCAATCCTTAATATGGTCTTCAATAGAACGGGAACGATCTTCTAAGTCAAAACAACATATCCCCTCCACAGCGTTACATCCCAAATTATGCTTCAAAAACAAATAATCAATAGCTGCTCTATTTTGCAATATAGCCTTCCTAAAATGTTTATCATCTAACAAAAGCATGGTTAATGCCTTGAGACTTTAACGACCAGGCAAGCCAATTTAATCATGGTTTTATATCCCCCAGCGGCAAGTCCCCAAATCCCCACTGAGGAAATAGCTAATGCTAATACTTCAGTTTCAGACAACAAATGAACATCAGAATTACGATCAGGGGATAAGGCGGTGTAGGAGGTGGATCACATGGACCATCGAACAGCAGGATGTAGAGGAAATAGCATCAAGCTAAGGCGTATTAAAGTTCAAGGACCACCTGAAATATTAGCAGGAATATATGAATACGTTTGGTTTTCACAGGAAAATAACCAACCCACAGGAAGTTTCACATGGCTCAGGTGGCTGGCTGTTAGAACAGTAAAGTTACACCACATATTATTGGAAATGTAGAGGTGGAGCCAAGTACCCCCATCAAAAGCTCCGACCCCATGTTGCCTATATGTTGGGAACCGGAAATGGCTACACGAGCAGTGCCAGTAAGAAAACCTGTACCACAAAGAACCTTCGGGACAAGGTACCCATTGAGAAAACCCTACATAAATGCAAGAATAAATGGTGCCTTTCTGGCTGGAGTACCAAAAGAAATGTGCATTTGAACAAGAAAGGAGACTGGTGACGTCATGCAAAGTGACAACTGATGCACCTTGAAAAGACACATAAGATTAAGAAATACAGACATTCCATAAAGGTTGAAGGAATGTACAGAACCTGGATATTCCATGATGCACTTTAGCAAGGCTTGAAACTTCATGGTCGGAAAGGATTTCAGTGTGTGGCACAGTTAGAAATGAACTGATGGTGAAGAGGAATTTCGAGAGAGGCTTGGCTGGCCCAGCACCAAGAAGACGAGGCTACAGTAAGTTGAGCACCTGTCAAAAAGGCTACAACGAACGTGAGAAAAGAACAAACCTCTGTTTGCAGCAGATGAAAAAAACACTGAAGGCGTCAAGAGTTCTTATCATACAATAGTAACAAATGCTGCAAAAGGCTCAAAAGAGTGGTCTCCAAGTCACATGGTTGAGATCCAAATAGCTTGGGAAAAGCTACACTGAAACTAGGAGAGAGAGCAATGCCACACTCCCTTTATTTCTGAGGCACAGACAGCTTCCGCAAGGCGGAGTTCAAAGCCCTAATTGACTGGCAGACTGTAGGAGTGATGATAGATGTTGGGCTAACTGGTGGGGAGGCAAGACCACACCAACCCTCCATGCACCTGGGATGGTAGCCTGCGTGCTGCTAGCATGTGGAAAAATCCAGAGGGGTACAAGTGTTCCAAACCAATTGTAGAGGGCCACGTGATAAAGAGCCCTATAGTTTGTGTAATCAATTAATCATTGTGTATTTAGTGACAATGATGATGACCATTCGTTTGGGATGGGCTTAGTTGCCCACCTGACTTAAGACACCCAATCATAACTCCCGGCTATATAGAACGTAAACCTAGATGTTCATTGAGAGCCAATCACTTTCCCAGATAAGTTTTTGTAGTTTGCCACGTAGAGTGACGTCATTGATGATGATTTTTTGTTATAAAACAAGTTTTTTCGAAAATATGTTGAGATTTTGCTGTGCGACGTCAACTGATGTCCGTTGTATCCATTTTAGACACTTGATAATAAAACAGAACGCAGTTTTGCCAACTTCCTGAGTCGTTTTAATTATTGATGTTTGAGTAACTTTTGCATCCCCATCCACCTCTAAGTATTGCTACCTCGCCTTAAAGGACTCCAGGTCTATGAGTTCACATGGTAGCAGAGGATGGTTAAAGTCCCCATTTATCCAGTAGGCTTTTAAGGGTCTCAGACTATCGGACGTCCTCCGCCATTTAGCCATTTAGCTGGAGGAACGTGAAGCTCCCTGTGGATAGTGGCCATTAGTAAAAACTCAAACAAGTCACTGAAGACAGGTGGGACGGGTCCCTCGTTTCAATGGAATCCCCTCCCGGTTTCTACAGGCAGCTGAGCGGACCGAAGGCTGAGGTGGACGGTTAAGGAGGAGACAATCCCGAGGGTCAGGAGCTGAAAAACAAATGGTGATAAGATTTTGAAATGTGGCAAAAGTACATTTATAGGGAAAGTGATAATGGGGAGAAGTAATAAAGGGTTGGTTGGGTATTATGATAAAGAGTATTGAGTAAGAGTATATGGACGATGAGCGATCCATAAGATAAGCCCAAGAGCCCTACGTTCAGGAACGTCAGAAGATAGTCTTTTAAAATCCTAAGCTGATATATAGGCGACAAACAAAATAGATTTTGTAAAAGAAAATAATCTAAACTCCCTATTAAGAGTCACCTAGGGACAGAGAGTAGCCACGAGGAGCGTTGGCAGAGATATATTTGGGCCGGCCAGTTTGTCTATGTGTCGTGTCTGTTATATATTTTATGTGTAAAGAAAAAGTGAAGTGTCAAAGAGAGACAAATATCAGAATTGTATTTAAAAGGCGAGAGTAAGTTATTTATTTATTTATTTATTTAGTCATTGAGAGCATTGACTGAGTAGGAAGATTAAAGTAAAGTGAGACATAGAGGCTTGGAGCTGCGACGATTGGTGCACGCTCATATTGTGCTATTTTTCTGAAAATTGTTGTCTGTGTAAAAAGCGGTAAGTACTGACAGTTGAGTGAGAATTGTCACGGTGGAGGATTTTACTCCATTTATACATCTGTGCAAACAGCTGCCAAAACATGCACCTAAACTTAAGCAGTATAGTGCAGAATGGGTTAAGAGTATGGCAGATAAAATGTTCATGCCATGGTCACAAGGAAGATTGCTGTCTAAAGCAGTTTTGCAACACAAGACCACATACTTGCAGGCTGCATGCACATGGAAGAAATTGGAAAATAGGTTAGCTAGTTTATAGCTTTGGACGATGTACCAGGAGGAACAGGAAGACCCGCCTCCTGAAGACTGGATGCTTAATCAGTGTAAATAGGGGGGTGATGAGCATTTTGCTCCCCCTACCGCACCTAAAGTAAATGGCGATAGTGCAAAAGACAAAGAAATATATCCACACAGAGAGCTTAAAGCAGCGGCACGATATATTAATCCGACGTACGGACTGCCTGCTTATAGCAATGATGAGAGCCCCGAGAGAGCTCTAGAAAAAGATGTGATCTCTAAGGTCCCACGGGAAAAGGAGAAAGGTGAACAACCAGGTCTGATCCTGGACATAGAAAGACAAATTAAAAGATGGAAAGGAGAGAAAGATAAAACTGACAAGATAGCGCTCATACAGAATGAGTGGATGGGTGGTCAGCTATTGCTCAAACTTGATGGAAAGTGCATTGAGGAAGTGTGGCAAAGGGAAGAGCAGGAAGAACAAGATAAAAAAGACAAAGAACGAGAGAAACGATTAAAGGAAGATAAGTCTAAACGAAAGAATAGACAAAGACGAGAGCAGATGTATCACGAAGAGCAGTTAAGAAAAGAAGAAAGAGCAGAAGAGCAAAGAAAATATGACAATAGGCAGAGAGTGATTGAAGAACGAGACAGGCTACAAAAAAAGAGAGAAGAAGAGGAAGAGCGAAAATTGCGAGAGAAAAGTCCAAGGATGAAGAAGTGCGTAGGGAAAATGAGAGAAGGTAAGCAAACAGACAGGAGGAAGAGAGAGTTAGAGAAGAAGCAAAGAGCCGAAGGGCATTTGATGAGGAAATGGTACGAAAGAGAAGACAGAGAGCACACAATATTGATTGTATTCAGAAAGAGCTACTGGAACCGAACCCAGTAGTAGCATGGGAAGATATAGAGGAATTCTTCCCACCTCAGGAACCAATGCCAGGGCCCTCTAGAATAAATCTAGAGGAGGAATTTGAAGTAGGAACTAGAAGGGACAGAATTGCAAAAGCATATCACGAGAAACAAAGGGAAAGATTATCGATTTGAGATATCCCAGTCACAAGGAAAGGAGGGAAGTCCATGCAGTCTCCAGCACTGAGCTTTGTCTTTGGACAGGCTGACTCTAAATAGAGATGAGAAAGAGGACAGCCATACGTGTTGAAGACAAGATATGTCAGATGAAAAAAGGGAAACATTCCGTCGGGAGGAGGGAGCTGATGCACGCGGTTCCGAGGGGTGTTTTCAGACAGACAAGGAAGTAAGATGATCAGATCTGGACCTACCTAAATCCAGGATGTGAGAGCCTCTGGCGCAACCAGATCAACCTAAAGGGTGATCCAACAGTGAACGAGGGGAGTCGCCGCCATGCGTGAGCAGACTGAGGTCATTACCAGGAAGAAAGCGATCAGGAACCGTTGTCCCTACTATGGATAGGCAAACAATGGAAGCCGATTGCGATTCTGGGATTTCACAATTCCCTTTGCTAGAAAAAAAGAAGGGCCAGACTGCAGTATATACCGTGGCCCCAAATGGACAAGGGCAACGTAAGATGTAAGTTGCCCAGCTTAACGTTGGGTGCGGGAAAATTGATATATGAGTTAGAAAAAATGACCGAAGGGAATATTCTGGCCATAGGAGACATTAAAGGTCTCCTTGCAGCTATCCTTGGGGAAAGAGCTGACGACATTTGGACGAGAGGAGGGTATTCAGGTGTCACCGAATGGGGATCAGGTGCAAGTGGATCTAGGTCACCTGGCCTAAGCCCTGCTCACCTGGTGCCTTCCTGCCTGCCGCTCTTTTTCACCACTTAGCAAGCCCTGCCCACCTGGTGCCGTCCTGCTTGCTGATCTTTTTCACCACTTAGCAAGCCCCACCCACCTGGTGCCTTCCTGCTTGCCACTCTTTTTCACCACTTAGCAAGCCCCGCCTACCTGGTGCCTTCCTGCTTGCCGCTCTGTTTCCCTACTTAAGGAGCCCTCCAGCCTCTTTGGTTTTGCAGATGGGGAGCAGGTGCAAGTGGATCTAGGTCACCTGGTCTAAGCACCACCCACCTTCTTAGCCCTGCCTCTTCCTTCCTGCTCTTAACTATTAGATCAAGGGCGTCTCTCGCCCGGGCATTTGCAGTGAAGGGCAGACGAAGAAAAGGGCAATTCCTGTTTGGACCTGGAGGACCCAATGCCTGACCCCATGCTCAGGCAGCAGGTAAGCATGCACCAACATGTGTTACCCCATCTGTCGCCACAGGCCATCCCCACCCCCTCTGGCCCCCCTCTGATGTTCCCTTTTGCCCCCCCTTCTCGCACACAGGTGTTGCCTGTTTTGCTCGATTCTTCTACCCTGCTCTCTCTCAAACTCCTCCAGCCGACTTCTGCAGGAGTCTGTCCTAATACATTCTGGTTTCACCATCACCGTCTTGTGGCCAATGCTGGATTTGACTTTTATGGACTTCATTCATTCACGGTGTGTCACTCTTTCTCAACTCTCATGCTGCTGGACTTCCTTTGCATCTTGTACTCATGGTGACCCTGAATCATGCTGTTCCCATCTTCATCTTGTATCCTGGCTTGCAACATTTTGGGTTACTACTGACTTCTGCAATTGTATTCGCTCTCCACTCTTGCTTCTCAACTCTTTTTGACTGCTTACTCTCTGTTCTCTCCTCCTTTCCATTCTCCCTTTTCCTATCTCCTCCCCTTACTTTCTTCTTTTCACTTACTCTATCAGAATTTTCCCTGGACCTAACATGATAGAAACCTCGTCTGTTTCCTCAATCCTCCCATTACTGTTTTTTTCCTACCCACCCCCCCCTCCAGCACTATCTGAAATGTCGTCTGGCCTAGAATGATAGTCACTTGTTTTGTTCCTCTGCTGCCTTTCTGCACCCCTCTCCCTCACCTTTTGTTTATCTCCAGCTCTACCAGAAATGTTGCGAAGCCTAGTACGGTAGCTGCCTGTCTGTTTCCATTTCCTTCCCACTCTTCCCCTCCCTTCTTATCTATGTCTTAGCTCTTGCACTATCTGAAATGTCAGGACGAGTACGATAGTTAATTTCACATCCTTACTGTTCATGGCCTGTAAGAATGTCATTGTATGTTCCATTGTTCCCTCCCTTGCCTTGAAGCGCTTTTTAAACACATTGGGCCTCATTAGGACCCTGGCGGAGAGGGTTTTACGCCAGCGTAGTGCATGGCGTACCTCTCCGCCATACTACGAGTTCCCGTAGCGCCATGGCGGCCTTTTCCGCCTGGTTTTACCAGGCGGAGAAAACCATGGCGCTACGGGACCTCGTTGTTAATTACGCCACCGTATTTTACGGTGGCGTAATTAACTCCTTCCCCACTCCCATTATACCCTATGGGGCAAAAATGGGAATGGGGAAGGGCAGAATGGGGATTGGGGATTTACCGCTCCGCCGAGGTCGGAATGGGGCGGTAAATCCGCCAACCCCCATGGCGCTATCGGCGGCTTTCCGCCATGCTTCGCGGTGCATTTAGCACCGCGAAATCCGCCTGGGTCCTAATGAGGCCCCTTGTGTATAGGTGCTATATAAATAAACTATCATATCATATCATATCACTGTATAATACACAGCTCATGATGGCGAGCCGTTTAATAATTGTAGAGCAGCAGTCTGGAAAGCACTTAAAAGTACAATATCCTGACACATCAGATATGGGAGCAATAATGGCACGCAAGATGCAGGAAGGGGAGGATCCGCTTATTTACATTTTCAAGGGCACTGGTGTTTGGAAATGAGGGAGCAGTGGGGGAAATCTATACCGGTATTCTATCATATTCTATGTCAGGGATTACCAGAACAAGTACAAAGACAGCTTAAGAAGCTGGTGGGTATGGAGGTGAAGCCATGGCCAGAAATACAGCTGACCATCGTGCATCACTGCCAATTGTTGCAAGAGAAAAATCGAAAGAAAGAGGACACTAGGAAAATCGAGGAAGCTATTGATTAAGTACAGAAGAAATTGTCCAAGTATGCTATAGAAGGGGCAATGCTAACTAGCGGAGAAGGGCAGGGAGAACAGGTCAAGAGATTCCCTCCTGTATGTTGGATATGTGGAAAGACAGGACATAGTGTGAACATGTGGGAGCCAAGGGTATGCACAGAATGGACAAATCTCAAGAGGGGGTCAGCTTTTCCTCCAGCATATAGCCCACAAACCAGGGACGGGTTCTTCTAAGATCAGACAGTATATCAGACGCAAGCACCGCAAACACAAAAGGCTTTGCAATCACAGCCAGCCCCATTGAATCTGCCACAAAGATAGTCCCAGCATGCACCCATGCAGATACAGCAGAGCGCAAACACAGGACACTTATTAACTCCTAGAGTCGGGGGAGTCACTGTTGCGGGTGGGAATCCTTTCACAGGTACAAGAATAAGTATGTACCCACAATAGGACAGTTCACTGGGTGACTTGATGTGTTCAGTACTGTCTGTGACGCCTAATTCTCTAGACGAACCAAGGAGTCACGAGAGGAGGCAAATTCTTTTCTTTTTTAGTAGACACTGGAGGGACTCGCTCATGTATATGAGAGGGAACCTTTTTACTGTTGGGTAATGCCATGAATGCTGAAGGATTCTCAGGGGCTACAAGCAGTGTTCCTTTTACTGAGAAATTACCAGTCTCTATAGGAGAATGTGATATGTCTGTTTCATTATTGTATTCGAAACAGACGCCAGTTAACATACAGGGTCGAGATTTGATGACAAAGTTAAATATGACAATTTCTTTAACTGATGAAGACATAGTGTGTTCTATACCAGGAATACATTATTTAAATGTAAGTGAATTCATTATGGCATTGACATAGCAAATAGCGTTGCGGGGAACGGCGCTAGAGCTTGAGGTTTCTCATTATGGGGAACACATTTTGTTAACATGGCTACCTGGACTAGTGGCTAAGATTATTAGAATACCTGATGAATTCTTGTTCAGGCACATATACCTATGGACGAAGAGGGGGGACAGATATTTCCCTTGGAATTACAGGCAGGCATAGTGCAAGGGGAGTTGGTCATGCATGAAGGATTCGATGACGAGGACAGGCCATGAGAACAGTGATTGCCATTGGGGAAGGATTTAGATTGACTGATGTCACTGACGAGGATATGTTTAGAGATGACCCGTCAGATGATGAAGTAGTGTTTGAAATGAGCATCACTTATTGGATTAAGACAGAGAGGTAAGAAGTCCCTCAGTGGATGGTGATCATGCAGCAGCGCCCCACATTTTTTGATGAGGACATGGAGAAACACCAATCTCCTTAAGGACTACGGGCCCTTTTTACATAGGCCTATTGAAGGGGGTGGGAGAAGTCAAGATTAAGCTGAAGCCAGGACAAATTTTACCTCGAGCAATGCAGTATCCCATGTCTCGAGAGGCGGATGAAGGGATTTTTATGAGTATATCAGCCATGATGGATCAAGGCATTTTAGTGACGTCAGAGTCACCATGCAATACCGCAGTGTATCCTATCAAAAAATCAATTCAGGACATGAAACCGATTAACCAGATTGTAGAGGCAGAGGTCCCTCTAGTTCCAAATCCGGCAACAATTCTGTGTAGTATTCCCCCAGAAGCATGATATTCCACAGTGATTGACTTGAAAAATGAATTTTTCTCAATCCTGTTGCATAAAGATTCCCAGGATCTCAAGTAATTTACCTTTAGACAGACTAAGCTGAAAAGCACACGCTTGCTCCAGGGGTAATGTGAGTCTCCATCGATCGTTAATAGGGTCCTGCAGATGGACCTGAGCAATATCGATTTGCTGAGTGTTGTGCTGCATTACATGGATGATATTTTAGTTTGCAGCACGACAGAGGATGAGTGCAGACAAGACTCAATTCAGTTAATGATTATCCTGGCAGAGAAAGGATATAAAGTGGACAAAGAGAAATTGCAGTATTGTCAGACAGAGTTGTTATACATAGGACAGTTAATCTCGCATGACGGAAAGAAATTTACACCTGAAAGAGCTGAGGCAATTATGAAAATGTCAAAACCGCACAATTTCTGGGACTATGTAATTATGTGAGAGCATTGGTATTTGATTACAGTTCATATACAAGACCCTTTTTGCTGGCTCTGAAAAAGGCACAGGGAAATAGAGAAAAGATTGAATGAACTGAGGAGATGGAGGAGGGGTTTGATGAGTTATAGAAAGCCATTTGTAGAGCTCCAGTTTTAGGAATTCCCAATTATTCTGAGGAGTTATTTTTATTTTCGCACACGAATGGGACAGCATGACAGCAGTACTCATGCAGAGAACTACATTGGTGTATAATCCCTATACAGTGGGATTTTAGACCAAGTATTGAGGGGTCACTTCCCTTGCGAACAGTCATTGGCTGAAGCCACGTTCGCTAATGATAAATCTGCAAGCATAGAAATGAGATGTTCTATGGTATTGTTCGTTGAGCATGCATTATTTGCTGTTCTGGAGAAGCCTAAGGGTACGCTGACATCTCAAAGAGCCTCTGCTCACGAGGTGGTTATATCGAATCCTGCCATTAAAAGAGTCAGGTGCAGAATAGTGAACCCTGCCACGTTTGTAGCTGAAGACGTGCCGCGTGTAAAAGAAAATGCGCTACCTGAATGAGAGACCCTCTTAATTGATGGTTCTTCGAAAATCGATCAAAGTAATGGGGAAAAACTGACAGGCTCAGCTGTAGTAGGGTATAGAGAAAATTGCGAATTTGAAATAGTTGCAAGCATAAGGCTTCCATCCCATTTTTCAGCACAGGCTGCAGAATTGGTAGTGCTTATTATTGAGCTCGATAAATACGAAGGAGAGGAGGTGACGGTGTACAGTGACCCCGCCTATGTGACATCAACCGTGCACGCAGGATTAGCATGTTGGAAAAGAAGGGGCTACCTCCAAGGGGACGGAACTCCAGTGCAAAGCGCTGCACTATTAGATAGACTAATAAAAGCACTACAACTTCCAGCAGCCATAGCAATTGTTAAATGTGCAGCACATACTAAGAGAACTGACTTAATTTCACACAAAAACTAAGGCGCGGTCAAAGAAAGAGTTGCAACTTCTTCAGATATTTCAAGTTTTGATACTCCTTATATAAGCAAGGGAGAAATTATGGCTGTGATAATGAAAGAAGGTTTTAATAATTTTCCAAAGAGTCAGTTGATGGAAATTCAAGGTGGAGCTCGCGCATTTGTGCAAAGGCTTTGTCAAGGGCTGATACTGCTACTGCTGGCTGTGCTGTTTGTTTCATTTCATGAGCATCTAATCTGCATATGGACTCAGTGATCACGTGTCACTAAAGACTCCATCTCCCCTTCCCAGAAGCCCTATTTCAGCAGGAATGCATGCGCATTCCAGCAAGGGCTTTGTCAAGGGCTGATACTGCTGGCCATGCTGTTTGTTTCATTTCTAATCTGCATATGGACTCGGTGATCACAGTATAAACTTGCTTTAACCACTGCAAGAGACTTTTTGTGACAACATACGAGTGGACTTGAATAGATTTAATTGACACAATTGTTACAATTGTTGCTTACTCCACCTCCCCTTCCCAGAAGCCCTATATCAGCAGCAACACGCCCAAATTCGCTTGCGCGCGCATTCGAGCAGGGGCATCGTCAAGGGCTGATACTGCTGATAGGGCTGGAGGGTGAAGAGGTGGAGATAAGTTTCTATCAACACAACGCTTTTTGTCAAAAATGATTTCAAATAACTGAAAGCTAAATTGTTGTTTGTTGTTGAACATTGTATTACTACATAACCCTGTGAGCCATAGAGTGAATGGTGAAGTTATATACTCTTTTGTCAGGAATGCCGCCCCCAGAGCAAGTAGCGGAAGCACTGTTTTCAAATAACGAAACACCTAAGCGCTCGATTTACTGTGTAAATCGAGCGCACCCTAATAAACTAGCTGCTCGTGAGAAATCAATCTCCTGCATAACAGATATACGCAAATTCTATCCAGACAGAATTCAGGCGAAGACAACAAATGTGAGTGACCCTTTAAAGATAATACACGCGGCTCTCTCTAATGCACTCCAACCGTCTTTGAGAACGGAAGAAGTACAACACATTGATTTGTGTACGCCTTCTGATTCTCTACTAGCAGCCTTTTCAGAAACAAGTTTCCTGGGAGACTTTGCACTTCCAACACTAAACCAAATTGAGGCCAGGGCTCAAATTCATGTAATTCATGATGAAATACAGACGATACTTCCATCACGGGTTAATCAGCCCTCCCACTCTGATATAAATAAGATACCCGTAGTTTCATCCTTAACGCCTGCAAAGACACAAATCATTCAGCAGCAACTGACTCCCACAAAGCAATTAAGTGACCCTCAAGACTATGAGCATCTGTCACAGTTGCCTGTCATGTTCACTCATTCACCAAATGAGTCCTCGGTTTTATCAATATCTTATACCCAGCCCACACCGTGGAAATTCAAGCCTTCTTTGGTGCACTCTCATGAAACTCCTTCTCCAAGAAATAACATTACAAGCTATGAACACATTGCTTTTCCCTCCTTGCAAAACTCTGTTGTCTCACCGATCAGAACTTTCTATTAAAAGAGTTACTAGAAACTAAGCGACAATCTATACCGATGGTAGAGGCATCAACAATGACTCAAGAGGAATATCGAATTTGAAGATTAATGGAAATGTGGAGAATGAAAATCATCCTTTAATAGAGGAAACCTCTACAATCCGATCAAAAGATGCTAAAGAGCCTAAATTGTCTGAAACAAGTGAAATTAAACATGCTCAAAAGCCAAAGACCTTGAAAAAAACAGATTTTGTTGATGATGAAAAACTACAGGTTGAAATAATTCAAATACATGATTTGACATCTTCCCAAACTCAAAATGATTCTATAAAACCACCTGCAGATCCTAAAGTTCTAAATAAACTGTCATTTAATATATTTGCTCCTCAATGTGAACAAAAATCTATCACAATCAATGAGGCAATGATAAAAAAAAAATCAACAGATAACAAAGGCACAGAAGAACAAGAATTCACGGCAATTAATCAGATCTTTACCTCTGCCTGATAGAAGAACGAAAGAACGAGGCTCAGCCATAATAAGGAAGTATGCGGCTCTATTGAAGATCAAAGCATCATCACCGAAACTGAATACAAATATTTGAAATAATGATTCCTTACCTGCATTGAATTTATCTTATGCCCCTTTGGACAATCTGGTAAAAGAAGCGCAAAAACAAAATCAGGCGAATCCTGTCATAATGACTGGCGTTGTGTCTGAACCTGAATCAAAATCAAAGTTAATTCTGTCACCAGTCACAAAACAAGTGGCAGATCCCTCTTTCACCATACTAGAAACAAGACGAGAAGAAATACAAAAATCTCTCAATATATTCATGTCTCGTCCTATCAGGCCTATTATACAAAAAATACAGTCACAAGGAGAGTCATGTATGTCTCGGTTGAAAGAGAATGATGACAGATCTGCAATTTTGCAACAGAATATAGGTAAGCAATTGGGTAGAAATCCAGCACAGACAAGTGACAACGAAGTACCCTACATGAAGCACTCAAACAATAATATGAAAACAAAAGGAACTCAAAACAAAACTGGAAATATTGCTTGCTTCAGTCTGATACTTCAATGTTGTGGTAATGACTATGGGACATATGATCTCAACAGGGTTTCTGTGCTAAATATAATGAGTAATGTCCCTACCTACAAGATGTAACAACCATTGATATAGTTCAAGTGGAATTCGTTCACCCCCATGATACATCTGTAGTCAAATTGTGAATGTCATCAGGCTTGGTGAGGAATACCATCAGGCAGGCCAGACATGAGCTTTACCAAATGTGCTTTTTGCTCTTGAATACAAATAACATGATGCCTGAGGACAACCAGAATCTGCCTATGATCCATGGACAGAATTTAGAAAAACCATGGTTGTCTACAGCCATGACGGTTTCTTGCTCCTCAATGGATCATGCAGATGCGCAATCTGTAGTCTTTTGAAATAGTCATCAAACAAAAGACTATCAATAACAATCCGAACCCAGATCAGATCATGACTTTAACTTTGGGTCGTGGAACACACGTGGCAACAAGCATCTAACATCGTCTTCATTAAGTCGGCTTGCAAAATTTGATATAATTCTTCTCCAAGAGATGTGGCTCACCAGTCCTCCAGTTTGGGACAATCATCAAGTAGTTTTGAATCCAGCCACCAATGTGCTAAGAGGGAGACCGATGGCTAGCCTCATGGGAGCAGTGAAAAATGCTGGAGACCTGAGCCTAATAGCTTGGGCAGCTCCGAGCAGCTATGTACAGTTAGTCAGAATTAAGTCCACCTCTAAACCTGTTGCTTGCCTAAACTTATACTGGAATCATCTACAGGTAAAAGGCAAGCAATTCTTTGAAGACACGGGCCCTCATTACGACCCTGGCAGAAAGTGACTGACCGGAGCGCCACAGCGTAAATAGCGTTTCCGCCATTGCACGAAGGAGCAAAGTGCGGCCCATTCCGACCCATCGGGCACGAGCACCACGCCACGGCGGAAGTGCAAAGTCCGCGATGGCGGAAATGACCCCCAAACGGCCCACACCGCTGCCGTATGGCGCCCTAGGTGCAATACCGCCACCCCTCTTAGCGGTCACCGCAGTGTGCGCCTACCGGAAAGTACGGTGACCGGAAATATACGGAAACGGAAGTAAAAACATGGGGCCGGAACGGGAAACATCCCGGCGTACACCTATAAAACCACTAAAACCACACAACCACTAAAATCACTACCCTGAAACACACCCCAACCCGTCACCCACCCTAGCGAAACCAAGACAAATGGGAAAAGTAGCGAAGAAAGCGTGCGACCGCAAGCGGCAGGTCCACTTCTCCCGTGAGGAACTCACGGTGCTAACAGAGACCCTCCAGGAGAATGCTGCCGTCGTCTTCTCCACGCAAATGACCAGAACGGCACTTGCAAACAAGAAGACCATATGGGCTCTGGTGGCACAGCGGGTAAGTGCGGTGGGGACCGCACCCCGCACCCCACAGCAATGCCGCAAGCGATGGGACGACCTGCGGATACGCGTCGGCAGCATACTCTCTGCCAACCGCAACATTGCCACAGCCACCGGGGGAGGTCCTGAATCACCCATCAAGTTGACCCCCTGGGACGAAATCTGTGCCTCCACCATCGGAATGGAGAGCATAGAGGGAGTCGGAGGGATGGAGAAAGGAGTGCAGACATCCGAAGATTCAGGTAGGTGGGCCAGATAAAACAATGCCAAATCCACACAGTCCATCCATGTGAAGTACCATGCGTCCACATAGTGCAACAGAAACACATGTCCAGGAGAACGTCCACACACATCGTCCTGATAGCGCACGTTAAAACCCACAATAAATACATAAATAATTAAAAACCCCTAATACACGCACTACACGTGCAGCAGGCACACCCAAACTGCAGGCTGCCAAACAACTGCACCCTCACTCCACACACAAATCAAAGCACCTCCAAGGACCCGACCCAAATCACCCTCAGGTACCACCCCAATGCATGTGATACAATGCCATTCCAATTCCCACAGACCCATCAATAACCCTCGCCCTCCTTTACTCCACCACAGGGTCCGATCCAAACGACGAGCTACAGGACACCCCTACCAGCACACCTGCAAAGAGGGCCAAGACCAACGGCCAGAGACCCTCCACCTCAGCTGCACGCATCAAGACACGGCAGCAGCACAAATCAGGTGGCAGCACAGAGGAGGGAACATCAACAGGCACCCCAGCAGCCAGCATGCCCACAACACCACCACCACAGGTCCCCCCAATGGATGCCACAGAAGGCACTGCCTCTGGTGGCAGCAGCACCATAGGTGACACCCCATTGATGGCAGCATGCTCGGACACAGAAAACGGGGATGCCGAAGTCAGATCCATCCATGACCTGTCCCAATCCCCCTGTCTGTCCCATCCCGTACAACATGAGGATACCACGCAGGGGCACCCACAAGACGACGACTGGCCATCCCCCACAAGCCCTGTGGCAAGGCAACATGAGGACAACAGCCCCTCTGTGACACCCCCGCAAATGGCCATGGCCCAGCAGAGGCAACAGTCCCTCGACCAGTTAATCGTACAACAGCAGCAACTGGCCACACTCCTCAAGGACCATGCCGATGAATGTGGGGGCACTAAGGCAGACATAGAAACATCAACTGAGACACTTAGGGCAGAAATGGAGAGAGGTACAGAGACGCTAAGGGCACAAATGGAGAGTAGCACCGAGAGCCTGAGAGTCCAAATGGAGAGTAGCACCGAGAGCCTGAGAGTCCAAATGGAGAGAAGCACCGAGAGCCTGAGGGGGGAACTGCATGCGACGTCCAAAGACGTATGTGCCGAACTTGCCGCAGTGCGCCGTGTGCTCACTGAGCTCTCGCAAACCCTTAGGGACATGCATGGACGTGAGCAGGCAGACACATCATCCGTTGCAAGTTCCGTCCAGGGCAGCCCCCAACGTAGATCTGGAAGGAACCTGCGCTCCACAGGCAGGGGTGCCCCTGATACCCGCAGAGGGGGCTTGCAATAGCGACAGCCCACTGACAATGAGCATCTTTGGACACTGGTGTTCGGGGGGGAGGTAGGAGGGTGGAGGGGGTGTGTTGGGCTCACTTGGGTGGCGGGTCGATAGGGTGTTCAACATGACATCACATATGCCATAAAAAGTGCACGATCAACCAATGAGATGTGTGGACATTGATCTTAGTGTACTAGGCCATCATAGGCGTACAGTCCATATTGTGCATGTCCCAGACACACACAGTGCCACGAGTCCCGTGTCCATGTATCAGCCACCAGGCGTGAGTGCTAGAAGCATACATCAATGAGATGCTGACGAATGTCACGGGCCTCCGGTGCCTCGCAGACTCCATGAGGTGCTGCCAGATCCCCACCCTCATCATGACCATCATCAGGTGCTTGCAGTTCTGCGTCAGGGGGCATGGGCACATTTCTACGTACGCACATGTTGTGGAGCATGACACATGCCATGACCATCTTTGCAACCTTCTCATGGCGGTACAGGAGTGCCCCGCCAGACCTGCTGAGGCAGCGGAAACGAGTCTTCAGTAGGCCGAATGCCTGTTCAATGACTACACGGGTACGTGAGTGGGCATGGTTGTAGTCCTCCTCATGCTGGTCCCGTGGGTTCCGGACTGGTGTGAGGAGCCATCTCTTCAGTGGATATCCAGCATCACCTGTATGTGGACGAGAAACGTATGATGTGGAATGCCATTGCTACGTACGCACACCCCCGCCCCTTCCTGCCAGGTCATTGCCAAATCACATACCCCACATAATCATGCATGTAATGAGACTCACCGAGTAGCCAGGATCTGTTCCCTGCGTGTCGCTCCATGTAGCGTGGTATTGTAGAGTTCCTCAAGACCATAGAATCATGGGTTGATCCAGGGAATCGGGCACAACAATGTGTAATGATCCTGTTGGAGTCACACACCATTTGTACATTCAGGGAATGAAATTGTTTTCGGTTGCGGTACTGGGCCTCCATGGCATGTGGGACGACCAATTCCACATGGGTGCAGTCGATGGCACCAATGCAACCCGGTATGCCGGCAAGTGCATGGAATCCCACTTTTGTGTTGGTAATTTCCTGCTCCGAGCGTGGTAGAGAGATGTAGTCGTCTGCGTGCTGCAGGAGGGCATCGAGCACTTGAAATAGTGTCCGTGAGAACAGTGGCTGAGAAATGCCATGCAACTGTCCGACTGTGTGCTGGTAGGTGCCTGTGGCCAGGAAGTGGAGTACAGACACCACCTTCAGTAGGGGTGGGATGGCGGTTGGGCTATCTATCATGCTGACAAGGTCAGCCTGTGTCATGTCCACAATGGCGGCTATGGTGTCCCGGTCCAAACGGTAGAGGGTGTGGATCTGCTCAGCAGTGAGGTCGAACGGATGTGCTCGGAGGCGTGGGATTGCGGGCTGCCTGCGTGGTGGTAGTGGCTGTGCTGGCGGCCCTTGCTTGCCCTGCCTTGGCCTCCTCCTCCTCCTGCGTCTCCTTCGTGCGGCCGGTTGCAGTTGGTGTTCGTCTTCTTCTTGGAGTTGGAGTAGTTGCAGTGCTATCAGGTCCCCCAGGGCCAACATCGCGAGTCCTGCCGGTAGCATTTCGGTGTGGTTGTGGGAGGAGACTGGCTGTGCAATTTATGTGTTTTCAGGCTGTATGGCCTCCACCTGTGGTGATTAATTCCACCTGTGCAAACTGCTCTCCCCTTTGGCCGAGCACGTCCCGCGCACAACGCTGCAAATCGGGGAATGGCATCTTGCTATTGCAATCATGTATTTGTACCCGATGGCCGTGTAACATTGGTTGACATGTTCATTCTGCTGTGGTCCCATTGTTGCACATACTATCTGTGCAGTCGCGAACAGACTTGTGAAGGGTCAGTGGAACGTAGTACTCGAGTAACGGTGGGCCCTCATGCATCACTGTACCGAGTTGCAACGACGGGCGGGGCGTCCCATTTGTGGGTGAAGGCAGTTGCCATTTTCACACACAGCCGCACTCGATGGAATAATTAGTGATTTCAAACGGCCACAGATGCCTTTTCGGCGTGATGTTGCAAATGAGGAATTCGAAGGGCGGCGCTTTCGGTTTCCAGCTAGCGGCGAGGAGATGCCCACAGGTCTGACTGCAAATATAACGTTCTATTGTTCAATGTCCTTGAGACAGGGCCCATGGCGAGGAAGCAATGATTGATATGAATAGTTTGGGATGCGCAATTGCTACGTGGGCGATGAGGCCGGACGTTCCCAAATACATGTTACTTCACTACACTGGAATTACGGGCTGGGGCACTGTGGATTTTGCAGGCTGCATAACGCACAGACTCAATGGATGTTTCTAATGTTATGTGAGTAATTATTCAGGCGTTTTGATTCCGGGATGAGGGAATGATGAATGGATGCATGGGCAGGTGATTTGATACAGAGTTTGCCATGTACAGGGCTTCTTGGGATCTATCCGCCTCCCCTACGCTATGTGATGCAGGGCTGCCATAGTGGGACCATCGTCTATCTGGCCTTGTTGAGCCCTCCCTGTCTCGACGCGCCCTCAGACACTTGTGTCCATGCACGTTAACATTCCCATCTGATGGATTCTGTTTTGACAGACGCATGCACAGGTACACTCGTTTGTGATGGTGTTTGCACCTCGATATAGATGGTTATGAGTCGCAAGTGGTTTTGGGGTGGTGATGATCCTTTGGAGTGGGCTAGCATGCATATGGCTGTGGATTTCGTGTGATCATTGAAGTGAGTTGTTGGAATGTGGTTCTGATGGCCATTCTGTTCTTTTTCTTTTCTTTTGGTTGACAGGTATCTCCTCCCCTTTTGCCACTGCCATCTGTATGCCACTCCTGCAGATGGGTTTTACTCCCGACACCTGCTGCTTTGTGTTAATCAGTGGAGCAGCATTACGATCTTATGGGACGATCGCCAATGGCCCACATGCCCTTACGCAGTACTGGTGGCTCGGAGCAACATTTCGGCCTTTCAGCTGGACTAGTGCCTCCCCATTGGGACGGCCCTGCGGTTCTGTGCGCTTCCATGTTGCCTTTTCGTACGTGAATGTGGCTCTGTGTACCATGAGGGAACAGGGCGACACACAAGTAGTGGCTGGTCATTTCTTGCGGATGCAGCCCACAATGGTGATTAGTGTTTTGGAGTTCATGGCCTGATGGCTGTATGGGCTTGGTGACTTTGATGTGCATTAAATTTCTATTCTGATTTGGCCCGTGTAGCGTTTTTCATTGCATGTGATGTGGCATATGCCTATTTGGGGGGCGATGTATTGTGAGGAGATCTGCATTGGGTTCCAGCTTCGGAGTTTAGTTGCGTGGTACTGTACTGGGCGCGTTTGCCTACTAAGCCCGTGAGGTCAGGGATGGGGGCTGCCAATATGACAGTTTGAATGTTGTCATGCTCAGGGGCGGGGGATTGGGTTTTGTGTAACAGATGCCGGTCAGCCAGGTGGACTGGTGGAATGATGTGATTCACGGAATATTGCTGGTCACAGGTGCCTGTGTTTGCGTGCGTTTCTTGGTGGGGGACTGTGGTCATGTCCATTGGGATGGCTTCTGTATTCGTGCCATCTGTGCCCTGCAGCTCCCATTGGCCCCTCTTGTGTTTCTTTTGTTCGTTGCCATGCATGGGTGACTTGTACATTTCAATGGTTGCATTGTGACTTCATTGCACCTACGGGGAGTTGTACTTTGTGGGCAGGGAGCGGTGTACAGGCACTCAGTGGGGCCGTTTACAGTTGATTCGCGATGCCGTACTTCTCACCATGGCGGAATGGTACATTACGCCATGCCTGATGGCGTTAGGTACATGTCCGCTAGGGTCGGAATTGGCGTACCCTTGCGCCATGGTGGTGTTTGCGGTTTCGCATGGCGCGCGCGCGCGTGCTTGGTGCAGTTAGCGTTGGCGTTCACTACGGTGTCGCTAATGGCTTCGTACTTTGCGGTGACGGGTCATAGTCGCAACGAGCGCTATTCGATGGCGGTATTGCATTTCCGCCATCGTTTTCCGATTTCCGCAAGGGTCGTAATGAGGGCCACTGAAATGTGCTTAGATCATATTGCCAAAGATCCATATGTAGTACATATCATCATAGCAAGTGATCTTAATATGAACTGCATGACAGGAAAAGGTAAAAACCATCAAATCTCAATTAAAAAATGGATTCACTTAATGGAAGAAACAGGCTTTAACATGGTCAATGGCTCTATTCAAAATGATGTATCACCTAGAAACACTTGGACGGGTGCCTGGCTATCTGGCCTCCAAGTGCAGGGCGATTCAACCAAGGCAGGTCCTGGAAGGCGATTGACGAACTGGTTGGCCCCACCAGCTCAAGGGAAGAAGACTCTTGCAGGCGAAGATCTTCTCAAGTCGTTGGAGAAAAGTGGTGAGGATTTGCAGCAGGGCTTCACCGGTGGTTCAGTCGTTGCAGATGTCTTCAGCTTCTTAACTCTTCGGTTTCTTAGTTCAAGTGGCGACGTCTTGTCCTCCAAACCTCAGGACCCTGCTTTTATGCAGCAAGACCCCTATTCATAGAGCCTAGCTGTCACTCAAACAGTGGGGTGGCTCTCTTGGCTGAAGAACCCCCCAGCCTATCAGGGCAGAGTGCGACCCTGTCCGGGGTGCCTATTCCCCCTCCCACACATCCTGTCTACCCCAGACTCAGTGGCGCCGAGAGGAGGGCTTCTGTGCAGAACCCTGCCAAAAGGAAGAAGAAAGGATCCCCGACCTGGGTTAGGATTATAGAGAAAGACACGAGAAAGTATTTTAATCAAAGCTCTGGCAATAAAAACCTAACGGAGTAAAGTTAGTATTAAAATAAACCGGCAGTATGTTAGAGGCTGTCAGAAAAAGTGGTAGCCTAGAACAATGGGAAAATCCCATAGGGAAATATTTGCGGTCGAATATTTACAGTAGTAACCACTGCAACCAGCCAGAAACTTTTGAGAGGGGAGCCGGTTCAAGCCCTGCGTCCCCGAAAGCGGACATCCAGTCCCTAAGGAAGGACCCAGCAACCCCATATAGGGGCCCTTTGGACAGTGTCCTGGCGCCTATGGCGCCAGGCTCATAAAAGACATCAGTCCTGGCGCCACAGGCACCAGGCTCATTATGGAAGTGCTTGGGTGCACTTACCTGATGCAGACCAGGCTGCAGGATCCCGGCCTCCTTGAGGCCTGAAAGGAACTACTTTACCTGTGGGACTAATTTACCATCCGGGCGTGGTCGGGGAAGGATACATACCTGATTGGAGGAAGGATACATACCTGGAACTTCTTCCAAGGCTATTTAAACCCCACCCGAACAGCCACACGTGTTTCGCGTTGTTCTGCATCTAGCAGCTGGACGCTCACCGTGTCTGCTCCTGCATCCTGACTTCTGCCACGCCTGCCAGCATCCTGGATCACCTGCAAAGGAAGAGAAGAAGAGAACAGAAGAAGGAAAAGTCCTTACCTGCTAAATCCGCATTCCGGAGACATCTCGCCGACAATCCTGAAAAGGAAGACTTTTATTTAAAAGCTCATCGCGTCGATCGCTGCAGCGCTGCATTCCACTCACCTTTACAGGGCGCCTCCATGTTCAGCAGCGATCATCCGGATTCGCAGTCACGCCCCAGCGCCTAGTGAAAAAAAGACCAGAACAAAAGGTGAGAGAGAGAAGGGAATAAGGAAAGCTAAATCTCCATGTTAAGACTTACCTGTTGATTAATTCCCTCTTCAATTCGGGTCCGCGCCGCATCCTGGCATTTCCGGACCCCGGCCCCTAAGGGGAAAAAGAGACATCAGCGTTAATGAGCGAATGAAAAGACATTACCAAAGAAACGCTCATTAAAGACTTACCTGATTTCTACAAGGATTTCACCTCTCATCTCGGGTCGGTGCCTGTTCCCCGGCATTCCGTACCCCGGCCCCTATGGGGAAAAAGACACTAGCATTAGTACATTAATGCATGGACACAAGGGGAACCTCTTATCAAAAACTTACCTGGAAGCCAAGCAAGTTTGGTTCTCACCAATCCGAAAATCTAGTGAAGTAACTGGATACCAACACGCCCCTGCATCAGAAGCAGGATGGAGAGCTTGTCCTTCCAGACCCTAAGGTGAGACGCTACGAGGAATCACAGAAGGGTTTCGAGGAGGGTGAGAGGGGAAAGTGGGAGGCTGATTGCATTACCCCGCAGACAGTTAATCCCCTATTTTCGCCTACAGAAGGATACTTCTGCGAGCCAGACAAGCCAGATTTGGGGGCCCGGTCCAGTCCGTCTTCCGAACCCTGCGCATCACCTTAGAAGAGGTCACAGCAGCGCGAACCAGGCCAGCGCCTCCATGGGAGTCAGGTGAGCGTTACAGGACGCAAAGCCTTCCTACAAATTCCCACCCAGGCGCTATGGAAAGTTCTGAGACTGATCAGTTGGCCCAATTACTGGGGGAATTACGGGCCAAAGTACATGCCGCTCGTCAAGAGACTAATGCCCTCAGGAGGGAATTAATAATATCAAAGGAAAGAACTGATGACCTGGCCAGACAGCTTTTGCAAGGTCAAGCTGGGCAAACTCCTCTACCCGGTTCCGGAGGGAACCCCGCTCCTGTGGTTTCCAGTAACCCTGTGCAGATTAATCTACCTGGAAACATGCCGCTGGCCCCACCCGAACGCTTTGCTGGGGACCCCAAACAATTCGCCGTATTCATGAATCAGTGTCGTTTGCACTTCCTTTGCAGACCTGGGGCCTTCCCTAATGATCAGACCAAGGTAGCCTTTGTATTGTCACATCTCAGCGGCTGCGCTGCCGATTGGTCAATTCCACTGGTTACTCAAGATGACCCGATTCTCCGTGATTTTCAAAGGTTTCAAGCAAGCATGGAAAGGTTATTTGCTCGACACTCTTAGGGGCGGGCTCTGGATGACGAACTTCTATCCCTGCGACAGGGAAATCAGGACCTCCTACCCTATATTGCAACCTTTAATAGACTAATTGTGGAAACGGGATGGCCAGAGGATAAAAGAGTCACGTTGTTTTATCGAGGCCTACGCGGAGAACTTAAAGATGTCTTGGCCCAAGTTGTAAATCCGCCCCAAAAATGCACAGAGTATATAGACTTAGTGGTCCAATTGGATCACAGACTTCAAAACAGAAAAGCAGATCGGTCCAGGTTTGAGAACCGGGTGTTGGTCAAGACCCATGCTAATCCCAAGGGAGTTGATGTCTCTGAGCCTATGCAAATTGGTTGGGTTAAAGGACCCTTAACTCAAAAGGAACGTGAAAGGAGGCGGCAGTTACCATTATGTCTTTATTGTGGGAATTCTGGACACTTTCTACGAGATTGCCCGGCAAAACCGCCCCGAAAGGCGGTAGGAGCCTCTGATAAAAACCATGAAGACTCTGTTTCGGGAAACGACTCCGCCCGACAAATGTAGAGGTCCGCTTGCCGAGCTTGAAAACTAACTCTCAGACCTCGCATTTCATTGTGCCAATGGTTCTCGTAGATCCAGAACAGCCTAAGCGGTTGCATGCAATAAAGGCATACATCGATAGTGGGGCTATTGGAATCTATGTGGATCGTGAATTGGTCTCTAGGATTAACCTCCCTCTCCGTCCTAAAACCAACAAAGATGTCATCACCACAGTTGATGGAACTGAAATTGCCTCTGGACCGGTAACACATTCCACTACTGAGGTGACTCTTATTGGTCCCGACGGCCATCGGGAGGGTGTTGTGTTTGATGTAATCAAGGCTCCACAGTTTCAGGTTATTCTTGGAATCCCTTGGTTAGAGACACATAATCCTCGAATTGATTGGCGAGCTAAGAGAATAACCTTCCCGGATTGTATACAAACCTGCTGCCCAGAAAACCTGAAGATTAATCTAGCATCTGTAACCTCTGCCTCCATGCAACTACCTCCGGAATACCAAGACTTTCAGGACGTCTTCCAAAAGGAACAGGCCAACACGTTACCTCCTCACAGATCGTACGATTGCCAAATCGATCTGGTGCCCAGTGCACAACCCCCTTGTAGCCGGATTTATGCCCTTACCGAACCTGAGAATCTGCATTTGAGACAATTTTTGGATCAATACCTAGCTAATGGTTTTATTCGCCCGTCAAAGTCCCCGGCATCCTCGGCTTTGTTCTTCGTGCCCAAAAAAGAAGGCGACCTTAGAACTTGTATCGATTACTGCGCATTGAACCAGATAATGGTTAAAAACCGTTATCCTCTGCCTCTGATCCCTGAACTCCTTGACCAGGTGAATGACGCTTGCATATACACCAAGTTAGATCTCCGGGGGGCTTATCATCTGATACGAGTTAAAGAAGGCGACGAATGGAAAACTGCCTTCCGTACTAAATACGGATTATTCGATTATACCCCAGACTCAGTGGCGGCGAGAGGAGGGCTTCTGTGCAGAAGCCCGCCAAAAGGAAGAAGAAAGCATCCCCGACCTGGGTTAAGATTATAGAGAAAGACACGAGAAAGTATTTTAATCAAAGCTCTGGCAATAAAAACCTAATAGAGTAAAGTTAGTATTAAAATAAACCGGCGGTATGTTAGAGGCTGTCAGAAAAAGTGGTAGCCTAGAACAATGGGAAAATCCCCTAGGGAAATATTTGCGGTCGAATATTTACAGTAGTAACCACTGCAACCAGCCAGAAACTTTTGAGAGGGGAGCCGGTTCAAGCCCTGCGTCCCCGAAAGCGGACATCCAGTCCCCAAGGAAGGACCCAGCAACCCCATATAGGGGCCCTTTGGACAGTGTCCTTGCGCCTATGGCGCCAGGCTCATAAAAGACATCAGTCCTGGCGCCATAGGCACCAGGCTCATTATGGAAGTGCTTGGGTGCACTTACCTGATGCAGACCATGCTGCAGGATCCCGGCCTCCTTGAGGCCTGAAAGGAACTACTTTACCTGTGGGACTAATTTACCATCCGGGCGTGGTCGGGGAAGGATACATACCTGATTGGAGGAAGGATACATACCTGGAACTTCTTCCAAGGCTATTTAAACCCCACCCGAACAGCCACACGTGTTTCGCGTTGTTCTGCATCTAGCAGCTGGATGCTCACCGTGTCTGCTCCTGCATCCTGACTTCTGCCACGCCTGCCAGCATCCTGGATCACCTGCAAAGGAAGAGAAGAAGAGAACAGAAGAAGGAAAAGTCCTTACCTGCTAAATCCGCATTCAGGAGACATCTCGCCGACAATCCTGAAAAGGAAGACTTTTATTTAAAAGCTCATCGCGTCGATCGCTGCAGCGCTGCATTCCACTCACCTTTACAGGGCGCCTCCATGTTCAGCAGCGATCATCCGGATTCGCAGTCACGCCCCAGCGCCTAGTGAAAAAAAGACCAGAACAAAAGGTGAGAGAGAGAAGGGAATAAGGAAAGCTAAATCTCCATGTTAAGACTTACCTGTTGATTCATTCCCTCTTCATTTCGGGTCCGCGCCGCATCCTGGCATTTCCGGACCCCGGCCCCTAAGGGGAAAAAGAGACATCAGCGTTAATGAGCGAATGAAAACACATTACCAAAGAAACGCTCATTAAAGACTTACCTGATTTCTACAAGGATTTCACCTCTCATCTCGGGTCGGTGCCTGTTCCCCGGCATTCCATACCCCGGCCCCTATGGGGAAAAAGACACTAGCATTAGTACATTAATGCATGGACACAAGGGGAACCTCTTATCAAAAACTTACCTGGAAGCCAAGCAAGTTTGGTTCTCACCAATCCGAAAATCCAGTGAAGTAACTGGATACCAACACGCCCCTGCATCAGAAGCAGGATGGAGAGCTCGTCCTTCCAGACCCTAAGGTGAGACGATACGAGGAATCACAGAAGGGTTTCGAGGAGGGTGAGAGGGGAAAGTGGGAGGCTGATTGCATTACCCCGCAGACAGTTAATCCCCTATTTTCGCCTACAGAAGGATACTTCTGCGAGCCAGACAAGCCAGATTTGGGGGCCCGGTCCAGTCCGTCTTCCGAACCCTGCGCATCACCTTAGAAGAGGTCACAGCAGCGCGAACCAGGCCAGCGCCTCCATGGGAGTCAGGTGAGCGTTACAGAACGCAAAGCCTTCCTACAAATTCCCACCCAGGCGCTATGGAAAGTTCTGAGACTGATCAGTTGGCCCAATCACTGGGGGAATTACGGGCCGAAGTACATGCCGCTCGTCAAGAGACTAATGCCCTCAGGAGGGAATTAATAATATCAAAGGAAAGAACTGATGACCTGGCCAGACAGCTTTGCAAGGTCAAGCTGGGCAAACTCCTCTACCCGGTTCCGGAGGGAACCCCGCTCCTGTGGTTTCCAGTAACCCTGTGCAGATTAATCTACCTGGAAACATGCCGCTTCGCCCCACCCGAACGCTTTGCTGGGGACCCCAAACAATTCGCCGTATTCATGAATCAGTGTCGTTTGCACTTCCTATGCAGACCTGGGGCCTTCCCTAATGATCAGACCAAGGTAGCCTTTGTATTGTCATATCTCAGCGGCTGCGCTGCCGATTGGCCAATTCCACTGGTTACTCAAGATGACCCGATACTCCGTGATTTTCAAAGGTTTCAAGCAAGCATGGAAAGGTTATTTGCTCGACACTCTCAGGGGCGGGCTCTGGATGACGAACTTCTATCCCTGCGACAGGGCAATCAGGACCTCCTATCCTATATTGCAACCTTTAATAGACTAATTGTGGAAACGGGATGGCCAGAGGATAAAAGAGTCACGTTGTTTTATCGAGGCCTACGCGGATAACTTAAAGATGTCTTGGCCCAAGTTGTAAATCCGCCCCAAGAATGCACAGAGTATATAGACTTAGTGGTCCAATTGGATCACAGACTTCAAAACAGAAAAGCAGATCGGTCCAGGTTTGAGACCCGGGTGTTGGTCAAGACCCATGCTAATCCCAAGGGAGTTGATGTCTCTGAGCCTATGCAAATTGGTTGGGTTAAAGGACCCTTAACTCAAAAGGAACATGAAAGGAGGCGGCAGTTAACATTATGACTTTATTGTGGGAATTCTGGACACTTTCTACGAGATTGCCCGGCAAAACCGCCCCGAAAGGCGGTAGGAGCCTCTGATAAAAACCATGAAGACTCTGTTTCGGGAAACGACTCCGCCCGCCAAGTGTAGAGGTCCGCTTGCCGAGCTTGAAAACTAACTCTCAGACCTCGCATTTCATTGTGCCAATGGTTCTCGTAGATCCAGAACAGCCTAAGCGGTTGCATGCAATAAAGGCATACATCGATAGTGGGGCTATTGGAATCTATGTGGATCGTGAATTGGTCTCTAGGATTAACCTCCCGCTCCGTCCTAAAACCAGCAAAGATGTCATCACCACAGTCGATGGAACTGAAATTGCCTCTGGACCGGTAACACATTCCACTACTGAGGTGACTCTTATTGGTCCCGACGGCCATCGGGAGGGTGTTGTGTTTGATGTAATCAAGGCTCCACAGTTTCAGGTTATTCTTGGAATCCCTTGGTTAGAGACACATAATCCTCGAATTGATTGGCAAGATAAGAGAATAACCTTCCCGGATTGTACACAAACCTGCTGCCCAGAAAACCTGAAGATTAATCTAGCATCTGTAACCTCTGCCTCCATGCAACTACCTCCGGAATACCAAGACTTTCAGGACGTCTTCCAAAAGGAACAGGCCAACACGTTACCTCCTCACAGATCGTACGATTGCCAAATCGATCTGGTGCCCAGTGCACAACCCCCTTGTAGCAGGATTTATGCCCTTACCGAACCTGAGAATCTGCATTTGAGACAATATTTGGATCAATACCTAGCTAATGGTTTTATTCGCCCGTCAAAGTCCCCGGCATCCTCGGCTTTGTTCTTCGTGCCCAAAAAGAAGGCGACCTTAGAACTTGTATCGATTACTGCGCATTGAACCAGATAACGGTTAAAAACCGTTATCCTCTGCCTCTGATCCCTGAACTCCTTGACCAGGTGAAGGACGCTTGCATATACACCAAGTTAGATCTCCGGGGGGCTTATCATCTGATACGAGTTAAAGAAGGCGACGAATGGAAAACTGCCTTCCGTACTAAATACGGATTATTCGAGTACCAGGTGATGCCTTTCGGATTGTGTAACGCGCCGGCTGCCTTCCAATACTTCATGAATTATGTCCTTCGGGAACTCATCGATGTTTGTGTTGTCGTATATATCGATGACATTCTGGTGTACTCCTCTTCGGAATCTGATCACAGAAAACACGTCAGGGCAGTACTTGAAAAACTGCGCCAACACAAACTATTTGCTAAATTGGAGAAATGTGTTTTCCATACCACAGATGTCGAGTTTCTAGGTTTCATCCTGACACCCAAAGGAGTCCAAATGGACTCAAGAAAAGTGGATGCCATCCTCAAATGGCCTTCACCTAGCTCTGTAAAAGGGGTTCAAAGCATGCTCGGCTTTGCCAATTTCTATCGCAGGTTTATCCAGGAATTTTCACGCATGGTACAACCCATTACTGCACTCTTGAGGAAAAATAAACGTTTTGAATGGTCTGAAGAAGCCGAGCAGGCCTTTCAGGATTTAAAAGCTAAGTTTACCTCCGCACCTATATTGAAACACCCGCGTCCAGATCTCCCTTATGTCGTCAAGACTGACGCATCCAGTCTAGCCATGGGAGCTGTCCTGTCCCAAAGAGATCCCGAAACCAACCAACTGCATCCCGTAGCATTTTGGTCCAGAAAATTCTCGGCACCCGAGGTTAATTATGCAATCACGGACAAAGAACTGTTAGCCATTAAGTCCGCTTTTAAAGCCTGGCGGCATTATCTGCTTGGCGCTCGACATACCATCACAGTGATCACCGGAATTTACAGTATTTGAAAACCGCCAAGGCTCAGTCATCACGGCAGCTCCGATGGGCTTTGTTTTTCGCTGAATTTGATTTTGTGATTACCTATCGACCTGGCTGCAAGAATGGCAAAGCAGACGCCTTATCCCGAATTGGAACGGGAGAATCTGATACAAACTCAGAACCAGTACCAATAATTCCCGAACAGAGGATTCTAGGCATGACTTCGTTACAGACGCTTGAAGACATTCAAGCCAGAGTGAAACAACTCCTGGACCCTACAACCTTACAGGATTGGATACAAAAGGGATCAGACTTTACCATAGATAATGGTTTACCTTATTTCCAAGGACGCTTATTCCTGCCACATAAGGAATTACACGAACTAGTTATTTCCGGTTATCATGATGCATTAATAGAGGGACACCGCGGTATTGCCAAGACAGAGGAAAAGCTGAAACGACAATTTTGGTGGCCCTCTTGGCGAAAAGATGTTAAATCTTTTGTGATGTCCTGTGGTGTTTGCACCCAAAATAAAAGTCAAAAGAAAAGACCAGCCGGTCTCCTTCAACCTCTAGACATACCGCAGCACCCTGGCACACCCTATCAATGGATTTTATTACGGACCTGCCTCCTTGTTCGGGGTACAATACTATTCTGGTAATTGTGGATTTGTTTTCCAAAATGGCCCACTTTATTCCTTTGAAAGGTTTACCTTCAGCTTCTGTCCTAGCCAAAGAATTCCTCGAAAATATTGTTCGGCTACATGGATTCCCATCTATACTAATCTCTGACTGGGGAAGGCAATTCATTTCCCACTTCTGGCGCAAATGTTGTCAAATGGCGCAGATCGACGTAAGATTATCGACCAGTCACCACCCTCAGACCGATGGTCAGACCGAGAGGACAAATCAGACCCTTGAGCAATACTTACGGTGTATGTTACAGCAATCTGAAAGCAACTGGAAAGACATTCTTTGGATAGCCGAATACGCATATAATAATTCGGTACACTCTGGAACTGGCCACAGTCCTTTTTATACTTTGTTTGGGCATCACCCTCGAACCTCAAACCTTGACTCACCTCAGAACCTAGGAATGCCTGCAGTAGAACATCTGCATTCTACAATTACCCAAGCCTTCAAAGAGGCAACTACGCATTTACAACAAGCCAAGAGAAAATACAAGGAGAATGCTGATCTACATCGGAGTGAAGCACTTCCGTATCAGATTGGGGATCAAGTGTGGTTAGCTACCAGACATTTACCACTCAAAGGGCCTCGAACAATTAACCCAAAATATCTGGGACCTTATTCTATTACGGCAATAATTAACACAGTGGCTGTTAAACTTGATTTACCAGCTAGTATGCAAATTCACCCTGTTTTTCATGTGTCACTTCTGAAACCAGTGGTACCCGGAACCCGACTACTCAAACCTTCAGAACCTATTCTAATAGATGGGGAGCCCGAATTCGAAGTGAAGAACATTTTAGACTCAAAAATATTTAGGTCAAAACTGTTCTACCTAATTGATTGGAAGGGGTACGGACCTCAGGAGAGATCGTGGGAACCCAGCGACCATGTGCATGCACCTCGATTAGTCAGGAAATTCCACCGACTCTTCCCAGACAAACCAAAACCCCCGGAGGGAACAACCTTGGGAGGGGCTTTGGGGGGGAGTGCTGTCATGATGCCCGCTCCCGGGGAGCCGGTTCAAGCCCTGCGTCCCCGAAAGCGGACATCCAGTCCCCAAGGAAGAACCCAGCAACCCCATATAGGGGCCCTTTGGACAGTGTCCTGGCGCCTATGGCGCCAGGCTCATAAAAGACATCAGTCCTGGCGCCATAGGCGCCAGGCTCATTATGGAAGTGCTTGGGTGCACTTACCTGATGCAGACCATGCTGCAGGATCGCGGGCTCCTTGGGGCTTGAAAGGAACTACTTTACCTGTGGGACTAATTTACCATCCGGGCGTGGTCGGGGAAGGATACATACCTGATTGGAGGAAGGATACATACCTGGAACTTCTTCCAAGGCTATTTAAACCCCACCCGAACAGCCACACGTGCTTTGCGTTGTTCTGCAACTAGCAGCTGGACGCTCACCGTGTCTGCTCCTGCATCCTGACTTCTGCCACGCCTGCCAGCATCCTGGATCACCTGCAAAGGAAGAGAAGAAGAGAACAGAAGAAGGAAAAGTCCTTACCTGCTAAATCTGCATTCCGGAGACATCTCGCCGACAATCCTGAAAAGGAAGACTTTTATTTAAAAGCTCATCGCGTCGATCGCTGCAGCGCCGCATTCCACTCACCTTTACAGGGCACCTCCATGTTCAGCAGCGATCATCCGGATTCGCAGTCATGCCCCAGCGCCTAGGGAGAAAAAGACCAGAACAAAAGGTGAGAGAGAGAAGGGAATAAGGAAAGCTAAATCTCCATGTTAAGACTTACCTGTTGATTCATTCCCTCTTCATTTGGGGGCCGCGCCGCATCCTGGCATTTCCGGACCCTGGCCCCTAAGGGGAAAAAGAGACATCACCGTTAATGAGCGAATGAAAAGACATTACCAAAGAAACGCTCATCAAAGACTTACCTGATTTCTACAAGGATTTCACCTCTCATCTCGGGTCGGTGCCTGTTCCCCAGCATTCCGTACCCCGGCCCCTATGGGGAAAAAGACACTAGCATTAGTACATTAATGCATGGACACAAGGGGAACCTCTTATCAAAAACTTACCTGGAAGCCAAGCAAGTTTGGTTCTCACCAATCCGAAAATCCAGTGAAGTAACTGGATACCAACGCGCCCCTGCATCAGAAGCAGGATCGAGAGCTCGTCCTTCCAGACCCTAAGGTGAGACGCTACGAGGAATCACAGAAGGGTTTCGAGGAAGGTCAGAGGGGAAAGTGGGAGGCTGATTGCATTACCCCGCAGACAGTTAATCCCCTATTTTCACCTACAGAAGGATACTTCTGCGAGCCAGACAAGCCAGATTTGGGGGCCCGGTCCAGTCCTTCTTCCGAACCCTGCGCATCACCTTAGAAGAGGTCACAGCAGCGCGAACCAGGCCAGCACTTCCGTGGGAGTCAGGTGAGCGGTACAGGTACCCCCTCGAAAATGAGCACGAAGGAAAAACTATTAACCGTTCCCAGTACTTCCATAGTAAGATGGGGTGTACTGGTTTTGTTCTTAAGAATTGACTAGTAAAGTCAATGGGGACTTTACATGCCCTGGGGGACAGTAGTCAGTCCCAGGGTATGGAGTCTATGTTTGGGGGTCGCTATAACACCACTGTGGTACGGCACGGAGGGTGCTGTGTACCGCACATGTTAAAAAGATGATTCCTATGAGGGTGAGAAAAACCCATAGACCAGAAGCACACACGATAGCCTAAAACACACACTAGCAATCTGTCTAAGAGTGGGAAAAAAGGGTCTCACTCTTAGCAGGAGAAAAAAATAGACCCTTCAAATCCAGCAAAGCTACTGGGCGACTCTATAGGTAAAGGAAATTAGCCTTAGAAGATAATTCTCCCTAACACTTATCCCACCCCCAGACTAAGGAACAGGAGGATGTAATCCGCTCTTTGATGAGTCTCTTACCTCTAGTCGGTTAAAAACATCCTAGAGAGACCATCAGCATTTTGGTGGTGGCATCCTGACCTATGCTCAAAAGTTTTCCTTTGTAAGCTATATGACCTACAAACCCTTGCTGGTACATCTTTCTTATTTAAGGTATAAGGGAGCTGAACTAACAGTCGCCTTGAAGTTGTAACAACTTCTGAACCCAAAATAGGTTTTCTCAAGGGGTCCTTAAGAAGGATTCCCTTAGTTCTAGAAGGGCCTCCATGGTTCCTCACCACCTCTCTTTCAAGAGCCGGTTGGGTCTCAGGCATCTTGGTTGGAGGGTTAGAGGTCAAGCCAAGTACAGGCTTCCTCTTCTTCATGGGCCTATTCTTCCTGGATTTCCACCAGCTTTGAGAATTACCAGTTCTCACAGGCCTAGAGAGGGGTCCAATCTGTCTATCCACTTCTTCCTCAGAGGCAGGGGGAGTCAAAGACTTTATAATTGGATGGTCAATGGTGGTGATTGGTTGGGGCTCCCATTTCCCTAAAATTCTAGTCTCAGATTTGCCTGTGTTAGAGGTCAACTTACTAACATCAGGGCTTTCAGTGGGGGTCTCAGTAGAGGTTCCCACAGGCTTAGAGTGGTCTCTTAAGGTTGCCTCTCTTGCCAATTTGGTTTGGTTTTGTTTCTCTATACTGGGAGACCTTAGGGTACTGGATACTACTCCTAGAAGTTTTAGATCATTCCCCAACAGGACTCTCCCAGGCACCTCAGTCTGAACACTGACAGGAATCCTCACTGTCATGTTATTACACTGAATGAGGGCTGGTAGAATAGGAACTAACTGGACAGGACCTCCAGACAATTTAATGGGACCTTTGGGTGCCTTAGCAACATCCTCAGGTTTGAAAAAGCTTTCATCCACTACTGTTCTGCTTGCTCCAGTGTCTCTCCTGGCAGGAGTATCCTGGCCATTGACAAGAACACTGTCCATCTAATATACTTTAGCGTTTTCTGGAAGGGAATCATACAGACCCCTATTCTGTTTGCTAACCAGACCCATGGACTCTAACGATACAGTTGCTTGAAGACCCAAGGGTTCTTCAGCAAACAATTCATAATGGGCACTATCCATTTGTACTTCCTCCTCAGGAGTGAAGGCTAAGGAGACTGTGCTGATCCCTGCAGGTTTACCCTTGTATCTGGGATCACCATTTACATGATCAGTAGACCCACAAACATAGCATTTTCCAAATGCTCTCAGGAATGGGGGTTTCTGCTGATCTACCTCTGGTTGGGCCCCACAGGGTTCACTAGCCCTATTTGGTTTCCCAGGTGGCTTACCCTGTCTATTTTGTTGTTTGTGGCCCTCTTTGGGATGGGAGGTATTAGAATTCCCTTGGTCCTCTTTTGGTGGCTGCTTTCCCTCATACTTCTTCTGAGTTGCCCCAGATTCTTTGTGAGTAGCCCTGTTTTCAACCCACAAGTCAGCAGCCTTGCCTAACTTCCTAGGATCCATTTCCTTACAATCAGCCAAGTGTTGTCTGTACTGAGGAGAGCAGGCATCATAGATAGACTCCAACATAACAAGATTTCTCATTCCTTCATAAGTGTTCACTCAGTAACCCTTAATACATCCCTCCATGTTTTTCAAACACTCATTCACCCAAGTAGCCCAAGGGGTACTATCATGCTTTCTGAGGGTCCTGAACGTCTTAAGGTACTAGGAAGGGGTCTTCCCAAATCTAGCTATCAAAGCTACCTTCACACATTCATAATCCATCCTATACACCTCCCCCAACTCCATTACCACATCAGATGCAACAGGGTGGAGCCTAGAGAACAACCAGGGGATCAACTGATTCCCTGTGATGTCCTGGAGCCCATGATTGTATTCAAACATAGCTAACCAATCTAATACATCCAACTTAGGTTCATACATACCCACAATCTCTTTAGGCATCCGGGGTCTTTTTGGACTGGAGGATCTAGAGGATTTGGGGAGAAAAGCATTTCCAAAGACAATTTCTTCATCTCTAGCTCATGGTTGAGCTCTATTTCTTTGAGCCTTAGTTCTTGATGTCTCTGTTCAGTTTGGGCACTCATTCTTTTGAATTCTAGTTCAAGTCTCATTCTTTCTAGAGTGATAAATTCAGGACTTAATGTGGGACCTGACATAGGCCCAGTACACAAGGCTTGAGGCCTTTGAGCAGGCAGAGGTCCAGGGAGGTTTACATTGTCACCCTCCTCTTCCTCATCTATCTCAACAACAACATTTACAACATTATCATCCTCAAGGTTTGCTACATTTGCTGGAGGGGTAGGCACTACAGCCCCACTCGCCAGACTTTGTTTTTCTAACAATCTTTCAATCACGTCTGATTTCTTGCCTTTGACAGGAAGACCTTTCTGTCTACACAGATCCCTTAAATAATCAGCAGTATTTGTAAGGAGGGTCTACTGTCTATAGCTTTCCATTTTTGTCTTTTTAAAATTAACTTTTTAGTGATTGTTAAGCCTTGTGGTTAATTGAACCAAGGTACGAGCAGCACTCTAAAATGTAAATCCAATACTTTTATCCTCACCGCTGCACACCCGTGTTAGGCAGAATCCACTGCAGTTCCCTTGGGGAGCACTACAGCAGATTAAGACTACAGGTGTTAGGGAGAATTCTCACCTTATGGCTAATTTCCCTTACCTACAGAGTCCCCCAGCAGCTTTGCTGGATTTGAAGGGTTTGTTTTTTTCTCCTGCTAAGAGTGAGACTCTTTTTCCCACTCTTAAGCATTTTTGCTATGTGTGTTCTAGGCTATTTTTGTGCTTAATGCCTATGGAGTTTCTCTCCCCTACATAGGAACCATCTTCATTCACATGTGTTACACAGCACCCTCCGTGCAGTGACACAGGGGTGTCGTAGCGACCCCCAAACATAGACTCCATACCCTGGGACTGACTACTGTCTCCCAGGGCATGTAAAGTCCCCATTGACTTTAATAGTCATTTTTTGTGAACTAAACCAGTACAACCCATCTTAATATGGAAGTACTCTGAAGGGTTAATAGTTTTCCAAAGTTTCTGGCTAGTGGCAGTGGTTACTACCGAAAATATTCAACCGCAAATATTTTCCTATGGGATTTTCCCATTGTTCGAGGCTACCATTTTTCTGACAGCCTCTAACGTACCGTCAGTGTATTTTAATATTAACTTTACTCCAGGTCGGGGATCCTTTGTTCGTCCTTTTGGCGGGCTTCTGCCGAGAAGAACAAGTTACTTCTTACCTTGTAACGTTCTTTCGATGGGATGTTCCTCCGACGTATTCCTTATCTTAGATATCTCCTTCCAGCTCTGCTGGCCTCGGAAAATTTTTCTCTAGAGGGCGCTGCGTGTCGACGTCTGCCGAGTCGATGTCCCTCGACAGCCGCCGTATCGACGTCGACGTCATCCTGCCTATAAAGGCCGCGCGCAGCGTCCGTTGCTCAGTTCCGTTTTGTAGCCCACAGTATTTCTGTCTGGACTAGACTAATCACCCTGAAGGAGCATAAGCTGCAACAACAAGGGAAGTAGAACTGCAGGGATGGATGGGAGGGTCGATAAGGAATACGTCGGAGGAAGATCCCATCGAAAGAACGTTACAAGGTAAGAAGTAACTTGTTCTTCGAAGGGATTGTGTCCTCCGACGTATTCCTTATCTTAGATAGGCTCCCATAGCAGTATTCTATTATTGGAGGTGGGAGTACTGACTTCACGCTGTCTTCTATTGATGAATAGAGTGCAATACAGCCCTTCCAAACCTAGTCTCTTGACTGGAGGAGGAATCCAAGTTGTAAAATCGTGTAAAGGTATGGACAGACGACCATGTGGCGGCCGCACAAATGTCTTTAACCGGCACACCTCTTTTGAGGGCCGATGAAGCTGCAATACCTCTGGTCGAATGAGCCCTAAGGTTTGGAGGGGGCTCTTTTCCTGCCAGTTTATAACATTCCAAAATGGCTAGAATGATCCATCTGGAAATGGTCTGCTTAGTTATTGGTAACCCCAGCTTGTGACCTGTGTAGCCTACAAACAGCTGGTCTGCTTGTCTTATCCTGGCTAGTCTACTGATGTAAAAACTTAAAGCCCTTCTAGGGTCCAGCCTGTGTAACCTCTCTTCCTCTTTCCCCGGATGAGGAGGAGGATAGAAAGATGGCAGGGTAATCTTCTGAGTGATATGGAATTCAGAAACCACCTTTGGGAGGAAATGAGGCTTCACTTGCAGGACAACTTTGTCTTTGTGAAAGATTGTATGAGGGGGTTTACAAGAAAGAACTTGTAACTCGCTCACCCTTCTAGCAGATGTAAGTGCTATTAATAAAACAGTTTTAAGGGTAAGAAATCTTAACAAACAAGAATGGAGTGGTTCGAAAGGTGTGCCCATCAGGAAAGTTAGGACTAAGTTTAAATACCATAGGGAAACCTGGAATGGTCTTGGGGGATAAACGTTGGTTAACCCCTTTAGAAACTGTATTACCAAGGGTAACTTGAAATAGGATGGTTCTTCCGCAGTGCGCTTAAAGATGGATAGCGCTGCGAGATAGCCCTTAATGGTGCCAACTTGAAGGCCTGAATTCGCCAAATAGAGTAGGAAGGACAAAACCATTGGTGTACCACATGAAAAGGGGTCGATATTCTTTTCTCTATACCAGCTGCAAAATCTGTTCCAACGGCAGCGGTATAAAGACTTTGTTGCTGGCCTCCTTGCCGAAAGCAACACCTCCATAACATCATCAGGGAGGTCCCAATCCTTGTACCTCAGCCTTTCCGAAGCCAAGCGTGAAGGTTGAGGGTTTTGATGTCTGGATAGAGAACCTGACCTCCCTTCTGTGAGAGTAGGTTCTCTCTGAGTGGAAGTCGAATTGGAGGGCAGATGGACAAGTCTAGAAGGTCCGGGTACCACGTTCTCCTGGCCCAATCCGGGGCAATTAGGATCATGGTTCTACGGAATCTTCTCAACCTCCTGATCATTTGAGGAATGACAGGGACCGGTGGGAACACGTACAGAAGCGGAAACTCCCAGTCCACTATGAACGCGTCTCCCAGAGCTCCTCTCTGGGGAAATTCCCTTGAGCAGAACAGATCGCACTTCCTGTTGACAAACAGGAACCACCTGAGGGGTTCCCCAAAGGGCGAAGATCTCTTGAAGGACTTCCTGAGCTAGTTCCCACTTGTGGGAGACTGTGCTCTGCCTGCTCAGAGCGTCCCCTGTCAAGTTCTTCTCTCCGGCTAGGTGAACTGCCGATAGAGAGATTCCTTCTTGGATTGCCCAAAACCAGAGCTGCATCACCTCTCTGCACAGGGGTAGTGACCCTACGCCTCCTCTTTTGTTGAGGTAACGCATGGCCACTGTGTTGTCCGTCATTATCAGGACATTTTTCCCTTGTACAGCTGGCAGGAACGCCTTCAGCGCAAGTCTGATGGCCCTCAGCTCTAACAGGTTGATATGTAGTCTGGACTCCGATGGAGACTAACGACCTCTGATAGTCAAGTCGTTGGCGTGGGCTCCCCACCCAGTGAGTGAGGCATCCGTGACTACTGTTATCTCCGGCCAGGGTTGCCAAAACTGTTCTCCTTTCAGAATGTTCTCCTGACAGGCCCACCACTGAAGGTCTCGAGCCACCCTGTCGGGAACCTGAAGAAGATCTGTCATTCTCCCTGAGAATTGTGACCACTGACTCCTCAGTGCCCACCGGAGGGATCTCATTCTCAGGCGAGCCTCTGGCACTAGGAAAATGCAGGATGCCATGAGGCCTAGCAACCTCAAAAAGTCAAAGGCTGGGAGACGTTGGGCATCTTGGAACTTGGTAACCATCTGTAGAATATCTTCAGCCCTCACCTCTGGTGGCGAGGCTTTTCCCAGGGAAGTGTCCAGGATCGCTCCGATGAACTGGAGTCTCTGCAATGGTATCATTTGTGACTTCTTTAAATTGAGGGAGAAGCCCAGTCTGTGAAGGGAGTGGCAAACGTGATTTAGCTGGATCTGAGCTTGTTCTGAAGATACAGCCCTGATCAACCAATCGTCCAGGTAGGGGTAGACGTGAATCCCTTCCCTCCTTAGACTTGCCGCCACTACCGACATTAACTTGGTGAAGACCCTCGGGGCGCAGGTCAGCCCAAATGGCAGTACTCGAAATTGATAATGAGAGTTGCCAATTGCGAACCTCAGGTATTTCCTGTGTTTGAGATGGATAGGCACATGAAAATAAGCGTCCTGAAGGTCCAGAAATACCAACCAGTCCTGGAACTGAAGGGCCTGAAGGATCTGAGAAAGAGTTACCATCTTGAATTTGTCTTTCCTGAGGAATTTGTTCAATTCTCGTAAGTCCAAGATGGGTCTCAGTCCTCCGTCTTTCTTTGGAATGAGAAAGTAAGGGGAGTACCAGCCCTTGTTCCTCTCCGCTACAGGTACCGGTTCTATGGCACCTTTTTCTAGCAGGTCCAAAATTTCCTGCAAGATGAACGGATCTTTTGCTTTCTGAGAGCTGATCCCCGGTGGATGACTCTGAGGTATGCGTAGGAGAGGCAGGCAGTAACCTTGGGCAACTGTTTCCAATGCCCAAGCATCTGACGTGATAGCCTGCCATTCCGCCAGATGTTGAGTTAACCTGCCTCCTACAGGTGTCCTGTGAGGGAAGTCCTCAGAGTGGTTTTGGGGCGGCTGATGCAGATGCCGATGGTAAAGAGGCACCTGCTGTTGCTGCGGCTTTTGAATATCTACCCCGTCCACCTCGGGTAGTTCTTCTTTGTCCCCTTTGAGCCGGTCGTCCTCTACCTCTTCCGAATGCGGAGTAGAAGCGAAAGGACTTTCCCCTCACAGAGGTTCCTGTGGGACGAAAAGGTGTCTGACGGATTGCAGCGCCTAGGGATTTTGCTGCTGCTTTTGATGTTTGCAGTTTCTCTAAACTGTAATCCGCCTTTTTCCCGAACAAAGAAGAGCCATCGAATGGCATGTTGAAGAGCCTGGCTTGCACATCTGGGGAAAAACCAGACTTTCTCAACCAAGCGAATCTCCTGGTTGTTGTACTTGCCGCCATTGCTCTGCTGATACTGTCAGCCGAATCAATGCCCGTCTGGAGGGATTCGCACATAGCGTCTTTACCATCCTGTATGATATTCAGGAACGCCTCCCTTTCTTCTCCCTCCGGGATGCAGTCAGCCGCTGTAGAAGCACACTCCCAAAGTGTATGGCTGAATCTAGCAAGGGTGCAAGTAGCATTAACAGATTTTAACGCCATGCTACATGCCGAAAATACTTTCTTTGCAATAGCATCATATTTCTTATCGTCCCTGTCCTGTGGGACGGTAGTGTAAGCAGCCTTGACGTCAGTAGAAGATGCTGCCTGTACCACCAGACTTTCTGGGGATGGGTGTTTTGACAAAAACTCTGGGTCTGCAGAAGATACCCTGTATTTTGTAGACAGTTTTTTATTTACTGCCGAGACGACATCTGGGGTTTCCCAGTTCGTCATCATCTTCCTCTGAAGAGCTTTATGAAAGGGCACTACAGGATCCTCCTGTGGACCTTTGTCAAGAATATCCATGAGGTCATCTTGTTGGAAAGACTGTGAAGGTGCAGACCACCCCATAAATTCTGTGATCCTGGCCATTAAGGCTCTATAGGGGGTTTCATATGTTTCGAAGGGGGGGGCACTCAGGGGTGGCAGTGGTCTGCCCTCAGGGTAGCGTACCAGTGAAGGGCTAATACAAGTTATTTATACATACAATTAAGTCAAACATGTAATACACATACATAACAATAAGTGAAATCATTGAAATCATATATTAACTGGTTGAAGCCATATACTACACATGTATATAACAATAGGTGAAATCATTGAAGCCCTGTATTAACTGTCAAATCAACACTTTTAACCAAACAAGGCCAAAGGGCAAAATACAGGAGAAAAAAGAAAAAAGAAAAGGGAAGATGCCGGACCAAAGCCGGACATAAGTAGGAATTCTTAAATTGTTTTCAAGCTTACACTATTACTTAACAACAATAAGAGTTCCTAGAATACATATTCATTTGAAAATGAAATCCCAGGTTGAAAATATTAGGAAGCTGGGGTTAGGTCTGCCACAGCACCAGAGGGGAGTTTTCAGAACCCAAAGTAATAAATGTCACTGCTGTGTGGCCTAAGCAGATAAAGCACAAGGGGCAGGGTTCGAGACCCAAAATGGTTGAGGCGTGTTAGTTAAGAGCCTCCAATGTCCTCTGATCAAGAAAGTGCGTTTCGGCGGTGGTAACAGTGCGGAGAAAGTGGAATCTTCACAGTTGAATGACTGTTCCGCCTTTGTCAGGGAAATAAGTAGCAAGACCCTGTTATAGTGAGATGAAGGAAAACAAATAGAAAACAAGTGCATAAGGGTATAGAAGAAAAAAGAAAATGAATTGCTGTCAATAGAAATACAATGTAAACAAGTTATGGGGGGTTTCAGCATGCTCCCCCAAGTCTGGCCTAGCAAACTCCACCTCAGGGGAAGTGTCTAACCCACTTGCCTCATGTAAGGAATCATGAAGATCCTTTAACCTGCGTTCTTCAGAGGATAACTCCTCTCTAACTGGGGTTGCAGGTCCCTGCAACTCAAATGTGTCTTCCTGTTCAGATAGTTCACCCTCTTCCATAATTGAGGACATAGTTCTCAATTGTTCTGAACTCATAAAGGGTGTAAACCCCATCTCCAAGGCAGAGGGTGCCAAACTTGTCATAATCGGCCTTGAAAACGTTGATGTCGTCGACGCCGACGTCGAAGGCTTCGGGGGTGGCGTCGAAAACAAAGGCGGAGGCCTCGATGACCTTGACAGAATTGGGATTCTGCTCGAGGAAGTCGTCAACCTCGACGCCATCGCCATCGAGGACCTGGGGATAGCCACTGGGTGCGTCATAACCGTGACTTTTCTTGGCGTCGACGCCGGTGTCGAAGATGGCGTCGAGTCGACAGACCCGTGTGTCGAAGGTCCCTTTGACAACGGCGTCGAAGACACCGACCTCGGCGTCGACGGAATGTAACGCTCACCTGATTCCCATAGAGGCACCGGTCTGGACTGGGCGTATACCGTATCTTCAAAGGTGATGTGTAACACACGGCTGGCTCTTTGGGCTGGACCTCTGTGCACTGTATGTCTGACTCGATGGGTAAGATGTCTTAGGTAAGTGAACGCTGTGCTCTCCATCTGCCTCGGGGCAGGGTGCTGTAACCAGTTTCTTCACTGGATAAGGGGAGCAGGCCTCTTGACTTCAGAGGACTGCTGTCCGTCGTTTACTGCACGAACGGTAAGTTTCGAGTAATTCTAATGTCTTTGAAAGTCTTTAGTAATGATGTCTCTTGTTTTGCAGGGTTCCGGCGATGGCGGATGACGGGCTGAAGTGAGTTGAAGATGGAGCCCGTGTGATGAATAGAAGCGCCTGGAAGCACGTAAGTAAGCGCTTGTTGCCTGCTTCATGATGCGCTCTAACTGTCTTTTTATTTTGCAGGTACAAGTTCGGAGCGGCTGCAGGGTGCCGGAATACCCACTGGGTTAGATGTGGAAAGGAGTAATGGCACGTGAGTATTAAAGTTCCCAATGTCTTTAAACGCACCTTGTTTTGTCTTTCAGGTGCGGGATGCAGCGCCGAAGGCCTCCGGAGCGTGCGAAGAGTTGGTAAGCTTTTGTCTTTCAGATGCCGGAATGCAGTGCGAAGACCTCCGGAGCGCACGAAGAGTAGCTAAGCCTTTGTCTTTCAGATGCCGGAATGCAGCGCGAGGCGTTGGTGACAGCCGATGGACCAGGTAAATGAAGCGCTGTCACTGAAGACCGTAATGCTAACCTGTTCTTTCTTGTCTTTATAGTTGTTGCTGAAGACTGGATTCAGGATGGTAAGCCTTTTTCCTTAGGCCCAGGATCAGATGCAGAAGACACGATGAGCGTTCTGCTGCAGAGGATGCAGAATAACGCAAAGCAAGATTCATCCATCGGGTGTGGTTTAAATAGCCTCCTGTAGTGCTTAGGTGTCTCCTTCCACAGCCACGCCTAGGTAAGAAAAGAGTTCCTGCTTTCCAGAAGAGTTCCAGTGTTCTGAACCTAGGGAGTGGCTCCTGCCCCACCCAACAGGAAAAGTAGTTCCAAACAGAAGAGGATCAGTGGCTCAACTGGCAGGCAAGTAAGCAGCATGGTCTGCTGCAGGTAAGTCCACCCAAGCATTATGAGCCCGGCGCTTCCAGCGCTGGGACTGGGCATATTTATGAGCCTGGTGCCACTGGCGCCAGGACTGGGCCCAAAAGGTCCCAATTGGGACTGGTTGGCACTCGGAACCTGGGTTATGGATCTGCTTCCAAGGGAGTTGGGAAAACCCTGACCTTTTGGAAGCAGAGATCATGACAGTACCCCCCCTCAAGGCCCCTCCCAAACCGGTCTTCTCCGGGGGTTTTGGCTTGTCAGGAAATGTTCGGTGAAATCTTTTGATTAGGCGAGGAGCGTGGACATATTCAGCAGGTTCCCAGGATCTCTCTTGGGGGCCATAGCCTTTCCAGTCAATGAGGTAAAATAGTTTAGATTTGGATATCTTGGAGTCCAGAATGCTTTTGACTTCAAACTCGAGTTCTCCATCAACTAGGATGGGTTTTGGCGATTTAGTTAGTCGGGTTTGAGGTTGCACGGGTTTTAATAGAGAGACGTGGAAGACCGGATGTATCTTCATGTGCGGGGGCAAGTCCAACTTGACCGCTACTGGGTTTACTATGGTAGTGATGGAATAGGGACCAAGGTATCTTGGGTTGAATGTGCGTGGCCCTTTTAGAGGTAGATATTTGGTGGATAACCAGACTTGATCCCCTACTTGATATTGAGGGGCTTCCTTCCGATGTTGATCTGCTCCTTTCTTGTATTGCTCTTTAGCCCTTTGAAGGTGAGAAACAGCTTCCTTAAAGGCTTGGGTGATTGCAGAATGCAGGTAGTCTACTGCTGGTGTTTCAAAATCTTGGAGGGGATCCAACTCCGAGGTTCGAGGGTGACTGCCGTATAAAAGAAAAAACGGGGTTTTCCCAGTTCCCGAATGGACAGAGTTATTGTAGGCATATTCGGCTATCCAAAGGATGTCTTTCCAAGTTTTTTCAGTTTGTTGCAGCATGCAGCGTAAATACTGTTCCAGAGTTTGATTGGTCCTCTCGGTTTGTCCGTCGGTCTGAGGGTGGTGACTGGTCGATAGTCTCACATCAATTTGAGCCGACCGACAGCAACTTCGCCAAAAATGAGAAATAAATTGACTACCTCGATCCGAAATTAGAACCGAAGGAAAACCGTGCAGTCGGACGATGTTTTCGAGAAATTCCCGGGCCAGAGTTGCTGCTGTTGGCAAGCCTTTGAGCGGAATGAAATGCGCCATCTTGGAGAATAAGTCCACGATTACTAGAATCGTATTGTATCCGGAGCATGGAGGTAGATCGGTGATGAAGTCCATAGAAAGCGTATGCCAAGGGCGAGGTGGGATGTCAATAGGGCGTAAGAGGCCTGCTGGTCTTTCCTTTTGACTCTTGTTTTGGGCGCATACTCCACAGGACATTATAAAGTCTCTGATATCTTTTTTCCAAGACGGCCACCAGAAGTAGCGCTTGATCTTTTCTGAGGTCTTGGCCATACCGGGATGTCCTTCCATTAAAGAATCGTGATAACAAGAGATTACTTTTTTCTGTAAATCTGTGCTGGGCAGGTATAATCGTTCTTGGAAATACAATAAGTTGTCCTTTACTGCAAAGTCCTTTCCCTGCATATGCCAATTCTGTATGTCTGCTGGAGTTACAAGTTGCCTGGCTTTAACCTTAACTTCCTCTATGGATTGTGTGGCGATTACACCCAGAATTCTTTGTTCGGGAATGATTGGTACAGGTTTAGGGTTGATCAAGTGTTCTTCCACTCCCATCCGAGAAAGGGCATCAGCTTTACTGTTTTTTGAACCAGGTCAATAGGTAATTATTAAGTCAAACTTGGCAAAGAATAATGCCCAACGGAGTTGTCTATAGGATTGGGCTTTTGCGGTTTTCAAATATTGCAGGTTTCGGTGATCCGTAATCACAGTAACGGTGTGTCGGGCCCCCAGCAGATAATGCCGCCAAGCCTTAAAGGCAGACTTGATAGCCAGAAGTTCCTTGTCAGTAATCGTGTAATTGATTTCAGGAGGCGAGAATTTGTGGGACCAAAATGCCACGGGATGCAACTGATTGGTTACCGGGTCCTTTTGTGATAGAACTGCCCCCATGGCAAGGCTTGAAGCATCAGTTTCCACGATGTAGGGGAGTTCGGGGCGAGGGTGTTTTAAGATTGGTGCAGAGATAAATTTAGTCTTCAAATCCTGGAAAGCTTGTTCCGCCTCGGTAGACCATTCAAAACGTTTGTTTTTCTTTAACAAGGCAGTGATGGGCTGGACTATTCGAGAAAATTTGGGAATAAACCTGCGGTAAAAGTTAGCGAAGCCTAACATGCTTTGCACACCTTTTACGGAGGATGGTGATGGCCATTTGAGAACTGCATCGACCTTCTTTGAATCCATACGCACTCCGCTAGGTGATAATATGAATCCCAAGAATTCAACTTCAGTCACGTTGAAAACACATTTTTCCAACTTAGCGAAAAGTTTGTGTTGACGCAATCTTTCGAGGACCATTTTCACGTGTTTCCGATGTTCAGATTCCGATGAAGAATAAACGAGGATGTCGTCAATGTAAACAACAACACACACATCTATGAGCTCTCTGAGGGCATCGTTCATGAAATATTGAAAGGCGGCCGGGGCATTGCAAAGTCCGAAGGGCATGACCTGATATTCAAATAGCCCATATTTGGTGCGGAAGGCCGTCTTCCATTCGTCTCCCTCTTTTACTCGTACCAAGTGGTAGGCTCCTCTAAGATCCAGCTTTGTATATATGCATGCTTTTCTGACTTGGTCCAGGAGTTCAGGGATCAAAGCTAACGGATATCTATTCTTGACCGTGATCTGGTTCAGGGAGCGATACTCTATACAAGTTCTAAGGTCTCCTTCCTTTTTTGGAACGAAGAACAAAGCTGAAGAAGCAGGGGACTTCGAAGGACGAATAAACCCGTTTGCCAGGTATTGATCCAGGTATTGTCGAAGGTGAAGGTTCTCAGGCTCGGTGAGGGCATAAATTCTACTACAAGGAGGAGTAGATCCAGGTATCAGGTCTATCTGGCAGTCATAAGACCTATGAGGAGGTAGAGAGTTAGCCTGATCCTTCCGGAAAACATCTTGGTATTCTAGGTATTCGGGAGGTAACTGGGGAGTCTCTGAAGAAATTGCTGCCAGTGCAACACCAGGTGGAGGGTGACAAGTAGAGACACATTCTGGAAACTGGACCGTTCTTGCTCGCCAATCGATCAGAGGATTGTGTTTCTCTAACCAAGGTATTCCTAGAATAATCTGAAACTGAGGAGCCTTGATCACATCGAACACGATCTTCTCATGGTGTCCATCTTGACTTACTAGCGTCACTTCTTGAGTGGCATGCGTTACTGGTCCGGAGGCTATCTCCGTTCCATCCACCGTAGTAATGACGTCCTTTACAGCCTTGGGACAAAGAGTTAGATTCATCCTCAAAACCATTTCATGATCCACATAATTGCCGATGGCACCGCTGTCGACGTAAGCTTCAATTGCATGTAATCGATCCGGATTATCAGGGCTAATGAGGACCATAGGTATCACGAAATGCGAGGTCACGGAACTGGTTTTCACGCTCGGCAAGAGGACCTCTATTCTTGTCGGGCGAGGTCGTTTCCCTGCTCAGAGTTTGTAACTTTGGTAACTGCAGCTCCTACTGCCTTCTTGGCAGGTTTCATCGGACAGTCTCGAAGAAAGTGCCCTGAGTTTCCGCAATAGAGGCATAATTGCAACTGTTTTCTCCTTTCCCGCTCCTTTTGTGTTAGAGGACCTTTCAGGCCCCCTATTTGCATGGGTTCCCCGGAGTCTACTCCTTTGGAAGGAGTTGGCGGTTTGGAAAATACTCGAGCATCAAACTTGGAACGATCGGCCTTCCTGTTCTGCAGTCTGTGATCTATTTGAACGACTAAGTCTATATAGTCCGAACAATCTTGTGGGGGATTCACTACTTGGGCTAACACATCTTTGAGCTCTCCACGTAGACCTCTATAAAACAGCGTAATCCTTTTGTCCTCAGGCCATTGAGTTTCCACTATCAGTCTGTTGAAAGACGCAATATAAGCCAAAAGGTCTTGATTACCTTGTCGCAACGAAAGAAGCTCATTGTCCAAGGCCTGCCCCTGTGAATGTCTTGCGAACAGTTTTTCCATACTGAGCTGAAAAGCTTGAAAATCATGGAGGACCGGATCATCTTAATTTACTAGAGGGATCGACCAGTCTGCCGCATTGCCACTAAGGTACGAAAGCACAAAAGCTACTTTAGCTTGATCAGTTGGAAAGGCTGCTGGCCGGCATAAGAAATGCAACCGGCACTGATTGATAAATACTGCAAACTTCTTTGGGTCACCAGAAAATCGTTCGGGCGGAGCCAGAGGTACATTCCCAGGTAGTTTGATCTGCACTGGATTCATAGAGGATGTAGAAGGAAGATTTCCCCCAGATGCGGGTAACGGGGTCTGTCCGGCTTGTGACTGTAGCAATTGTCTAGCGAGATCATCTGTTCGCTCCTTGGAAATAATCAGTTCCCTTTTTAGAGCGTTCGTTTACTGACGGGCTGCATGCACTTCTGCCCTTAGTTCCCCAAGTAACTGGGCTAGCTGGTCGGTATCCGAGGTTTCCATAGCACCTGGACGGGAGTTTTGCGGTAGGCTTTGCGTTCTGTAACGCTCACCTGATTCCCGTAGAGGCGCCGGTCTGGACTGGGCGTATACCGTATCTTCAAAGGTGATGCGTAACACACGGCTGGCTCTTTGGGCTGGACCTCTGTGCACTGTATGTCTGACTCGATGGGTAAGATGTCTTAGGTAAGTGAACGCTGTGCTCTCCATCTGCCTCGGGGCAGGGTGCTGTAACCAGTTTCTTCACTGGATAAGGGGAGCAGGCCTCTTGACTTCAGAGGACTGCTGTCCGTCGTTTACTGCACGAACGGTAAGTTTCGAGTAATTCTAATGTCTTTGAAAGTCTTTAGTAATGATGTCTCTTGTTTTGCAGGGTTCCGGCGATGGCGGATGACGGGCTGAAGTGAGTTGAAGATGGAGCCCGTGTGATGAATAGAAGCGCCGGAAGCACGTAAGTAAGCGCTTGTTGCCTGCTTCACGATGCGCTCTAACTGTCTTTTTATTTTGCAGGTACAAGTTCGGAGCGGCTGCAGGGTGCCGGAATACCCACTGGGTTAGATGTGGAAAGGAGTAATGGCACGTGAGTATTAAAGTTCCCCAATGTCTTTAAACGCACCTTGTTTTGTCTTTCAGGTGCGGGATGCAGCGCCGAAGGCCTCCGGAGCGTGCGAAGAGTTGGTAAGCTTTTGTCTTTCAGATGCCGGAATGCAGTGCGAAGACCTCCGGAGCGCACGAAGAGTAGCTAAGCCTTTGTCTTTCAGATGCCGGAATGCAGCGCGAGGCGTTGGTGACAGCCGATGGACCAGGTAAGTGAAGCGCTGTCACTGAAGACCGTAATGCTAACCTGTTCTTTCTTGTCTTTATAGGTGTTGCTGAAGACTGGATTCAGGATGGTAAGCCTTTTTCCTTAGGCCCAGGATCAGATGCAGAAGACACGATGAGCGTTCTGCTGCAGAGGATGCAGAATAACGCAAAGCAAGATTCATCCATCGGGTGTGGTTTAAATAGCCTCCTGTAGTGCTTAGGTGTCTCCTTCCACAGCCACGCCTAGGTAAGAAAAGAGTTCCTGCTTTCCAGAAGAGTTCCAGTGTTCTGAACCTAGGGAGTGGCTCCTGCCCCACCCAACAGGAAAAGTAGTTCCAAACACAAGAGGATCAGTGGCTCAACTGGCAGGCAAGTAAGCAGCATGGTCTGCTGCAGGTAAGTCCACCCAAGCATTATGAGCCCGGCGCTTCCAGCGCTGGGACTGGGCATATTTATGAGCCTGGTGCCACTGGCGCCAGGACTGGGTCCAAAAGGTCCCAATTGGGACTGGTTGGCACTCGGAACCTGGGTTATGGATCTGCTTCCAAGGGAGTTGGGAAAACCCTGACCTTTTGGAAGCAGAGATCATGACAGTACCCCCCCTCAAGTCCCCTCCCAAACCGGTCTTCTCCGGGGGTTTTGGCTTGTCAGGAAATGTTCGGTGAAATCTTTTGATTAGGCGAGGAGCGTGGACATATTCAGCAGAGATCATGACACGGAACCTTTGTCGATGGCGTCGACGGAACCTTCGAAGAAGGTTTTGAGGTCATAGCTTTACTCGAGGGTTCGAGACGCGCTCGAGAAGCTTCCTTCGTCGGGTACTGCGACTCGCGGCGTTTTTGACCTTTAGGTTTTTCGACCAGAGCATCGCTCTCGGCAGTCTTCGAGGGGGTCGAGGCCGCTTTCTCGAAGACGCTCATCATATTTTTGCGGAATTCCTCCCATTCAGCCGGGAACTATGTTTCGTGGGGCAAGGGATTCTCTTTGGAGAAAAAGAGGAAGAGAAGGACGGAGAAGGGGATCTTCGACGTCTCCTCTTCAAGTGCTTCGATCTCGAGGAGTAATGGGACCCACTCCGAGACCTGGAGCGCGAATGGTGACGAGGAGAAGAGTATCTCCACTTCGTCGAGGAAGAAGAAGCTTTGAAAGTCTTACCTTTCTCCAGCTTCCCCCTACGCTCCTTCAGGGCCTTAGCTGTCATGGACATACAGTCCTCGCACTCCGAACAATGGTGTTCAGCTCCCAAACACCACAGACAAACTCTGTGAGGGTCAGTCAGCGACATCTTTTTCCCACAATCTCGGCATTTTTTGAAGCCGGACCGAGGAGTTGTCGGTTCCGACGAGGAAGCCATCGAGTACGGATCGAATATCTCGAGGTAAATAGGATTAAATTGACAAAACTGAGCAACGGTATTCCGAGGCACTAAGTAAGCGCGGAAAAACGGAACTGAGCAACGGACGCTGCGCGCGGCCTTTATAGGCAGGATGACGTCGACGTCGATACGGCGGCTGTCGAGGGACATCGACTCGGCGGACGTCGACGCGCAGTGCCCTCTAGAGAAAAATTTTCCGAGGCCAGCAGAGCTGGAAGGAGATATCTAAGATAAGGAATACGTCGGAGGACACAATCCCTTCGAAGCCCTCCTTTCGGCGCCACTGAGGTGGGTCCATTGTGTGGGGGGAGAGTAGGGCACCTGGATAGGGTTGCCTCAGCAACCCATGTCACACTCTATCCTGATAGGCTGGAGGGTCTCCCGCCAGGATGACCACTCCACTGTGTGGTGACAGCTAGGCTGTATGAATGGGGATCTTTTTGCATAAAAGCAGGGTCCTGAGGACTGGAAGAGCAAGACATCGCCACTGGAACTAAGAAGCCGAAGAGGAGAGAAGCCAAAGACATCTGCAACGACTGAACCACCGGTGAAGCCCTGCTGCAGCGTCTCACCACTTTTCTCCACACGACGAGAGAAGATCTTCATCTGCAAGAGCCTTCTTCCCTTGAGCTGGTGGGGCCAACCAGTTTGCCAATGGTCTTCCCGGACCTGCCTTGGTCGAATCGTCAGTACCCTGTACTTGTAGACCGGATAGCCAGGCACCCGTCCACCCGGACAGCGATTTAAAGGAGCGTACCTTTTAATCTGTTGCGGCATCACTGCGTCTGGCTTCTTCCCTGGGCAGTGCAGTAACTCGAACCTTCCTCCACGACGAGAGCCTCTCTTCCTCTGCTGGACAACACGAACTGCAGGAACTGCCAGGAACCACCGCCACCGCCGGAGCCGCTTCCACCTTTTCAGGTACATTGTTCCGCCAGGCCTCCCGTTTCAAGGGGTACTGTTAAAGGTGTTTGAAATACTTTACCTGCCTCCTGGGTTGGCCGCCCCTATCAACTAACATTATCTTTCACCTTCCGCACCCTCCTTTTGAATCGTTAAACCAAAGACTTGACTGCAGCTACTAGAACAGTTTGATCCTGGGCACATTGCCCTGTACCACTAACTCTGGCACAGGCCCATTGACTTTGGCTAAATCTGTTACAACTGCCTTCATTAGATTGCTTTTCACCCTCAGCTGTGTTGGTGCACCAGAAACTCCCATAACCACTCTTCCTTCCCTCTTAAGTATTGCTGAAGTGCCATTTTGCTCGGTTTTCACCTATGTATGACTATTGCTAAAGTGCTACCTTGCCTAACTTAGCACCCTCCCGATTCCCATTGAACCCTATGGGGGCTCAAATTGGAATGGGGAATGGTTTATTCAATGGGAACCTATCGGTCCCGCCAGGGTCGGACTGCACCGGTAAATCCCCATTGAACAAGACCGGTGCCGGTCCCGGTATTGGAGGCAGCCATGGCGCAAATAGCGCCATGGCTACCTCCAATCTCGGAATGATGCCCTATGTCTCTTTTCCGTTGCAGATGTTGCTGTGGTGCTCCAGATGGAAGCGTGGCGTAGCGCGATGGAATTCAGGTAAGACTGATGGAATTCGATGTTAAGTGAGTGATGTTTCTTCTTCTCTTCGTTTCCACAGATTGCAGCCCAGTTCAGATGCTGAGTGCTGGATGGTGTTTTCTCAGGCAAAACAGAATAATCTTGTTCTTGTTCTTGCAGGATTACAGGAAGATGCTGAAGACCAGGAGCTGGACACGGTGAGCGCCATGCTGCTGCGTGCAGAATAACACGAAGCGTGTTCTGCAGTCAGGGTGTGGTTTATATAGCCCCGGTAAAGTAGTACCAGGGAAAGTAGTTCCAGGCCTGCCACACCCAAAACATTAGACCGCATGGCTTGGTTCTTAGAACTAGACTGTGTGGGTGCTTCCATGTTGGATTTAAAGGTCCATGCACATAAATGGGACCTAGTTTGAACAGCCCTTCCTTCATACATATGAGCCTGGTGCCAAAGGCGCCAGGACTGGCTCCAGGAGCCCTTTTGCAGTGGTTTTAAGGCCCTCAGGGTTCTGGTGGGAGCCTACTTGTGGCACAACTTGTGCCCCATCACAATGGTCATGACAGAAAAGTATGGTTCTTAAGCCACAGAAGCGCGTTGACATTTATTTTTCTTTTTTGTATTAATTGTTTTAATTGCACTACCATTTTTATAAGAATACAGTCTAGGTGCATTTTATCCGTGTCGTGTTCCAAATCAATGTAAAAATATGTTGTTCTTCATATTCATATTCAAAATATGTCATATTCTTCTTGTTTGGTCTGCTCATCTGACGGAATTTATCCTCTATAAATTCCGTCAGACGAGCAGACCAAACAAGAAGAATTGAGATGGAACAGTGGTGCCTTTACGAATAAACAAAGTAGATAAGGAGCTAACGTAGCTTCACAGGTTCCCCATGTTTATATGAGAGTCAGTTACTTCACATATGGTCCCAGAAATCTGATCTAGACCAATGTTATGGAAGAACTGTGGTACAGCGATCACCCAATAAGTCTTGTCTCCACTCATTAGCCGAGCCTACCATTCTTCTTCTTCGAAGTTTTCGACGCCGTCGACATTGAGTGCTTCGACTGCTGTGGCATCGAGGATTTTTTAGGCATAGACGTGGAGTCTTTTGGTGCTGATCGCATCGATGATTTTGACTTCGATGGAGCCTTTTCTCTACTTGAAGGAACCTCAGAGGGTTCTGGAGGAGTTTTCTCCTTATTCTCCAGTGACCATCTGGTTAGCGTTTTAGTTTTTCCTCCATCTATTTCTCTTCTGATGATATCGAAGATCTGTAGACGCGAAGGCAGGATGACCTTCCTCTACAGCATTAGAATGTTATGTGCAAACATCGGGCTTAATGGCATTTAACTCAGTTCCTGCTGAATTGATGCTGCCGGAAGAAGGTTGTGGTCAAACCAAGACTTTGTGCCAGAAAAGGCGCTCCAGTTTTTGCCAAATTTCCATTGGGATTTGAGGCATCGCTTCCGCCCCCTAGATTAGCCCAGGAACCACTTTGGCCTTACAAAACTGGGATGAACGAGAAGCGGCTGTATTTCCTATCCACAGCTTTAGTCTGTGCTATCAGTGATTTTATCTTTCCGTACAGAGTTGTCTCTATTGGGGTTTCCAAAGGGCTACTAATCAGGGTTATTCCCAAATATTTAAAGCACATGACCCCTTCCAGTTGGTCTATGTACCATTTCAGTTTTTCCGTCTTCTTTGATATTTCTTCAAAAGACATTATTTTCGATTTTACTTTATTGAGTTCCAGGTTGTTTTCCTTAATATAGGCTGACAAGTTGTTAATTTTCCTCTGGAGACCCACTGCCGTCTGGTCCATTAGGATGATGTCGTTGGCGTAAAGAAGTCTCAACACTTTCGAGTCACCCAGTGTCGGAGGGAATGTTCTGGTCCTTTGCTCGTAGTTCTTAAAGTCTGCAATGTAAGAATTATACAGAGCTGGCGCCAAGGGGCATCCCTGTTTTACACCCCTTCCCTTGATGATCTTCTTCCATAGGAGCCCTACTCTGTTAAGTCTGACTTGCATAGTAGTTGCAGAGTAAAGCACCTTTATTGGCTCCAAGATGGAGCTAGGGCACTTCCAGTTGTCCAATTTCCTCCACAGGGTTTCTTGGTTGACATGGTCGAAGGCCTGGACCAGGACAACAAAGGCCATAAAGACACTGGGTCTGCACTCCATAACTCAGGCCTTCAGGGTACTCAGCAGTAGAATATTTGCAGTGGTTCCCATTTCCTTAACAAAACCCGTCTGGAAAGGGTCAGTACACCCAGCCTGTTTCATCTGTTCCTGAAAACCGTCCAATGCAAGTGAGCCAAAGATTTTGCCAATTGTGTCTAAAGGTGCAATTGGACGGTAATGCTGTGGATTATCCTTGGCACCTTTTTTGAAAATTGGCACCACATTGGCCGTCTTACAGGAGGCTGGAATTTCTTTCGGTTGTGCGCAGTTCTGAAACACTTGACTAATGAAAGTGAGCCCATGCCCCGGGGTGTTGTTTCAGATCAAAGTTAGTAACCCCGTCAGGTGTTGGGGCTCTCAAACAGTTTAGCTTCATGATATTTGATTGGATCATCTCAGTGTGATGTGGAATATCCCAGGGTTTATCTGATTGTACTTGGAAGTTTAGGTGTTCTCCGTCCAGTTTTTTATATAAGTCTGGTAAGTGATCGACCCATTTCTGCTCCGCCACGTTGTTTTGTAGGGTATCATTTACTTCCTTTGCACTGGACTTTACTAATGACCAGAAGTCTCTGGGTTTCCTTTCACATAAAGCATGTAACATTGACTCTGAGTCCTCTTTGTGCAGACAAATTCTGTAGTTTCGCAGCCTGTTGCTGTAGATCTTTTCCGCCTCCTTAGCCTTTGTTTGCGACAGAGTTGGATTTGCTTGCGCCCCGCTTTATTTATTGCAGAATTTTTCTCTTGTCAGCCAATTGTTGTCTATGCGTATGGGCAAATTGTTTTTGGGATAGATTGGCCCTTTCTCTTTTTTGATCAATAAGCAGTCAGCAACGGCTGATAATCAACTTCTCGACTTCCCTTGGTAGTGTCTGTCGCATTTCGACCCAGGTATTGCTTTGTCAGTTGTCTAACCGCTAATTTCCGTTAACCTGAGACGGTTATCGCCATCACAATTTTCAACTCCAACAAGCATTTGCTTTCAGGGAGTCCGTGGAACTTTCCATGTTGTGATCAACATGTTATGATCACAGTGTTTTGAAACTCTCAATATAGGAGAGAAGTTTTCTTGATACATAGGTGTGATCAATAAAGCCCACTTGGCCGTCCCGCTCCCAAGTGGGAACGTTTGGTTTCCCATTGTTCTTAGAAGGAGCGCATTGTTCATGGCGCTTGGATTCCAATAAGTATTCACAAGTAACATGTTGTCTGACTTTTCGTCATCATCCGATAGATTTAATCGTTGCCAAGAGACCATGGATGCCTTCCTTGGTAGTGGCGTGAATGTTTTCTCGACATCCTTCAGGGATTTTGGGACTTGCGTCCACAATGGCTTCGAAGTTTTCGACGCCGTCGACATTGAGTGCTTCGACAGCTGTGGCATGGAGGATTTTTTAGTCATCGACGTGGAGTCTTTTGGTGCCAATCGTGTCGATGATTTTGACTTCGATGGAGCCTTTTCTCTACTTGAAGGAACCTCAGAGGGTTCTGGAGGAGTTTTCTCCTTAACACCCGGGCCAGAGGGCGTACAGGTTTTATCCCTTGCCTTCTTTTTATGGTGTTTGTCGACACTGGCATGGCTCTTATCTTTCTTCAAGGGGGTCGAGGCCGCATTCTCGGATACTTCAAGCATTTTTTGTCTGAACTTCTCCCTCTCGCCCGGTGAGGCCGATTTGGTCGGGCACGAGACCCGTTCCGATTGCATCCAGGATAGTCATTTCTTACTCTGGCATGACATTATTAACTGGGCCTCTAGGCTGTGATAATAAGTGTTATTACATGGCTAGACTGGCATTTTGATGCAGCCAGTCTAGCCATTTCCTACTGTGGCATGACATTTTTTTACTGGGAATTCATGACAAAGCAAGTACATTCAAAGTTATTACGTGACTAGGCTGGTATTTATGTGCTGCGAGTCTAACTGTTTCTTATTGTGGCCTTTTTAGTAGGCATCCACAATAAAGCAAACATGATAAGTGTTACTATGTGCATAGTCTGGCATTTTGTTTACTTATCAGACACATTTTATTATTGTGGTATGGATTTTTTTATGGCAAAGCCAACAGAGTATGATCTTATGTGCAGGTTCTGGTATATACTGTCAGAGGAAGCTTGGACATGTTTTCTATAATATAATTACGGGCATTATGCACAAACCAAACATGAGTATGTTCTTGGAATACTATTGGGAATATTGGCATGTATACGTGCAGTCAGCATGGAAATGAATGGTACAAGCTAACATGAACATGTTTTTCATCCTCATCAATAACTTTTTTCGGCCTGGGGCCATAAAAGTACATCATGACACATTTAAAACATCAGTGATAAATGATGCATTCCATCTATATTACTATTAAATCAAACACAGAAACCCTAAAACCCAGGTGTACCCCAAAAAGAGCTCAGGTCCAGGTGAGGACTTCTTCACATAAATTAGGAAGAACAACTATGGAAGAGTTAGTTGTGCTCCCTAATTCATTATTAACCGTTTGGTATGGGAATTTCGACCTGAAGGGGTTACGCAGTGTCCCTTTCCCCAGTGGGACTGCATTTGCACCTGAGAGCCCAGGCCATTGTGGCCTATTTTCAGAAACAACATTAGCCTTATCCAGGGGATGGGCTCTGACTTTTATCAGACTGTTGCTGGGCGGTGGCATCTACTGTCAAAGCCCATTATTCCTTTTGCTACACTTTGCTCCATGAAATCAATTCGAACAGAGTTGTAAGTATTTTCCTCCTGATGGCACAGCCTGGTACAACTAAGGATCTCCTCCAAGGTTACAAATGCACAGCCCCTTACAGCGCAAAACCAATGGGTACATTTATTCCCTGGATTCATGGTAGTTTAGGGCCAGTTTTGGGACCTTTTGTCAATATAATGAGCCCTTGCGGGCCGCTAATGCCTTGCAGGTTTTGGCGATGGGATTAGTGATACATGACAAGCCCTGCTCGGTGGCTTTCCTGCTGTGAAATTGGCCGTAGGTGCACCATTTGCCCTCCAGTTAGGGGACTGCAGAGATGTGGGTCGTATGGGGTACTGTGTGTTCCGAATATGTACATGGCCACTTGAGTCTGCTGGGGCCGAAGGCCCTTTATCGTACGAGACATTTACATTTCCAGTGTTCTCTCTCATTCTCACTGGTATACCGCAGCCTAATATGGTTGGCGCTGGTTTTAGTTAGACAAGTGGCGGGTTTGACAGGCACTGCTGTCCCCAGGACATTTCAGGCTTCCTTTTCACTCTCCAGACTGATTGGTAAATCCCCTGTGGTCCCTCCTTTTCCATTTGCTTCCAGGAGTAATAGGAGTAGGTTCTTTAATGTCACCATCTCGGACAGGACAGTGCTGCATTTGCACGCATTGGCCACTGGTTCCCCCTGGCCAGCCTGGCCATTGCAGCTAGACCAGGGGAAGGGTTGGACAGTGGGAACTAGTACCTGAGTGTGTGCCACTATTGGCACGCGTTGGTGTATCCTGCATCGGCACAATCACATTACCCCTATTGTCCATCTTGCAATTCCCCCCATCGACTAACGACCCTGTGGACCGTTGATTTGCAAAATGACCAGAGTGGGCTCACCCATACTATCCATCATAAGTGCAGCTATACTCCCACCACCCACTAACTGCAGCGGTCACAAGAATATCAGGTTTGTCAGAACTATCCAACAGCCACTGGCTAGAGGTCAGTGCATCATGCAGTATGGTGGTTGTGGTAATCATGATGGTACTGTTATCACAGTCATTGGTTCCCCCTATGACCACACATGGGCAAAGTCTGTCAGGGATCAGGGGTGGGCTGCTGTGGGACCCCCCTGGCCTTGTTGGACTGGCTAAGTCCTCAGCTGAATCGTTGGCAACCAGATCCATGGGGCTGCGAGCAGCGTCACTACCACTGCTGATAGTACATGACTTGTCCTTGTGGGCCACGATATCCTGCACATTGTCTTCCCCCAACAACCCCAGCCCACAACTTGCAGGGACGTTGAATGTGCCAAGGAACTGATGTATTTCACTAATCAAGGAGTATGCCTCCCCCACAAGTGTTGTACAACTGCTGGGCCTGCTCTTAACAGCGCCGGGTAGTGGGGGTGATGAGGGTTTTCCGTTTTACGATTAGGATTGGAAGCTCTTTGTATTTAGCATCTGTTTAAGTTCATTTTAAATTGTAGGCCAGGAGTCGTGTTTGCAAATGTTTACATTAAGGTTGCAGTGGTTCCCCCTGCCTGGCTTCTCATCTGCTCAGCAGTCGCAGTCTCTCTGTGCGGCATGCACTTGCCTAGTTTTGCAGGTTAGTTTCGCCGTAAGTTACCTCAGGGTCCACTTGCAGACACAACAAAGTCTTGGCAGTCTCTCCCTTGCAGGCGTCGAACAACCTGCAAGGTGTAAAACACCTACGCCCATTCCCGCGGGCTTCAACCCGTGGGCTGGAGTCTCGTCTTATGAGGCAGAAGGGCTGTGGCTAAGCAGCAGGTCCTGGGGACAAACAGAATTTGCAGCAAAACACCTGCACCCTTTCGCGTGGGCTTCACCCTGCAGCCTGGAGTCCCATGTTATGAGGCGGAGACGGCGCAGCAAAGCAGCAGGTAGCAGGGCCCTGGGGACAAACAGGATTTGCAGCAAAAAACAGCCAATATCGGCATGTATTGTGGTGAAAGGTATCATGACAATGCGTTTGGAAATGCTCCTCTGAACTGTTGGTGACTTGTATCTTTTTACAAGCGTTTCCCAACAAAACCAATTGCAAACTGTCTGGCTTTTTACCCAATTTTTCACAGAAAGTATCCTATATACACCATTTTAACCCATTATTCAAAAATATTTCTTGGGGGTGGGTACCCCATGGACGACCCTTGCTTGGTTTAGGCTCCCTTACTACGCTCGGTCGATCACGCATATTTCTGGAAAATATGTATGCCTCTCCAATTAAAAAATACACCAGTCGATGTACAGCATTCCGGAATTCCTAGCTATGTGTGCACTTTAAAAATGACATACGTACATAAGGGAGTAGTTTCTTACCTGTAACTCCATTTCTCCAGCGTTGGTATCTTTCATGGATTCACATGCTTAGAATATTCCCCGTCGTCAGACTGGGAACCCTCGATACACATATATAGTCGTTTCCTATAGGAAAAAACTTCCGACACTTGTGTGTCCTATCCACATCTACGTCCTCTCTGGGGCCGTTCACGCATGCCCCGTAGGACGTAGCGGTATAAAAGCCCCGCCCCCGCGGGTCCCGTCAGATTTCAGCCCCTCCAAAGTAGAAAGGGGAACCTGCTTATGCACATATCTTGCACATTGCATTCCGGGGAGGCTGGTGGGCGCATGTGAATCCATGAAAGATACCAACGCTGGAGAAATGGAGTTACAGGTAATAAACTACTCCCTTCTCCAGCATTGGATCTTTCATGGATTCACATGCTTAGAATAGATTGTATAGCAGTATCCTAAAAGAAGGAGGTGAGGATGCAATGTAACATACACTACAAAAAACACCCCAAAACCTAATATATATAGGCACGTAGGCAGCAACATATTTTCCGATATATACATATTCATAATACATACATATATATACCTATATTGCTCAAAACAGACCCACTAACGAACCAGAATAGGCAAGGCAAAGACAAAAGCTTAACCGTTTTTGGCTTACCTCATTGAAACAGATGGCGCAGAACTGCCCTTCCCATCTGTACCTCATCCGCGTGCTGCCTTTCCAGGCAGTAATGGCGTGTAAATGTGTGTGGAACAGACCATGCCGCCGCCTGGCAGATGTCTGTCAGAGGAATTCCTGCCCATAGAGCCGCGGAGGAGGCTGTCGATCTCGTGGAATGGGCTCTAGGGCGTCCTTGTAGGTGTCTCCCAGCCTTGGAGTGACTAAAAGTAATTGCCGAAGAGACCCAACGAGCCAGACCTTGCTTGGAGATTGCCCTTCCTCTCGCCGACGGACCGTAGGCAATGAACAACTGTCTGGTAGTTCAGATATCTTGCGTCCTTTGCAGGTAAAATTTTAACGCCCTTTTGACGTCCAGAGTATGAAGGGCTTTTTCCGCCGCCGCCGACGGGGACGCAAAGAAAGTAGGAAGGACCAGGGTCGAGTGCTTGTGATAGACTGTCGGTACTTTCGGTATGAAAGTAGGGTTAGTTGATAAAATTACTTTGTCCTTAAAGAATCTCATATATGGAGGATCTATGACCAATGCCTGTAATTCCGACATTCTCCTAGCCGATGTAATGGCAATTAAGAAAGCCAGTTTCCAGGATAGGAACTGCATGGATGAAGAGGACATTGGCTCAAATGGAGGCTTCATTAAGGCAGCCAACACCACATTTAAACTCCACGACGGTGGGAACCGCTTCGTAGGGGGGAAAGTTCTAAAGAGACCCCTCATGAAATGTTTCACCAGTCTGTCACTGAATAATGGTGAAGACTGTCTCCTCCTCGTAAACCTTGAAATGGCCGCCAAGTGCACTTTGATGGACGACGATGACAGCCCACTCTCAGCTAAGTGAAGAAGATACAGAAGAATTTGCTCGGGGGTTACTTCTAAGGGCTGAATTTCGTGCTGTGTTTGACACCACGTATAGAACCTTCGCCATTTGCATATGTATGATTTGTTAGTCGAAGGGGCCCTAGCCGCCTGCAGAATTCTCCGGCAATCCGACGAGACTTTCAAGCTGCCGAACTCTGAAAAGTCAGGAGCCATGCTGTTAAGTTGAGGCTGTCCGGATTGTGGTGCCACACCGTTCCCTTGTCCATGGACAGTAGGTTCGGCACTTTCTGGAGAGTTATAGGCTGTTCCAACGACAGATGTAGGAGGTCGTAAAACCATGGTTGTCTCGGCCAATACGGTGCCACTAGGATGACCCGGCATTTGTACCTGCGAATCCCCTGGATTGTCCTCCGTATAAGGGGGAGCAGAGGGAAAGAGTACAGGAATTTGTCCGTCTAAGGAAACGAGAACGCTTCCCCCAGGGATCCTTTTTGAGGCCATCTGCTCGCGAACTGTTCGCATTTCCTGTTTTCTTTCGTTGCGAAGAGGTCGATTGATGGGGTCCCCCACCTTTCGAAGATTATTTGTAGCTGACCGGTGTCCAGTTCCCACTCGTGTATTTGAGCCATTGTCCTGCTCAGGGAATCCGCTTGCACATTCTTCACACCCGGAAGATGGTAAGCCACTAAGGATATGTTGTGTTTCAACACCCAGTGCCAGATCTTTTGAGCTTCCGCCGAAAGGGTCCTGGATCTGGTGCCGCCTTGCTTTATCAAGTAGAACATGGCTGTCGTGTTGTCTGTCAGCACTCTTATTTTTGATCCTTTGATATGTGGAAGGAATGATTTCAAGGCCCATCTCACTGCCCTCAGTTCCAGCACGTTGATGTGTAGGTGCGATTCGGTCGAAGACCATCTGCCCTGGGTTTGATGATCGTTCATGTGTGCTCCTCAGCCTGTCAGGGAGGCGTCCGTGATGATGGTGTTCTGAAATTCCGGCTCTTGTAAAGGAACCCCTCTGTCCAGGTTGTGAAAGATTTTCCACCATTGGAGGGATCTGATGACACCCTCGTCGTCGACGGTTATTCTGTCTGACCACCGGCCCATGGCCTGCTTCCATCTGTCCGACAGGAACTCCTGTAGAGGCCTCATGAACAATCGCCAGTTTGCTACTAGGTGGATGCATGAAGCCATGGAACCCAGGATTGCCACATATTTTCTCACGGAAAATGTGCTCTGTAGGCGAAGTCGACTCGTCAGTTGTTCAATATTCTGTCTAGGGACGGTTTCACTATTCCCGAGTGGGTTTCGAATTGAGCTCCCAAGAACTTCAAGCTCCTTGAGGGCTTTAGAGAAGACTTTTCGAAGTTCACTGCGAACCCCAGTCGTTGCAGAAGCTGTAAGGTGGCTTGTACGCTGTCGTTGGTCGACGCTGGGGAGGATCCCCTCACAAGCCAGTCGTCGAGGTACGGGTATACATGATGCCCTCCCTTTCGCAGCCAGGCTGCCACAGGTGCCAAACATTTTGTAAACGTTCTTGGGGAGGACTTTAGACCAAATGGGAGCACTGCAAATTGGTAGTGTGTCTGACCTACCATGAACCTCAGAAACCTCCTGTGTTTTTGACACACCGGAATGTGGAAGTACGCGTCCTTTAGATCTAGTGACGCCAAAAAATCGTCCCTTTGGACGGATCTGATCACCTCCTGCAGTGTAAGCATTTTGAATTTTTGACTCTGTAGGGTCTTGTTGAGGTCTCGCAGGTCGAGAATAGGGCGCCATTTTCCGTTTGGTTTCTTTACCACAAAACACCGTGAGTATACCCCTAGGCCTTTCTGCGATGCAGGGACTAATTCGATGGCGCCTTTCTGTAACATGAGTGTTACTTCCTGCCGCAAGATGTTTAGATGTGGCTGGGATAGGTTATTGGTGGACATTTTGGAGGTTTGCATTTGAACAGTAGGGAATGTCCGTACCTCACAGTGTCCAAAACCCACTGATCTGTTGTGATGGTCTCCCATTCCTCGATGCAGCTTGACACTCTTCCTCCCAGAACGGTACGCTTCCCGTCATTGTTGGTCTTTCTGTTTGCTCGTCGACGATGAATAAGTTGGTCGTCTCTTGAAAGACTGGAAGTTTCTGCGCCGGCTTGAGGTCTGAGAGGCGCGTCTATATCCTTGGGAAGGATACGCTGATCTACCAAAAGATCTATCCCTGGTTGCTGAGAATCTTGAGTTTCCAGATGCTCCTCTAAAGGGACGAAAAGAACGAAAGGGCTTACCGCTCTGGAGAGAACCCAACGAGCGTGCTGTATCTGAGTCCTCCTTCATGCCCTTCAAGGCCTCGTCCACCTTTTCTCCGAAAAGAAGATCACCTTCGAAGGGCATGTCCAAAACTTTATACTGTACTTCAGGTCTGAAGTTGGTGCACTTAAGCCAAGCCTGGCGTCTTAAAACAACTCTGTTATTTATTTGTTTAAAACCCGAATCTGCCAGGTCCACCGCTATGTTAATAGCATGATTAGATGCTTCTTCGCCTTCTCGAACCAGGGACATAACCGTTCTTCTATGTTCTTCCGGGAGGTGGTCCAGAATAGGTGCCAGTCTGTGCCACATCTCCCTGTCATACCTGGCCACAATCGCCAGGGAGTTAGCTGCTTTCACCGTTGAGGCCCCCACAGAAAGAACCTTCTTACCAAACACGTCTTGGTGCCTCGCCTCATTATCTGGAGGGGTAGAGCATTTATGTTGGGCCTTTGCTTTTCTCGTCGCCGCCGACGACACCACCGAGTCCGGTGTAGGCTGAGCTGAAAGACACTTCGGTGTAGAGTCTGGTACTTTAAATTTCTTTTCAATGCGGCCTTTGACAGCAGGCTCAGAAAATGGGTGACGCATGGTTTGAACACCTTCTTTCCAGACATGGTCTAAAATGGGTATTGAGAATATTGAGCGTCTACTCTTGCCCATATGGTCAAAAAGAAAACAGTCCTTTTTCTCCTCCTGTTGGACCAGGCCAAACTCCTTGCACGCTTTTTCCATCATGGAATGAAAAGCACCTATATCGTCCGGTGGTGATGGGTAAGTGGGACTCTTTGGTGTTTCCATTTCCACATCCGACACCCAGGATGGATCCCTAGATGGTGAGAGGGATATATCTGACGCTGACCTGTGGTCAGATAGGGAGTCCAAAAGCTCACCTTCCTCCTGGACTGCTGGAACAGTTGGAACCCCGATCGATCTGGTCGGGCGGTGTGAAGGGCTGGGCTCGTCGACGGGGGGTGTCGACGGTACAGGTGGAAGCCTTTCGTCCAGCGATTTCAGCAGCGAGTGTAAGGAGGACAGTACCTCCATGGACAGGGTCGCCTGAGAGCTTGGAGGTTGAGTAAACACCTGAGAGCAGGTTGCTCCTGATGGAAACCTGGCTCGTAGACCGAGGTCCTCCGGGCTCACAATTCTGAAGCCGTCGTCTTCCTTCGAGGCAATTGACGCTGCCTGTTCCTGTAGCAATGTGTCAGGCAACCCCATATCGAATACTTCTGGTCTCCAGGCCAGAACTTCCGTCGACGAGGACATCGTCGCCGAGGTCGTCGCTGGGTTGATGACCGGTGAAATCGACTGCGTCAGAGACAGTGAGGACACCGACTGGTTCGTCGTCGTCGACGTTGGGCCTGCAGGTTTAGGCGGTCCCGCCTTCACAGCACTCTCCCTGCGTTTATCCGAATCTCTACTCGTGGCTGATCTGTGTTGATCGCCCGAGGAGGATTTAGGCCTTTCCTTTGCTTTCTTCGACGAAGTTGACGACGATGTCTTTCTTGCAGAGTCTTTAGAAGAGTCCTTAGAAGAGTGACTTCGTGGAACGTCCTTTTCCACAGGTCGTGACTTCTTAGCCGGAGGTTCAGACGAAGTTGGGCGTCGAGGGGCTCCTGATGTTTTTGCAGAGGCCACGCTGCGCACAGAGCCCACTTCTGACTGAGGGTACGCTCCCGCACCGTCATTTAACCAGGATACCAGCCATCGATTTCGATCCTTCAGGGTTTTCTGGGAAAAACCTTTACATATTTCACACTGGTCTGCCGAGTGGTGAGGGTGGAGGCAATAAATACCGTCTAAATGGCCGTCCCCCTCGTAAACCTTCTTCAATCCGCACGTGGCACACGGGCGAAATAGAGGTTTTCCCGACATTCCGAAAAATTTAACAACTCACAGGAGTTCGACAATTCGAAAAATCTAGCAGTAGAGACTACGCGAGGAGATCCCACTATCTTTGGAGACGGTTGAAATCTGACGGGACCCGCGGGGGCGGGGCTTTTATACCGCTACGTCCTACGGGGCATGCGTGAACGGCCCCAGAGAGGACGTAGATGTGGATAGGACACACAAGTGTCGGAAGTTTTTTCCTATAGGAAACGACTATATATGTGTACCGAGGGTTCCCAGTCTGACGACGGGGAATATTCTAAGCATGTGAATCCATGAAAGATCCAATGCTGGAGAAGAAAGGGTTACTCATCATAGTGACTGCTGTACCCCTAGTTCACAGTCTCTTTACTCCATACTTATGTGTGATGACGGAACTATAGCACTTTTTTATAAAACATAAAAAATAGAATTTCCCTTCTAGAAATGTTTCTATTGAGCCAGCGGTCCAGCAGTATGTGAGTGGTCAACCCTGCTGACTCTTCTTACCGTCTACAGACGTCAGTCTTTGACTTCGCTAGGCGGGTTCCTTGACTAACCACTTTTTAATTGGTGAACTTTGGGTGGGGCGTATGGAGGAAAGGCGACTATGGATTAGGAGTACAGAAGACACTACAGTGAGTAACTTTTTCTTATTCCTATGTCCCGTCCCCTTTCTTTACAACCACCTGACTAAACCTAGCTTCTGACACAACTGCTGTATCCATACAGTAGAGTTTGCAAAAAGCAGACAGGAATGACCATGTTGCTACCTTACTGATAACTTCCCATGGAATGTTTCTCTGGGAAGCCACAGCTGTAACCTTAGCCCTCACGTAGTGAGCGTGCAGGTAGGTGTGCTGTCTCTGATATTCACTTTATTTGGGTCATCACATTTAGGTTGGAAGGTGTAAGCCCTATTCTCATGATAGTGAGCGTCATCTTGATATTTATTTTTGGTCAAATATTTTATTAAAGTTTCAGTCATATAACAATTAATATGACTATCAGGTCAGGACACACAAGACCACGTAGCAAGTACCGTAAAAATAAACTGTTGACTGTTGTGTCTCCCCCTTTGCCCTATCCACCCCAAAAACTCTCCCCCTTCTCCCCGCATATGTATAGCAGTGTTCATATAACCTTCACACCGTATTAATAAACAAGGGCAGAAACAATACATCCTGAGCAGTAGGCAGTGTGTCCAAACACGCAAGATTAACATGCGAAGTCCTGTTCTCGCTTAGAAGGCCGCACCGCCCCCTTCAGCCCTATATCTGCATCACAGTTGAATTGTTTCCCGGCTGCCTGTCGCACATGAACGGGAGCCCCATTAGCTGTTCTATGTTCCCCGACCGGGGGCGACATCTTATCCCAGGCAACCGCCCCTGCCAGCAGCTCAATAGTAAGCCACTGCTAATTCTCCCAATCGGCCCATAAAGTCAGGTTTGGCTTGCCGTTTGAGGACTGAACACTCCAGAGAACATTGCTTAGTTAACAGTGACAGCCGGGCCCACCTGGTGGGTGCTGTGTCGGCTTTCCAGCGGAGGATCAGGAGCATACGAGCCGCAAACAGCCGGATGTGGGCAAGCTTCCTGACCATGGGGTCAGAGTGCCAACTTGCCCGGTGTCAAACCCAGTGTGATATTGTGCGCACGTGTGATATGTGCTATACCATTGTCCAATAAGCCTCAATCTATGCGGAAGCCCCAGACGATGTGGCCCAGTGTATCCATCCCCCCGCAGTGCCCCCAACAAGAGGATGACTGAGTTAGACCCATACTAAACATTACGCCATCTCAAGGGATGGCATTGAAAAAGGAGCCTATGTCCTTCTCATTGACCTGGGTGTCCACGTCGCTGGACCACTGCAAGGCAAGCATGCAGTTGCGTTCAGTGTTGTTTGGGGTACGTATATTGTAAAAGTACTGCAAGTGGGGGTATGTAGTCACGTTTTGTTCTACTTGGCTTTCGCCCGCTGTGGCTTGGAGCGTGCGCTTGGTCGTATGGGACCGGATCACTGGCAGTAGGGTGTAGTAGCATTGCCATTCCAACCCTTGCAGTTGGAGTACTCGTCTGGCTTCAGGCAGCCCAAGGGGGACTCCCTCGTCAAACAAATCCATAACCCTAATGTGCGGTCAGAAGGTATTTTGGTGGGCATGAAGAATATTGCCCAGGTCAAACGACAAAACGGCCTTGTATGCTGATCCAAGCCGGCACATCCCGCACATTACCGCCCAATGACCGCCTCATTTTCTGCCACTGGACTAGTGTTGTGCCCATTAACGGGTGTGTGCTGATTGCTTTGGGGAGGTTGGTTAGCGGGATGGCCAGGACCTTGAGGGGGGTGTAAGGTACCATCAGGGCTATTTCCATGACCCTCCAGCTTGAAACGTTGGCAGTATTCAGCCATTGTTTGCCCCAACATACTTGCGCAGCTAGGTAGTACGGCCACCACACCGGCACCGCCAGTCTCCCATCCCTCCTGCTGCCCTGCAGCAGGCGAAGCCGGATCTGCGCTTTCTTCCCATGCCAGAAGAATTTAGCAAGGTGAGCATCAAGCTCTTTATACATATGGGCATCGGGGCATACGCCAGTATCATTGCCAAATAAACAAGTTTTGGGAGCAAATTCATTTTGAAGGCGTTGATTCAGCCTATCGGGGATAATGGCAGATTGCTCCATTTGGCTAGGTCAGTTGTCATCTTTTGGAGTGAGGGGCTGATAAGAACCCCTAGATACTTTATCGGGCGTGTCCGGAGGCGGAACGGGGCATAGCCACCAGCGTCCCAGGGGATGTCAGTCCTGAGCGGGAGAACCTCAGACTTTGAACAGTTAACCATGTATACGGTCATGGGGCAAAAGTTGTGTAATTGTATTTGCAGCCGAGGGAGTGCGGTCGCACTGCCACTCACATAGATCTGCAGGTCGTCAGTATAGAGGATACCTGGTGCTCCTCCTCCCCGGACTCCATCCCAGCCCACCCTGGATGAGCTCGAACTTTCTCCACAAGAGGCTCGATGGAGAGTGCATACAGAAGAGGGGAGAGTAAGCACCCCTGTCTGTGTCTGAGAAGAGTAGTAACGGGGCAGATGTTTTACCATTGGTTGTTACCGAAACTGTAGGACCCTTGTACAGTAGTCTTATTAGACCAAGGAGCACCGGAGGGAAGCCATAAGCAGCCAGCACCCGAAACATAAAGTCTCCTTGGACTTTGTCGAATGCCTTTTCAGCAACAAGAGTGAGGATGACCTCCCCGGAGTCACCCCCACCCGGGGCATGCAGCAGACTGTATGTTGTCAGCCGAATGACAACCCTGAATGAACCCGGTCTGCTCCTTATAAATGAACTGGGTCAGAACCTTCTTGATCCTCTGCACCAAGCATTTAGTCAATATCTTGGCGTATGTGTTGATCAGGGAGAACCTTTGGTAGGAGCCACAGTCTTCGAGATCTCTGCTCTTTTTGTGAAAAATTACAATGTTGGCCCGAGCATTGAGTTAGGTAGCCGACCCGCTGCAAGCGCTTCCATGAACATGCTTTCAAGCAGTGGAGCAAGGCGGTCTGCCATTGATTTATATAGGTCCATGGGCAGGTCATCTGGTCTAGACGCCTTGCCCAAATAGAGCAAGCCAATGGCCTGAGCAACCTCATCAGCAGTGATCGGGGGATCTAGATCCGCCCGTTGAATGGCGGTAAGCTTCTGCAGGCAGACCCCAGCGAGGAAATCATCCATCCTCTGTGGCTGCAACAGTTCCGGCTCTGCGTACAGCTCGCCATAGAATTCTGTGAACCTATCATTTATATCACGCACAGCCATAGGAAGCACCTTCTTGTGGTCTTGCACACTGACTATGCTTTGTGCAGCCTGCCTGGCACGGAGCACCATCAAGAGGAGAGGGCGGTCACCATCCCGATAGTAGGTCTGCGACCAGCTGGTGAATGACTTTAGGACTCGTTGAGTAGCAGTATGCTTCAGTTCAGCCCAGAGCTTGACGAGATGGTCATAGGTTTGTGATCTTGGGTGTGCTTATGAAGCCTCTCGGCATGTGCGATGTCCGCCTTTAGCTGCATTTCCTGTTCCCGCCAATCCTTAAAATTATGGGCCCACCTAGAGACACACTGCCCCCGGAGAAACGCCTTAAAGGCATCCCAGCATATAGCAGCAGGGTACTCCGAAGACAGGTTAGCCTGCCAAAAGCCGTCCACATCATCCCCCAGAAGTTCCAGAAAGTCTGGATAACCCAATGACCTAAATTGAGGCGCCACGCCGGTCTCCTGCACGGGGTGCCCGGGAGCACGACGTGGACAAGAACCGGTGCGTGGACCGAGACTACTGTTGGTAGTATCTCAGCTTGTTATTTATACAAGGGTTAACGATGATGCTGGGACCACCCGGAATCCTAGTCTGGAGTATGCCCCATGGCGATTTAAAAAAGAAAAAAGGTATAGTCCCGTTGGTGCGGGTGCATAACACACCATCAGTCAGAGGTCAGTCATTAGAGTTTTAAGGGATGCTTGTTTACGTGGAGCAGGACTCTGCAAAAGCTGTGTGCCTTGGCAATCTACATCTGGGTTGATTGTTATGTTCCAGTCCCTCCCAATAAAGGTAAGGTTTCCCAGGAGGTGTGCGCAATTTGCAAACGTGTAGAAAAAAAGAAGGCACTGCTGCGGTGGGTGCATACACGTTTAGAAATGGCACAGGGTGCAGTGCAATGTGCCTGTGGAGCAGGACAGATTTCCCATCCCTATCCATCATTTAATTAATAGTGTCAAACGTGACGCGCTTATGCATGAGAACAGATACCCCCCTTTTCCCACGATGTGGAGAGTGCGCAGCAATCCCCATCTGCCCATGGCAAGCTTGCCCGACTCAACCATATCAAGGTGTGTCGCTTGCAGGAACACCACATTGATTTGCAGATCCCTCAGGTGATTCAGTATGCGCCTCCTCTTTACAGGGAGACAGGGCACGTGAACATTGAGTGTTATCAATCTCAAGTTATACGTCATAGTGCAATTGAGGAAAGTGGGCCTGCGCCAACCGGCACATCTGGGGGCACTTGTCAAAGCAACCTACCCATATAAAGATGGACACATACATATGCCTGAACTGTTTCCCCAGCATATCAACCCAGAAACCAAATGAACCAAACAGAAATTCAACTTTGAGATATGCAAACAGAATCCCAATATTAAGCTGGGTAGACCCATGCTTGGAGGATGGCATAGGGGTACCCATGTGTTCCTCCCCCCTTCCCAGTACCCCCTGGCGGGGGCCCTGGCAGATTAACCCAAACCAACCAAACTCAATTGAGAACTAGCCAAGGCCACCCTACCATGGGGAAATCCGGAAACCCATGGGGGAGACCTGGGAGGAGGGTGGTGAAGAGCTAAGCCATAAACCAGGTCCTCTCGCATCCACATATAGAGTTTAGAGTGCCTGTTAAGTCCCTCTGCCGAAACTGCAGAGCATAGCACCCTCGGAAATCTGGGATCACTGTTAGACCAGGGATGGTGGGAACCAGTTCCGCCGGCAGCAAGGGAGCCGCGCAGTGGGACATCTGACCCTCGGAATGGCTACTGGTTGTCAGGTTGGAGGCATTGAAGCCTTGCGGTCTGCGTCCGATGGCTGTCCGTTCTCACGCTTCTGTTTGTCTTTCGGCTGTTACTGCTGGAACCAGTGCATCGGATCTGCTCAAGCGGGTCGGGCTTCATCGCACGTGTCGGTGGGGAAGTCAGAAGAGACAATGGGGGTCATTACGAGTGTGGCGGTAAGGGGTTAACAGCGCTGGTACGGATGCCGGTGCTGTTAACACCTTACCACCGCATTACGAGGTCCCTTAGCGGGAGCCGCTCAAGGACCAGGGAGCTAATAATGAGTGCGTTTTTAATGGGCCCGTTATTAGCTCCCTCCCCATTCCCATTGAGCCCTATTGGGCCTCACATGGGAATGGGGATGGGTATTTTGAATGGGGACTTACCGGGTCCTCCAAGGTTGGAATGACCCAGTAAGTCCCCATTCAAGGAACCCGAACCTGAGTTTGGAGGCAGCCATGGCGCTAATAGCACCACGGCTACCTGCAAACTCGTAATAAACCCTGATATCTCACTGTTGGAGAAAGGGCCATGCTTTGCCTGGACTATCGAAAGAATGCCATTGCTTGTCCAGCTGTATGCACTACACGGGTATGTACCACACGGCTGGAAACTTTAAGTAGAACTTATGGGCCAAACACTGTAGCGCCTCAAAAAGCGGGTTGAACCTCTTCCTTTGTCGCAATATTTCAGCAGAATAGTCGTTAAAGAGTCTGGTGTCTGCTCATCCTGCTCGCATCCCACCAGCGGCACGATAGTACGTGGTATGGCCAACTTTTGCTGAAAATTGAGGAGGTGCATGGTGATGGGGCAAGGGCACTCGCCGGCAGCAGGTCTCGGGATTGGTGCTCGGTGCACTCACTCAATCGCATAGGACCTCAGCTCCGGAATATGTAGCTACTCCTGAAAGAATTGTTAGATAATAGGTGAGAGCAATAAATCTCCTTTGGTATTAGTCTGTACCACAAAGATTTAGTTGGTAGCTGTGGCTGAGCAGTCAGACTTATCTCAAGAGGGAGATGAGTAGTATTCAGGGTTTACACAATAGGCCTTCAGTACTATGGCACAAGGAAACACTGACCAAAGCTTTGTATTAAAATGTAGTTATATATTTATTTTACACACTTCTAGATAAAACACATGTATCACAGTCATCAAGCAAGTTAAAATAAGTCAAAGGAAAAATATACACACTCCCAAGTTAAATTGTAGACCAAGTGAACCAGAGTGAAAACTGAGCAAAACGGCAGAGTGACAACTACACACAAGGGATCCTCCAACAATTCCTCACAAGAGAAGGAAAGCTCAAGTTATATAGAAATAGGTTCTTGCACACCCTTGCAACACTTTCCATAAGTTTGTGGACTCATTTAAGCAAGACAGTGTATCAGTATAGCAATACTTAAATGAAAACTGAGCAAAATGGCATTTCACAAGGTTTAAAAATGGGAAGGGACAGGTAGTTAAAAGAAATAGGTGCACCACACAGTTGTATATGAGAATCAATCTAAAGAAGGCAGATCTAACAAATGTAGCCAGAGTCAGTAGGCCTGTGCCAGAGTCAGTGGTACAGGGCAAAGGCCCAGGAGCAAAATGTTCTTGTAGCTGTAGCCACGTGTTTGGTTAATGAAGTTGAAAAGGTGGATGCAGAAGTTGAAAAGACAATGTTAAGAGAGAGGGGCAGCCAACTCAACAGGTAGGAAAAGGATTTAAAACACCTTTAGTGGTAACGCGAAGAGAGGGCGGCCTGGCAGAACAATGTACCTTTAAATGAAGAAGTGGCTCCTGCGGTGGCGGTTGTTCCTGGTAGTTCCTGCAGTTCGGGTGATCCAGCAGAGGAAGAGAGACTCTCGTTGTGGAGGAAGGTTCGAGTTACCGCACTACCCAGGGAGGAAACCAGCCGCGGTGCTGCCCGACAAATAAAAGGTACGCTCCTTTAAATCGCGGTCCGGGTGGACTGTTGCCTGGCTATCCGGTCTCCAAGTACAGGGTACGGGAGATTCGACCAAGGCAGGCCCAGGAAGGCGATTGGCAAACTGGTTGGCCCCACCAGCTCAAGGGAAGAAGGCTCTTGCAGGTGAAATTCTTCTCTCGTCGTGTGGAGAAAAGTGGTGAGATGCTGTAGCAGGGCTTCACCGGTGGTTCAGTCGTTGCAGATGTCTTTGGCTTCTCTCCTCTTTGGCTTCTTAGTTCCAGTGGCGACGTCTTGCTCTTCCAGTCCTCAGGACCCTGCTTTTATGCAAAAAGATCCCCATTCATACAGCCTAGCTGTCACTCAGACAGTGGAGTGATCATCTTGGCGGGAGACCCTCCATCCTATCAGGATAGAGTGCGACATGGGTTTCTAAGGCAACCCTGTCCACGGGTCCTACTCCCCCTCCCACACAATGGACCCACCCCAGACTCAGTGGCGCCGAAAGGAGGGCTTCTCGGCAGAAGCCCGCCAAAAGGACGAACAAAGGATCCCCGACCTGGGTTAGGAGTTTAGAGAAAGACACGAGAAAGAAGTTATATTAAAGTTCTGGCAATAAAAACCTACCGGAGTAAAGTTAATATTAAAATTCACCAGCGGTATGTTAGAGGCTGTCAGAAAAAGTGGTAGCCTCGAACAATGGAAAATCCCATAGGGAAATATTTGCGGTTGAATATTTATGGTAGTAACCACTGCCACCAGCCAGAAACTTTTGAGAGAGGGACTGTACGGTACCCTCTCGAAAATGAACATAGGGGAAAAAGTATTAACCCCTTCCAGTACCTCCATAGTAAGATGGGTTGTACTGGTTTAGTTTATAGGATTTGACTAGAAAAAGTCAAGGGGGACTTTACATGCCCTGGGAGACAGTAGTCAGTCCCAGGTTATGGAGTCTATGTTTGGGGGTCGCTACGACACCCCTGTATCACTGCATTGAGGGTGCTGTGTAACACATGTGAATAAAGATGGTTCCTATGGGGTTGAGAAAGATCCCATAGGCATTAAACACAAAAATAGCCTAGAACACACATAGCAAAAATGCCTAAGAGTGGGAAAAAGAGTCTCACTCTTAGCATGTAAAAAGAAACAAACCCTTCAAATCCAGCAAAGCTGCTGGGGGACTCTATAGGTAAGGGAAATTAGCCATAGTATGAGAATTCTCCCTAACACTCGCCCTCCCCCAGACTAAGCGACAGGAGGATCTAATGAGTCTCTTAGCTCTAGTCGGTTATAAACATCCTAGAGAGGCCATCAGCATTTTGGTGGTGACATCCTGACCTGTGCTCAATGGTAAAATCGAACCCTTGGAGGCAGATTGACCATCTTAGCAGTTTTGGGTTTTCCCCTTTCATTTGCATCAACCATCTCAAGGGTTGGTGGTCTGTCTGAATGATGAAAGTAGAGCCATACAAGTGTGGCCTAAACTTTTTCAAAGCCCACACAATGGCAAAACATTCTCTCTCAATAGTTGCCCACCTTGTGTCAGGTTCCTTCAGTTTCCTACTGATGAAGCAAATGGGGTGCTCCCTAGCTTTCTCATCCAGTTGACTGAGTACTGCACATATACCTATATTGGAAGCATCTGTTTGTACAATTAGGGGTTGGTGGTAGTCAGGAGCTCTGAGAACTGGAGCTTGACAAAGGGCTTTCTTCAGGCTTTCAAAGGCCTGATTGGACTCCTCATTCCATTTGATCTTTTTAGGGAATTTAGGAGAAGAGATTACATTCAGTGGAGAAGCTATGGATCCATAGCTCTCAATGAAATTCCTGTAATACCCAGTGAGGCCTAGGAAGGCTCTCACCTGGGTTTGAGTAGAAGGGGTTGTCCAATTTTGCACAGCTTCAATCTTGCTGAGCAAAGGCCTTATTTCACCACCTCCTACCTCATGCCAAAGATAGACCACTTTACTCTAACCAATTTGACATTTACTTGCCTTTATGGTCGGATGGGCCTGTTCAAGAGCCTGCAAAACATATCCTAGGTGGTCAACATATTCTTTCCAAGTAGGGCTGAACACTGCAATGTCATCCAAGTATGCCATGCAGAAGTCCTCCATCCCAAATCAGAACCTGATTAACCATCCTTTGGAATGTAGCAGGTGCATTCTTTAATCCAAAAGGCATAACCTTAAACTGGTATAAGCCAACTGGGGTGGAGAATGCAGTTTTCTCCTTGGCATGGTCAGTCAGAGCTATTTGCCAATAGCCTGACGTGAGGTCAAATGTGCTGAGGAACTTGGCTGAAACAAGTCTATCCACCAGCTCATCTGTCCTTGGCAAAGGATGGGCATCAGTCTTAGTGACTGCATTTAGAGCTCTATAGTCCAAACAGAATCTCAACTCCTTGGATCCTGCCTTTGGTACTAACACAACTGGGCTAGACCATGGACTAGTGGAGGACTCTATTACCCCGAGATCAAGAATCTTGTTGACCTCTCCTTTGAGGGGGTTCTTACATTTTCTGACATCCTGTAGCCCTTGCTTTTGACAGGTAAACAGTCACCAGTTAGTATATCATGCTGCCCCAAGGGGTCACATCTGGCGCTAGAGAGAACAGGGAGGCAAATTGATTCAACAAAACTTTGCACTCCTCCTGTTGCTCAGGTGTCGGTTTAGAAGAGAGATTAACTCCTTCTATTTTCTCATCTAAAGGTTTGCCTCTGAGGAGGTCAGGTAGAGATTCACTCTCCTCCTCCTCTTGAGCTGAAGCTAGAAGCAGAGCTCCCAGTTCCGGTCTCGAGGCATAAGCTTTTAGACGCTTGATGTGAAAGACTCTAGGAGCCTCCTTAGGATTGCCACCAGATAGTTCACCTCTCCAAGTTTTCCCACAACCTTGAAGGATCCCATCCATTTATCCTGCAAGGCCCTCTGCCTTGTTGGGACCATAACAAGAACTAGCTGGTCTTGAGCAAACTCAACCATATTGGCCTTCTGGTCATGCCAATGCTTGACCAGAGCCTGACCTGCTTTCAAGTTATCACTTGCCTCACCCATCATGTGTGACATTCTCCTCCGCAGTCCTCTCACATAGTCAGTGACTCTGACTGGCATGGGGGAAGGAGCACTCTACAACCCCTCCTTGATCAGGGCCAATAAACCTCTGACCGGATGGCCATAGAGAAGTTCAAAGGAACTGTAACCCACTCCCTCCAGAGGGACTTCTCTGTATACAAAGAGAAGGCATAGCAGTAGAAGATCCCTCTTTTTCTTAAGAGGGTCCTTTAAAGCTCCTATCATGCTCTTCATGGTTCTGTTAAACCTTTCTACCAACCCATTTATCTGAGGGTGGTATGCTGTTAAGAACTTGTAGGTAACTCCACAGTTTTTCCACATGGCCTTCATGTAGTGGGACATACAATTTGACCCCCTGTCGGATATGACCCCCTTAGGAAACCCAACCCTGGTAAAAATACCAAGGAGGGCCTTAGCCACAGACGGAGCTGTGACAGTCCTCATAGGAATTGCTTCACTTCAGGGAACCTAGTAGCATGGTCTACTACAACATGTATAAACCTGTTGCCTGAAGAAGTTGGAGGATCAAGGGTGCCAACAATGTCGATTCCTACCCTCTCAAATGGTACTCCTACCACAGGGAGAGGCACTAGAGGTGCCACATTCTTGGAGCCACTTTTACCAGAGGTTTGGCAATTGTGGCAACTCTTGCAATACTTATCTACCTCAGCCCCCATTTTAGGCCAGTAAAAGTAGAGAGAGAGCCTTTCCTTGGTCTTCTTGACGCTCAAGTGACCAGCCAAAGGTATCTCATGGGCTAGTTGCAAGAATTGGAGTTGGGTTGCTTGAGGCACTACACGTCGTTTGTAGTCCCCAGGGACTGACTCTTTTGGTTCACTATAGAAGGGCTGTCATGACCACTGGGGTTCCTTATAGAAGTTCCCCCAAGAAGTCTTGGTTGGCATCTTACCAATGCTGGGCTAAGGGCAAAAGAACATTGTGGGCTAATAAGACTCAGGCATTTCCTCATCACACAATATGCCCGCCAGGCGGTCTTCCTTGATTTCTGCAGCGTGGTCTAGTTGTGGGAGTTCTGAGCGTATTTAAGCCCCTCCCCTTTGTTGTACTGAGCTTCGCGTCTTCAGCTGCCAAAGCGGACGCTTACCGCTAATTAACTCCTGACTAGAATTTCACAGACCTTGAATTCCTAGTTTATCGCCGGATTGCAGTTTCCAGTTACTCTCCTTGTTCCCTCCTACCATAGCCCTGTTCCCGTCATTTTTCTGCACTTGTCCCATCGTGCATTTTCTGTCAGGAATTGGCGCTTCACTGAGTGAGTTTGTTGGGAGAAGTTTCCCGTCATCTCCAACAGACCGCAAGTATCGCACACTTTAAGACATTGTTACAATGTGTTAATTGTTGGCATTAGCGAGAGTGCAGCATTGTTTCTCTTAATGAGCGGGGATATTTTTTCTTGCCGCGCATTTCCTTGCAACGGTATCACTCTGTCAGTGGCTTGTGAGGAGATTCCGTTTTCGGAGAAAAGGTGGCGCCTTACTCCAGTCACATATTTTTTGTCACATTGGTTTAGAGTTTCACGAGCGCATAATGGTAACCTGGTAGCATTTATAGGTATTGACACATTTGTTCCTTTTACGTTATCCTTGCCTTTCTTATGAGGAATGTAATTTCGCATTTATCTCTGGATAGAATAGAGCTATTAGGAAGGTTTTGATAGCGAGGGAAAATCATATGAGCACACACTAAACACCTTTCTCTCACCTTTTAGGTATCTTAGGGTTAGTTTTATTTGAATTTTCCGGCCATTGTTGTTGTTGGTAAGGTGTGGAGAATTTCCTTGCCCATTATACTTAGGCAGTCTTCATAACCCCAGAGGTCGAAGTGGGCGGGAGCGGTCGGGAGCGGTGCTCCTATACTTTTTATTTTTCAGTTTCACTGTTCCTATACTTTTATTTTCAAAAGAAACTGTTCCGGAATGGTTTAGTTTTAAAATAAAAGTGTAGGAAGAAGATGAAGCTTACACGGCACTGCACATTCCCATAAATAGCATGTGTGTTTGTTTGGGGGTTTGGACTGTGTGTGGGAGGGGCGCAGCAATGGGGTTTGTGGGGAGTGGGCCAGACCGGCAGGGTACATAGCTCCACTACTTCTTTTCGTACACTTCGATCACTGCATAGCACTCCCTTTTCCTAGAAAGTCCTTACCCCTTCCCATGAAAAAACTGTTCCCGTCTTCAGGACATGAACCCCTGCGCTGAAGCAGGATGGAGAGCCCATCATAACCTAAGCTGAAGTGAGCAGGGAGAATCTGCATAGCTGGGTGGTTTTAGCAAATAGTTCATTCACTATAATTTATAAAGAATACACTATTGACAAGCTCCTAACATTGTCCACAGATTTTCTGGTTAATAGAAGAATAGAGTACTAGTGAGAGAGCAACGCACTCAGAGAAGAGATAATTGTTGTCATCAGGAGTGGTGTTCCCGTGGAGTCGAGGTAAGCGTTAAAGAGGCCATCTTCCCAGTGTAATCTATGCTTCCCAGGCTCTTGCCCTTCAAGCTGAGAAGCTGCCTGGTGGCGAAGACCTTCTGGAGTTGGACATTCTCTTTGTCCCTTACTGAAGTCTGTCCTTTGGGGTCCACCTTCTGCCAGTAAAGACTGCAGCTCAGGATGGTCCACAGGGTCAAGATCTCCAATGAGTTCCTGGCCTCCTACTAGATCTGAGTCCTCAGGCTCTAGTTCAACCACACAGGGTTGTACTTCACTCTCAACCTCAGCTGGAGGAGGAATCACAGGTGTGATTTTTGTCAACCTAGGAGATTTCCTGGTTGACACCACTGGGTTGGTTTCTGCTAGTTTCTTCTTTGAAGTCTTGGGTGTCCCCTTTGCTTCTGGTTGCTTGGAAATAGCAGTTAGTAACTCTAGTGGAGTAGGAGTGATTTCTTTTTTTATCATCTCCTCAGCAGAGCCCCTTAAGGTCCTCTCCCTTGCAGGTCTGGTAAGCTCCTGTAATCTCTTTCTAGGAGGCCTGGGGGTACTTGATACTACTCCGAGATATTTCAGATCATTGCCCAACAGCACCCTTCCTGGTACTTCAGATTGTACACTCACAGGTGTCCTGACAGTCATTTCATTGCACTGGATGAGAGCTCGTAATTGGGGAAGCATCTGCACAGGCCCTCAAGCTAACTTGGTGAGGTGTTTGGGTGCCTAAGCAACATCCTCCAACACAGTTATGCTGGCCCCAGTGTCTCTAATGGCAGGGGCCTCCTGACCATTGACTAGGACACTGTCTTTATAATACTCTTTAGTATTACGAGGGATAGAATTATACACATCTAAATTCTGTCGTTCCCACAACCCTAGAGATACTAAAGATACACCAGCTGAGACTCCAATGGGATCTTCAGCTAACAGTTGAAAGTTTCTACTGGCCATATGTACTTCCTCCTCTGGAGCGAAGGTAAGGAGACAGTGTGGACCCCTGAAGGTGTACACTTATATCTGGGATCCCCTTTCACATGATCAGTTGAGCCACAAACATAACATTTTCAAAATGTCTTTATGAATGGTGGCTTGTTCTGACCCCCTTCTGGTCTGGGACCAGAAGGTGCACTAGCCTGACTAGGTTTCCCTTGTGGCTTACCATTAGAATTTTGTTTGGGGGCCTCTTTGGAATTGGAATTATTTGAATTATCCTTGTTGTATTTCTTTGGCTGCTTTCTCTCATCCTTTTTCTGAGTTACCCCTGAATCTTTGTGAGTAGCCCTGTTGGCAACCCAAAAGTCAGCAGCCTTATCTAGCTTCTTAGAATCCAGTTCTTTTGAATCAGCCAGGTGATGTCTGAGCTCAGGAGAGCAGGCATCATATATATACTCCATCATAACACGATTTATCATTCCTTCATAAGTGTTAACTCTATAACCCTTAATCCATCTCTCTAAGTTCTTCAAACACTCATTCACCTAAGTAGCCCAAGGGGTACTATCATGCTTTTTGAGGGTCCTAAACCTCTGAAGGTACTGGGAAGGAGTCTTCCCAAATCTAGCTATCAAAGTTAGCTTTACACATTCATAATCCATCCTATCCACCTCCCCCAACTCCATTACCACATCAGATGCAACGGGGGGGGGCCTAGAGAATAACCAGGGGATCAAATGATTCCCTGTGATATCCTGGAGCCCATGATTATATTCAAACATAGCAAGCCAATCTAATACATCCAAATTAGGTTCATACATACCCACAATCTCTTTAGGCATCCAGGGTCTTTTTGGACTGGAAGATCTAGAGGATTTGGGGAGAGAAGCATTTTCCAAAGACAATTTCTTCATCTCAAGCTCATGATTGAGCTCCATTTCCTTGAGCATTAGTTCCTGATGTCTCTGTTCAGTGTGGGCTTCCCAAATTGAATTCAAGTTCAAGTCTAATTTTTTCTAGTGAGATAAATTCAGGACTTAATGTGGGACCTGGTAAGGGTCCTGTAGCTCTAACAAGGGATCCTCTAACAATTCCTCACAAGGGAGGGAAAGCCCAAGTTATATAGAAATAGGTTCTTACACACCATAGTAACACTTCACATAAGTTAATGGACCAATTTAAGCAAGACAGTGTATCAGTATAGCAATACTTAAATGAAAACTGAGCAAAATGGCATTTTACAAAGTTTAAAAATGGGAAGGAAAGGGAAGTTAAAAGAAATAGGTGCACCACACAGTTCTTGATGAGAATCAATCTAAAGAAGGCAGATCTAACAAATGTAGCCAGAGTCAGTAGGCCTGTGCCAGTCAGTGGTACAGGGCAAGGGCCCAGGAGCAAAATGTTCTTGTCGCTGCGGTCAAGTCTTTGGTTAACAAACTTGAAAAGGTGGATGCAGAAGTTGAAAAGACAATGTTAAGAGAGAGGGCGGCCAACCCAACAGGTAGGTAAAGGATTTAAAACACCTTTAGTGCTATCGCAAAGAAAGGGCGGCCTGGCGGAACAATGTACCTTTAAATGAAGAAGTGGCTCCTGAGGTGGCGGTTGTTCCTGGTAGTCCCTGCAGTTCGGGTGATCCAGCAGAGGAAGAGAGACTCTCATTTTGGAGGAAGGTTCGAGTTACTGCACTACCCAGGGAGGGAACCAGCCGTGGTGCTGCCCGACAAATAAAAGGTACGCTCCTTTAAATCGCGGTCTGGGTGGGCTGGTGCCTGGCTATCCGTCCTCTGAGTACAGGGTACGGGAGATTCGACCAAGGCAGGCCCAGGAAGGCGATTGGCAAACTGGTTGGCCCCACCAGCTCAAGGGAAGAAGGCTCTTGCAGGTGAAGATCTTCTCTCGTCGTGTGGAGAAAAGTGGTGAGATGCTGCAGCAGGGCTTCACCGGTGGTTCAGTCATTGCAGATGTCTTTGGCTTCTCTCCTCTTCGGCTTCTTAGTTCCAGTGGCGACATCTTGCTCTTCCAGTCCTCAGGACCCTGCTTTTATGCAAAAAGATCCCCATTCATACAGCCTAGCTGTCACTCACACAGTGGAGTGGTCATCTTGGCGGGAGACCCTCCAGCCTATTGTCACGACCACAGCCCCTGGTCTTGGTATTTGGGCCCTCAGGACCACATCGCAGTATTCCTGAGGGGCCCCAAGGGCCCAATCATGCTCCCAAAGACTCTCTTGGAGTCAGGCCTGGAGCCTTCGGCATACATTGACAGCGGAACGTGGGAAATTACATGGACATGGACCAGGATCTTGCAGCTTCCACTCTGCCCTAAGTCAAACACAGAGACTGTAACCACCGTAGACGGTACCGAAATTGCCTCTGGCCCAGTATCTGAATGTACCACTGATTTAATCCTCTTGTGTCAGGACGGTCACCGGGAATCAATCGCTTTTGATCACCGGAGAATCAACATCTGAAGTCCTACCTCGAACAATTTCTGGCCAACGGTTTCATCCGCCCCTCGAAGTCACCTGCAACGTCTCCTCTGTTCTTCGTACCCAAGAAGGAAGGTTATTTGAGGACCTGTATTGACTATCACGCAAAGAATGAAGTCACTGTAAAAAACTGCTACCCCTTACCCCTTATCCCGGAATTGTTAGACCAAGTCAAAGAAGCCCAAATCTACACGAAACTGGACCTTAGAGGGGCATATCATCTTGTCCGAATTAAAAAGGGGGACGAGTGGAAGACCGCGTTTCGTACCAAATACGGTTTATATGAATACCAAGTGATGCCCATTGGCCTTTGCAATGCCCCCGCGGCATTTCAGTATTTCATAAACAATGTCTTAAGAAAACTGATTGATGTTTGTGCCCTCGTCTATATAGACAATATCCTAGTATATTCGGCCTCTGAACAGGACCATGTCAAACATGTTCGTTCCGTTCTTACCAAGCTTTGCCAACATCACCTATATGCCAAACTCGAAAAATGTTCATTTCACGTTACAGAGGTAGAGTTCCTTGGGTTTATCCTCACTCCAAAGGGAATTCGAATGGACGTACACAGGGTAGATGCTATTCTAAATTGGCCAGCTCCAAATTCGTTCAAAGGATTCCAGAGCATGTTGGGCTTTGCAAACTTTTACCGCCGATTTATCCCTGGATTCTCCCAAATAGTACACCCAACCACGTCGTTATTGAGAAAATGCTACATGAAATTCCAGTGGACAGAAGAAGCTGAAAAGGCTTTTCAGGAACTCAAGGCAACATTCACTTCCGCTCCAATTCTGCGACACCCCCGTCCCGAACTCCCATATGTGGTAGAGGCGGATGCCTCTAGTATGGCTATGGGCACAGTACTGTCACAAAGAGACCCACACACCAGCCAGTTACACCCGGTAGCCTTCTGGTTGCATATGTTTTCAACACCTGAGCTCAATTATGCCATCACAGACAAAGAGCGTCTGGCCATTAAATCAGCCTTCAAGGCCCGGCGACATTATCTACTAGGGGCTAGGCACACAATCACTGTGATAACAGACCATCGAAATCTACAATACCTGAAGAGTGGAAAAGCTCAATCCTCACAACAACTACGGTGGATCCTCTTCTTTGAGGAGTATGACTATGTAATCAAATTTCGACCTGGGGTCAAGAATGGCAAAGCCGATGCCCTTTCCCGCATGGGTATAGATGATCAGGTATACACGACCCCTGAATCTGTGGCCATCATCCCTGGCAACAAACTCTTAGGATTACAACCGCCATGACTCAAGACGAATTGTTACTAGAAGTTCGACATGCAATGACTCCCGAATCACTGCGGGAGTGTGAGCCACAGGAGGCACACCAAAGTGTAAAAGACCAACTACCATACTTCAGGAACCGCTTTTTCTGCCCAAGAAAGAGCTTCAGGAACAAGTCATCTCGGCATATCATGATTCCCTCATGGAAGGCCACCCTGGAATCACCAAATCCCTGGCCAAGGAAAAACTGAGCTACTTGTGGCCAACGTGGCGCAAGGACATCATTCAGTTCATCCTCTCTTGCGGTATCTGTGCACAGAATAAGTCATCAAAAAAGAAACCAGCTGGGCACCTTAAACCATTGGACATTCCACCGGCTCAATGGCATACCCTATCTCTTGACTTTATTACCGACCTACCTTCTAGTCAAGGATACAATACCATCCTAGTGGTCGTAGACTTTTTCTCTAAAATGGCCCACTTCTTGCCGTTTAAATGCCTTCCAAATGCATCCAGCCTGGAAAAAACATTCCTGGAACACATCGTGCAACTCCATGGGTTCCCATCAGTACTGATTTTAGATCGAGGTACCCAATTTGTATCCAACTTTTGGAGAAAATGTCAAATGGCCCAAATCGACGTTAGGCTCTCCACTAGCCACCATCCCCAAACGAATGGCCAAACGGAAAGAACGAACCAAACGTTTGAGCAGTACCTGCGCTGTATGCCTCACAAAGTGGAAGGGAATTGGAAATACTTACTGTGGGTTGCCGAATACGCCTATAACAATTCCCAGCACAGCAGTACCGGACAGACTCCATTTTACACTATGTACGACAGACATCCACACACATCGGAACTGGATGTCCCTACGACTCTGGAAATGCCGGCCGTCAAAACCTTACACTCCATAATCTCTTAAGCCTTCACAAGTGCCCAAGAGCAGTTACGTCAAGCCAAGGTTCGCCAGAAGACATACGCAGACCTACGTTGTGAAAAGGCCCCCAACTACCAAATCGGAAACAGAGTGTGGCTAGCATCGAATCATGTACCTCTAAAAGGGACCCGAACATTCCGACCACGATATCTCGGACCCTTCACCATTGAATCCATTATAAATCCAGCTGCAGTTAAGCTGGCCCTGCCACCAAACATGCATATTCATCCTGTTTTCCATGTATCCCTCGTAAAACCAGTTCAGCCTGGGACACGGTTGACCTCGCCACCAGAACCTGTAATGGTCAATGGAGAACAGGAATTTGAAGTCAAGGACATTCTGGACTCAAAATACGTCAGAGAAAAACTATATTATCTAGTCGACTGGAAGGGATATGGCCCACAGGACAGAACATGGGAACCTAGCGAGCACATCCATGCACCACGTTTAATACAACGTTTTCATCGTGCTTATCCCACCAAGCCAGGACCAGACAGAAGAACCACCCTGAAAGGGGCCTTGGGGGGGAGTGTTGTCACGACCACAGCCCTTGGTCCTGGCATTGAGGCCCTCAGGACCACATCGCAGTATTCCTGCGGGGCCCCAAGGGCCCAATCATGCTCCTAAAGACTCTCTATTGACTGGGAGGCCATAATCTCCAATGGCAATAGCACAACATGGATGCCTCCACATGGTTCAGTTCTAGAACTGAACCATGCGGTCTAGCGCTTTGGATGTGGTCATGCCTGAAGACACCTGGGATACTTACAGACTATAAAAGCCATGCCCGAGCTGCAGAACACGCTTTGTGTTGCTCTGCACTCGCAGCGTGACATTCAGCGAGTTCTGATCTCTACATTCCGGGCCTGCATCTGTGGAAAGAAGAAGCAGAACAGCATTATTCACCCTTATCTGCGAGAATTTAGCATCTGTTGTTCACTCCAGTGTCCTGCACCTCCGGCATCACGGCAGACGCTCCCTCTGGAATCAACCAGAAGGAAGGAAAAAAAACTAAAGACGACATTAGTAAGCGTTTGGTAAGACGGATTTCTGAATTCTGTCCTGGTGGAGCAGAAGTTCAGAAGGCCAACCTAATTACTTGGAACAGGGTAACCTCTGGACGAGCCAGACCAATCAAGGTAGCGATCGCAGCGGTCAAGACTAGGTCTCAAGAGGGGTGAGGGTGACTGAAAGCCCGCAATGAGTACACAAAGCAAGAACACTTACAAACTACTCCAAACAGTTGTTATATTAAAAATATATACACATTTATTCCAAGGCCTTTAAAACAATGACCGTAGCGAGAAAATCACAATATAACGATAGTAAACCAACACATACCATACCAATACAATATATATACAAATACGACAGTCTCAAGCGTTATCTGCACGAAATGGGTAGTCCACCTAAAAGGGAAGGAAGACAGGCAGTGCGAAATAATGCTTAGACCCAGTTCGCCTTCAAAGGCACCTAACTAGATGGAAGTCCGAGCCCTGCGAAGAGTGGAGCCTTATGCTCAAAAGTACCTGCACACGCTGGTGCCAACGGGAAAAAGGGGAGTCTCTTCGAAGGAAGTCAGGCAGTTCAGTTTAGTGCACAAAAGAAGAAGAACAAGTTTTGCGACTCAAGCGCAGCCTCCACAGTGGGCAGAAGCAGAGCGCGAGTACGGAAAAGGGTGCTGTTTTGATACAGCGGGGAAAAGCAATGGGCTCCTGCAGGAGGGCGACCAGATCCTAGCTATGCTACTCACCGGTCCCCGATGCAAGCAGACCCAGGCTTCTCCGCGTCAGTTTCAGTCGCTGGCAGGTTCAGAAGAGCAGGGAACGCCTCGTCGTCGTGTTGAGTAAAAAGACGTCCCAATCGAAGAAACCCGGACAGTTTGTTACCACAGCAGGGCAACGGAGCGGCCGTGTGTATCTGAGCCAAATGTACACTACTCACTTCAGACCTGGGAACGCCAAGTGTACGAAGCGTGTGAGAACGACAAGGACTCGAAATACTACACAACCTGGCGGCGGTTACAGAGCAAGACTCCCGTGTAAGCTGGTCAGTCAGCTGGATGGCCCAGAGACGCTTCCAAAGGCTTACTGGCAGGAGATGGTGAAGATGCCGAGAATAGCTGTTCCCGCTATTCCAAGGGTCGAAGTACCAGTACAGGCCTTCTGGTTCGATCAAAGGTGAAAAGGGTTTCACAAGGCGACAGCAGTGCAGAGGAGAAGTCCTTCAGCGGGTCACCAGAGATTCCTCGGTCCAGCCTCGTGGTTGCAGGATACTTGGCTCCTGTATTCCTTCGTTCGTGAGAACTCAGGAGATCGACATGGTAGTGGTGTTTCCAGCCCCCTCTTATCCACGGTTCCCTTTGCGCCAAAACGGAGGGGACCCAATGGGAGATCCGCTCAACACTCACACCATTCGTGGACCAATCACGGACCACGGTGGTCCCAGGCATTCACACCACCCTAGACTCTCTGGCACCCAGGATGTGTATTGGGACCAGACATCCCAGCCCACATCCTGGAGCCACACACAAGACATGTAGAAGCCCGCGAAAGCATCCGTATTTCGCGGCAAAGTACATGCCCAAATAAGGAAGGCCCCGGGTCGGCTCGACCTGGGGAAGGTGAAGGGAGCAAGACGGTCAGCAGACAGGACAAAGGAGCCTCGTGGTCTGGCCATTTTGGGAGCCAGGCCACCATTTTGGGTTAAGCGCGAGAAACGCGCTTAGAACGCCAAAAGGAGCTCAAAACACAAGAAACGATCACTGCCACCATTCCCGTCCCTGAATCACTTGCACTGATCAGTTACAATCCTAAACGAGTATCCAGGGCCTGTAGAAGGCTAGAGACCCAAGAGAGCTGTAACTTAGCTTACAGTGCCCTCTTGTGTCATGTTGCACGAAAGCCGCAACATGATAAAAGAAACTACGGGAAACAGCGTTCCCCGGTACTGACTGTCTTAAGGGCATGTCAGTTTCCCCGTAAGAAAGGAGCGAAAGCCCAGAGGAGTGCGGCAGAAGGCTGCACTTCTCTGGCAAAGTCGAGAACAAGGTGAAAAACAACAGCAAAAAGTTTAGGGGTTGCCACATGGAAGGAAAATGACATACAATTACGAAATCTTTCCTAACAGTCGCCCCTCCCAGACTATGGACAGGTGGAACTAATCCATCCCTGGATGAGTCTCTTGTTCAGGTCGGTTAAACATTCTGGACAACCCATCAGCATTGCTATGTTGGACACCTGGCCTATGCTCAATAGTGAAGTCGAAGCCTTGTAGACTTATGGACCACCTAAGCAACTTTGGATTCTCCCCCTTCATGTTCATTAGCCACTTTAAGGACTTATGGTCAGTTTGCACAGTGGAGTGGGTCCCATAGAGGTAGGGCCTCAGCTTCCTTAGGGCCCACACAACAGAGAAACATTCTTTCTCTACCGTGGACCATCTGAGCTCTCTGTCCTTAAGCTGGCGGCTAATAAAATCAATAGGGTGTTCCTTACCCTTCTCATCTACTTGTGATAGTACAGCTCCTATCCCAGTGTCAGAGGCGTCCGTCTGCACGATAAAAGGTCTTTGATAATCAGGGGCCCTGAGGACAGGGGCCTGGCACAAGGAGTCTTTTAAGCCATTGAAGGCCTTCTCACACTCGTCGGTCCAAGTTACCTTCTTGGGTTTCTTCGGAGTTGTGAGGGCAGTCAGAGGGGCAGCTATGGTGCCATAGTCTGCCACAAAATTGCGGTAATACCCAGTGAGTCCTACGAAGGCTCTCACTTGGGTTTGCGTAGTGGGGGTAGGCCAGTCTTGTACTGCTTGTACTTTACTGGGAAGAGGCTGTATCCTCCCTCCAACTACTTCATGTCCAAGGTAAACCACTGAGCCTTGTCCAATCTGGCATTTACTAGCCTTTATGGTCAGATGTGCTTTCTGAAGAGCCTGGAGCACAATCCCGAGGTGTTTCACATGGTCTTCCCAGGTGGCACTGAAAACTGCTATATCGTCCAGATATGCAAGACAGAATTCGTCCAACCCATTCAAAACATGATTCATAAGCCTCTGGAAAGTGGCAGGTGCATTCTTCAACCCGAACGGCATTACCCGGAATTGGTAAAGGCCGTCTGGAGTAGAAAATGCTGTCTTCTCCTTGGCATGTTCTGCTAAAGCTATTTGCCAATAGCCAGCAGTGAGGTCAAACGTGCTGAGGTACTTGGAGGCACCCAAAGTATCCACCAGCTCATCTGTTCGAGGCAAGGGGTGTGCATCTGTCTTGGTGACAGCATTCAGAGCCCTGTAGTCCACGCAGAACCTCAATTCAGAAGTGCCTGCCTTTGGAACCAAAACCACAGGGCTGGACCAAGGACTACTAGAGGGTTCAATCACCCCAAGGTCTAACATCTTGTTGACCTCGGTCTTAATATAAGACCGTACTTTGTCTGACATCCTGTATCCCCTACTTTTGGTAGGTACACTGTCTCCTGTGTCTATGTTATGTTTGCACCAAGGTGTCAAACCAGGCGACTGTGAAAACAGGGGGGAAAACTGCCTAAGCAATCTTTTCACCTCAGCCTGCTGATCAGAAGTCAGGTGAGGGGCCACTCGGACACCCTCAAATGAGCTATCTGAAGGACCGCTTTGGTACAGGTCGGGTAGAGGTTCAGGCTCCTCTTCCTCAACATCTGAAGCCAGTAGCAGTGCTGCGATTTCGACTCTTGGGACGAAAGCCTTCAGCCTATTCACATGAAACACTTTTGGAGCCTGTCCAGGCCTTTCAAGGTCCACAAAATAGTTAACCTCACCCAGGGGCTCCACCACTGTGTAAGGGCCTGACCATTTGTCCTGTAAAGCTCGAGGCCTTATGGGATTCATGATCAGGACTTGCTGACCAGGTGTAAAGTTGATGAGGGAAGCTTTCTGGTCGTACCAATGTTTCACCAGCGCTTGCCCTGCCTTCAATTTATCACTAGCCAAGCCCATCAGAAGTACCATCCGTTTTCTGAGCCCTAGCACATAATCAACTACGTTGGTAGTAACAGGGGGAGTGGGCATCTCCCATCCCTCTTTGACGATGGCTAAGGGTCCCCGTACGGGATGACCGAACAGAAGTTCGAAGGGGCTGAAGCCAACATCCTCCTGTGGTACCTCTCGGTAGGCAAACAGTAAGCATGGTAAAAGAAGATCCCATTTTCTTCTCTGAGGTTCCTCCAGAACCCCAATCATGCTCTTTAACGTTCTGTTGAAACGTTCCACCAGACCATTGGTCTGGGGGTGGTATGCAGAAGAGAACTTGTAGGTGACCCCACATTCTTTCCACATAGCCTGCATATACTTCGACATAAAGTTGCTGCCACGATCCGACACAACTTCTTTAGGGAAGCCAACCCTAGTAAATATGCCAAGTAAAGCTTTTGCAACTGACTTGGCAGTTACAGTTTTCAATGGGATGGCCTCAGGATACCTGGTTGCATGGTCGACCAGAACCAGGATAAACCTATTGCCCGAGGATGTTTGCGGGTCAAGGGGACCAACAATGTCGATCCCTACCCTTTCAAATGGTACCCCCACAACTGGGAGCGGTACCAACGGAGCTTGGATTGTTGTGCCAACCTTACCAGACAACTGGCAGGAGGCACAACTCCTGCAGTGACTTTCAACTTGCACCCCCATCTTGGGCCAGTAGAAGTGCATGGATAACCTTTGCTTGGTTCTCTTCATACCAAGGTGACCAACAAGGGGAACTTCATGCGCCAACTGCAGGAGGAAGGGCCTAACAGTAAGGGGAACCACCAACCTCCTATGGTCTCCTTCTGTAGACTCTGTGGGCTCACTATACAGGAGTCCACCTTCCCAATAAATCCTATGCGTCCCAGGAGGTTCACCCTCAAGCTGGGAGCAGGCCTGTCTCCTTAGGCCTTCCAGAGATGGGCACTCACGTTGGCCTTTACTGAATTCGTCCCTATCAGGACCTCCTTCAACTAACAAGTCTTTTAGTTCAGGATGATCGTTGGGGTCAAATACTTCAGGCATCGACACCTCCTCGTCAGGCCCGGGCGATTGACCAACTTCTTCCACCGCAGTGGTAGGCGAGCTCGGGGGAATATTCTCTTTCCCTCGTCTTGACTTGTCGACTCCTTTCGCCTTGGATTTCCCCTTCGGCTGGGGCGGCGTATTGATCTTGGCCAATGCTGCCCGTGCTTGAGACCGTGTGTAGGGTCTTTCGGCAGTGTCTCCTACAAGCCCTAAAGCTCTGAGATCATTACCTAACAAGACCTTTCCCGGGACGTTTCTCTGAATGCTCACTGGAATCCTGACTGCTGTACCATTTAAAGTAAGATTTACAGGTATTACTGGGAACATACGGAGTGGGCCGTCAGCCAACTTAGTGGGCATCAGAGTAGCTCTGGCAACTTCCTCTGAGTATACCAAGGTAGAATCCACTACAGTGCGACTGCACCCACTATCCCTAAGAGCTGGAGTATCTACTCCATTGATCAGCACACTGTCTTTAAAGTAGTGCTTGGTATTATCCGGAATCCTAGCATAAGCCTCTGCGACTTTAGGCTCCCAGGAACCCAGGGAAACTAAAACTACCTCAGCCTCTATCCCGCTGGGAAATGAGTCTGAGGAGAAGGATGCTCCTGTAATCTCTTCTTCCTCGTAGGAGGAGAAAGCCAGATTAGCGGAGTGGACCCCCAAAGGTCTAACCTTACACCGGGGATCCCCCTTCACGTGGTCAGTTGCTCCACAAGCAAAACAAGATCCATTGGGTCTGTTTACATAGGGAGGCTTATTGTAACCAGAGTTCTGTTTCAGAGGCTGACCTCCACTACCCTGTGAGTTCTCTTGTGTCTTACCCTTATTTTTATTTTTGTGGCCCTTATGAGAAGAAGATTTAACAGATTCTCCACCCTCCCTATCATTGGAGTTTTTCCCTTCCTCCTGCTTACCAGGATGAGTTTTGTCCTTATGGGACACTCAATGTGACACCCATAAGTCTGCTGCAATGGCCAGCTTCTTAGGATCTATCTCCTTCGAATCGGCCAAATGCTGCTTAAGCTCTGGGGAAGAAGATGCAAAAATGTGTTCCAGCATGACAAGATTTATCATGCCTTCGAAGGTAGAAACCTTATAACCTTCGACCCAGCCAGTTAAGTTTTTCAAGGATTCAGTGACATAAGATACCCAAGTACCACCTTCCTTTTTCTTATACTCTCTGAAACGTTTCAAATATTGGGCCGGAGTCTTCCCAAACTTTAAAATGAGAGTTTGCTTTAACATTGCGAAATCAGCTCGCTCAGCCTTCGACATTTCCATAATGGCACTACAGCCAGAATGGGGCAGTCTGCTGAGTAACCAGGCAATCTTATCAGCATTGTCAACTTGTTGAACTTCGCATGCATACTCAAACGCATTCAGCCAGTCCATAATGTCATTCCTTTCTTCATACACACTGAGCAGATCTTTCGGAAACCGTGGATGAGAGGAAGCCCCAGACCCATGTCCAGGACCCTTGGACCCATTTGCAACCTGAAGCTTGGCCAGTTCCAACTGGTGATCCCTGTCTTTTTGTTTTTCTGCCTGTTCGATTTTTAGTTTGGCTATGCTGAATTCAAGCACCTGCTGCCTAAACCGCAGCTCTTGCTTCTTGAATTCAAGCATAGCCTCCCCATCAGCACTGGCAGAGGAAACATTAGACATCTCGTCCTCCCTGTCCTCGTGGTTGCGATGGATCAATGCAGCAGCAGAACCGTCGGTTGTACCAGTGAGAGCAGCCCCACCACCTTCCGCACTGTCCTCAGAAGTTATAGCGTCAAGCTGCGCTTCTTTCCACGCCACGATTCTTTGGATCATTTCCAATTTCGTGCCTTGGGAGGAAACACCTGTCTCCGCACACATCTTTTTCAATGTTTCTGATTTGGAAGCATTTAAAGTTAACAAGGTATTTGTTTCCATACTGTTAGATAGGGCTATGGCCTTTTTAAAGTTATACTACAACAATTCACTACGTGTCCTGGTTGGAATAACCCGAAATGCCTTAGTTCCTGCGCAACACTGGATACCTTCAGTGGTATCCCACCGCTGTACACCAATTTGTTAAGACGGATTTCTGAACTCTGTCCTGGTGGAGCAGAAGTTCAGAAGGCCAACCTAATTACTTGGAACAGGGTAACCTCTGGACGAGCCAGACCAATCAAGGTAGCGATCGCGGCGGTCAAGACTAGGTCTCAAGAGGGGTGAGGGTGACTGAAAGCCCGCAATGAGCACACAAAGCAAGAACACTTACAAACTACTCCAAACAGTTGTTATATTAAAAATATATACACATTTATTCCAAGGCCTTTAAAACAATGACCGTAGCGAGAAAATCACAATATAACGATAGTAAACCAACACATGCCATACCAATACAATATATATACAAATACGACAGTCTCAAGCGTTATCTGCACGAAATGGGTAGTCCACCTAAAAGGGAAGGAAGACAGGCAGTGCGAAATAATGCTTAGACCCAGTTCGCCTTCAGAGGCACCTAACTAGATGGAAGTCCGAGCCCTGCGAAGAGTGGAGCCTTGTGCTCAAAAGTACCTGCACACGCTGGTGCCAACGGGCAAAAGGGGAGTCTCTTCGAAGGAAATCAGGCAGTTCAGTTTAGTGCACAAAAGAAGAACAAGTTCCGCGACTCAAGCGCAGCCTCCACAGTGGGCAGAAGCAGAGCGCGAGTACGGAAAAGGGTGCTGTTCTGATACAGCGGGGAAAAGCAATGGGCTCCTGCAGAAGGGCGACCAGATCCTAGCTATGCTACTCACCGGTCCCCGATGCAAGCAGACCCAGGCTTCTCCGCGTCAGTTTCAGTCGCTGGCAGGTTCAGAAGAGCAGGGAACGCCTCGTCGTCGTGTTGAGTAAAAAGAAGTCCCAATCGAAGAAACCCGGACAGTTTGTTACCACAGCAGGGCAACGGAGCGGCCGTGTGTATCTGAGCCAAATGTACACTACTCACTTCAGACCTGGGAACGCCAAGTGTACGAAGCGTGTGAGAGTGACAAGGACTCGAAATACTACACAACCTGGCGGCGGTTACAGGGCAAGACTCCCGTGTAAGCTGGTCAGTCAGCTGGATGGCCCAGAGACGCTTCCGAAGGCTTACTGGCAGGAGATGGTGAAGATGCCGAGAATAGCTGTTCCCGCTATTCCAAGGGTCGAAGTACCAGTACAGGCCTTCTGGTTCGATCAAAGGTGAAAAGGGTTTCACAAGGCGACAGCAGTGCAGAGGAGAAGTCCTTCAGCGGGTCACCAGCGATTCCTCGGTCCAGCCTCATGGTTGCAGGATACTTGGCTCCTGTATTCCTTCGTTCGTGAGAACTCAGGAGATCGACATGGTAGTGGTGTTTCCAGCCCCCTCTTATCCACGGTTCCCTTTGCACCAAAATGGAGGGGACCCAATGGGAGATCCGCTCATCAACACTCACACCATTCGTGGACCAATCACGGACCACGGTGGTCCCAGACATTCACACCACCCTAGACTCTCTGGCACCCAGGATGTGTATTGGGACCAGACATCCCAGCCCACATCCTGGAGGCACACACAAGACATGTAGAAGCCCGCGAAAGCATCCGTGTTTCGCGGGAAAGTACATGCCCAAATAAGGAAGGCCCCGGGTCGGCTCGACCTGGGGAAGGTGAAGGGAGCAAGACGGTCAGCGGACAGGACAAAGGAGCCTCGTGGTTTGGCCATTTTGGGAGCCAGGCCACCATTTTGGGTTAAGCGCGAGAAACGCGCTTAGAACGCCAAAAGGAGCTCAAAACAGAAGAAATGATCGCTGCCACCATTCCCGTCCCTGAATCACTTTCACCGATCAGTTACAATCCTAAACGAGTATCCAGGGCCTGTAGAAGGCTAGAGACACAAGAGAGCTGTAACTTAGCTTACAGTGCCCTCTTGTGTCATGTTGCACGAAAGCCGCAACATGATAAAAGAAACTACGAGAAACAGCGTTCCCCGGTACTGACTGTCTTAAGGGCATGTCAGTTTCCCCGTAAGAAAGGAGCGAAAGCCCAAAGGAGTGCGGCAGAAGGCTGCACTTCTCTGGCAAAGTCGAGAACAAGGTGAAAAACAACAGCAAAAAGTTTAGGGGTTGCCACATGGAAGGAAAACTACCTACAATTACGAAATCTTTCTTAACAGCGCTCGCATTTGCATCTAAACCATCATTCACAAAAACGCTTACCTGAGTGGAAGTTGCGGTTGGCTTATTCTCATTGTGGCCTTCCATCAATCTGCTGCAGACTTACTCGACGGAATCCGGACATCTTCCTCTCACCGCTCCGCATCCTTTCGCCAGCCTTCATCCGGAACATCACAGCGACCTGTGAAGAAGAAGAACAGGTTAGCACATCATAAAAGCGCACATAGCGCCGCGCTCTGCGCAGTCACCTACCATCTCAGGCACAGCTCCAGCCTGCTCGGCGCCTCCGCCATTCCTCCCGCATCGAGGGAGATAAAAGACATTAACAGGGGCAATAACAATTAAGGACAAATAAACAAAGCAAAAGACTTACCTGAAGAACTGAGTCGCAGCAGGACTGGACTCGTGGGCCCGCGCCAGTGAAGCAACTCGGCGGCAAAGCTCCCCAACCACAACGCACCCCGGCACAGAATTGCAGGACGGAGAGCGCACCATATCTGAATCCAAGGTGAGGAAGGCTCTGCATGGAGTCTGAGGGTTCACGAGGAAGGTGGGCCCAGTGAGGAGGAGACTGTGGGCTAATTCAAACTCCTGTATTCCAGATCAGATCCTAGGCAGAGTGGGAACCCAGGGAAGAAGGATCCGGGTCAAAGGCAGTCCAACCAGATCGGGTGGCGTCCCTGTGTATACCAGGTAAGTGTTACACCTATCAGGATAGAGTGTGACATGGGTTGCTGAGGCAACCCTGTTGTTAGGCAGAAACATGTGCAGTTCCCTTTGGGAACACTGCAAAAGATTTAGGACTACAGGTGTTAGCAGTAAACCCACTTGGTAGCAGTCTGTACCACCCAGATTTACCTGGTAGCTGTGGCTGTGGCTGAGCAGTCAGACTTCCCTCAAGAAGAGTTAGGCATTATGCAAAGTATACACAAAAGGCACTCCGACACAATAGCACAAGCAAACACTGACCAGAGCTTTGGTATCAAAGTGTCATGATGCCTACCCCCGGAGCACCAGGCCAGGCCCAGCACCCCCAGGTAAAAGCCCAGCGGCCCTTTATAGGGGCTCTTTGGACTCTGTCCTGGCGCCGTTGGCGCCAGGCTCATGTTGGACATCAGTCCTGGCGCCATAGGCGCCAGGCTCATAAGGGGCAGTGTTTGGTGCACTTACCTGAAGCAGACCATGCTGCCCACTCACCTGATGCAGACCATGCTGCATGAAGAACCAAGCCAAATGAGGCTTAGGAGTGACTATTTTTCTGAAGGAACTATTTTGTTACTTGGGTGGGGCTGCGGAAGAATACTCACCTGGAACTTCTTCCAAGGCTATTTAAGCCACGCCCGGACAGCCACACGTGCTTCGCGTTGTTCTGCATCCCAGCAGCTGAACACTCACCGTGTCTGCTCCTGCACCTGGACTCCAGCCACGCCCGCCTCGAACCTGCAACACCTGTAAGGGAATAAGAGAAGAGAAAGGTGAAACCAAGAACTATTTCAACCTTCTTACCTGCATCCGGAATCTTCACGCCAGCATTCCTGAAGGAAGACTTCCATTTAAAAGCACTGCGTTGCTCGCTGCAGCGCCGCGCTTCACTCACCTGTTCCCGAGACGCCGCCTGGCTCCATCGCGGCTCTCAGTGCCGGCCGCCACATCTCTGCACAGCACCTAAGGGAGAGAAGAAGAGACAAAAGGTGAGCAAGGGAACACAAGAGGAAAGCCGAATTTTCAGCCATATTACTTACCGGCTATTCTTGGTGAACCATTCCACCTCTCGGGTCGGCGCCACATCTCTGGCAGGTACCGCACCCCGGCCCCTATGGGGAAAGGACAAAAGACATTACTTGGGAATTATAAAGATATTTAGAGGGGTCGCCCTCATCACTAACTCACCTGATTTTACCCTGGCAATTTAACCCCTCAACGCATCGCCAATCCCCTTTCTCATCTGCAGAAGGATATTCCTACGGGCCAGACAAGCAAGATTTGGGGGTCCAGTTCAATTGGTGGTCCGAATTCTGCGCATCACGCTGAAGAGGCCACAGCAACCCAGACCAGACCAGCGCCAGGTGAGCGTTACACAAAGCATATAATTATTTATTTAAACACACACTGTTTGAAACACTCCAGCACTCTTTTTTGTAAAACACTCTAAACATAGTTACTATTATAATATATACAACCCTTATTCCTTATCAGACAAGTCTTAGTTAACAGCACTTATTTCCAGACAGAGGTGAGCGCTTAACTATAGATGGCACTCCAATAAGTTCATGAAAAAGGGAGGGAAAAAGGCAGAATATGTGAAGGTAGACCACTCTAAGATTTAGGAACACTTTTAGCAAGGCAGAAGAGCAAAAGTCACTTGTGAGCCAAGGTCCATAGGCTGGGCCCACTCTTAGAGAGAGCAGAACACAAATGCGCCCAAGATCACACAGTTACACTAGGCTTTGAAAGTCTTGCAGAGAGTTCGACAAGAGTTTAGAGAGGCTCAGAAAAGTTTAGCCAGGGTGTCCCAGGCTAACCCAGGTTCGAAAGCCGGGGACTAAATCTACCCCGTATAGTCGGTGGCAAGGGAAGCCAGGCGGAACACGTTACCTTAAGTGGGAAGGATCCTCCAGCGGTGGCAGTTGTTCCTGGCAGCGGGTGCAAGTCTCGGCGTCGTCCAGAGGAAGAGAAGATCTCGACTTGGAGGAAAGATGAAGGTCGTTGCACTGCCAGGGAAGAAACCAGCCGCAGAGTTTTCCGTTTAAAGGTATTACCCTTCATTTCGCGGTCGTGGTAAAACGTGTATTCCGGTTGCCGGGGTGCTTGGCACAGGCAAGGCGGCCACGAGATGTGTTGGGAAGGCGAAAAGACGGTGAAACTGGTTATCCCAACCAGTCAAAGGAAGAAGACTCTCCAGCGGGAGATCTCCGCTGTCGTTGGGAAAAGTGGTGAGACGGTCCAGCAGGGCTCCACCGGTGGTGTCGTCGTGGCAGGTCGGCTCAGCTTCTCCCTCGTCGGATTCTTAGGTCCTGTGGCGACTTCTGAAGTTCCAGTCCCCAAAGCCCTGCTTTTATGCAGAAAACCCCCATTCACTCAGCCTAGCTGTCACTCAAACATGCTAAGTGGTGCGCCGGCCGGCTCACCACTTGGGCCAATCAGGACGGAGTGCGACTTGAGTTGCCTAGGCAACTCAGTCCAGGGTGCCTAAATCCCCCTCGACCCCTCCTAATTACCCCAGACAGAGTGGCATCACTTTGGAGGGCTACTGTGGAGAAGCCCGCCAAAAACTGGAACAAAGGGCTCACTTGGGTTGGAGTCAAGAAGAGAACACAAATGCCATTTTAGAACCGAGTTTTGGCAAAAAATACCAACCGGAGAATTAATAATAAATAAATAAAGTGGCGGTATGTTCGAGGCTATCGTAATTAAATAAATAAAGATAGTAACCTCGAACAATGGGAAAATCCCATAGAGAAATATTTGCGGTTGAATATAAAAAGTAGTATCCACTGCCACCAGCCAAAACTCGATCAGGAGGGGACGGAGACGTGCCCCCTCGACTAACAGACCCCGGGGCAATCGAATTGCCCCAGCCAGTACGTCCACAATATGATGGTTTGTACTGGTTCTGTTCAGAATTCAAGACTAGCAAAGTCAATGGTGACTTTACATGCCCTGGGAGACAGTAGTCAGTCCCAGGGTATGGAGTCTATACTAGGGGGTCACTATGACACCCCTGTGTTACTGCACTGAGGGTGCTGTGTAACACACATCACAAAAACACATGAAGCCCTATGGAGCAAAAGACCCTATAGCCCATTAAACACATCTAGAGTCAAAGGAATACACTCAAATCATGTCCAAGAGTGAGGGTAAAAGAGTCTCACTCTTGGCAGGAGAAATAAATAAACCCCAAAAATCCAGCAAAGCTGCTGGGGGACTCACTAGGTTAGGAAATTCAGCCTGAACAGAGAATTCTCCCTAACACCTGTCCAGGGGTCCTACTCCCCCTCCCACACAATGCACCCACCCCAGACTCAGTGGCGCCGAAAGGAGGGCTTCTCGGCAGAAGCCCGCCAAAAGGACAAACAAAGGATCCCCGACCTGGGTTAGGAGTTTAGAGAAAGACACCGTACCCTCTCGAAAATGAACATAGGGAAAAAACTATTAACCCCTTCCAGTACCTCCATAGTAAGATGGGTTGTACTGGTTTAGTTCATAGGATTTGACTAGTAAAGTCAAGAGGGACTTTACATGCCCTGGGAGACAGTAGTCAGTCCCAGGGTATGGAGTCTTTGTTTGGGGGTCGCTACAACACCCCTGTGTCACTGCACTGAGGGTGCTGTGTAACACATGTGAATAAAGATGGCTCCTATGGGGTTGAGATCCCATAGGCATTAAACACAAAAATAGCCTAGAACACACATAACAAAAATGCCTAAGAGTGGGAAAAAGAGTCTCACTCTTAGCAGGTAAAAAGAAACAAACTCTTCAAATCCAGCAAAGCTGCTGGGGGACTCCATGGGTAAGGGAAATTAGCCATAGTATGAGAATTCTCCCTAACACTGATCCTAAATCTTGGCCACCAGGCACCTCTCTTATCAGACCGTCTAGTTCCATTGAGGTTGTGGCACAGTTGTCTTCTAGAGCACTTTTGCGTTGTTCATTGTCCGTGGTAAGGTTTGCCTGCGCATTGAGCCGGGTTTGAACATCCTGTTGATCCCTTTTAATGTCTTGGAATGTGCTGTTTGTCTCCAAGGTCCGCTGTATGATGGCCCTCATCTCTGTGAGTATCGATTGAAGTTGATTCTGTATATTCATTTGACTGCTAGCACGAGGAACGGCGTAGAAGACCCTTAGCCGGGTTAATCGCAGCGCTTATGTCTGCACAGGAATCAGGAGTGGGTTTGGCCATAGCCGTCAGGTGAGACGACAGCAGGAGAGAGCGGTATTCCTTGCATGGGTGATCTGTTCATACCACCAGATAGTTCCCGACTTCAGGTATGCGCATCAGGGAGGTCCCCAGGATAAAGCGTCCTTCCGCAGCCACCGGCCAGCGGTCTCTGTTGCCTGTAATGTGCAGGTGGACTCGGAGACCGTGATCTCCTGCGGAGGCAAAATGTGGTTCAGTTCGTTATAGGCAATTTTCAGGCAATGAATGCTCACAGGCATAGTACCCTCTCTCTGCACTGGCTATGAGACCCCCTTATCCACACATGGGGGGATCAGCAGCTCCATCCATGCATCCTCTGTCTAGCAGTGCAGCAGGCCCAGACAATGCACCGGGGTCAGCACAGCCTGGGGTCTCTTGGGCAAACAGGGTCTGCATCTCCTGGGTCTGTTTACATAGGGAGGCTTATTGTAACCAGAGTTCTGTTTCAGAGGCTGACCTCCACTACCCTGTGAGTTCTCTTGTGTCTTACCCTTATTTTTATTTTTGTGGCCCTTATGAGAAGAAGATTTAACAGATTCTCCACCCTCCCTATCATTGGAGTTTTTCCCTTCCTCCTGCTTACCAGGATGAGTTTTGTCCTTATGGGACACTCAATGTGACACCCATAAGTCTGCTGCAATGGCCAGCTTCTTAGGATCTATCTCCTTCGAATCGGCCAAATGCTGCTTAAGCTCTGGGGAAGAAGATGCAAAAATGTGTTCCAGCATGACAAGATTTATCATGCCTTCGAAGGTAGAAACCTTATAACCTTCGACCCAGCCAGTTAAGTTTTTCAAGGATTCAGTGACATAAGATACCCAAGTACCACCTTCCTTTTTCTTATACTCTCTGAAACGTTTCAAATATTGGGCCGGAGTCTTCCCAAACTTTAAAATGAGAGTTTGCTTTAACATTGCGAAATCAGCTCGCTCAGCCTTCGACATTTCCATAATGGCACTACAGCCAGAATGGGGCAGTCTGCTGAGTAACCAGGCAATCTTATCAGCATTGTCAACTTGTTGAACTTCGCATGCATACTCAAACGCATTCAGCCAGTCCATAATGTCATTCCTTTCTTCATACACACTGAGCAGATCTTTCGGAAACCGTGGATGAGAGGAAGCCCCAGACCCATGTCCAGGACCCTTGGACCCATTTGCAACCTGAAGCTTGGCCAGTTCCAACTGGTGATCCCTGTCTTTTTGTTTTTCTGCCTGTTCGATTTTTAGTTTGGCTATGCTGAATTCAAGCACCTGCTGCCTAAACCGCAGCTCTTGCTTCTTGAATTCAAGCATAGCCTCCCCATCAGCACTGGCAGAGGAAACATTAGACATCTCGTCCTCCCTGTCCTCGTGGTTGCGATGGATCAATGCAGCAGCAGAACCGTCGGTTGTACCAGTGAGAGCAGCCCCACCACCTTCCGCACTGTCCTCAGAAGTTATAGCGTCAAGCTGCGCTTCTTGCCACGCCACGATTCTTTGGATCATTTCCAATTTCGTGCCTTGGGAGGAAACACCTGTCTCCGCACACATCTTTTTCAATGTTTCTGATTTGGAAGCATTTAAAGTTAACAAGGTATTTGTTTCCATACTGTTAGATAGGGCTATGGCCTTTTTAAAGTTATACTACAACAATTCACTACGTGTCCTGGTTGGAATAACCCGAAATGCCTTAGTTCCTGCGCAACACTGGATACCTTCAGTGGTATCCCACCGCTGTACACCAATTTGTTAAGACGGATTTCTGAACTCTGTCCTGGTGGAGCAGAAGTTCAGAAGGCCAACCTAATTACTTGGAACAGGGTAACCTCTGGACGAGCCAGACCAATCAAGGTAGCGATCGCGGCGGTCAAGACTAGGTCTCAAGAGGGGTGAGGGTGACTGAAAGCCCGCAATGAGCACACAAAGCAAGAACACTTACAAACTACTCCAAACAGTTGTTATATTAAAAATATATACACATTTATTCCAAGGCCTTTAAAACAATGACCGTAGCGAGAAAATCACAATATAACGATAGTAAACCAACACATGCCATACCAATACAATATATATACAAATACGACAGTCTCAAGCGTTATCTGCACGAAATGGGTAGTCCACCTAAAAGGGAAGGAAGACAGGCAGTGCGAAATAATGCTTAGACCCAGTTCGCCTTCAGAGGCACCTAACTAGATGGAAGTCCGAGCCCTGCGAAGAGTGGAGCCTTGTGCTCAAAAGTACCTGCACACGCTGGTGCCAACGGGCAAAAGGGGAGTCTCTTCGAAGGAAATCAGGCAGTTCAGTTTAGTGCACAAAAGAAGAACAAGTTCCGCGACTCAAGCGCAGCCTCCACAGTGGGCAGAAGCAGAGCGCGAGTACGGAAAAGGGTGCTGTTCTGATACAGCGGGGAAAAGCAATGGGCTCCTGCAGAAGGGCGACCAGATCCTAGCTATGCTACTCACCGGTCCCCGATGCAAGCAGACCCAGGCTTCTCCGCGTCAGTTTCAGTCGCTGGCAGGTTCAGAAGAGCAGGGAACGCCTCGTCGTCGTGTTGAGTAAAAAGAAGTCCCAATCGAAGAAACCCGGACAGTTTGTTACCACAGCAGGGCAACGGAGCGGCCGTGTGTATCTGAGCCAAATGTACACTACTCACTTCAGACCTGGGAACGCCAAGTGTACGAAGCGTGTGAGAGTGACAAGGACTCGAAATACTACACAACCTGGCGGCGGTTACAGGGCAAGACTCCCGTGTAAGCTGGTCAGTCAGCTGGATGGCCCAGAGACGCTTCCGAAGGCTTACTGGCAGGAGATGGTGAAGATGCCGAGAATAGCTGTTCCCGCTATTCCAAGGGTCGAAGTACCAGTACAGGCCTTCTGGTTCGATCAAAGGTGAAAAGGGTTTCACAAGGCGACAGCAGTGCAGAGGAGAAGTCCTTCAGCGGGTCACCAGCGATTCCTCGGTCCAGCCTCATGGTTGCAGGATACTTGGCTCCTGTATTCCTTCGTTCGTGAGAACTCAGGAGATCGACATGGTAGTGGTGTTTCCAGCCCCCTCTTATCCACGGTTCCCTTTGCACCAAAATGGAGGGGACCCAATGGGAGATCCGCTCATCAACACTCACACCATTCGTGGACCAATCACGGACCACGGTGGTCCCAGACATTCACACCACCCTAGACTCTCTGGCACCCAGGATGTGTATTGGGACCAGACATCCCAGCCCACATCCTGGAGGCACACACAAGACATGTAGAAGCCCGCGAAAGCATCCGTGTTTCGCGGGAAAGTACATGCCCAAATAAGGAAGGCCCCGGGTCGGCTCGACCTGGGGAAGGTGAAGGGAGCAAGACGGTCAGCGGACAGGACAAAGGAGCCTCGTGGTCTGGCCATTTTGGGAGCCAGGCCACCATTTTGGGTTAAGCGCGAGAAACGCGCTTAGAACGCCAAAAGGAGCTCAAAACAGAAGAAATGATCGCTGCCACCATTCCCGTCCCTGAATCACTTTCACCGATCAGTTACAATCCTAAACGAGTATCCAGGGCCTGTAGAAGGCTAGAGACACAAGAGAGCTGTAACTTAGCTTACAGTGCCCTCTTGTGTCATGTTGCACGAAAGCCGCAACATGATAAAAGAAACTACGAGAAACAGCGTTCCCCGGTACTGACTGTCTTAAGGGCATGTCAGTTTCCCCGTAAGAAAGGAGCGAAAGCCCAAAGGAGTGCGGCAGAAGGCTGCACTTCTCTGGCAAAGTCGAGAACAAGGTGAAAAACAACAGCAAAAAGTTTAGGGGTTGCCACATGGAAGGAAAACTACCTACAATTACGAAATCTTTCCTAACAGCGCTCGCATTTGCATCTAAACCATCATTCACAAAAACGCTTACCTGAGTGGAAGTTGCGGTTGGCTTATTCTCATTGTGGCCTTCCATCAATCTGCTGCAGACTTACTCGACGGAATCCGGACATCTTCCTCTCACCGCTCCGCATCCTTTCGCCAGCCTTCATCCGGAACATCACAGCGACCTGTGAAGAAGAAGGGAGTAGTTTCTTACCTGTAACTCCATTTCTCCAGCATTGGTATCTTTCATGGATTCACATGCTTAGAATATTCCCCGTCGTCAGACTGGGAACCCTCGGTACACATATATATAGTCATTTCCAATAGGAAAAACTTCTGTCCTATCCCCGTCTGCGTCCTCTACGGGGCCGCCCACGTACGCCCCGTTGGACGTGATGGTATATAAGCCCCGCCCCCGCGGGTCCCTTCAGATTTCGACCCCTCCAAGATAACGGGGGGAAAACTTGCTTGCATACCAATCTTCCACATTGCAGTCCGGGGAGGCCGGAGGGCGCATGTGAATCCATGAAAGATACCAATGCTGGAGAAATGGAGTTACAGGTAAGAAACTACTCCCTTCTCCAGCATTGGATCTTTCATGGATTCACATGCTTAGAATAGATTGTAAAGCAGTAACATCAAGAAGGAGGTGAGAGTGCAATGTAACTTACAGTCGTAGAGACACCCCCAAACACTACCGTTTACACCATGTATGTAAGCAACAACTTATTATACTGATACGAAACGGATTTTCGCCATACAATGCTATGCCATATGACTCAGTATGCACCCCTTGCGCACATATCTACCCAACCACTTATGTTTAGGTCAATAAACTATGCACCTCCATGTATACACTCAGAAAAAACCAGCTGAGGCCAAATAATAATAATAATAGGCAGCATTTTACTTGAAACTTTGGCTTACCTCATTGAAAAAGGTGGCGAAGCACTGCCCTTCCCATTTGTACCTCATCCGCGTGCTGCTTTTCCAGGCAGTAGTGGCGCGTAAACGTGTGCGGAACAGACCATGCCGCCGCCTGGCAGATGTCCGTCAGCGGAATTCCTGCCCATAGAGCCACGGAGGAAGATGTCGATCTCGTGGAATGGGCTCTGGGACGATGTAGTAGAGGTCTCCCGGCCTTGGAATGACACAGGGTAATCGCCGAGGAGACCCAGCGAGCCAGACCTTGTTTGGAGATAGCCTTACCCCTAGCCGAGGGGCCGTAGGCGACGAATAGCTGTCTGGTGGTTCTGATAGCTTGCGTTTTTTGTAGGTAAAATTTTAGTGCCCTTTTGACGTCCAGAGTGTGCAGAGCCTTCTCCGCCGTCGACAAAGGAGATGCAAAGAAAGTAGGGAGTACCAGGGTCGAGTGCTTATGATAGACCGACGGTACTTTTGGGATGAATGAAGGGTTAGTTGATAAAATAACTTTGTCCTTAAAGAACCTCAGATATGGAGGGTCTATGACCAGTGCCTGTAGTTCCGACATTCTTCTAGCCGAAGTGATGGCAACTAGGAACGCGAGTTTCCAAGATAGAAATTGTAGAGATGAAGAGGACATTGGCTCAAAAGGAGGCTTCATTAAGGCAGCTAGAACCGTGTTCAGACTCCACGACGGTGGGAACCGTTTTTCCGGAGGGAAGGTTCTAAACAGACCCTTCATGAAATGCTTCACTAGCCTGTCACTGAATAGTGGAGGGGACTGTCTTCTTCTGGTAAATCTTGAAACAGCCGCCAGGTGTACTTTGATTGACGATGATGACAGTCCGCTTTCCGCAAGATGAAGAAGATACGGGAGGATTTGCTCCGGAGTTACTTCCAAAGGTTGTATATTTTGTTGTATTTGACACCATATACAAAACCTTTTCCATTTGCTTGCATATGATTTGTTAGTGGACGGGGCTCTGGCCGCCTGCAGAATCCTTCGGCAATCAGTCGAGACTTTTAGGTTCCCGAACTCCGAGAAGTCAGGAGCCATGCAGTTAAGTTCAGGCTGTCCGGATTGTGGTGCCACACGGTCCCCTCGTCCCTGGACAGGAGGTTCGGTACTTTCCTGAATGGTATCGGCTGATCCAGCGACAGATGAAGGAGGTCTGAGAACCATGGTTGCCTCGGCCAGCGCGGGGCCACTAGGATGACCCGGCAATTGTACCTGTGGATCCCCTGGATCGTCCTCCGTATGAGGGGAAATGGAGGGAAGGCGTAGAGGAACTTGCCTGTCCACGGAAACGAGAACGCTTCCCCCAGGGAGTCTGTTTGGGGCCATCTGCTCGCGAACTGAGCACATTTTCGGTTTCTTTCCGTGGCGAAGAGATCGATCGACGGGGTCCCCCATCTTTCGAAGATTTTCCCGAGTTGAGTGGAGTCCAGCTCCCACTCGTGTATTTGTGACATCGTCCTGCTCAGGGAATCCGCCTGTAAGTTCTTCGCTCCCGGTAGGTGGTATGCTACTAGGGAGATGTGGTGTTTTAAAGCCCAATGCCAGATCTTTTGAGCTTCCTTCGAGAGGGTCCTGGATCTGGTGCCACCCTGTTTTATCAGGTAGAACATAGCTGTCGTATTGTCCGTGAGCACTCTTACTTTTGACCCCTTGATGTGTGGGAGGAAAGATTTCAGGGCCCATCTCACCGCTCTTAGCTCCAGGACGTTGATATGTAGGCGAGATTCGGTCGACGACCACCTGCCTTGGGTTTGGTGACGTGACATGTGTGCTCCCCAGCCCGACAGAGAGGCATCTGTAATGATGGTGTTCTGAAATTCCGGCTCCTGCAAGGGGACCCCTCTGTCCAGGTTGCGCGCCACTTTCCACCATCGGATGGCTTTGATATCTCGTTCGTCGTCGGCTATTATCTTGTCCGACCAGCGGCCTGTGGCCTGCTTCCATCTGTCTGATAGGAACTCCTGTAGAGGTCTCATGAACAACCGGCAGTTCGCGACTAGGTGGATGCACGATGCCATGGAGCCGAGGAGAGCCGCATATTTTCTTGCTGACAACCTTCTCTGTAAACGAAGTTGGCTTGTCAGGTGTTTGATTTTCAACAACCTTTCCCGGGATGGTTTCACTAGTCCCGTGTGGGTGTCGAATTGAGCACCTAGGAACTTCAAGCTCTTCGAGGGCTTTAGTGAAGACTTTTCGTAGTTCACTGCAAATCCCAGACTCTGTAGCAGTCGCAAGGTGGTCAATAGGCTGTCGTTGGTCGACGCTGGGGAGGATCCCCTCACGAGCCAGTCGTCGAGGTACGGGTAAACGTGATGCCCTTCCTTCCGCAGCCAGGCTGCTACGGGTGCTAGGCACTTTGTAAAGGTTCTTGGGGAGGACTTCAGGCCGAAAGGGAGCACAGTAAATTGGTAGTGTGTTTGGCCGACTAGGAACCTCAGGAACCTCCTGTGGTGAGTGCGCACCGGAATGTGAAAATACGCATCTTGGAGGTCCAGAGACGCTAGGAAATCGTTCTTTTGGACCGATCTGATTACCTCCTGTAGAGTAAGCATCTTGAACTTTTGACTCAGCAGGGTTTTGTTGAGGTCCCGTAGGTCGAGGATGGGGCGCCACTTCCCGTTTGGTTTCTTTACTACGAAGCAGCGTGAGTAAACCCCTAAGCCTCTCTGTGAGGCAGGTACTAATTCGATGGCGCCTTTTTTTAGCATGAGCGCAACCTCTCGACGCAAGACGCTTAGGTGTGGTTGAGACAGGCATATCGGTGGACGTTTTGGAGGTCTGGATTTGAATCTTAGGGAATGTCCCAGTCTCACCGTGTCCAGAACCCACCGATCTGTCGTAATAGACTCCCATTCCTCGACGCAACTTGACACTCTCCCTCCTAGAACGTCATTGTTGATCTTTTTGTTTTCCCGTCGACGACGAGTAAGTGGGACGTCTCTTAGAGGCCTGGAAATTTCTGCGTCGGGTCGAGGACTGTGAGGCGCGCCTATAACCTTGGGACGGATATGAAGACCTCCCGAATGCTCTATCCCTGGATCCCGCAAATCGTGCGTTTCCCGTAGCTCCTCTAAAGGGGCGAAAGGAACGAAAGGGCTTACCGCTTTGGAGGGAGCCCAGCGAGCGCGCCGTCTCAGAGTCCTCTTTCATTCCTTTCAAGGCCTCATCCACCTTTTCGCCAAACAGGTGGTCACCTTCGAAAGGCATGTCGACGACCTTATAATGCACCTCGGGTCTAAAGTTGGTGCGTCGTAGAACCACTCCATTGTTAATTTGTTTGAACCCCGAGTCTGCCAGGTCCACCGCTATATTGATAGCATGGTTCGAGGCTTCTTCTCCTTCACGAACCAGGGACATAGCTGATTTTCTGTGTTCTTCGGGGAGGTGGTCCAAAATGGGTGCCAGTCTGTGCCACATCTCCCTGTCATACCTGGCCATGATTGCCAGGGAGTTCGCTGCTTTCACTGTTGACGCTCCCACTGACAGGATCTTCTTACCGAAAGCGTCTTGGCGTCTAGCTTCGGAGTCCGGCGGGGTAGAGCACTTATGCTGGGCCTTTGCCTTTCTCGTCGCCGCCGCCGATACCACCGAGTCAGGCGTGGGTTGCGCAGAGAGGCATTTTGGCGTCGAATCTGGAACTTTAAATTTCTTCTCTACGCGGCCTTTGACCGCAGGTTCCGAGAATGGATGCCGCATGGTTTGGACGCCCTCTTTCCATACGTGGTCCAGTATCGGTATCGAAAAAACGGAACGCCTATTCTTGCCCATGTGGTCAAAGAGGAAGCAGTCCTTCTTTTCTTCTTGTTGGGTCAAACCGAACTCCTTGCAGGCTTTTTCCATCATGGAATGGAAGGCCCCTATGTCGTCCGGTGGAGATGGGTGAATGGGACTTTTCGGAGGATCCACCTCCACATCCGAAACCCATGACGGGTCTCTCGACGGCGAGAGGGAGATATTAGAAGCTGACCCCTGTTCAGAGAGGGAGTCCGAGAGCTCACCTTCTTCCTGGACTGTTGGAGCAGTTGGGCCCACGACCGATCTAGTCGGGCGGTGTGAAGGTCCGGGCTCGTCGACGAGGGGAGTCGTCGGAGCAGGCGGGAGCCTTTCGTCCAGGGACTTCAAGAGTGAGTGTAAGGAGGAAAGTACCTCCATGGAGAGAGTAGCCTGGGCGTTTGGAGGCTGGGTGAAAACTTGAGAGCAGGTTGCACCAGAAGGAAATCTGGGCCGTAGCCCCAGGTCTTCCGGGCTCACTATTCTGAAGCCGTCGTCCTCTTTGGAGGCGATCGAAACTGGCTGGTCTTGTAGCAGTGTGTCAGGTAGCCCCATGTCGAACGTTTCTGGCCTCCAGGCCTGGAACTCCGTCGACGAGGGAATCGTCGTCGACGATGAGCCCGTTTGAAAAGCGGGGGACTGTGACGGAGTGGGCACTTGGATCGTCGCCATCGTCGTCGTCGACGGAAGGCCTGCAGGTGGCTTAGGCGGTCCCGCCTTCGCGGAGCTCTCCCTGTGTTTATCCGCCTCTCTACTCGTAGCTGATCTTTTCTGATCGCTCGAGGAGGATTTTGGCCTGTCCTTGTCTTTCTTCGACGAAGAAGAAGAGGAAGATGATTTCTTCGTCGATTCTTTCGATGAGGCCTTAGAGGAATGACTTCGAGGCACGTCCTTCCCCGTAGGCCGTGATTTTTTGGCCAGAGGTTCCGACGGATGTGAGCGTCGGGAGGCTTCTGATGTTTTCGCTGAGGCGATACTGCGCACCGATCCTACCTCCGATTGAGGGTACGCTCCAGCGCCGTCGTTCAGCCACGAGACCAGTCGCCGATTCCGGTCCTTCAGGGTTTTTTGGGAAAACCCCTTGCAGATATCACATTGGTCCGCCGAGTGGTGGGGGTGAAGGCAGTAGATGCAGTCAAGGTGGCCATCCCCTTCATAAACCTTCTTTAGACCGCACGTGGCACACGGGCGGAAAAGAGGCTTACCCGACATTATTGTCAGATTAACTAACAAAACTCGTAGGAGTTGGAAGCGGACCAAACAGACCAACTCGCAGGAGTTAGAAACAATCGATAAGTATTTGAAGAAAATACACGAGGAGATCCCACTATCTTTGGAGACGGTTGAAATCTGAAGGGACCCGCGGGGGCGGGGCTTATATACCATCACGTCCAACGGGGCGTACGTGGGCGGCCCCGTAGAGGACGCAGACGGGGATAGGACAGAAGTTTTTCCTATTGGAAATGACTATATATATGTGTACCGAGGGTTCCCAGTCTGACGACGGGGAATATTCTAAGCATGTGAATCCATGAAAGATCCAATGCTGGAGAAGAACAGGTTAGCACATCATAAAAGCGCACATAGCGCCGCGCTCTGCGCAGTCACCTACCATCTCAGGCACAGCTCCAGCCTGCTCGCCGCCTCCGCCATTCCTCCCGCATCGAGGGAGATAAAAGACATTAACAGGGGCAATAACAATTAAGGACAAATAAACAAAGCAAAAGACTTACCTGAAGAACTGAGTCGCAGCAGGACTGGACTCGTGGGCCCGCGCCAGTGAAGCAACTCGGCGGCAAAGCTCCCCAACCACAACGCACCCCGGCACAGAATTGCAGGACGGAGAGCGCACCATATCTGAATCCAAGGTGAGGAAGGCTCTGCATGGAGTCTGAGGGTTCACGAGGAAGGTGGGCCCAGTGAGGAGGAGACTGTGGGCTAATTCAAACTCCTGTATTCCAGATCAGATCCTAGGCAGAGTGGGAACCCAGGGAAGAAGGATCCGGGTCAAAGGCAGTCCAACCAGATCGGGTGGCGTCCCTGTGTATACCAGGTAAGTGTTACACCTATCAGGATAGAGTGTGACATGGGTTGCTGAGGCAACCCTGTTGTTAGGCAGAAACCTGTGCAGTTCCCTTTGGGAACACTGCAAAAGATTTAGGACTACAGGTGTTAGCAGTAAACCCACTTGGTAGCAGTCTGTACCACCCAGATTTACCTGGTAGCTGTGGCTGTGGCTGAGCAGTCAGACTTCCCTCAAGAAGAGTTAGGCATTATGCAAAGTATACACAAAAGGCACTCCGACACAATAGCACAAACAAACACTGACCAGAGCTTTGGTATCAAAGTGTCATGATGCCTACCCCCGGAGCACCAGGCCAGGCCCAGCACCCCCAGGTAAAAGCCCAGCGGCCCTTTATAGGGGCTCTTTGGACTCTGTCCTGGCGCCGTTGGCGCCAGGCTCATGTTGGACATCAGTCCTGGCGCCATAGGCGCCAGGCTCATAAGGGGCAGTGTTTGGTGCACTTACCTGAAGCAGACCATGCTGCCCACTCACCTGATGCAGACCATGCTGCATGAAGAACCAAGCCAAATGAGGCTTAGGAGTGACTATTTTTCTGAAGGAACTATTTTGTTACTTGGGTGGGGCTGCGGAAGAATACTCACCTGGAACTTCTTCCAAGGCTATTTAAGCCACGCCCGGACAGCCACACGTGCTTCGCGTTGTTCTGCATCCCAGCAGCTGAACACTCACCGTGTCTGCTCCTGCACCTGGACTCCAGCCACGCCCGCCTCGAACCTGCAACACCTGTAAGGGAATAAGAGAAGAGAAAGGTGAAACCAAGAACTATTTCAACCTTCTTACCTGCATCCGGAATCTTCACGCCAGCATTCCTGAAGGAAGACTTCCATTTAAAAGCACTGCGTTGCTCGCTGCAGCGCCGCGCTTCACTCACCTGTTCCCGAGACGCCGCCTGGCTCCATCGCGGCTCTCAGTGCCGGCCGCCACATCTCTGCACAGCACCTAAGGGAGAGAAGAAGAGACAAAAGGTGAGCAAGGGAACACAAGAGGAAAGCCGAATTTTCAGCCATATTACTTACCGGCTATTCTTGGTGAACCATTCCACATCTCGGGTCGGCGCCACATCTCTGGCAGGTACCGCACCCCGGCCCCTATGGGGAAAGGACAAAAGACATTACTTGGGAATTATAAAGATATTTAGAGGGGTCGCCCTCATCACTAACTCACCTGATTTTACCCTGGCAATTTAACCCCTCAACGCATCGCCAATCCCCTTTCTCATCTGCAGAAGGATATTCCTACGGGCCAGACAAGCAAGATTTGGGGGTCCAGTTCAATTGGTGGTCCGAATTCTGCGCATCACGCTGAAGAGGCCACAGCAACCCAGACCAGACCAGCGCCAGGTGAGCGTTACACAAAGCATATAATTATTTATTTAAACACACACTGTTTGAAACACTCCAGCACTCTTTTTTGTAAAACACTCTAAACATAGTTACTATTATAATATATACAACCCTTATTCCTTATCAGACAAGTCTTAGTTAACAGCACTTATTTCCAGACAGAGGTGAGCGCTTAACTATAGATGGCACTCCAATAAGTTCATGAAAAAGGGAGGGAAAAAGGCAGAATATGTGAAGGTAGACCACTCTAAGATTTAGGAACACTTTTAGCAAGGCAGAAGAGCAAAAGTCACTTGTGAGCCAAGGTCCATAGGCTGGGCCCACTCTTAGAGAGAGCAGAACACAAATGCGCCCAAGATCACACAGTTACACTAGGCTTTGAAAGTCTTGCAGAGAGTTCGACAAGAGTTTAGAGAGGCTCAGAAAAGTTTAGCCAGGGTGTCCCAGGCTAACCCAGGTTCGAAAGCCGGGGACTAAATCTACCCCGTATAGTCGGTGGCAAGGGAAGCCAGGCGGAACACGTTACCTTAAGTGGGAAGGATCCTCCAGCGGTGGCAGTTGTTCCTGGCAGCGGGTGCAAGTCTCGGCGTCGTCCAGAGGAAGAGAAGATCTCGACTTGGAGGAAAGATGAAGGTCGTTGCACTGCCAGGGAAGAAACCAGCCGCAGAGTTTTCCGTTTAAAGGTATTACCCTTCATTTCGCGGTCGTGGTAAAACGTGTATTCCGGTTGCCGGGGTGCTTGGCACAGGCAAGGCGGCCACGAGATGTGTTGGGAAGGCGAAAAGACGGTGAAACTGGTTATCCCAACCAGTCAAAGGAAGAAGACTCTCCAGCGGGAGATCTCCGCTGTCGTTGGGAAAAGTGGTGAGACGGCCCAGCAGGGCTCCACCGGTGGTGTCGTCGTGGCAGGTCGGCTCAGCTTCTCCCTCGTCGGATTCTTAGGTCCTGTGGCGACTTCTGAAGTTCCAGTCCCCAAAGCCCTGCTTTTATGCAGAAAACCCCCATTCACTCAGCCTAGCTGTCACTCAAACATGCTAAGTGGTGCGCCGGCCGGCTCACCACTTGGGCCAATCAGGACGGAGTGCGACTTGAGTTGCCTAGGCAACTCAGTCCAGGGTGCCTAAATCCCCCTCGACCCCTCCTAATTACCCCAGACAGAGTGGCATCACTTTGGAGGGCTACTGTGGAGAAGCCCGCCAAAAACTGGAACAAAGGGCTCACTTGGGTTGGAGTCAAGAAGAGAACACAAATGCCATTTTAGAACCGAGTTTTGGCAAAAAATACCAACCGGAGAATTAATAATAAATAAATAAAGTGGCGGTATGTTCGAGGCTATCGTAATTAAATAAATAAAGATAGTAACCTCGAACAATGGGAAAATCCCATAGAGAAATATTTGCGGTTGAATATAAAAAGTAGTATCCACTGCCACCAGCCAAAACTCGATCAGGAGGGGACGGAGACGTGCCCCCTCGACTAACAGACCCCGGGGCAATCGAATTGCCCCAGCCAGTACGTCCACAATATGATGGTTTGTACTGGTTCTGTTCAGAATTCAAGACTAGCAAAGTCAATGGTGACTTTACATGCCCTGGGAGACAGTAGTCAGTCCCAGGGTATGGAGTCTATACTAGGGGGTCACTATGACACCCCTGTGTTACTGCACTGAGGGTGCTGTGTAACACACATCACAAAAACACATGAAGCCCTATGGAGCAAAAGACCCTATAGCCCATTAAACACATCTAGAGTCAAAGGAATACACTCAAATCATGTCCAAGAGTGAGGGTAAAAGAGTCTCACTCTTGGCAGGAGAAATAAATAAACCCCAAAAATCCAGCAAAGCTGCTGGGGGACTCACTAGGTTAGGAAATTCAGCCTGAACAGAGAATTCTCCCTAACACCTGTCCAGGGGTCCTACTCCCCCTCCCACACAATGCACCCACCCCAGACTCAGTGGCGCCGAAAGGAGGGCTTCTCGGCAGAAGCCCGCCAAAAGGACAAACAAAGGATCCCCGACCTGGGTTAGGAGTTTAGAGAAAGACACCGTACCCTCTCGAAAATGAACATAGGGAAAAAACTATTAACCCCTTCCAGTACCTCCATAGTAAGATGGGTTGTACTGGTTTAGTTCATAGGATTTGACTAGTAAAGTCAAGAGGGACTTTACATGCCCTGGGAGACAGTAGTCAGTCCCAGGGTATGGAGTCTTTGTTTGGGGGTCGCTACAACACCCCTGTGTCACTGCACTGAGGGTGCTGTGTAACACATGTGAATAAAGATGGCTCCTATGGGGTTGAGATCCCATAGGCATTAAACACAAAAATAGCCTAGAACACACATAACAAAAATGCCTAAGAGTGGGAAAAAGAGTCTCACTCTTAGCAGGTAAAAAGAAACAAACTCTTCAAATCCAGCAAAGCTGCTGGGGGACTCCATGGGTAAGGGAAATTAGCCATAGTATGAGAATTCTCCCTAACACTGATCCTAAATCTTGGCCACCAGGCACCTCTCTTATCAGACCGTCTAGTTCCATTGAGGTTGTGGCACAGTTGTCTTCTAGAGCACTTTTGCGTTGTTCATTGTCCGTGGTAAGGTTTGCCTGCGCATTGAGCCGGGTTTGAACATCCTGTTGATCCCTTTTAATGTCTTGGAATGTGCTGTTTGTCTCCAAGGTCCGCTGTACGATGGCCCTCATCTCTGTGAGTATCGATTGAAGTTGATTCTGTATATTCATTTGACTGCTAGCACGAGGAACGGCGTAGAAGACCCTTAGCCGGGTTAATCGCAGCGCTTATGTCTGCACAGGAATCAGGAGTGGGTTTGGCCATAGCCGTCAGGTGAGACGACAGCAGGAGAGAGCGGTATTCCTTGCATGGGTGATCTGTTCATACCACCAGATAGTTCCCGACTTCAGGTATGCGCATCAGGGAGGTCCCCAGGATAAAGCGTCCTTCCGCAGCCACCGGCCAGCGGTCTCTGTTGCCTGTAATGTGCAGGTGGACTCGGAGACCGTGATCTCCTGCGGAGGCAAAATGTGGTTCAGTTCGTTATAGGCAATTTTCAGGCAATGAATGCTCACAGGCATAGTACCCTCTCTCTGCACTGGCTATGAGACCCCCTTATCCACACATGGGGGGATCAGCAGCTCCATCCATGCATCCTCTGTCTAGCAGTGCAGCAGGCCCAGACAATGCACCGGGGTCAGCACAGCCTGGGGTCTCTTGGGCAAACAGGGTCTGCATCTCCCGCCAAGTATAGCGTTTGGGTTGCGTGCCAGCTGGCGTGATGCAGAAGTTGTAATGCGCTTGAATGCCAGTTCATCCGGTCCGAGGCATGTGGCTCAACACAGTGCCTTAGTTATCAGAATCCCCCACCAAACGGGCCAGTTGCAAGGGTGGCGGCTGTCCCAAGTACCGCTCCTCTAATTACGGGAAGATCGCCAGGGCAGGCTGCAGCCATGATGAGCCGCCATTTTGCTGTACCGTCTTCTGGGCCACTCCATGCCTCATCGCACCTGCCTGCAGCGCAGCGCCATGGGGAGCGATTCACCCCCCTGCTGCGATGTGAAGCAGGGACTGCCTTCTGAGGCAGCCCGATGCATGGCATGAGATCTGCTCACTGAGCGGATACCAGAGCTTGCAAGCCTCCCGCTCTTGTCAGTGTCTCTATGTGCGGGCGACAGCATTCTGCCACGGGGTGCAGGGCATCCTCATTGGCTCTGCCATGGTAAAGCTGGCTTCCCGACGGGAAGGCAGCACCCGTCGGAGGCACGGGGCCTTCTCCGAGCAGCCGTAGCTGCAGGAGCCGCTGCAACACTGCCTCTGACTGCTGCTCACTTAGCCCTGCAAGGCGCGCACGGCCCAGGCTACCACTGCCTCTGCGGATATCTAGCCCCTCCAATGGGCCCGCTCGGTCATCCACTCATCAACAAGTTCTCCATGAGCTAGCAATGCCAATCCACACAGTGCTTCATCAGCAGAGGCGGAAAATGCAGCTAATCTGGACAGGAATGTGCTCACTTGTCCCAGAGCTCCGTTAGTCTGTTGCTATCTTGATCGAGCGCAAGAGCGACCCCCATCATGATGTTTTTATTTGCTCAGCCTGCTCAGCCTTCACACTTGGCAAAATGGGACTGATGTTCCCTTCTATCTGCTCCTGACCAGACTGCTCTGGGGTGGTGGTGTGGTCACTTTCGAAGGATGATATTTGGGGGGATGCCGGTGGACTAGGCATATGGACCACTTCCGATATATCGTCCTCAACGGGCACCCATATGTCGTCCTGTGGGCCCTCCACAGACAGGGGTGCTGTGGCTGCCACCTCCCCAGCCAAACTGGACTCCTCTGAATGTGGTGCCTCACCTGATTCCTCAGGATGGCCAATGGGTTGTGGTGGTGGTGTTGCTTCGCCCTCTACGGGCCTTGGCGGCACCAGTGTGATGGCTACCTGGGTGTCTTGCCTGTTGGTGCACGGTGGCCCCTGGGTTGTCCCCTTGAGTTCGAAGGGGGGTTGGCGTCATCCCAGGACCTCTTCCGGGGTGTGGTCTGTGCAGGGGTTGCGTCCTGCCCATCCCTGTCATGGTCAGAGCCTGTGGGGGTCGAAGAGAGGGACGGCATGAGTGATGTTTTGATAGGCATCATACATACATTTGGACAATTGATCATCCACACAATTGGGGGTAATAGGCATTTGTGTTTGGATGAGCACGTTGTTTGATACATGGGTGGGTTATGCAGGCATACGTCGGAGTCACTCATGTTGGCCTTGACGACTGACATATGCACCAAACAAATGAGAGCAGACAACGCAAATATCTGAACAGATGAAAATGTATTAAAAACAGAAATCTACCAAACGCAAAGCAACCATGAGAACGAAAAATAAATTAATGTCAACTGAACTGAAATGCAAATGCCAAGAAAATATGTGATCCAAAAAGAAAATTAATCCTCAAAGTGGGCCATGTCCAGAGTTCAGAAATCAGAATCCAAAGAGAAAATAAAAAAAAACATTCCTTCCTGGGTGTCAAAAAATAGATGAAAACAGTACACAGTACCATAACTATTTACAAGGACATTTCGAGGGTCCTTGATCCCAAAAGAAAATGAAACTTACCAAAAACTCTACAAAAACACAACTATATACAAAAAATGCAGCAATGTCTGTGGACTCTAAAAAAAAAAAGAATAAAACAAACGGAAACCTAACCCTAAATACCTATTTACAATGGCGGCGGGCTAGTCCTATGGCTCACTGTTCTTCCCAAGAGTCTTGACCAGGGCATCATCGAGCAGGACTGCGCTCTATCCTCGAGGTCTCGCAGGGACGCTGCCATGCTCTCCTCCAACTCCCTGCGAGTCTCTACAAGGAACTCTGCCCACCTCAAGGGTCGCCGCATGGAGTTCTCCGCCCTGACCATGGTGAGCCGTGCCCTCTCTGTCCGCCGCCGCCGCTCTGCACCTATCTGCTAGCCCAACCGCTACCCCACGGAAGACACACTTTGTCCTGGGTCCTCCTGCTCTTTGGCCAATGCCTGCCCCCGTGATGTAGTCAGCCCCAAGTCATGACACCGCCCACGTCAAGCCTGCTGCCGCTTTGATGCCATCTGCCTGTCCCACCACGACTGCCTCCGGGAAGATGGCAACACCCGGGGCCGTCATGCACGTGCCCTGCTTGATGGTGACTGAACAACCTCCGTTGCCAGTGGTCCAGTTGCTTGGGTGACCACCTCTGCTGGACCTCCGACTCCCGACTGTGGCAGGGATGGGAGCGCCACCAGCCTGGCAATGGTGGCTTGGGCAGCGCCACAGGGGGCCCTGGTGGCAAGTGGGCCGGAAGACGGAATGGAGTACGACTGCCGCATAGTGGGTAAAGAGGAGGAGAGGGTCCCAAGAGCATCCAGCACATGGTGGAAACCTCCCACAATTAACCCTCTAACCGGATTCATGTTGGCAAACACCTGTTTGTGATGACGTGCGTGGTCCTCCCAGGAAGCATGCACATCATCACGAATCGTACGTGTGCGCAACGCGATACCGATTAGGACAGGCTCAACCTTGTCACAGATCATCACGTCTGCAGTTAGAGGAGTGTCAGTTGACGTGGAACTCCCCCCTACTTGCAGACGGGCCTGGGACGGGGCATCCCTGCCGGTGCATGGTGATGCAGTCTCAGTATCAGGGACAGGGATAGGCACAGGCCCCTCCGTGACGACCTGTGCTACCTCCTGCCCCTGCCCCTGGACTGCACCACTTGCACCAGTGGAATGACCCCCACCAGGCCCCATGTGTGGGTCTAATGCGGCCTCCTCCTCCTCCTCACCCACCACCGACCTGGATGCCTGCACAGCGTCTTCCGCTCTAGACAGCCACTGTGGGAGCCCACCTGCCTGTACCGCTGCCTAGGAGCCCACTTCCAACCTCTGCCTTTTGGGCATCCCCTAGGTAGGTGCGGCCATGGACGCAGCACCAGTCCCCTCACTCCCGGAAGAGGACATGCCCTGGGAGGGTGACTGGGCAATGAGTCCCCGCCTGGTGGAGGCATCCCCACCGCTCTGCTCCACAGCGCCGGCTCCGCCCTCTTCCTCAGTCCCCGATGTAGATAGGAAAAAATTGAACACAAGCATCAGGGTACTGACAGGGGGTAGGAGACCCATAAAATCTGGGTGTGGGGGGGACAGGGGACACCTTGGGGACTTTGCTTTTTTTATTTATTTATTGTGTTTTAGTCAAAGAACTCGACTTTTCACTACATTAAAATTAAATTACATATATCATCACTGTATAAAACAAGAGAAAAGAAGAAAAGAAAACAGAAGAAAACTAAGAAAAGCAGTTCAGAGTATAACATCCTCCCAGCGATGGACATTTAGAGAGATCTTTTATAATACTCTCACCTGCGCTTTAAGTGCAGATGCTTTATGGAGTTTGGCCAACGCATCCTATCCTATTCCACTTGAACCCTCAATGATGGAACATGAGCGTGCCCCTTTACAGCAGTGTATGAGCCTCAGTCATACCTCGGCACCAGGGTATTCACTGGATTTATATGGATAGCGGAACAAGTGCTGTTGTGAATCTCGAGGCTCTGCTTTATTTTTTTCTGGGTCACCCAGATGGCTTATGGTGGCCTCTATTAAAACTTGTCTACAAATCTTTATTCAGCTGGTGGTGGGTACCAAAAATGCAGTTGCACCCCTATTTTAAAACAAGTGTTGGCAACAACAACCAATCGTTTGGGCTTTAATGTAGGCATGGAAAAGGCACTTGGCAAGCACCACTATAGTGGTATCAGGTACCCTCTGATGGTGGCAGCTGCAAAATGGTGCAAGTACCTGGACATTTAATAGAAGTGCCTGGCAAATGCCCAATACGTATTCACAAGCAAACACTTGCCATTGCTGGTTTTTAGCAGGACTTCAGTGAAGGAAATGCATAGTGCTAATAGAGTGGCTGAAGCCATCCCTGGATAAGACATTTGTATTACACCAGTAGTATGTTCCCAGCTCCAATTAAGTTATTAACTACACAGGGCTTTGTAGTAAACATCCCCAAGTCAGTGGCTTTATCTAAACCAGAACGGCACTTTACGTGCCCTTTATAGATCATTCTAATGTTTTTTAAAGGAATAGGTTATGGCGTAAAATGAGTCTGCAGACTGCGTGGCATCCATCCACCAAAAACCCATAAAGGTTGCTAAGATAGCCCAAATAACATGATGCTGTGTCTCAAGGCAAGATGCCACGCACCCTGGCACCAGCTCCCACTACAGGACAGGGCAGAGGTAAATATATACCTAATTTAAGGTTAGTCCTGACTTCAGGCCTAGGCTGCAGGTAGGATTGAGTGAAAAGGGAGTTGATGCAGGAACAGCTTGCTGTGACTGTCTCTTCCTGGAGAGGAACCAGACAGGAGTGCAGATGACACTGGGGCAGTGGCAGATCGCTGAGCCCAAGCTCCCACGTTCCCTTTAATAAATCCTCCCCATGCCAGCCTGCACCTGGGAGATGGGGGCCACTGTGTGTATTATCAGGCCCAATCAATGCACAGACAGATATAGTGTAGTCTATATATCTGCAATTATTTCAACAAACGACTTCTAATCGTCCTCGTGCAGGCCTCGTGAGCATGGATCAAGCATTAGAATTAGATGCATTTGTGACTGCACCCTTTATCTGGGAAAATGAGGCAAGCCACCATTCTTCCTTGTACAAATCTTCCCTCTGTACCCTTCTCTACTCCACATTCTTGTCTGCTGCACACCCTTTTCTCCCAAGTCCCTTCCCTGCACCCCACACCAATTCACTCCTCTGACATACTGCCCACTGCACTTTCTCACTTGCCTGCACTTCGCTCTCATTTGCAAAACCCAAAGCCCCTTCTATGCCATTTCTGCCCTAAACCACTCTCCCTGTGTTCTGGTCTTTCCTGGACCCCTCTCTCCCCAGCACACACTGGTCACCCTGTGCTGCAAACCACCCCTATCTTTCATCTGCACTCTGTTCTTGTTCCCATCTCTCCCCTCCCTTGCTCATCTCTTTTTCTGTCTTCTGCACCCTTTCTACCCCTTTTCACTTTGCAGTCCCACACTCTACAGCACCCCAGTCCCTCACTTCCCATTCATCCATGGCCAGCACCCCACACAACTCTCATCTGTACACTTACTCAGCACTTTCTCGTCAGTCTTGAGAGCACCCTTGATATCCTGGCTTACATTTCACAGGTTTTCTCTTGCCCGCCTTGCATGACCAACCACTCCATGTACCTTCTGAGAATAAGCTGGAACAGGCATGCCAGATCCATTACCTTAAAGGCCCATTGATACCTGCAAGCATTAATTCTTAAGAAATAGCCAGGAGCATAGATATTTGGAAGGGGGGACAGACACAGAAGTCACTAAATCCACGCACTGCCGAGGCTCTACCCCGAAAATCTGATCGCACTGCAACCACTCAAGTACGCTGACAGAAACAGACAGGCTGAATAAAACAGGGTGAAGCTTAGCCAAGACCCACAAAAGATTAGCGCTTGATAGATTGAGAGATGTGCAGGATGGGCATCAACAAATGGTTTATTTTGGGCAGGGACAGAGTTCAGGTCTGGGCTGGTAATAGTTTGTTTTATGGAATATAATAACACTTTGGTCATAGCGCTTCATGCTAGATGTTTTCAGCTTCTAGGCAATGTAATAGCAGGTATTATTACCCTCAATTGAACAGTACTGAATTTATGAAAGGTTAAGTGAACCCGGCTGCTGCTGGGTTTGAACTAGCGAATAGCAGGTAACCCTCATGTCAGAGACCAAGCTTTAGGTGTTGTACCATCCACACTTCAAGCAGGTGTGAGTTGGTGGGAAGAGGTAGAGGGTGTGCCTTAAGTCCTACTGATATTATACATCAAGTGTTTTCCCTTGCCTACCTTAGACACTACTATGGAAAAGGGCACACATCTCATGTAGCGGCCCTTCTTAAGATTGGCTCATCCTCATTTTACTTTATATGGTTTCATGAGGATTTCGTATACGTCAGGCTGATATCTCAGGCAGTGTCTGCACTTTGCAAACCAGGCCTCGGGTATAGGGACATCTTGGAGAAAATCCAATCTTTGCCAGATTGTGTGATCCTGGCCGAATCATGTGACCCCCCATTGTGCATTATTTTCTCTATAGGTTTACTTGGGATCACCTAGAAGTGACTCAGTTGGCAGTGTACACTATAACAAAATGCCTCAATCGTAAATGTTCTAACAGAGTTTCTTGTTGCTCCATGTATGCTAAGCATGTTGAGTGAGTGCGAAGAGGGACAAAGTGTCACAGCAATAGATGTCACCTCTAGCTGGGGGAACAGGTCTCATTTTGGAAAAGCAGTTATAGATACATTCATAGAATTTGTCATTTTTTTTGCAGAGAAACATGTCAGGTGAAGTCGAAGGAAATAAACTAGAAACAATCTCAAAGTAACCTGTAAGCAGCAAAAATGATTGTCACACCCTTCTCCTTAAAAAAGGCAATGCATAATATATTAAACAGTGTGGTGCCTGGCGTTTGTATAGAAACTGCATGTACATGTCAATATTGTTAGGAAAGATTTCCATTTATGTGTAATTTTCCCTCCAATTGTGTACCCCCCAACTTTGTGCTGCTGTCAGACCATAGTCTGACATGTTGCAACTTTTCTGCAACATGTAACAAGTGCACAATGTACCTTGCAGTACAGTGCACTTGGATATCTTAGTCATTTCCAAAGGCCCTAGATACTCTCAAAGGATTTTTTTAGGAGATGTGCAGATGTGTCACGGACAAGGCTGGTGGCAGCTTATCTTTTCATATAATTTTACCCCTTAACTGCCAGGTAAACCACAATAACCATGTTTGACACAAATAGGTGGCCTGGCTCCAAAATGGTCATGCCATGAGGTTCTTTGTCCTGTCCTTTGGCCATCTTGCCCCTCCGCCTCCCCCAGGTCGAGCCAACCCAGGTCAGTCCTTGTTTGGGCATGCATTTTCCCGCGAAAGGCCAAGCTTTCACAGGCTTTTTCATGCCTTGTGTGTGTACCTCCAGGATGTGGGCTGGGGTGTCTGTCCCCATACACATCCTGGGTGCCAGAGAGTCTGGAGTGCTGTGAATGCCTAGGACCACTGTGGTCAGTGATTGGTCCGCGTATGGTATGCCTGAATGTTAGCAGATCTCCAGTTGGGTCCTCTTCGTTTTGGCGCAAAGGAGATTCTGGATAAGAGAAACCCCCAAACAGCCATACCATGTTGATCTCTGGAGTTCTCACTGAACAAAGGATAGGATCTAAGTATCCTGAAGCTAAGAAGGCGAGTCGAGGTGAGACTAGTGTGCCAGAACCGGAGCATACACGGTTACCGTGACGCCCAGCCGTGGTGACGATCTTTGCAGGTGCACTGCAAAGAAGGAATCTAATACCTGTCTGTAACTATAGATTCCTTTTTGTATTCTGTAGGGTGGAACCCGAATATGCCGGTTCCTTTTTTATGCCACTGTAACTCATATAGTATCTGTTTGAGGTTGTTTGATGCACTGTTTACACTTTTTCATTGTATTGTGTTTATGAAATACTAATTGTGGTTGAGAATAATTCTCTGCTTTTAAGTATCGATAATTTATTGAATAAAAACTTTTTATACTGTGACATGATTTTCTCTTTTAAAGCCTAAAGAATAGCACTAACCAGGCTAGTTGTTCTTACACTCCGCTTTGGAGAACAATACGCTCTTGATGCGTAGCGTATAAAGCTCGTTCTGGCCTTAGACAGATGCAACACCTGTATAACACACTGCTCACCGAACCTTTTGTATGTTTGTAAAGGGTCGTTTCCCTAGTTTGGAGGGATGTTTGGTGTAGCAGTATAAATATCCTCCTACCTCTTTTTGTGTCAGTTGGTCCTAGTACAGCCGATTGGCTGCGAGGTTTAGTTTATCAACACAGTGAGTTTTGTGTGCCGGTATTGTCATAGTTGAGTTTTCTATTTTCTTTGTCTTGGGGTACTTATTTTATCACCTTTAGTGTGACTATATTGATTACCCCACCCCTATCTCCACATTTTCCGCTTCCACTATGGCATTAGAACGCTGTAGAAGCTATAATGACGATTACGTCACAGAACTACTTAACAAAGCTTCACTTTTGGGCGGCACGGCTGAAGTAACGGCTAACATTACAAAATGGGATGAGCTTTCTCAGATCAAAAAGAGACTCATCCGCACCGAGTTGCACGGGTCGATAATGCTGGAATATCTCAGGAAGGGCATTCTGCCCCAAGGTCTCGTGGTGCGCAATGAGCCCCGCTTATTCCTGGATAATAAGAACTTTGTACTCCAATGGAGTTATGTTGCCACGAAATGTGGACGGGATTGGATGATCCTCATTATCGACACGGCTAATGAAATGTCTGAGAAGATTCTGATAGAATTAACAGCACTAGAGGAAGAAATAAAGAAAGCTATTCCTTTGGATCTGTATAAAAAACAAGCCGACTCCCTCCTTGCAGAGATGTCAGCCTTTAAGGACGACACTCTAAAGGACCGAGTCAGAAGATTGAATAAGGATATCCATAACTTTACCCACGAAAAAGCGTTTCGGTATACTGGAGACGATTACAAACCCAACGATCCATCTAATTTGGGTGTCTCTAGTAGTAAGAAACGAGTGACTTTCCGTGATACCTCCTTCAGCTCGAGTGATGGGAGTAACTATGGAGATACCAACAATAGCCGCGGTGGTCCCAAACGTGGTCAAGGTAATAGACGTAATAGCCACCGTGGCAGAAACGTAGGTAATCGAGGTACACGTGGGAATAGAGGTGCAATGGCACCACAACCTACTTTTTTAGACCAGGACCAAATGGAATGGGAACCCGAGGCTCGAATAACAAGGAGTATGCAAGCCTTGTGGTGAACCTGTCCTCTCATGTTCTAACCCAAGATGAGACTAAGGTTTTAGAGAAGGGGATGGGCTTTGTTTCCACTAATCTACACAACGATTTCTTGTTTCGACAAGAATTTCATGCCTTTATGAGGAAGGTACATCTCAAACAGTTCTTTCAAGACAGAGAGTCGGGAGTGGATGAAGTTGATACGGGGCTACATAATAAATCGACTTTTTGTGTACCGGCCAGCGAAAGAACAGCAGAGGCACTAGTATTCGAGAGAAGAGTACTTTCTGACCTCAAGAAATTGGAATCACATAGTACCAACGAGTCTGTCTTTCATAACACTAGTAAGTGTGAAAAGGCAGCAATTAAAGGCCTCTTTGACAACAAGTTTATTGTTATTCGCAAAGCCGATAAGGGTGGTGCGATCGTAATTCAGGATCGTGAGGCCTATGTTCTCGAATGCAATCGACAACTTTTAGATCTTAGTTGTTATATACCCCTTTCAGCAGATCCCACTCTATCTTTACAACAACGAATCACTATCAAAGTAACTAAAGCGAAAGAACGCGGCTGGATATCAGCTAAAGAAGCCGATTTTCTGTGTGCCTCAAAACCTCGGATTCCCCAGTTCTATATTTTACCCAAAATCCACAAGGACATGGCACATCCACCAGGCAGACCCATTGTGTCTGGTGTAAATTCTGTGCTGGAACCTCTGTCTCGTTTTACAGACTTTTTTCTTCAGCCTTTGGTGCATAAAATGGAATCATATGTACAAGATACCATCCAGCTGATTAATCAAACTGAAGGTTTATTTTTTGACCCCAATACAGAACTGCTGGTGGGATTGGATGTAGTTGCCCTATATACTAGTATACCTCAAAGAGCCTCCCTTGAAATGCTCGAAGAGCGACTTCTATCTGAACATCCAGACTCTTCGACCCCGATGTCTTTTGTACTCTGGTGTGCCGAAATGGCACTTACAGAAAGTTACTTCCATTTTAATGGTGAGTACTTTAGACAAATACAGGGCACCGCAATGGGTGCTACTTTAGCACCCAGCGTAGCCAACTTATATATGGAGAACTTTGAAGTTAATAAGATCTTATCGACAAATAATCCATTCAAGTCAAATATCCGTACATGGAAACGGTATATTGATGATATATTGGTTATATGGTCAGGCAGCCTACATGAACTAAACGAATTTTTTGATTGGCTGAACTTACAAGATCGGTTCCTTAAATTCACCCTTACCCAGAGTAACTGCGAACTGAATTTTCTAGACATTACGATCATGTCCAATCCCACTGACAATCAGCTTAGTGTGAGGCCATTTCATAAAAACACAGATAGGAATTCCCTATTACATTACGAGAGTTTTCATCCTCGTCACGTTCGGGACAATTTACCACTGGGGCAGTTTTTACGCCTGAAACGCAACAGTACTAAAACACAGGATTTTAAGAAGGAAGCCGAGACCCTGAGTACAAAATTGCTTGAGAGGGGGTACCCCAAAAAATTAACTCTATCTGCGAAGAAACGTGCCCAGAATAACAATAGACAGTCTCTTTTAGAGTATTCTACTGACTCAAAGAAGGATGGAGACGATAATCTTGTATTCGTCAACACCTTTAGCCATTTGTCCAATAAAATCAAAACCATGATGCTTAAAAATTGGAACATCCTACAACAAGGCCCCAAACCACTACCCAAACCGATCGTTGCCTTTAAAAGGAGCCGCAATTTGAAAGAACTGACCTCACAAAATGACGTGAGCTTAAGACCTAGCAGACAGACCACGTTGCCCGAAAGATGGGGTATTCCAAAACTAACTGGCCACTCTGCGTGTGGACATTGCTCTTGCTGTAACTCCACTTTTAGGAGCACAGAATTGAACCTGGGCCTCCCGACACCATGGCGACAGCAACACTTTAGTAATTGCAATTCCAACATGCTTATTTACGTGATTTGGTGCCCATGCAATCGTATGTATGTTGGCAAAACCGAACGTAAGATTAAAATCAGGATTGGGGAGCATAAAAGTTGTATTCGGAATAGGATTCTGAACGCCCCCCTAGTTGAGCACTGGATTGAATATATTCACAAAGTGGAAGACCTACAATGGAGCGTGATTTTGAGAATTAACACCACCGGCGATAGTAATGGAGATAAAATTAAGCTACTTCAGAAGGAACAACATCTTATATTTCTGACCCGCAGTGCTGAGATTGGGCTTAATGAAAAGATCGAGTGGGATGTGTGAATATGTGATGCCGCTCGAGCTGTGGTTTGACAAACTCTATGATGAGTCGAGTGAGGTAACCCTTTATTCATGCACAGTCCATAAGCGTCAAAATGACTGTGCCTTTAGGTACCCTTCGATTCGTTATTTACAATACTTTATTGTAAGAGGACATTTACACTATTTGTGACTTTGTTCTTCGTGGACGAGCCTTGTCTTTGCTCGGTAACCGTCGCTGTTACAGTCATTGTCTTCTATGTTTGCCCATGGCCATCAGCTTGTCGTTAGAGCTGGTGAGCCAGGGACTCCATCTACCAGCAGGCCTAGCGGCAATACCACACACCTGCAACGTATTAACTCGCCGTCGTTTCTGATAGGCGAGTGGGCTCATACCCATGCTGCCGTTTGGGCAGTTTTCATTTATAAGCACCTCCTCCGGGAAGCACTCTAGAGGACATCCTGTTTCTGTCAGGATTCGAGTGCCGACACGTACCGAGAGCCACAGCGCAACGAGGGGAGCATAATTATCCGCCAGAAGGACTTTTTCAAACTCCCAATAACAGGTAATTGCTGGACGGGGTTGTTTGAGGATAGGGTCGTTTTTTGTAATTATATTTTTTTGTAACGCAACATTGTAATTTACCTACACAGATTTTACTTTATCCAGCACTGTGCTGGGCTGATGAAGTATGAGACATCTACTTAGACTTTTGCTTTTTTGTTTTTGCTCTTTACAGGACCCGTTGTTCCAACCGTTCTTAGATTTGCTTTCGGGGCCGTTAACCGCCATTGAATGCTGGTTGGATGTTTAAGTGTCTTGATCTAACTCAGCAAAAATCTGGGTGCAATTTTTTCAACTAACCTACTTATCATCGCACAGGTACGATTCGTCAGTATTTTCTGCACACTATATCGATATGGGCAGGACACTGACATCTATGCATCTCCTCCCCTTTAGATTTTATTAATAGTCCCTCCTATTTGAAGGGTAGCGGTTCTGACTGGCCTGTCTACACCCAACAATGTGATACACGTCGAAATGAGCCCAACCGAGAGCTAACCCAACCTTGAGAGGTGAGAACTCGCACAGAAGTTTGGTTTGCTCTTGGTCTGAGGGGGACCCTGTCGACATCTGGAGACTGTATTACTCCCCCCTGATCATAGGAGTGGGTGCCTATAAATATACTATCATGATGTTTTCCAATACCCCACAAACATGATGCTCTGGGAACCTAAGATATAGCACTGCCCCCAGTGGGATGTTATGTTTTTGGTTACTCGACCCTGAGCTAGAGGGTATATGTGTATGTGGGAGGCGAGTTAGATCGAGAGAGTTGTGAAGGTTTTTTATATATGACTAACCTAGCTCCAACAATGTGGAATAATATTTGCTCCTCTTTTTCTCCCTTCTCCTACCCATCTTTATGGTAGTTTCTCTCTGTCTCGTTGTATTTTTCCACAACCATGGTTAGAAGACTTTTAAATTTTAGATTCAACTATGACAATGGCATTAGGCTCACGTAGTGTTTAGGGATTGGAGTACTTTCATTGACGTTAATTTTACTCCACAGATTTATAGTTGTTAAAGATTCTGGTGGGACTAGAGTCCATAAGTTGAGATCTCTACTTACCCACACCCTTATTTTTGATTGTTTACAGGTGGCAAGCATCTCCCTTTGGCCTGTTCGGTATTTGAGGAGCTGGTGACAAGAGCAACTACACTACAATTACCATCCCAGCTCGCCCTAGAACCGTGGCAGCACAACAACAGTGCATATTGGCGGCTAGCCCTGGACTATGCCAGAAGGCTTTGCTTAGCCTTTTCTTCATAAATATAACGGCCGTTGAGCCGTCCTGCTTTAATTTTTAAAGCTATACACATTATTGTTTTCCTGTGAATAGTGTTGTCCTTGAATACGAGCCCCTGATGAATTTCCCTTGACTTTGGTTGATGAATGTGAATGTGTATGAGGAATGAAACATGTTGGGTTGATTGGGTATGATGCAGTGTGAGTACCTTGGTGCAACTTAGCGTGGAGCATAGTGTGGGCGAATGAATTGACCCTAAACTGTGCAGCTTATATAATCTAATACCTCTCTGTAACTATAGATTCCTTTTTGTATTCTGTAGGGTGGAACCCGAATATGCCGGTTCCTTTTTTATGCCACTGTAACTCATATAGTATCTGTTTGAGGTTGTTTGATGCACTGTTTACACTTTTTCATTGTATTGTGTTTATGAAATACTAATTGTGGTTGAGAATAATTCTCTGCTTTTAAGTATCGATAATTTATTGAATAAAAACTTTTTATACTGTGACATGATTTTCTCTTTTAAAGCCTAAAGAATAGCACTAACCAGGCTAGTTGTTCTTACACTCCGCTTTGGAGAACAATACGCTCTTGATGCGTAGCGTATAAAGCTTGTTCTGGCCTTAGACAGATGCAACACCTGTATAACACACTGCTCACCGAACCTTTTGTATGTTTGTAAAGGGTCGTTTCCCTAGTTTGGAGGGATGTTTGGTGTAGCAGTATAAATATCCTCCTACCTCTTTTTGTGTCAGTTGGCACTGCATTTGTGCCCCTCTTGCCCCTGAAGCCTGCTGCAATGAAACTGGCCTGATCCATCCAACAGGAGCAGAGAAATCGCCACTGTCCCGTTTGGGAATCATTGCTGTATCTTCGTTGCTGAAAGCCGCACAGCCGCCAAATTGCCACACTTGAATCTGCAACCGAAGTGGATTCGACTGCCGAAGTTTGGTCCTGAGTGCCCCGAGGGTCGGTGAGTAATCGCAACCCTAACCGGTGGCCCCTAGCGCCTCCACCCATTTTTATGCACGAGTGGCCCTGGGGGCCCCTCTCCTTTCCACTGCTAGTGCGAACTAGCGAACTATTCCCAACTATGCCCTCAAATGGAGACCCTCCTCGAATAGTGGGAACCTATTCCTCATCGTCTCACCCACCTTCCAAGCGGCTAGAGACCCCAGAAGAGACCCCGTTTTGCCCATTGGAACTACTGCTTGCGCTTGCATTGCCTGTACTTTTGAGCATTAGGCTCCTCTCTTCTTAGGGATTGGACTGCCTTTTAGTTAGGAGTGTGTTGGATTTAGAAGGGGCTAAAGACTATTTGCACTGCCTGTTTTCTTCCCCTTTAGGTTGTGGACCCATTTCGTGCTTTAACCCTTTAGACCCCATTGGTCTTGTATATATGTATTTTCATAGTATTGTGTTGGTCTAAATAGTATTACTGTGATTTGATTGTGTGTTTGAAACTCAAAGGCCTTGAAATACATGTATATGTATTTTTAATATATCTACACCTGACTGGGAGTGATTTGTAAGTGTCCTTTACTCTGTGTGCTCATTGAGGTCTTTCAGTCACCCTCACCTCCTGAGACCTAGTCTTGACCACTGCCAAGCTACCTTGATTGGTCTGGCTTATCCAGAAGGTTACCCTGTTCCGAGAAACTAGGTTGGCCCCCTGAACCTCTGCCCACCAGGTCAGAGTTCAGAAATCCATCTTAACAAATACTAGCTCCCATTGTGCACCCTTGATTCTCCGCTGTTTCAGTGAATGGCCTCTGTATTTTGTTTGTGCAGCCTTGCAAGCCTGTGTTGGCCAATGCTTGGAGCTTAAATGTGAGCCCTGGCTGCCCAACAGTAAGGAACGAACAAAGAGCTGTTCCGATGTGATGTTCCTCTTTAGCAGGTACACCCTTTCATGAATTGAAAAACCTGTGGGCGAATGGCCTCAGGTTTTTCAATTCATGAAAGTGTGTCAATGTCAGATATAAAGTTTCTAAACACGTACAGTGCATTGGAAAATGATATGGGAATCCGGGCCTCTTAAAGCTTCATCCTGAAACATTAAGAGGCCCGGATTCCCATCAGTTTTGCAACATGCTGCATGTGTTTAGAAACTGTATATCTGACGTTGGCAGTGGCACACTCCCTTTATTAAATCCTCCACATGCCACCCTGCACCTAGGATAGAGGGGCAACGCCACTTGACTTGCCTTACGGTAGCTGAGGACTCAGGTGGAGGTCGAGTTGCAGTCGGACCTGGAATCTGTCTCACTCTGTCTCGCTCGATAACACACGCTGTCCCAGAGTCAATGGAGCACGGGTCGCTGCCTGGCTTCTCCATCATTCTGGAAAAACAAAGGCTGAGGCTGCGCAGCAGTGCACTGCGCAGGCAGGGCACGTGCAGTTTGTTCCCCGTCCTGGGCACGTTCAATATGCGCAGGCGCAGGTCACCGCAGCAGAAGTTGCAGACAGTCTACTTTTAACTTTGCAAGCTCACATTGTATTCTACACACTGCAGATACTTGCCTGGTGTTCCAGGGCCAGCTAAACCACCTGCCCTTCAAGATGACTGAATTCAGATGCTGGTAGTGGTGGTCCCGTTAAAAGCAAATTAGATCACATATATTCTGGCGGTAATGCAGGATTACTAGTCCGCCCACTCCTTTCTAGATTATGAAAAATCTTTGGCTTTTCATGAGGGTGAAGCTGATCCCAAGGAGGGTGCTGGTGGCACCCCTCAAACTAGGTTAATCTGAGAGGTGTGGTGCTTACATTTTGCGCTTTGCGTAAACACACATTTTGGAGAAATCTTTATTATATTTTGACCAGTTTGTCAGGGGCGCAATGAAGCCATTCTAGTCGGCACCATTTGAGAATGGCCTTAAGTACTACCTTGTAGGAAGCCTGCACATGTTAATCTTCCCCATTTCAATGTCTCTTGTTTTACTGTTCTAAGCGAGATAAAGGGCTCTGCCGTTGGGCACATGTGACATGTGATTGACTCCTCATCTTCTCTACTGGTCTTTAAGAGGGACCTGTGTTTAATAATGGCCACCTGGGTACATTACCTATGTACAGGGGCTGCTTTCCACATAGGTTTATGCTTTATAAAACCAAAGCATTCATACTTTACACAATGAAGTGGCAGACATTTGATGGCCTCAGAAGAACAGAAGGTTATGTAGCCACACCCAATATGTAACTGCCTCAGCCCTAGCAGTCTCGGAAGTACCAGCATCTATAATATTTCTGGAATATTATCAGTTTTTCTTTTACTGCCTGCAGAAAGATACATGGACGCACCCAACCCACCTGACCTGACACACGACTGCCTCTACTCTCCCAGCTCCGCCTTTCAATGACAGCATAAGAAATGCACGCATTTCAATATTATGTGACCCCCTCCAACTACCAGTGCTCTGCTGCAGTTCCATTATCACCTCCCCCTTCTCCCTCCTGGCTGTGTATCGCCCTCTGCTTGTGCGAGGCAGAGTATGCAGGTTCTTCAAATATTGGACTATCTGAGTATTGTATAGTGCCAGGAATATACAAAAGTGCTACAATATTGCCACGAGGGGAAACATTTTTCTTTTGGGACTAGGCTCATCTTTCAAGGTGAATAATTTGTTATCAAAATGCTTCCAAAAATATCTCACATGAGGTGACACAGAGTGTCGGCATGGTGACTGATGTGGCCAAGAAGGGAAAGCCACACTGACACATCAGCCTGGCAAGAAAAGCGCACCCTGGCATTAACCGGCCGAGGGAGTGGAGGCATCCGTGGCAGTGGCACGCGCAGCTCTCCATGCATAAGCGATGGAGCGCCTGAGGAGGGACAAGGGTGGCACCACTGCAGTGGAAGGGCATTGGAGGGCGCATGGGTGCCTCTGTGGCACTGCCTACAGTGGGGAGCGATGGGTGAGGCACCTTGTGGGGCAGTGCATGCATTGTGGCCAAGGGTGAAGGGAGGAGGCAGGTCTGCAATGGGGTATTGCTGCATTAGGGTGAAAGGAGTCAGAAAAGGTGTGTTTTCAAACAGTGGGCCTCATTCCGAGTTTGGAGGTAACCACGCCGCTATTTGCGGCATGGCTGCCTCCAAACTCGTTCCGATTCCACCCTGGTGAATGGAGTAATTACCGGTCCATTCCAAGGTTGGCAGGACCGGTAATTCCCCATTCCCCAGGGCCCTTCCCCATTCCCATAGGGGTCAATGGGAATGGGGAAGGCGCTAATAACGGTACCGTAAAGTACGGTACCGTTATTAGCTCTAAAGTCCCTTTGCGGGTCCCGTCCTTAACGCCTGCTAAAAGCAGGCGTTAAGGAAGGACCCGCAAAGGGAACTTGTAGTAGGGCGGTAAGGGTTTAACGGCACCGGTCTCGTTACCGGTGACCGTTAACCCTTACCACCCTACTTGTAATGAGGCCCAGTGCGTGTAGTGGGCGGTGCAGTGAAATAGATGGGCTGTGTTTCGTCACTGCATTCAAGTGTTAAAGGGAGCTAGGGTACGTGTTTTCTGGGGGTGCTTTCTTAGGGCATTGCATGCATTATGTTGGGTGTGGGTGATCTAACAATGCATGCATTGGGGGAAGAACATTGTATGGTGTGTTTGCTGGCACTGCATGCATTGTAGAAATAAAGGTGGGTTTTTTGGGGCACTGAATGCAGTGGTAAAAATATGGTGTGGTCTGCCACTGCATGCGAGCATGGAAGATAGAGAGATTGTGAACGGGGGCAGTCAGCAATGTGCCCCCTTCCTCGCCACAGCCATTTACCCAGGACTACAGCGACAAAGAGACTGGATGAAAAGGTGTGCGTGCTCTGGAACTGTGTGTACTGGGCAGCAGGGAGAACACCTGGCGTACTCTGTCACTGCGGGCGAGGGGTGGGGGAGTTCTGGTCCTGGACCCAGTGAGGTGTTTTATGGCACCGCAGGACAGGATCGGACTGGAACAAGAAATAGGCACGGACACCCAAAAAAAGTGGCCCACCCCTCGCCTCAAAAAAGTGTTCCACCCCTCGCCTCACGACCCTTCACCTCTGATGACATCCCAGAAGTGATGTCATTTGACCCCACCCCAAAGTGATATCCCGGGAAGCGATGAAACATGACCTTTCACCCCGTGACATCCCTTGACAAAACAGGAAGTGGCATCAAATAGCATTGTTCTTAGTACACTACGAAAAATATGGTTATGATATACATTTCATATAAGAATATGTATCATTAATATCTGGGTGTATAGATCCATATTTTCAAATTACTGTGAATGCAAGCAGACGTCCAAGGCCAAATGATATGTTATTGTATAGCACTTACGCTTTAGCTCTTTTTTATAGAACAAATAGGCATACAATATCACCCAACCTAGGTTGGTACTCATGTATCGACCTAAGAAGGATAAAAGGCTGAGATGGCCTTCCTGGGATTCGAACCTGCAGATTACACACACATCTCAGCAGCGAGCGCTCAACCCACTGAGCTATTATATCGGCTATAGTAAAATGAGCAATTATTCTATAGTGGATACCATTAAACTTGTAACTGAGATTTAACAGCAGATCAGTTAAGCTCATCTGCAAAATACATTTTTTTTCAAATCTTTTTTTTGGGGATTTGTTTTCTTTTTCAAACAGGCCCAGGCATGGGCAGAAACGGGCCCCCACTCCCCAGGGACGATTTTGTCCTAGCCACGGGCAACCCAACCCTGTCGCAGGAATGAAACACCCACAAGTGGCATTGAGGTGATGGCGCTAGAGACACACATTCTGGGGGGGATTTATCCCACTAATCCCCCCCATGTCCTACGCCCATGGTACTGAACAATAGTCTGCTACACACAAAGCAATTGCACATGAGTGGCACTGTCAAAAGTCACTTCCATCATCACCCTCCACAACACACGGGCCAGTGCAAGCAACACACATGCACAAACAAGCATGGCACTGTTAGAACATCCGATGGGGGGGCTGAACGTCACATGCATCATGGGACATGCTGATCACATGCACACACTGTTAGGGCGAATTCTCCAGAATGGCTAATTTCCCTTACCTACTGAGTCCCTCAGCAGCTTTGCTGGATTTCTAGGACTTATTTTTTTCACCTGGTAAGAGTGTGAGCCTTTTTTCCCACTCTTACATGTGTTTTGCTGTGTGTTTAACATTTTCGTGTTCATAAGCTATGGAGCCTCACCTACTCATAGGCATCATCTTTTTACTATGTGTCACACAGCAACCTTAGTGCAGTGACACAGGGTTGTTTTTTTCAGACTTCACACTTTAAACTCCATTATCTGGGACTGACTACTTTCTCCCAGAACATGTAAAGTTGCCGTTGACTTTATTAGTCTTTTTAAATTCACAGACTCAGTACAAACCATCTTACATATAGTACTGAAAAGGGTTAATAGTTATCCCTTTTTTGTCTGTCTCTAGTGGAACATTATTTTGTTCCCCTTTCTTTAAGATTTGACTGGTAGCAGTGGTATCTACCATATTTCTCCTACTGAGGTCTATGAAAATAGCCTTGGTACTGTTTTAGGCTATGTTAGTAGCCTCCAACTTTAATCAGCTGGACCCCATTTACTTTAATTTGGTTCCGGCTGGGTTTATTCACCATTTCTTTTTGTAAAGGTCTTTCTCGTGTTTTACTCTGCGCGCCAAACCAGGTTTGGTTCCTTTGTTAGCCGTCCTTGGGCAGGCTTCTGCACAGAAGCCTTCCACAGGCGCCTGAGAGTCTGGGTAGACAGGATGTGAGGAAGGGGTTTTAGGACCCCTTCACAGCCAAGTCACACTCTTGTTTGATTGGCTAGGTGAATGTCCTACCAGGACAGCCACCCTGCTGTGTGATTGACAGCCAGGCTGTGTGACTGGGGGAAAACTGCATTAAAAGCAGGTCTCTGGGACTTGGAAGGCATAGTCGCCACAGGATCGAGAGAACTGAAGAGAAGCTGAAAGAAGAGGACCACTACCACGACTGAACCTCCCGGTGAAGCCCTGCTGCGGGTCAAAATTTCCAAACTTCGATGACAGAGAAGATCTGCAAGGAATCTTCTTCCCTTGAGCTGGTAGGACCAACCAGTTTGCCAAACACTAAGCAATGCCTACCTCCCCTGGTCGAATTTGCTGTGCACAGCTGCAGTGAACCAGATAGCCAGTAGGATCGGGCCCTGTTTGGGTTTTAAGAAGCACACCTTTTATTTGTTGCTTTGCTCTGCTGCTGGTTTTTTCCCTGGGTAGTGCAGGTCCCTCCAGTCTTCTTTCTTCGTGTCAGTCCGACAGTCGCTTAAGGAACCGTGAGCCTGCAGGATCTGCTAGGAACTTCTGCCTCAGCTACACCATTCTTCTTCTTCTAAGGTACTGTTGAAACCCAGGTGTTCGTTCCGTCCGATCGCGGTGAAAGTGTTTTAAATCTTTTGCCAATCCGAGGGCTTGTCCTTCTCTACTTTTTTAAGTAACTTTTCTTCCAACCAACTTCGTTTCGAACTCTTGTCAAAGACTTAGCAGCGAACTACTCTGAACTGTGTGATCTTCTGCAAAGACTCTGAACCATTAACATTGGCCCAGGTCTCTTGATTTGAATCCTCATTGTAATAAACCTTCTCTAGATTGCCCTGCCTACTTACTTGTTGGTGCTGCTTAATTTTGTGTAACCTTGTCCTGGCCTCCCTTTTTTAATTGCTGGAGTGCCATTTTGCTCACACTTCATTTTGAACCTAACTTGTCCAGAATAGATTGGGTGTTGTGTAGTATATTAAGAGTGTGATTTTTCTGCTGCTTTATTTAGTGAACTGTTTTACAAATGAATGTGTAAATAAATGTACATTCTTTTACTCAGAAATCTTGAGTCAATGTTTGTTTGAACCATAGCAATTGCTGTCCTTTGTGTAACTTCTGATACTGCTTACTTTACTCTTGAGATAAGTCTGGCTGTTCAGCCATCGCTACCACTTTACTGTGAAGTACAGGCGTGTACCAAAGGTGAATTTGTACTTGCACTTGTAGTCTTAATTGTGTGTGGTGTTCCCAAAGGGTAATGCATATAAATTCTGCCTAACATAGGTTTACAGTGGTGAGGATACACTTAGAGTGCTGCTATTACCTTGGATCAACTAACCACAAAGCTAAACATCACTAAAAAGCAATATTAATCATGTCTGACATGAAAAGCTACAGTCAGGAGAACCTCCTTAGTTACACTGTGGATTATCTGAAAAATCTGTGTAGAGAAAGGAATCTCTTTGTTAAAAGCAAACAGTCTGAATTAATTGAAAGGTTGTTAGAGCAACAAAGTCTGGAGAGTGGGTCTTAAATACCTAACCGTCCAGCAAATGTGCAAAATGAGGATAATAATGTTTCAGTTATTATGGATGAGTTTGATGAGGCAGATGTGCCTCACAAGGTAGGCCTTACTGCTCATCTACCTGCTCAGCAACCTCAAACTTTGTCCACAGGGACCCCATCAGGTCCTACACTCAGTCCTGAATTCATTGCTCTAGAAAAGATGAGGCTTGAATTGGAATTCAAACGTATTAATGCTCAAACTGAACAAAAGCATCAAAAACTTAAACTCAGAGAAATGGAGTTGAATCATGCACTAGAAATTAAGAAATCATCTATTGAAAATGCTTCTCTCCCAGAGTCTTCTAGGTCTTCCAGTCCTAAGAGACCCTGACTGCCTAAAGAAATTGTTGGTATGTATGAGGCTAAGCTTGATATTTTGTATTGGTTGGCAATTTTTGAGAATAACCATGGGATTTAACACATTACAGGGAATAAGTTGCTTCCTTGGCTCTTCTCTAGGCTACCCATTGTTGCATCAGATGTTGTGATGGAGTTGGGGGAGGTGGATAGGATGGATTATGAGTGTGTGAAGCTTGCTTTAATTGCTAGACTTGGAAAGATCCCTTCCCAGTACCTTAAGAGGTTTAGGAGCCTCATAAAGCATGATGGTACCCTTTGGGCTACCTGGGTATGTGAATGTTTGAAAATAGATCCAAAGAAGTTAGCTAAGGCTGCTGACTTGTGGGTTGCCAACAGGGCTACTCACAAGGATTCTGGGGCAACTCAGAAGAAGAGTGAGGGAAAGCAGCCAAAGAAAGACAATAAGGAGACGTCTAATACCTCCAAGCCAAAAGAGGGCCCCAGACAAAACCATAAGGTTAAGCCACAAGGGAAACCGAATCAGGCTAGTATACCATCTGGACCCAAACCAGATGGAGGTCTGGTTTGAACAAAACCCCATTCATCAAAACACTTGGGAAATGTTCTGTTTGTGGATCAACTGACCATGTGAAAGGGGATCCCAGATGTAAGGGTAAACCTTCAGGGGTCCACACTGTCTCCTTAGCCTTCTCCCCAGAGGAAGAAGTACATATGGCAAGTGGAAGCTTTCACCTACTGGCTGATGAAAACATGAGAGTCTCAGCTAGTGTTTCTTTATTGTCCCTGGGTTTGTGGGAACAAAAGAATTTAGATGTCTATAGTTCCATCCCAGATAATACTAAAGAGTATTATAAAGATAGTGTTCTTGAGAACCCTCAGGAGACCCCTCCATTCAGAGACACTGGAGCCGGCATAACCGTGGTTGATGAATAATTTTTCAAGGTGTGGATGTTACTAAGGCACCCAAACACCTAACCAAGTTAGCTGGAGGCCCTGTGCAAATGCTTCCCCAGTTGCCATCTGTCATCCAGTGCAATGACATGACTGTCAAGATACCTGTTAGTGTGCAGAGTGAAGTGCCTGAGAGAGTCCTGTTGGGTAATGACTTGAAAACTCTTGGAGTTGTGCATGGTACCCGCAGGCCTAGCAGTAAAAGGAACCCGGAGCTTGCTACGCCTGCAAGGGAGAGGACCTTGAGGGGCTCTCCAGGGGAATTGACAGAGAAAGCTATCCCCCCCCCAGACCCCAGGAATTGCTCACTGCTATTTCAGGAAAGAAAGAGGCAAAGAGGAAACCCAAGACCTCCAGGAAGAAAGCAGATGGCACCCTGTGCTACCAACAAGGACATCCCCAGGATTGTCTAAAGTCACACCTGTGACTCCTCCACCTGCTGAGGCTAAGTGTGAGGTACAACCATTTGTGGTTGTGCCAGCTTCTGAAGAGTCAGATCTGGAAGAAGACATAACTTTAGTTGGAGACCTGGATCCTGTTGACCATCCTGAGCTGCAGTCTTTACTGGCAGAAGGTAGACGCAACAGGGCAGACTTCAGCAGAGGACAAAGATAGTGTCCTTCTCTTGAAGGTCTTTGCCTACAGGCAGCTTCTCAGCTCGATGGGCAAGAGCCTGGGAAGCATAGCTTGCACTGGAAAGTTGGCCTCTTCTACAGTGAACCGACTGAGTCTATCCCTGGGGACTGCAAATGACGTGTAGTGCCCCTAGAAAACAAACTCCAGTTCCTACAGTTGGCCTATGAGATACATTTGGTTGGTCATTTGAGTTTCAAAAAGACCAAGGAAAGGCTCTCTTTATACTTCTACTGGCATAAGATGGGTTCAGAAGTTCACAAATTCTGTAGGAGCTGTCACACTTTCAAAACCTGTGGCAAGAGTGGAGCCAGGAATGTGGCACCCTTGGTGCCTCTCCCAGTGGTGGGAGTTCCTTTTGAGAGGGTGGGCATCGACATTGTTGGTCCCCTTGCCCCTCCCACATCTTCAGGAAACAGGTTTATCCTGGTTGTAGTAGACCATGCTACTAGGTATCCTGAAGCAATACCTATGAGGACTGTTATGGCTCAGGCTGCGGCTAAGGGTCTACTTGGTATTTTTACCAGAGTAGGGTTTCCTAAGGAAGTGATATCCGACAGGGGATCCAATTTTATGTCCCACTACATGCAAGCCATGTGGAAAAACTTGCGGTGTCACTTGATATGATATGATATGGCATTTATAACGCGCCTATACACAAGTGTTTCTACAGCCTACCATCCACAGACAAATGGACGGGTAGAGAGGTTTAATAGCACCATGAAGAGCATGATAGGTGCATTAGATGAACCCTTAAAAGAAAGTGGGACCTTCTACTGCCATGCCTTCTCTTTGCTTATAGAGAAGTCCCTCAGGAGGGAGTTGGATACAGTCCCTTTGAACTTCTCTATGGCCATCCGGTCTGAGGTCCGTTGGCCCTTATTAAGTAGGGGTTTCAGAGTGCTCCTTCCCCCAAGCCAATCAGAGTGACTGACTATGTGATAGGTCTCCGGAGGAGAATGTCACACATGATGGCAGAAGCAAATGATAACTTGAAAGCAGGTCAGGCTCTGGTCAAACATTGGCATGAACAGAAGGCCAACATGGTTGAGTTTTCTCAAGACCAGCTTGTACTAGTTATGGTGCCAACAAACCAGAGGGCCTTGTAGGACAAATGGATAGGACCCTTCAAGGTTGTGGGCAAACTTGGAGAGGTGAACTATCTGGTGGACTTAGGCAGACCTAAGGAGGCTCCCAGAGTCTTTCACACCAACCATTTGAGGGCATATGTCTCGAGAGCAGAAGTAGGAGCTTTGCTTCTAGCTTCAGCTCAAGAGGAGGAGAGTGAACCTCTACCTGACCTACTCAGAGGCCAACCTTTGGATGAGAACATAGAAGGAGTCAATCTCTCTTATAATCTGGCATCTGAACAACAGGAGGAGTGCAATGTTCTGTTAAATCAGTTTGCCTCCCTGTTTTCACTTTCACTGGGCTTGACCCTTTGGGGCCAGCATGAAATTCTAACTGGTGACTGTTTACCTGTCAAAAACAAAGGTTACAGAATGTCAGAACATGTAAGATCCCACATAAAGGAAGAGGTCAACAAGATTCTGGAACTCGGGGTTATAAGGCCATCTACAAGTCCATGGTCTAGTCCAGTTGTTCTAGTACCAAAGACAGGATCCAAGGAGTTGAGATTCTGTGTGGACTATAGAGCTCTAAATGCAGTCACTAAGACTGATGCCCATCCTTTACTATGGACAGATCAACTGGTGGATAAACTTGGTGCAGCCAAGTACCTCAGTAAATTTGACCTGACGTCAGGCTATTGGCAAATAGCCCTGACAGACCATGCCAAGGAGAAAACTGCATTTTCAACCTCAGCGGGCCTCTACCAGTTTAAGGTTATGCCTTTTGGATTAACGAATGCACCTGCTACATTCCAAAGGATGGTCAATCAAGTTTTGAATGGGATGGAGGACTTCTGCATGGCATACTTGGATGACAATGCAGTGTTCAGCCCTAATTGGAAAGAGCATGTTGAATACTAAGGATATGTTTTGCAGGCTCTTGAGCAGGCCCAACTGACCATAAAGGCAAGGAAATGTCAAATTGGTCAGAGCAAAGTGGTCTACCTTGGTCAGGAGGTAGGAGGATGTGAAATAAGGCCATTGCCTAGCAAAGTACAAGCTGTAAAAAACTGGCCCATCCCTACTACTCAGACCAAAGTGAGAGCCTTCCTAGGTCTCCCTGGGTACTACAGGAATTTCATTGAGAACTATGGGTCCATAGCTTCTCCTTTGAATGTAGTCTCCTCTCCAAAATTTCCTGAAAAGGTTAGATGGAATGAGGATTGCACTCAAGCCTTTGAAAACCTGCAGAAAGCCCTTTGTCAAGCTCCAGTCCTAAGAGCTCCTCATTATCACCAACCCTTCATTGTGCAAACAGATGCATCCAATACAGCTATAGGTGCAGTCCTTAGTCAATTCTATGAGAAAGGTAGGGAGCACTCCATTTGCTTCATCAGTAGGAAACTGAAGGAACCAGAAACAAGGTGGGCAACCATAGAGCGTGAGTGTTTTGCCATTGTGTGGTCTCTGAAGAAGCTTAGACCATACTTGTATGGATCTACATTTGTGATTCACACAGACCACCAACCCTTGAGATGGTTAATGCAAATAAAAGGGGAGAACCCAAAACTTCCTAGATGGTCAATCTGCCTGCAAGGGTTTGATTTCAACATTGAGCACAGGTCAGGATGTCACCACCAAAATGCTGATGGTCTCTGTAGGATTTTTTTAACCGACTAGAGTGAAGAGATTCATCCAGGAGTGGATTAAATCCTCATGGCCCTTAGTCTGGGGGGCGCTTGTTAGGGAGAATTCTCCAGAATGGTTAATTTCCCTTACCTACTGAGTCCCTCAGCAGCTTTGCTGGATTTCTAGGATTAACCAGGTTACTCACCGTAGTGACCACCTTACTCCTAGTCCATAGTCCCCTTTCCTCCATACTTATGGACACTCCTCTGTCCTATGGGAAAGGACCGTAGCGCTTTGTCAAAGCATCCAAAAATTTAAATTTCTTTTAGTCATTCCTCTCTTTCTAAGCGGGTCTGGCACGTGGCCGCAACCCCGCCCATCTCGGCTCCGCCCCGCGCATCGCCCATCAGTCCTTTTCTATGACTAGGTCAGAGACCTTTTAGCAATAATAGAGAAACCTTAATAGAGGGGACGGCGGGCAGGCATATGGAGGAGAGGGGACTATGGACTAGGAGTAAGGTGGTCACTACGGTGAGTAACCTGGTTATACTCCTACGTCCCGTCCCCTTACCTCCATACTTATGGGAGATTCCCAAGCACTCCTTACAGGAACTATGGGTGGATGGAAAAAAACCCTTACTGAAACAGGTTCTTCAGCACAGCCTGACCAAACTGAGCATCAGCTCTTGAACTCAGGTCTAGACAATAATGTTTACAAAAAGCCGATGGGGAGGCCCAAGTAGCTGCCTTTGCGATGGTCTCCCAGGGGACATTTTTCTGAAAGGCAACTGCGGCTGCCTTGCCCCGCACCAGGTGTGCATGAATACCTTTCGGAGGCTTCAGCCCTTGGACGGTGTATGACTCCGTAATGCAGGCTGCGATCTATCGGGAGATGGTCGCCTTAGAGGCCTGCTTACCTTGTGGATTATCAAAGGTGACAAACAGTTGCGAGGAGCTCCTGAGTTCGGAAGTTCTGTCAAGAAAGAACTTAAGACCCCTTCTAACATCCAGACAGTGTAGAACCCTTTCCGCCTCTGAAGCGGGGTTCGGGAAAAAGACCGGCAGGGAAATAGACTGGTTTAGATGGAACTCAGAAACCACTGTCGGCAAGAAAGCAGGGTTTGTCTGTAGGACCCCCTTATCTTTGTGAAAAGCCAAGAAGGGATGTTCCACTGACAAAGCTTGGAGCTCACTCACGCGCCTTGCCGAAGTGACGGCCACCAAAAAGGACACCTTCCACGACAGGTGCTTGAGGTCCACCGTGGCCATTGGTTCGAAAGGCTTATGGCACAACGCCGTCAGGACCAAATTTAGATCCCACTCCGGGTGCGGACTGCGAATTGGAGGATACAGGCGTGTCAAGCCTGCAAAATGTCTCTTAACCACTGGATTAGACAGAGAGTAAGAACATTTGTTCGTAGATAAGTAGGCGAGAACCGCCGAAAGATAAGTTCTACATGACAGAACATGAACTCCCGACTCTGCTAAGTAGGATACAAAGCACAAAACTGTGTCAATCGTAGCCCGCCTTGGGTCCAGCTCCTTGTTTAAGCACCAATGACAGAACCTAAGCCATTTGTTTCTGTACTGGGACCTAGTCGAATGTTTTCTGGTTGCCTGGATAATGCGAATGTTATCCGCAGACAGGCTGAGATGTTCTAAAGACCTGAACTCAGGCACCATGCCGCCAAGCTGAGTGATTATGGGGAAGGGTGCCACAGTTGTTGTTCCCCCTGGTGAAGAAGATCAGGGGTCACCGGTAGCTTGATCGGCGGATACACTGACAGGTGTTGAAGTCCTGAGAACGAAAACCTGTCCGGCCACCACGGGGCTATGAGCAGAAGAGAACAGTTCACCGAGTTCTTCAATTTGCAAATTTTCAGATGAACTAGAGGCAGAGGCGGTAAGGCATAAGCCCTCATATTGTGCCATGGAATTTCGAGAGCATCCCCCAGAGAGGAGGCTCCCAGTCCGTTTCTGGAGGCATACAGAGGACGCTTCTTGTTTGCCGCCGTAGGGAAGAGATCCACTTCCGGTGTGCCCTAGCGCAGGAAAATCCATGAGAGGTCCTCCGCCTTCAGTTCCCACTCGTAGCTGACTATAGTCTGCCGACTGAGGGCATCTGCTGTGACATTCAGCTGGCCCGGAATGTGTAGCCAGACTCCATGCTGAACCGCCCACCCCCAAATCTGGATGGACAGCTCCACGAGCGGGGGAGACTTGGTGCCCCCTTGCTTGTTGATGTAAAACACTGACACCACATTGTCCGTGCAAATCTGGACCACCTTGATGGCTACGATCGGTCTGAACGCCTTGAGCGCTAGGAAAATCGCCTGGAGCTCCCGATGGTTTATGTGGAGGAGCCCGTCCTGGGGCGACCAAAGATCCGAGACCTGAAGAAGATCCAACGTCGCACCCCACCCCAGAAGGGAGGAGTCCGTCGTGACCGTTATCGTCGGAGCTGGGTCCTGAAACCCTGCACCCACCGATAGGTTCTTGAGAGATGACCACCAGTCCAGGTCCGCTGTCATGGAAGCAGGAATCGTTATCAACTGGGAGCGCAGATCCACAGCCTGAAGCCAAGAGCTCCGAGGAGCCATCTGAGTCCGCCTCATCTTGAGGCGAGCAAGAGGAAGCACCAAAATACATGAGGCCATGGGGCCCAGAAGCCTCTGAAACCACCAGGCCGACATGCTCTCCGACTGCGCCAACATCTTACATGTGGCCAACAGATCCACCATTCTGTTCCCGGTCAGGTACACTCTGTCGTTGATCGTATTCCAGCGAAAACCCAGGAAGATCAAGTCCTGGGAGACCGTCATGGAAGATTTCCGCCAGTTCACCGACAGCCCGAGGTGGAACAGGAGCTGGAGGAGAGACTGAAGATTGCAGGCAGCTTACAGCAGGCACGGGCTGCGGATGAGCCAGTAGTCCAAATACAGATATACATGGATACCCTGCAGACGAAGATAGGCCGTGATCACCAACATCATCTTCGTAAAGAGACGTGGTGCCGAACTTAGGCCAAAAGGAAGCACTCGAAACTGGAAATGCTCCTCTCCCACAGAGAAACAGAGATATCTCCTGTTTGGACCCCAGATCTGGATATGCCTGTAGGCATCATGAAGATCCACCATGCTAAGCCAATCACCCATCTGCAGGGAAGACTGTATCTAGCCAGGCATGACCATCTTGAATTTCTCTTGGGGTAGGAAAAGATTAAACTGGGAAAGGTCTAGTATGGTGCGCAGGCCAGCCTGGTTGGGTTTGGGCACCATAAACAACTGGGAGTAGAAGCCATCCCTCGTTCCCCACGAAGAACGGGTTCCACAGCTCTGAGGTTCTGTAGTTTCTGCACCTCGGCTTTTATGGAGGGCGATCCCGACTGCTGGAAAGGAGGGTTGAAGGGTGGGGTAGGAGGTAGGGGTAAGCGGAAGCCCGCCCGAGCGACTGACAAGACCCACCTGTCCTCTGTGATGGTCTGCCACGCCTCCCAATGAGACGCAATGTATCCTCCCACCGGGGTCTTGTGTGAGCCAGGAGAACCCTCATTTGGCAGGCTTTTCAGTGGTGTTACCACCTGAACCTGAGGAGGAGGCTGAGGAGCGGGAGAAAAACTGAGTCTGTTGCTGCCTCCGGCAGTTACTACCCGAAGGAGTATCCACTCTGCGGGATTTACGGTCAAGGAAGCCCCTGAAACCAGAGGAGGGCCGGCTTTGCGACAGCAATCTCTGGGTCCTAAAAGGGGTTTTAACAAGGACTGACAAGGACTTAGCTGTCTGGGTGCTGTCTTTCGTTTTGGTGAGCTCCACATTCGTTGTGGAATGAAAAAGCTCCTTAGCATCAAACGGCAGGTCCAACACCTTGTCCTGCACCTCCTTCGAGAACTTGGTGGCATGCAACCACGCCTGTCGAGAGGTGTCAACACCCAGCATAAGGCCCCGAGCCGACGTGTCGACGTGATGAGCCGCGGCCTCAAGCAGATCCTGAGCCAAGACTCTGGCATCTGATAAACCCGCCTTAAAGTCTTCCAGCTTCTCGACTGGAATGAACTCCTCGAACTCTGACAGACCTTTCCACATCTTCATATTCGCCCCGCTAACACCAGTTCTGCATTAGCCTGCTGGAGCTGCAAGGACGAGTTAGCAAAAATCTCCCTCCCACGGGAGTCCAGGAGTTTGACCACTTTCCCCAGAACCTGAGTCGCCGTCGTAGAAGAGGACGCTGCAGGCCTGGACCGCAAAGTGGCCACGGCCACCACTGTGGAGGAGGGGGGCAGACAAGATGACAGGGCCACCTCTTCCGAAGAATGCAGCCTGTATCGCGCATCAATTTTTCTATAGATGAAAAATCCAGAGTGTGGCTTTTCCCAGACCCTGTGGACCTCGGCCAAAACGTCCTTGTGCAAGAACAGGCCGTTACGCTCCGAAGGAGACAAGGTGAACGCCTCCAAAAGCACACCCTCCTGCGGAGCGGGTGCCTTGGGCACTGGACCATCCAATAGACACATCATGTCCAGTACCCGGTCGTGAAAAGCTCTAATAGAGCGGGGCTGGTCTTAGCTGTCCTGCTCGCCCTGCGCATCATCCTAAAGGTCAGGATCCTGCTGAACCGTGTCAGGCACTGCCTTGTCCACGGGGGACAACGGGGGCTAGGGCGGAAGGGTCGGTGGAGGCACTGTAGGCAAGGGCGGCACCGGCGGAACCACTGGTGGAACGGGTGGAGCCAGAGGCACAGGCGGGCATATCTTCCTAAAACGACCCTTGAAATACCCTCTCATGGGGTCGGTACGCATGAGCATCTGAAATGTGCCGAAAAAGGCGTCCTCCGGAGACGGTTTTGGAACTGCCGGAGAAGGCCTCTCATGAGCAGTATAGTTCCAGGTACGCAGAGGGGAGGGTTGCCACACAGGCCCATCCCCCAAAGTGTCCACAAAAATCAAAGGTGCCGAACCCACAGGAAACGAGACATTGTGCGGAAGGGGCATCTGGGCGCTCCAATCATAAACTGGACGAAACGGATGCGCACAAGGAATTTTATGTTCACCCGCGGAACCAACTCCTACATCTGAGGCCGATGGCATAGTTGTAGGGGAAGCACCCAAAATGGCTGCCGTGGTCGTGGCGGGAACGGCAGCCATTTTGCTATCACCTGAAGGGAACTGCAGCACGTGTGGAAGTGAGGCAGGGGTCCCCGTCGGTGGGTCAAGGGGTCTTAATTTTGGCCTTAACATAAGGAACCTCGGCTGCACCGATACTATGAGGCCTGAAATGTTTCTGCGACATACCAATAGCCAAACTAGCCTTCACAGGAAGGACCTCTGCATTGCCGGTAAAGGGAGAACTTTCACTCCTTGGCCCCTCAACAGTTCTGGCGTCGCCACAAGAGCGGGAACGGTGAGGAACAACTTTCACCGATAAGGCCTTGGCAGGCCTCTCAGAAATGTTGGTCACTTTAGCCTCTGCACGAGGGACCCCAGACCCAGGTCCGGTAACAGCCTTACAAACGCAGGCCTCGAACATCTGTTCGGTAACACTAAGCCCAGCCAAGGACTCGGGCGCACCCCGGTACTTTTGAGGGAAGCCGATAACGAGGCCTCAGAGCGAGCTCTGGTACCCCACGGCTCAGTAGAACAGGGTCTACAAGCAGCCCCCACAGCCCTACAGGAGGGGCCTCGGAGCGTGCTCCGGTATCCACAGGCCCCTTACAGAGACCCTCGGAGAAAACTCTGGTACAATTATTAGGCCCAGAAGGCACTTCAGGGCAATCCCCGGCGACAGAGCGATCAAAGGTATCTCCCGGCCGGAGTGCTCTGAAAAATAAAGAACTTACTGGGCGTTTCTTCTTTTCGTTGATAAACGCCTGAAAATGCAAAGGAGGAGTACGTCAAAACACCTCCTCCCACCGCTCCAACCTGAATTGCCAGGACCGAAAGGGAGTTGCAATAAAAACAGGAGTCTCAACGGTGATCCGGACCCAAACACTCTAGACAAAGAGGATATGGATGCGCTCTCGCGAAGCGTCAGTAACACGATGAACAATCTGGAAAGTCTAGTTTGAATGACATAGACAGAGTAGTACACGATTGCTAGCTAGAGCCAGAGAGGAGGAAAAAAAAAAAGGGAAGAAGACCTTCTGAGGATGCAAGCGCGCCCTGTCCCGAACGAGCAGCGAAAAGGACTGATGGGCGATGCGTGGGGTGTAGCCGAGATGGGCGGGGTGGCGGCCACGTGCCAGGCCCCGTGTAGAAAGAGAGGAAGGACTAAACATTTTTTAAATTTTTGGATGCTTTTCCAAAGTGCTCCGGTCCCGTCCCACAGGACGGAGGAATGTCCCATAAGTATGGAGGAAAGGGGACGGGATGTAGGAGTATTATTTTTTCACCTCGTAAGAGTGTGAGCCTTTTTTCACACTCTTACATGTGTTTTGCTGCGTGTTTAACATTGTTTGTGTCCATAGGCTATGGAGCCTTACCTACGCCATAGGCATCATCTTTTTACTGTGTGTCACACAGTACCTATAGTGCAGTGACACAGGGTTGTCTTTTTCAGACTTCCCACTTTAAACTCCATTTTGTGGGACTGACTTCTGTCTGCCAGAACATGTAAAGTTGCCATTGACTTTATTAGTCTTTTTAAATTCACAGACCAGTACAAACTATTTTACATAGCATACTGGAAAGGGTTAATAGATATCCCTTTTTGTCTGTCTCAAATGGAACATAATTTAATTCCCCTTTCTTTAAGATTTGGCTGGTGGCAGTGGTATCTACCATATTTTTCCTACTGCGGTCTATGAAAATAACCCTGGTACTGTTTTAGGCTATGTTAATAGCCTCAAACTTTAATCCGCTGGACCCCATTTACTTTTATTTGGTTACCCTTGGGTTTATTCGCCATTTCTTTTTTTAAGGTTTTTCTCGTGTTTTACTCTGCATGCCAAACCAGGTTTGGTTCCTTTGTTCGGCGTCCTTTGGTGGGCTTAGGCACAGAAGCCAACCTTAGGCGCCTGAAAGTCTGGGTAGACAGAATGTGAGGGAGGGGTTTTAGGACCCCTGCACAGGGTTCCCTTGGAAACCCAAGTCACACTCTTGTTTTATTGGCTAGGTGACTGTCCTGCCAGGACAGCCACCCCGCTGTGTGATTGACAGCCAGGCTGTGTGAATGGGGGAAAACTGCATAAAAAGCAGGTCTCTAGGACTTGGAAGGCAGAGTCACCACTGGATCGAGAGAACCGAAGAGAAGCTGAAAGAAGAGGACCACTACCACGACTGAACCACCCGGTGAATCCCTGTTGTGGGTCCTAATCTAGAAACTTTGATGACAGAGAAGATCTGCAAGGAATCTTCTTCCCTTGAGCTGGTGGGACGAACCAGTTCGACAAACACCAAGCAAGGCATCCCTCCACTGGTTGAATTTGCTGTGCACAGCTGCAGTGAATTGGATAGCCAGGAGGACTGGACCCTGTTTGGGCTTTAAGGAGTGCACCTTTTATTCGTTGCTTTGCTGCTGGTTTCTTCCCTGCGCAGTGCAGGACCCTCCAGTCTTCTGTCTTCGTGTCAGCCGACAGTCGCTTCAGGAACCGTAAGCCTGCAGGATCTGCCAGGAACTTCTGCCTCAGCTACATCATTCTTCTTCTTCTAAGGTACTGTTAAAATCCGGTTGTTCGTTCCGTCCGACCTTGGTGAAAGTGTTTAAATCTTTCGCCAATTCGTGGGCTTGTCCTTCTTTACTCTTTTAAGTAACTTTTCTTCCAACCAACTTCGTTTCGAACTCTTGGCAAAGATTTAACAGCAAACTACTTTGAACTGTGAGATCCTCTGCAAAGACTGTGAACCATTAACATTGGTCCAGGCCTATTGATTTGAATCCTCATTGTAACAAGCCTTTTCTAGATTGCCCTGCCTACTTACTTGTTGGTGGTGCTTGAATTTTGTATAACCTTTTCCCTACCTTTTCTAATTGCTGGAGTGCCATTTTGCTCACACTTCATTTTGAGCCTAACTTGTCCAGAATTGATTGGGTGTTGTGTAGTATATTAAGCGTGTGATTTTTGTGCTGCTTTATTTAGTAAACTGTTTTACAAATGAATGTGTAAATAAATGTACATTTTTCTACTCAGAAATCTTGAGTCAGTGTTTGTTTGAGCCATAGTAATTGCTGTCCTTTGTGTAACTTCTGATACTGCTCTCAAGAGATAAGTCTGATTGCTCAGCCATCGCTACCACTTTTACTGTGTAGTACAGGCTTTTACCAAAGGTTAATTTATACTGCCACTTGTAGTCTTAATTGTGTGTGGTGTTCCCGAAGGGTACTGCATATTCTGCCTAACAGTGGGTGCAGTACATGTGTAGGTCCTCAGCAGTCAGTAAAGAGACAAAAGCCGTAATTACAATGTCGTGTGATGATGGCAGTTTAAGGGCAAATGCAGTCATCATGTGCAAAGTGTTTGCAGTGGTTAGTAGGAATACAGTGTACCCCGAACCCAAGGGCAGGGCATGGCTTGGAGGCACTACATGGGTCACATATGGAAGTTATGACTAAATAGCCTGACCTGGCACTCAATCACAACACATCACCCAACATACACATGGTCTTGACACACGCATGGACACTCACCGGACATCGTCTCAGGATCTGGGAGGTCTCCCACACCTTGGATCTGATCCTATGCAATGAACTCTCCAGGGATTGCCTCATGTTCTGTGAGTTCGTCGGCCTCTTGTGGTGTCGCACTGCCAGTCACCAGAGTAGAGGCGTAATGAGAAGCCAGCTTGTTTTTAGCTCAGTGTTTGAGGTCATTCCAGCGATTCGAGCAATCATCAGCTGTGTGCTTCACAAATCCCAAGGAACTAATGTGGCCCCGATGCACTGCCAGTGGGCCCTATGCCGAGCAGGCGTAGTTTTGCACCCTGCAGTCACCAGCAGTGTTCTGACACATAGCCCACAAGTATGACCAGTTCCACATTATTGAAACTCTGATTCCTTGACGTGCCGGAGGGCCGAGCGGTGTCTGGGGTCCTAGCCTGTTCCACAAGAGCATGCTCCTTCCGGACCCTGAGTGGCTTATGCCGCTCTGGTCTGTAGGGACTGAAGCGCAGGTGGACTGGCCACTGGAAGCAGGCAATGGCATGATGACCAAAGGTCTCACTGCAGGCATTGGGTGCTGGGTGCTGTTGCCAGGACCAAGCGCCACAACTGCCCCGGTGTGAGGGGCCAGGACCAACACTGTCCCGGCTGGGTGACTCACAGCCGGGGGGGTGTCAGCTGCAGCTGCCCCTGCAGCCTCCACAACCTGGCTGCTCAGGGCAGCAGATGACATTGCTGCCCCAAATCCACATGGCCTGGTGACAAGAACTTTCACTGTCACAAGTGGCTTGGACTTCGTGACAAGGAAGTCAGCCTGTGACTCATCCTGTGCCTGTTCTGGGCCGGGCTAGCAGGGCCTGAGCTGGGGTGGTGTCAGCTGCATCTCCCTGACCCACTGGGGGCGGGGGCATAGCTGTCCCTGGATGGTCCTGGACACACTGCCCTCGTGGGCCACCCTGCACACGTCGACCACAACTGCCACCTTGGCCACCCTGGTCAACCTGGCCACATCCCCTACTGCGGACACCTCTGGGAGGTCACCCAGCTTTGCCTCCCTTACCACTTGGTGGCCTCCCAACCATGGCACTGATGTACTTGTGTGAATGGGAGGTGCAGAAAACAATTGTCCTGGGCAATTGGGGTGAAGGAGGCAAGGTACTAGATGGAATAGGTACCCCTGTGCTCCTGCAAGGCTGTCTGTGACCCCTGAGTAAAAATGACGGGTCACGAAATGCTCAGCCACCCCAAACAAAATAAAACGTGCATGCGACCCCTCAGTAGCCCACGTGCGTGGAATTAACGTCCCGCAGTACGCTGTGGCACCCAGAAATACAAAAAATGCATACGCGTGGGACACACAGGCTACTGTGACCTCGTGAATGGGGTACGCGACACACAGTGGCAAGCACATGGGAATAATACTTTCGCGACACACGTCTGCCTGGAAAAAGTATGTAAAAAACATGTGCGTATGCGAGTTGACAACTCCCCCGCCAAAACAAGAAGTAAGCTCTGGCGCAGTAAACAAGAAGTACACACTGCGACCTTTGTGAAGTAATCGCGTGTGAACCCACAAGAAGAAGAAAAATCACAAAATCACACGCTCGCTCCCCACAATAAGCACATACAGCAAAATGGTGTCCTACGCTGAACTTTAACCTGTGCCGAAAGCAATGCCTACACGTGTCACGTCACTTACGCGCTTATGCGCGAAGGGCCTTTCCTCGAATTACATGCTCACGTTCTGTTTTTTCACGTGCTGACTCACTCTGCATCAAGCTGGCCACGCGACGACACACGGAAGACCATGCTCCTGCCCAGAAGGCCATTTAACTGTCCCCCAGAACCCCAAGCAGCCTCCTACGAGCCATCTGCTGCTGCCCAGGGAAGAAACCAGCAGCAGAGCAAAGCAGTGAATAAAAGGTGCACTCCTTAAAACCCAAGCAGGGTCCAACCTTCCTGGCTATCCGGCCCACTGTAGCTCTGTAAAGCGAATTTGACCAGAGGAGGGAGTCCTGGCTTGTAGTTTGGGCAAACTGGTTGGTCCCACCAGCTCAGGGGAAGAAGATTCCAGGAGGATCTCCTCTGTCGTTGGAGTTCGAGGATTCAGACCTGTAACAGGGCTTCATCGGGCAGTTCAGTCGTGGTAGGGGTCCTCTTCTGTCAGCTCCTCATCGGTTCTTTCATTCCAATGGCGACTTTACCTTTCCAGACCCAGAGACCTGCTTTTTATGCAGTTTTCCCCCATTCACACAGCCTGGCTGTCAATCACACAGCAGGGTGGCTGTCCTAGCCGGACAGTCACCTAGCCAATCAAACAGGAGTGTGACTTGGGTTACCAAGGTAACCCATGGCAGGGGTCCTAAAACCCCTTCCTCACATCCTGCCTATCCAGACTTTCAGGTGCTTAAGGAGCGCTTCTGTGTAGAAGCCCGCGTAGAGACGGTGACCAAAAGAACCAAACCTGGTTTGGCGCGCAGAGAAAAACACGAGAAAGACATTTTCAAAAAGAAATAGCAAATAAACCCAGCCAGAACAGTATAAAAACATATATGGTCTAGCGGGTTTAAGTTCGAGGCTACCAAGATAGCCTAAAACAATACCAAGGTTATTTAAGATAACCGCGGTAGGAAAAGTAGGGTAGTTACCACTGCCACCAGCCAAGTCTTGATAAAAAGGGAGCAAAACAATGGTCCAAGAGAAACAGACAAAAAGGGATAAGTATTAACCCTTTCGAGTACTCCATGTAAGATGGTTTGTACTGGGTCTGTGGATTTAAAAAGACTAATAAAGTCAATGGCAACTTTACATGTTTTGGGAGATAGTAGTCAGTCCCAGAAAAGGGAGTCTGAGTTTGGAAGTCTAAAAGACAACCCTGTGTCACTGCACTGAAGGTGCTTTGTAACACACAGTGGGCCTCATTACGACCCTGGCGCTAAGTGAAAAACGATGGCGGTAAATGATTACCGCCATCGTTTTCCGCCAGGTCCGATCATGACCCGTGACCGTTAACTACGATGCCATTAGCGGCATCGTAGTTAACGCTACCGCTAACTGCGCTAAGGGTGTGCGCATGCGGCCGGCCACACCGTACTTAGCGCCATGGCTGAAAGGTACGCAAATGCTGACCCAAGCGGACATGCACCTAACGCCATCACCCAGCCCGTTAAGTACCTTACCGCCATGGTGCTAAGTACGCCATCGCGAACCAACCGTAAAGGGCCATGTAAAGTGAATGCAGCTGCCACAGGTGCACAGAAACAGCACAGGTGAAGGCAATACAGACTCAGGAAGTACAAAAAGAGCACACCCCACCCCTTCCCACACCCAGTCACACTCCACAATGATACCAATACGACTAGCAATGTTGGGGCTGGAGAACCTGATAGCAATGCAAGTGCTACTACAACAACAACAACAACAACAACAACAACAACAACAGGCTGCACAGAGGAGACGCAGGAGGAGAAGGAGGGCAAGGCAGGCCCAGCAAGCCCCACCAGCACAGCCAGTGCCACCACGCAGGCAGCCCCCAATCCCACGCATCAGAGCCAATCCATTCAACCTCACTGCTGAGCAGATCCACACCCTGTACCGTATGGACCGGGACACCATCACCGCCATCGTACACATGATACACAACGACATCGTCAGCATGATAGAAACTCCAACCGCCATCCCACCTCTACTGAAGGTAGTGTCTGTACTCCACTTCCTGGCCACAGGCACCTACCAGCACACAGTGGGGCACTTGCATGGCATTTCACAACCATTATTCTCACGAACACTCATCCAAGTGCTCGATGCCCTCCTCAAGCACACAGACGACCACATCTCATTACCACGGACTGCCAGGACATTGCAAACACCAAAGTGGGTTTCCATGCACTAGCCGGCATACCCGGTTGCATTGGTGCCATCGACTGCACCCATGAGGAATTGGTGGTTCCACGTGCCATGGAGGTACCGTACCGCAACCGGAAACAGTTCCACTCAATCAACGTGCAAATGGTCTGTGACTCCAACAAGATCATCACACATTGTTGTGCCCGATTCCCCGGATCAACCCATGATTCTATGGTCCTGAGAAACTCCACAATACCACGCTACATGGAGCGACATGCAGGCCCAAGATCCTGGCTACTCGGTGAGTCCAATGTCATGGAAGTGGGCAGGTGAATGACGTACCGATGCATACCCCACCTGGCTGAAGGGGGGGGGAATGATGCATACCCCACCTGGCTGAAGGGGGGGGAATGATGCATACTCCACCTGGCTGAAGGGGGGGGGGAATGATGCATACTCCACCTGGCTGAAGGGGGGGGGAATGATGCATACTCCACCTGGCTGAAGGGGGGGGGAATGATGCATACTCCACCTGGCTGAAGGGGGGGGGAATGATGCATACTCCACCTGGCTGAAGGGGGGGGGAATGATGCATACTCCACCTGGCTGAAGGGGGGGGGGAATGATGCATACTCCACCTGGCTGTGAGCAACACAGAGAACGGAGACAGAGGATGGGCACTCACAATGCACTCAACCCCTCTGCATACATTGGGTGATGGCATGCAAAACAGGCCAGGGGAGCCATGAGCATATACTGGTTGCATTGTGTGAATCAATTAGTGCATGTAGAAGTGAGCCGAAGTAACAGTTGGATGCAGGCCATGGTGGCACATCATGTTCTTGATCAGACGACATGACTGACACATACATTCTCGCCTACATACAGGTGATGCAGGCTATCCCCTGAAGAGGTGGCTCCTTACACCAGTCCGGAACCCGCAGAACCAGCACGAGGAGGACTTCAACCGTGCACGTACACGTACTCGTGTGGTCATAGAGCAAACATTCGGCCTATTGAAGGCACGGTTCCGAAGCCTCAGCAGGTCTGGAGGGGCACTCCTGTACCACCATGAGAAGGTGGCAAAGATCGTCATGGCATGTGTCATGCTACACAATATGTGCGTCAGACGGAATGTGCCCCTGCCCCCTGACGCAGGACTGCAACCACCTGACGATGAGGATGAGGAGGGTGCAGATGGGGCACCACCCCATGGAGGAGGCGACGCACAGGAGGGGCGTGCAATGCGCCAAAGTATCATCGACCACTGCTTCTAGCACACACGGCTGGTGTGAATCACATGGAGACTGCACTTGGGGCACTGTGTGTCTCTGGGACATGCACACTGTGGACTGTACACCAATAAAGCACACATATGCAATGAAAATGTCCACACATTTCATTTTGGGAAAGAAAAATGTGTATTCAAACAATGAAACGTCGTGACACACCCCCTCCCCCCTCCCCCCTGAACACCCCAACACACCCCCTCCCCCCTCCACCCTGAACACCCCAACACACCCCCTCCCCCCTACCCCCTGAACACCCCAACACACCCCCTCCCCCCTCCACCCTGAACACCCCAACACACCCCCTCCCCCCTCCCCCCTGAACACCCCAACACACCCCCTCCCCCCTCCACCCTGGAATCCCTACGAAGGTGCGGTAGTGTCTGTGCAGCAGGGTGTGCAGTAGTCCTGCTCGACTGTCAAGCCACTAATGTGATTCCCCTCCCCTGGCCCCCGGGGCACCCCTGCCCGTGCTGCGTAGATTGCGCCCTGATCTGCGGATGGGGCTGCTCTGTGCCGAGCTGGCTGATGAGGATGGTCCGGCCTGCACATCTGGACGCATGTCCCTGATGGTCTGGACAAGTTCTGTGAGGACATTGCGCACAGCCGCGAGTTCCGTGCATATGTCCTTTGTGGAGGACTCTATGGCAGCTGTGACTCGGTCTGCCAAACTCTCCATGCCATCCCTTGGCACCCCACACTGTGCAACATGTTCGTTGAGGAGGGCGGATAGCTGCTGCTGGCGGGTAACCATTTCCTCAAGTGTCTGCTGGTTCTGCTGGGCCATGCCAAGTGGCATTTGCATGTGCATTGGGCTGCTCACCTCAGGCTGGGGGGATGGGGTGGCCGGCCAATCCTCGGCCTCCGACTGCCCCTGTGTGGCATCCGCCTGCAGGGGGCTTAGGGATATGCAGGGGGAATGTGGCTGGGCAGTGGGCATTTCCTCATCGATGAGCTCGATGCTGCCTGCCTCACTGTCGGAGGTTGCCGCTATGGCAGCGATTTCTCCCAGGGTGCTGCTTGCAGCAGAGCCTGTCCCTTCAGTGGGCACGAGTAGTGACATGTGCAGTGCTGCTGCTGGGTCTGTGTCTGCTGTTGTGGGGGCTGGCATTTGCCTGTCCTCTTCCCCAGGCAGGGTTTGCGGCTGGTGGTGTGTTTCCTTTCGGATGGCTGGGGTGGATGCCTGTGGCCTGGCCCTCTTGGTGGATGTGGATGCAGTGTTGTCCTCTTCCTGGAGGTCTGTGTCAGATCCTGTGGTGGAGCAAAGGAGAGAAAGTGTTATTGATGGGTACGCGGACATTGGCCGTGCATTGTGAGGGATGACATCTATACAGTGGGTACATGCAGCACATTTCAGGCAGGGGCATACAGGTTTTGTGCCTTTTGTGTGGAGGTAGCATGGTGGTATGTGTGTGCCAGCAGTTAGGTTGTGCATGCTGCATGTGTACAGGGTGGAGTCTGGATGTGTCTGTGGACATTCACCTGCCGATGTGTTGCATATGCGCTATGGGGCTACATGGTACTTCACATGATAGGACTTTGTTGAGTTTTGCATGGCTTGCTCTGGCCACCTACCTGCATCTCCTGAGGTCGGCGCTCCTCTCTCCATCCCTCCGACACCTTGGATGCTCTCCATCCCGATGGTGGATGCACATATTTCCTCCCATGCTTGCAGCTTAATGGGCGAATCCGATCCACCCCCAGTTGACGTGGCTAGGTTGCGGTTGGCTGAGAGGATGCTTCGGACACGGAGCCTCAAGTCGTCCCAGCGCTTTCTGCACTGCTGGGCTGTGCGGGGTACGGCCCCCACTGCACTCACACGCTGTGCCACTAGGGCCCATATGGCCTTTTTTTTTGCTATTGCCGGCCTTGTCATCTGCGCGGAGAATACAGCTGCAGCATTTTCTTGCAGGGTCTCTGCGAGCATGGTTAGTTCCTCCTTTGAGAAACGGTCTTGGCGCTGCCGGTCACATGCTTTTTTAACAACTTTGGGCATTTTTACTTGGCTAATTGGGTGGGTGATGGGTGTGGATAGGTGTCAGGGTTGGATCAGGTATGGTTGTGGAGGATGGCAATGGATTGTGTTTTTCAAGATGGCCGTCGTGCAGTTTCCCGTTCCGCCGCGATGACGCTATTTCCGGTTCCGCCTATTTACGGTGACCGCTAATTACGCTGACCGCTAATTACGGTGACCGTTAATTGCGGTCGCCGCTATGGTGTGTGTGGCGGTAGTGCTCCTTGCGCGGCGTGCGATGGCGGTAAGGGCCGTTTCTGGCTTATTTACGCCATGCCGTACTTTACATTAACGCCATGGCGTAATGCACGTGCCCGATGGGTCGGAATATGCCGCACTTTACGCCATCGACCCACGGCGTAAACGTTGATTACGCCATGGCGATAATGTTCGGTACTTACCGCCATGGTCGTAATGAGGCCCAGTAAAAAGATGATGTCTGTGGAGTAGGTGAGGCTCCACAGTCTATGAACACAAAAATGTTAAACACACACAGCAAAACACATGTAGGAGTGGGAAAAAAGGGCTCACACTCTTAACAGGTGAAAAAAATAAATCCTAGAAATCCAGCAAAGCTGCTGAGGGACTCAGTAGGTAAGGGAAATTAATAATTCCTGAGAATTCTCCCTAACACCCACTCACTTCTGAGCCCGGTTTCAACCTTCAACATGCCAATTGACTTGTGTCATGTCAAAGCGACCTACCATTGATGTATCCATGTGCCTACCATCACTGCATTTGCACATTGGCATTGTTGCAGTGTGTGACACAAGTGTGTCTTGTCACACTCTTTTGCATGTTCGATTTGATTAAATGCCTTTTACATGGGTGGGGACAGGAGTGATTCACTCCCATCAGGGTGTGCTTGTTAGTTCTGCCATGGCTATGCTATGTGACATCTGTGTGCTGGCATCTGTCATGTTTGTGGATGGTCCATGCCACAGTCATTCGCCGTCCTGTTTGGCGTTTGTATCCGCGTTGGCGGTTACGCGCTGGAAGGGCGTGCGGAGGTTCCACTACGTGATTTCTCTGTTACTCACCCTACGGTCTAGTGGTTTTCCAACATGGCGTCGCTGGTAGTATTTCTTTCCTCCTCTCCCAGCGATCGCGGCGTTGCAACCCCCTTCACTGCGCTATCTCGCTCCTTTGGGTTTACACGCTAGTTTTCCAGCCTTGATCACCTCGGTCACTAACTGTACTTTCGGTCGCCTTCTCCGGACTATCTCTCTCTCTCTCTTCCTTCCCTCGTCTCGCCTCTCATCTCTATGGTGCGCTGTTCTCCACGCCCGCCTTCTCTGCCTTACCCTTCGGCTGCGCTGTCTTTCAGCCGCCCTGGTTCCTGTTGCTCCGGAGTTGTTTTCTCTGCTGGAACCCTTTCCGGTGGCTCTCTTTCTCTCCGGATCCTTCTTTGCTTTGGATGTCCGGCTTCGCCTGCTCCCATCAGCTAACTGCCTCAAGAACTCTACTACAACTGCTTGCTCCAGATCCTCTCAAACCGCTGCACTCCTCGGAGGGTTTTTTCTGCCTGAACAGGCTTTTTCCCTTCGTACTGTCTGGCCTCGGGAAGGGGGCCCCAGGTTTGCTATACTTTAGCACTCACTGTTGCTTCCTCTCGAGACAGATACTTTCAACACAAAAAGGAGAAGGACTATCTCTCTCACAGGCAACTGCAACCTGAAGACTTTGAATCAGGTGAGGAGAGTGGGGAGGAACGGGAGTTAGCGGAATCGGCCAAACAGGACAGATTGCAACGCCTAGAGATGTCGGCAGAAGAGCAGATACAAGAATTATGGAAGGCCATTCAGGGAATCTCCCAAGAGTTACAAACTGTTAAGGCAGAGAAGAACTAGTTACTCTTACCTTGTAACGTTCTTTCGATGGGATGTTCCTCCGACGTATTCCTTATCTTAGATAGAAATCCTTCAGCTTTGCTGGCCTCGGAAAATTTTTTCGCCAGAGGGCGCTGCGCGTCGATGATCGCCGAGTCGATGACCCTCGACGGCCTCCGTGCCGACGTCGACGTCATCCTGCCTATAAAGGCCGCGCGCAGCGTCCGTTGCTCAGTTCCGTTTTGTAGTCCCCAGTAATGTTTTTGGATTAGACTAATCACCTTGAAGGAGCATAGGCTGCAAACCCACAGGAAGTCATACTGCGGGGATGGATGGGAGGGTCGATAAGGAATACGTCGGAGGAACATCCCATCGAAAGAACGTTACAAGGTAAGAGTAACTAGTTCTTCGAAGGGATTGTGTCCTCCGACGTATTCCTTATCTTAGATAGACTCCCATAGCAGTGGTATTGTGACTGGAGGCGGGAGTAATAAAAGTTATGTTACCCTTCCAGAATGGACAGAGTGTAACACAGCCTTGCCGAATCTAGTTTCTTGACTAGAGGAGGAATCCAGGCTATAGAATTTGGTAAATGTATGTGCGGACGACCATGTGGCAGCCGCACATATATCTCGAATTGGCACCCCTCTTTGAAGGGCTGAGGATGTTGCGATACCCCTGGTAGAATGAGCCCTTAGATTTTGAGGAGGCTCCTTTCCTGCCAATTTGTAGCACTCCAGAATGGCTAAAATAATCCATCTGGAGATGGTTTGTTTTGTTATTGGAAGGCCCAACTTATGTCCTGCATAACCTACAAAGAGTTGGTCTGCTTGTCTGATCTTAGCCAATCTGCTGATATAGAAGCTCAAGGCTCGCTTAGGGTCCAGCCTGTGCAGTCTCTCTTCCTCCTTCCCCGGATGAGGAGGAGGGTAGAAAGAAGGTAATATAATCTTCTGAGTGATGTGAAACTCCGAGACTACCTTCGGGAGGAAGTTAGGCTTCACCTGAAGAACAACTTTGTCCTTGTAAAAGATTGTATGTGGAGGTTTACACGATAAGGCTTGCAACTCGCTAACCCTTCTAGCAGATGTCAATGCTATTAGCAAAACAGTTTTGAGGGTGAGAAGCTTCAATGAACAAGAGTGTAGTGGTTCAAAAGGGGCACCCTTTAGGAAGTTTAAAATTAGGTTTAAATCCCATAAGGGAACTTGAAAAGGTTTCGGGGGATAAACATTAGTTAATCCTTTTAGGTATTGTATTACCAATGGAATTTTGAAGTATGAAGGCTCCTCTGCAGTGCGCTTAAAGATTGATAGCGCTGCGAGATAGCCCTTAATTGTGCCAACCTGTAGGCCTGAATTAGCCAGGTAAAGTAAGAATGATAACACCATAGGTGTACCACAAGAAAAGGGTTCAATATTCTTTTCTCTGCACCAGCTGCAAAATTTGTTCCAACGGCAGCGGTATAGAGTTTTAGTTGCCGGCCTTCTGGCCGAAAGCAACACCTCCATAACATCATCCGGAAGGTCCCAATCCTTGTACCTCAACCTTTCAGACACCAAGCGTGAAGGTTGAGGGTCTTGATGGCTGGATGGAGAACCTGACCTTCCTTCTGCGAGAGAAGATCCTCTCTGTATGGCAGTCGAATTGGAGGGCAGATGGACATGTCTAGAAGGTCCGGGTACCACGTTCTCCTGGCCCAATCCGGGGCAATTAGGATCATGGTCTTCCGAAACCTTCTCAACCTCCTGATCATTTGAGGAATGACAGGGACCGGAGGGAACGCGTACAGAAGTGGGAACTCCCAGTCCACTACGAACGCATCTCCTAGAGCTCCTCTCGGGGGAAATTCCCTTGAGCAAAATCTGTCGCACTTCCTGTTGATACTGGTGGCGAACAGATCCACTTGAGGGGTTCCCCAAAGGGCGAAGATCTCTTGAAGGACTTCCTGAGCTATCTCCCACTCGTGAGAGACTGTGCTCTGCCTGCTCAGAGCGTCCGCTGTCAAGTTCTTCTCTCCGGCTAGGTGAATTGCCGATAGAGAGATTCCTTCCTGAATTGCCCAAAACCAGAGCTGCATCGCCTCTCTGCACAGTGGTAGTGAGCCTACGCCTCCTCTTTTGTTGAGGTAGTGCATGGCCACTGTATTGTCCGTCATTATTAAGACGTTTCTTCCCCGTACAGACGGCAGAAAAGCCTTCAGCGCTAGTCTGATGGCTCTCAGCTCCAACAGGTTGATATGTAGTCTGGACTCCGATGGAGACCAACGACCGCTGATGGTCAAGTCGTTGGCGTGAGCTCCCCACCCCGTGAGTGAGGCATCCGTGACTACTGTTATCTCCGGCCATGGTTGCCAAAACATTTCTCCTTTCAGGATGTTCTCCCGACAGGCCCACCACTGAAGGTCTCGGGCTACTTTGACCGGGATCCGAAGGAGATCTGTCATCCTTCCTGAGAACTGTGACCACTGAGTTCTCAGTGCCCACTGGAGGGATCTCATTCTCAGGCGAGCCTCCGGCACGAGGAATATGCAGGATGCCATGAGGCCTAGCAACCTCAGAAAGTCGTAGGCTGGGAGATATTGGGCATTCTGAAATCTGATGACCATCTGCAGAATATCTCGAGCCCTCACCTCTGGTGGCAAGGCTTTTCCCAGGGAAGTGTCCAGGACTGCTCCAATGAATTGGAGTCTCTGTGATGGTATCATCTGTGACTTCTTTAAATTGAGGGAGAAGCCCAGCTTGTGAAGGAAGTGGCAAACATAATCTAGTTGTCTCTGAGCCTGTTCCGAAGATACAGCTCTGATCAACCAATCGTCTAGGTAAGGGTAGACATGAATCCCTTCCCTCCTTAGACTTGCAGCCACAACCGACATTAGCTTGGTAAAGACCCTCGGGGCGGAGGTTAGCCCAAATGGCAGAACTCGAAATTGATAATGAGAGCTGCCAATTGCGAACCTCAGGTATCTCCTGTGCCTGGGATGGATCGGCACATGGAAATAAGCGTCCTGGAGGTCTAGAGATACCAACCAGTCCTGAAGCTGGAGGGCCTGAAGGATCTGAGAGAGAGTCACCATCTTGAACTTGTCCTTTCGGAGGAATTTGTTCAATTCCCGTAAGTCTAAGATGGGTCTCAGTCCTCCGTCCTTCTTCGGTATTATGAAGTAGGGGGAGTACCAACCCTTGTTCCTTTCCGCTACAGGTACCAGTTCTATGGCACCTTTCTCTAGCAGGTCTAAAACCTCCTGCAAGAGGAGCGGATCTGGAAGCTTCAAAGGGTTGTTCCCCGGTGGATGACTCTGAGGGATATGTAGGAAGGGCAGGCAGTAACCTTGGGCCACTGTCTCCAGAGCCCAAGCATCTGACGTAATAGCCTGCCATTCCGTCAGATGGTGAGTTAACCTGCCCCCTACTGGTGTTCTGTGAGGGGAGACCTCAGAGTGGTTTTGAAGCGGCTGATGCAGTTGCCGAAGGTAAAGTGGCTCCTGCTCCTGCGGGTGCGGCTTTCTTTCCCCTACCCCGTCCACCACGGGTAAATCTTCCTTGGCCTCTTTGAGCCGGTCGTCCCCTGCCCCTTCCATATGAGGAATAGTAACGAAAGGACCGTCCTCTCCACGATGATCCCGAAGGACGAAAGGTATTCTGACGGATAGCAGCTCCCAATGACTTGGCTGCTGCCTTGGACGTTTGCAGTTTCTCCAAACTGTCATCCGCCTTCTTTCCAAAGAGGGTAGAACCGTCAAAGGGCATATTCAAAAGCCTGGTCTGCACGTCAGAGGCAAAACCAGACTTCCTCAACCACGCATGCCTGCGGATTGTGGTACTTGCCGCCATGGCCCTGCTGATACTGTCAGCAGAATCTAGGCCAGTTTGTAGGGTCTCGCACATCGCATCTTTACCATCCCTGATGATGTTTAAAAATGCGTCCCTTTCCTCTCCTTCTTGGAGGCAGTCAGCCGCTGATGAAGCGCACTCCCAAAGGGTGTGGCTGAACCTAGCGAGCGTACAGGTCGCGTTAATAGACTTTAACGCCATGCTACAGGCAGAAAAAACCTTCTTAGCCATGGCATCATACTTTTTGTCATCCCTATCCTGCGGAGCAGTGGGGTATGCAGATGTGCTGCCTGATGAGGTTGCAGCCTGTACAACCAAGCTCTCAGGAGTAGGGTGTTTTGACAAATATTCAGGGTCAGAACTAGCCACCCTGTATTTTGTTGACAGTTTTTTATTTACTGCCGGGATAATTTCTGGCGTTTCCCAGTTTGTCAAAATCCTTCTCTGTAGAGCAGAGTGAAATGGAACCACAGGATCCTCCTGTGGGCCCTTGTCCAGTATGTCAGTGAGGTCATCCTGCTGAAAGGCAGGAGAAGGTGCAGACCAACCCATAAATTCTATGATTCTAGACATCAGAGCTCTATATGGAGTCTCCGCATGTTCTCCTGGGTCTGGTTTGATAAATTCTGCTTCAGGAGAAGTGTCCAAGCCACTAGCTTCCTGAAGTGCATCCTGAAGATTTTTTAATCTTCCTTCCTCAGAGGCGAAAGTCTCTGGCTCTGGTGATGTGGTCCTCTGTAAATCAATATCTTGGTCTGAATCCTCCCTTTCCTCAAAAATCGAGGTTAAAGGGGGATACATTGGTTTTTGGAATGGTATAAACCCCATTTCCAATGCAGAAGGAGCCATCATCACAGGCCTTGAAAACGTCGATGTCGTCGACACCGACGTGAAAGTACTCGAAGGCGCCGTGAAAAGCGTCGAGAAATGTGTACTAGGCCTCGAAGAACTCGAAAGGATCGGAGTCCTGCTCGAGAACGACGTCGACGTTCTCGGCGTCGAGTCGGAGGTCTTTTGTCTAACCGTTGGCTGTGGAGTAGCCGTGGTTCTTTCCTTCACCGGCGTCGATATCGGCGTCGACGTCGGCGTCGACTCGATCGACTGATGCGCCGATGAATCCTTCGACAACGGCGTCGATGGCGCCGACCTCTGTTTCGAAGGAGTTTTCGACGATGGCGTCGATGATGCTTTATCTCCCGATGGCTCGAGGCGCTTTCGGGTTGACTTTTCCGCCGGGTACTGCGACTCGCGGCGTTTAGATTTTTTGGGTTTTTTACCCGGGGTATCACCCTCAGCTGTCTTCGAGGGGGACGAGGCCGCTTTCTCGAAGACGCTTAGCATCTTTTTCCTGAATTCCTCCCACTCAGCTTGCGAGCTGCGTTTTGTGGGGCAATGAACTCTCTCAGGAGAACTCGACGAAGATGACGAAGGGGATCTCCTACGTCTCTTCTTCGAGTGTCTCGATGTCGACGAGTGGTGGGAGCCACTTCGTGATCTAGATCGAGAGTGTTTTTTATGGTGAGGAGACGAACGTCTCGACTCTACCGAAGAAGCTTTCGAGGAAGTTAAAGTTGACCTACCTCTCTCGAGCTTCCCCCTACGCTCCTTCAAGGCTTTCGCCGTCATGGAAAGGCATTCCTCACACTCCGAACTCTGGTGCGTGATTCCCAGACACCACAAACAGACCCTGTGAGGGTCCGTCAACGACATTTTCTTCCCGCAGTCTCGGCACTTTTTGAAACCGGACCGAGGGGTCGTCGGGTCGGAGGAGGATGCCATCGATATCGAGGTAAATAGTAGTTATTATATACGTTATCTTGACGAGAACTGAGCAACGGTGTTCCGAGGCACAACGAAGCGCGGAAAAACGGAACTGAGCAACGGACGCTGCGCGCGGCCTTTATAGGCAGGATGACGTCGACGTCGGCACGGAGGCCGTCGAGGGTCATCGACTCGGCGATCATCGACGCGCAGCGCCCTCTGGCGAAAAAATTTTCCGAGGCCAGCAAAGCTGAAGGATTTCTATCTAAGATAAGGAATACGTCGGAGGACACAATCCCTTCGAATGTAGTCTTGAAACAGATGATTACTGCCCGCGAACCACAATCCCCAGAACTTCCTGTCATGGCTCTTTCGGCAGGGAAGTTCGATGGAACTCCTAAAAAGGTCAAAGAGTTTTTGGAGGCCTGCTTAGTATATTTTACTTTCAGGCCCCGGCTGTTTGCCACCGACCAGACAAAGATCGGGTTCATGATTTCGAACATGACCGGCAATGCCCTGGCATGGGTCACTCCGCTGGTTACCGGGGCTAATCCCATCTTACACGATTTTGCTGGTTTTCAGACCCTGTTGAAGCAAACCTTTGAGAGACCCGAACTGACTTTCACCGCCTGCGAGGACCTGTTGGATATCGGACAAGGGTCATCAGATGTTCTATCATACATATCAGAATTCAAGAGATTGGCTTCGGGTGCTGGGTGGTCTGAACAGGCACAATTTGCCATATTTCGGCGAGGCCTTAAGGAGGAAATTAAGGACGAACTCGCCAGAGCATCCAGGCCACCATCTTTTCCGGATCTGCTTTCCGCAGCCTTACAGATAGAATACAGACTGCAGGAACGAAGGTCAGAACGCCGAAAAACAACGAACAACCGTTCATTTTTCCGATTCCACCCGCTCCTCCTCTCCTTCCCATACTTCAGACGAACCCATGCAGATTGGAGCTACTAGAGGACCTCTTTCCGCGGCTGAAAGAAGAAGAAGGAAGGAGAAAGGTCTATGTGCCTATTGTGGATCGCATCAACATCTCCTCAAGGAATGTACTGAACTTCCTCAGAAACGTCAGGGAAACGGTTTCCCTCGGCGCCAGTAGCGACCTGGTTCCGAGGGGCTCCTGATTCATCCACCAGTCCCTATGTCTCTCTCTCTATTTCGGTTCACTACATTCCTGAGGATTCCAGGCTTATGGTTCTACCTGTTATTATAAAGGTCAACGGCAGAACAGTCGAGTGTCTCGCACTCCTGGACTGCGGAGCCGCCGGAAACTTTGTCGACATCATCTGGACCAAAAGGATGGGTCTCCGTACCTTGCCTCGCAAAGAAGATCAAAAGGTAGAAGGGGTCGACGGTTCTCCTCTCTCTTCAGGACCTATTACTCACACCACCGAGGATCTATCGGTTACCATATTTCAACATTCCGAGATAATCCGGTTCGACATCATTCGAGCTGCCCATTTTCCGGTTATTCTTGGCATCACATGGCTCAGAAAACATAACCCTCATGTCAATTGGGCGGACAATCAACTACAATTTAGTTCCTCCTACTGCAAGCTCAACTGTTTTTCTGACGACAGTATTCCTCAGATTGTTACAGGGTCTACCACACAACTGGCTGGGGTTCATGCTCTACCTCTGTACTGTTCCCATTACTCGGAGGTGTTCGTCGAAAGAAAGCCAGCTACCTTACCTCCCCATAGGCCAGAAGATTGTAACATTGACTTAGAACCCAATGCTTTGGTTCCATTCTGTAGGATGTTCTCTTTAACTCAAGCGGAAAGAAAGGTTCTTAAAGATTATCTTGATGCCAATGTTCAGAATGGGCTCATTCAACCTTCCAAGTCTCCTGCCGGAGCTTCTTTGTTCTTTATCAAGAAGAGGGACTCTACTGACTTGCGCCCATGTATCGATTACTGAGGCCTCAACAAGGTTACCATCCGGGATCGGTATCCTATGCCATTAATACATGAGATCATTGAAGCTGTTCAAGGTGCACGTTGGTTCACCAAATTAGACCTCAGAAATGCCTACCATTTGTTAAGCATCGCCAAAGGAGATGAATGGAAGACCGCTTTTCGCACTCCTTTCGGTTTATTTGAGTACCGAGTAATGCCCTTTGGTTTGGTGAATGCTCCTGCTGTATTTCAACGGTTTATGGATCGGATGTTTTCAGACTTATTGTCTGTCTCCATGATCATATACCTGGACGACATCCTTATATATTCCAGCACCCTAGAGGATCACAAAACCCATGTCAAAAAGTTCTGGAAAGACTTAAAAACAACCAACTTCTTGTCAAACCAGAGAAGTGTGTTTTTGCTGCTACTTCAGTGCCCATCTTTCTGAAAGAGGTATCGCCATGGATCCCAGCAAAGTATCAGCTATTCTGGACTGGCCTTCTCCGACTTCGATCAAAGAGGTCCAAAGGTTTCTTGGGCTCTCTAATTTCTATCGCTCATTCATCCCAAACTTCTCTAAAGCAGTTCTCCCTATTACTTCTTTACTCAAGAAGGCCAACAATCCCTTTAGCTGGACTTCCGAAGCAGAACAGAGTTTTCACAATCTCAAGAATCTCTTTTGTACTGCTCCCATTTTGCGCCATCCTGACCAGAATAGACAGTTCATCGTCGAAACAGACGCCTCGGCCATGGCCATTGGAGCTGTTCTGCTACAAGTGTTCGAGGAACGAGAGCACCCCATTTGTTACCTTTCCAAGACGTTGACTCCCAGCCAACTCAACTACTCCGTACTGGAAAAAGAATTGCTGGCTATAAAACACGCATGTGAGACCTGGCGACATCTATTGATGGGAGCAAGGCAGACCATTATCATCAGAACGGACCATAAGAATCTCAAGGTCCTTCAGAATATGGAGTGTGTCAACTCCAGGCAGGCTCGCTGGGCATATTTCTTTGCCCAATATGATCTGCGAATTACCTACTTGCCTGGTACCAACAATACTCTTGCGGATGCTCTCTCTCGGAAGGGTCCCAAATGTGAGGAGAAAAGACAGACCCCAGAGCCGATGTTCCACAGGAATAGGATCTTAACAGTTGCTAATACCTTTTTGGAAGAGGTTCGAGCTGGTGTTGCTTCGGAAGGTACTGTTCCGCTACTCAGAGGAGAGACTTCCTACACCAACAAAGAGGGTTTGCTATTCCTCAACCATCGTTTATACATACCTTCCGATCCACTACGTCTGAAGATCATAAATTGGTGTCATGATTCACTCACTGCAGGTCATCGTGGGAAGCTAAATACCACAGAATCTATCACTCGTTCTTTTTTTTGGCCGGAACTCAAAAAGGATGTGGAGGAATACATACTCAGTTGCCCGGTTTGTGCCATGACTAAGTCCATTACCGGCAAGCCCTTGGGTCTTCTCACCCAACCTGAGGTACCCTCTCGCCCTTGGGGTTTGCTTTCTACGGATTTCATTGTAGAACTTCCTGTTTCCAACTCCTGCTCCTGTATTATGGTTACAGTTGACACCATGACCAAACTGGCTCATTTTTCCCCATTGCCTGGTCTTCCTACTGCTACCGAGATGGCTGAGGTTTTCGCCCAGGATATCTTCCGTCTTCATGGTCTCCCTGACAAGATCATCTCGGATCGTGGCAGCCAATTCGTTTCGAAGTTTTGGAAGGCTCTTTGTTCTCGCCTTGGTATGGAACGTGCTCTGTCGTCTGGCTTCCACCCTCAGACCAACGGTCAAACTGAGCGCCTTAACGCCACATTGGAACAGTACCTTAGATGCTACAGCAATCGTCTTCAGGACAATTGGGTTTCTTTGCTTCCTACGGCAGAGTTTACTTATAATAACTCATTTCATACAGCCATTGGACTCTCTCCTTTCTTTTGCACCTATGGGGTACACCCAAGATCTCTTCTTCCCTACATTCCGTCGTCCACCAATTCCCCAACGGCTGAAGAGGTACTGCAGTCTATTTCTGATGCACACGTCACTGCCAGAAGGTGTTTGGAGAAGAGTCGTCAATACAACAAAACCCAAGCGGACAAACATCTTAGGCCTTGCCCTGAATGGAAGGAAGGGGACAAGGTCTGGTTGTCCACCAGGTTCTTGCCGCGATGGGTTCACCCTTCTAAACTCTCTCCTCGCTTTTTGGGTCCTTTTCCCATTCTTTCCAAAATAAATCCTGTTACCTTTCGACTTAAACTACCTCCTTACCTCCGCCGCATTCATCCTGTCTTCCATGCCTCTCTTCTCAAACCTTTCATTCCGGACGTCCACCAGAGAGCTGTTCCCGACAAACCTTTTCCTCAGGTGGATTCCTCTAGGGAATATGAGGTCTCTACTTTACTTGACTCCCGCCACTACCGTGGTAGGTTGGAGTATTTGGTGTCCTGGAAGGGTTACCCTAGGTCGGAGGACTCGTGGGAACCGGTTTCCAACATTCATGCCCCTCGGTTGTTGGCTCAGTTTCATGCCCGCTTCCCCTTTAAGCCGGGGGTCCTACGCTCTAGGAGGGGGCATACTGTCATTCGCCGTCCTGTTTGGCGTTTGTATCCGCGTTGGCGGTTACGCGCTGGAAGGGCGTGCGGAGGTTCCGCTACGTGATTTCTCTGTTACTCACCCTACGGTCTAGTGGTTTTCCAACATGGCGTTGCTGGTAGTATTTCTTTCCTCCTCTCCCAGCGATCGCGGCGTTGCAACCCCCTTCACTGCGCTAGCTCGCTCCTTTGGGTTTACACGCTAGTTTTCCAGCCTTGACCACCTCGGTCACTAACTCTACTTTCGGTCGCCTTCTCCGGACTATCTCTCTCTCTCTCTTCCTTCCCTCGTCTCGCCTCTCATCTCTATGGTGCGCTGTTCTCCACGCCCGCCTTCTCTGCCTTACCCTTCGGCTGCGCTGTCTTTCAGCCGCCCTGGTTCCTGTTGCTCCGGAGTTGTTTTCTCTGCTGGAACCCTTTCCGGTGGCTCTCTTTCTCTCCGGATCCTTCTTTGCTTTGGATGTCCGGCTTCGCCTGCTCCCATCAGCTAACTGCCTCAAGAACTCTACTACAACTGCTTGCTCCAGATCCTCTCAAACCGCTGCACTCCTCGGAGGGTTTTTTCTGCCTGAACAGGCTTTTTCCCTTCGTACTGTCTGGCCTCGGGAAGGGGGCCCCAGGTTTGCTATACTTTAGCACTCACTGTTGCTTCCTCTCGAGACAGATACTTTCAACACAAAAAGGAGAAGGACTATCTCTCTCACAGGCAACTGCAACCTGAAGACTTTGAATCAGGTGAGGAGAGTGGGGAGGAACGGGAGTTAGCGGAATCGGCCAAACAGGACAGATTGCAACGCCTAGAGATGTCGGCAGAAGAGCAGATACAAGAATTATGGAAGGCCATTCAGGGAATCTCCCAAGAGTTACAAACTGTTAAGGCAGAGAATGTAGTCTTGAAACAGATGATTACTGCCCGCGAACCACAATCCCCAGAACTTCCTGTCATGGCTCTTTCGGCAGGGAAGTTCGATGGAACTCCTAAAAAGGTCAAAGAGTTTTTGGAGGCCTGCTTAGTATATTTTACTTTCAGGCCCCGGCTGTTTGCCACCGACCAGACAAAGATCGGGTTCATGATTTCGAACATGACCGGCAATGCCCTGGCATGGGTCACTCCGCTGGTTACCGGGGCTAATCCCATCTTACACGATTTTGCTGGTTTTCAGACCCTGTTGAAGCAAACCTTTGAGAGACCCGAACTGACTTTCACCGCCTGCGAGGACCTGTTGGATATCGGACAAGGGTCATCGGATGTTCTATCATACATATCAGAATTCAAGAGATTGGCTTCGGGTGCTGGGTGGTCTGAACAGGCACAATTTGCCATATTTCGGCGAGGCCTTAAGGAGGAAATTAAGGACGAACTCGCCAGAGCATCCAGGCCACCATCTTTTCCGGATCTGCTTTCCGCAGCCTTACAGATAGAATACAGACTGCAGGAACGAAGGTCAGAACGCCGAAAAACAACGAACAACCGTTCATTTTTCCGATTCCACCCGCTCCTCCTCTCCTTCCCATACTTCAGACGAACCCATGCAGATTGGAGCTACTAGAGGACCTCTTTCCGCGGCTGAAAGAAGAAGAAGGAAGGAGAAAGGTCTATGTGCCTATTGTGGATCGCATCAACATCTCCTCAAGGAATGTACTGAACTTCCTCAGAAACGTCAGGGAAACGGTTTCCCTCGGCGCCAGTAGCGACCTGGTTCCGAGGGGCTTCTGATTCATCCACCAGTCCCTATGTCTCTCTCTCTATTTCGGTTCACTACATTCCTGAGGATTCCAGGCTTATGGTTCTACCTGTTATTATAAAGGTCAACGGCAGAACAGTCGAGTGTCTCGCACTCCTGGACTGCGGAGCCGCCGGAAACTTTGTCGACATCATCTGGACCAAAAGGATGGGTCTCCGTACCTTGCCTCGCAAAGAAGATCAAAAGGTAGAAGGGGTCGACGGTTCTCCTCTCTCTTCAGGACCTATTACTCACACCACCGAGGATCTATCGGTTACCATATTTCAACATTCCGAGATAATCCGGTTCGACATCATTCGAGCTGCCCATTTTCCGGTTATTCTTGGCATCACATGGCTCAGAAAACATAACCCTCATGTCAATTGGGCGGACAATCAACTACAATTTAGTTCCTCCTACTGCAAGCTCAACTGTTTTTCTGACGACAGTATTCCTCAGATTGTTACAGGGTCTACCACACAACTGGCTGGGGTTCATGCTCTACCTCTGTACTGTTCCCATTACTCGGAGGTGTTCGTCGAAAGAAAGCCAGCTACCTTACCTCCCCATAGGCCAGAAGATTGTAACATTGACTTAGAACCCAATGCTTTGGTTCCATTCTGTAGGATGTTCTCTTTAACTCAAGCGGAAAGAAAGGTTCTTAAAGATTATCTTGATGCCAATGTTCAGAATGGGCTCATTCAACCTTCCAAGTCTCCTGCCGGAGCTTCTTTGTTCTTTATCAAGAAGAGGGACTCTACTGACTTGCGCCCATGTATCGATTACTGAGGCCTCAACAAGGTTACCATCCGGGATCGGTATCCTATGCCATTAATACATGAGATCATTGAAGCTGTTCAAGGTGCACGTTGGTTCACCAAATTAGACCTCAGAAATGCCTACCATTTGTTAAGCATCGCCAAAGGAGATGAATGGAAGACCGCTTTTCGCACTCCTTTCGGTTTATTTGAGTACCGAGTAATGCCCTTTGGTTTGGTGAATGCTCCTGCTGTATTTCAACGGTTTATGGATCGGATGTTTTCAGACTTATTGTCTGTCTCCATGATCATATACCTGGACGACATCCTTATATATTCCAGCACCCTAGAGGATCACAAAACCCATGTCAAAAAGTTCTGGAAAGACTTAAAAACAACCAACTTCTTGTCAAACCAGAGAAGTGTGTTTTTGCTGCTACTTCAGTGCCCATCTTTCTGAAAGAGGTATCGCCATGGATCCCAGCAAAGTATCAGCTATTCTGGACTGGCCTTCTCCGACTTCGATCAAAGAGGTCCAAAGGTTTCTTGGGCTCTCTAATTTCTATCGCTCATTCATCCCAAACTTCTCTAAAGCAGTTCTCCCTATTACTTCTTTACTCAAGAAGGCCAACAATCCCTTTAGCTGGACTTCCGAAGCAGAACAGAGTTTTCACAATCTCAAGAATCTCTTTTGTACTGCTCCCATTTTGCGCCATCCTGACCAGAATAGACAGTTCATCGTCGAAACAGACGCCTCGGCCATGGCCATTGGAGCTGTTCTGCTACAAGTGTTCGAGGAACGAGAGCACCCCATTTGTTACCTTTCCAAGACGTTGACTCCCAGCCAACTCAACTACTCCGTACTGGAAAAAGAATTGCTGGCTATAAAACACGCATGTGAGACCTGGCGACATCTATTGATGGGAGCAAGGCAGACCATTATCATCAGAACGGACCATAAGAATCTCAAGGTCCTTCAGAATATGGAGTGTGTCAACTCCAGGCAGGCTCGCTGGGCATATTTCTTTGCCCAATATGATCTGCGAATTACCTACTTGCCTGGTACCAACAATACTCTTGCGGATGCTCTCTCTCGGAAGGGTCCCAAATGTGAGGAGAAAAGACAGACCCCAGAGCCGATGTTCCACAGGAATAGGATCTTAACAGTTGCTAATACCTTTTTGGAAGAGGTTCGAGCTGGTGTTGCTTCGGAAGGTACTGTTCCGCTACTCAGAGGAGAGACTTCCTACACCAACAAAGAGGGTTTGCTATTCCTCAACCATCGTTTATACATACCTTCCGATCCACTACGTCTGAAGATCATAAATTGGTGTCATGATTCACTCACTGCAGGTCATCGTGGGAAGCTAAATACCACAGAATCTATCACTCGTTCTTTTTTTTGGCCGGAACTCAAAAAGGATGTGGAGGAATACATACTCAGTTGCCCGGTTTGTGCCATGACTAAGTCCATTACCGGCAAGCCCTTGGGTCTTCTCACCCAACCTGAGGTACCCTCTCGCCCTTGGGGTTTGCTTTCTACGGATTTCATTGTAGAACTTCCTGTTTCCAACTCCTGCTCCTGTATTATGGTTACAGTTGACACCATGACCAAACTGGCTCATTTTTCCCCATTGCCTGGTCTTCCTACTGCTACCGAGATGGCTGAGGTTTTCGCCCAGGATATCTTCCGTCTTCATGGTCTCCCTGACAAGATCATCTCGGATCGTGGCAGCCAATTCGTTTCGAAGTTTTGGAAGGCTCTTTGTTCTCGCCTTGGTATGGAACGTGCTCTGTCGTCTGGCTTCCACCCTCAGACCAACGGTCAAACTGAGCGCCTTAACGCCACATTGGAACAGTACCTTAGATGCTACAGCAATCGTCTTCAGGACAATTGGGTTTCTTTGCTTCCTACGGCAGAGTTTACTTATAATAACTCATTTCATACAGCCATTGGACTCTCTCCTTTCTTTTGCACCTATGGGGTACACCCAAGATCTCTTCTTCCCTACATTCCGTCGTCCACCAATTCCCCAACGGCTGAAGAGGTACTGCAGTCTATTTCTGATGCACACGTCACTGCCAGAAGGTGTTTGGAGAAGAGTCGTCAATACAACAAAACCCAAGCGGACAAACATCTTAGGCCTTGCCCTGAATGGAAGGAAGGGGACAAGGTCTGGTTGTCCACCAGGTTCTTGCCGCGATGGGTTCACCCTTCTAAACTCTCTCCTCGCTTTTTGGGTCCTTTTCCCATTCTTTCCAAAATAAATCCTGTTACCTTTCGACTTAAACTACCTCCTTACCTCCGCCGCATTCATCCTGTCTTCCATGCCTCTCTTCTCAAACCTTTCATTCCGGACGTCCACCAGAGAGCTGTTCCCAACAAACCTTTTCCTCAGGTGGATTCCTCTAGGGAATATGAGGTCTCTACTTTACTTGACTCCCGCCACTACCGTGGTAGGTTGGAGTATTTGGTGTCCTGGAAGGGTTACCCTAGGTCGGAGGACTCGTGGGAACCGGTTTCCAACATTCATGCCCCTCGGTTGTTGGCTCAGTTTCATGCCCGCTTCCCCTTTAAGCCGGGGGTCCTACGCTCTAGGAGGGGTCATACTGTCATTCGCCGTCCTGTTTGGCGTTTGTATCCGCGTTGGCGGTTACGCGCTGGAAGGGCGTGCGGAGGTTCCGCTACGTGATTTCTCTGTTACTCACCCTACGGTCTAGTGGTTTTCCAACATGGCGTTGCTGGTAGTATTTCTTTCCTCCTCTCCCAGCGATCGCGGCGTTGCAACCCCCTTCACTGCGCTAGCTCGCTCCTTTGGGTTTACACGCTAGTTTTCCAGCCTTGACCACCTCGGTCACTAACTCTACTTTCGGTCGCCTTCTCCGGACTATCTCTCTCTCTCTCTTCCTTCCCTCGTCTCGCCTCTCATCTCTATGGTGCGCTGTTCTCCACGCCCGCCTTCTCTGCCTTACCCTTCGGCTGCGCTGTCTTTCAGCCGCCCTGGTTCCTGTTGCTCCGGAGTTGTTTTCTCTGCTGGAACCCTTTCCGGTGGCTCTCTTTCTCTCCGGATCCTTCTTTGCTTTGGATGTCCGGCTTCGCCTGCTCCCATCAGCTAACTGCCTCAAGAACTCTACTACAACTGCTTGCTCCAGATCCTCTCAAACCGCTGCACTCCTCGGAGGGTTTTTTCTGCCTGAACAGGCTTTTTCCCTTCGTACTGTCTGGCCTCGGGAAGGGGGCCCCAGGTTTGCTATACTTTAGCACTCACTGTGGCTTCCTCTCGAGACAGATACTTTCAACACAAAAAGGAGAAGGACTATCTCTCTCACAGGCAACTGCAACCTGAAGACTTTGAATCAGGTGAGGAGAGTGGGGAGGAACGGGAGTTAGCGGAATCGGCCAAACAGGACAGCCACTCACAGGCTTCTGTGTGATGCAGGTGCTATGAACCATGCAGCACATGTGTTGCTTTTCCATTTTAGACTAATCAGGGTCCCTTTCCACTTCATTGCCACTGCATGCATGGTTGAGTTTATGTCATGTGTGACATGTCTGATTAATTTATTGGATGTCAACATTATAATGCCTATGTGTGTGGGCTGTGCTGTTCACGTGTGTGTTCATAACTTCTTTTTAATTTTGTGCAGGTGATGAGACACTGGAAGCTGTGGAGGAGGCGGAGATGGCGCAGGGGCAGGAGTACTCAGAGCCCCAACCAGGCACCAGTGGAGGACGTGGGGTGGTGCCGCACGAGAATCCATTGCTCCTACAGACCATCCTGTCCACGGGTGTCTCTGAGTACACCTCTGAGGATCTCTATGGCTCAGGTTCTGAATCGGATATTGACACATATGTCCTGTTGCAGGTGAGTGTTTCTGGCAGGGATGCTGTTCTGTATAACACACCTACACTGGGGGTAGACCCCTCAATGGCCCATTCAGTGCTGGAATGTCTGCATGTGGTGGTTATGGATGCAAGGTCACGCTCCATACTATAAGCTCCTGTTCCTGGGGCAGCAGATCAAAGGAGGAATGCAGTCCTGCAGCCACAGGCAGCGCCAGCACAGCAAGCTGAATGTCTCCTTGGGCCCGACAGGTGCTGTGTCCGGCAACGCAGTGGCCGTGCGCCACCGGACAATACTGTGTGGGAGAATTCCATTTATGCAATTGCACAGCAACAGGGGGCATTATGTGAGATGATTGCTCAGGCCGTGGTAAGGGTGGCCACTTCCATTCCCCCCCCCCCCGAAAGGCAGGTGGAGCTCCAGCAGCAGGCAACACAACCCATGTGCCGCTCACACAGGCAGAACATGTTAGCCGCCAACAGGAACTGACAGGCTGAACTGGGGGCTCTGCGCACAGCCATATCTGCAGAGGCACAGGCCCACAGGATTGCCCTGAGGGAAGATAACATCTCCCTCAGAGCTACTCTGGGTGCACTTGAGATGGCCCGGAGTAGACAGTCAGAACAGCTGCTGGAGCAGCTAACACACAGCATCTCGGCTGAGCTCCAGGCAACCCGTGAGGAGATCCGTGCATCACCTGAGGCCTTGCAGGCAGAACTCTGTGGTACACGTGAGGTGCTGCATGGGGACCTCTGGACTATCATCCTGCAAAACCAAACCTTTCAGACCTGCATGCTTGCTGCCATGGAGGAGCATGCCAGGGCTATGCGTGGTGAGCCTCCCGTACCACACACACCTTCTCATATTGCACCAGAGGGTGATGACAGTGATGGCAGTTGTCCCACTACCGGGTAGCCGTATAGGCTATAAGCCCATGGAGGGATTTTTTTTCTTCTCAACATCCACACATGTGGGTGCTGAGGTGCACCCTGCACCCCCTCCCTCCTCGGTGGTCCCCCCCTCGGTCGACCAAAGCCATTTTTGATTTTTTGATTTTTTATATATTTTTTTCTTTTTTTCCTTTTTCTGTCTATTGTGCATTCATGTAACAGTGTGTTCCTTTGCGTGGCATCCGAAGGCATCCACAGTGTGTTCCAGCTGGGCCCATATAGGCTTGCCTTGTTTTTGTGTTTGAGGCTTGTTGTCCAGACACATATGCCACTCCTGCTTCCGCTTTCCATGGGGTTGCAAGGAGGGCCTCGTGTGACAGTAACTTACACAGAGGCATTGGGCTTCCATCAGTTGTGTGGCCAGTCTGTAGTCCAAACTGTGTATATACCTCTAGTGGGGATTCATGATGGTTTCTCCAGTGCATGGTTGATATGCATATTGTTTTAAATATTACTCATTATGCATATTTGCATGTTGCTTCTTCATGTGCTACCTTACCTGTCTCCATTGCAGATGCAGTTCATGCTGTATGCAGTACCCTGCCACATTTACCTACCAACAACACACTGAAGATGGGATGGGTCCATGTGGTGGCTTTGTCAGATTGTGACACTTGGGCTATTGTGATTGGTCACTGTCTGATGTTGCCACTGTTGGGTCCTGTATTCATGATTAGTCATGCTGGTAAGTATATGTTCATGTGTGCAGTTTCATTCATATGTGAGAGGGAATTGTCTGTGGCCTGTTTCCATTTGTGACGGTGCACTTTGTGACAGTTGTGTCATGTGTTGTGCATTTATTTGGTTGCTTTCACATTGCATGCCATGCCATGGTGTGTTGGGCGGGTGACATGGGGTTTGGGAGGGGTTAAGTGACATACCAGTATTTGGGTGTGCTTTGTTGCAAGGGGGTAGTCCATTATGCAGCATGAATGTGGTCACACAGAACTGGGTTTTTTAAGTAGTTAGGGGTGCACACAATTTAGCACTTCCAGGGACACATTCTAAGGGTGGTAAGGTTGTGACAGTTGACTGTCCCTTTCTCATCACTGATTGTCACCTGGTATGTGCCAGGCCTGTGCGCACTCCGCTGGGGTGGGATTTTAGGTGAAAAATTTAGCCACAAGCTGGGTACGAGCTGCCTCGCTAAGTGCCCTTTCCCCTCCCATGCGCAGTGGCCGTGCATGTGGTTGAGGATGTGGGGGCACCACCATGTCTACTGGTACACCCCGCCGGGTTGCAACGTTGTGTAGGACACATGCTGCTACAATGATCCTGCACAATACTGGGGGCGCATATAGCAGCTGGCCACCAGAGAAGTAAAAGGAACCAGAAGCGTGACTTGAGCACTCCGAATGTGCGCTCCACTGTGCCCCGGGTTGCAATATGGGCTGCGTTGTATCTTACCTCGGGTGGTGTGGTGGGGTTCCATATTTGCGTCATCATGTAGGTGCTCAAAGGGTAGGCACTGTCCCCTGGGGAGGTGATAATGGTTGTGATTAGTTGGGTTTTTCCATTTCTCTGTGTGTGACATGCATGCATGTGCACAGGCATTTGTACTCATCAATTAGCCATGTGTCGCCATTCCTCCCAGCTTCCAGGTACCGGTTTAGGGGTGACATTCTGAATATGAAACTATCATGGGTGGACCCTGGATAGTTTGCGTAGACAGAGGTGATTATTCCCTTGGCATCGCATACCACCTGCACGTTGATGGAATGCCAGTGCTTGTGGTTGCGATATATGTGCTCAGTGGCCGTAGGTGGACATAGAGCCATATGGGTGCAATCAATGGCACCAAGCACTTTGGGGAAGTGTGCCACCCCGTAAAAGTCCTGGACCGCAGCCTGCCTTTCTGCGGGTGTTCTGGGCATGCATATGTGCCTGAGGACTGAGGGCCGTGCAGTCATGATTGCCAACACCTGGTGTAGGCAGCATGACTGCGTGGGCTGTGAGACACACCCAACTATGGCAGTTGTCAGCTGAAATGACCCAGTGGCCAAAAAATGCAGTACATTGAGCACCTTTTCCAAGGGACTCAGTGCTTGGGAGCACAGGGTGGGTGATGTGAGGTCATCTTCCCACTCAGCAACCAGGTGTAGGATGATATGGGGTGGATACCTGTACCTGCCACAGACCTGGTCATCAGGCATCCCAAAAAGGCTAGTCCTGGGTCAAAGAATATGGGCCTGGCTATCCTTCTCCTCCTGTGGTGCCCCACGACAGCTGCTGTGAGGAACGGTACATTCATCGTAGCTGTATGAGCTGGTTTGTTGTTTGCGCACACTTTTATGCTGTGCAGGGGGGCTTACGCCAGCTTTCGCCTGGCGTACGTGTTTACGGCTTAGTGCATTTTTTGCGGCGCGCGGGCTTCCCCTGTTCGATTCCATGAATATGTGTTGTTATAACGCGTGTAGGCGTTGCGTGGATCCGTCACCTTCTTAGGTGTGTGCATTGGGCGGTGTGCGCCTTCACTGGGCGTCTTGCGCACAGCCTTCGGGATGTCGCAATGACATGTGCGCCTGTTCCAGGTAAGCCACCCGCAGTGCCTTCCATGAATCAGCAAATGGGCGCTTGTGCGGGTTTCGCACGCGTTCTCTGTAATTTTCACGCTTGCGCTCCCATTTCTGGCGCACATTAATTCCATGAATTACGCTCTTGGGCACAGTGAGACCAACGGTATAGTGCCCTGGCATTACAATCTTTAATTTTCCAGGGGTAAGGAAAGGTTTAGATAGTGTTCGCCGGCCTGCCTGGTTTTTCTTGGGTACAGTAACAGACAGGAAATTAAGCCTTGACCCCCTTTCCTGAGGGGGGTGCCTCTTTGATCGCTTTGATTTCCAGAAGGTTGGCAACCTCCTAATGGAGAGTGGCTGATCCTAGTTGATTCGGGCAGGATTCAAGGGGTTAGGGGGCAGAGGGAATGGGTAATTTGTTATCTCTGCTGACTATAGAAAGAGTACGGGAATTCTCTAAGATGGTATGCCAGCTGTGAAGGGAGTTTGAAGTTTACCCACTACCAAGGAGGAGTGGAGTCGGACATACAACTCACTGCTTCTTGAATTCGGAACATGACGTGGAGGAACCCTCTATTGGAAGTTCTCTGCTTCTTCCTAGCCTGGGAGCTCGGTGATCTGTCCGGTTGCCTGCCTTTTCTTTCATGATAGCCACTAAACCATCCAAAGCTTTTGCTCTTACAAAATCGAAGTGAGGCTGTCTAGCAGTTTGAAAAGGTGTATGAAGGCCTTTAGTCAACGCCGACAGAGATTTGGCAGTGATTGTGGAGGTTTTCTTTTTGTAAAATTCCTTATCAGTTGACGAGTGAAGCGAATCATTCCCCTCAAATGGTAAGTTCATGATTTCCTCCTGGACGTCACTATTAAAATGGGTAGCTGTCGCCCAAGCAGTCCACCTTGAGTCCACTCTGATAGTTCTAGCGACCGTATTGATGTGATGTGCCGCTGCTTCATGCTTAAGCAATATGTCTATCCTTACTAAGCCAAGAGTTGAAAGCCGCCAACTTATCTTGAGGTAAGTACTGCTGATCAGCAATTTCCAGCCACAGACAACAGTTTGATGTTGTTAGCAGAGCATCAATATTTTCCTGGCGTAAATGAAGAGACACGTTAGCGTAAATCATCTTGCCATTGCTATCCTTAATCTCATCCTCTTTAGAGAGGAGAGTAGAACCTTGGGCACCACACGTTAACTGCACCCATTTTGAAAACATAATTGCGGCTGCGGGTTTGATGACATACTCAGGGTGTCCGAGAATAGTTTTTTGTATCTCGCATCTACCTTTTACTGGTTGCAGCGACTGAATGGGGGCTCTTCCAACGAGATTTGGCCTCGGCCAAAACAAGTTTATTGTAAGGGAATTCTGAACCTGTCAGCTTCGTTGAGGGACATAATGCCTGCAAGTTGGGTTCTGAATCAGATTTTTCTGTATTTGGGAAGCTCAGGAAATCTTGCACACCTACCAGTCTGCAGTGAAGGGTGTTTGCTGATAAAGAAGCTTCCTCTTCACTCTCCTCGTCATCACCGTCATCAATGTCCCTCCTTGTGCCCTGTTCTTTCGGGGGGAGGGGCCCTGAAGCAGAGCTATCATTCCTTGAGAAGTTTCAAGAGCAGAATGTGCTGGCTGCAAAGGATCCGGGCCTGTGTTATCATGGCTGGTAGGTCTGATAGAATAGGAGGTGCTGATGGATTCTGAGGTGTAGGCAATCCATGATAACCATCTCTCAAATAAGATCCTTTAAATATCCCCTCATTAGGTTGGAATGTTTCAAAGAATCTGTCCTCAGATGAAGCAGAAGGAGGACATGCTGCCAGAGTCCAACACAAGGATGCTAACGGAGTCCATGAGGTGGTGGGTACCAAATATGAGAGAGGAAGAAGGTATAGGGTAAGAGGTTGACCAGGTTGATATTAGTAGCTATTTGACCATCTCAAAATCCCCCTCACTGACAGCAGGGGTAAGCAGTATATGGGATGACTCTGTAGTGGACCGTACTCTTTTCCGGAGAGGAAATCTCTGAGACCTTCTCCACTGAGCAATACACCAGAACTGAGGATTGCTTGCATCTGTTCTGTCCCTTAGTAGCCATTCTGAGGGTATACAGGTGCTGCCCCTGCAATGCTGTCACAGACTGAGAAGACTGAAAAGTTGCCTAACAGGTTGGTTGGACTTTAGAACCTGAATTTGTAGGCAAGGTAGATGCGCAGGGAGCCTTGAGCTCTTCTGTTCAGACTTACCTACCCGGTAGAATTTGTTAAGCCCTCAGAGACTGGTCTGGAAGGTCAAGGAGCCTCTGCCCATTCTGGCCCAGTAAGATTTTGATACTGAGGCATCATATTGGTTCTGGAAGATCCAGTACAAGGCCCTGATAGGCCCTTGGTGCTTGCCCCGGTGAAAGGCTGAGAGGCCTTGGTGACCGTTCCGGTCAAAGTCCCCGGAGGAACCTCAGTGTTTCCACTGGTAGAAGCTGACTTGGCCAAGGAGTGGGCACCGGTAATGCAGTGGTAATGCCCCTCCCGCATGCAAAGGTTGCTTGACTTACTTGGTACCTTGACACCTGTGACAAAACAAACTCCTTACTGTGACCAGGAGTCGACACGTGGAAGTCTTCCCTCCACTGAGACAATCTTTTCCGAAGGGCCCCGAGTGATAATGGGTAACAGGAAGAACATGCCACCCAATGGTGTGCTTGGGTATCAGCTGCAGAGAAGTGCCTGCCGCAGGAAGCGCAGGCTGTAAAAACTTAAATGCCATCATATAAACCCGACAGGTGTTGCTGAAAGGTGAAAAAGTTAAAAGCAGTGCGATGAAATGTGTGCTCTGGGCTAAGCTTCGATGCAGATAAAAGGACTGACGGGTGAAGCCCATGCTGCTGCACCTCCAGTGCAATACACCATAAAGGGAAATTCACCTTTTATCTTGTGGAAAAGTGCTCCGGTCCCGTCCCCAAGGACAGACATCGATAAGTATGGAGGAAAGGGGACAGGATGTAGGAGTACACACACACACACACACACACCACACACACACACGCATACGGTGACAGTGAAAATAGTGATTATTCAATCAACTTATATATTACATAAAGCCAAGGGCAAAATAAACAGTTATCAAAAGTGGGGATTTCAATACTGAATCGAAGCGCAACCAAGGTTTTGGGGTTTACACTAGTGGCTCATAGCCTGTCAAGATGATGCAACAGCTCCCAGAGTTTGAGAATGTGGAAAAGGCAGCCTTTTATGGAATTCTGCAGGATGACCACTCTTAAGGCTTTAGAAAATCCTACTGTGTCCAGACCAGGTGCAGGTCACCAGGTGACAAGTGAACTTCCTGGGCACTATTTCCTCCGTCAATCTTACAGACCTTTATTTTTCCTTGAGTGCCTGTTTTTTTTATTTTGCCTGCATATGTGCTCTTTAACTGGTTGTCACCATTTTACAAACAAGCACAGATTTTGAGGCCAATGATGTTTAAGAACAAGGGGTATCAAGGACCAAAGGAGTCTTGCTTCAAAGCCGGGAAGGCTTTAGGCGTGAGCCTGGGAAGGGAAGGTGAGTAGCTTGATCCGAGTTCCTTAGCTGAAAGGCTGGGATTTCCCCACTATAACGGAACCTATGGGACCTTCAGCTGAGAGCTGGAATTAATCCTTTACGGCACATCTGAATTGCTTCTATCAAGAATCAGTGCAAGCAAACCCTACCAACTCAAGGACACATGATGAATGCATAGACTTTTTCAGGGGAAGGATCAAAGGAAATGAACAAGTTACTTACCACTGGTAACGTTCTTTCGATATGATGTTCCTCCAACATATTCCTCATCTTTGATATTCTAGTCCAGCTTCAGCTGCTTCGGAAAAAAAATTCTCGCCAGAGGGCGCCCTGCGTCGATGGCGTCGAGTCGATGTCCCTCGAAGGCCTCCGTTGAGGGTGACGTCATTGGCTTCAGTTCTGTTTTTCCCTCCTGTTCGTGTTGATTGTCAGTGTAGGCAGACAGTAGACAGCCCTGCGAGAGCTGAAGTTGTAACAGCATAGGAAATTCTATAGAGGGGGGCGGATGGGAGGGCAATGAGGAAGACGTTGGAGGAACATCCAATCGAAAGAACGTTACCAGTGGTAAGTAACTGGTTCTTCGAATGGATTGTGTCCTCCAATGTATTCCTCATCTTTGATAGACTCCCAAAGCAGAATTGCAGAATTTGGAGGAGTGAGTAGAATTTTAAATTGTCGGCAATTATATGGCCGAACACAGTACTGCCTTACCAAAGGCAATATCTTGAGAGTAGGAATTACCCCTACCAGTACTTCCACAATATGATGGTTTGTACTGGTTTGGTTCACAATTTGAGACTAGTAAAGCCAAAGGTGACTTTACATGCCCTGGGAGACAGTAGTCAGTTATGTTTGGGGGGTCACCAAAAACACATGAAGCCCTTTGGAGTAAAATACCCCATAGCCCATAAAACACATTACATAGTGAAAGGACATTCTCAAATCATGCCTAAGAGTGGGAGAAAAAGAGTCTCACTCTTAGCAGGAGAAACAAATAAACTCAAAAAATCCAGCAAAGCTGCTGGGGGACCCACTAGGTTGGGGAAATTAGCCTTTACAGAGAATTCTCCCTAACTCTCACCCCCCCGCCCCAGACTAAGGGACAGGAGGATTTAATCCACTCCTGGATGAATCTCATACCTCTAGTCGATAACATACATCCTAGAGAGACCATCAGCATTTTGGTGGTGACACCCTGACCTGTGTTCAATGGTAGAGTCAAAGGTTTTCCTTTGTAAGCTTTATGACCTACAAACCCTTTGAGGAACATAAGTCTTTTTAAAACTATAGGGGATCTGGTTGACCAGTCCCTCAGAAGTTGGTACAACTTCTGAACCTGTGTTAGGCTTTTTCAAGGGGCCCTTATAAAGGATTCCCTTAGATCTAGAGGGGCCTCCAGAGTTCCTCACCACCTCTCTGTTGGGAGAAGGTTGGGTTTTGGGCCTCTTGGTTGGAGGGGATGGAGATAAGCAAGGTACATGCTTCTCCTTCCTCTTAGATCTACCTTTACCTACTTTAGGAGTTTCCCCCTTAAGACTAGGAATTGGGTTGGAGTCTTCTGTGGAAGGTCCAAAAGTCTGAAGGTTTTTGGCCTTAGACTTTTCTTTTCTGGTTTTCCACCAGCACTGAGAATTACCAGTTCTCTTAGGCCTAGTAAGTCTATCCACCTCTTCCTCAGAAGCAGGGGGAGTCACAGACTCTAAAACTGGGGGAACAATGATGGAGCTGGGTTGGGGCTCCTATTTCCCTAACATTTTAGCCTGAAATTTGCCTGGGCCAGAGGTCAACTTACCAACACCAGGGCTTGTAGTGGGGTTCTCAGTAGAGGTTCCCACAGGCTTAGAGTGGTTCCTTAAGGTGGTCTCTCTAGCAAATTTGGTTTGGTTCTGGGTCTCCATACTGGGAGGCCTGGGGGTACTGGATACTACTCCTAGAGATCATTCCCCAACAGGACTCTCCCAGGCACCTCAGTCTGAACACTGACAGGAATCATCACTGTCATGTTGTTACACTGTATGAGGGCTGGTAGAATTGGTACCATTTGGACAGGGCCTCCAGACATCTTAGTGGGACCTTTGGGTGCCCTAGCAACATCCTGAGGCCTGAAAAAGCTTTCCTCCACTACTGTTCTGCTGGCCCCAGAGTCTTGCCTGGCAGGATCCTGACCATTGACAGGAACATTGTCCATATAAAAAACTTTAGAGTTTTTTGGTATGGAGTTGTACACACTGCTATTCTGATCACTAACCAGACACATGGACTCTACTGTTACACTTGCTTGAAGACCCAAAGGTTTTTCAGCAAAGACTTCAAAGTGAGCACTAGCCATTTGGACTTCCTCCTGAGGAGTGAAGGCTAAGGAGACTGTGCTGGTCCCTGCAGGTGTACCCTTACATCTGGGATCTCCTTTGATGTGGTCAGTTGCCCCACAGAGATAGCATGTTCCAAATGCTCTCTGGAAGGGTGGCTTGGTCTGACCTCCTTCTGGTTTGTGACCAGAGGGTACACTAGCCTGTTGCTGTTTACCCTGGCGCTTACCCTGGTTATTTTGTTGTTTGGGGCCCTCTTTGGGTTGGGAGGTATTAGAAGTCTCTTGGTTCCCTTTTGGTGGCTGCTTTCCCTCATCCTTTTTCTGAGTGACCCCTGAATCCTTGTGGGTAGCCCTGTTGGCAACCCACAAGTTAGCAGCCTTAGCTAGCTTCCTGGAATCTAATTCCTTTGAATCAGCTAAGTGCTGTCTGAGCTCAGGGGAGCAGGCATTATAAATTGACTCCAACATTACAAGATTTCTCATTCCCTCATAAGTGTTCACCTTGTAACCCTTAATCCATCCCTCTAAGTTTTTCAAACACTCATTCACCCAGGTAGCCCAAGGGGTACCATCATTCTTTTTGAGGGTCCTAAACCTCTTAAGGTACTGGGAAGGGGTCTTCCCAAATCTAGCTATTAAAACTAGCTTCACACATTCATATTCCCTTCTATCCACTTCCCCCAACTCCATTACCACATCAGATGCAACAGGGTGAAGCCTAGAGAACAACCAGGGAAGTAACTCATTCCCTGAGATGTTCTGGAGCCGATGATTATACTCAAACATAGCCAACCAATCCAACACATCCAACTTAGGCTCATACATACCCACAATCTCTTTAGGCATCCGGGGTCTTTTGGGACTGGTACTCCTAGAGGATCCGGAGAGAGAAGCATTTTCAACATACAATTTCTTCATCTCTAGCTAATGCTTGAGCTCCATCTCTCTGAGCCTTAGTTCTTGGTTCCGTTGCTCTGTTTGCGCATTACGTCTTTTAAACTCCAATTCAAGTTTCATTTTCTCTAGTTCCAGACATTGAGGACCAAGTGTGGGACCTGGTAAAGATCCAGTAGGTACAGCTGGAAGAGCAGACAGAGGCCCAGGGGGGACAATTACAACAGCCTCACCCTCCTCTTCTGACTCTACCTCAAGATTTTCAATACTACGATCAATATCAATATTATCGCTGTTATCTACATTTTCTGGGAGAGAGGATTCCTCTGAACCATCACCCAGACTTTGGTTTGCTAACAATCTTTCTATTAGCTCCATTTTCTTGCCTTTAGTCAGGAGATTCTTATGCTTACAGAGAACTCTTAAACAATCAGCAGTTTTTGTAGCGAGTGACTCTTGACTATAACTTTCCATAGTTGACAGGTTAGAAAATAAACTTTTTAGTGCTAAGCTTTTCGGTTATTTACAGTAAGGTATCTAAAAGCACACTAAAATGTATACTCAATACAAATCCCACCGCTGTACACCAGTGTTAGGCAAAAACCTGTGCAGTTCCCTTAGGGACCACTGCAAACAGTTTAAGACTACAGGTGTTAGCAGTAAACCCAATTGGTAGCGATCTGCACCAGACATATTTACCTGGTAGCTATGGCTGAGCAGTCAGACTTCTCTCAAGAAGAGTTAGGCAGTATACAGAGTATATACAATAGGGCTAGAAATACAGTAGCACAAGCAAACACTGACCAGAGCTTTGGTATAAAAGTATATAATTATTTATTTAAAAACACACTTGCAACAATACACTGGCACTAATATGTCAAGCAAGTTCAAACACAGTCACTAGAAATATATACACCTCCCTAATTAATTATTTGACAAGTCTAGGTTAATACACCACTTATTTAGCAAAACAGAGGTGAGCGCGTAACCATAGATGGCACTCCAATAATTTGTTTAAAAAGGGAGAGAAAAGGCAGAATAGGACAATCACACAGTACCAACACTTTTAAGAACCCACAGCAAGTCAAGAAAGGCAGGGTCTACTGTAGGGCAAAAAGTTCATAGGCCAGCCCCCCCCCCTTGTAGAGAGCAAGGCGGAATGTGCCCAAGATCACACAGTGGAAATGCACTCAAAGTCTTTGCAGAAAAGTCAAAAGAGGTTGGATCAAGTTAGAAAGGTAATGTTAACAGGTCCGAGGTCACCCCAGGATAGAGAGTCAAGGACTTACGGGACACCTTGGACAGTTTGTTGCAAGGGAGACCAGGTAGGACACAGTACCTGAAATGGTGAGAAAGCTCCAGCGGGGGCAGTTGTTCCTGGCAGCGGCTGCAAGTCGAGGCTTCTTCCAGGGGAAGAGAAGATCTCGACGTGGAGGAAAGCTGGAGGTCGTTGCACTGCCAGGGAAGAAACCAGCTGCGGAGTTTCCCGGTTAAAAGATACTACCCTTTTATTCGCGGTAGTGGTGAAGCGTGGCTATCCGTCCGCCGGGGTGCTTGGCACGGGCGATTCGACCACAAGAAGATCCAGGAAGGCGAAAAAGGGAAGAAGACTCTCCTGGAAGAAGATCTTCTCTGTCGTCGGGAAAGTGGTGAGTTTCGTACAGCAGGGCTCCACCGGTGGTGTCGTCGATGCAGATGGCTCAGCTTCTCCCCTCTTTGGATTCTTTAGGTCCTGTGGCGACTTCTGAAGTTCCAGTCCCCAAAGCCCTACTTTTATGCAGAAAACCCCCATTCACCAGCCTAGCTGTCAATCAAACATGCTAGGTGGTGAGCCGTGCGGCTCACCACTGGGCCAATCACACAAGAGTGCGAGTTGAGTTGCCAAGGCAACTCAGTCCAGGGTGCCTATTCCCCCCTCCCACACATCCTGTAGACCCAGACAGAGTGGCAAAACTTTTGGAGGCTTCTGTGCAGAAGCCCGCCAAAAGTGGAACAAAGGGCTTGACTTCGGTTAGGTTTTCAGAGGCGAACACAAACGCCATTTTAAAACCGAGTTCTGGCAAAAAGACTCAACCGGGAAATAAATATTAAATAAATAACCTGGCGGTATCTTTAACATTGCACCAAAAAGTGGTGTGTTTAAAATGAATGGGAAAATATTCTGGTGGAATATTTCGGGTGGTATCCACTGCCACCAGCCAGAAACTCAACAAGGGGGGCCTGGACAGTGCCCCCTTGGAAAACAGACCCAGGGGCAATCGAATTACCCCTACCAGTACTTCCACAATATGATGGTTTGTACTGGTTCTGTTCACAATTTGAGACTAGTAAATCCAATGGTGACTTTACATGCCCTGGGAGACAGTAGTCAGTTCCAGGGTATGGAGTCTATGTTTGGGGGTCACTATGACACCCCTGTGTTACTGCACTGAGGGTGCTGTGTAACACACATACCAAAAACACATGAAGCCCTATGGAGTAAAAGACCCCATAGCCCATAAAACACATTACATAGTCAAAGGACATTCCAAAATCATGCCTAAGAGTGGGAGAAAAAGAGTCTCACTCTTAGCAGAAGAAAAAAATAAACCCCAAAAATCCAGCAAAGCTGCTGGGGTACTCACTAGGTTGGGGAAATTAGCCTTTACAGAGAATTCTCCCTAACAGTGACGCCGGTGATGGCGGACCCCGGCAACTTGTGCTGCGATGGGAGAGTGGGCGGTGAGGCCCATGGTGCGCCCTGGAGCCGCATTACTGTGGTGGGATTGGGTGCCCTGTGCCTGTGGGGCCAGCTGAGGTCCTCCCGCAACCTTGGCCAACGGACTGGGCTCGAGGCTCTGAAGTGAAAAGCTGCAAGGAGGGGTGTAGTAAGGACATTGCCTGTGGTGCAGCTACCAGCAAACAGTTGAGGAGGTGCAAGCAGGGAGCTTGCCCGATGGGGAGTGAGATGGGGGGTGAGACCCTGATGGATTCCTGGGTGGAAAGTGGTGAAGGTCCCGACCCACCGCAGAGAGGGACGGGAGCAGTGAAGGGCAGCACAGCAAAGAGTAGTGTGAGATGCTGTGGAGATACGCAACCCCCAAGACTTTAGGTGCAGTGAGATGGGGTTTGGCTGCCTGGACGAGAGGAGAGCAAGGCCTGCCACGTGGCTCTAAGTCGCATCACACAGCGACTGGGACCACACGTGGGAACAGTGTATGGGTGGGCCCCTATAGTAGCGAGGAGTGCGGAGGGTGGATGGCTGCCGGCTCCCAAGATGGCTGGGAATGAGAAACAGCACCCCTCATCTAGCCACGAAGGAGAGGATGAGGCGCTCACTAAAGCTGATATTAGAGGGATCTTGCAGGAGATAAAAGCTATCAGGTCTGACCTGCATGCTTCTCTGGCAGAACTAAGGGGCCGGATGGACTCCATCGAGAACAGGGTGGAAAAGGTGGAGAATAGCCAGTTCCCGGCTGATGTTTTGGAGGTGCAAATGGACACACGCATGAGGGCCCTGGAGGAGAGAGACAAGGAACGGAAACTCAGGATGGATGACATGGAGGACAAGGAGATGAGCAGCAATCTGCTGCTCTGCGGCCTGCCGGGAGGGAAATGGCGAAACAGCAAGGGAATTGGAGGGTAAAGTTGAAAGACTGGTGGCATCTGTCCCTAATGGAGACAAGTTGCAGAAGATCCAGTTCGACATGGTCCACAGGCCAGGGGTGTCTCAGAGATGGCCAAAGGTCCACCCTGGCTAAGTGTCATTACTTCCAGGACAGAATTGAGATTCTGGACAAGGCAAAGTGGATGCAACCCAATGACTTTGAGGGAGTGGTGGTCCGTATTTACCAGGACCTTTCAAGGGCAACCTTTGTCGCCATAGGGTTTTTAAGTCCCTCACCCAGATCCTTTGGAGCATTACATCAGGTACCATTGGGGCTTCCCCTTCTCACTGTCACTTGAGCTTCAGGGGGTGCCTTTGACGATGCAGCTGAGAGGGAATCCAAGAATGGATGGGATCGGGGTATGGGAGACCCATTATAAAGTGTGTGTGTCGCGGCATTGTGTGGCATTGAACGGTGGTGTGAAGTAGTGTGTGTGTGTGTGTGTGGGGGGGAAGGGACAGAAAATATTTTCTTTTTTGTTACGTGTAGCAGCAGCATGTGTGGCACGTTAGAAAGGCTTTGCAGGGTCAGTAAGAGCATCTTGGAACATATGGCCACATTCTTAGTAGCCAAGAATAAGGGGAAACAGCTACAGAAGATAAACAACATTTTGGACCTATGGGGAATGTTTGAGGACAAAGAGGACCAAGGGGATGGAGTGGGGGTGCAGAGACAGAAAGATGGATGGTGGAGGCGGGGAGAAGGAGAGGGCGGGGTGCCAGCGGAGCGTGGGGGACTATAGCCATTGACAGTGTGTCCCGCAGAACGGTACACAGATCTGGTAACACCACAGGCTACTGCTCCCCCATCCCCATATGCACACCCACCTGAAGTATCGACATCCGCAAGTGTCAGGTCAAGAAAGTTCGAAGACAGGTTGGCAGAGTTGCTAGCAGAACAGGATACAAGCATCCTCAGGAGAGGTCAGGGATGTAGGGGGATCAGAAAACAGATCAGGAGAATGGCGATCAGGGGACCTCTTGCTCAGAATGGAAAAGGAAGGGATAAGAAGCATATGTGGTGAGAAGGAGGGATGAAAGGGTGAGTGGGTAAAACTCAGACAGGAGAAATAAGGAAAGGGAGGACGACAATGGCTCGTTTGATGAGGAACATGGTGAAAAAGGAGGAGGAGGTGAAGAGGCGGCTAAGAGTACCCACCAAGTAGCAGCCGTGTTGGGGGGGGGCAGGTTGAGGAGTAGGGCCCATTAGATAGTGTTAGCAAGGAAAAAGGGAATTGTGAAGAAGGGTGTGGGAAGTGGGATAAAGATGCTGATGCCCCTGATACATAAGGGGCAGGGGGGACACAGTGTGTGCCCTGGCTCCAGATCGATACAAATAATTTGATTAAGTGTCTTCCATAGCTCACAGCAGGGGCAAGCAAGTAGATATATGAATTTGAAAAGCAAACAGCAGGGGTGCCCCTGGCAGTGGGTGATATCAAGAGCTTGATGGTTGCTATAGTTGGGGACCAGGCTGGGGATGTGTGGGTGGAAGCGGGATATCCGGGAATAACCCTGGGGGATGATGAACACGATGGAGCGTTGTTCAACAGAATTAGAGCACATGTGTGGGATGTGCTACAAAGGTCTTTCCCAGATACCCCCAATTTACAGTCCCTGATGCAGTGTACAATGGGTGATGATGAGGCCCCAGCTAAATTAATTCTTAAATTACAAGAGATGTGGAGAGCTGAAATGGAAGGGCAGGGGGATCGCTCAATATCATTTTTCTATTTTATTGTAAAGAGGGGCTTGCTAAAGGAAGTGTAGAAGGCGTTTGATAAGATTGTGGGTATTGAAGCAAAGGGGTGGCCAGAGATACAGAGTATAATAGTGCACCATTGTAAAAGGATAAAGGAGCGGGACAGGTAAACACCCCAAAGGCGTAAAGCGGATGAAGCGAAACTGGAAGAAAAGACATTGGCAAAAGTTGGCGTCCAGGCCCCTGTGTCAACGCCAGTACAGGTGGAGGGGACGGAGAGTACCCAACAGGTTGTGAGTGACATCACTGCTGCACTCTGGGCAGAAGGAGGACAAAGGCAATGGGGCAGGGTCAACAGTACCCTGGATCACAGTGGCAGCAAGGAGTACCACAGCCAGCAAGAGGGGGTTTCCGAGGAGCAAGAGGGGGGATTTGGCCCCAGAGGGTTTGGGTATGGACCATCACAATGTTGGAATTGTAAGGGAATGCAGGAGCAGGCCCGCAATGGGGTACAATTATGGGTTGCAGCAGCAGGGCCCAGGGCCCGAAGGGCTAGGGCACAGAATCAAGGGTATCCACAGGGGCAACACCAAGCATATAAACAGCAGCCTCTAGCATCTGGTGTATATGTGCGGCACCCGCCACAGCACCAGCAGGGCAGTGTTGCCTCCGTCAATAGGGTACCGAGTAGGACCACCCCTCCCTTTGGAAGGAGCAACAGTGATGGGAGGGTAACCCCTTCTCGTTCCCTGGAGCGAACACGTAGCCTGATTAGTACAGCCGACAGAGAGCACTTGCATGTCCGGTCTTGTCAACAACATCCACCCTGAAGAGGAACCCTTGTTGGGAGGGAAGAGATAAAAGACAAACAGTTCATATTTATGGTGGACTCAGGTGCAACAAAATTGTGCATTACGGAAGGGAACTTTCCATTATCAGGCAAATATCTTGACACGCAGGGATTCCCTGGGGCTAATTCCAAGGTTCCAAACACTGAGGAGTTGGATGAAAAGGTGGGAGGGGCGGTGGTACGGGTACCCTTGCTATATTCTGAAATGTACCCTGCTAATTTGCTGGGCAGGGACCTACTCAGAAAATTAAACGACAATATCACTCACAGATCACAGTATAGTTTGCTCCACTGCTGATAATACATACAATGACGAGGGAGGTGGTGGTTCACGGGACTCCGGTGGAGCCAGACATGCTCGGTATTACTGTACTCACGGAGGCAGTGCCTCAGATTGCCAAGCAGTGTTGGTGAGTGCCCACAGATTTCTTCTGTTATCCAGTTGTATCGCATCAGGTGGTGGCAGGAACAATATTGTCGCTGGATTTACAGGGATTGTTGGTCTCTGATAAGAGGGTTGTGGTGCTAGGAATAGACAAGGTCAGATGTGGGTGGAGCACAGTGCTCTGTATATATCCAACAGTACAGTTAAAGGAAGTGATGGATGACAAGCTGTTTGAGAACAATGACAAAAATGGGGAGATAATATTAGAGATTTGTATCCCCTGCAACATTATGGTACAGTACCGAAGGGTGCTGTGTCCCCTGATAGCAGTACTAACTCCACCTTTATTTATTTTTTATGTATATTTTTATTGGCATTTCTTAAACAAACTGTGGCAAAACCAAACCAATGACCCCTCCCAAATGCCCCCCACCGCCCCAAACAACACCCACCCCCGCCCCCAACCCCCAGGTCATGGTGATTCCCTCTGGAGTTCTGTCCGTTAATTGAGAAGCCCCCACGCTCATCCCTCATCGCCTCATCCTCCAAGTGGCTGAACACTCTACAATTCTGCAATTCGGGCCTCTTGGACCCCCCTTTCCGTCCCTCCATCTGCCCCATACCTTTGCTGAGGCCGTCCCAGTCCCCCTCCCTTACACCAAGCCCAGAAGCTTCATGCTGCGAGGGCACCAGCCGCCCTGGAGTCTCTTTTGTGGAATTGAAGAACCAAGTCCCATTCCAAGAGAAACTTCTGGTGTTCTCCGCTTAGCAAGCAGGTCACTTTCTCCAGCGCCGCCAGGGACCAGATCTTTCCTACCCAGATATGCTCCGAGGGTGCTTCTTTTGCCTTCCACCTATGGGCTACTAGCAATGCCCCTGCCATCACCAGGATCAGATATATCTTCTTTTGGGCTCTCATGTGCAACCTGTCTACGGTACCACCCATCCCCATGATGAATAGCCCTGTGTCTGTGTCCACCCCGACATCTGCACCCATCATGTCATGAAGTGCTTCACTGACCTTTTCCCAAAAAGGGACTACCTTTGGTCATTGCCACCAAATATGACCGCAGGAACCTTCCCCGCCACATCCCCTCTGGCACAGGGAGGTTGTTGATCGATACATTTTTGCTACATTGCAGGGGGTCAGATTTCTTGAATCTGTAGGGAGTTCATTAGTTTGGGAATATTCTCCCACAGGGATTGCCATTGCTCTAGCGCAACTGATTGCCTGGTTTCCTTTTCCCAGTTGGACATAAATTTCCACTCGGCCATCCCTTCCTTCTCCTTGAGCAGCCTGTACAGGTCTCCTATAATGTGGTTGTCTCCTGCGATAGTCGTGACATATTTCTCAAATTGGGTCAGTTCCCTGGTAGCCGCCTCCTTTATAGTTGGATATAAGGCCCAATGTCTTAATTGTATATATCGAAATCGCTCCCCTTCTCCCACTCCAAAATTGCTCTTGCAAGTGGGTAAATCTTTTATCTGCCCCCTTCATATAGGTCCCTTAGGTCCCTGCAGCCCCCCTCTTGCCATGTGTCAAAACCGTAATTAACTCCCACCCCCGGGGCGAACTGAGGGTTAGCAAAGATGGGTGTGAGAGGTGAAGGGAAGGTGATAATCTTTGATCTACACACCACCTCGTCCCATGAGCAACCAACCAGCGCCTCTATTGCACTGCAATACATCCTCCTGGGCCTGTCCTCCCGGGGAAGCCCCAGTACCCTATCCAGCCCGGAACCTACCACCGCCCTGTCCATTTCCCTCCACACCTTCCCCCGATCGTCCTTCACCGAGTCCAGCTGCACCTGAATCTGAGCTGCCCGGTAGTAGTTTACCATGTCCGGCTCCCACATCTCACCTCTATGTCTGGGCAGTTGCATCAGACTCTGGGGTGTTATAGGTTTCTTATTCTCCCAGATGTAGGCGTAAGTGAGTTTGCTTAACTTCCTAAAAAAGAGAGTCGGCACCTTGGCTGGTAGCGCCATAAACAGACACAATAACTTTGGGAGGATAACCATCTTCAAGGCATTCATCCTGCCCATCCAGGAAACAGCCAGCGGACACCAACTCTGGAGCAGCCCCTTGATTTTCCTCAATAGCGGGGGGTAGTTCACCTCATATAATTGCTCAACGGTCCCCGTAATAACAGTCCCCAGCTACTTCATCTGCACAGGAGCCCAGGCAAAGCCCGAGTACCTCCTCAACTCCTTTTCCTTCCCCGGGGACATTTGTAGGCACAGAACCTCCAATTTACTTTTGTTAATCCATAGCCCTGCAACCCGACCAAACTCCGCCATGACTCCGTCGACCGCCTCCAGTGACTCCTGGGGGCTCGTCAGGGTCAGCAGCATCTGCAAAGGTGGCTACCTTATGGGCTCTTCCCCCAAATACCACCCCCTTAATGGCCTGGTGGAACCTGATTTTACACAGAAGTGGCTCTAGGTGTATCGCATAGAGTAGCGGCGACAACGGGCAACCTTGTTTCGTGCCTCTAGACACTACAACTGTGTCCGATGCCTCCCCATTAATCATCAGGCGCAACGTAGGGTTACGGTAATTAGCCTCTATCTTGCTCATAAACTTTTCCCCAAATCCCATTTTGCACCTTGTGGAAAAACAAAAGGTCCATTCTGTTAGGGAGAATTTTCATTCTATGGCTAATTTCCCTTACCTATAGAGTCCTACAGCAGCTTTGCTGGATTTGAAGGGTTTATTTTTCTCCTGCTAAGAGTGAGACTTTTTTTTCCACTCTTAGACAGATTGCTAGTCTGTGTTTTAAGCTATCTTGTGTGCTTATGGTGTATGGGTTTTTCTCACCCTCATAGGAATCATCTTTTTAACATGTTAGGTGTACAGCACCTTCCATGCCGTACCACAGGGGTGTCGTAGTGACCCCCAAACATAGACTCAAGACCCTGAGACTGACTACTGTCTCCCAGGGCATGTAAAGTCCCCATTGGCTGTACTCGTCAATTCTTATGAACAAAACCAGTACACCCCATCTTACCATGGAAGTACTGGGAAGGGTTAATAGTTTTTCCCTCATGTTCATTTTCGAGGGGGTATCATACAGTCCCTCCCTCAAAAGTTTCTGGCTGGTGGCAGTGGTTACTACTGTAAATATTCGACTGTAAATATTTCCCAATGGGATTTTCCCATTGTTCGAGGCTACCACTTTTTCTGACAGCCTCTAACATACCACCGGTTTATTTTAATACTAACTTTACTCTGGTAGGTTTTTATTGCCAGAACTTTGATTAAAATTCTTTCTCGTGTCTTTCTCTATAATCCTAACCCAGCTCGGGGATCCTTTGTTCGTCCTTTTGGCAGGCTTCTGCACAGAAGCCCTCCTGTCGGCGCCACTGATTCTGGGGTAGACAGGATGTGTGGGAGGGGGAATAGGGACCCTGGAGAGGGTTACCTAGGCAACCCAGGTTGCACTCTGCCCTGATAGGCTGGGGGGTTATCCCGCCAAGATAGCCACCCCACTGTGTGAGTGACAGCTAGGCTGTATGAATGGGGGTCTTTCTGAATAAAAGCAGGGCTCTGAGGACTGGAGAGCAAGACGTCGCAACTGCAACTAAGAAACCCAAAGAGGAGAGAAACTGAAGACATCTGCAACGACTGAACCACAGGTGAAGCCCTGCTGTAGATCCTCACCACTTTTCTCCAACGACTCGAGAAGATCTTCACCTGTAAGAGTCTTCTTCCCTTGAGCTGATGGGGCCAACCAGTTCACCAATTGCCTTCCAGGATCTACCTTGGTCAAATTGCCAGTGCCCCGCACTAGGAGACCGGATAGCCAGGCACCCGTCCACCACGACCGCGATTTAAAGGAGCGTACCTTTTATTTCGTTTTAGCAGCACCACGGCGGGCTTCATCCCTGGGCAGTGCAGTGACTCGAACCTTCCCCACGATAAGAGCCTCTCTTCCTCTGCTGGACAACACGAACTGCAGGAATTGCCAGGAACCACCGTCACCGCCGGAGCCGCTTTCACTTTTTCAGGTACATTGTTCCACCAGGCCTCCCGTTTCGAGGGGTACTGCTAAAGGTGTTTGAAATCCTTAACCTACCTCCTGGGTTGGCCGCCCCTATTCACTAACATTATCTTTTACCTTCTGCACCCTCCTTTTGAATCGTTAAACCAAAGTCTTGACTGCAGCTACTAGAACAGTTTGATCCTGGGCACATTGCCCTGTACCACTAACTCTGGCACATGCCTATTGACTTGGGCTGAATCTGTTACAACTGCCTTCATTAAATTGCTTTTCACCCTCAACTGTGTTGGTGCACCAGAAACTCTTATAACCACTCTTCCTTCCCTCTTAAGTATTGCTGAAGTGCCATTGTGCTCGGTTTTCACCTATGTATGATTATTGCTAGAGTGATACCTTGCCTAACTTGTCCACAATCTACTTGGGAAGTATTACTCGTGTGTTTAAGAGATTAAATCTGTATAACTTGTCCTTTCCCTCCCTTTTGAGAAATTACTAGAGTGCCATTTTTGCTTGGTTGACCCTGTGCCATTTTGCTCAGTTTTCACTCTTGCTCAAACTTGTCTATAATTTAAATAGGGAGTGTGTATACTTTTCTTGACTGTTTTAACTTACATTGATAACTGTGATTCATGTGTTGAACTAGAAGTGTGTAAAATAAATATATATATTCTTTTTAATACAAAGCTTTGGTCAGTGTTTCCTTGTACATTAGTACTGTAGTCCTAATGTGTAAACCCTGAATACTGCTCATCTTCCTCTTGAGATAAGGCTGACTGCTCAGCTACAGCTACCAACTAAATCTTTGTGGTACAGACTGATACCAAAGGGAATTTTTACATATACCTGTAGTCTTAATCTGCTGTAGTGCTCCCCAAGGGAACTGCCGTGGATTCTTCCTAACACATTCTACCCTATCGAACGCTTTCTCAGCGTCGAGGGCCACCACAATAGTCTTGGTCCTGAATTTGTTTACTTTCTCTAGAATGTGAGCAATACTCCTAGTATTGTCATGTGTTTGTCTCCCACGCCCAAATACGGACTGCTCTGCTTCTACTAAGGATGGAAGGAGGGGTTCCAGTCTGGTCGCCAGGATCTTGGTATAGATCTTCGCGTCCAGATTGATCAGCGCAATCGGCCTGTATGCCCTGCAGGTTTTGGGATCCTTCCCCTGCTTAGGGAGTAGTAGGACATTTGCCTCATCCATAGATTTTGTTATCCCTCTCCCCACTCCAAATCCATTATAGAGGGTTACCATGAGAGGGCCAATACATCCCTAAACGTTTTTATAAAAATCTGATGTAAACCCGTTGGCGCCAGGGGCTTTATTAAGGGGGAGTGCCGCAATGGTCTTGTGTACCTCCTCTATAGTTAGCTTTTTCTCTAGCTCATCCCGATCCACTTCCGTTATCCCAGACAGATAACACCCCTCCAAATACTTCCCCTGATCCCTTTCTGCTGGGCTGTCAGACCGATAGACCTCCCCATAATACTTCCCAAATTCCCTTTTAATCGCCTGGAACCTTGCTTCCCGCTGCAGTCCTGATTTTGAATATTGTTCTATTCTTTTCCTCATTCCTCAGCTTCCTTGCCAGTAACCTATCAGCCATGTTGGCCTTAACATAGTACTTCTGCATAAGGTGCATCAGGGCCCTCTCCGCCTAAGTTGTGATTATCGTGTCTAATTGGCCCTTGATCGCCTTGTATTTCTTTTTAGCCTCCGCAGAGGGTCTGCTGGCTAGCTCCTGCATAACTGCCTTCAATTTGGCCTTCAGGTTCTCCTCTAGCCTTCGAACCTCTTTGTCCTCTGCGCCCTAATCCCAATAATCGGCCCCTAATAGAAGCCTTAAAAGCATCCCAAACTATGCCTGGATCCATGCCCTCTGTGTCATTCATCTGAAAGTATTGGGTAATTTTCTAGAGCAGCTCCCCTTGCTGAACCTCGTCCTTAAATATATGCGACGGGTATTTTCATTTCCATAGCTGTTAGGCAGAATCCTATGCAGTGCCCTTAGGAACCACTGCACAGAGTTAAGACTACAGTTGTAATACAAGTTCACCTTTGTTACAATCTGTACTACACAGAAAGAGTGGTAGCAGTGACTGAGCAGCCAGACTTATCTCAAGAGCAAATGAGCAGTAGTAGAGATTACACAAAGGACTACAATCACTGTGACTCAAGAAAACACTGATGCAAGGTTTCTGGTTAAAACAATATAAGTACATTTATTTTGAAACCATCTGTTCACAAAAACACTTCACTTCTAGTAAAATAAAACCACACTTCAAATACACTACACACAACCAATTCCCCTTGTGCAGAACAACTCAAGGTAAGTACCTTATGATTTGACAGACTGGTGTTATGAAACAAAATACGTTACTGGGTGTAAGGGAGAATTCTCATCTATGGCTAATTTCCCTCACCTAGTGAGTCCCCCAGCAGCTTTGCTGGACTTCTGGAGTTTATTTTCTTTCTACTTGGTAAGAGTGAGAGCTTTTCCCCCACTATTACCTGTGTTTTGCTATGTGTTTCTGCCTGTTTTTGTGATTATGGACTCTGAAGTACACCACTTCAGTAGCCCTCTTCTTTTTGTGTGTCACACAGCACCTTCAGTGCCGTGGCACAGGGTTGTCTTTGAAACTTCCCTCGACTCCATTTCTGAGGCGACTACCGTCCCCCAGAAAAGGGTAACGTTACCATCAACTTTACTTAGTCAATCTACCACAGATACAGTACACCCCATCTTCCATGGAGTACTGGAAAGGGTTAACTCGCATCCCTTTTTATCTGTATCTCCTAGAGCATTGTTTCGCTCTTTTAACATTTAGACTTGGCTGGTGGCAGTGGTATCTACCCTAACTTTTCTACCGCGATTATCTTAGATAAACGTTTTACTGTTCTTGGCTATTATATTAGTCTCGACCATAAACCCGCTTGACCAAATCGTCTTTCTTTTGGCTCCGGTTGGGTTTATTCGCCATTTCTTTTTGTTATAGTCCTTCTTGTGTTTTACTTTGTGTGGAAAACTAGGTTTGCCTTCTTTGTTCACTGTCTTTTTGGCGGGCTTCTGCTCAGAAGCCCTCCTCAAGGCGCCTGGATGTCTAGGTGGGCTGAATGTGAGGGAGGGGTGTAGTTACCCCCCTGCACAGGGTATCCTAGGAAACCCAAGTCGCACTTTGTCATGATTAGCCAGGGTAGTTGTCCGGGCTGGACAAACCCCCTGCTGGGTGATTGACAGCTAGGCTGTATTAATGGGGGTTTTTCGCATAAAAGGCAGGTCTCATGGGCTAGAAGTCAGAGAGTCACCACTGGAACTACAAGGAACCGAAGAGAAGTGGAGAGAATGACGGCTGCTGCAACTACTCCGTGCCGGTGAAGCCCTGCTACAGTCCTGAGCTATCTTCCCTTCAACGACTTAGAGAAGATCCAGTCCGGAGTCTTCTTCCCTTGAGCTTGGTGGGGATAACCAGCTCATTTCCTACAACCAGAGGATCCTCTTCCTTGGTCGAAATCGCTGCACACGGCTGTAGTCGTCCGGATAGCAACCTGAAGACCTTCTCCTGTTTTTAAGGTGCACACCTTTTATTCCTCGTCACTGCTGCCGGCTTCCCTCCTTCTTATAACTTTTGCTTCCGAACATTGACAATATCAAAGTACTTTTCGATACGTTAAATTGTGAACTGTCGGACTGTGTGATCTTCGGCAACAGGGTCCGGTGTCTTTCGACCCTGGCTCTGGCCCTTTGACTTTGAAAACCTGTCTCTGAATGTTTCTCGATTCTGTCTACCTAACCAAAATATTGCCTGTGATTTTTGCCTCCGACTCCCTCTGGGTATCTCAGGTGCTAAGTGTGTTTTGCCCCGGTAGAATTTCATGTCACGGATATGCGTTTATTTAGTAGACAGAACTGTCAAAAAGTGATCGCAATCGTATTCATGTTAACATGTTTTGTTCGTAACACTGGTTCATTCAAACACAGGGTACTTACCTTGAGACTTACTGTACAAAGTGAATTGATTAGTTGTGGTATATTTAACGTGTGGTTCTTTTCGAGTTTAATAGAAGTGTTGTGTTTATAACGAATGGTTTAAAAATAAATGTACATATATTTTTTTACCTGAAACCTTGAGTCAGTGTTTGCTTGAGTCTCAGTAATTGTGGTCCCTTTGTGTAATCTCTGCTACTGCTCATAGACTCTTGAGATAAGCCTGGCTTCTCCGCCACTGCTACCACTCTGACATAGTAGTACAGGCGTGTACCAAAGGTAAAACTTGTATTGTGCGTAGTGGTCCCTAAGGGCACTGCACAGGATGCTGCCTAACACTGGTGTACAGCGGTGAGGATTTGGAAGTAGAGTGATTACACTTGGGTTCAACTAACCACAAGGCTAACACCACAAATTCTATTTAACTAAGAAATCATGTCAAATATGGAAAACTACACTGAAGAGAGTCTTTTACTCTATACTGCTGAAGTTCTGAGAACCATGTGTAGGGATAAGAATATCTCTGATAAAGGAAAAAAATCTGAACTGGTTACAAAGTTAATGGGAAAAAGTCTGGAGAGTGGGTCAAAAGGACCTACCCCTCCAGCAAATGTGGATTTTGATGTTTCTGATTCTGAGAGTGTTAATTGTGAAGAAGTAGATGAGTCCATGCTAGGAAACCCTGCAACTCCCTTACCTGCTCAGAAGGCACGATCTCTGTCCACAGGGACCCCCACAGGTCCTACACTTACTCCTGAATTTATTGCACTTGAGAAAATGAGACTTGAATTGGAAGTGAAACGTATTGATGCACAAACTGCCATGAAACATCAAGAGTTAAGGCTCAGAGAAATGGAGCTGAACCATGAACTAGAAATGAAGAAACTGTCTCTAGAAAAGGCTTCTCTCCCAGAGTCTTCTAGGTCTTCCAGCCCTAAGAGAACCTGTTTGCCAAAGGAAATGATTGGTATGTATGAGACTAAACTTGATATTTTGGATTGGTTAGCAATGTTTGAGTACAATCATGGCATTCAAGGTATCTCAGGGAATCAGATGATTCCTTGGCTTTTCTCTAGGCTCCCCCTGTTGCAAGTGATGCTTTAATGGAGTTGGGGGAGGAGGATAAACAGGATTATGAGTGTGTGAAACTAGCATTAATAGCTAGGTTTGGCAAGACACCTTCCCAGTATCTCAAGAGGTTTAGAACCCTCAAAAAGCTTGGTGGTACCCCTTGGGCTACCTGGGTGTGTGAATGTTTGAAAAACTTAGATGGTGGGTTAAGGGTTACAAAGTGAACACTTATGAAGGTTTGAGGAATCTTGTAATGTTGGAGTCTATTTTTGATGTCTGCTCTCCTGAGCTTAGACAGCACTTGGCTGATTCAAAGGAGATAGATCCTAAGAAGCTAGCTAAGGCTGCTGACTTGTGGGTTGCCAACAGGGATTCTGGGGCTACTCAGAAGAAGGATGAAGGGAAGCAGTCAATGAAAGACAATCAAGAGAATTCCAATACCCTCCATCCAGAAGAGGTCCCCAAACATAACCAGGGTAAGCCACAAGGGAAGTTAAACAGGGCTACTGTACATCCTTGTGGCAAACAAGAGGTAGATCAGGACAGACCCCCCTTCCAGAGAGAATTTGGTAAATGCTTTAGTTGTGGGTCAACTGACCATATGAGAGGAGATCCCATATGCAAGGGTAACCCTGCAGGGGTCAGCACTACCTCCTTATACCTCTCCCCAGAGGGAGAAGTACAGACTGTTAGTGCCCTCTTTCACTTGTTTGCTGAAGAGCCTTTGGCTCTTCAAGCAACTGTATCCAATAAGTCCAAGGGTCTGGGTAAGAAACCGCATAGTGCCGACTATGACTCCATTCCAGAAAACTCTAGGGAGTATTATTTGGACAGTGTTCTTGTCAATGGTCAGGACACCCCTGCCATGAGAGACACTGGGGCCAGCAGAACAGTTGTGGATGAAAGATTTTTCAGGCCTGAGGATGTTGCTAAGGCACCCAAAGGCCCCACCAAAGTTGCTGGAGGCCCTGTCCAAATGGTTCATATTCTACCAGCTCTCATTCAGTATAACAACATGACAGTGAGGATTCCTGTCAGTATTCAGAGTGAGGTGCCTGGGAGAGTCCTGTTTGGGAATGATCTAAAAACTCTAGGAGTAGCATCCAGTACCCCCAGGCCTCCCAGTAAGGAGAAGCAGAACAAAACCAAACTGGCTAGAGAGGCCGCCTTAAGGGACCACTCTGAGCTTGTGGGAACATCTACAGAGAACCCCACTACACGCCCTGGTGTTAGTAAGTTGGCCTCTAACCCAGGCAAATTTCAGGCTAGAATGTTTGGGAAATGGGAGCCCAAACCAAGCTCCATCATTCTGCATCTGAGGAAGAGGTGGATAGACCAACTGGACCCCTCTCTAGGCCTAAGCGAACTGGTAATTCTCAGTACTGGTGGAAAACCAGAAGAGAAAAGTCTGAGGCCAAAAACCTTCAGACTTTGGGGCCTTCTACAGAAGACCCCAAATCAAACCCTAATGTTAGGAGAGAAACTCCTAAAATAGGTAAGGTTAGATCTAAGAGGAAGGGGAAGCCTGTACCTTGTTTATCCCCAGCCCCTCCAACCAAGATGCCTGAGAACCACCTGCTCCCAAAAGAGAGGCGGTGAGGAACCCTGGAGGCCACTCTAGATCTAAGGGAATCCTTTTTAAGGACCCCTTGAAAAAGCCTATCACAGGTTCAGGAGTTGTATCAACTTCTGAGGGACTGGTCAACCAGATCCCCTATAGCTTCAAAAAGAAAGATGTCTCTCAAAGGGTGTGTAGGTCATATAGCTTACAAAGGAGAACCTTTGATTGTAACATTGAAAACCGAGTAGAAAGTCAACACCAAAATGCTGATGGTCTCTCTAGGATGGTTGTAACCAACTAGAGGTATGAGGTCCATCCAGGAGTGGATTAAATCCTCCTGTCCCTTAGTCTGGTGGGGGCGAGTGTTAGGGAGAATTCTCATCTATGGCTAATTTCCCTCACCTAGTGAGTCCCCCAGCAGCTTTGCCGGACTTCTGGAGTTTATTTATTTTCCACTTGGTACGAATGAGAGCTTTTCCCCCACTCTTACCTGTGTTTTTCTATGTGTTTCTACCTGTTTTTGTGATTATGGACTCTGAAGTACACCACTTCAGTAGCCCTCTTATTTTTGTGTATCACACAGAACCTTCAGTGCCGTGGCACAGGGTTCTCTTTGAGACTTCCCTCGACTCCATTTCTGAGGCGACTACCGTCCTCCAGAAAAGGGTAAAGTTACCATCAACTTGCCATGACACCCCTGCCATGAGAGATACTGGGGCCAGCAGAACAGTTGTGGATGAAAGATTTTTCAGGCCTGAGGGTGTTGCTAAGGCACCCAAAGGCCCCACCAAAGTTGCTGGAGACCCTGTCCAAATGGTTCATATTCTACCAGCTCTCATTCAGTATAACAACATGACAGTGAGGATCCCTGTCAGTATTTAGAGTGAGGTGCCTGGGAGACTCCTGTTGGGGAATGATCTAAAAACTCTAGGAGTAGCATCCAGTACCCCCAGGCCTCCCAGTAAGGATAAGCAGAACAAAACCAAACTGGCTAGAGAGGCCGCCTTAAGGGACCACTCTGAGCTTGTGGAAACATCTACAGAGAACCCCACTACACGCCCTGGTGTTAGTAAATTGGCCTCTAACCCAGGCAAATTTCAGGCTAGAATGTTTGGGAAATGGGAGCCCAAACCAAGCTCCATCATTCTGCTTCTGAGGAAGAGGTGGATAGACCAACTGGACCCCTCTCTAGGCCTAAGAGAACTGGTAATTCTCAGTACTGGTGGAAAACCAGAAGAGAAAAGTCTAAGGCCAAAAACCTTCAGACTGTGGGGCCTTCGACAGAAGACCCCAAAAAAAATCCTAATGTTAGGAGAGAAACTCCTAAAATAGGTAAGGTTAGATCTAAGAGGAAGGGGAAGCCTGTACCTTGCTTATCCCCAACCCCTCCAACCAAGATGCCTGAGACCCACCCTGCTCCCAAAAGAGAGGTGGTGAGGAACCCTGGAGGCCACTCTAAATCTAAGGGAATCCTTTATAAGGACCCCTTGAAAAAGCCTATCACAGGTTCAGGAGTTGTATCAACTTCTGAGGGACTGGTCAACCAGATCCCCTATAACTTCAAAAAGAAAGATGTCTCTCAAAGGGTGTGTAGGTCATATAGCTTACAAAGGAGAACCTTTGATTGTAACATTGAAAACGAAGTAGAAAGTCAACACCAAAATGCTGATGGTCTCTCTAGGATGGTTGTAACCGACTAGAGGTATGAGGTCCATCCAGGAGTAGATTAAATCCTCCTGTCCCTTAGTCTGGTGGGGGCAAGTGTTAGGGAGAATTATCATCTATGGCTAATTTCCCTCACCTAGTGAGTCCCCCAGCAGCTCTGCTGGACTTCTGGAGTTTATTTTTTTCCACTTGGTACGAATGAGAGCTTTTCCCCCACTCTTACCTGTGTTTTGCTATGTGTTTCTACCTGTTTTTGTGATTATGGACTTTGAAGTACACCACTTCAGTAGCCGTCTTCTTTTTGTGTGTCACACAGCACCTTCAGTACCGTGGCACAGGGTTGTCTTTGAGACTTCCCTCGACTCCATTTCTGAGGCAACTACCGTCCCCCAGAAAAGGGTAAAGTTACCATCAACTTTACTTAGTCAATCTACCACTGATCCAGTACACCCCCTCTTCCATGGAGTACTGGAAAGGGTTAACTCGTATCCCTTTTTTATCTGTACCTCCTAGAGCATTGTTTCGCTCTTTTAACATTTAGACTTGGCTGGTGGCAGTGGTATCTACCCTAACTTTTCTACCGCGATTATATTAGATAAACGTTTCACTGTTCTTGGCTATTATATTAGTCTCGACCATAAACCCGCTTTACCAAATCGTCTTTCTTTTCGCTCCGGTTGGGTTTATTCGCCATTTCTTTTTGTCCTTCTTGTGTTTTACTTTGCGCGGAAAACCAGGTTTGCCTTCTTTGTTCACTGTGTTTTTGGCGGGCTTCTGCTCAGAAGCCCTCCTCAAGGCGCCTGGGTGTCTAGGTGGGCTGAATGTGAGGGAGGGGTGTAGTCACCCCCTGCACAGGGTATCCTAGGAAACGCAAGTCGCACTTTGTCATGATTGGCCAGGGTAGTTGTCCGGGCACACAACCCCCCTGCTGGGGGATTGACAGCCAGGCTGTGTGAATGGGAGTTTTTCGCATAAAAGGCAGGTCTCATGGGCTAGAAGTCAGAGAGTCGCCACTGGAACTACAAGGAACCGAAGAGAAGCAGAGAGAACGACTGCTGCTGCAACTACCCCGTCCCGGTGAAGCCCTGCTGCAGTCCTGAGCTATCTTCCTTCAACGACTTAGAGAAGATCCAGCCCGGAATCTTCTTCCCTTGAGCTTGGTGGGGATAACCAGCTCATCTCCTACAGCCAGAGGATCCTCCTCCTTGGTCGAAATCGCTGCACACTGCTGTAGTGGTCCGGATACCCACCTGAAGAGACTCTCCTGTTTTTAAGGAGTGCACCTTTTATTCCTCGCCGCTGCTGCCAGCTTCATCCCTGTGTGGTGCAGACCCACTTCAGATGTCCCCCTTCACAACGAAGCTCCAGGAATCGTGGGTCTGTGGGAAACCAAGAGGAACAACTGCCAGGGCACCAGCTGCACCATTGGAACATGGTACTGTGTCCGTCTTGAGGAAACTGGGTGAATCCCTTTTCTTCACTTTCCAAGGCTTGCCCTTGTCTTGCCTCCTTCTTATAACTTTTGCTTCCCAACATTGACAATATCAAAGTACTTTTGGCTACGTTGAATCGTGAACTGTCGGACTGTGTGATCTTCTGCAACAGGCCCCGGTGTCTTTCAACCCTGGCTCTGAGTGTTTCTTGATTCTGCCTGCCTAACCAAAATATTGCCTGTGGTTTTTGCCTCCAACTACCTCTGGGTCTCTCAGGTGCTTAGTGTGTTTTGCCCCGGTAGCATTTCATGTCACGGATACGCGTTTATTTAATAGGCCGAACTGTCAAAAAGTGATCGCAATCGTATTCATGGTAACGTGTTTTGTTCGTAACACCGGTTCATTCAAACACAGGGTACTTACCTTGAGACTTACTGTACAAAGTGAATTGGTTAGTTGTGGTATATTTAACGTGTGATTTTTATTCGAGTTTAATAGAAGTGTTGTGTTTATAACGAATGGTTTAAAGATAAATGTACTTATATTTTTTACCTGAAACAGTGAGTCAGTGTTTGCTTGAGTCTCAGAAATTGTGGTCCCTTTGTGTAATCTCTGCTACTGCTCATATACTCTTGAGATAAGCCTGGCTGCTCTGCCACTGCTACTACTCTGACATAGTAGTACAGGCCTGTACCAAAGGTAAAACTTGTATTGCCAGCTGTAGTCTTAATTGTGTGTAGTGGTCCCTAAGGGCACTGCACAGGATTCTGCATAACACCGGGCATACATATGCGATCACTTTTTGACAGTAATGACAGTTCGGTCTTACTAAAGATATGCGTCTCTGCGGGAAGAAATGTTACTGGGGTAAAACCACACTTAGCAACTGAGTTGCCACAAGAGAGTTGGGGGCAAAAATCATAGGCAATACTTTTGTTAAGGCAGGGAGAATCAGAGAACACTTTCTAACCCAAAGATAAAAGTCAATAGGCCTGCACCAGTGTTAGGTGGAACAGGGTTCCTGTTGTTGAGGATCACACAGTCAGATAGTTCACGGTTCAAGGTTGCCAGGAGTACTTAGATATTGTCAGAAGAGGAGGCAAAGGTTATGAGAGGGAAGGAAGAAAAGGACAAGCCTTTAGTGAGGAGAAAAGCGTTCACCCTAGTTCCTCGAAATCGGACACAGTACCTTATTCCTTGAAGAAGCTGGTGCCACGGCAGTTGTTCCTGGTAGTTTTCTGCAGACTCATGGTTCAGCAGCTTCAGTCGTGGTGACAAGAAGGAGGACGTCTGGAGCGATCTGCACTACCCAGGGATGAGGCCAGAAGCAGCGACGGTGAATAAAAGGTGCGCTCCTTAAAACAGGAGAGGCTCTGCAGATGGTTATCCGGCCCACTAAAGCAGGGTGCAGCGAATCCGACCACAAAGGGAATCCTCTGGCAGTGAAAGATGAGCTGGTTGGCCGGACCAGGCTCAAGGGAAGAAGACTCCGGACTGGATCTTATCTGGTCATTGAAGGGTAGATAGCTCAGGACTGCAGCAGGGCTTCCCCGGGACTCGGGGTTGCAGCAGCCATCTTCTTCTCCACTTCTCTTCAGTTCCTTGCAGTTCCAGTGGCGACTCTGACTTCCAGCCCAAAAGTCCTGCCTTTTATGTGAAAATCCCCTATTCACACAGCCTGGCTGTCAATCGCCCAGCAAGGGGGTTGTCCAGCCCGGACAACCACCTCAGCCAATCATGACAAAGTGCGACTCGGGTCTCCCTGGAGACCCTGTGAAGGGGGTGACTACACCCCTCCCTCAAATTCAGCCAACCTAGACACCTAGGCGACAAGAGGTGGGCTTCTCTGCAGAAGCCGGCCAAAAGGCGGTGGAAAAAAAAGGCAAACCTGGTTTGCCGAGCGAAGGAAAACACAAGAAGGACTTTAACAAAAAGAAATGGCGACTAAACCCAACCAGAGCCGAAATAAAAAGTATTTGGCAAGCGGATTTAAGTTTGAGGCTACCACAATAGTCTGGAACAGTACCTCATTTATATAGTATAATCGCAGTAGAAAAGTTAGGGTAGATGCCACTGCCACCAGCCAAGTCTAAATGTTAAAAGAGCAAAACAAAGCTCAGAGAGGGATTGGCAAAAAGGGGTAGGAATTAACCCTTTCCAATACTCCATGTAAGATGGGGTGTACTGGGTCTGTAGTTTTAAAGTGACTATATAAAGTCAATGGCAGCTTTACATGTTTCTGGGGGACAGTAGTCAGCCCCAGAAAAATGGAGTCAATGGGAAGTCTAAAAGACAACCCTGTGTCACTGCACTGAAGGTGCTGTGTAACACACACAAAAAGTTGGGCTCATGGAGTGATGTGCTCCAGAGCCCAAGATCACACAAACAGTAGAAATACACATGGCAAAATACATGTAAGAGTGGGAAAAAGGCTCACACTCTTACCAGGTGGAAAATATAAACCCGAGAAATCCAGCAAAGCTGCTGAGGGACTCACTCGGTGAGGGAAATTACCCATAAATGAGACTTCTCCCTAACAATAGCCCCGCCGCCTCCGATAGCGACGTGAGTGTTACTACAATCGGGGCATGATCGGAAATCGTGATCACGCCCACCTCAATCTCCCTGAGCCTACCTACCAGGGGGGGTGACAGCCAAACATAGTCAATTCTGGAGGCCGATATTGGCGAGATCCGGACCCCTCCCCCCCGGGCCGGAGCTCCATGCGGGGGGAATAAGCCCACCGGGCCTGCTCGGCCCCTTCTTCTCCGTGCTTTCCTTCTTGGTGCATGCGTCGACCACTCCCAATCCCTTCTTCTGGGACTGGATTTCCTCCTGTCTGGTGACTTATTCAAGGATTGCTCCACCTCTGTGTCGAGAATGTTAGCTCCCTCCTCCACTGATGTGATCCTTCTCTGCCTTTTATCCAGCTCAAACACCAAGCCAAACAGGAATGTCCATTTATATCTAAGCCCCCTCTTCATTAATTCCTGCGTTATTGGGTGCATCTGCCTCCTCTTATTCAGAGTGATTAAAGAAAGGTCCTGAAACAGCTGAATAGAGGAGCCGTTAAAGCTCAGGGTATCCAACCCCTTTGCGGCCCGTAGGATCTTTTCCTTTTGTGTGTCCTCATGCATTGCTACAAGCACATCCCGTGGCCTAGCTCCGGGTTCATCCTTCCTGGGCCGCACTCTACGAGCTCTGTCCACCAAGACCTCCTCCGGGTTTGTGACGTCTGCCAGGGGGCAAACAGCAACTTCACCGTTTGTTGGAGGTCTGCATCGCTGACAGTCTCTGGCAGAAATTTCACTCTTATGTTGGCCCTTCTCGATCTATTTTCAAGGTCTTCGCTCTGGAGCTCCAAATTGTGGGTGGCTTTGGAAAGACTTTCCACCCAGTTTTGTACTTAGTGAGCATCCTCCTCTAGGTGTTGGAGCACCCTTTCGTTGGTGTCCACTCATGTACCCAAATTCATCAGGTCGCCCTTGACCTCCTGTATCACCCCTGTGAGGTCTTCCTTCATTTTGCCGAGTTGTGATTGCATTACGTTGGCCATTCTGTCGCCAAAAGTTTGAAAGCACTCCCCTAGTAGCTTCTTCGTGACTCTTTTGTCCTTGTGGTCGTTGCCAAGGTCAGTCTCCTCGTCGATCCTGTCCCCCTCTTTCCCTCCGTAGGGCTGTGCTCCATCATCTTTTCTCCACAGTTTCTGAAGCATTCCCTCTGGCCATTTCTTGTCCCCTTTTGCTGGGGTCCCAGGAGTATTTCCTCTGTTTTTGGACATAGTGGCCGTAGATGGGCCCTCCCAGCGCCACAGTGCTCTCCCGCCTGGGTCCGGCACCTCCTCCTACCCCAGTTGATTTGCTTCCACAGAGTCACAGGCGCAGGGATTATTGTTTGAAATGCCCCCCCGAGGCGGATGATCCAGAGTGGGGGAGGTACCAAGTGCCACCTGATGATCCTCTCTCCGCAGATTTTAGCTCTCCTGCTGTCATATCCAAGGTGTGCTTTGATCCCACCTGGGCTCGGGGATGATCGCTGAGCCACCTTCCCCCCAGTCCACAGGTTTGAGTCCACACCTGATAATAGCACCAGGCAAATCTAGGTGCTCCGTGTCGTCCTGCTTCCAAGTTTGCCCCGTCAGTGTTGTTGCTTCCCTCTAAGGACCTGCTCCAAGGTCCTAATGCTGCTATTCAGCAATTGCCCGCCGTCCCATGGACGGGTCAGGGCCTCTTGGTACTGGAATTGGTTGGCTCGGTCCTGCTGCACTCCCCGAGCTGACCACCGCTCCAATTCAAGTTTGGCAGGGGGAGGGAGTGAGGGGTAAGTCTCAGCCTCCAGCCGCAGGTGCCTTGCAGCGTTTGCTTGAGGCCAAGTCCTACCCCCCTCCGGCGCCCCACATTCACCTGCCGACTTGGCTGTCCTGCCGCCGTTGCCCTGTGTCACTGTGCGGGTGGTCTCCTCTCCACAGCTCGCCGCTTGGAAAAGCGCTCCCCGTACCTCGGACCGTCTGCTCATCTTGTCCTGCAACTCATTAGGCAGGGGATGAGAGAGTCCCTCCGCTGTTCTCCCTCTGACGTTGGAGCTCTGGGTCTTCCTCGGGAGCTACGCGGTTTCACCTTCTTTCAGAGGTGCCTCCCTCTCCAGCCACTGCGGGCGATGGACCCAGGCCATGGCAGTACACCTTTTCCTTGGGTAGCACACCAGGATCCCCCAGACGACCCCTCCTGGCTCCTCCACTGCAGCCGCGCAGCCGCCTCTGCTTCCACTGGCAGCCTTTTCCCGGTACAGCCCAGCCCGGGCCCTTACACTTCCGCAGTTCCCGCACCAGGTGGGCCGGGCACAGGCCTCCAAAGGGTGAGCGGTCCTGCACCGCTGGGCCACCGCGCGGACCCTCGGACTGCTCACAGGGCTTCAGCCCGCTCGCTCACTGCATCTCTGCTCCCCCTGATCAGGGGAGTACAGGTGTTGCTTTCTTCCGTCTGCTCAGGATGGATGTTCCCTTCCTCCGAGGCGTCCCATGCCTCCTGCGCCACCGGCAACTCCCCTCAGGAGGCTGCGCCGCCCAGCGTTCAGCCTATCCTCCTCACCTTCTCCTCAGTGGCGGTGTCACCCTTTTCGGTGGACCGAGGGAGCACCACCCTCGCTCCACGCCGTGGCCCTCAACTTCAGTAATTAAACACACCCGGGGAGGGAATATCTGCATTTATTCCACATTTTTTGCTGGGTTCTCCGGGAGCACTACTAGCACAGAGTTGCCTCCACAGCGGCCATCTTGGATCTCCACCTCTATTTCTTGATGAAGACTTACAACAGGTGCCTACGCATTTGTGGACTATAAAGCCACACGATGTGGGATTACTGAAAGACATGACCCCTGTGCGTATAAAACTGAAGCCAGGTGCGGTGCTACCTAGGGAAAAACAGTATCCATTATCAAAAGAAGCGAAGGAAGGGATCAGAAATACAGGCCCTACTGGACCAAGGGATCATTGTTCAATCCACGTCTCTGTGTACCACAGCTGTATACGCTGTCAAAAAATCAACTGGGGGCAGCTGGAGAATGATCCAGGACTTACGGCCCTTCAATGATGTGTTACAGAATTTCTAGTCATTCTGAATCCTGAAACAATTCTATGCAGTATCCCTAAAGAAGCCTGCTAGGGAGAATGTTCATTTCTGTGCTAATTCCCTTCAACCTTAGAAACCCCCAGCTCTTTTGTTGGATTTAGGACTTTTTAATTTTAACCTTGGAATTAGTGAGACCTTTTTCGCACTCTCTTTTGTGTTTTTACCTGATTTGGATGTTGTGTTTTCACTGGTTTTGGAATCTGATAAACTTCATAGGCATCTGCTTTTTGTATGGTGACACACAGCACCTTCAGTGCAGTGTCACTGAGAAATCCTTTAGATTTCTCATAAGAATTAAACACCTTTACTTGTGTGAACTACAGTTCTCAAGAATAATAAAGTGAAATTGACTTTACTTACCTTTTTCTGTTTGTAGGTCCAGCACACACCATCTTATGTGGTGTGCTGTGGGTTGCTTAGTAGCCCCTTATCCTACATTCTCATGTAACATTTTTATGTTACCCTCACTACTTTAAAATGCTGGTGGCAGTGGTTTAATGCAGTAAGCACCCATGGGTGACCATTTTGTCTGTCTTATGTTTTTTGCCATTTTCTGCTTGTGAGGTCGTTCTTGGGTTTTACTCTGTGCTTTTAAACAGGTTTGAGCCCTTTGTTTGTCTTGCCTTTGGTGGGGCTTCAGTCCTGAAGCCTGCCTCTGGCTCCAGTGTGTTTGGAAGGTCAGGATGTGAGGGAGGGTCCCGAAACTCCTCTGTCCTTTGTCTCTAGGAATGCCTGAATGCAACTGGTCCTGATTGGCTGGCTGGCTGTCATTTTATGACAGCCACCCTGCTGTGTGATTGACAGCTTAGGATAAGCATGAATGGGAGAAACCTGCTTAAAAGGCGAGGGTTTTGGGAATACAGGCAGAGTCGACCACTGAGAGAAACACCTGAAGAAGAAACTGTGAATGAAGCTTGCTGCAACCTCCTGGACCTTTGAATTGCCCGGTGAAGCCCTGCGGCTGTGCTGACCTCCTTTTTCACCTCGACAGAGAAGCTCCGGACGGAACAACTTCTCCCCTTGGGTTAGTGGGACCAACTAACCCTGAGACGAACGCCACTGGACCACCATCCCCGACTTGCTATGCTTCTCCGTTGCTGTGAGAGCCCAATGCCAAAGGTCCAGAGTCCGTAGTCTAATGCTACGTCTGCAGCAAAATGAATCCAACCAGAAGCTCCAGGAGACTCCTAAGGACCATCCCGAAGCAGGACCTCAAGATCTAGAGTCCCCTCATCAGAGTGCAGGACCTCAGGAGCGAAGAGAGTCCAACCGGTGTCCGAGATCCACATCGGTGCTGTTTGCTAAGTGCTGAAACCATGAAGTGATGCTGAATCATAAAGAGCTCATAGCTGCCGACAGCCTCTCAAGTACCGCCGCAGGAGCCCTCTGGACGTCCTCCCTCTTGTCCTCACGAACCAGGGTCTGCACCATTGTAGGAAGACAGAATCCAGCTGGACCACTCTTCTTCTAACCAGAGGTACTTTTTGGGTTTGGGGTACTTACCTTATTGCCTTTAGCCACTCTCTTCTCACTTGGGAATTGCATTGGCTTACCTTTTCAAGTGGATTTCAACTCCCTTCCCACAAGTGTAACAGCTTGTAGCCATACAAGTGATTTTACTGAACTTTCTAACTTTGTGCAAGACTTTGATCCAAGAAGTGCATCAGATCCACAGACCGTGTTCCAAATGCTGTCCTGGCTCCATAGAAGCACTCTTATATGACTTTGATAGTGTGTGTCCATCATAGGTGGTAGATTGTGTATACTGGTACTGCTGGGAAAGGCTTATCTAGCCTTCATTGGAAGATTTAGTTGTCCTCACATTAAACTGTTCTAACGTTTTTATTAGACTAACCCTTTCCTTTCTGCAACCTCAGAATCTGTAAAGTATACTAGGGTGATATATAAATGCCATTAGTGTCCTTGTGATTGAACTCACCTCGGGGTGTAGGAATTGTGTATGAAGCATATCCAAAGATTATCCACTAACTTGTTTTGATTCTGAAAAGTAATTTTAAACTATATTTGAATTATTACAACAAATGGCCTTTTTAAAGAATGCTTATTTAAAACTGATGTTAAATAAATAAATAACTATTTATAACTGAAACCTTGAGTGTAAGTGTTACCTGGCTACTTGTATTTAAGGATTTCATTTGTACAGCTCTACAGCTCACATTTACCCCTCTTGAGATAGGCCTGACTGCTCAGTCACACTACCAACTTGTGTAGTACAGACCTATACCAAAAGGTGGGTTACCTAATACCAAGCAGATAAGTGTTGTGTAGTCTCACACAGTGTGACTGCACCAATTCTTACCTAACAAAGCCACACACTCCACTGTAGCACTCCACTGTAGTGGACATGAAGAATGCATTATTCTCGATTCCACTCCATCCTGAGTCAAGATACTTCCTAACATTCACACAGGGTCAAATGCGGTTTGAACATACTAGGTTACCTCAAAGATACTGTGAGAGCCAGAGTATCTTTAACAGAATATTGCATGCTGATTTGGATAACATTCAGGTACCCAGCACAATCATTCAGTACGTGGATGACCTGTTAGTGTGTAGTGATAGTGAGCAGCAGCGCTAAAGGGACTCCATTATACTGCTACAATTGCTGGCCCATAAGGGGTACAAGGCAGACAAGGCTAAGTTGCAATACTGCCAACAGGAGGTGCTCTATCTGGGGCAGTTCATATCAGTCAATGGTAAATGTATACTACCAGATAGGGTAGCGTCAGTATGAGCCACTCCCAGACTCGCCTCAGTTAAAGAAATACAGATGTTTATGTGGCTGTGAACTATTTAAGGGAATGGATCTTAGATCACAGAGCATACAAAAGACCACTTCTGCAGGCCCTTAAGGAAGCGCAAAAAACAAAGTATCATAAGATCCAGTGGACTGCAGATATGATCAAGCAGTTCGAGGATTTAAAATAAGTTATTAGTTCAGCACCCATACTGACCAACCCAGACTACACACAGGAATTTTACTTTTTTTTTCAAATTCAGATGGCCAGCTCATGACAGCAGTGTTGACACAGAAGAGTACTATGGGCCATAAGCCATTGGGCCTCATTCCGAGTATGGCGGTAAGGGATAGCGGCCACCGGTAACGAGACCGGTGGCGGTAATCCCTTACCGCCATACTCCGAGTTCCCTCTGCGCCCTCGCCCTTAACGCCTGCTTTGAGCAGGTGTTAAAGTCGAGGGCGCAAAGGGGCCTCCAAGCCAATAACGGTGACCGTAATGAACGGTCACCGTTATTTGCATCTTCCCCATTCCCATTGAGCCCTATGGGGGCTCATTCGGGAATGGGGAAGGCCTTGGTGAATGGGGAATTACCGCCCCGCCAACCTTGGAATGGGGCGGTGATTCCGCCATCCACCAAGGCGCTGCCGGTCCGGGTACGGCATCAACCAAGGCGTTAATAGCGCCATTGGTTAGCGCCGTACTCGGAATGAGGCCCATTGTCCTATTACAGAACAGACAAAATATCAATGGGGAACATAGCCGCCGACAATTCAGCCAAAATGGTGGCGTATCTGCCAAATTAAACACCTGCCGAGTACATCGTGACCACCCCACCAGCAAGTGAACATCCAGTATCTTACTAAAATAATTGAATTACAGGGAAAGGCACCAGAAAGGAAAAATAATTGTGGCTACGAAGGGGAATGCAAGCAATCCCAAACAGATTTATTGTGGAGAAAAGAGAGCTCTGGAAAGACAGTAATGCTTCAGGTGTTGCTAGCAGTAGCATTTGAACATTTGCACTACCCATCCCACAGTTCGAAGCAGCACATTGCAGCAGACATTCCGGAGGACTGGTTCATACCAAACATTCAGGAGAGTATCACAGAAATGGTTATACACATGTCAAAGTTTTAGTACAGGGATGACATTACGGACGTTAAGTGGCACTTTGCCCCACCCTACTGTGCCGTTACGTGAATTACGCACAGATTATGCTGCCATAGGTGAGCGTTGCAATGGCTCTAGGTACCTCATAGTAGTGGTTTGCCCTTTCTCAAGGTGAGTAGAAGCAGGGCCGGGTGCACATACGGATGCCAAATGTGCTGCTAGATCCTTGGTACGCAAGGTTTTTCCTCAATGGGGTGTGTGCGAGGTTTTAAGGTCGGTCATAGCACACATCTTTTCAATAAATGTGTTCAATTTATGATATGATATGATATGGTATTTGTAACGCGCCTATACACAATTTACCGCCCACATGCCAACAGCGTTGTGGTGAGGATCAATGGGCTCCTCGAAAGCGAATTGTCCAAACTGTGTACCACAGTGAAAAAGAATTGGGTGCATTGCTTGCCTCTGGCCCTCTTAGTCATACGCACAGAGCCCAGCAAAGACCACCATTTGTCATCTCACAAGGTGGTCACTGATCGCTGTATGCATACCCCCATATCTTCTGTAAGAAGAGCTCCAGACACACATAGGGCAGCAGCGGTGTTAGGTGATGAGTTTAAAGATTATTTGACCACACTAACGCGGGCGATTAAATGTGTCTTCTGACAGATTGCACCTCACAGAGACAGCAGACACACCGGACGTAACAACCATGATGGCAACAGATCTTGAGTGCATGACCACACAACCGCTGCTGCCTGGTGACTTTGTTTACATTCGCAATTTTGAGTGTAGGTGGATCAACCTTTGGTTCCACTGGCCTTACGTGGTGGTGGTTTGCACTCCCCCCGCTGTGAAAGTAAAGGGCTTGTGATATTGGGTCTACCTCTCCAACGTCCGCAGGGCACCTCCAGACAGCACGTCAGCACTCCAGTTATCCTAAAGGCATGGCAATAGTACTTACACCCTATCTATCTCACTGGCCTGTGTAGGCACATTAAGTGTGCAGTGTCACACTCCGCTAACAAGCCAAAGCTCAGCTGCTAGCTGCATATTTTTCTTTTTCACAAGCTCCTTCTCTCTTTCTTTCTTTCTTTCTCTCTCTCTCTCTCTCTCTCTATCTCTCTCTCTTTGTAAAGGTACATCTTGTTCGTCTCCCTGTTTTTGTTTTTTCTTTGTTTTGTGTATTCTGCTTCCATTTCAGGGGAGAAGAAGATGAATGTCACCAATGTAAATAACTGTTTGTTAAGTAAGGTTCTGAGGTGTAATTACACAACTGATAATACAAAGGCCTATGCCTATTACTGTGGCATTACTATTATTACAGGTTTTGTATGATATTGATGATATTTTTGGGGGTTTATTGGGGAGAGATGTTATAGGGGAGGGCCTATAAAAAGGGGGAATTGGTAATGTACACTTAAATGGGACAGTGCATATAAATGTTAACAATATTAGTGGATTTACATATGTTAGTAGCAATATGAATGCCAACAGTAACAATAATAATGGAAATGCATATAAGAGTAGCAATACTGCTGATATAAGGATGGGTGATGATCGTAGTAGGAACAACACAACAGCGAGCGGGCATGCACAACTGGCAATGAGGGTGATAGTAAAGAATTTGTCTCCAGTAATTCATGGACTGTTCATAAATTCAGAACAATATGATAAAGTGTTCAATTGCAATGTTAAGGCTGACACCCATGATAGCGTGTATATAACAATGAAAAGAGAAGTGCAAAAGTAGTATGATATGTATCGAGAACTGGGTTTGGATGCAATTGAAGATATACGGCATCCCGAATTTACCAATGCCTGGTATACTGACATGAATGCCATGGGAAGGAACGTTGTGAATGGAAGCTGTTATGTGTGCTCACTCATTATACACACGTCAGGGGCTCCCAAGATGTTAGTACTGCAAGCAGGCCCAATAATAGTGACACAATGGCCTCATCATGAGTTGGGCTGTATCCCGGCTGTAATACAGCCTGACTGTAATAGCCCTAGCACCATCCGGTCCGGCGGTGTAACCGCCAGATCACGGGTTGGGTGTTAATGGTAAATCCCCATTCCCCAATGGGTCCATAGGATTCAATGGGGCATTTTCAGCACTAATTATGCAGGCTAATACAGCCGGCGGTAATACTGGCAAAAACAGGGGATTTTCACCTCCAGAGAAAGGTTGGAGGTAAAACAGCCCATTTAGTGTCCAACTTGTGATAGGGCCAGCCCATAAATGCGGCGGTAATACTGTTACCACTACATTTAAGGACTACAGCCATACTTGTGATGAGGCCCATTTGCCTAGTTCATCTTGCGCTATGTAGAATAAAAGGAACGTTCCAGCCACACAGCATGGAACTGCAAATGGTGGGTCCAGATCTTGTAAAGTGCAACCATGGAGATGAAGTTGACCGCCTGTATCACACTATCATTACTCCAGCCCCAGATCTAGAGAATTACACAGAGGTTTGGGTGGACCTGGCAGGAGATGAGGGATGCATCGATGTGACTTGCTGAAGAGTTTACAGTCAGTATGTAGAGCTTGGGTGTATAAAGAGAGCACAGCCCTACATGGAAGCAGAGAGGAGAGAGCGGGCGCGTAGGGGTATTAAGGAGTTTGTTACTGTAGAAGTAAGCAAAGGGGCATCTCCGTCCCACCCCACTAAGCGCTTCAGAGTTAGGCAAGCTGCATTCAAAGCACTATGATGGGCCAGAGGGAGGGGGGGATGGTGAAAGGACCCGACCCCAATATGAAGGGCCCCACTCCATTATAATCAAATATAATCAAACCACATAGTGCAGCGCATGTCGCGAGCAACATTACCGTTTTGCGTAGATGTTAGTCATCATAGTTAAGAGACAAGGCCTGCACATCGAATGCGGCATTGCATACACTAGGCCCACATTGCAAGATGAGGGAAATCTCCAGCCATGCCCGAGCACCCATGAAGACAGCCCACACCCCCAACAACCACAAAGTACTTTCATTGTTCTATCAGGGGTGCAAGGATGTGTTTAACCTGAGAGGAATGTGCTCTACAAGGCCATGAGCACAGACCAGCGTCTGGTGTGTATGTTTACTCACACTGGCCAAAACATAACTTGGCTCACTCCCAGGCGACCACAAGTTTTAGCCCATATAACTGACTGAGCTCTGAGACCTTTGAATTCCATGGCTCCAGGTGACCTTCGACCACCAACCCTAAAAGTAACATGTCCTGAATGTTCAAAGGGAGTGGACATTGCACGTCTTTGAACCCCAATCATGTGATTCGTATTGCAAGGTGGTGAGGGGGATACATTATAGTTCAAAATGAGGGCGGAGACCTTGGAGCTGGATGGCGAGAGAGGGAGTGATTGAAATGGGTGTGTGGAGGTCAGAGTGCCCCAGAACCTCCTTTAAGTCAGCCTTAAAATCTGTCAGGTGCACAGCATAATTAATATATAATATAATATACTAAGAAGAGATTGCACTGTTCGCGCAGATGAGTACGTTTTCCAGGCAAGCCGGCTACCAAAACTGAATGGGAAAACTTTCACCTTTAGATGAGGAGGGTTTTTCAGATGGGAGGGTGTTTGAGAATGCAACTTCTCTGGCTCCTTTGAAAAAAATTCAAGAAGCGTCAGCGACTTTGAAGTCTCGAGACAAACTGAAGCATAAGCCTCAAAACTCCACTGGACTCGCTTTGAGTTCCAGAACTTTGAAACCATCAACGCTGTTGGTTTTCAAACCTCTAGCTAAAACAGACTTTTTTAAGACTGTCAACTATTAATGAGGAAGTAGGTCTCTGATCACACCACGCCTCTTTTTGGCCTAGAATTTGGAATTCCTAATATTTCACAGGCCTACATTTCTGAGGAGTCCAGGATGCAACATCTGGTTGACTCATTGAGAGATACCAGTGTATTGGATACCTCTCCGGAGGTGGACTTTGCCAAAGCAGAACCATCTACACATGCAAAGGCCTCATTGAGGGCAGTCATGAATAAAGTGATTTAGCATCTGGGTTGGGTAAAGCTGGCTGCTGTTCTTGAACAAGATGACCTCAAGGATGTTCTTGACCATGTACTCCCTTTGCACACTGATTTGAAGAGCAGGCTCATGGCTAATTGGGAAAGCCCAGATACCAATTTGGCGGGAAATAAAGAATTAACTCGACAATAGTCCTTCCAGTATAGATCCGGAGTTCCTATCGAAACATCAGTCTCCTACGTCTGATGGTACAGGCTGCCACTTCTTCATCTAGGGCAACTGCATATCCGATAATTCCCCCTGATAGGGACGACAACAAATTTGATTCAGTAGCTAAGAAGGTTTTCTCAACCAGCAATATGGCATTAAAATCCACCAATGCCATGCGTGTATTGGCCAAATTTACTCACACTTTGTGGGAGGTGGTGGCTATGGCTGCCTCACATGTCCCAGAAGGGGAGGAAAGGGATGGATTTTTGAGCATCATACAATATGACAAGTGTCAGTAACTCCAGTCTATGTTGTATTCAGCTGACAGTATAAGTAGAGCAATGACAGCCAGCACTGTCGCATACGTTTGCCTAGCAGCATAAGTCTGCTTTTGCCCCAGATGTCCAAGGAAGGCTTTTTAACATGCCTTTTGGCAGCTCCTATTTGTTCGGCTCCAAAGCGGAAGAAGGCTTGGAAAAGCTTCAGCCCTCTAAAGCAGCAGTGAAATCACTGGGTGCAGCAATTCCACAGCTGCCAAATACCCACACAGCTTCTCAAAATTGGAGGGGTCCGACCTTTTGCTATTTTTCCTCAGTTGTAAGGTCAAGGTTTCAGAGCATACAAAGGGGCCAGAGGTGTCCTCGTGGTGGACGAGGGTGAGTTGATGAGTCCACCTAAGCAGCTGCAACATTCTTGCCATCAGCAGTCTCCACCGCTGCACCAAAACGTCTTTTTTTGTTTTTGTTTTATTGGTTATTTACATTTAAACCTTTAACAAATATGACACTTTACAATTCTTACAGATCTTGATCATATTCACCACTTCAAAATGACTATCACGTGGATTGAGGAGTCCTTTAAGTCCCCGATCATACCTATCTCCGTTCATGGGTTGGGTTTAAGTCATTAAGCACCAAAACCACGAATTTCAAGGCCGCTATGGTACAGCCAATTTTATCCGCCGTCATCAGCCTTTCCCAAATTGCTGTAATCTCACTGTGTTCCCAGCTTTTCAGATTGTCACCAATATACTTTTCCCAATCATTGGGCAAACAAGGAGCAAGTGGTAGATGGTTTCCACAGAGTCTAGGTCTTTACAGTATCTACAGGAGGCTTCTCCTTGCATTATGTGTTTCCTTTGTAGCTGGACCTCTTTAGACGGAAGAATGTTCAACCTACATCACAGAAGAATGGCGAAGGAAGTGTTTGAAGGTAAGATGATAATACGTTCAGAGCCTTTTTGTTCCCATACAATATTAACACACCCTTTGTTATCACTTTTCAGTTCTAGGGTAAGATCCCAGTGTAATGGTTTCATCCATTACACCACGTGAAGTGTACTGTGTTGGTGCATATACCTACTCCAATGTGGCATTGCAGGAAGGACGCGGTAGCAGTCTAGATTCAACGACAACCTCAACGGAAGTAGCGTCGCTTCCGGATAACGCCGCCACGCCGACGTCGGAAAAAGTAAACACTTTAAAAGAAAGGAAGACATACTGCACGTCGCGTCACTACTCTACCAGAGATTGCCAGACGCTCCGTGAGTACGCTTCAGGGCACTAGTATATCATTGTTAGAAATCTCCATTCCTCTTCTAACCTTTATCTAACTCATCTACTTGTTTTCATTCCCTCTTTTGCTTTAGATTAGAATTAGAAGGAACCCGCGCTTCTAACTGAAGCATCTTTCTCGCCTTCATTCGTTTGTCACCGGCAACACAGCTGTTTCCGTTTTCAAGTACATTTCCTCATTTCATTGGTAGGCTTTGGATCCTTTCTTTGCTTGTTACCTCTTGGATCAGTGTGGGTGTAGAAGAAATACAGACTTTGTTTTTTCTATTCAGGAAATAGCGTTAGTTGTGGTAGGATTACCAACTCCATAGACCACGCAAACTACCATTCCCATAATCCTTTGCACACTTGCGTTTTGAAGTTCTACAAACTTTCATTTCATTCAGGTTAGGAATCCTTTATTGTATTTTTTTAGTAGTTTCCATTGTAAACGCAGTCTGCAGGAATCTTTCAAGCCTTCCCTTGTTGTCATTCTCACAGTCAGTCTTTCAGTACTGCAAGGTTCTGTGGGCTCAGATCCCTTCCTCTTCAGCTGAATAGCACATCATATTGTCACATTGGGTAGGGGCTTGATATATTCTTTAGAGCCAATTTTCTCTCCTGTAAATACTATCTGTTCTTCCAGGATAATTATTGTTATTTACTACATCTACAGCTGGGCAGACCCGAGGAATTAACAATATCCGGAGACCGGAACTCAAGATTAAGACACTCAACCCCGAGGGAAGGAGGGCGCTGACCCGCGCTCCCTAGCAGCTCAGCACAGGGTTTTTCCCCCACGATGGTTTCCTGGGACTTGCTCCGTGGAGTAGCATTGATTGTGCTGGGCCGTGCAGGAGGTCTCAGGGGTATTCTTCCTCCCTTCTCTACATTGCACTTCTCCCAGAAGGGTCCTTGTGAAGATAAGGTGGACTTTCCAGAAAAGTGTTAGTTATTTGTTGTTGGCTACAATTGGAAGACCCTTCAGGCGTCCCCAAAGTTGGGTTGGTTACCTAGATTACAGATAGTGACGCCCATAGTACCTATAAAGAAAGTATCGGAACGCCCAACTTAGGCGTTTTGTTAAAGATTCTTTATATGGACCCCCAACATATACAGCAGTTAATTGCTGCAGTCCAGTCTTTAACTGCTGAAGTTCAGCAGCTAAAGCAGGAAAATGTCAATCTACGACAGCTGCAACAGCAAGATACTGCTGCTTTGAGACAACAACAGTCACAGTTGCAGCAGGGTAACCGGCCACCACACTGTTCGGAAGTCCCACCAGGTCCATTAACAGGGGGACAATTTGATGGAAACCCCCATAAGGTAAAGGAGCTTTTGGACTCCTGCTCCATAAAATTGGCATTAAGGGTGCCTATTTTCATACAGATCGTGACACGGTTGGGTATATGATTTCCCAGATGATGGGACCTGCTTTAGCCTGGGCCACTCCACTGGTGACTACCGCTAATGCAATCCTTGATTCCCACACCGCATTCTGTAATAGTGTTAAAAGCATGTTCGGTCGCCAAGAATTCACAGTGGCCGCTCAAGAACATTTAATAGATCGAAAACAGGGGAATCAAGACATTCTATCTTACATTACAAGATTTAAACAAATGTCAGGAGAAACTAGATGGTCTGACGAAGCATTAACAACGCTATTTTGCATAGGACTTTCAGAAGACCTCAAAGATGAGGTATCACGAGTGCCTCGCCCACAGACGTTGGCAGAATCTATTGCCCTGGTTCTGCAGATAGATTACCGCCTAAAGGAACGCCAATTGGAAAGGAAAAAGGGACGGACATATAGGCCATCTACAGAAACCTCTTCATCAGCTAAAGCCTCCTCTCCGGGAGACAAACCTATGCAACTCGGTGCTAAAACCTGAGGTCCCTTATCCCCAGAGGAACGGTCTTGCCGATGTACTTTGGGTTTGTTTATGTATTGTGGGGCAAATACACATACTGTGCAGGAATGTCCAATTGCCCCTCTAAGAAAGTTGGAAAAAGCCAGGGCCCGGCCATAAGGGGAACCACACCCCGGGAACCAATACATAAAACAGGTTCCTCATCAAATGCCTTGCTGAATCCAGGGCCTATTTCTTCGGGCCTTGGATCTTTGGACGTTGGGATGATGGTCTTGAAGGTCTCCCTAAGATTTGGGGATAAAGAAGTGCAGGAAACTTTGTGGACGATTTCTGGGCAACAGAGCAGGGTAATCCTCGATCCTCCAAGAATATGTCTATCACAGTAGAGAGTGTGGACGGAAGTCCTTTAGTGTCGAGGCATATCAAGGATCAAACCGGTTTGATAGAAATGATTATTTCTTCCCATTCCGAAATACTCAGATTAAACATCATTTGAGCAGCACACCACCCGGTTATTCTCGGATTACCATGGTTAAAAAGACATAGCCCTTTTATTAACTGGTCAGCTGGGTCATTTTTCTTGGGTTGTTTTTTTTTATTTTATGTTTATTGTATATGGTAAAAAAACCTTTACAAATTTAATACATAATTTATCACATAATATAAAACAATTTAAAAATCATACATTGAACAATTGTTTTCCTATAAATTGATATTAAACATATAAAACAATAGCTTATAGCAATTAATGTTACATAATGCTAACTCACATTCTTTTTTCTCTCTTTTTTTATTTTTTTAAATATCAAATTTCACAAAATTTCAATTCATTTAGTTTAGAATCAATATTTGTTAGGATCTGTGTTAATCTTATAATAAGTTTAGTACTATTGCCATTCATACATTTTTGCCATAGTGCCTCACGAGACAAAATTACACCAGAATCCAAAAAATTGCCGAACCTAGATTGACGCAAGTCTTCAAAAAATGTACAATATATGACTAAATGTTTGAGGGTCTCCAAGACCTTGGCATGATTACAGAATCGACATGATCCAAACATAAACTTTACATCACATTTCCCCTATTGGAGTAACTTTTCATTAGTATGATACAAGTTGAGTTTGAAGCGAAGATATAACCTTCGAGCAACAGAGGATGGAAATTGCATAATGTATTTCAACCTCTCCCCTAACTTTCTTCTATACTGGGCATACTCATAATAAGAACTACATAGCCCTATTCTGTCCGCTTAACAGCACCAGTAATATAAGTGCAATTTGCGTTTGCAGCTTGGTAGTCCCAGTATTAAGTCTTCTTTTGGAATTCCCTCCAAATAATACTGTCAGTAAATCATTCATTTTATCCGCATAATCAGTTAATGATCTCACACTCCCCGTTTCCAGCAGGTTTTTTAAGTCTTCGTAAAGAGAATTGCACGGAGGGTCAAGTATTTTAACATAGTTGTTCAGCAATCGCCAGTTGTTTAGCGGATAATGGTAGGAGACCCAATTCATGTCGAATAATGTCATTCGGCACAGCAAGGGCTAGACCAAGTACCTTTTTCCATATTATCCCTTGAGCTGTGTCAAGTATGTCATCAACCTCATATAAACACATATCAGTTAGGTAAATAATTGTTGGCTCAATTTTTAAGAGATAAAACTGTATAATCGGCAAAAGTGAAAATTCACAATATCTGGCCATGATTATACGCATTTGTGATATTAAAGGTTTGATTCTGGTTTGTATTTTTTCCCACCACCAGGATTTAGAAAAGGCATCAGTTAGGGGACATGCCAGATATTTGATCTCAGATACTACTTCAATGTGTCTTCCATCAATCGACCAATTATAGGAACACTGTTTTTCTTTCCCATCAGATAATATAATAATCGATGACTTAAAATGATTTACTCTTAAGTTATGAGAGGCAGCAAAGATGTTAAATGCATTAATCTTATTCTGTAGACCAAAGGGGGTTTTGTCAATAATTAGGATATCATCGGCAAAACCAATGTAGTTAATTTAAAGGCATCCTAACTTAATCGGGTAGACAATTTCATTAGCCCAACAATCCTCTACATCACATATATATAAGTTAAACAAGACAGCTGCCAGTGTGCAGCCCTATTTTAACCCAATTTTAGATGGAATAGGTTCAGTAAGAGCACCCTCCTTATTTAGTCGTACTCTATAACTGGTGTGTAAGTGTAATTAGGCAATGAGCGCTACTAAATGACGCGGGAAGCCCATCGCTAGCATCTTAGCCCATAATAAATCTCGTAATACTGTGTTGAATGCAGAGCTAAGATCTAACGCTGCAATATAGACAGCTCCTAAATGATGGTGTTTTGAATTCAATTGAATATGGGATATTAGGGTGGCATTTAAGGAACAGCCCATACAACGTCTGAACCCAGTCTGATAATTTGACAATATAGAATTCTTAGTCATAAATTCCTGAAGTTCTTCGAGAATTAATAGACAGAAAACCTTAGAAGAGGAATCTGTTAAAGCAATAGGTCTAAAGTTGAGAGGGTCATCTATTGGACCTTTTTTATGAATGGGAATGACAATAGCAGAGCACCATGATTTTGGTATCTCTTGTAGAAAAAAGATGGCATCAAATCTATACTTTAAGATTATTGCCCACAGATCAGTGTCAGATCTATAAAGGCATGCAGGAATGCCATTAGGGCCAGTAGCCCTCGAAGGATTTAGCTTCATAATAGCCCTGGATATGTCTTCATGTCCCTAAAATGAAGTTATAGGTATGTCCTTACCAATGTCAAATCTGGGATAGTTTAGGAATTGATTCGGCATATCATATTTAGATCTGATGAAATGAATCCATACATCAGCTGATATACCATTTTCCATCGGACCATCATTGCAGGCATTCAATGTCCTCAATATTGACCATATTTTCCGTGTATCACTCTTGAGCAAATTATGCATCATATTATGATTATCTTTTAAGTAGAGTTTTATTCTTAGATTATTCACTGCAGTTTTATAACTATGGAGAATGTTATTTTTTAAATAATAGTAGTCGTGCGATTCAAATGCCAATTTCGCGAGTTGTCGAATCTTATAGTTCTTATTCTGCTTTAAACGGAAAACTTCAATATTAAAGACATGTAAATGATGTTTTTTGCACGTGATCAAGTTTTTTTTCCTTAACATCGAAAGAAGATGATAATCAATCCTTTCAACTAATAGTGTATCAACACTACTTGGATCTAGAAATAAGTCAGTCACAACCGTGTTCATCGCCGGATCAGCTTTCATTCTCATTGTCAGCTGATGGCAAATAGATGGATTCCATCTTACAGAAAGGCCAACATGATCATTTTCAACTAACGTCAGTACCTCGTTAGATTCAAAGAACCAACTGTTTATTCTCACTTTCAATGAGATTGCATGGTGATCACCAAAACCCAACATTTTTATATTAATTAGGTCATGGGAGTTCTGTAAAGACGAGGATTGAAAGAAATGATCAATGTGTGAATACAACCCTCCTCTTGACCATGTGTGAACAGGACCTTTTTCAACAGTGGGGACTACCTGAATGTCCCAGTTTTGGAAGAAGTCAACCCATTGTTTACCGTTCTTTATGGTTTTATTAGCATTTAGTAAATTCCGCCTCATACACATGTCATCATACAGACAGGAGGAATTAAAATCACCGCCAACCACACCACCCAAATGTGTTTGACGGGCAAATGCATCTTCAAGAATTGCATCAAGTATACTACTAGTTTCAATAAACGTGATCTTACTCCTATTCCAGTATATGCATATGATTAGAAAGGAGTTTTTACATGGTGTACCTGTAGTTAATTCAACAGCTAGTACAAAAGCATCCTTATATACACATTTCGTAATGAATCTACAGGCATTGTGAACAAGGATTGCTAGCCCCCCTGACGGTCGACCCTTCTCCCCTCTTAACGCAGGCTGAGTATAACAATCATACCCTTGCAGATTAAAGTGAGTCAAATGCATAGTTTCCTGGAGTAGGATAACAGCGGGATAAGCCTTAACATCCACTGTACCCCACCATCTATTAAAATTAGCTAATCCACAGCTGTTCCAGGAAATGCATTCAAAGGGTTGATCTTGCTGCGTAGGACTAGGGTGGTGCAGCCAAGACGGGTGCAGTCACTACTGTGCTCTGATTATTATACCCGGACAGGGTTGCAGCCATAGCCAATATCTGTTTTACAAACTCTTCGTTAATGTAAAATGGTTGTATCTGCTCCATGTTTTGATTTACTATAGCAGTAATAGCAACCGGTTTTTCCCAAAAACTTTTTTCCTCTGATTCAGAGTATAGAAGGCAGGGAGTTAGACCTACATATGCAAAATTTTCTCTTTGCTCCCAAACCAGTTTTATAATCAGCCTAGAATAAAATCTGCAGGTCATTCTATCACTCTGAATAGTAGCCAATCTAAACCAGTCAATATCCTCCGAACCAATTGTTCTCAGACAAGGGATGGTATGGAAGGCTTTCAAAAGTGAAGAGCGATTTAAGTTATGTCTAGTATTGATTTTTGGATCACTTTCCCAACCCAATATAAAACGTGGGTCTTTAATAAAATCAAAGTCATGAACGATATAATTTTCTTTAGCATTTAGGTCAGTTGTTATACCATCTATAGGCAGGACCATCATGTTCATAGGTAACCCAGAGGCCTGTACATTGTGTTTCACAATATTGTTAGATGACACTTCATTGATAATAGGTAACACATTCATATTGTGCGTTAACCGTTTTGGTTTTGCTTGATCATTTCCCAGCACACCCATCATCCATGGCTCATCATCTGTAAATTTAACAACTGTACCTACATCCACTGTCTTCAGCTCAGTTTCACTTGTTCCTGTTTTAATCATTTTGCTTTTGTTACAGGAAGTTTGCTTATGAGAAATAGGGTAAAACTCTGAGAGAGACAGCTGTGTCCCACCAGTCAGGATACCAAGTTGGATTGGACTATTTGGTGTTATAATTTTGCAATGCTTTTTCCCCCTTTTCCAGTGGTGGTCTTGCTATCATTCTTTTTAGATCCTATTTTATTGGTTGTCTTATTCAATTCCTGGTTAGTATTAGGACGATTTAAGTCCAATAAAGCTTTCGATTCATCATCTAACTGAGAGAGGTCAATGACCACCTCATTCTCTAACATAGTAGTCGGAATTTTTGGTGGGTCAGTTGACGCTGCCCTGGCTTGTTTTTTTGTCAGTGTCAATGCTTTAGCCCTCCTTTTCATTGCCCTCCCAGCAAGTCTCTTTTTTTTACGAATTAGAATGGTCTTATGCTTAGGTAGGGCATCATTTTCTTTTTGATCAAGTTGAATAGGTGAATTACTGACTAGACACTCTTCAGAAAGATCTATCAGGTCAGTCAGAGTAGAGGGACTAATCAGGTCAGTCAGAGGGGAGGGACTATTTAGTTCTATAACATTGTCACTCACCTCCTCTGCACGAATAGGGATCTGGCTCAAAGAAGGTATAAAACCAAAGTCAACCTTCAGTTGCGTCAGATGACATTCAATCCTTTGAACAGAAGTTAACACTTTAGATATTTCTTCATCGTTCTCTTCAGTCTGTGTATAGGTAGAGTGTTGAGTAATTGGTGTCAACACACTGGCAAAGGATCATGTTTGTTATTGTGGGATACCAAAAATCCCATCAAATTGGTTAGCACTATCAACCATGATCTTCCTGGTAGTATGTCTTTCAGATAGGGTGGCCACAGCATCACATGCAAACAAAAGACCTTCAATTTTGTGAGTTCACCAATTGCTGTTCTCATGATACCAATCTCATAATGCGAGCGCTCATGCACTTTGTCAAGTAGGTCCAAGATTCTCGCCAAAACCGGGAAATCAGGACTTAATGATGCTACATTAAGAGTAATATTCTCTGAGCGGACCTCGTTATCAGAGATTTCCTTATCTCTATGATTCAGGCTTGATTGAAATTCCTGAATGTCTATGGTCATTCGTTCATTGAGTGCAATTTGAGCACTCTTTGCATTTGGGGAATTTACCATGGGTTTGACAAGTGATGCATCTGAAATATAATCAGTTTCCCATACTAATTTGGACTTTTCACCACCCAGAACATCAGAGTTATAATTAGGTAGAGTGTTATTATTATTTATTTTTTCTTTTTTTTGGCAGGAGTGGTCAACATAAATACGTCCTCGCGTCCAACCAGTCGTTGATTAACTGGCGTGGAAGGGCCAAGAGAAAGACGTATACGTTTACCAAGTTCTGCCTCAATTGTCGGGCCCATCAATGAACAATCAACCGTATCATCATTATTAATTACATTGGTAGGACCATACATACCATTGTCGCAGGTTTGTGACAGAGTAGATTGAGAAGGGCCCATTCGGTTACTGTTGTTTAGGTCCTTTAACTTAAATTTTTTGTTTGTTAGAGTACTATCAGTATCATGATTGGGGCAATGTATCAGAGTGGGCACGTTAAACTTAGAGGTAATACCCATTTCTTCCAGAGTCCTAAGTCTTACATCTAAAGGTGGAATAATTGAGGTTACACCTATTTGTTCTTCAGCATCTAGTCTTATGACCACTGATGACATAGCAGGAGACTCGGGTAATGGTGCAGCAGATAGTACAGGCCTGGTTTCATGATCAGTATTACTGGACATTGCACTGCTTTGTAAGTCATTCAGTTTCCTACCACTTCTTAACCCATTCACCATTCCGAAGCAAGCACAAAAGATAGTAGTATATTGCTTATTTACAGAAAGGAAAAATGGAAGAAAACAATGAAGTGGAACACGATGCTCTTAACAGCCCCGCAGGTCAATCATATACTTTGGAATATTATTGTTAACAATCCCGTTGCTCATTGCACACAGGTTTTTACTTGTTAGATAGAAAAAGGGGGGCTCCTTACTTCCGCTGCTCGACCGAACAGCCCAACAGCCACACTTCCGGAGCACTTCGGATGCGCGCGCGAGATGCGCGTGCACCAGTGCTTTTGAGGAAGAGGCTGTGGGAGGAGAGCGGGCAGGAGGCGGGAGACAGAAGGCGGAGCAATCTGGGCAGGGCTGAGAGAAAGGAAAGAGAATAGGGAGTGGGTTACACCCTCACGGCTCAGCAGGACACAGCAAAACCCACGGTTTTGCAAGTTAACAATAGTCACCTAAGTGAATTCCCAATGGAGTGTGAACAGTCACTCAGCAGCGCGGGCTCTTTCAGCAGCGTGTTACACGGCTATGCAAGCTTCCTCTTGCCGACGCCGTGCAGTTGCAGGGTAGTCGCAGACCAGTCGCAAGAATCACCAGTCAAAGAGCTCCCAGCCCAACAGCCACACTTCCGGAGCACTTCGGATTTCTTGGGTTGTTTGGAACACTTTATTCAGAGTCATTCATCAGTACCCATGGTAAAGGTGTCTTCCATCCAGAACACTTCCAATGTTCTGTCTCTTAACCAGATAACCTGTTTACCGGCGGGAATATCAAGATTTTCAACCGGTATTTTCATCATCAGAATACTCGGAGTTACCTCCTCATAGAAGAGATGATTGTGTCATCGAATTGATTCTAGATCAACCATTACCCTTTGGAAGAATGTATATGTTATCCTCATCAGAAAAGGAGGCGCTTCATGAATACCTGCAGGCAAATCTCAAAAATGGCCTTATTACTGAATTTACTTCACCAGCAGCCGCATCGCTATTTTTCATTCCTAAGAAAAATACCAAAGAATTACGCACCTGCATTGACTACCAGGGACTCAACAAAATTATTGTCCTGGATAAATATCCCATGCCATTAATCCTGGATATCTTGGAAGCAGTCAAGAGCACCAAAGTCTATACTAAACTAGATCTCAAAAGAGCGTATCATCTTATCCGCATAAGAACTGGAGATAAGTGGAAAACCGCGTTTCGCACCCCCTTTGGTCATTACCAATAATGGGTGATGCCATTTGGTCTGTCAAACATTCCCTCTGAAATCCAAAGGTTTATGGACCATCTCTTCGCTGATATCCTCCTTCATTATGTCATTGTATATCTAGATGATATTCTGGTTTTCTCCAAGTCTCTGCAGGAACATCAGAAGCATGTTAGAGAAGTGCTATCTAGGCTACAACACAATCACTTGTATTGTAAGATAGACAAATGTGAGTTCTATCAGTCCGAAGTCACCTATTTAGGATATATTCTTTCCAACACAGGAATAGCAATGGATCCTTCCAAGATTTCCGCCATTTAAGACTGGCCAGCTCCAACTACAGTTAAACAGATGCAAAGATTTGTCGGATTTGCCAACTTTTACCGCAGATTAATTTCTCAATTCTCTACTTTAACCCATCCTCTCACCTCGCTATTAAAGAAAGGAGTCCCCTTTCATTGGTCAGACACCACTCAAGGGGCATTTGGGAAACTGAAGAGAAGATTCTCATCTTCTCCGGTATTGATGACTCCAGATCAAAATAACCCTTTCATAGTGGAAACCGACGCATCTCATTATGCCCTAGGAGCGGTGTTACTGCAGAAGGATACAAATGGCCAAGAACGCCCGATCGCATATCTATCGGAAACCCTGTCTCCCGCTGAATTAAATTATTCTGTTTTGGAAAAAGAATTATTGGCTATCAAACTGGCTTTCGAAGAGTGGAGACATCTCTTGTTAGGGGCAAAACAGGTCATTGAGGTCAGAACCGACCATCATAATTTGAGAGCTCTTCAGTATGCACAAACTTGTAACAGCAGACAGGCCAGATGGGCTAATTCTATTCTCCATTTAGAATTCTTTTTACCTTTATTCCAGGAACAAACAATTTGAGAGCAGATGCTCTTTCACGAAAAGAGATATTACCTCAAAAACAATTCAGATCTGAACCCATCTTTCCTCAAACTCACGTGACCCAAGTGATCATTAAGGATCTACTAACCGGAATTCAGGAACAAAGTAAAAGGCTGACAAGTAAACAGAGAGAGGAACTATCCATTTAGAGAATGGTCAAGGAGTAAGGATGTTACTTTTTAGGACACCAAGTGTTCCTCCCAAATGACTCCTTACGAAGAGAATTTCTAAAACTATGTCATGCAAAAGTGGCAGGTCAGAGGGGAACAAATACTACTCAAGAGCTAGTAGCAAGATATTTTTGGTGGCCATCGTGGAAAAAGGACGTTACAGAATATGTAAAATCTTGTCCATGCTGTTTACAGACTAAAACTCCACGGCATCTCCCATTGGGTAAACTGGTTCAAATGCCCTTACCATCACGTCCATGGCAAATGATATCTACAGATTTCATTGTCGATCTGCCTCCCTCTGGGTGATGTTCCTCAATAATGGTGACTGTGGATCATTTTTCAAAGCTTGCACATTTCATTTCTTTGAGCAAACTCCCGTCAGCCTCAGAAATGGCAAGAGTATTCATAGAGAGAATATTTTCTCTACATGGGTTACCTGAAAGAATAATATCAGATCAAAAATCTTAGTATACTCGAAATATTGGAACCAAGTGTGCCTCAAATTGGGCATTTCAAGAGCCCTGAGTTCAGGGTACCATCCACAAACAAATGGTCAAACTGAACGTTTAAATCAAACACTGGAAGGATATTTGAGGACTTATGTATCCGCCTGTCATAAAGCACCAAAGTATTGACTGAAAAGGATACGGTACTCAAAAGGATACAGATGGTAGGGTCTTCCGGATCCCTGTTCACACGATTTGATAGTTGTGAAGTCAAGTTTAGACCTTCCAAATGATACAACTCTCTGACTGATAAAACAGGCAGAGAGAAGGATCACTGGAAAGGGCGTGGGTAAGGTATAGGAAGTCAGCCTAGAACAAAATAAAGTATCATAAGAAACTGCCCCAAATTGACTCTCTATGATAGAACAGTATTTGACATTAATTCACACACTGACCTTATGCCTAGGGAAGAAGAATCCAGCAGAAGTCTCTTGAGGAAAATCCAGAAGTAGAACAAACAACAAGGAAGGGAAGATTAGTAAGGGAGACTTATCCCGAACGGAACGAGGCTCACGCTAGATACCGGGTTGATGCACCACAGGATAGCGTCCAAAGTACTGTTCACTATCACCTTCCAACAGTCCTTGAAAAGCTTCCTTCCCAACTAGAGAAAAGTATAGAAATGAATAAATCCCCCTGTTAATATCACAGGTGCAGGAGTTGGAAATAGCGCCCTTTTGTGGTATAAACAAACGCGGTTCTGAACAGCCGCGAAGAAAATAGTGTGCGCGTGTGGAATTACACGCGAATAGCATTCACGCAGTCTTGGAAGCAGGCTTGAAGACAACGTGTGCGTATGAAATTACACGCGAACAGGATTCACGCAATCCAGGCCAGCCGCGCTTGAAGAAAGCGTGCGCTTGTGGAATTGCACGCGAACAGGATTCACACAGTCCAGGCCAGCAGCGCTTGAAGACAACGTGTGTGTGTGGAATTACACGCGAACAGGATTCACGCAGTCCAGGCTAGCCGCGCTTGAAGACAGCGTGCGCTTGTGGATTTGCACGCGAACAGGATTCACGCAGCCCAGGCCAGCAGCGCTTGAAGACAACATGCGCGTGTGGAATTACACGCGAACAGGATTCACGCATTTCAGGCCAGCCGCGCTTGAAGATAGCGTGCGCTTGTGGATTTGCACGCGAACAGGATTCACGCAGCCCAGGCCAGCAGCGCTTGAAGACAATGTGTGCGTGTGGTATTACAGGCGAACAGGATTCACGCAGTCCAGGCCAGCCGCGCTTGAAGACAACGTGTGCGTGTGGAATTACACGCGAACAGGATTCACGCAGTCCAGGCCAGCCGCGCTTGAAGACAACGCGCGCTTGTGGATTTGCACGCTAACAGGATACACGCAGCCCAGGACAGCCGCGTTTGAAGACAACGTGCGCGTGTGGAATTACATGCGAACAAACAGCTCCAGAAATCAGCGTGTGGCAGAAAACACGCTATAGAAGGCCCAAGAAGCAGCTGAGGGAAACTGCAAGGGCGCAGATCGGAGGTTCAGCTACACAACGCCAAATGATTCGATCAGAAGCAGCGAGTGAAGTTTCCACGCTACTTATATACGTAATGCCGTAGTTCACGTGACGAAGCAGAATACACGTGAATTTAGCGCCGTGAAAAGTGCAGACGTCGTTTTCCCGGCAACGTATCGAGCAACCGCCATTTGGAATAGAACGGTCTAGCTGTTCTATGAGCGTAAGAGGTAGAACCACGTCCAGCATGCATGACACCGCCACCCAGGATGACTGGAAGGAATTACTGCCTTTGGCTGAATATGCATATAATTCTTTTCACTCCACGATCAAAATGAGTCCATTCCTTTGCACATATGGGTTTCATCCTTCATCCTTTCCGGCCCCAAGTCATTCTGCTTCACGATTCCCAGATGTTGATCATCTCATGAAACAACTCGGCAAGTGTCATGTATTTGTTACGCTCACCTGGTATCCACGGGGACGCCACCCAGTCATTTGGTCGTTGGTGCCCTTCCCAATGATTCCCTGGTGTGGACTCGGTGTCGATGGGATTCCGCCTGCAAATGAAGACTATATTAGGACTGGGCGACCAAGGTAGGTTTTCCCCCATCTCCCTTGTGTTTCCAGCCCCGTCAGGTTCTCTTCTCACCTGGTTGTCATAATCGGTGGGCTATCCGTCCTGCTCTCTGGGCAGGGGCGCGTTGTCTTTTGTTGGGGCGGGCGGTCCAGTTACTTCACTGACTGCTGCCCTAGTAGTGTCTTTCAGGTAGGCCTTATTGCGATTGATGGCGTTGTAATTCTTGCATGCCTTTCATCTGTTCTAAATGTCTCTTTTTTTTAATCTCCCTAGGAGCGCGGAGAGTCCGCTTGGAGAACTGGATATGCTGGTTCTCACTGGGAGATGATGGCACGCTATATCGCTATGATGCGGTAGAACAAGTTACTTACCAACTGGTAACGTTCTTTCGATTGGATGTTCCTCCAAAGTATTCCTCATCTTAGATGTATTCCATCCAGCTTTGCTGCTCTTCGGAATTTTTTTCGGCAGAGGGTGCCGTGCGTCGATGTCGTTGATTCGATGGTCCCTCGAAGGCCTCTGTCGAGGGTGACGTCATCGGGTGTATAAGTAGCACGCGCGTCGCCCGTTGGCCTCCGTTCTGTTTTTCCCACTTTTTTGTCTGTTATCTTGTACTGTGTAGATTGTGCCGGCAAACAGGTATCAGCCTTGCGAGATTTGAGATGGCAATAACCCAGAAAAATCTACAGAGGGGTAGGTTGGGAGGGCGATGAGGAATACGTTGGAGGAACATCCAATCGAAAGAACGTTACCAGTTGGTAAGTAACTTGTTCTTCGAGTGGATTGTGTCCTCCAACGTATTCCTCATCTTAGATAGACTCCCAAAGCAGTATTTTGTATACTTTCTCTGGAGGAGGGGTCAGATTTTTTCAATGCCTTTAGATGGCGGAATAAAGCACTGCTTTTCCAAAAGTCAGCCCCGTAGACTGGGAAACATCCAGGCTATAGAATTTTGAGAAGGTGTGTAGTGAAGACCAAGTTGCTGCTTCGATAATGGACCTTATTGGAACACCTCTTTGAAGGGCCGTCGAACAGGCAATGCCTCTGGTGGAATGAGCCCTCAACCCTTCTGGTGGGTCTTTTTGTGCTAGTTTTTAGCATTCTGAAATACAAAGTACCGTCCAGCGTGAAATTGTCTGTTTTGTCACCGATTGATCCAGTTTCCTTCCTGTGTAACCTATAACCAACTGGTTGTCCACTCTAAGTCTGGAAAGTCTAGAGATGTAAAAGCTTAAAGCTCTTTTTGGATCCAGTCTGTGTAATCTTTCTTCCTCCTTAGAAGGATGGGGTGGAGGATAGAATGTGGGTAAAACAATTTTCTGACTTAAATGAAAATCAGATATTACCTTTGGTAAAAATGATGGTTTAACCCACAATACAACTCTGTCCTTATGGAACACAGTATAGGGTGGCCCAGAAGACAATGCCTGCAATTCGCTCACTCTTCTTGCTGATGTTAGAGCAACTAAGAAGGCAGTTTTCCATTTTAGTAATCTTAATGGACATGTGTGCATAGGCTCAAAAGGAGCACACATTAAGAATTTTAGGACTAAATTGAGATCCCAAATCGGTACTTGAAATGGGCGAGGAGGAAACACATTAGTGAGACCTTTTAAGAATTGTGTTATCAAAGGAATGTTGAAGTAGGAGCATTCTTCCGATGAGCGCTTGAAAATGGAAAGCGCCGCAAGGTAACCTTTTATTGTTGCGATATTTAGACCTCTATGTGCTAGGGTCAGAAGGAAAGATAGTACTTACGAAATAGAACATTCCTGGGACACCGTGCTCTGCCTGCTCAGAACATCTGCCGTCATATTCTCTTCCCCGGCTAGATGTATTGCCATTAAAGAGATTCCCTCCTGAATTGCCCAATACCAGAGCTGCATTGCCTCTCTGCACAGAGGTAGTGACCCTACACCTCCTCTTTTGTTTAGGTAATGCATGGCCACTGTGTTGTCCGTCATTATCAGGACATTCTTTCCCTGACAGATGGCAGGAAGGCCTTCAGCGCTAGTCTGATTGCCCTCAGCTCTAAAAGGTTGATGTGTAGTTTGGACTCCGATGGAGACCGAAGACCATTGATTGTCAAATTATTGGCATGAGGTCGCCACTCCAGGAGTGAGGCATCCGTCACTACTGTGATCTCCGACCATGGTTGCCAAAAAGGTTCTCCTTTTAGGATGTTCTCTGTACAGGTCCACCATAGAAGGTCTTGTCTGACCTTGATCAGAATCTGAAGAAGATCCGTCATTTGACCCGAGAACTGGGACCACTGAGTCTTTAGAGCCCATTGAAGGGATCTCATCCTCAAACGTGCCTCTGGCACCAGGAAGATGCAGGATGCCATGAGGCCGAGCAACCTTAGAAAGTCATAAGCCTAGGGATTTTTGGCATTTTGGAATTTGTAAACCATCTGAAGAATGTCTAGCGCCCTCGCGTTGGGAGGCGAGCTCTTTCCCAAGGATGTGTCTAGTACAGCTCCTATATACTGAAGCTGTTGGGAAGGTGTCATCTGTGACTTCTTGAAATTGAGGGAGAAGCCCAGTTTGTGGAGGAGGTGGCAGGTGACTTTCAGATGATCCAGTGCTTGCTTGGCAGAACACGCTCTGATCGGCCAATCGTCCAGGTAGGGGTTGACATGAATCCCCCCTCTCCTGAGGTGCGCTGCCACCACTACCATTAACTTGGCGAAAACCCTCGGGGCGGAGGTCAACCCGAATGGCAGGACTCGAAACTGATAGTGTGAGTCGCCAACTACGAACCTCAGGTATTTTCTGTGTTTGAGATGAATCGGCACATGAAAATAAGCATCCTGGAGGTCCAATGACACCAACCAGTCCTGAAGTTGAAGGGCCTGAAGGATCTGAGAAAGGGTAACCATCTTGAACTTTCCTTCCTGAGGAACTTGTTCAAGTTTCTTAAGTCCAAGATGGGTCTCAGTCCTCTGTCCTTTTTGGGGATCAAAAAATATGGGGAGTACCATCCCTTGTTCCTCTCCGCTGAAGGTACTGGTTCTATAGCACCTTTCTCCAGCAGGGTTGAAACGTCCTGCTGTAGGCGCGGGTTTGAAGACTTCAACGGGTGTCTCCCTGGTGGATTGCTTTGAGGTTGCTTTAGAAAAGGAAGTCAATAGCCTTGGGCTATTATTTCTAGAGCCCAAACATCTGAAGTAATGGCTCGCCATTCTTGCAGATGCTGTGACAGCCTACCTCCTACAGGTGTTTTGTGATGCAAGTCCTCAAAGTAGTTTTGTGGCGGATGTTGCAGCCGCTGATGGCAGAGAGGCTGCAGCTGGAGTCGGCTTAGCACGTTTTCCTCGTCCACCGCGAGTGGCCTTTTTCTGGCCCCTTTGACTGGCCATTCCTCTCGCTTTTCCATATGAGGTGTAATAACGATAGGATCGTCCCCTCCATGACTGTCCTTGCGCACGAAAAGGCTGAGGTTGCCTAATAGCAGCTCCTAAAGATTTGGCAGCTGCTTTTGAGGTCTGCAATCTCTCAAGACTCTCGTCAGCCTTGTTGCCAAAAAGGTGAGACCCGTCAAAAGGCATGTTCAGAAGGCGGTTCTGTACGTCCGGTGCAAAACCTGACTTCCGTAACCACGCAAATCTGCGCATTATCGTGCTAGTGCCCATGGACCTGCTTACATTATCCGCAGTGTCCAATCCAGATTGAAGGGATTCTTGCATGGCTTCCTTTCCATCTCTAAGGATGGCTAGGAACCCTTCCCTTTCTTCCCCTTCTGGCATGTGCTCCGCCGCCATTGCAATGCACTCCCAAAGAGTGTATGAAAATTTTGCCAAGGCACATGTTGAGTTGGCAGATTTAAATGCCATGCTCCCAGCTGAAAATACCTTCCGTGCCCAGCCATCCACACGCTTATCGTCCCTGTTTGGAGGGATAGAAAGGTAAGCAAGTTTGTTGGAAGCTGTGGCTGCCTGTATGACCAGACTCTCGGGAGTTGGATGTTTTGACAGATAGCCGGGGTCACTACTGGCCGGGCGGTATTTTGATGCGAGGGACTTATTTACCAGAGGAATAGAATCCGGAGTTTCCCAATTCTTGGCCACCCTATTTTGCAAGCCTACATGAAAGGGTAGTACTGGGTCTTCAGTGGGACCATGGTCCAATATGTCTGTTAAATCATCTTGGACGAATTGGGCTGGTGGTTTAGCCCATCCCAAGTAATCTACCACCTTGATCAATAACTGACGGTATGATGGACTGGCATGCTCTCCTGGATCTGGTCTACCAAAGTCATTCTCAGGAGATGTGTCAATGCCACTTGCATTGTGTAAAGACTCCACCAAATCCCTCATTCTGCTTTCCTCTGAGATCAAGCATTCTGGGACATTTGGGGTGCCATACTCCAACCCAAAAGGTACATTTTCTCATCCGATCTCTCCTGTTCCTCAAAAATTGAGGTCAGGGATTTGAAAAACTCCTTCCTAGGGAGAGGCTTGAAAACCTTTTCTGGGAGAGGAGAAGGAAGAGGTGTAGTACCAGGTTCTGAGGAAATTACATGTTTTGTAACCTTCTCCTTCTCCTTTTCTGGCTTCCCTGGCTTGGCTGGTGCCTTTGGCGCCAAGGGTTTCGGCATCGACGTCGATAAGGGCGTCGACGAGATAGTGGTCGTCGATAGGGTCTGCTTCGAAGGCTTTGAGACGGTCTTCGACGGTTTTCCCTTCGAGGTGTGATAGGTCTCGGACGGCGTCAGTGACCTCGAACTGTCGACTCGACTCAGGGTTTTTCACTCGGCGTCCTGGAAGGTTCCCTATCCATCCTTTTTCGATCACCCGGGCTCAAGCGCGCGTGAGTGTCGAAGCGATGACGCTCCCGGCCGGATTCCGAATAAGGCGCGGACCGAGGCTTCGCCTTCTCAAACACCTCCATCATTTTGAACCTGAATGCTTTCCACTCTTCGGAAGATGAATGTTTCGTGGGGCATTTCATCCTTTTCGGAGACTCGTCTGACGACGAGGTGGAGGGGGACCTGTGGCGTCGTTACTTCGATTTTTTTGATGAAGACAACGAGCAATGAGAATCGCTTCTTGATCTAGATCGATGCCTTTCGCGTCGAGGAGATTTCTGCTCATGGGATCTCGACTCAACGCTAGAGGCCTTTCCATCGGTTTTTCGACCTACCTGTAGCTTTCCTCTCCTTTCTCGCAAGGCCTTCCCCGTCATCGCCTGACACTTCGAACAGGCCTCCATGTCATGGCCTTCTACGAGGCACCACAAACACTCACGGTGTGGGTCCGTGATCGACATTTTTGAGCCGCACGACTTGCACTTTTTAAATCCCGATCTCGGGGTCGGGGCGTGGTCGGCGTCGATGACGAGGACATATTTCTTCTTCTTGTATTATTATACTTCACAGAACTCGAGGTGCGGCGAATGTCCGAAGCAACATATACTGCGGAAAAACGGAACTGAGGCCAACGGGCGCCGCGCGTGCTACTTATACACCCAATGATGTCACCCTTGACGAAGGCCTTTGAGGGACCATCGACTCGACGACATCGACGCACTGTGCCCTCTGGCAAAAAAATTTCCGAAGAGTAGCAAAGCTGGATGGAATACTTCTAAGATGAGGAATACGTTGGAGGACACAATCCACTCGAAAGGAGGCGCTTTGCGTAGCGCAGCAATGTCTTGTCCTCACTGACCTGTGCGTTTCTCTTTTCGTAGGTTGCGTTGAGTAGCCAGCGCAGATGGAGTTCCGGAGCTATGCCGGCCGAAAAGCAACCAACCAGGTAAGTCTTTAAGTGCTTTGTGGTTGTAATGTCTCCACTACCTCCTTTAATGATTTCTTACTCCTTTTCTCAGGTCCTTCGATCCGGGCGGTGAACTCCACCAACAGAGCTGCCCAGGAGCTGCGAGCAGTGAAGGATGATAAATGCAGGTAAGATTCTGCTGCTAACGATGTTCTTGGATTTTCTGCAGGTCCGGAATTCACCAGGCTCATGAGAAAGCTGGACATGGTGAGCGCCACGTTGCTAGAAGCAAAGTAACACAAAGCGTGTTGTCTTGTTCGGGTGTGGTTTAAATAGCCACTGTAAAGTAGTCCAGGTAAAGTAGTCCCTAGGCCACCACACCCAAAACACTAGACCGCATAGCCTCCACGTTGGCTGAAAGCCTAAATAAAGTAGTTCCTCACGCAGATGTCTTTCCTTACCGATGAGCTTGGCGCCAAAGGCGCCAGGACTGGCCCCAAGAGGGCCTGAGAAGTGGATGCCAGGCATTATTAGTGATCCGAGCCCTGATTCCACCTGGCCAATGGGCTTGCCCGTGGGGATCAGGGCTGAGGGTCGTGACAGCACTCCCCCCCCAAGGCCCCTCCCAAGGTGTGTCTCCTGCCTGGTCCAGGTTTAGTTGGGAAGTTCTGATGAAACTTCTTGATCAGACGTGGTGCATGGATGTTCTCACTGGGTTCCCAGGATCTATCTTGAGGCCCAAACCCCTTCCATTTGACAAGATAGTACAACTTGGCGCTAGAGTACTTAGAGTCCAGGATGCCCTTGATTTTGAATTCTGGTTCTCCATCTATTAGTATAGGTTTGAGGTGGTGTCTTGATTCGTGTACCGGGTTGCACTGGTTTTACGAGGGACACATGGAATACCGGATGAATTTGTAGATTAGGTGGTAAGTCCAATTTGACGGCTGCTGGGTTGATAATTGCCTTGATGGTATAGGGTCCCAAATATCGAGGATGGAAGGTCCGGGTCCCTTTGATGGGTACGTATTTGGCGGCTAACCAAAACCTGGTCTCCTACTTGATAGTCTGGGGCCTTTTTCCAATGCTGGTCGGCGAAGTGCTTTTGTTTTTCTTTAGCATGAATAAGATGTTCCTTCGCCTTTCTGAATGCCTGATTGATGGTTGTATGAAGAGTCTTTACTGCAAGCATTTCCAAGCTGGCAGGAAGGTCAAGTTCTGATGTACGTGGATGTCTGCCATACAAGGTGTAAAAAGGTGTTTGGCACGTGCTAGAATGTACAGAGTATGCGTCCTTCCAATCTCTCAATTCATGGTGCAGCATGCACCGTAAATACTGCTCGAGGATCTGGTTGGTCCTCTCGGTTTGGCCGTCTGGCTGGGGGTGGTGACTGGTGGATAGCCGGACGTCAATCTGTGCCGTTGGGCAACATTTTTTCAAAAAATTGGATACAAATTGGCTACCTCAATCGGAGACCAGAAATGATGGAAAGCCATGCAACTTGAGAATGTTTTCCAGAAATACTTCTGCTAGGGTGGATGCGTCCGGGAGGCCCTTGAGAGGAATAAAATGTGCCATCTTTGAGAACAAATCCACGATTACAAGAATGGTGTTAAAGCCTTCACTTGGTGGCAGATCAGTGATAAAGTCGAGGGAAAGAGTGTGCCATGGAGCGGGAGGGATGTCCAGTGGTTGTAGGAGACCCGATGGTTTCTGTTTTTGTGATCTATTTTGTGCGCATACGCTGCAGGACTGAACATACTGGACAATGTCCTTATGCCAGTCCACCGAAAGTACTTTTTTACCTTGGCTATAGTTTTAGCTATTCCAGGGTATCCTTCGATCAGAGAGTCATGATAACCTGAAATGATATGCTGTTGTAACTCCTTCTCTGGTACATATAGCCGGTCCCTAAAATAAGGTAACTGATCCTTGATGCAATATTGTTCTCCTTGAGTTTGCCATGCGAGGAAAGCATCCGGGTTCATTGACTGTCAATTTTTTTTTCGTAATTTGGCTTGTGATAACGCTGTTGTGATACCCAAGAGTTTGTCTTCAGGGATGATGGGTACCGGGTCTGGAGTTGTATGCACCGTTTCATCGATGCCCATTCGAGATAAGGTGTCAGCTTCCCCATTCTTGACCCCTGGTCGAAAGGTGATCACGTAGTCATATTCGGTGAAGAAGAGGGCCCACCGTAACTGGCGTGAAGACTGGGCTTTGGCTGCTTTGAGATATTGCAGGTTCCGGTGGTCTGTGATTACTGTAATGGTGTGTCTAGCTCCCAGAAGATAGTGTCGCCACGCCTTGAAAGAGGACTTGATGGCTAGGAGTTCTTTGTCCGTGATAGCGTAATTAATTTCCGGGGGTGAGAATTCTTTTGACCAGAAGGCCACAGGGTGCAGCTGGCCAGTTTCTGGGTCCCTCTGTGAAAGGACCGCTCGCTCCCATTGCCATACTGGAAGCATCAGTTCCTATGACATAAGAGAGGTCTGGACGCGGGTGCCGCAGGATTGGAGCGGAGGTGAACCTTTGTTTCAGTTCCTGAAAGGCTCTTTCTGCTTCCTCAGTCCAAGCTAGCTTTTTATTGCTCTTTCGTAGCAGTACTGTGATCGGGTGCACAACCTGAGCGAAGTCTGGGATAAACCGGCTGTAAAAGTTCGCAAAGCCTAGCATGCTCTGTATCCCCTTCAGAGTTGTTGGTGATGGCCATTTTAGAATAGCGTCAACCTTATGTAAATCCATTCTGATGCCTTTTGGCGACAGGATGAAACCAAGGAATTCTACTTCAGTGACGTGAAAAAAATATTTCTCCAGCTTTGCATACAAACGATGTTGCCAGAGCTTGGTGAGGACTGAACGAACATGCCTGATATGATCCTGTTTTGAGGCTGAGTAGACAAAGATGTCATCAATGTACACTAAGGCGCAAACGTCAATCAGTTCTCTCAAGCCATCATTCATGAAATATTGAAATGCTGCGGGAGTGTTACATAAGCCGAAAGGCATGACTTGATATTCAAACAAGCCATATTTGATACGAAAGCAGTTTTCCACTCATCTCCGCTTCTGACCCGGAAGGTCTAATTTGGTATCGATATGGGCATCTTTGATTTGGTCTAGCATTTAAGAGGCAAGGGGTAGCGGTTCTTCACGGTTATCTGGTTTATTGCGCGGTAATCAAGACAGGTCCTCAAGTCCCCTTCCTTTTTCGGTACGAAGAACAAAGGACTGGCTGCTGGGGACTTAGATGGACGGATAAATCTGTTTGCAAGGTACTGGTCCAAATAGGATTTCACGTGAAGGTTTTCTGGTTCGGTAAGAGCGTAGATCCTGCCGCAAGGGATTTGTTCCCCAGGAATAAAGTCAATTTGACAATCATAAGGCCTATGTGGCGGCAATGTGTTAGCCTTGTCTTTTTGGAATATGTCCTGAAAGTCACGATATTCATCTGGCAAAGTATTAGTTACTCCCAGAGTAGAGGCTCTAGTATTGGAAGTCTTGGAGACACAGGAGTCGGGTTCCGGGTCAGGAGAGTAGCAAGTCAGGGAGCAGTTGCTGAAGAAGGTTAATTTCCATGCCCGCCAGTCTATCAAAGGGTTGTTAGCAACCAACTATGGCATCCCTAGTATCAACCGGAACTGAGGTGCCTTTATAAGATCGAACGAAATACACTCCCGATGTCCACCCTGGCACAGCAAGGTTACTTCTGCTGTGCACTGGGTTACTGGTCAGGAGGCGATTTCTGTCCCATCCACGGTAGTCACCTTGTCCCTGGTAGACTTAGAACACAAAGGGAGCCCCATCTCTGCTGCCAACTCTTGATCTATACAGTTCTCAACTGCTCCGCTGTCGATGTACGCTTCTACGGCAGGCATCTTTGATGATTGTTGGTGATTTATTAAGATCACGGGTATCGCAAAGTGTGAGGTCAGTGGCTCTTTCTCATCACTCGACAAACTGACCTCTATGGTTGCCGAGCTTGGTAGTTTTCCGATTCCTTAACTTCATCCTTTTCTGTGGCCCCGACTGTCCTCCTTGGGGGTTTTATTGGGCAGTCTTTCAGAAGATGTCCTGGTTTTCCACAATACAAACAAAGTTGCTGTTGTCTTCTTTTATCCCGCTTTTGTTTTGTTAATGGAGGTTGTATCCCTCCGATCTGCATGGGTTCTACGGCGTTATCTGGCCCCCGTGGCACATTGCCTTAAGGCCGAACATAAACTACTCGAGAATCTACTTTGGACCAGTCTGCTTTTCGGTCCTGCAACCGATGGTCTAGCTGCACGACTAGATTTATGAATTCGGTACAGTCTCTGGGGGGATCAACTACCTGGGTCAAGACGTCCTTTAATTTGCCTCGTAAGTCTCGATGGAATAACGTGGTTCTTTTTATTTTCTGGCCACCTGGCTTCAGCAACCAGTCTATTGAAAGTCGCAATGTATGTTAACAAGTCTTGGTTCCCCTGCCGGAGGGATAAAAGTTTGTTATCCACTGCTTGTTCCTGGGTATGGCGAGCAAACAGTTTTACAATTTCTCTCTGGAACCCCCATAGTCTTGTAACAATGGATCATTATTAGTCACTAACGGCACCGACCAATCCGCTGCACTTCCACACAAGTATGATAGATGAAAGCTACCCGAGGTTGGTCATTTGGAAATGCCCCAGGGCGACAAAGGAAGTGAAGGTGACACTGATTTATGAATGCTGCATATTTCCGTGGTTCGCCCGAAAACCTTTCTGGTGGCGCCAGGGGAACTGTTCCAGGCAGCGTGATCTGTACTGGTGTGGGGGTATAGGATGGTGAGATAGGATTTTGCATTGGTGGATTTCCTCCAGGCAGAGGAGTCTGCTCTGCCTGCGATTGGAAGAATTGTCTGCTGATTTCGTCAGTGTGCTACTTGGTCACTATCAGGTCCTCCAGAGTGTATTAGTCTCTTGTTGGGCTCTCTTGTGGCGCGGAGAGTCCGCTTGGAGAACTGGATATGCTGGTTCTCACTGTGAGATGAAGGCGCGGTATAGCGCTAAGATGCGGTAAGGAGGCGCTTTGCGTAGCGCAGCAATGTCTTGTCCTCACTGACCTGTGCTTTTCTGTTTTCGTAGGTCGCGGTGAGTACCCAGCGCAGATGGAGTTCCGGAGCAATGCCGGCCGAAAAACAACCAACTAGGTAAGTCTTTAAGCGCTTTGTGGTTGTAATGTCTCCACTACCTCCTTTAATGATGTCTTTCTCCTTTTCTCAGGTCCTTCGATCCGGGAGGTGAACTCCACCAACAGAGCAGCGCAGGAGCTGCGAGCAGTGAAGGATGATGAATGCAGGTAAGATTATGCTGCTAACGATGTTCTTGGTTTTTCTGCAGGTCCGGAATTCACCAGGCTCGTGAGAAAGCTGGACACGGTGAGCGTCATGTTGCTAGAAGCAAAGTAACGCGAAGCGCGTTGTCTTGTTCGGGTGTGGTTTAAATAGCCACTGTAAAGTAGTCCAGGTAAAATAGTCCCTAGGCCACCATACCCAAAACACTAGACCGCATAGCTTGGTTCTAGGAACCAAGCTATGTGGATGCCTCCATGTTGGCTGAAAGCCTAAATAAAGTAGTTCCTCAAGCAGATGTCTTTCCTTACTGATGAGCCAGGTCTGGCCCCAATCCATTTGTCCAATAAAATCAAAACCATGATGCTTAAAAATTGGAACATCCTACAACAAGGCCCCAAACCACTACCCAAACCGATCGTTGCCTTTAAAAGGAGCCGCAATTTGAAAGAACTGATCTCACGAAATGACGTGAGCTTAAGACCTAGCAGACAGACCACGTTGCCCGAAAGATGGGGTATTCCAAAACTAACTGGCCACTCTGCGTGTGGACATTGCTCTTGCTGTAACTCCACTTTTAGGAGCACAGAATTGAACCTGGGCCTCCCGACACCATGGCGACAGCAACACTTTAGTAATTGCAATTCCAACATGCTTATTTACGTGATTTGGTGCCCATGCAATCGTATGTATGTTGGCAAAACCGAACGTAAGATTAAAATCAGGATTGGGGAGCATAAAAGTTGTATTCGGAATAGGATTCTGAACGCCCCCCTAGTTGAGCACTGGATTGAATATATTCACAAAGTGGAAGACCTACAATGGAGCGTGATTTTGAGAATTAACACCACCGGCGATAGTAATGGAGATAAAATTAAGCTACTTCAGAAGGAACAACATCTTATATTTCTGACCCGCAGTGCTGAGATTGGGCTTAATGAAAAGATCGAGTGGGATGTGTGAATATGTGATGCCGCTCGAGCTGTGGTTTGACAAACTCTATGATGAGTCGAGTGAGGTAACCCCTTATTCATGCACAGTCCATAAGCGTCAAAATGACTGTGCCTTTAGGTACCCTTCGATTCGTTATTTACAACACTTTATTGTAAGAGGACATTTACACTATTTGTGACTTTGTTCTTCGCGGACGAGCCTTGTCTTTGCTCGGTAACCGTCGCTGTTACGGTCATTGTCTTCTATGTTTGCCCATGGCCATCAGCTTGTCGTTAGAGCTGGTGAGCCAGGGACTCCATCTACCAGCAGGCCTAGCGGCAATACCACACACCTGCAACGTATTAACTCGCCGTCGTTTCTGATAGGCGAGTGGACTCATACCCATGCTGCCGTTTGGGCAGTTTTCATTTATAAGCACCTCCTCCGGGAAGCACTCTAGAGGACATCCTGTTTCTGTCAGGATTCGAGTGCGACACGTACCGAGAGCCACAGCGCAACGAGGGGAGCATAATTATCCGCCAGAAGGACTTTTTCAAACTCCCAATAACAGGTAATTGCTGGACGGGGTTGTTTGAGGATAGGGTCGTTTTTTGTAATTATATTTTTTTGTAACGCAACATTGTAATTTACTTATACAGATTTTACTTTATCCAGCACTGTGCTGGGCTGATGAAGTATGAGACATCTACTTAGACTTTTGCTTTTTTGTTTTTGCTCTTTACAGGACCCGTTGTTCCAACCGTTCTTAGATTTGCTTTCGGGGTCGTTAACCGCCATTGAATGCTGGTTGGATGTTTAAGTGTCTTGATCTAACCCAGCAAAAATCTGGGTGCAATTTTTTCAACTAACCTACTTAACATCGCACAGGTACGATTCGTCAGTATTTTCTGCACACTATATCGATATGGGCAGGACACTGACATCTATGCATCTCCTCCCCTTTAGATTTTATTAATAGTCCCTCCTATTTTGAAGGGTAGCGGTTCTGACTGGCCTGTCTACACCCAACAATGTGATACACGTCGAAATGAGCCCAACCGAGAGCTAACCCAACCTTGAGAGGTGAGAACCCGCACAGAAGTTTGGTTTGCTCTTGGTCTGAGGGGGACCCTGTCGACATCTGGAGACTGTATTACTCCCCCCTGATCATAGGAGTGGGTGCCTATAAATATACTATCATGATGTTCTCCAATACCCCACAAACATGATGCTGTGGGAACCTATGTTATAGCACTGGCCCCAGTGGGATGTTATGTTTTTGTTACTCGACCCTGAGCTAGAGGGTATATGTGTATGTGGGAGGCGAGTTAGATCGAGTGAGTTGTGAAGGTTTTTTATATATGACTAACCTAACTCCAACAATGTGGAATAGTATTTGCTCCTCTTCTTCTCCCTTTTCCTACCCATCTTTATGGTAGTTTCTCTCTGTCTCGTTGTATTTTTCCACAACCATGGTTAGAAGACTTTTAAATTTTAGATTCAACTATGACAATGGCATTAGGCTCACGTAGTGTTTAGGGATTGGAGTACTTTCATTGACGTTAATTTTACTCCACAGATTTATAGTTGTTAAAGATTCTGGTGGGACTAGAGCCCATAAGTTGAGATCTCTACTTACCCACACCCTTATTTTCGATTGTTTACAGGTGGCAAGCATCTCCCTTTGGCCTGTTCGGTATTTGAGGAGCTGGTGACAAGAGCAACTACACTACAATTACCATCCCAGCTCGCCCTAGAACCGTGGCAGCACAACAACAGTGCATATTGGCGGCTAGCCCTGGACTATGCCAGAAGGCTTTGCTTAGCCTTTTCTTCATAAATATAACGGCCGTTGAGCCGTCCTGCTTTAATTTTTAAAGCTATACACATTATTGTTTTCCTGTGAATAGTGTTGTCCTTGAATACGAGCCCCTGATGAATTTCCCTTGACTTTGGTTGATGAATGTGAATGTGTATGAGGAATGAAACATGTTGGGTTGATTGGGTATGATGCAGTGTGAGTACCTTGGTGCAACTTAGCGTGGAGCATAGTGTGGGCGAACTAATTGACCCTAAACTGTGCAGTTTATATAATCTAATACCTCTCTGTAACTATAGATTCCTTTTTGTATTCTGTAGGGTGGAACCCGAATATGCCGGTTCCTTTTTTATGCCACTGTAACTCATATAGTATCTGTTTGAGGTTGTTTGATGCACTGTTTACACTTTTTCATTGTATTGTGTTTATGAAATACTAATTGTGGTTGAGAATAATTCTCTGCTTTTAAGTATCGATAATTTATTGAATAAAAACTTTTTATACTGTGACACGATTTTCTCTTTTAAAGCCTAAGGAATAGCACTAACCAGGCTAGTTGTTCTTACACTCCGCTTTGGAGAACAATACGCTCTTGATGCGTAGTGTATAAAGCCCGTCCTGGCCTTAGACAGATGCAACACCTGTATAACACACTGCTCACCGAACCTTTTGTATGTTTGTAAAGGGTCGTTTCCCTAGTTTGGAGGGATGTTTGGTGTAGCAGTATAAATATCCTCCTACCTCTTTTTGTGTCAGCTGGCCCCAAGAGGGCCTGAGAAGTGGATGCCAGGCCTTATTAGTGATCCGAGCCCTGATTCCACCTGGCCAATGGGCTTGCCAGTGGGGATCAGGGCTGAGGGCCGTGACAGTATTAGCCAGAAAAGCATTTCAGGATTCTCGAGTGCGGATCAAGAAGTTGCAGACCGCTATCGAACTCCAGCACCTGATATCAAAGCCGGAGATTATGTATGGTTATCATCCAGATTTCTCCCTAGACATCTGGTGCCCTCTAAACTATCACCTCAGTTTTTTGGGCCTTTTCGAGTTCTGTCTAAAATTGGTCAAGCAGCTTTTCGCCTACGTCTTCTTACCACCTGGTCTCAGATTCATCTGGTTTTTCATGTATCACAACTGAGACCTAACAGAAGAAGTAGATTTCATCCTAAGACTACGGCCAATCCACCTTCAGTTCTGACACCCACAGGTCTGGCGTTCGAAGTAGCTAAGATCTGTGATTCCCGATATCCTTATGGGAAGCTTCAATATCTAATAGACTGGGAAGGATACTCCCCAGCAGAGAGATCCTGGGAACCGGCCGGGGCAATCCATGCTCCACGATTGGTAAAGAAGTTCCATGAGAGTCATCCCGACAAACCGGGGGGGGCCTCCAGCTAAGAAGGGGCATACTGTAATGGTTTCATCCATTACACCGCGTGAAGTATACTGTTTTGGTGCATATACCTACTCCAATGTGGCATTGCAGCAAGGACGCGGTAGCAGTCTAGATTCAACGACAACCTCAACGGAAGTAGCGTTGCTTCCGGAGAGCGACACCACGGCCATGTTGGAAAAAGTTAACACTTTAAAAGAAAGGAAGACATACTGCACGTCGCGTCACTCCTCTACCAGAGATTGCCAGACGCTCCGTGAGTAAGCTTCAGGGCACTACTATATCATTGTTAGACATCTCCATTCCTCTTCTAACCTTTATCTAACTCATCTAGCTGTTTTCATTCCCTCTTTTGCTTTGGATTAGAATTAGAAGGAACCCGCGCTTCTAACTGCAGCATCTTTCTCGCCTTCATTCGTTTGTCACGGGCAACTCAGCTATTTCTGTTTTCAAGTCCATTTCCTCTGTTCATTGGTAGGCTTCGGATCCTTTCTTTGCTTGTTATCGCTTGGATCAGTGTGGGTGTAGAAGAATTACAGACTTTGGGCCTCATTACACGGGCGCCGGTGGACCAAGGTGGTTTAGCACCTTGGTCCATGCCGGTAAAATATCGGCACCGCCTTGGAGGAAAGGGGAATTACCGCCCTATTCCAAGGTTGGTGGGGCGGTAATTCCCCCTTCCCCCATTGCGCTTCCCCATTCCCATTTTTGCCCCATAGGGCATAATGGGAATGGGGAAGGTGCTAATTATGGCACCGCAGATTGCGGTACCGTAATTAGCTCCCTGGTCCCTTTGCGGGTTGGTTTTTAACGCCTGCAAAAAGCAGGCGTTAAAGTCTCCAACCCGCAAATGGACCTCGTAGTAAGGCGGTAAGGGTTAACGGTCACCGGTACCATTAACGGTGACCATTAACCCTTACCGCCGTCCGTGTAATGAGGCCCTTTGTTTTTTCTATTCAGGAAATAGCGTTAGTTGTGGTAGGATTACCAACTCCGTAGACCACGGGAACTACCATTCCCAGAATCTTTTGCACACTTGTGTTTTTTGAAGTTCTATAAACTTTCATTTCATTCAGGTTAGGAATCCTTTATTGTATTTTTTTAGTAGTTTCCATTGTAAACGCAGTCTGCAGGAATATTCTAAGCCTTCTCTTGTTATCATTATCACAGTCAGTCTTTCAATACTGCAAGGTTCTGTGGGCTCGGATCCCTTCCTCTTCAGCTGAATAGCGCATTATATTGTCACATTGGGTAAGGGCTTGATATATTCTTTAGAGCCAACGTTCTCTCCTGTAAATACTATCCATTCTTCCAGGATAATTATTGTTATTTACTACATCTACAGCTGGGCAGACCCGATGAATTAACAATATCCGGAGACCGGAACTCAAGATTAAGACACTCAACTCCGGGGGAAGGAGGGTGCTGACCCACGCTCCCTGGAAGCTCAGCACAGGGTTTCCCCCCCCACGAGGGTTTCCCTGGAACTTGCTCCGTGGAGTAGCATTGATTGTGCTGGGCCGCACAGGAGGTCTCAGGGGGATTCTTCCTCACTTCAGGATCCAGTGCATCTCTACATTGCACCTCTCCCAGAAGGGTTCTTGTGAAGATAAGGTAGGACTTTCCAGAAATGTGTTACAGTTATTTGTTGTTGGCTACAATTGGAAGACCCAAACAAAGTACACGCGGTTCTGAACAGCCGCGAAGAAAATAGTGTGCGCGTGTGGAATTACACGCGAATAGGATTCACGCAGTCTTGGAAGCAGGCTTGAAGACAACGTGTGCATATGAAATTACACGCGAACAGGATTCACGCAATCCAGGCCAGCCGCGCTTGAAGAAAGCGTGCGCTTGTGGAATTGCACGCGAACAGGATTCACGCAGTCCAGGCCAGCAGCGCTTGAAGACAACGTGTGTGTGTGGAATTACACACAAACAGGATTCACGCAGTCCAGGCCAGCCGCACTTGAAGACAGCGTGCGCTTGTGGATTTGCACGCGAACAGGATTCACGCAGCCCAGGCCAGCAGCGCTTGAAGACAACATGCGCGTGTGGAATTACACGCGAACAGGATTCACGCATTTCAGGCCAGCCGCGCTTGAAGATAGCGTGCGCTTGTGGATTTGCACGCGAACAGGATTCACGCAGCCCAGGCCAGCAGCGCTTGAAGACAATGTGTGCGTGTGGTATTACAGGCGAACAGGATTCACGCAGTCCAGGCCAGCCGCGCTTGAAGACAACGTGTGCGTGTGGAATTACACGCGAACAGGATTCACGCAGTCCAGGCCAGCCGCGCTTGAAGACAACGCGCGCTTGTGGATTTGCACGCTAACAGGATACACGCAGCCCAGGACAGCCGCGTTTGAAGACAACGTGCGCGTGTGGAATTACGCGCGAACAAACAGCTCCAGGAATCAGCGTGCGGCAGAAAACACACTATAGAAGGCCCAAGAAGCAGCTGAGGAAAACTGCAAGGACGCAGATCGGAGGTTCAGCTACACAACGCCAAATGATTCGATCAGAAGCAGCGAGTGAAGTTTCCACGCTACTTATATACGTAATGCCGTAGTTCACGTGACGAAGCAGAATACACGTGAATTTAGCGACGTGAAAAGTGCAGACGTCGTTTTCCCGGCAACGTATCGAACAACCGCCATTTGGAATAGAACAGTCTAGCTGTTCTATGAGCGTAAGAGGTAGAACCACGTCCAGCATGCATGACAGTGCCATCCCCCAAAGGGGCAACCTCTCCCCTTTTCGAGTGAAAACGCTTCAATAAAGCAGGAGCATGTATATTGGAAAGAAGTTCCCAGGACCTATCTTCGGGACCATAGCCCTTCCAATTCACCAGGTAATACGGCCTACCAGAACGTAGCCTCATATCCAGTATGTCCTGTACCTCGTATTCATCTGAACCCCTCACAGAAATAGCAACAGGCCGTACAGGCAATCTGGTAGCTTCAGAACACGGCTTAATGAGTGACACGTGGAATACGGGATGCACTCGCCATCGTTGTGGTAAAGCCAGACGGACAGCAGCCGGATTAATTACTTGGAGTGCTGCATACGGACCAATGTATTTAGGCAACAATTTCTTTTTGCCTGGTATCCTCAAGTTCTTAGTGGACAACCATACTTTCATACCAGCTTTGTAGACAGGTGCAGGTACTCTATGAGCATCGGCATAGAACTTGTCGCGTCTTTTAGCTTGCTCCAATTGCTGCTTCACTTTCCTCTGTAGATTCTTAAGATCACGAAAAGTATGGCCTGCGGCAGGAGTATCCAAAGACAAACTGGAATCCAAAGGTATTGATCGGGGGTGTTGTCCATAAAGAGCATAGAAAGGTGAAGTGCCTATGGCACTATGATAGGAGTTGTTGTAGGCGAATTCTGCTGCCGGCAGGACCTTGAGCCAATCTGATTGAAACTGCAGACACAAACACCGCAGATATTGTTCCATAGTGCTATTGACTCTTTCGGTCTGTCCACCAGTTTGAGGGTGATAAGCACTGAACATTCTGTCATCAATCAGTAATGCTGAAGTTAGTGCTCTCCAAAAGCGTGACGCAAATTGTGAGCCCCTGTCCGTAATGATTACTGACGGTAGACCAAAGAAACGGAATATATGTCGAATGAATAGGTCAGCCAGAACAGCAGCTGTTGGTAAACCAATACAGGGAATATAAAGAGCCAATTTAGTGAAGTAATCCACTACAACCCATATGGTATTGTATTCCTGGTTTTGTGGGAGTTCTACCACAAAGTCCATAGATATCATGTCCCATGGTTTGTTAGGGAAAGGTAGGGACGGGAGTAAGCCCACTGGTTTACCAGGAGTGTTTTTGCATTGGATGCATACAGAACAAGTTGATACATGATTTATGACATCTTTTGTCATGGATGGCCACCAGCACCATCTTTTAAGCAGCTCTAGTGTTTTCTTCTGTCCAGAATGGGCTGCGATCAAGGAATCATGATTCCACTTGAGGGCCTTATTCCGCGTCGAAAATGTTGGTAAGTAGAGCACTCCTTGTGTGAAAGGCAAACCGTTATGTACGTCCAGATTCATATCCTGGATAACTTGTGGATGATTTTTCACCCACTCCTGTACTTCGATTTTTAAGGATGGTTGAACAGAACAACTACATATTACATGATCTGCCAACAACTGACTTTGCACCTGTGCTTCTTCCTTCGCTTCCTCACCAATACGAGACAAAGCGTCCGACTTAACGTGTTCTCTGGCAGGACGATATGTGACCTGGAAATCTTATTGGGCAAAAAAGACATGCCATCTGGCCTGTCGAGCCGTAAGACATTTCATAGATTTGAATGCTTGAAGATTTCTATGGTCAGAGTACACCAACACCTGATGTTTGGCCCCAAGAAGATGATGTCGCCATTCTCGGAAAGCATCCTTGATAGCCAGTAATTCCCGCTCAGTGACGGTGTAATTTCGTTCATATGGGGTAAGTTTGCGAGAGAAGAAAGCCACTGGGTGCTCCTCCTTGGTTTCTGTGCAAACTTGTGAGAGTACCGCTCCGGTAGCGACACTGGATGCATCCGCTTCAACGATAAACTGGCGATCTGGATCTGGATGTTGAAGCACGGGTGCAGTGGAAAATGCTTCCTTTAACATTTCGAATGATGCTTGGGCATTCTGGTTCCAACAGAAAGGAACTTTGGAACTAGTTAAAGCCGTCAAAGGAGCTACTGTTTTGGAGAAGGAACGAATGAACCTGCGATAAAAATTCGCAAAGCCTAGGAAAGACTGTAATGACTTGACATTGTGCGGAATAGGCCAATTCAATATGGCCTTCACTTTGGAACGACTCATTCGAGCACCTAGATTGGTAATGTCGTAACCCAGGAATTCCACTTCCTGTGAATGAAAGACGCATTTCTCGGCTTTCACAAAAAGAAGGTTCTCCCTGAGTCTTTGTAAGACTGTAGAAACGTGTTTGACGTGTTCCGAAAAAGATGATGAATAAATCAGAATATCATCCAAATAAATCACCACGAACTGGTCCATTATATCCCTGAAAATATCGTACATGAAGAACTGAAAAGTAGCGGGAGCGTTGCATAGACCAAAAGGCATCACCAAATATTCGTAAAGACCATACCGTGTCTTGAAAGCGGTCTTCCATTCATCGCCCTCACGAATGCGAACTAAATTGTATGCTCCTCGAAAGTCCAATTTAGTGAAGTACCTGGAAGTACCTAATTGATCCAATAGAACGTTTATCAGCGGTAAAGGATATTGATTTTTTATGGTGATGTCGTTAAGTGCCCTGTAATCAATGCAAGGCCTTAGATCTCCCTCTTTCTTCGGAACAAAGAATAGAGGAGACGCAGCAGGTGATTGCGATGGCCGTATGAATCCCATCGCTAAAGTTTTATCGATGTATTCTTTCAACACAACGTCTTCTTTTGGAGTCAATGAATATAAACGACCTGTAGGAATTTTAGCTCCAGGAATCAATTCAATCGGACAGTCATACTGTCGATGTGGAGGCAATTGTTCTGCCTGGCCTTTATCAAAAACATCAGCATACTCAGAGTATTCGCATGTATGGTAGTATCGCTTTGATGTACCACACTAATAGTTGAAACTCCCCCCAGAGAGGCCAATATATGTGGATTGTTTGACACCTCCTGACTGGTAAAGCAATGTTCATTGCAAAAAATTGAAGGATACTGGAACATTCCCGAAACCCAGTCAATGGCGGGATTATGAAGGGATAACCAGGCAAGACCAAGTATTATTTCGTACTGCGGAGCAGCTATGACATCGAAGACGATTTCTTCCGAATGACTATTCGATAATGTCATCTGAACAGGTACCGTCTCCTGGGTCATACCAGAAGTCAAAACAGATCCGTCCACGGTATTAACCGTTTCAGGTTTGTTCTTGTTTACAAGGGGTATGGAACAATTCTTGGCATATGTGATGTCTATGTAATTGTTAGTGGCTCCGGAATCAACCAGGGCCTTGGAAACCAATTCTCGGTCATCACAACGTAACGTCACCTCAACAGCTATAGGTGCGTGATTAGGAATGGTACTGGAGTCCGATGAAACACTCGACACAGGGACTCCTGCTACTGTCGAGTTTTGGCGTTTCCCGAACGCTTGACTGGTTTCTTAGGACATGTCGCTAATAAATGCTCGGATGAACCGCAATACATACATAAATGGTTCTTTCTTCGGTTCTCTCTTTCTGCATTGGACAAACGGCCTCTCACAGCGCCAATCTGCATTGGTTCAGGGTCGTTCGAGGGAACTGCCGGTGCCTCCGAACGAACCGATGCTTGTAAGAATAGTTTTTTCTCTCCTTTCCGAGCATTTCTTCGGGCATCGATTTGTAGAACCAAATCGAGCAACTCTGTGAATCCCGTAGGAACCACCGGAACCGTAGACAAGGCATCTTTCAGTTCTTCTGAAAGACCCTTGTAGAAAACAGCCGTTTTCTTGCCTTCAGGCCATTGAGTTTCGGCTGTTAGTTGATTGAATTGGGCAATGTAAGGCAAAAGAGGTTGACTGCCTTGTTGTAGATTAAGTAACTCCAGATCCATGGCTTGAGTAGCATAACGCATGTCAAAGACTTTACTCATAGCAGCCAAAAGATCATCACAGTCGTATAACAAAGGGCTATTTGTTTCCAACAAAGGGTTAGCCCAAGCAGCAGCTGTACCCCCTAAATGGGAAAGCACGAATGCTGCTTTTGTGGTTAGGTCAGGAAATGATGTAGGACGACAAAGAAAATGGAGTCGGCACTGATTAACGAAGGTTCTATAGGTTTTGGGGTCACCTGTGAACCGTTCCGGGGGAGCCAAGGGAAACTGAGTGGGCATAACCACATAAATAGTTTCCTGTGGGGGTGTCATAGTCCCAGATCCAGATGCAGTGGCCATTGGAACCTGTGCTCCCTGAGAACTAGCGTGCATGGCGTCTTGCATAACGTCCATACGGTGCCGTAACATGTCCTGTGCCGTAACCATTTCATTTCTCAAATCGCTGATCAACTGAGTCAAAACAGTTAAAGGATCCGTACCCTCCATGGCTTCTGATTCTGTCATAAAGCACCAAAGTATTGACTGAAAAGGATACGGTACTCAAAAGGATACAGATGGTAGGGTCTTCCGGATCCCTGTTCACACGATTTGATAGTTGTGAACTCAAGTTTAGACCTTCCAAATGATACAACTCTCTGACTGATAAAACAGGCAGAGAGATGGATCACTGGAAAGGGCGTGGGTAAGGTATAGGAAGTCAGCCTAGAACAAAATAAAGTATCATAAGAAACTGCCCCAAATTGACTCTCTATGATAGAACGGTATTTGACATTAATTCACACACTGACCTTATGCCTAGGGCAGAAGAATCCAGCAGAAGTCTCTTGAGGAAAATCCAGAAGTAGAACAAACGACAAGGAAGGGAAGATTAGTAAGGGAGACTTATCCCGAACGGAACGAGGCTCACGCTAGATACCGGGTTGATGCACCACAGGATAGCGTCCAAAGTACTGTTCACTATCACCTTCCAACAGTCCTTGAAAAGCTTCCTTCCCATGTAGAGAAAAGTATAGAAATGAATAAATCCCCCTGTTAATATCACAGGTGCAGGAGTTGGAAATAGCGCCCTTTTGTGGTATAAACAAAGTACACGCGGTTCTGAACAGCCGTGAAGAAAATAGTGTGCGCGTGTGGAATTACACGCAAATAGGATTCACGCAGTCTTGGAAGCAGGCTTGAAGACAACGTGTGCGTATGAAATTACAAACGAACAGGATTCACGCAATCCAGGCCAGCTGCGCTTGAAGACAGCGTGTGCTTGTGGAATTGCACGTGAACAGGATTCACGCAGTCCAGGCCAGCAGTGCTTGAAGACAACGTGTGCGTGTGGAATTACACGCGAACAGGATTCACGCAGTCCAGGCCAGCCGCGCTTGAAGACAGCGTGCGCTTGTGGATTTGCACACGAACAGGATTCACGCAGCCCAGGCCAGCAGCGCTTGAAGACAACGTGCGCGTGTGGAATTACACGCGAACAGGATTCTCGCAGTCCAGGCCAGCCGCGCTTGAAGATAGCGTGCGCTTGTGGATTTGCACGCGAACAGGATTCACGCAGCCCAGGCCAGCAGTGCTTGAAGACAACGTGTGCGTGTGGAATTACACGCGAACAGGATTCACGCAGTCCAGGCCAGCCGCGCTTGAAGATAGCGTGCGCTTGTGGATTTCCACGCGAGCAGGATTCACGCAGCCCAGGCCAGCAGCGCTTGAAGACAACGTGTGCGTGTGGAATTACACGCGAACAGGATTCACGCAGTCCAGGCCAGTCGCGCTTGAAGACAACGTGCGCTTGTGGATTTGCCCGCTAACAGGATACACGCAGCCCAGGACAGCCGCGTTTGAAGACAACGTGCGCGTGTGGAATTACACGCGAACAAACAGCTCCAGGAATCAGCGTGTGGCGGAAAACACGCTATAGAAGGCCCAAGAAGCAGCGGAGGAAAACTGCAAGGACGCAGATCGGAGGTTCAGCTACACAACGCCAAATGATTCGATCAGAAGCAGCGAGTGAAGTTTCCACGCTACTTATATACGTAATGCCGTAGTTCACGTGACGAAGCAGAATACACGTGAATTTAGCGCCGTGAAAAGTGCAGACGTTGTTTTCCCGGCAACGTATCGAGCAACCGCCATTTGGAATAGAACGGTCTAGCTGTTCTATGAGCGTAAGAGGTAGAACCACGTCCAGCATGCATGACACCGCCACCCAGGATGACTGGAAGGAATTACTGCCTTTGGCTGAATATGCATATAATTCTTTTCACTCCACGATCAAAATGAGTCCATTCCTTTGCACATATGGGTTTCATCCTTAATCCTTTCCGGCCCCAAGTCATTCTGCTTCACGATTCCCAGATGTTGATCATCTCATGAAACAACTCGGCAAGTGTCATGTATTTGTTACGCTCACCTGGTATCCACGGGGACGCCACCCAGTCATTTGGTCGTTGGTGCCCTTCCCAATGATTCCCTGGTGTGGTCTCGGTGTCGATGGGATTCCGCCTGCAAATGAAGACTATATTAGGACTGGGCGACCAAGGTAGGTTTTCCCCCATCTCCCTTGTGTTTCCAGCCCCGTCAGGTTCTCTTCTCACCTGGTTGTCATAATCGGTGGGCTATCCGTCCTGCTCTCTGGGCAGGGGCGCGTTGTCTTTTGTTGGGGCGGGCGGTCCAGTTACTTCACTGACTGCTGCCCTAGTAGTGTCTTTCAGGTAGGTCTTATTGCGATTGATGGCGTTGTAATTCTTGCATGCCTTTCATCTGTTCTAAATGTCTCTTTTTTTTAATCTCCCTAGGAGCGCGGAGAGTCCGCTTGGAGAACTGGATATGCTGGTTCTCACTGGGAGATGATGGCACGCTATATCGCTATGATGCGGTAGAACAAGTTACTTACCAACTGGTAACGTTCTTTCGATTGGATGTTCCTCCAAAGTATTCCTCATCTTAGATGTATTCCATCCAGCTTTGCTGCTCTTCGGAATTTTTTTCGGCAGAGGGTGCCGTGCGTCAATGTCGTTGATTCGATGGTCCCTCGAAGGCCTCTGTCGAGGGTGACGTCATCGGGTGTATAAGTAGCACGCGCGTCGCCCGTTGGCCTCCGTTCTGTTTTTCCCACTTTTTTGTCTGTTATCTTGTACTGTGTAGATTGTGCCGGCAAACAGGTATCAGCCTTGCGAGATTTGAGATGGCAATAACCCAGAAAAATCTACAGAGGGGTAGGTTGGGAGGGCGATGAGGAATACGTTGGAGGAACATCCAATCGAAAGAACGTTACCAGTTGGTAAGTAACTTGTTCTTCGAGTGGATTGTGTCCTCCAACGTATTCCTCATCTTAGATAGACTCCCAAAGCAGTATTTTGTATACTTTCTCTGGAGGAGGGGTCAGATTTTTTCAATGCCTTTAGATGGCGGAATAAAGCACTGCTTTTCCAAAAGTCAGCCCCGTAGACTGGGAAACATCCAGGCTATAGAATTTTGAGAAGGTGTGTAGTGAAGACCAAGTTGCTGCTTCGATAATGGACCTTATTGGAACACCTCTTTGAAGGGCCGTCGAACAGGCAATGCCTCTGGTGGAATGAGCCCTCAACCCTTCTGGTGGGTCTTTTTGTGCTAGTTTTTAGCATTCTGAAATACAAAGTACGGTCCAGCGTGAAATTGTCTGTTTTGTCACCGATTGACCCAGTTTCCTTCCTGTGTAACCTATAACCAACTGGTTGTCCACTCTAAGTCTGGAAAGTCTAGAGATGTAAAAGCTTAAAGCTCTTTTTGGATCCAGTCTGTGTAATCTTTCTTCCTCCTTAGAAGGATGGGGTGGAGGATAGAATGTGGGTAAAACAATTTTCTGACTTAAATGAAAATCAGATATTACCTTTGGTAAAAATGATGGTTTAACCCACAATACAACTCTGTCCTTATGGAACACAGTATAGGGTGGCCCAGAAGACAATGCCTGCAATTCGCTCACTCTTCTTGCTGATGTTAGAGCAACTAAGAAGGCAGTTTTCCATTTTAGTAATCTTAATGGACATGTGTGCATAGGCTCAAAAGGAGCACACATTAAGAATTTTAGGACTAAATTGAGATCCCAAATCGGTACTTGAAATGGGCGAGGAGGAAACACATTAGTGAGACCTTTTAAGAATTGTGTTATCAAAGGAATGTTGAAGTAGGAGCATTCTTCCGATGAGCGCTTGAAAATGGAAAGCGCCGCAAGGTAACCTTTTATTGTTGCGATATTTAGACCTCTATGTGCTAGGGTCAGAAGGAAAGATAGTACTTACGAAATAGAACATTCCTGGGACACCGTGCTCTGCCTGCTCAGAACATCTGCCGTCATATTCTCTTCCCCGGCTAGATGTATTGCCATTAAAGAGATTCCCTCCTGAATTGCCCAATACCAGAGCTGCATTGCCTCTCTGCACAGAGGTAGTGACCCTACACCTCCTCTTTTGTTTAGGTAATGCATGGCCACTGTGTTGTCCGTCATTATCAGGACATTCTTTCCCTGACAGATGGCAGGAAGGCCTTCAGCGCTAGTCTGATTGCCCTCAGCTCTAAAAGGTTGATGTGTAGTTTGGACTCCGATGGAGACCGAAGACCATTGATTGTCAAATTATTGGCATGAGGTCCCCACTCCAGGAGTGAGGCATCCGTCACTACTGTGATCTCCGACCATGGTTGCCAAAAAGGTTCTCCTTTTAGGATGTTCTCTGTACAGGTCCACCATAGAAGGTCTTGTCTGACCTTGATCAGAATCTGAAGAAGATCCGTCATTTGACCCGAGAACTGGGACCACTGAGTCTTTAGAGCCCATTGAAGGGATCTCATCCTCAAACGTGCCTCTGGCACCAGGAAGATGCAGGATGCCATGAGGCCGAGCAACCTTAGAAAGTCATAAGCCTAGGGATTTTTGGCATTTTGGAATTTGTAAACCATCTGAAGAATGTCTAGCGCCCTCGCGTTGGGAGGCGAGCTCTTTCCCAAGGATGTGTCTAGTACAGCTCCTATATACTGAAGCTGTTGGGAAGGTGTCATCTGTGACTTCTTGAAATTGAGGGAGAAGCCCAGTTTGTGGAGGAGGTGGCAGGTGACTTTCAGATGATCCAGTGCTTGCTTGGCAGAACACGCTCTGATCGGCCAATCGTCCAGGTAGGGGTTGACATGAATCCCCCCTCTCCTGAGGTGCGCTGCCACCACTACCATTAACTTGGCGAAAACCCTCGGGGCGGAGGTCAACCCGAATGGCAGGACTCGAAACTGATAGTGTGAGTCGCCAACTACGAACCTCAGGTATTTTCTGTGTTTGAGATGAATCGGCACATGAAAATAAGCATCCTGGAGGTCCAATGACACCAACCAGTCCTGAAGTTGAAGGGCCTGAAGGATCTGAGAAAGGGTAACCATCTTGAACTTTCCTTCCTGAGGAACTTGTTCAAGTTTCTTAAGTCCAAGATGGGTCTCAGTCCTCTGTCCTTTTTGGGGATCAAAAAATATGGGGAGTACCATCCCTTGTTCCTCTCCGCTGAAGGTACTGGTTCTATAGCACCTTTCTCCAGCAGGGTTGAAACGTCCTGCTGTAGGCGCGGGTTTGAAGACTTCAACGGGTGTCTCCCTGGTGGATTGCTTTGAGGTTGCTTTAGAAAAGGAAGTCAATAGCCTTGGGCTATTATTTCTAGAGCCCAAACATCTGAAGTAATGGCTCGCCATTCTTGCAGATGCTGTGACAGCCTACCTCCTACAGGTGTTTTGTGATGCAAGTCCTCAAAGTAGTTTTGTGGCGGATGTTGCAGCCGCTGATGGCAGAGAGGCTGCAGCTGGAGTCGGCTTAGCACGTTTTCCTCGTCCACCGCGAGTGGCCTTTTTCTGGCCCCTTTGACTGGCCATTCCTCTCGCTTTTCCATATGAGGTGTAATAACGATAGGATCGTCCCCTCCATGACTGTCTTTGCGCACGAAAAGGCTGAGGTTGCCTAATAGCAGCTCCTAAAGATTTGGCAGCTGCTTTTGAGGTCTGCAATCTCTCAAGACTCTCGTCAGCCTTGTTGCCAAAAAGGTGAGACCCGTCAAAAGGCATGTTCAGAAGGCGGTTCTGTACGTCCGGTGCAAAACCTGACTTCCGTAACCACGCAAATCTGCGCATTATCGTGCTAGTGCCCATGGACCTGCTTACATTATCCGCAGTGTCCAATCCAGATTGAAGGGATTCTTGCATGGCTTCCTTTCCATCTCTAAGGATGGCTAGGAACCCTTCCCTTTCTTCCCCTTCTGGCATGTGCTCCGCCGCCATTGCAATGCACTCCCAAAGAGTGTATGAAAATTTTGCCAAGGCACATGTTGAGTTGGCAGATTTAAATGCCATGCTCCCAGCTGAAAATACCTTCCGTGCCCAGCCATCCACACGCTTATCGTCCCTGTTTGGAGGGATAGAAAGGTAAGCAAGTTTGTTGGAAGCTGTGGCTGCCTGTATGACCAGACTCTCGGGAGTTGGATGTTTTGACAGATAGCCGGGGTCACTACTGGCCGGGCGGTATTTTGATGCGAGGGACTTATTTACCAGAGGAATAGAATCCGGAGTTTCCCAATTCTTGGCCACCCTATTTTGCAAGCCTACATGAAAGGGTAGTACTGGGTCTTCAGTGGGACCATGGTCCAATATGTCTGTTAAATCATCTTGGACGAATTGGGCTGGTGGTTTAGCCCATCCCAAGTAATCTACCACCTTGATCAATAACTGACGGTATGATGGACTGGCATGCTCTCCTGGATCTGGTCTACCAAAGTCATTCTCAGGAGATGTGTCAATGCCACTTGCATTGTGTAAAGACTCCACCAAATCCCTCATTCAGCTTTCCTCTGAGATCAAGCATTCTGGGACATTTGGGGTGCCATACTCGTTGGAGTACATTTTCTCATCCGATCTCTCCTGTTCCTCAAAAATTGAGGTCAGGGATTTGAAAAACTCCTTCCTAGGGAGAGGCTTGAAAACCTTTTCTGGGAGAGGAGGAGGAAGAGGTGTAGTACCAGGTTCTGAGGAAATTACATGTTTTGTAACCTTCTCCTTCTCCTTTTCTGGCTTCCCTGGCTTGGCTGGTGCCTTTGGCGCCAAGGGTTTCGGCATCGACGTCGATAAGGGCGTCGACGAGATAGTGGTCGTCGATAGGGTCTGCTTCGAAGGCTTTGAGACGGTCTTCGACGGTTTTCCCTTCGAGGTGTGATAGGTCTCGGACGGCGTCAGTGACCTCGAACTGTCGACTCGACTCAGGGTTTTTCACTCGGCGTCCTGGAAGGTTCCCTATCCATCCTTTTTCGATCACCCGGGCTCAAGCGCGCGTGAGTGTCGAAGCGATGACGCTCCCGGCCGGATTCCGAATAAGGCGCGGACCGAGGCTTCGCCTTCTCAAACACCTCCATCATTTTGAACCTGAATGCTTTCCACTCTTCGGAAGATGAATGTTTCGTGGGGCATTTCATCCTTTTCGGAGACTCGTCTGACGACGAGGTGGAGGGGGACCTGTGGCGTCGTTTCTTCGATTTTTTTGATGAAGACAACGAGCAATGAGAATCGCTTCTTGATCTAGATCGATGCCTTTCGCGTCGAGGAGATTTCTGCTCATGGGATCTCGACTCAACGCTAGAGGCCTTTCCATCGGTTTTTCGACCTACCTGTAGCTTTCCTCTCCTTTCTCGCAAGGCCTTCCCCGTCATCGCCTGACACTTCGAACAGGCCTCCATGTCATGGCCTTCTACGAGGCACCACAAACACTCACGGTGTGGGTCCGTGATCGACATTTTTGAGCCGCACGACTTGCACTTTTTAAATCCCGATCTCGGGGTCGGGGCGTGGTCGGCGTCGATGACGAGGACATATTTCTTCTTCTTGTATTATTATACTTCACAGAACTCGAGGTGCGGCGAATGTCCGAAGCAACATATACTGCGGAAAAACGGAACTGAGGCCAACGGGCGCCGCGCGTGCTACTTATACACCCAATGATGTCACCCTTGACGAAGGCCTTTGAGGGACCATCGACTCGACGACATCGACGCACTGTGCCCTCTGGCAAAAAAATTTCCGAAGAGTAGCAAAGCTGGATGGAATACTTCTAAGATGAGGAATACGTTGGAGGACACAATCCACTCGAAAGGAGGCGCTTTGCGTAGCGCAGCAATGTCTTGTCCTCACTGACCTGTGCGTTTCTCTTTTCGTAGGTTGCGTTGAGTAGCCAGCGCAGATGGAGTTCCGGAGCTATGCCGGCCGAAAAGCAACCAACCAGGTAAGTCTTTAAGTGCTTTGTGGTTGTAATGTCTCCACTACCTCCTTTAATGATGTCTTACTCCTTTTCTCAGGTCCTTCGATCCGGGCGGTGAACTCCACCAACAGAGCTGCCCAGGAGCTGCGAGCAGTGAAGGATGATAAATGCAGGTAAGATTCTGCTGCTAACGATGTTCTTGGATTTTCTGCAGGTCCGGAATTCACCAGGCTCATGAGAAAGCTGGACATGGTGAGCGCCACGTTGCTAGAAGCAAAGTAACACAAAGCGTGTTGTCTTGTTCGGGTGTGGTTTAAATAGCCACTGAAAAGTAGTCCAGGTAAAGTAGTCCCTAGGCCACCACACCCAAAACACAAGACCGCATAGCCTCCACGTTGGCTGAAAGCCTAAATAAAGTAGTTCCTCACGCAGATGTCTTTCCTTACCGATGAGCTTGGCGCCAAAGGCGCCAGGACTGGCCCCAAGAGGGCCTGAGAAGTGGATGCCAGGCATTATTAGTGATCCGAGCCCTGATTCCACCTGGCCAATGGGCTTGCCCGTGGGGATCAGGGCTGAGGGTCGTGACAGCACTCCCCCCCCCCAAGGCCCCTCCCAAGGTGTGTCTCCTGCCTGGTCCAGGTTTAGTTGGGAAGTTCTGATGAAACTTCTTGATCAGACGTGGTGCATGGATGTTCTCACTGGGTTCCCAGGATCTATCTTGAGGCCCAAACCCCTTCCATTTGACAAGATAGTACAACTTGGCGCTAGAGTACTTAGAGTCCAGGATGCCCTTGATTTTGAATTCTGGTTCTCCATCTATTAGTATAGGTTGAGGTGGTGTCTTGATTCGTGTACCGGGTTGCACTGGTTTTACGAGGGACACATGGAATACCGGATGAATTTGTAGATTAGGTGGTAAGTCCAATTTGACGGCTGCTGGGTTGATAATTGCCTTGATGGTATAGGGTCCCAAATATCGAGGATGGAAGGTCCGGGTCCCTTTGATGGGTACGTATTTGGCGGCTAACCAAAACCTGGTCTCCTACTTGATAGTCTGGGGCCTTTTTCCGATGCTGGTCGGCGAAGTGCTTTTGTTTTTCTTTAGCATGAATAAGATGTTCCTTCGCCTTTCTGAATGCCTGATTGATGGTTGTATGAAGAGTCTTTACTGCAAGCATTTCCAAGCTGGCAGGAAGGTCAAGTTCTGATGTACGTGGATGTCTGCCATACAAGGTGTAAAAAGGTGTTTGGCACGTGCTAGAATGTACAGAGTATGCGTCCTTCCAATCTCTCAATTCATGGTGCAGCATGCACCGTAAATACTGCTCGAGGATCTGGTTGGTCCTCTCGGTTTGGCCGTCTGGCTGGGGGTGGTGACTGGTGGATAGCCGGACGTCAATCTGTGCCGTTGGGCAACATTTTTTCAAAAAATTGGATACAAATTGGCTACCTCAATCGGAGACCAGAAATGATGGAAAGCCATGCAACTTGAGAATGTTTTCCAGAAATACTTCTGCTAGGGTGGATGCGTCCGGGAGGCCCTTGAGAGGAATAAAATGTGCCATCTTTGAGAACAAATCCACGATTACAAGAATGGTGTTAAAGCCTTCACTTGGTGGCAGATCAGTGATAAAGTCGAGGGAAAGAGTGTGCCATGGAGCGGGAGGGATGTCCAGTGGTTGTAGGAGACCCGATGGTTTCTGTTTTTGTGATCTATTTTGTGCGCATACGCTGCAGGACTGAACATACTGGACAATGTCCTTATGCCAGTCCACCGAAAGTACTTTTTTTACCTTGGCTATAGTTTTAGCTATTCCAGGGTATCCTTCGATCAGAGAGTCATGATAACCTGAAATGATATGCTGTTGTAACTCCTTCTCTGGTACATATAGCCGGTCCCTAAAATAAGGTAACTGATCCTTGATGCAATATTGTTCTCCTTGAGTTTGCCATGCGAGGAAAGCATCCGGGTTCATTGACTGTCAATTTTTTTTTCGTAATTTGGCTTGTGATAACGCTGTTGTGATACCCAAGAGTTTGTCTTCAGGGATGATGGGTACCGGGTCTGGAGTTGTATGCACCGTTTCATCGATGCCCATTCGAGATAAGGTGTCAGCTTCCCCATTCTTGACCCCTGGTCGAAAGGTGATCACGTAGTCATATTCGGTGAAGAAGAGGGCCCACCGTAACTGGCGTGAAGACTGGGCTTTGGCTGCTTTGAGATATTGCAGGTTCCGGTGGTCTGTGATTACTGTAATGGTGTGTCTAGCTCCCAGAAGATAGTGTCGCCACGCCTTGAAAGAGGACTTGATGGCTAGGAGTTCTTTGTCCGTGATAGCGTAATTAATTTCCGGGGGTGAGAATTCTTTTGACCAGAAGGCCACAGGGTGCAGCTGGCCAGTTTCTGGGTCCCTCTGTGAAAGGACCGCTCGCTCCCATTGCCATACTGGAAGCATCAGTTCCTATGACATAAGAGAGGTCTGGACGTGGGTGCCGCAGGATTGGAGCGGAGGTGAACCTTTGTTTCAGTTCCTGAAAGGCTCTTTCTGCTTCCTCAGTCCAAGCTAGCTTTTTATTGCTCTTTCGTAGCAGTACTGTGATCGGGTGCACAACCTGAGCGAAGTCTGGGATAAACCGGCTGTAAAAGTTTGCAAAGCCTAGCATGCTCTGTATCCCGTTCAGAGTTGTTGGTGATGGCCATTTTAGAATAGCGTCAACCTTATGTAAATCCATTCTGATGCCTTTTGGCGACAGGATGAAACCAAGGAATTCTACTTCAGTGACGTGAAAAAAATATTTCTCCAGCTTTGCATACAAACGATGTTGCCAGAGCTTGGTGAGGACTGAACGAACATGCCTGATATGATCCTGTTTTGAGGCTGAGTAGACAAAGATGTCATCAATGTACACTAAGGCGCAAACGTCAATCAGTTCTCTCAAGCCATCATTCATGAAATATTGAAATGCTGCGGGAGTGTTACATAAGCCGAAAGGCATGACTTGATATTCAAACAAGCCATATTTGATACGAAAGCAGTTTTCCACTCATCTCCGCTTCTGACCCGGAAGGTCTAATTTGGTATCGATATGGGCATCTTTGATTTGGTCTAGCATTTAAGAGGCAAGGGGTAGCGGTTCTTCACGGTTATCTGGTTTATTGCGCGGTAATCAAGACAGGTCCTCAAGTCCCCTTCCTTTTTCGGTACGAAGAACAAAGGACTGGCTGCTGGGGACTTAGATGGACGGATAAATCTGTTTGCAAGGTACTGGTCCAAATAGGATTTCAGGTGAAGGTTTTCTGGTTCGGTAAGAGCGTAGATCCTGCCGCAAGGGATTTGTTCCCCAGGAATAAAGTCAATTTGACAATCATAAGGTCTATGTGGCGGCAATGTGTTAGCCTTGTCTTTTTGGAATATGTCCTGAAAGTCACGATATTCATCTGGCAAAGTATTAGTTACTCCCAGAGTAGAGGCTCTAGTATTGGAAGTCTTGGAGACACAGGAGTCGGGTTCCGGGTCAGGAGAGTAGCAAGTCAGGGAGCAGTTGCTGAAGAAGGTTAATTTCCATGCCCGCCAGTCTATCAAAGGGTTGTTAGCAACCAACTATGGCATCCCTAGTATCAACCGGAACTGAGGCGCTTTTATAAGACAAACAAAGTTGCTGTTGTCTTCTTTTATCCCGCTTTTGTTTTGTTAATGGAGGTTGTATCCCTCCGATCTGCATGGGTTCTACGGCGTTATCTGGCCCCCGTGGCACATTGCCTTAAGGCCGAACATAAACTACTCGAGAATCTACTTTGGACCAGTCTGCTTTTCGGTCCTGCAACCGATGGTCTAGCTGCACGACTAGATTTATGAATTCGGTACAGTCTCTGGGGGGATCAACTACCTGGGTCAAGACGTCCTTTAGTTTGCCTCGTAAGTCTCGATGGAATAACGTGGTTCTTTTTATTTTCTGGCCACCTGGCTTCAGCAACCAGTCTATTGAAAGTCGCAATGTATGTTAACAAGTCTTGGTTCCCCTGCCGGAGGGATAAAAGTTTGTTATCCACTGCTTGTTCCTGGGTATGGCGAGCAAACAGTTTTACAATTTCTCTCTGGAACCCCCATAGTCTTTTAACAATGGATCATTATTAGTCACTAACGGCACCGACCAATCCGCTGCACTTCCACACAAGTATGATAGATGAAAGCTACCCGAGGTTGGTCATTTGGAAATGCCCCAGGGCGACAAAGGAAGTGAAGGTGACACTGATTTATGAATGCTGCATATTTCCGTGGTTCGCCCGAAAACCTTTCTGGTGGCGCCAGGGGAACTGTTCCAGGCAGCGTGATCTGTACTGGTGTGGGGGTATAGGATGGTGAGATAGGATTTTGCATCGGTGGATTTCCTCCAGGCAGAGGAGTCTGCTCTGCCTGCGATTGGAAGAATTGTCTGCTGATTTCGTCAGTGTGCTACTTGGTCACTATCAGGTCTCTCCAGAGTGTATTAGTCTCTTGTTGGGCTCTCTTGTGGCGCGGAGAGTCCGCTTGGAGAACTGGATATGCTGGTTCTCACTGTGAGATGAAGGCGCGGTATAGCGCTAAGATGCGGTAAGGAGGCGCTTTGCGTAGCGCAGCAATGTCTTGTCCTCACTGACCTGTGCTTTTCTGTTTTCGTAGGTCGCGGTGAGTACCCAGCGCAGATGGAGTTCCGGAGCAATGCCGGCCGAAAAACAACCAACTAGGTAAGTCTTTAAGCGCTTTGTGGTTGTAATGTCTCCACTACCTCCTTTAATGATGTCTTTCTCCTTTTCTCAGGTCCTTCGATCCGGGAGGTGAACTCCACCAACAGAGCAGCGCAGGAGCTGCGAGCAGTGAAGGATGATGAATGCAGGTAAGATTATGCTGCTAACGATGTTCTTGGTTTTTCTGCAGGTCCGGAATTCACCAGGCTCGTGAGAAAGCTGGACACGGTGAGCGTCATGTTCCTAGAAGCAAAGTAACGCGAAGCACGTTGTCTTGTTCGGGTGTGGTTTAAATAGCCACTGTAAAGTAGTCCAGGTAAAATAGTCCCTAGGCCACCATACCCAAAACACTAGACCGCATAGCTTGGTTCTAGGAACCAAGCTATGTGGATGCCTCCATGTTGGCTGAAAGCCTAAATAAAGTAGTTCCTCAAGCAGATGTCTTTCCTTACTGATGAGCCTGGCGCCAAAGGCGCCAGGTCTGGCCCCAATCCATTTGTCCAATAAAATCAAAACCATGATGCTTAAAAATTGGAACATCCTACAACAAGGCCCCAAACCACTACCCAAACCGATCGTTGCCTTTAAAAGGAGCCGCAATTTGAAAGAACTGATCTCACGAAATGACGTGAGCTTAAGACCTAGCAGACAGACCACGTTGCCCGAAAGATGGGGTATTCCAAAACTAACTGGCCACTCTGCGTGTGGACATTGCTCTTGCTGTAACTCCACTTTTAGGAGCACAGAATTGAACCTGGGCCTCCCGACACCATGGCGACAGCAACACTTTAGTAATTGCAATTCCAACATGCTTATTTACGTGATTTGGTGCCCATGCAATCGTATGTATGTTGGCAAAACCGAACGTAAGATTAAAATCAGGATTGGGGAGCATAAAAGTTGTATTCGGAATAGGATTCTGAACGCCCCCCTAGTTGAGCACTGGATTGAATATATTCACAAAGTGGAAGACCTACAATGGAGCGTGATTTTGAGAATTAACACCACCGGCGATAGTAATGGAGATAAAATTAAGCTACTTCAGAAGGAACAACATCTTATATTTCTGACCCGCAGTGCTGAGATTGGGCTTAATGAAAAGATCGAGTGGGATGTGTGAATATGTGATGCCGCTCGAGCTGTGGTTTGACAAACTCTATGATGAGTCGAGTGAGGTAACCCCTTATTCATGCACAGTCCATAAGCGTCAAAATGACTGTGCCTTTAGGTACCCTTCGATTCGTTATTTACAACACTTTATTGTAAGAGGACATTTACACTATTTGTGACTTTGTTCTTCGTGGACGAGCCTTGTCTTTGCTCGGTAACCGTCGCTGTTACGGTCATTGTCTTCTATGTTTGCCCATGGCCATCAGCTTGTCGTTAGAGCTGGTGAGCCAGGGACTCCATCTACCAGCAGGCCTAGCGGCAATACCACACACCTGCAACGTATTAACTCGCCGTCGTTTCTGATAGGCGAGTGGACTCATACCCATGCTGCCGTTTGGGCAGTTTTCATTTATAAGCACCTCCTCCGGGAAGCACTCTAGAGGACATCCTGTTTCTGTCAGGATTCGAGTGCCGACACGTACCGAGAGCCACAGCGCAACGAGGGGAGCATAATTATCCGCCAGAAGGACTTTTTCAAACTCCCAATAACAGGTAATTGCTGGACGGGGTTGTTTGAGGATAGGGTCGTTTTTTGTAATTATATTTTTTTGTAACGCAACATTGTAATTTACTTATACAGATTTTACTTTATCCAGCACTGTGCTGGGCTGATGAAGTATGAGACATCTACTTAGACTTTTGCTTTTTTGTTTTTGCTCTTTACAGGACCCGTTGTTCCAACCGTTCTTAGATTTGCTTTCGGGGTCGTTAACCGCCATTGAATGCTGGTTGGATGTTTAAGTGTCTTGATCTAACCCAGCAAAAATCTGGGTGCAATTTTTTCAACTAACCTACTTAACATCGCACAGGTACGATTCGTCAGTATTTTCTGCACACTATATCGATATGGGCAGGACACTGACATCTATGCATCTCCTCCCCTTTAGATTTTATTAATAGTCCCTCCTATTTTGAAGGGTAGCGGTTCTGACTGGCCTGTCTACACCCAACAATGTGATACACGTCGAAATGAGCCCAACCGAGAGCTAACCCAACCTTGAGAGGTGAGAACCCGCACAGAAGTTTGGTTTGCTCTTGGTCTGAGGGGGACCCTGTCGACATCTGGAGACTGTATTACTCCCCCCTGATCATAGGAGTGGGTGCCTATAAATATACTATCATGATGTTCTCCAATACCCCACAAACATGATGCTGTGGGAACCTATGATATAGCACTGCCCCCAGTGGGATGTTATGTTTTTGTTACTCGACCCTGAGCTAGAGGGTATATGTGTATGTGGGAGGCGAGTTAGATCGAGTGAGTTGTGAAGGTTTTTTATATATGACTAACCTAACTCCAACAATGTGGAATAGTATTTGCTCCTCTTCTTCTCCCTTTTCCTACCCATCTTTATGGTAGTTTCTCTCTGTCTCGTTGTATTTTTCCACAACCATGGTTAGAAGACTTTTAAATTTTAGATTCAACTATGACAATGGCATTAGGCTCACGTAGTGTTTAGGGATTGGAGTACTTTCATTGACGTTAATTTTACTCCACAGATTTATAGTTGTTAAAGATTCTGGTGGGACTAGAGCCCATAAGTTGAGATCTCTACTTACCCACACCCTTATTTTCGATTGTTTACAGGTGGCAAGCATCTCCCTTTGGCCTGTTCGGTATTTGAGGAGCTGGTGACAAGAGCAACTACACTACAATTACCATCCCAGCTCGCCCTAGAACCGTGGCAGCACAACAACAGTGCATATTGGCGGCTAGCCCTGGACTATGCCAGAAGGCTTTGCTTAGCCTTTTCTTCATAAATATAACGGCCGTTGAGCCGTCCTGCTTTAATTTTTAAAGCTATACACATTATTGTTTTCCTGTGAATAGTGTTGTCCTTGAATACGAGCCCCTGATGAATTTCCCTTGACTTTGGTTGATGAATGTGAATGTGTATGAGGAATGAAACATGTTGGGTTGATTGGGTATGATGCAGTGTGAGTACCTTGGTGCAACTTAGCGTGGAGCATAGTGTGGGCGAACTAATTGACCCTAAACTGTGCAGCTTATATAATCTAATACCTCTCTGTAACTATAGATTCCTTTTTGTATTCTGTAGGGTGGAACCCGAATATGCCGGTTCCTTTTTTATGCCACTGTAACTCATATAGTATCTGTTTGAGGTTGTTTGATGCACTGTTTACACTTTTTCATTGTATTGTGTTTATGAAATACTAATTGTGGTTGAGAATAATTCTCTGCTTTTAAGTATCGATAATTTATTGAATAAAAACTTTTTATACTGTGACACGATTTTCTCTTTTAAAGCCTAAGGAATAGCACTAACCAGGCTAGTTGTTCTTACACTCCGCTTTGGAGAACAATACGCTCTTGATGCGTAGTGTACAAAGCCCGTCCTGGCCTTAGACAGATGCAACACCTGTATAACACACTGCTCACCGAACCTTTTGTATGTTTGTAAAGGGTCGTTTCCCTAGTTTGGAGGGATGTTTGGTGTAGCAGTATAAATATCCTCCTACCTCTTTTTGTGTCAGCTGGCCCCAAGAGGGCCTGAGAAGTGGATGCCAGGCCTTATTAGTGATCCGAGCCCTGATTCCACCTGGCCAATGGGCTTGCCAGTGGGGATCAGGGCTGAGGGCCGTGACAGTATTAGCCAGAAAAGCATTTCAGGATTCTCGAGTGCGGATCAAGAAGTTGCAGACCGCTATCGAACTCCAGCACCTGATATCAAAGCCGGAGATTATGTATGGTTATCATCCAGATTTCTCCCTAGACATCTGGTGCCCTCTAAACTATCACCTCAGTTTTTTGGGCCTTTTCAAGTTCTGTCTAAAATTGGTCAAGCAGCTTTTCGCCTACGTCTTCTTACCACCTGGTCTCAGATTCATCTGGTTTTTCATGTATCACAACTGAGACCTAACAGAAGAAGTAGATTTCATCCTAAGACTACGGCCAATCCACCTTCAGTTCTGACACCCACAGGTCTGGCGTTCGAAGTAGCTAAGATCTGTGATTCCCGATATCCTTATGGGAAGCTTCAATATCTAATAGACTGGGAAGGATACTCCCCAGCAGAGAGATCCTGGGAACCGGCCGGGGCAATCCATGCTCCACGATTGGTAAAGAAGTTCCATGAGAGTCATCCCGACAAACCGGGGGGGGCCTCCAGCTAAGAAGGGGCATACTCTAATGGTTTCATCCATTACACCGCGTGAAGTATACTGTTTTGGTGCATATACCTACTCCAATGTGGCATTGCAGCAAGGACGCGGTAGCAGTCTAGATTCAACGACAACCTCAACGGAAGTAGCGTTGCTTCCGGAGAGCGACACCACGGCCATGTCGGAAAAAGTTAACACTTTAAAAGAAAGGAAGACATACTGCACGTCGCGTCACTCCTCTACCAGAGATTGCCAGACGCTCCGTGAGTACGCTTCAGGGCACTACTATATCATTGTTAGACATCTCCATTCCTCTTCTAACCTTTATCTAACTCATCTAGCTGTTTTCATTCCCTCTTTTGCTTTGGATTAGAATTAGAAGGAACCCGCGCTTCTAACTGCAGCATCTTTCTCGCCTTCATTCGTTTGTCACGGGCAACTCAGCTATTTCTGTTTTCAAGTCCATTTCCTCTGTTCATTGGTAGGCTTCGGATCCTTTCTTTGCTTGTTATCGCTTGGATCAGTGTGGGTGTAGAAGAATTACAGACTTTGGGCCTCATTACACGGGCGCCGGTGGACCAAGGTGGTTTAGCACCTTGGTCCATGCCGGTAAAATATCGGCACCGCCTTGGAGGAAAGGGGAATTACCGCCCTATTCCAAGGTTGGTGGGGCGGTAATTCCCCCTTCCCCCATTGCGCTTCCCCATTCCCATTTTTGCCCCATAGGGCATAATGGGAATGGGGAAGGTGCTAATTACGGCACCGCAGATTGCGGTACCGTAATTAGCTCCCTGGTCCCTTTGCGGGTTGGTTTTTAACGCCTGCAAAAAGCAGGCGTTAAAGTCTCCAACCCGCAAAGGGACCTCGTAGTAAGGCGGTAAGGGTTAACGGTCACCGGTACCATTAACGGTGACCATTAACCCTTACCGCCGTCCGTGTAATGAGGCCCTTTGTTTTTTCTATTCAGGAAATAGCGTTAGTTGTGGTAGGATTACCAACTCCGTAGACCACGGGAACTACCATTCCCAGAATCTTTTGCACACTTGTGTTTTTTGAAGTTCTATAAACTTTCATTTCATTCAGGTTAGGAATCCTTTATTGTATTTTTTTAGTAGTTTCCATTGTAAACGCAGTCTGCAGGAATATTCTAAGCCTTCTCTTGTTATCATTATCACAGTCAGTCTTTCAATACTGCAAGGTTCTGTGGGCTCGGATCCCTTCCTCTTCAGCTGAATAGCGCATTATATTGTCACATTGGGTAAGGGCTTGATATATTCTTTAGAGCCAACGTTCTCTCCTGTAAATACTATCCATTCTTCCAGGATAATTATTGTTATTTACTACATCTACAGCTGGGCAGACCCGATGAATTAACAATATCCGGAGACCGGAACTCAAGATTAAGACACTCAACTCCGGGGGAAGGAGGGTGCTGACCCACGCTCCCTGGAAGCTCAGCACAGGGTTTCCCCCCCCACGAGGGTTTCCCTGGAACTTGCTCCGTGGAGTAGCATTGATTGTGCTGGGCCGCACAGGAGGTCTCAGGGGGATTCTTCCTCACTTCAGGATCCAGTGCATCTCTACATTGCACCTCTCCCAGAAGGGTTCTTGTGAAGATAAGGTAGGACTTTCCAGAAATGTGTTACAGTTATTTGTTGTTGGCTACAATTGGAAGACCCTTCAGGCTTCCCAAAGTTGGGTTGGTTACCTAGATTACACCCAGTCTCTTTCTTTCAATCTAGACTTGACCGTATATTGGTTAGATTTTAATGTTTCCAATTCAATGTTATTTTGCTTCAAGTAGTTTTCACATTCCGCTTTCCAGTTGTTGAGATTTTTATCCGGCTGCTTACTTGATTCTGCCAAGATCTCAAATGGCACTGAAACAATGGGCCTCATTACGACCCTGGCGGAAGACCATGGTGCTATTAGCACCATGGTCCATGCCGGTAAGTTACCGACTCTGCCATGGAGAAAGGGGGAATTACCACCCCATTACAAGGTTGACGGGGCGGTAATTCCCCCTTCCTCCATGGCCCTTCCACATTCCCATTTTTGCCCCATAGGGCTCAATGGAAATGGGGAAGGTGCTAAGTACAGTGCCGCAAATTGCGGCACCGTACTTAGCACCAAGGTCCCTTTGCGGGTCCCTACTTTAACGGCTGGTGAAAACCAGCCGTTAAGGTCGGGTCCCGCAAAGGGGCCTCGTAATTAGGCGCTAATAGGTTAACGGCGCTGCAGCCTTTTACGGCGCTGTTAACCCATTAGCGCCTGGGTCGTAATGAGGCCCAATATCAAAGATGCATTTCCCGAATAAGGAAATAGTTTTCCACATAACTACTGAAGACATTGATTGGAGCCGTAATTCATATCTGATTTAGTATGCCGGCACGCAAGTTGGTAGTTTCAGTATCTTCATCCAGAAAAAGGCTTTGCAGACTTCCCAAATCTTCCAAGAGAGGTTCGGAAAAGATTATGCCCCAAAGGTTATGACTACTTATACTTTTAGTTTGTAAAAGGCAATTATAGGGGTCATGGAAAAAGTTCTGTAACATCGATGTAGAGCCCTCCCTTGACTTGTTAGCTTAATCAGCTTCTCCTTGATTAATTGGTAGTGACCTGCTTCATTGATTAATCAGTACTCCCAGATAGAGGATTGAGTCAACTACTGCCAAATTCTTCTTTTCAATTTTCCATTCGAAGGTCCTGGGTGACCACGCGCTGATTTCATCACCAGTACCATAGACTTTTTGATGTTCATTTTCATTCCATTGGAATCCAGATAGTTTTTAAACTCGACGATTCATCTCTGGAGTCCTATGGCCGTCTGGTTGATGAAGACTAGGTCGTCCGCATAGATGATCCATGGAATTGTTGCTGTTCCAATCTTAGGAGGGAAGGCTCTGATATTAATTTGCAATTTAAATAGGTCAGCTAAATAGAGGGCAAACAGGAAAGGGCCAAGTGCACACCCCTGTTTAATTCCCCTAACTGTTGGAATCTTCCTTGTCAGCTTTCCATCTCTGGTTAGTAATACTTGATTCATAGTATTTCAGTAGAGGGACCCTTAAGGCTTCTAGCAGATCTTTAGGACAGTTCCAAATTTCTGCCATAAAAGATCCTGACTAACCCTATCAAAAGCTTTTTCAAGATCAATAAATCCCAAATAGATGGTTCATTTGGTCTCCAGGGCTTTCTGAGAAGATTCAGTATGAACAAGTTCAAAGATGTCCCTACACCGCTTATAAAGGCTGTTTGAGGCTTGTCTAGGATATCAGCTTCCTTTGCTCAGGCGTTAAGATCTCTTAGGAGGAGCGAGGAGAAGATCTTTCCTATTGAGTCCAATAAGGCAATTGGCCTGTAATTTCCCGGCTCTCCTCGATCACCTTTCTTGTAGATAGGCACGATTATCGCTTCTATCCACAGTGGAGGGATGGATCTGGTTTCACTTATATGCTTAAAGAGGAGGTAAATTATTTCCATCCACTCCTCATTATTCTGTTTCAGCATAAAGTTTGGCACATCGTCGGGGCCAGCGGCCCTGGATGAACTACGTTTTTTAATGATTATTGAGATATCATCTCGATCGAAGTTTAAATTCTATTCTCAAGAGGTGGCCAGTCCATGGTCGTAAGGATCCCTGTAATCGTTGGTCTTATTAAACAGGTTTCTATAGTGATTCACCCAACACCCCTCAGAGACTTGGTTTGTGGCTACAGCAGTTTCAAAATCGGCGCCATTATTAATACTTTCCCATAGGCTTCTGGAATTATTTGCCAGGACCATGGCTAACATTTTTTCTGAATCTGCTTGTAATTGATTCGCTCTAGATGATATAACCCAGTTCTTATAGGATTGTTTGCATTTCCTTATAGATTCCACCTGATCAATGCTGCTTGTCTTTATAAGTCGCCGAATTTCCCTTCTATATCGCTTTCTTCTCTCTTCATCACCAAACTCATCAACGCCTCCTTCTCATCTAGCACAGTCCCAAGCAGTTTAAAAGAGTCCTGAGTTCTCCCCCTGCGAAAGAAACAAACCCTAGACCCCTCCATCCCCACCAACTATAGGCCCATCACCACTGTCCATTTCCTCCTGAAGATAATTGACAGAGTGCCTTATCTCCAAATCCAAAAATACCTGGACACTAACCAACTCCTTGGCACTCGTCAATCGGGCTTCAGACCTCAGCACGGCACTGAGACCCCACTTATAGATCTCAAAGCCCAAATCAACAAGCTCAACGACAAAGGAAACACAGCTATGTTACTCCTCCTTGATCTGTTGGCGGCTTTTGACCTAGAGGACCACGCAGTACTCTGCAAACACCTAGCGTCAGCCACCCACTTCTCAAGTGAAGCTATAGCCTGGGTCCAATCCTTTCTCGACAATAGAAGTATGCAAGTCTTCTCCACCTTAATCTCCGCAGACCCTATCCAGACAACATGTGGAGTCCCACAAGGCTCCTGTGTCTCGCCAACGATGTACAATATCTTTACTAAACCTCTATTCGACAAATTGGACAGACTGGGTGTCACCTACACAAATTATGCAGACGACACCCAGATCCTCATACCCCTTTCGGGCAATTTCATTACGGATACAGCTTTAGTAAACAAAATGTACATCCTCATTCAGGCCTGGATGGCAACCCATGGCCTCTGCCTGAATGACGAAAAAACAGATATCCTTATTCTAGGCTCACCTAACAACTTAGAAAAACTTGATTCCAATTACAGCTCCTTCAATATCGACGACAATATAATCCCTGTCGCCAAAGAGGTGAAGACCCTTGGTTTCTATTTGGGTTCCACTTTGTCCCTAAGGAAACAAGTGAACTCCCTGGCCTCATCCACTGCCTATACTATAAACTTATTAAAGCATGCAGACCCTTCCTTTCACCAACTAGCTGCATTATCCTAGCCAATGCACTGATCCTCTCAAAATTGGATTACTGCAATGCACTTTATGCAGGCGCTAGCAGATATATCATTAATAAACTTCAAACCCTGCAAAACAACGCGCTCATAACGGCCCTGAACCTCCCAGTCAAAGAGCACATTTCGAATGTGCGTAGAAATTACAACTGGCTAAAAATCAGCAATAGGATCACCTTCAAAATCGTCACACTAACATTCAAATGCCTGAACAACGCAGCCCCCCCATACCTTAGGGACAGAATAATAAGAAAAACCTCTGCACGACCAACCAGAACAGCGAACTCTTTCTGCCTCCAAACCTCAGGATTCCGACAAAATAAAAGGAGGCATTAGCTTCCCTGTGCAAGCAGCTCAATACTGGAACGCCCTACCAGTTGAACTAAGAAGGGACCAGCCTTACAATAGCTTCAGGCACCACACCTGCACCTGGCTCCGACGCAATGACCTTTGAAACCTGAGACTATGTGCATTGTGATCTGTTGCCATGCGTACCCCCCACTCTCACATGTAAAATGTACATAATGTATTTACTGTTTATAATATGTTACCCTCTATCCTTACATGTAAAGAATGTATATAATGTAATTACTGTATATAACTTATGACACCAACAACCTGTAATCTGTAACCTGTAACCAAGCTCTAAGTATTCTTGTTATTCTGTGCGCCCAGCTACCCAAGGGTTTTCTGGCACCCTACAAATAAACAAACAAACAAACAAACAAACAAACAAACAAACAACCAAACAAACAAACAAACAAACAAACAAACAAACAAACAAGCAAACAAACAAACAAACAAACAAACAAAAAAACAAACAAACAAACAAACAAACAAACAAACAAGCAAACAAACAAACAAATAAGTTCTTTAGAATAAGCATGTTTCCTTGTTGCTCTAGGGTTCCGTTGATACCTAGCTTGGTTCTCAAACTCTTTCAATAACCAAGTGTATTCCACTGACACTGGGTTCTCCAGAACATAGGAAGAATAGGTGGTAGCTAGTTTAGGGAGGGCCTGGGGTTTAATTTTTAGTTTGTTTCTTCCCCAACTAACTACCCTGGGCATGATTTTCCTTCCAGTATCCAGCTTTCTTTCCCATTCAAACTCAATTTCTAATAGTGAATGGCACTCACTAGTTGTTTCTTTACTATCAAAGATTTAATCCATCTTTTTGTATTTTCTGCCACAAAACAGTAGTCCAGGCATGCATTACTGGAGCCATTTGACCATGCATTGGCTCCGTTTAGGTCACCCTGGTCGCACCATTCAACATTTTCATGTCTCTGATGTCTATTTCCGTTTTCAGTGTTTTTCATTTCCTTTTAAGGACTCCAATCTTTTTTCTTTTGCATCATTATTTAATAATTTAACATTCAGGTCGCCACACAGGATTATCAGTTGGTCTTTTTCCTCCAACATGGATTCATCTATAGCTTCCGTGATATTCTTAATATATTGTTCCGTTGGACAATTTCTTTCACTTTAATAGGTGTTTACGAGGAGTAAATCAATTTAACCTCCATTTGTTTTTTGATTTTCACAATTTGTACAAAGGGGTTCGGCATGTTGCAGGATGTTACATGAAGGGCACTGTTGATTTTAACCAAGGTTAGAAGGCTCGCACTGGGGCGGCCACTCTGTCCTTTTCTTGCCGGGTTCATATACCTCACATCCCTCGCAAATCGGTTTGGTCCCAAGCCAAGTCTCCTGTAGACAAATGATCTCATATTGGCCCAAGAAGTTGTCCTCACCTGTGTATAAGTGCTTATAGCCTCTAGTATTCCATGAGGCACACAGAGAGCCTTGTGGGCTCGCATTCTTTCCGGTCTATTGGTTTTTTTCACAGATCAATCTCCCGACTTGCTTAATGGGCCCTCCACCCTCATCGATCTTTGATTAAGGGGGCCTGATGGTTTCCTCTGATTTTTTGAGTTATCAACAGTGAATTTCAGTTTCTTCAGTTGACCTGTTTCTCCCTGGGCTTTCCCTCCTCCTGTGTTGCTGGAGCCTCTACTGCTTACTTTCGCATTAGATGTGTAAATCCGGGAACCCTTCAGATTGGTTTCTGCCCCTGTATTGGTAGTTTGCTGTGTGCTGTTTTCTGTATGCTGTTTTCCTGTCCACCTTTGGGGCTAATTCGTCTTTTCTTTGCTGTAAGGTTCCATCTCTTTGTTTCTCGGATCTTCTTTCCTTAGTCGTCAATGTATTCTTTGTTCTTTCTCTGTTATCAAAATCAGTCATTTCCTAGCCCACTGACACTAATTCATCTGACATTTCCATCACTGTATCCTTGATCAGTTTCGATTTTAAATGTAGAATTACCAGACTGGGTCTCAATGCTATCACAAATTCCACAATGGGGATATCCTCAGAGGTAACAAATCGGAGTAGTGGGATTTGCATGAAAATAGCCATCACTTTCCTTCGATTCCGCAGAAAAGTCTTGGAGTCTTTTGCTATTTTTTCCATCTGAACTCTGAAAACTCCTTTCTAAGGAGTGTGTTGTTTCTCATTTTCTTCATATATTCTCTTGTTTTCTCGTTTCTTATGGCTAGATCTAGATTCCACTTTTGGCCCTATCTCCTCCACTTCACCCTTTTCCCTCTGTTTTCTTAAGGCCGGCACTGCACGGTTAGGTCCTGGGACTGATTGTTTACTCTTATCTATCTTTTTTCTTTGTTCATCCTTATCTTTTCTCTCAGAATGATTGTGTTTGAGGCTTTTTAATTGAGCAGTGGAGCGATTTCTGTCCCTGGATTCTGCTTGCAATTCTTTCTCATTTTTCTTGTTGGACTGCATAGTTTTCATAGGTCTCTCGCAGTTGGAATTGACTGGACTTTTCTCATATGATCTATCTCTCATTTGTCGATGAATTTCTACCCAGTCTGACAAGCTGAGGTTGTTCCACTCCTCATCATCCTTATTTCTTTCTATGATTTCTATGATATCACTAAGGCACCCCTCTGATTCCAGGGACAATGCTTCTAGGTCTTCTTTTTCATGTACAATTGCCACCTCATCATCATTGAGAACTGCTATCACCATTTCTCTTCTCGGTCATTTAGAAAAGTGTAAATCTTCATCCCTAAGGGGAGTTTTGATGGTCCATAGAAAAACTCTCGAGCCATTTGCTTTCTTGATTAGTTTTTAGATTTCTTTCCAGGGTTCCCACCCTTTGACCCATCTCTGCCTTTCTCTTGAGTAAGATCTACTTTGTCTGGTCCTGCGAAGATTGAGTAGTTTGTGTTCTCGTTACCCCCAGAAGGAATCTTTTTGATTGATTCATTTGGATCTGCCAGTTGGGGGTTTGCATGGTTCTCAGTATTAATGCTATTCAGTGCTACCAGTCTCATAGGACCCGGATTCCTTGTGCCGACTTTGGTAAATGTCTTATCGGTTTGCTCATAGATGTCATCAGGACCCAGATGGGATTGGTCTCGGGCCACCCCTTTTTTGTGGAGCGTCTGCATCCATTTGCAGTCCTCTATTACAGCCTCCATTAGAGTTGACTTATCGTTGGAGTCTCTTCGTGCCAGTTGACTCAATCTATTTTGCCAAGAGCAAGTAAGCTCGGCTTCCTTATTGATACAATCCTTCTGTCTTCTCACAAAGAGTTCCAGTTCGTTGACCTGATAACTTTGTTTTGGAATTTATAGCATAAACCTCTTTAAGGGAGTCGTTAATATGCTTGTAAACGTGAGGAAAGGTGCCATAGTGATTATTAAGGCTGTTGTCACTGTGTTTTGTATGTGCACCAAATTCTCTGTTCTATCTTTTTTAGTTTTCAATCACTTTTTGAATCAGGTCTCTTCATTCTGTACTAGTCCAAAACCAAGTGGAGTTTTCTCCTTCATAGTTCCTGTCGGTGGGGGGGGGGCATAGGATGCCCCTGTCAGAAGACCCTCGTAGCTGTCTAGTTATGTAGATCGATCTAGATCCAATGCTGCGATTTTATCTTTGACAAAGGAAAGGCTCTTTTTCTTTTGGTTTTTAATTTTACCCGTTAGAGACGGGATTTCATAGATCAGTTGATCCGCCAAAGTAGCGTTGCTAAGGTCTTTATTGGGAAGGCCCAGTGTTAAGGCTAACCTCTGCTTCCTTGGGATGGCCTTGTGTTCACGGTTATTAGGATCCCCTGCTCGGGCCTCTGGGTCTCCCAGCCAGGATTTTTCTGTTACGGAGAAAAGTCTTGGAATCTTCTTCCACTCTCCGGCTACTTCCCGTGTGGGGTTTGCTTTAATTGCCGTTTCAACATTTAAGATTACTTCAGGCCATATTGGAGTCCCACACAATTTTCAGGAGCTTGCTGTAAGACTTCAGCTCCTTTCGACACCGATCTGTCCTGTAATGGTAAGTAGGAATTCTTCCCGGGGCTGCCGGCAGTGCCCTTGTAGTCTCTCCTCAGATTAGCCTCTGTGAGATCCGGAAGTTCACCCCTACGGGGCAATTCCTCCGCACCATCTAACTGGACTTCTTTTATTTTCTGGAGGGGGAAAAGACGGCATCCAAATGGTTCACTTCTTCTCCCTCATTCAACTCGCCATTCGGCTTACTGGCCTCCTGCAACTGCGGGGGACACAGCGAGGAAATACCTCCCGCCCCTGCAGAAACAATTTGGTCTACATCTTGCTGTGCAGGAGCGCGTTGTCATCAGGGCCCTTTTTGGGCCAGGCATTCAGGGTTGTAGGTGAGCAGCAGTCCGGCCCCTTCAGCTGTTGAAGTTCCAGTACCAGCAAGAGGTGGGAAGGGACCTCTCCTGACCCCTCTACATCTATGGGGAGGGGATCCACTACCTTGAGGTGTGGGACAGTTAACATAGACAGGTCAGCACCCCCATTTTCACCCGTTGTGTTGTTCCAGAGATATTCTGCCGCCAGATCTTTAGCCGAGGAGGCCAGCCCCGCAGTCGGGAAGAGGGGGGCATGATTATAGATAGAGGGAGGGGATTAAAAGAGAATTCATCCAATATCTCTACCCCCATCATACAAGAGATTGACATAGTCTGGTCACGCCGGAAGGGAGGCAGGATTGCTTTAGTCTTTTGGCCGTATCCCAGCACGGTGACAGTAGTTGCGAATGTTGCATAGTACAGGGGGGGAGGGAGTTGAATCTTTGCCTCACTTGGAGTCGGGTCCTGGCTTCCGCAGTTGAAGCTTGAATTGTGCAGGCTTCTACAAAGGATCGCCTCAGGAGGTTTGCGGTTTCATCCAGCGGAGAGGTCTTCACTGGAGGCGAGCCGCCTGGAGCAGGGGGAGGTGCCATCAGAGCCAACACCACCAAACACTGATGAAACACCACTTTTGCACCACTTCCGCTCCGCTTACGCAGAAGTGGGTGGTTTTAAAATGAAGTGGAGGTGTTTTTTCCAGGTCGGTTCCTCTTCTTAAGGGGACCAGCTGCAGGGTGCAGAATGCACCGTAGGTTCCAAGGGGTGAAGCACGCCTCAGAAAAAAAGTCCAAAGCCAAGTCAAAAAGGCCAGGGTCCGCCGCTCACACCGATGAAACACCACTTTTGCACCACTTCCGCCACATCTCTGACGGGAGAGTGCAAAGAAATGTAGAAATGTGTCGAAGACAGGGAGTGAAAAGCCAAAAATCCAAATAGAAGACTCAAACAGCAGCTTCCTTTCCAATTCAGTCTGGTTCCGGTGAAGATGACCCTCTTGAATCGCAATCTAATTTGATGTAATAAATTCCACATATATGATATGATATGATATGGCATTTATAACGCGCCTATACACAAGTGTTTAAAGGCACGATGAGGCAGGGAGGGGGGACATAGGGAAGACAGACAACGATCCTACCTGGCCAGGTGTCATTCAGATCGCGCAAGTGCATGGGAAGGGGGGAAAGGGAAAGTGCTAGGGGCAAGGGAGAGGGGAAAGTGCAGTACATGGGATAGTGGAATAATAAGATAAATAATAAGGGGCCAGCTGGTGGCAATTGCAAGGTAGGTGCAGAACAAATGCTCAGGAGGGGGGCTGTAGGGATACAGAAACAGTCCCGCAGTGCAGTGGGTGCCAGGGTGGCAGTGCCGGGGGCAGGTGGCTGCGCCAGGGACCGAGATCAGTGAGAGTGGCCCGGTGCCGTTTTCAGTGTGGTTTCAATCAGGAATTTAGCAGGGAAGATGGGGAGAGAAAGCAGAAGCAAAGAGGAAGGTTTTGAGGTGCTTCCGGAACCGGAGATGGTTCTCCTCAAGTTTCAGGGAGGCAGGAAGGCTGTTCCAGAGGGAGCCCCCTGCCGCAGAGAGAGATCTACCCCCAACTCGTTGCTTGGAGAAGCGGCTGACCCTGAGGGAGTTGGAGGCAGATGAGCGAAGAGCTTGAGAAGGAAGATATTTAGGAAGGGAGAGTTGAAGGTATTTCGGTCCCAGGCTGTTAGGGAGAATACTCTGTTAGGGCTAATTTCCCAAACCTAGTGAGTCCCCCAGCAGCTTTGCTGGATTTTTGTGGTTTATTTTTTTCTCCTGCTAAGAGTGAGACTCTTTTTCTCCCACTCTTAGGCATGATTTGAGAGTGTCCTTTGACTTTGTAATGTGTTTTATGGGCTATGGGGTCTTTTACTCCATAGGGCTTCTTGTGTTTTTGGTAAGTGTGTTACACAGCACCCTCAGTGCAGTAACACAGGGGTGTCATAGTGACCCCCAAACATAGACTCCATACCGTGGGACTGACTACTGTCTCCCAGGGCATGTAAAGTCACCATTGGCTTTACTAGTCGCAAATTGTGAACAGAACCAGTACAAACCATCATATTGTGGAAGTACTGGTAGGGGTAATTAGATTGCCCATGGGTCTGTTTTCCAAGGGGGCACTGTCCAGTCCCCCCTTGTCGAGTTTCTGGCTGGTGGCAGTGGTTACCACGTGAAATATTCCACCGGAATATTTCCTTTGGGATTTTCCCATTCATTTTAAACGCACCACTTTTTTTGGTGCAATGTTAAAGATACCGCCGGGTTATTTATTTAATATTTATTCCCCGGTTGGGTCTTTTTGCCAGGACTCGGTTTTAAAATGGCGTTTGTGTGCGCCTCTGTAAATCCAACCCAAGTCGAGCCCTTTGTTCCACTTTTGGCGGGCTTCTACACAGAAGCCTCCAAATGTGGTGCCACTCTGGGTCTACAGGATGTGTGGGAGGGGGGAATAGGCACCCTGGACTGAGTTGCCTCGGCAACTCAAGTCGCACTCTTGTGTGATTGGCCCAGTGGTGAGCCCCCCGGCTCACCACTTAGCATTTTTGAGTGACAGCTAGGACTGATGAATGGGGGTTTTCTGCATAAAAGCGGGGCTTTGGGGACTGGAACTTCAGAAGTCGCCACAGGACCTAAAGAATCCGAAGAGGGAGAAGCTGAGCCGACCTGCAACGACGACACCACCGGTGGAGCCCTGCTGAACTGACTCACCACTTCCCAATGACAGAGAAGATCTTCTTCCAGGAGAGTCTTCTTCCTTTGAACTGGTGGGGTTAACCAGTTCGCCCTCTTTTCGCCTTCCTGGATTGTCTCGTGGTCGAATCGCCCGTGCCAAGCACCCCGGCGGCCGGATAGCCACGCTTCACCACTATCGCGAATAAAAGGGTGGTACCTTTTAACCGGGAAACTCTACGGCTGGTTTCTTCCCTGGCAGTGCAATGACCTCCAGCTTTCCTCCACGTCGAGATCTCCCCTGGACAAAGCACCGACTTGCACCCGCTGCCAGGAACAACTGCCCCCGCTGGAGCTTTCTCACCATTTCAGGTACTGTGTCCCGCCTGGTCTCCCTTGCAACAGACTGTTCAAGGTGTCCCGTAAATCCTTGACTCTCTATCCTGGGGTGACCTCGGACCTGTTAACTAACTTTTCTGAACTGATCTAACTCCTTTTTGAACTATCTGCAAAGACTCTTAAAGTGTACTTCAACTGTGTGATCTTGGGCACATTCCGCCGTGTTCTCTCCAAGAGTGGGCCTGGCCTATGAACTTTTTGCTCTACAGTAGACCCTGCCTTTCTTGACTTGCTGTGGTTCTTTAAAAAGTGTTGGTATTGTGTGTTTTCCTATTTCTGCCTTTTCTCTCCCTTTTTAAATAATTATTGGAGTGCCCTCTTGGTTAAGCGCTCACCTCTGTGTTGATAATAAGTGGTGTTCGTTTCGTAAGACTTGTCGAATAATTAATCAGGGAGGTGTATATATTTCTAGTGACTGTGTTTGAACTTGCTTGACATATTAGTGCCAGTGTTTTTTTTTCAAGTGTGTTTTTAAATAAATAATTATATACTTTTATACCAAAGCTTTGGTCAGTGTTTGCTTGTGCTACTGTGTCTTTGTACCTAATGTGTATACTCTATATACTGCCTAACTCTTCTTGAGAGAAGTCTGACTGCTCAGCCACAGCTACCAGGTAAATCTGGGTGGTACAGACTGCTACCAATTGGGTTTACTGCTAACACCTGTAGTCTTAAACTTTTTGCAGTGGTCTCCAAGGGAACTGCACAGGTTTCTGCCTAACACTGGTGTACAGCGGTGGGATTTGTATTGAGTATACATTTTAGTGTGCTTATAGATACCTTAGTGCAACTAACCACAAAGATTAGCACTAAAAAGTTTATTTTCTAACCTGTCAACTATGGAAAGTTATAGTCAAGAGTCCCTTGCTACAAAAACTGCTGATTGTTTAAGGGTTCTCTGTAAGTATAAGAACCTCCTGACTAAAGGCAAGAAAATGGAGCTAATAGAAAGATTGTTAGCAAACCAAAGTCTGGGTGATGGTTCAGAGGAACCCACTCTCCCAGAGAATGTAGATAACAGTAATGATATTGATATTGATCAAAGTATTGAAAATCTTGAGGCAGAGTCAGAAGAGGAGGGTGAGGCTGTTGTGACTGTCCCCCCAGACCTCTGTCTGCTCTACCAGCTGTACCTACTGGATCTTTACCAGGTCCCACACTTAGTCCTCAATGTCTTGAACTAGAGAAAATGAAACTTGAATTGGAGTTTAAGAGACTTAAAGCTCAAGCAGAACAAAGACACCAAGAACTGAATCAAGAACTAAGGCTCAGAGAAATGGAGCTCAAGCATGAGCTAGAGATGAAGAAATGGTCTGTTGAAAATGCTTCTCTCTCCGGATCCTCTAGGAGTACCAGTGCCAAAAGACCTTGGATGCCTAAAGAGATTGTGGGTATGTATGAGCCTAAGTTGGATCTGTTGGATTGGTTGGCTATGTTTGAGTATAATCATGGGCTCCAGGACATCTCCGGGAATGAGTTACTTCCCTGGTTGTTCTCTAGGCTTCCCCCTGTTGTATCTGATGTGGTAATGGGGTTGGGGGAGGTGGATAGTAGGGATTATGAATGTGTGAAGCTAGCTTTGATAGCTAGATTTGGGAAGACCCCTTCCCAGTACCTTAAGAGGTTTAGGACCCTCACAAAGAATGATGGTACCCATTGGGCTACCTGGGTGAATGAGTGTTTGAAAAACTTAGAGGGATGGATTAAAGGTTACAAGGTGAACACTTATGAGGGAATGAGAAATCTTGTGATGTTGGAGTCAATTTATGATGCCTGCTCTCCTGAGCTCAGACAGCACTTGGCTGATTTAGAGGAATTAGATTCCAGGAAACTAGCTAAGGCTGCTGACTTGTGGGTTGCCAACAGGGCTACTCACAAGGATTCAGGGGTCACTCAGAAAAAGGATGAGGGAAAGCAGCCACCAAAAGCGAAACAGGAGACTTCTAATACCTCCCATCCCAAAGAGGGCCCCAAACAACAAAATAACCAGGGTAAGCCCCAAGGTAAACCACAACAGGCTAGTGTACCTTCTGGTCAACAACCAGAAGGAGGTCATAACAAGCCACCCTTTCAGAGAGCATTTGGAGTATGCTATGTCTGTAAGGCAACTGACCATATCAAAGGAGATCCAAAATGTAAGGGTAAACCTACAGGGATCAGCACAGTCTCCTTAGCCTTCACTCCTGAGGAGGAAGTCCAAATGGCTAGTGCTCAATTTGAAGTCTTTGCTGAAGAACCTTTGGGTCTTCAAGCAAGTGTAACAGTAGAGTCCATGGGTCTGGTTAGTAATCAGAATAGGAGTGTGTACTACTCCATACCAGAAGACTCTAAAGTTTATTATATGGACAGTGTTCTTGTCAATGGCCAGGATACTCCTGCCAGGCGAGACTCTGGGGCCAGCAGAACAGTAGTGGATGAAAGCTTTTTCAGTCCTGAGGATGTTGCTAAGGTACCCAAAGGTCCCACTAAGATGTCTGGAGGCCCTGTCCAAATGGTTCCAATTCTACCAGCCCTCATTCAGTGCAATGACATGACAGTGAGGATTCCTGTCAGTGTTCAGACTGAGGTGCCTGGGAGAGTCCTGTTGGGGAATGATCTAAGAACTCTAGGAGTAGTATCCAGTACCCCCAGACCTCCCAGTATGGAGACCCAGAACCAAACCAAATTGGCTAGAGAGGCCATCTTAAGGAATCACTCTAAGCCTGTGGGAACCTCTACTGAGAACCCCACTACAAGTCCTGGTGTTGGTAAGTTGACCTCTGACCCAGGCAAATTTCAGGCTAAAATGTTAGGGAAATGGGAGCCCGAACCAAGCTCCATCATTATTCCCTCAGTTTTAGAGTCTGTGACTCCCCCTGCTTCTGAGGAAGAGGTGGATAGACCTACTGGAACCCTAACTAGGCCTAAGAGAACTGGTCATTCTCAGTGCTGGTGGAAAACCAGAAAAGAAAAGTCTAAGGCCAAAAACCTTCAAACTGTTGGACCTTCCACAGAAGACTCCAACCCAATTCCTAGTCTTAAGGGGGAAACTCCTAAAGTAGGTAAAGGTAGATCTAAGAGGAAGGATAAGCATGTACCTTGCTTATCTCCATCCCCTCCAACCAAGAGGCCCAAAATCCGACCTTCTCCCAACAGAGAGGTGGTGAGGAACTCTGGAGACCGCTCTAGATCTAAGGGAATCCTTTACAAGGGCCCCTTGAAAAAGCCTAACACAGGTTCAGAAGTTGTACCAACTTCTGGGGGACTAGTCAACCAGATCCCCTATAGTTTTAAAAAGACTGATGTTCCTCAAAGGGTTTGTAGGTCATATAGCTTACAAAGGAAAACCTTTGATTTGATCATAGAACATAGGTCAGGTTTTCACCACCAAAATGCTGATGGTCTCTCTAGGACAGAGGTCTTCAAACTGTGGGGCGCGGCCCCCTATGGGGGGCGCGGCCGCATCGCAGAGGGGGCGCGAGAGCCCAGCAGCATGAAATGTAAAAAAAAAATTTAAAAAAAATACATTTTTTAGGTTTGAGGAACTGCCCAGGGGCGGCTCACATGGTCGGACTGGACCATACAACTGACTCAGACACCAATGGAAAAGTGGCCCGCAGTTGCAAATGGATATTTATTCCTTTAGTCATAGAAAGTGGCCCGCAGTTGCAAATGGATATTTATTCCTTTAGTCATAGACCATTTGAATAGTACCCGGGGGGGGGGGGGGGTTTGTGTCAAAATGTAAGCAAATGGTGATATTTAAAGAATATTTATTCAGCAACTATGGTCAAAACTACTAGCTGCATAGTGAAGTAACTCATCAAACTGGCCCACATTGGCCAGAAAAGTGGGCCATTTTGATTGGCCTACACTAGCATTTTGCATTTTTAGTATGGGCATTGTCCTATTGCCCTATAGGCCAGTTTGAGCCTAGCAGCTCATCCATAATGGCCGAGGGGGTATCCACCCAGTGGCCCCCTCACCCATTATGGAGGAGCCGAGGAGGTAGCCCAGTGAAACACTGAGCACTCCCTCAGCTGCTGTTTCCAGCTGAGGGAGTGCTCCTGGGCTGGCTAAACTGTGTGTGTTTGTTTTGGTCTGAAGAGCGGATTTTGAGGATTGGGGGTAGAGTGGGGAAGGAAGGTTGTACAACAAAGGCATTTTAAAAATGCCTTTGTTGCACAATCCCCCTACCCACCTGTCAAAATCAGCTCTCCCTCTGAGGCGCTGTGGAGCCCAGGGGACAGGGATGGTATTTATTTTACTGGATATCTATCATAGATGTCCAGTCAAAAATACCATGCTTTCCCCCTTAGCCCCCCAGTGTCAATTGCAAACCGTTTGGCTTTTTACCCATTTCTTTTAAACTATGCTCTAAAATGCAACATTTTAACCCATTATTTTAAAATAATTCATGGGGGAACCCCCCGAACCTCCCTTGATTGGTTTGGACTCCCTCGCTGCGCTCGGTCGCTGTGGCATTTGTATGGGAAATATTTATGCCCCTCCACTTAAAAAAAAACCCAGATCCCACTGGCCCTCGGACTGTGTTGGGAATGTGGGGGGGGGACTCAGGGACTGTGGTGGGAGCAGGATAGGCGGGAGCACTGGGATAGTGGTGGTAGCAGGGTGGGAAGAGCCCAGAGACTTGGTAGGAGTGGGATGGGGGAGCCCAGCGACCGTGATGGGAGCATTTGGGGAAGTCCAGGGACTATACTGGGAGTAGGGTGCAGTGACGGCGCGTAATATTTCATAGCTATTTGTACATACTGTCCATTTGATATTTTTGGGGGGGCCCGTCCTGCCCAAACTTTGCTCAGGGGGGGCTCAGGCCAGAAAAGTTTGAAGACCACTGCTCTAGGATGTATGTCATCGACTAGAGGTATGAGATTCATCCAGGAGTGGATTAAATCCTTCTGTCCCTTAGTCTGGGGGGGGCAGTGTTAGGGAGAATTCTCTGTTAAGGCTAATTTCCGAAACCTAGTGAGTCCCCCAGCAGCATTTCTGGATTTTTGGGGTTTATTTTTTTCTCCTGCTAAGAGTGAGACTCTTTTTCTCCCACTCTTAGGCATGATTTGAGAGTGTCCTTTGACTTTGTAATGTGTTTTACAGGCTATGGGGTTTTTTACTCCATAGGGCTTCATGTTTTTGGTAAGTGTGTTACACAGCACCCTCTGTGCAGTAACACAGGGGTGTCATAGTGACCCCCAAACATAGACTCCATACCCTGGGACTGACTACTGTCTCCCAGGGCATGTAAAGTCACCATTAGCTTTACTAGTCTCAAATTGTGAACAGATCCAGTACAAACCATCATATTGTGGAAGTACTGGTAGGGGTAATTAGATTGGCCCTGGGTCTGTTTTCCAAGAGGGCACTGTCCAGTCCTCCTTTGTCGAGTTTCTAGCTGGTGGCAGTGGTTACCACGCGAAATATTCCACCGGAATATTTCCTATGGGATTTTCCCATTCATTTTAAGCGCACCACTTTTTTTGGTGCAATGTTAAAGATACCGCTGGGTTATTTATTTAATATTTATTCCCTAGTTGGGTCTTTTTGCCAGGACTCGGTTTTAAAATGGCACTCTTGTGTGATTGGCCCAGTGGTGAGCCGCCCGGCTCACCACTTAGCATGTTTGAGTGACAGCTAGGACTGATGAATGGGGGTTTTCTGCATAAAAGCAGGGCTTTGGGGACTGGAACTTCAGAAGTCGCCACAGGACCTGAAGAATCCGAAGAGGGAGAAGCTGAGCCGACCTGCAACGACGACACCACCGGTGGAGCCCTGCTGAACCGACTCACCACTTCCCGACTGTTAGGGAGAATTCTCTGTAAAGGCTAATTTCCCAAACCTAGTGAGTCCCCCAGCAGCTTTGCTGGATTTTTGGGGTTTATTTTTTTCCAGCTAAGAGTTAGACTCTTTTACTCCCACTCTTAGACATGATTTGGGGTGTTCCTTTATCTTTCCATGTGTTTTATGTGCTAAGGGGTCTTTTACTCCATAGGGTCTCATGAGTTTTTGATATGGGTTACACAGCACCCTCCGTGCCTTAACCCAGGGGTGTCGTGTCGTAGCGACCCCCCAACATAGACTCCATACCCTGGGACTGACTACTGTTTACCAGGGCATGTAAAGTCACCATTGGCTTTACTAGTCCCAAATTATGAACAGAAACCAGTACAAACCATCATATTGTGGACGTACTGGTCGGGGCAATTCGATTGCCCCGGGGTCTGTTGTTCGAGGGAGCACGTCTCCGTCCCCCCTGATCGAGTTTTGGCTGGTGGCAGTGGATACTACTTTTTATATTCGAACGCAAATATATCTCTATGGGATTTTCCCATTGTTCGAGGCTACCAACTTTAATTATTTAATTCTTATAGCCTCGAACATACCGCCGGTTTATTTATTTAATATTAATTCACCGGTTGGTATTTTTTGCCAGAACTCGATTCTAAAATGGCGTTTGTGTTCTCTTCTGTGACTCCAACCCAAGTCGAGCCCTATGTTCCACTTTTTGGCGGGCTTCTCCACAGAAGCCTCCAAAAGTGGTGCCACTCTGTCTGGGTACCACAGGGGGTGTGGGAGGGGGTTTAGGCACCCTGGACTGAGTTGTCTTGGCAACTCAAGTCGCACTCTTGTGTGATTGGCCCAAGTGGTGATCCGGCCGGCTCACCACTTAGCATGTTTGATTGACAGCTAGGCTGAATGAAAGGGGGTTTGCTGCATAAAAGCAGGGCTTTGGGGAATGGAACTTCAGAAGTCACCACAGGACCTAAGAATCCGAGGAGGGAGAAGCTGAGCTGACCTGCAACGACGACACCACCGGTGGAGCCCTGCTGAACCGTCTCACCACTTTTCCCGACGACAGAGGAGATCTCCTGTCCGGAGAGTCTTCTTCCTTTGACTGGTGTGGATAACCAGTTTTGCCTTCTTTTCACCTTCCTGGAGCATCTCGTGGCCGCCTTGCCCGTGCCAAGCACCCCAGCAACCGGAATACCACGGCTTACCACTACCGCGAAGAGAAGGGTAGTAACTTTTAACCGAACGAACTCCGCGGCTGGTTTCTTCCTTGGCAGTGCAACGACCTTCATCTTTCCTCCAAGTCGAGATCTTCTCTTCCCCTGGACGACGACGCAACTTGCACCCGCTGCCAGGAACAACTGCCCCCGCTGGAGCTTCCTTCACACTTAAGGTACTGTGTCCCGCCTGGCTTCCCTTGCGACAGGTCATTTGGGATGACAGTAAAGCCTCGACTTTCTAACCTGCGCTGGCCTGGGACAACCTAGCTAACTTTTCCTGACTTTAATTTCATCCTTTGTGTGCAAACTATCTACAAGACTTTTTGGGCATAACCCCACTGTGTGAACCTGGACCCCTTCTGCTTGCTCTTGCTCTCCAGTAGAACTCTGCCTATCCTGCCTTACTGTGGTTCTTTTAAAAGTATTGAAATTTGTGTGCTTCCATAACTCTGCCTTTTTCCCTCCCTTTTTAATAACTTATTAGAGTGCCATCTTATGTTAAGCGCTCACCTCTGTCTGAAAATAAGTGGTGTTTCTCACTAAGACTTGTCTAATAAGTAATTAGGGTTGTATATATCTAATAGTGACTGTGTGCTGAATTTACTTACCTCTTTGTGCTAGTGTAATTTACAAGTCTGTCTTTAAAATAAATAATTATATACTTTTACACCAAAGCTCTGGTCAGAATTTGCTTGTGCTACTGTATCTCTGTACCTATTGTGTATACTCTGCATACTGCCTAACTCTTCTTGAGGGAAGTCTGACTGCTCAGCCACAGCTATCAAGGGAATATGTGTGGTACAGACTGCTACCAAGTGGGTTTACTGCCAAACACCTGTAGTCTTAAATCTTTTGCAGTGGTCCCTAAGGGAACTTCACAGGTTTCTGCCTAACACCGGCGACAGAGAAGATCTTCTTCCAGGAGAGTCTTCTTCCTTTGAAAAGGTGGGGTTAACCAGTTCGCCCTCTTTTCGCCTTCCTGGATTGTCTCGTGGTCGAATCGCCCGTGCCTAGCAGGCCGGCGGCCAGATAGCCACGCTTCACCACTACCGCGAATAAAAGGGTGGTACCTTTAAACCGGGAAACTCCACGGCTGGTTTCTTCCCTGGCAGTGCAACAACCTCCAGCTATCCTCCACGTCGAGATCTTCTCTTCCCCTGGACGAAGCACCGACTTGCACCCGCTGCCAGGAACTGCCCCCGCTGGAGCTTTCTCACCATTTCAGGTACTGTGTCCCGCCTGGTCTCCCTTGCAACAGACTGTTCAAGTTGTCCCGTAAATCCTTGACTCTCTATCCTGGGGTGACCTCAGACCTGTTAACTAACTTTTCTGAACTGATCTAACTCCTTTTTGAACTATCTGCAAAGACTCTTAAAGTGTACTTCAACTGTGTGATCTTGGGCACATTCCGCCTTGCTCTCTCCAAGAGTGGGCCGGGCCTATGAACTTTTTGCTCTACAGTAGACCCTGCCTTTCTTGACTTGCTGTGGTTCTTTAAAAAGTGTTGGTATTGTGTGTTTTCCTATTTCTGCCTTTTCTCTCCCTTTTTAAATAATTAGTGGAGTGCCATCTTGGTTAAGCGCTCACCTCTGTGTTATTAATAAGTGGTGTTCTTTTCCTAAGACTTGTCGAATAATTAATCAGGGAGGTGTATATATTTCTAGTGACTGTGTTTGAACTTGCTTGACATATTAGTGCCAGTGTATTTTTACAAGTGTGTTTTTAAATAAATAATTATATACTTTCATACCAAAGCTCTGGTCAGTGTTTGCTTGTGCTACTGTATTTTTGTACCTAATGTGTATTCTCTATATACTGCCTAACTCTTCTTGAGAGAAGTCTGACCGCTCAGCCACAGCTACCAGGTAAATCTGGGTGGTACAGACTGCTACCAATTGGGTTTACTGCTAACACCGGTAGTCTTAAACTGCTTGCAGTGGTCCCCAAGGGAACTGCACAGGTTTCTGCCTAACACAGGCCCCAGAAGGCCTTGTGGACAATGCAAAGGGTTTTGAACTTAAGCCTTGCAGCCACTGGGAGCCAGTGAAGAGATTTCAGTCCTGGAGAGATACGGTCTCTGGGCTTGAGGCCAAGAACAAGTCTTGCAGTCCTGTTCTGGATGAGTTGCAGAGGGCGGAGATTTAGATAGAGGCTGTTACAGTAGTCCAGTTTAGAGAGAACCAGGGCTCTGGAGACAGTGAGCTTCTGGGAGAAGGAGAGGAAAGGAAGAATACCTCTAAGGAGGTGCAGCCCGTAGTGTCACTTCTTAGAGACGTCACAAATGTGAGGAGAGAAGGAGAGTGTGGAGTCGAAGATGACCCCGAGGTTTTTTGCCTTGCAGGTAGGAGAAGGAAGAGGGCCTAGAGAGGCCGGCCAGAGAACTGAAGGAAAGGAGGGCGTGGGTATGCCGATGAGTAGAATCTCAGTCTTATCGGTATTAAGGCAGAGGTCATTGGTGGCACACCACACCTGGATAGCAGACAGACAGTCAGAGATGAGGGAAGGAGAGGAGGAGCCCGAGGGTAGCCTGAAAATGAGTTGGGTATCATCCGCAACATCAAACTAGAGGACCATATCATGTTGCTGTCAACCAGTGTTTCTGGTTTTCGCACCCTGTCCTTAACACATTTCTACATTTCTTTGCACTCTCCTGTTTTTCATTGTGACCTGTAGTTTTGTGATGTATAGGTTGATGTATTTCATTTGTTGTTTTAACTTGTATGTGTCAAAGCCAGCATCATGCAGCCACATTAAATTATTAAAATGATATAAATTGATCGTTTTGGTTTGATTTCATTTGACTCATTTCTTTTTTGTATTGCTATGTATTTCGCCCAGGAAATCAGGGTTTATGGGCTTGCCTACCTTGTGTGCATGACCATTAACACCCACTTCCTGCCCGTCCTCGGTCAAAACACATTTTCCTGGGATCTCTTTGAGCTAGCTTTTTTTTGTTTTTTAAATTTTTTTTGTTTGCCTGATAAATCAACCTTCCAATTTAGCTAGCTTTATTAAGCCTTTCCCGCCAAACTGTGTGTGCAAAGGGCCTGCCAGTGTTTTTTCCGAAGCAGTCTCCAGAGAGTTAATGACCTAATTGAAGCTGTAAACATGCTACTGGTGTAATAAAAATGTCAACCTGGTCTGCCTTTAACCACTCGATTTATAAATGCTATGCGTGTCATTCACTGAAGTCCTGTTATTGGCAGAGCTAACAGTCTTGGCTTGTATGGCATTTGCCAGACACTCATTGTATGCCTTGATATGTTCACCATTTTGCAGCTGCTAGCATTGATGCCCAGTTAATACCACTACAGCAGTGCCTGGTGACTGCCTTACCCATGCCTACACTAAAGCCCAAACTGTTGGCACTGCCAATGCTTGTTCTAACTGGCTGCAAGAATAACCAGGTTACTCACCATAGTGACCACCTTACTCCTAGTCCATAGTCCCCTTTCCTCCATACTTATGGGACATCTCTCTGTCCTGTGGGACGGGACCGGAGCACTTTGTAAAAAGCATCCACATTTTTCCAAAAATGTGTCCTTCCTCTCTTTCTTGCGCGGGGCCCGGCACGCGGCCGTAACCCCACCCACCTTGGCTCTGCCCCGCGCATCGCCCATCAGTCCTTTTCTATCGCCAGGTCAGAGACCTATTAGCAATAACAGAGGAACCTTATTAGAGGGATTGGGGGTGGGCGTATGGAGGAAAGGGGACTATAGACTAGGAGTAAGGTGGTCACTACTGTGAGTAACCTGGTTATACTCCTACATTCCGTCTCGTTTCCTCCATACTTATGGGAGATTCCCAAGCACTCCTTATAGGAACTACGGGTGGATGGAAATACCCCTTACTGAAACAGGTTCTTCAGCACAGACTGACCAAACTGAGCATTAGCTCTTGAGCTCATGTCGAGACAATAATGCTTACAAAAAGCAGATGGGGAGGCCCAAGTAACTGCCCTAGCGATGGACTCCCAGGGGACGTATTTCTGAAAAGCAACCTGCCTTGCCCTGCACCAGGTGTGCATGAATACACTTAGGAGGTTTCAGCCCTTGGACGGTGAAAGACTCCATGATGCAGGCGGCGATCCACCGAGAAATAGTCGCCTCAGACGCCTGCTTACCCTGAGGGTTACCAAAGGTCACAAAAAGTTAAGAAGAACTCCTAAACTCGGAAGTCCTGTCCAGGTAGAACTTAAGAGCTCTTCTGACATCAAGACAGTGCAGAACCCTTTCAGGTTCTGAGGCAGGGTCCGGAAAAAAGACCGGTAGGGAGATCACCTGATTCATATGGAATTCAGTTACCACCTTCGGTAGAACGGCCGAGTTTGTCCGCAGGACTACCTTGTCCTTGTGAAAGACCAAGAAAGGATGCTCCACTGACAAGGCCTGGAGCTCACTCACTCTCCTCGCTTACGTAACGGCGACCAGACCAGGATAAGTACTTGAGGTCCACCGTGGCCATTGGTTCAAAAGGTTTATGGCACAGCACTGTCAGGACCACATTAAGGTCCCACGGCGGAGGGTAGAGGCGTGTCAAGCCTGCAAAATGCCTCTTAACCACCGGGTTACTCAGAGAATAAGAACATTGGTCTGTAGAAAGATAAGCGGAAACCGCTGAAAGGTAAGTTCTGCATGACAGAACGTGAACACCCGACTGTGCTAGAGAGGACACGAAGGACAGTACCGTGTCAATCGTAGCCACCCTTGGATCCAATTGCTTCGCCAGACACCAATGACAGAACCTGAGCCATTTACTCCTGTATTGGGATCTGGTCGAGGGTTTCCTGGCTGCCTGGATAATACGCATGTTATCCGTAGACAAGTTAAGCTGCTCTAAAGACTTGAATTCAGGCACCATGCCGCCAAGCTGAGCGATTGTGGGGAGGGGTGCCACATCTGCTTTTCCCCTTGATGAAGAAGATCGGGAGTTACTGGTAACCTGATCGGCGGATAAACCGACAGGTGTTGAAGTTCTGAGAACCAAAACCTGGCCGGCCACCACGGGGCTATGAGTAGAAGCGTACAGTTCACAGAGTTCTTCAGCTTCCAAATTGCCCGATGGACTAGAGGCAGAGGCGGGAAGGCGTAAGCTCTCATGTTGTGCCATGGAATCTCGAGAGCATCCCCCAGAGAGGAGGCTCTCAGCCCCCCTCTGGAGGCATAGTGAGGTAGCTTCTTGTTTACCGCCGTAGTGAAGAGGTCCACCTCCGGTGTGCCCCATCGCGAGAAAATCCCTGAGAGGACCTCCGCCTTCAACTCCCACTCGTAGCGGACCACTGTCCGCCAGCTGAGGGCATCCGCTGTGACATTCAGCTGGCCCAGGATGTGTACTGCAAGTAGCCAGACACCATGAAGCATGGCCCACTCCCATATCCGGATAAACAGGTACATGGAGGGGAGACTTCGCTCCCCCTTGCTTGTTGATGTAATACATTGACACCACATTGTCCGTGCGTATGCGGACCACCTTGTTGGCAATGAGCGGTCTGAACGCCTTGAGTGCCAGAAAAATCGCCAGAAGCTCCAAATGATTTATGTGCAGGAGCTTGTCCTGAGGTGACCAGAGGTCCGAGACCTGAAGAAGAACTAACGTCGCACCCCACCCCAGAAGGGAGGAGTCCGTTGTGATCGTCACCGTGGGGCTTGGGTCCTGAAACCCCGCACCCTCCGACAGGTTGCTGAGAGATAACCAAAAGTCCAGGTCCACTCTCATGGAATCCGGAATCATTATCCGCTTGGAATCCTGGTCCACAGCCTGACGCCAGGAACTCCGAAGAGCCATCTGGGTCCGTCTCATCTTGAGACGAGCAAGAGGAAGAGCCAGCACACACGAGGCCCTGAGGCCCAGAAGCCTCTGGAACCACCAGGCCGACATGCTCTCTGACTGTGCAAACATCTGACACGTGGCTAACAGATCCGCCATTCTGTCCCTGGTCAGGTACACTCTGCAGTCGAACGTGTTCCAGCGAAAACCCAGGAAAATCAGGTCCTGCGAGACCGTCATGGAAGATTTCCGCCAGTTCACCGACAGCCCAAGATGGAACAGGAGCTGAAGGAGAGACTGGAGATTGCCCGCTGCTGCCTGCGGACAAGGGCTGCGTAAGAGCCAGTCGTCCAAATACGGATACCCATGGATACCCTGGAGACGAAGATAGGCCGCAATCACCGACATCATCTTCATGAAGACACGCAGTGCCGAGCTGAGGCCAAAAGGAAGCACCCGAAACTGGAAGTGCTCCTCTCCAAAAGAGAAGCAGAGGTATCTCCAGTGTGGATTCCAAATCAGGATATGCATGTACGCGTCCTGAAGATTCACAACGCTGAGCCAATCGCCCATCTGCAAGGAGGAGCGTATCTGGCTGGGCGTGATCATCTTGAATTTTTCTTGGGGTAGGAAAAGATTGAACTGGGAAAGATCTAGGATGGTGCGCAGGCAAGCCTGGTTGGGTTTGGGCACCGTAAACAGCCGGGAATAGAAGCCCTCCCCTCGCTCCCCAAGGGGAATGGGTTCCACAGCCCTGAGGTCCAGAAGTTTCTGAACTTCGGATTTGAGGGAGGGCGAGCCCGACAGCTGAAAAGGAGGGTTGCAGGGTGGGGCAGGGGGAAGAGGTAAGCAGAAGCCCGCCCGAGCGACTGATAAGATCCATCTGTCTTCTGTGATGGTCTGCCATGCCTCCCAATGAGACGCAATGCGTCCTCCCACCGGGGTCTTGTGCAAGCGCAGAAAACCCTCATTTAGTAGGTTTATCGGTGGAGGTGCCACCTGAACCTGAGGAGGAGGCTGAAGAGCGGGAGAAAAACCACGTCCGTTGTTGCCTACGGCAGTTATTCCCCGCAGGGGTATCCACTCTGCGAGATTTGCGGTCGAGGAAGCCCCTAAAGCCAGAGGAATGTCGACTTTGTGACAACGGTCTCTGGGTTTTGAAGGGAGCCTTAACTAAGACGGACAATGACTTAGCTGTCTGAGTGCTATCCTTCGTCTTGGTGAGCTTTACATCTGTTGTAGAATGTAAAGCTCCTTACCATCGAACGGAAGGTCCAACACCTTGTCCTGCACTTCTTTTGAAAATTTAGTGGCATGCAGCCACGCCTGCCGTGAGGTATCAACCCCCAGCATAAGGCCCCAAGCCGAGGTGTCTATGTGATGAGCCGCAGCCTCCAGGAGATCCTGGGCCAAGACCCTGGCGTCTGATAGGCCACCTTTGAAGTCTTCCAGCTTCTCGACCGGGATAAACTCCTCAAACTCAGACCTTTCCACATCCGCATGTTAGCTCCCGCTAAAATCAGTTCAGCATTTGCCTGCCTGAGCTGCAAGGCCGAGTTGGTGAAGATTTTCCTCCCGAGGGAGTCTAGGAGCTTATCCTCCTTTCCCAGAACCTGAGTAGCCGTCATAGAAGAGGATGCTGCAGGCCTGGACTGCAAAGTGGAGGAGGGAGGCGGACAAGACGACAGGGCCACCTCTTCTGAAGAATGCAGCCTGTATCTTGCGTCAATTTTCTTATTGACAAAAAGTCCAGAGTGTGGCTTTTCCCAGACTCTGCGGACCTCAGCCAGAACGTCCTTGTGCAAGAACAGGCCGGTACGCTCCAAGGGAGAGAGGGTGTACGCCCCAGAAAGCACGCCCTCCTGCGGAGCGGGTGCCTCAGACACCGGGCCATCTAAGAAACTCATCATGTCCAGTACCCGGTCATGAAAAGCTCTAATAGAGCGGGGAAGGTCTTCGTTGTCCTGATCGCCTTGGGCGTCATCTGACAGGTCAGGATCCTGCTGAGCTCAGGCGCTGCCTTGTCCACCGGGGACAATGGAGGCAAAGGCGAAAGAGTCGGGGAAGAGACCGTAGAAAAGGGAGGGGCCGGCGGGACCACTGGAGGAACGGGTGGAGCAGGAGGTGCAGGTGGACATATCTCCCTGAAAAGCCCTTTGGAATATTCCCTCATGGGGTCGGTACGCATAAGCGTTTGAAATTTACCGAAAAAAGCGTCCTCCAGGGACTGTTTCGGAACCTGAGGAGGCCTCTCATGAGGTGGACAAATCCAGGGACGTAACGGGGAAGGGTGACACATAGGCCCCTCGACCGACATATCCACATAAATCAAAGGTGCCGACCCCGCAGGCAACAAAACATTGTACGTAAGAGGCATCTGGGCGTTCCAATCATAAACTGGCTGATAAGGATGCGCACAAGGGACTCTGTGTTCACCCAAGGGACCAGACCCTACACATGAGGCCGGTGTAGTTGTACGGGTTGCACCTAAAATGGCCACCGCGGTCGTGACGGGAACGGGCGCCATTTTGTCCTCATCTGAGGGGAACTGCGGCACGTGAGGAAGTGAGGCAGGGGTCCCTGTCGATGGATCAGGGGTCTTAACTTTAGCCTTAACATAAGGAACCTTGGCAGAGCCGGTACTGTGAGGCCTGGAATGTTTTTGTGATATACCAACCGCCAAATTAGCCTTCGAAGGAAGGACCTCGGCACTGCCGGTAAAAGAAGAACTTGGCTTATTTGCCCCCTCAACAGGTCTGTTGTCACCTCAAGAGCGGGAACAGTGAGAAACAGCCTTCACCAACAAGGCCTTGTCAGGCCTCTCAGAACTGTTGGTAGCTTTATCCTCTGAACGAGGGACCTCGGACCCAGGTCCGGTAACAGCCTTATCTACGCGGGCCTCGAACATCCGTTCGGTAACGACAAGCCCCCCCAAGGCCTCAGGGCGCACTCCGGTCTTATTTTTGAGGTAAGCCGACAGAGATGCCTCAGAGCGAGCTCCAGCACCCCACAACTCGGTAGAACCGGGTCTACAAATAGCCCCCACAGGAGGGGCCTCGGAGCGTACTCAACGATCAACGCCCCTCCCGGCCCGAGAGGGACCCAGAAAGGTATCCCCCGGCTGGGGTGCTCTGAAAAGTAAAGAATTTACCGGGCGTTTTTTCTTCTCGTCGATGAACGCCTGAAAATGTGAAGGGGGAGTTTGTCAGAACACCTCCTCCCAGCGTTCCAACCGACGTTGAAGGGACCGGACCAAAAGGGAGTCGCAGTAAAAACAGGAGTCCCAACGGTGATCCGGACCCAAACACTCTAAGCAAAGAGGATGGGGATCCGCCCTCGCGAAACGACGGTGACATGATGAACAATCAGGAAAGTCTAGTTTGAACGACATAGACAGACTAGTAAACGATCGTTAGCGAGAGCCAGGGAGGAAAAAAGGGAAGAAAATCTTTCGAGGATGCAAGTGCGTCCAGTCCCGAACGAGCGGAGAAAAGGACTGATGGGCGATGCGCGGGGCGGAGCCAAGGTGGGCAGGGTGACGGCCTTCCCAGGCCCCGCGCAAGAAAGAGAGGAAAGACAAATTTTGGGAAAAATGTTGATGCTTTTTAGAAAGTGCTCTGGTCCCGTCCCATAGGACGGAGCAATGTCCCATAAGTATGGATGAAAGGGGATGGGACGTAGGAGTAAATATAATTGCAAGTGTGGGACTATCAAACCTCCATTCTTAGAAATGGACCTCAAAGAGGGGATGGGATTGATAGCTATACATGGATTCTTTTCAACCTTTACTGGCAAACAAATTGGACTCTTTGAGGGACTCTTGATGGGTTGTTTTAATAGTGGTCAGTTGCCATCCATTCTATAGGGTACCTTTCAGTACCTTCAATAGGTATGGCACTGGTTCTCTCAGAGTAAATTCTGGCCCTAAAGTATCTGATCTAATCCTTCCCCTTCCACACCCATTGTATTGTAGGATGTATTGATTTACATGAGCCCCTATATGGTTTGTGTGCAATGTATTGCAGTGGAGATTTGTTGGTACCAGGAGATTCCTAAACTGACTATGGGGAATATTCAAGCATGTGAATCTATGGAAGGTTCAATGCTGGAGAAATGTAAGTTTACACACCCTCTTCCCGATGATTGCCCGGAAGGAATCTGGTGGGGTGTTCAAAATCAGTCCTCCCACCTAAACAGCCTACAAATACCCCCCATGACAGGGTGTTACACAACACTCAATTAAACCAAATGTTGCCAGGTGCAAGGTACATTAAACAGACTATGCAGATCCATAAATGGCAAAGGGAAAAATACTATTCCTAATACAAGCAGCGTCTAAATCCTGATACCCGGGAAATAAACATGGGAAAGAAAATTAAAGCAGGGAATAAAATGTTAAAATAAAAGATTATCAAAGGTCTCAGTTGCGACCCTGCTCCAGATGCCCCTGTCCCATCCACAGGGAGGAAAGGACGTGTGTTGAGGCCACAATGGGAGTGGCCACACATGGACACTGCACTTTCTTCTGTTTTTCAAATCTATGTTGCTCTGAAAAATGGGTCAGACCGTCACCACTGTATGGTGTATCCTAAATGTATGGAGGAAAGAGTATTGGACATAAACTCCTAAATACTTGGTTATTCCCAAAACCTTCATCCAATTCCTAATTACCATCAAGACCAACCTTTAACCAAAACAAATTTCACAAAATTGTAAAGAGTACTTGATCTCCTCTCATTTCTCCACATCTGTTCCACCTTTTTCAAATGCCACTAATGGACACCAGATACTTACTTCACCACACAGTTCTCCACTCAAACCTTTCAGACACCATATGCAACAATTATTTTTACAAGACATGTCAGGATTCTCATAGAATCCTGATCAGAAATCTATCCAAACAATGTTTGATTCTATTTTAGGCTTTCTCAGGTTATAGATGATAGCAGACACTAAAACTAGTTACCCTCCATTCAATATAACGCTGGGATAATATGTATAATCATGGTTTGTTGGCACCCAGCCTAAGCTCCAGAGTCAATAGAAATCTGTTCTCCCCTCATTAGACACACAAGAAACTCTTACATAACTCAATATGGAGCTAAACCACTCTTGACTAACGTTATTCACAAAAGCAACTCATTCCTCACAAATGTCCTACAGCTTTTTTTAAAAACTCTTTATTTCTAATTTTCAACATAGACTAACAAAAGAACAATAATATTTACATCTTCAGTCATTGCATTATACATAACATCAACATCAAATGACATTCAAAGCAAAAACAGACTATTACTATACAATCTACAACATGACCTAGACCTAATTCAATAAAAACCTAAATCTACACACTAACTAAACACCAACAAACAATGAAGACTCAACAAACAAAGAACGTGACGGACACCAACCACCCACCCCAATCTTCTCCTTATTATTGAGAAGAAAACAACTCTGCAACACAAGTCAATCTTTGGTCATCCATAAAGTTTAGTGAAACTTCCCCACATTTTATCATAAAACACTTCCTTATGTTGCCTACAGCATTTTCTAGCAGAACAATAAGCCAGAAAGGACTAAAACCAACCCAGGAAGCAATATATCCTATCATTCCTAAACTCTGACCACACCAGTTACACTGGAATGACATAATTCACTTATGAGCCTGGTCGAAATCGTCAGATCAATCCCATGCGTGAGCTAAGTCTTCACAGGTAGCATAAGTGTTTTACTACTGGACTACATATCTCAGGGATTGCTGGGTATGGAATACCACTACCTAGTTCATTGCAGAATAGAATCTGGTCTGTACCTCCAACATACAATCAACCGAGGGAAACATAAGACATTTATATTCCAGTATCCCATTATACAATATCGAATTGAACACATATTTCAATATGCGGTAGCATCGCTGTAGCAGATATAAACCCATACTAGGGACTCAGGTAGTGTGCACACAAATTCAATCCACATGATCACCTATTATTGAACTACCTCCTATACCCCCTATACACTGAACAATAACTAACTCCAACTAACCATGCACATGACTTGAATGAATACAACTAGAAAGCAGCAGCTTGTGAGGAACACATCATTAGTTTCACCCATGCGAAGCACTTCTGGCAGCTACAGCTGAATATAAATAACTCCAGCCTCACACTGGATCGCAGGCTAAACTCTTTGTGGAAGGGTTCTTCCCACTGTGTATGGAGAGATGAAAGGAACCCAACCGCAGAACAAATAACCGAACTGCAAAGATCACATACGCACTACTTTAGCTCACAATCTGCCTCTACAAAACCAGTTGGCAAGCTCCCCGTGACCAGTCAGAGCAACCCTTCGACACCACCTTCCTTCCACTGCACATAGGCAATCTTTATACAAGACTCTGATGGACTGTGAGCTGTACATGTACTGTATTGTCAAATAAGGATACAGTGCTATAAAGTTATAAAAATGACAGCTGTCCACTATACAAAACACATTTAACATTAACAAATAAAGTAGTATTTTTTATTCAATTAAATAATGAATTCAATAATGGTCTATCTAATCTAAAATATTCCTCATTAGAGTGTATATTTGGCTCTCTTACATTTTTCCAAACGCTAAAATACTATTTAATTTCAAAATTAGGTACGGTAATAAATCAGCACAACAGCTTCAACATTGGTCTTTTACCTCTAAACGTAGCCTGTTGTTCTTCAAGATATTTTCTATTTTTACCAATCTTTTTGCCACATCGGGTACCTTCAGACCCATCTTTATCATACATTTTGTTTCACGCACTATCTCTAAAATTTTGAGATCAAAATTAACCAGCATTTTTCCTGTTTCTGGATGCCGTATTAGTAGTGTAGCTTGTAAAACTGAAAGCAAAAGATAAAGTATGTTTTAACAATAGTTAGAATTCAGAAATATAGTTATCTCTTACAAGAGTTTGACAATATGCCACACAATAAGAAAACATTTAACTTTTAAGTGAAAAGTAAAGGATTTAGAAAAATATACTCACAGAGTCCCCTTTCCTCCATACTTTATGTGCATCACCACAGGGGGGAAGAAGGGATGGCACCAGAGCCTTTACCTCTGCAAGGGTGAATTCCCATTTCAATTTTTGTGGTGCATGAGGTCGCGGCCGCACATCGTTGTTCCTCAATGCAACACTCACCTTTGGCTGCAAACCTTTGTACCCCCTTTTTTCTATGCATCAGCACCCTAGGCCTAAGCTAATCGATTTGGAGGGATGGGTGTATAGAAAAAAGGGGACTGTGGTCTAGTAGGGTTACTTCTATGAATAACTTTTTTAATTCCTAAGTCCCGTCCCCTTTTCTCCATTCTGCATGGGCAATTACACAGCAAATAAACATATAGGAAGGACCTGAACTGCACTAGGAGAACATATTTCTGAAAACTGCTTGGCCGGACACTGAATTCATGAGTGAGCTTGTGTCTATGCAGTAATGCTTGCAGAACACAAAGGGCGCAGACCATGTAGCTGCTCTGCTGATGACATCTGTTAGGGAGAATTCTCTCTTTAGGCTGAATTTCCTAACCTAGTGAGTCCCCCAGCAGCTTTGCTGGATTTCTGGAGTTTGTTTTTTCCTCCTGCCAAGAGTGAGACTCTTTTCCTCCCACTCTTGGACATGATTTAAGGTATTCCTTTGACTGGTAATGTGTTTTATGGGCTATGGGGTCCTTTACTCCATAGGGTCTCATGTGTTTTTCCTATGTGTGACACACAGCACCTTCCGTGCAGTAACACAGGGGTGTCATAGTGACACCCCACCATAGACTCCATACCCTGGGACTGACTACCGTCTCCCAGGGCATGTAAAGTCACCATTGGCTTTACTAGTCCAAAATTATTAACAGAAACCAGTACAAACCATCATATTGTGGACATACTAGTCGGGGCAATTCGTTTGCCCAGGGTCTGTTAGTCGAGGGGGCATGTCTCCGTCCCTCCTGATCGAGTTTTGGCTGGGGGCAGTGGAAACTACTTTTTATATTTGACTGCAAATATTTTCCTCTGGGATTTTCCCATTGTTCGAGGCTACCAACTTAAATTATTTAATTCTCATAGCCTCGAACATACCACCGGTTTATTTAAATAATATTAATTCGCCGGTTGGTATTTTTTGCCAGGACTCGATTCTAAAATGGCGTTTGTGTTCTATTCTGTGACTCCAACCCAAGTCGAGCCCTTTGTACCACGTTTTGGCGAGCTTCTCCACAGAAGCCTCCAAAAGTGGTGTCACTCTGTCTGGGTACCACAGGGGGTGTGGGAGGGGGTTTAGGCACCCTGGACTGAGTTACCTTGGTAACTCAAGTCGCACTCTTGTGTGATTGGCCCAAGTGGTGAGCCGGCCGGCTCACCACTTAGCATGTTTGATCGACAGCTAGGCTGAGTGAATGGGGGTATGCTGCACAAAAGCAGGGCTTTGGGGACTGGAACTTCAGAAGTCACCACAGGACCTGAGAATCCGACGAGGGAGAAGCTGAGCCGACCTACCACGACGACACCACCGGCGGAGCCCTGCAGAACTGACTCACCACTTCCCGACGACAGAGAAGATCTCCCGGCTGGAGAGGCTTCTTCCCCTGACTGGTGGGCACAACCAGTTTACCTTTCTTTCTTCGCACCCAAGCCCGGTTTGTGTTCGAACTGCCCGTGCCAAGCACTCCGGCGGCCGGATAGCCACTCACCACTGAACCGCGAATCACTGGACCGCTCCTTGTACCCGAGAAACTCTGCGGCTGGTTTCTTCCCTGGCAGTGCAACGGACTCCTGTCTTCCTCCACGACGACATCCTCTCTTCCCCCGGACGAAGCACCGACTTGCATCCACTGCCAGGAACAACTGCCCCCGCTGGAGCGTTCTCACCACTTTAAGGTACCGTGTCCGCCAGGCCTCCCTTTCTAAATATTGCAACAAGGTAATAATAACTCCTTAACCTTCTGGACTGGGCTGGCCGCCTTGACCCTCTAATTGGTCCCTTTCTCTGATCCAACTCCTTTTTGAACCATTACAAGACTTTTGTGCACTGCAACCGTGTGACCTTGGACACATTTTGTTTTGATCCTCTTAAAGCGGATCCAGCCTACTGACTCTGAATTCACGGTTTTACTTTGCCTTCCTCTCTTGTTATGTTCTTGTAAAAGTGTTGGGATCTGTTTCAATTTGTTCTCTGCTTTTCTCTCCCTTTTTAAAACAAACTATTAGAGTTCCATCTACATTAAGCGCTCACCGCTGTCTGAAAATAAGTGGGGCTTTACTTAATACCTGTCTAATATGCTTTTAAGGGAGTGTATATCTTTTAGTGACCGTGTTTTTGAATTGCTTACTATTAGTGCCTGTGTGTTTTTCTAGATGTGGTTTTAAATAAATAATTATATCTCTTTTACACCAAGCCCTGGTCAGTGTTTACTTGTTCTATTTTGTGCTCTTGACCTATTGTGAATACTCTGTATACTGCCTAACTCTTCTAGAGGGAAGTCTGACTGCTCAGCCACAGCTACCAAGTGAATCTGTGTGGTACAGACTGCTACCAAGTGGTTTTACTGCCAAACACCTGTAGTCCTAAATCTTTTGCATTGGTCCCAAAGGGAACTTCACAGGTGTCTGCCTAACAACATCCCTAGACACCTGTTTCTAAAAAGCAACTGGGATGACTTCAGCCTCACAGTATGAGCATGTAAGCAGGTGGGAGGAACAATTCCTTGGGATATATATGCTTCAAGAATAGTTAATATCTTCGAGTGAGTGACAGAAGCTTCAGATGCTTGATGTGCAGGCACTGATCCACCAAAAATCACAAAAAGGGTTTCAGACTTTCGGAAAGCCCTTTGTTAGGGAGATGAACAAGTTACTTCTTACCTTGTAACGTTCTTTCGACGGGATGTTCCTCCGACGTATTCCTCATCTTAGATATCTCCTTCCAGCTCTGCTGGCCTCGGAAAATTTTTCTCTCTAGAGGGCGCAGCGCGTCGACGTCCTTCGAGTCGATGTCCCTCGACAGCCGCCGTATCGACGCCGACGTCATGCTGGCTATAAAGGCCGCGCGGCGCCCGTTGCTCAGTTCCGTTTTGTAGCCCACAAATATGCTTTCTGGACTAAACTAATCACCCTGAAGGAGCGTAAGCTGCAACAACAAGGGAAGTAGAACTGCGGGGATGGATGGGAGGGTCGATGAGGAATACATCGGAGGAAAATCCCGTCGAAAGAACGTTACAAGGTAAGAAGTAACTTGTTCTTCGAAGGGATTGTGTCCTCCCACGTATTCCTCATCTTAGATATGCTCCCATAGCAGTATTCTATTATTGGAGGAGGGAGTACTGACTTCATGCTGTCTTCTATTGATGAATAGAATGCAGTACAGCCCTTCCAAACCTAGTCTCTTGACTGGAGGAGGAATCCAAATTGTAAAATCGTGTAAAGGTATGGACAGACGACCATGTAGCGGGCGCACAGATGTCTTTAACCGGCACACCTCTTTTGAGGGCCGATGAAGCTGCAATACCTCTGGTCGAATGAGCCCTAAGGTTTTGAGGGGGCTCTTTTCCTGCCAATTTATAACATTCCAGAATGACTAGGATGATCCATCTGGAAATGGTCTGCTTAGTTATTGGTAACCCCAGCTTGTGACCTGTGTAACCTACAAACAGCTGGTCTGCCTGTCTTACCCTGGCTAGTCTACTGATGTAAAAACTTAAAGCCCTTCTAGGGTCTAGCCTGTGTAACCTCTCTTCCTCTTTCCCCGGGTGAGGAGGAGGGTAGAAAGATGGTAGGGTAATCTTCTGAGTGATATGGAATTCAGAAACCACCTTTGGGAGGAAATTAGGCTTCACTTGCAGGACAACTTTGTCTTTGTGAAAGATAGTGTGAGGGAGTTTACAAGAAAGAGTTTGTAATTCGCTCACCCTTCTAGCATATGTAAGTGCTATTAATAAAACAGTTTTAAGGGTAAGGAAACTTAACGAACAAGAATGGAGTGGTTCGAAAGGTGTGCCCATCAGGAAAGTTAGGACTAAGTTTAAATCCCATAGGGGAACTTGGAATGGTCTTGGGGGATAAACATTGGTTAACCCCTTAAGAAATTGTATTACCAAGGGTAACTTGAAATAGGATGGTTCTTCCGCAGTGCGCTTAAAGATGGATAGCGCTGCAAGATAGCCCTTAATGGTGCCAACTTGAAGGCCTGAATTTGCCAAATATAGTAGGAAGGACAAAACCATTGGTGTACCACATGAAAAAGGGTCGATATTCTGTTCTCTACACCAACTGCAAAATCTGTTCCAACGGCAGCGGTATAAAGACTTTGTTGCTGGCCTCCTTGCCGAAAGCAACACCTCCATAACATCATCAGGGAGGTCCCAATCCTTGTACCTCAGCCTTTCAGAAGCCAAGCGTGAAGGTTGAGGGTTTTGATGTCTGGATGGAGAACCCGACCTCCCTTCTGTGAGAGTAGGTTCTCGCTGAGTGGAAGTCGAATTGGAGGGCAGATGGACAAGTCTAGAAGGTCCGGGTACCACGTTCTCCTGGCCCAATCCGGGGCAATTAGGATAATGGTTCTCCAGAATCTTCTCAACCTCCTGATCATTTGAGGAATGACAGGGACCGGTGGGAACTCGTATAGAAGCGGAAACTCCCAGTCCACTATGAACGTGTCTCCCAGAGCTCCTCTCGGGGGAAATTCCCTTGAGCAGAACAGGTCGCATTTCCTGTTGAGGCTGGTGGCGAACAGATCTACCTGAGGGGTTCCCCAAAGGGCGAAGATCTCTTGAAGGACTTCCTGAGATAGCTCCCACTCGTGGGAGACTGTGCTCTGCCTGCTCAGAGCGTCCGCTGTCAAGTTCTTCTCTCCGGCTAGGTGAACTGCCGATAGAGAGATTCCTTCTTGGATTGCCCAAAACCAGAGCTGCATCGCCTCTCTGCACAGGGGTAGTGATCCTACGCCTCCTCTTTTGTTGAGGTAATGCATGGCCACCGTGTTGTCCGTCATTATCAGGACGTTCTTCCCTTGTACAGCTGGCAGGAACGCCTTCAGCGCAAGTCTGATGGCTCTCAGCTCTAACAGGTTGATATGTAGTCTGCACTCCGATGGAGACCAACGACCGCTGATGGTCAAGTCGTTGGCGTGGGCTCCCCACCCCGTGAGTGAGGCATCCGTGACTACTGTTATCTCCGGCCAGGGTTGCCTAAACTGTTCTCCTTTCAGAATGTTCTCCTGACAGGCCCACCACTGAAGGTCTCGAGCTACTCTGTCGGGAACCTGAAGAAGATCTGTCATTCTCCCTGAGAAATGTGACCACTGAGTCCTCAGTGCCCACTGGAGGGATCTCATTCTCAGGCAAGCCTCTGGCACTAGGAAAATGCAGGATGCCATGAGGCCTAGCAACCTCAAAAAGTCGAAGGCTGGGAGACGTTGGGCATGTTGGAACTTGGCAACCATCTGTAGAATATCTTGAGCCCTCACCTGTGGTGGCGAGGCTTTTCCCAGGGAAGTGTCCAGGATCGCTCCTATGAACTGGAGTCTCTGCGATGGTATCATTTGTGACTTCTTTAAATTGAGGGAGAAGCCCAGTCTGTGAAGGAAGTGGCACATGTGATTTAGCTGGATCTGAGCTTGTTCCGAAGAAACAGCCCTAATCAACCAATCGTCCAGGTAGGGGTAGACGTGAATCCCTTCCCTCCTTAGACTTGCCGCCACTACCGATATTAACTTGGTGAAGACCCTCGGGGCAGAGGTCAGCCCAAATGGCAGCACTCGAAATTGATAGTGAGAGTTGCCAATTGCGAACCTCAGGTATTTCCTGTGTTTGTGATGGATAGGCACATGGAGATAAGCGTCCTGAAGGTCCAGAGATACCAACCAGTCCTGGAACTGAAGGGCCTGGAGGATCTGAGAAAGAGTGACCATCTTGAATTTGTCTTTCCTGAGGAATTTGTTCAATTCTCGCAAGTCCAAGATGGGTCTCAGTCCTCCGTCTTTCTTTGGAATGAGAAAGTAAGGGGAGTACCAGCCCTTGTTCCTCTCCGCTACAGGTACCGGTTCTATGGCACCTTTCTCTAGCAGGTCCAAAATTTCCTGCAAGAGGAGCGGATCTGCAGCTTTCTGAGAGCTGATCCCCGGTGGATGACTCTGAGGTATACGTAGGAAAGGCAGGCAGTAACCTTGGGCAACTGTTTCCAATGCCCAAGCATCTGACGTGATAGCCTGCCATACCGCCAGATGTTGAGTCAACCTGCCTCCTACAGGTGTCCTGTGAGGGAAGTCCTCAGAGTGGTTTTGGGGCGGCTGATGCAGATGCCGATGGTAAAGAGGCACCTGCTGTTGCTGCGGCTTTTGAATATCTACCCCGTCCACCTCGGGTAGTTCTTCTTTGTCCCCTTTGAGCCGGTCGTCCTCTACCTCTTCCGAATGCGGAGTAGAAGCGAAAGGACTTGCCCCTCGCAGAGGTTCCTGTGGGACGAAAAGGAGTCTGATGGATTGCAGCTCCTAGGGATTTTGCTGCTGCTTTTGAAGTTTGCAGTTTCTCTAAACTGTCATCCACCTTTTTCCTGAACAAAGAAGAGCCATCGAATGGCATGTTCAAGAGCCTGGCTTGCACATCTGGGGCAAAACCAGACTTTCTCAACCAAGCGAATCTCCTGGTTGATGTACTTGCCGCCATTGCTCTGCTGATACTGTCAGCCGAATCAATGCCCGTCTGGAGGGATTCGCACATAGCGTCTTTACCGTCCTGTATAATATTCAGGAACGCATCCCTTTCTTCTCCCTCTGGGATGCAGTCAGCCGCTGTAGAAGCACACTCCCGAAGTGTATGGCTGAACCTAGCAAGGGTGCAAGTAGCATTAACAGATTTTAACGCCATGCTACATGCTGAAAAGACTTTCTTTGCCATAGCATCATATTTTTTATCGTCCCTGTCCTGTGGGACGGTAGGATAAGCCGTCTTGACATCGGTAGAGGATGCTGCCTGTACCACCAGACTTTCTGGGGATGGGTGTTTAGACAAAAACTCCGGGTCTGAAGAGGATACCGTGTACTTTGTAGACAGTTTTTTATTTACTGCTGGTACGACATCTGGGGTTTCCCAGTTTGTCATGATCTTCCTCTGAAGAGCTTTATGAAAAGGCACCACAGGATCCTCCTGTGGGCCTTTGTCAAGAATATCCGTGAGGTCATCTTGTTGGAAAGATTGTTAAGGTGCAGACCACCCCATAAACTCTGTGATCCTGGCCATTAAGGCTCTTTAGGGGGTTTCAGCATGTTCCCCCGGGTCTGGCCTAGCAAACTCCACCTCAGGGGAGGTGTCTAACCCACTTGCCTCATGTAAGGAATCATGAAGATCCTGTAACCTGCGTTCTTCAGAGAAAAATTCCTCTCTAATTGGGGATACAGGTCCCTGCAGCTCAAAAGTGTCTTCCTGTTCAGAAAATTCACCCTCTTCCAATATTGAGGACATAGTTCTCAATTGTTCTGAACTCATAAAGGGTGTAAACCCCATTTCCAAGGCTGAGGGTGCCGAACTTGTCATAATCGGCCTCGAAAACGTCGATGTTGTCGACGCCGACATCGAAGGCTTCGAGCGTGGCGTCGAAAACAAAGGCGGAGGCCTCGAAGACCTCAACAGAATTGGGATTCTACTCGACAATCTCGAAGCCATCGACGTTGAGGACCTGGGGATAGACACTGGGTGTGTCGTAACCGTGACTTTTCTTGGCGTTGACACCGGTGTCGACGCTGGCGTCGAGTCGACAGACTCGTGTGTCGAAGGTCCCTTCGACAACGGCGTCGAAGGCATCGACCTCGACGTCGACGGAACTTTCGTCGACGGCGTCGACGGAACCTTCGAGGAAGGTTTGGAGGTCATAGTCCTACTCGAGGGTTCGTGATGCGCTCGAGAGGTTTCCTTCGCCGGGTACTGCGACTCGCAGCGTTTTTGACCTTTGGGTCTTTCGACCAGAGCATCGCTCTCGGCAGTCTTCGAGGGGGTCGAGGCCGCTTTCTCGAAGACGCTCATCATATTTTTGCGGAATTCCTCCCATTCAGCCCGGAAACTATGTTTCGTGGGGCACGGGATTCTCTTTGGCGAAACAGAGGAAGAGGAAGACGGAGAAGGGGATCTTCGACGTCTCCTCTTTGAGTGCTTCGATCTCGAGGAGTGATGAGACCCACTCCGAGATCTGAAGCGCGAATGGTGACGAGGAGACGAATGTCTCGACTTCGTCGACGAAGAAGAAGCTTTAAAAGTCTTACCTTTCTCCAGCTTCCCCCTACGCTCCTTCAGGGCCTTAGCTGTCATGGACATACAGTCCTCGCACTCCGAACAATGGTGTTCAGCTCCCAAACACCACAGACAAACTCTGTGAGGGTCAGTCAGCGACATCTTTTTCCCACAATCTCGGCATTTTTTGAAGCTGGATCGAGGAGTTGTTGGTTCCGACGAAGAAGCCATCGAGTACGGTATCGAATAACTCGAGGTAAATAGGTTTAACTGACAAAACTGAGCAACGGTATTCCGAGGCACTGAGTACGCGCGGAAAAACGGAACTGAGCAACGGGCGCTGCGCGCGGCCTTCATAGCCAGCATGACGTCGGCGTCGATACGGCGGCTGTCAAGGGACATCGACTCGAAGGACGTTGACGCGCAGCGCCCTCTAGACAGAAACATTTTCCGAGGCCAGCAGAGCTGGAAGGAGATATCTAAGATGAGGAATACGTCGGAGGACACAATCCCTTCGAAGTATCATTTGTATGCTTCATTCCCTCTCCTAGTGAGACCCCCAGCACTTTTTTGCTGGACCTCTGGAACTTTTTCTTTAATCCTGAATGAGAAGAGCCTTTTTCCACTCATTCATGGAGTCTATTTTTCTACATAACTCTTTAAGGCATTTGTATTTTAATATTTGCAGCACACAGCTCCTTATGGGAAGTGTTGCTGGTACCCTGTGGATCTTCCTTGGAGGTTCTTTTCTATATCCTAGAGTAACTACAGTTCTTAAGGATAGAGAGATACCTAGTACCTCTCCTAAAACATTATAGTCTGAGAGATTGGCACACACCACCTTATGTGGAGTGCCAAAGGGATACCTAGTATTCCCCCTTCTCTCTGCTCCTGTGAATTTTTAGTCACATATACAACCTTCTCGTTATGGCTGGTGGAAGTGGACGTTTTCTACCAACTATTGTGTAATTGTTATACCGCAGACTATGTCATAGCCTCTGTAGTGCAAAGTAGGGGCACCCAAATACTAACTTTGGGGCTCCCTTCTTTCTTTGGCGTTTCTAGCATGGTTGTTCTTTGTTAGCCCTTGTATCATTCTGGGAGGGGGAAGACTGTGTGTGTGTTTTGCCTTTGGCGGAACTCTTTGGTGTCCCCGCCTAGGCTACAGTGTGTCTGGGCAGGCAGGAAGTGGGGGAGAAATTTCCCACTCCCCTGTCCTTTGACTGCATAAATGTGTGAGTGGAACTAGATCCCACTGGTGGTCTGGTTGCATAAGCCCCCTTCTGTAAACTGCTGAGAGAGAATGCAAAGGAGAGAGTGCTGGAACTTTATAAAAGGTGGGGCTCTTGGAGTTGAAAAAAAAGTCATCCACTGGAAAATGAAGTAACCGAAGAAGATGACCAGAGGCACCTGAAAACCCTTTGCAACACTGTGAAGCGACCACTGCTGTCCTGATCCTGTTTTCTATGCGACAAAGGAACTCTGAAGAGGACGACTCCTTCCCTTTGGCTGGTGGGAACAACCAGTCCCAAGACGAACTTTGAATTGAGCCATCTCCCAAGGTGCGGTGTGCTTCCAGAGCTGTGGAACCCCAATAACAGGAGACCTTCGGCCCAATTTGATTGCATCGTCGTGGAAAGTCTGAATTTGTCCAATCATTCAAGGGCACTCAAGAGACTCAATCTAACACGCCCAGACTCCCTATTCAGATTGTGGGACTGCAAGATCTGAAGAAGATTAACCAGGCAAATCGGATCCTTTGTTGGTGCTGCAGAAAGGCACCAAAACCACAGTGACCATAGAAGTGGATAAAAGCCATGCCAGAGGTCCTCCCTCGAGACTGCTGCTGAAAGGTCCCTTCCATTGTACACTGTTTCATCATCAGACCAAGGAATCCGGAGGTCGGGTCCAGAGCTGCAACATCAGGGAGCATCTGGCATGAACACTTTCTTCTAACCAAAGGTACTGTGGGGAAAAGGAATTGCTTACCTTGATCCACAAAGTCGCTCCAGAGTGCTGGAGTGCATCCAGCGGTGTCTAGGACAACCCCTCTTACCTTTATCTCAAGCCGCTGCTTGTGTAACCTTATCGAGTCCTTTAACACAGTCTCCAACGTTGTATCTTCCGTCTTAGAGACCAGAAAGTATACCACTTTGCAAGACTTTGTACACCTCTACGAACTGCCTTTAGCTAGGGTTGCGAATTGGACTTTAAAAGACTTGCTGTGTGCTGAGACTATCTCTACAACTCAAATCTCTACTTGTATAACCCTAACCAACTGTTTTAATTCCTAAAAATCACTATTTTATATGTGTATGTTATGATATGATATGAAATAAGTCATTTATAACGCAGCTGTATACAAGTGCTTGTTAACGTGTCATCTTCTGCTTGCGCGTTATAACCGTATTACGGTAAACCAGTCTAGACGAAATAGATACAGTTGCAAGCATTAAATAGTTACCGCTTAAGAAGTGTTACCTTTATAAGTATTGTCAATTATACCTATGTGTGTTGGTTTATCGTGCAAAGTATTTAACAGTGACTCATGTGTATATGAAATAAATATATATTTTAATATAGATATGTGTATTTCTTTGATGTGCATTACTAATTGGGTTCAGTGTACTTACCTACAGCTCACATATTCCTCTTAAAATAAGTTTGACTGCTCTGCCACTCTACCAAGATTTGTGAGTAGTACATACTGATACTAAGAGTTGGGGAAGTCTTACCTCCAAGTGGGCAAAGGTGTTGCTAGGAGGTAGGGGGCAAAGGGGGCCATAGCCCCAGGTCTTTTGGTTGTAGACCTGGATGGAAACTCAGGGGCTACAACCAAAAGGCTAGCTAGCCCCGAATCCCGACAGTCCTGACATTAGCGTAGCTCCTGATCTTTTCCAGACCTAGCAACACCCCTGCAAGTGGGACTTTAGGAACACTCCTCTGACATTCTTGTACATACTATGTAGAATTTAAGAGCTCTCCTGACATCAAGGCAGTGAATAATCTGGTCTGTTCTTAAGTAGGAAGAAAAAAAGAATGTAGGGAGGCACATCTCCTAATTGAAAGGAAATGGGGACAGAATCGCTGTATACAGATGGCTGTATATGCAGAACCATCTTATCTTTGTGGAAAACCGTGAAAAGTTCTTCAGAAAAGGCCTGGATCTCACTAACACATCTAGCTGACATAAGAATTATCAGAAAAACAGTCTTCCAAGTGATCTACTTGATGTCGCTGTTGACATTGGTACAAAAGGTTTGTGAGTAAAATCTGAGAGCAGAATTGTATGATCCCACACAGGTTGCTGTTTCTTTAACCGAAGGAACATTCAGAGAAGCCTTTTATTTTTTCTTTTTAAATGAGTTTGGAATAACACATGTCATCAACAATAAAAACTTGCTTCCTTGTCCCTTTCCCTCCCTATCCTCCCACTGTCCTCTTTACCAACCTCATGTCTCGGATTATGTATACTTTATCTTCATAACTAGAACCTGTTTTCCCATTGTTAATCGTACAAAGTTTGAAAACTGCCCCTCCAGGATGTGAAATATTGCCACCCAGTTTAAGAGCTTCCGCAAGCAAGTAAAATCTCTCATCATTAAATAATCTTTTGTGGAAACGCGCTACTAGGCCCACTGCTCATTTTTTTGTCTGTCCCGTTTTTTGCAAAATACCTGTCCATTTGCAACGTGTCCTTGTCTCTGCGCCTCAAGGACTGCGGGCTACCGGCGCAGTATAAATAATAAATAAATAATGTTAGGTGGCCCCCCCTCAAACACATCCACCAGTGTGCTAAGCTTTGCCCTTATGCATCTATTCGAGCCAATATCATTCAAAACATTCTCAAATTTGGGAAATGCTCTCAGTGGTATTTCTGAGCTATACCTCTGCCCCAGTTTCAGTTTGAGGCACGCTCTCCTCCATACCTGTTGCACCCACCACCGTCGTGATGACTGTTGCCTGAAGTCCCTCTCAGTTCCCCCAGAGCAGTTCCATACCTGTATGATGTTGCGAGGGTGGGCCTAGTAAAAGCATGTCCGATCCTCCTATCTGGGCGTCCTATTTGGTCGCTGTAGCTGAGTAGCCACATAATATAACTCAAAGTCAGGTAGGGAAAGTCTGCCGTCCGAGTGATGCCTAAGTAGTGTAGCTAAGGATATCCTTCTCCTCCCCCAGCTCACAGGAACCCAGAGATCTTACTCCGGAATTTGGTGTGATTGCCCTGCCCACATTGTATTGGAATGTGTCTGCGGCATTGTGGTGGATTTGTATACACAGGTACTTAAAGGATTCTGTCTCCCACTGTATTCCCACCTCCGGTAGGTCTCCTGAGCTTTCCCTTTCAAGAAGCTCAAGAGGAATGCCACTGATTTTTCCTATTAATACAGAATCCTGACAGTCTTCCCACATTGGTCACTACTTCCACCATGTATGGGATGTCCCCACTCGGATTGTGGACATGTAGAAGGACATTGGGCCTCATTACGAGGCTTGCGCTGACGGAATGAAGGGGGCCGGTACGAGACCGGCCCCCTTCATTCCGTCAGGGCTGATTACGAGCTTGCCATTGCGGGACCCGGATCGGGTCCCGCGAGGGGAAGATGGAGGTAACAACGGGACACTTATAATGTGCCCGTTGTTACCTCCATCCCCATTCCTATTGAGCCCTATGGGGGCTCAAATGGGAATGGGGAATGGTTCCTGCAAGGAGGAAATACCGGGTCCTCCTATGTCGGAATGACCTGGTAAGTCCCCATTGCAGGAACCCGGAAAAGGAGCCCGGTTCGGAGGCAGCCATGGAGCTAATAGCTCTATGGCTACCTCCAAACTCGTAATGAGGCCCTTTGTCTGCATATAAGGAAATAACATGAACCTGCCCATCCACCTGCATCCATGAAATGGCCCTGAAAGATTTTTGCCAGAGGTTCCAAAATAATTGGGGAGAGGAGCAGCCATGCTTTGTGCCCTGCTCCAGCTGCCACTTGGGAGATATTTTGCTACCTGTTTTCACACTCGCTAGAGGGTCCTGGTAAATTAGCCTAATACTTTGCTGCATGACCGGTCCTATCCCAACTCTGGTCGATATCTGAAGCAGCCACACCCACTCTACTCAAACAAATGCTTTGACAGCATCTATGGCTACCACCGCCAGTTCCCTGTCTTCATCCCCCACCTTTTCTAGAACATGCTGCACACACCCCAAAATCATTGTTGTATTTCTCTCACATTGATCATGGCGTACCAGCCCGTAGATGTGCTTTGACCGCCTACTGGCTAAAACCTTGCCCAGGATGCTCCTGTCCACACTGAGAATAGAGATGGGATGGAATGACTCGCATCTATGTGGGTCTTTCCCTGGCCAGTAACTGTCCCGTCTTATCCCTGTCCCCATGAATATGTTGGAAATTCTGAGCATAATTGTGATTTCCCAATCGTTCCTTTGCCTCGGCTCTCACCCCCCATTCCTGTAGTAGCTCTGCTCCGCAGGAGGAGCCTCTGGCTAGGTCTCCCTCCAATCTCTGTATTCTGGCTTCAGTGTCATTTAAGCGGGACAGAAGCTCAGCCCTCATGCCATGGGTGTTAGCTATACACTTCCCCTCAATGGTCACCTTAAACACGTCACACATTATTCCATAATCCTCTAGCAAGTTCTCTTTGAGGTCGAAATACTCCACAATAGCCTGTCTTATGTCCTCTCTATAGAGGTCGTCCCTGAGTGCTTCTGCTCTAAGCTTCCACAAGGGTATTGCCCCTCTTCTCTTCCCCCATTTCCGAGTGGCTAGCTGGGGGCCTGAAATATTTTTTCCCCTGATAGATGGTTTCCCTGTAGTCCATGAAGCAATCTTTCCTCACTAGAAGAAGATCTATGTGGAAGTCCGATATGACTTTCCTCAAGGATTTCACTGACATTGTCTTACACTGACCTGTCCAGTTGCGATTGAGGCGGGCAACTGAAGTCTTCCCCCATATTGTCTCCCTATACATTTGGCCCCCCAGCAGCGTTACCACCGACAGGAAGTATGAGTCATTATCTATATTTAGGGCATAGGAGTTTATAATATTGATCCCCTTCCCTCCATGTTGCCCAGAAGGATTAACATCCACCCTTCCTCATCACAAATCGCTCTGGAGACCCTCTAGATATCCACATTCAGACGCCTTTGGAGTAGTTTGAAAAGTGTGACCTGCAAATTTCCCCGCCCCATGACGTTCTCACTTTGCGAAGTCTGGTTTAGTCAGGTGTGTCTCTTGAAGCAATGCTACTTGTGGCCCCAACCTTTTTAAAGATCCCAGTGTTTCCCTCCTTTTCTTGGCTGGACGCATCCCTCGGCCATTCCAAGTTATTATAGTGAGGTTCCCCATTTTAGGCAAGAGATCTTTGCCACCTTGGTCATCTCTCCCGTCTCCTCCCCCCAGCGATAATATACTGCTCATCTTGTGCCCTGATCTGAGTTGGAAATTGCCCCTTCTCCCACCTCACCCAATTTGTCGTCCTCTCCTTACCCCCTTCTATGTTTCCCTTGACGAGTCATCTGAGGCCGCTGTGGTTATGCCTTGTGACTCATAAATGGTCTGACCTTGATGGAAACAATATCCCCTTCCTCCCCTTCCCCATGACTCCCTTCCTCTCACCCATGCTGCCTAACATTCCAACCTTTACACCAACCGGAACAAGCTGAAACTTCTCCTCCAACATGAGGGTATCTGTGTGAAATACCTGCACTTCGTGCTCCTGTCGGCTAGTCGTCATCCACCACAAGGAAGGGTTGACAGTCAATTTGCACTTGGGATGGGTGCCCCTTCTACAACAAAGGAGGGGAGGGGGTAACATGGAGCTTGTGGGTACATGGGCTATGAATCTCTGCTGTTTCCCTCCGCAGTGTCAACTATCTCTCCACTGCCGCCCTTAGTTCAGTCCGTTAGGGTCTCGTCCCGCACAGACAAAGGTTCAAGTGTTTAGGGTGGGGGAAATCCCTCGATTGACCTGATCAATCCTCTCAGTAGCCGTGTTCATCCATCTCATTGCTCTCGCATGTCTCTTCTCCAGCATCCTCACCCTCCACCTGCAGGGTGTCATCTTCTACACACTGTTATCTTCCCCCCTTTGGATTATTCTGTTATGTGTTCACTGTGTTTCTGAGATGGGGGAAGCTTACGTTTCCCGTGGCCCGTCGAAGAGGCAGTGGCCCAGCCTGCCTCTGTATCCCACCAGTGTCAGGCCTCCTCTGGAGAGTTACAGAACCATTGCTTATCGCCTCTTATTATCTTCTGGACAGGACCGCAGCCCATAACACCAAACTGTCCTTCCTCTCCCCCTTCCCATCACCGACCACTCCTGATCCCATTGCCCCGACGCCCACTTTCCCTATCTCCAGAGACAAATTCCTTGACCTGCTGTCAGCCAGCAAACCTTCCGGGTCGCATCTCGACCCCTGCCCCACCTCTGTCCTGAAATAAATATTCTCGTCTACCTGCGCAGGAGAACTTCCGAGAGCAATACTAAATGACTCCTTCACCTCAGGCATCTTTCCTGATGCCTTCAAAATAGCACATGTCAAGCCGCTTCTAAAAAAGGCATCCTTTGACTCCCTTGAATCCAGGAATTACAGGCCGATATCCAACACCGGATTTCTCGTGAAACTCATTGACCGGTCAGCATACTCTCAGCTCAACTCCTTTGTAGAATCCAACTGTCTCCTCAACCTCATCCAATCAGGCTTCAGACTGCGACATGTAACTGAAACCACTCTGATCTCGATCTGGGATGATCTGAAGGATGCCTAGCACTGCTTCTCCTCGATCTCTCTGCAGCCTTTGACACGGTTAACCACTCAATCCTGCTCGAACGCCTTCACTCCCTAGGAATCTGTGGCACTGCTCTCAAATGGATTGCCTCCTTCCTCAGCAACAGGAAACAAATAACCCTCCTCTCCCTTTTTGTCTCAACTGCTCGCTCGGTGAACACTGGAGTACCCTAAAGCACATGCCTATCTGTTCTCCTGTTCAACCTCTATATGACCACTGTACCAGGAATCATCCGCACGCATAACATCTCCTGTTACAACTATGCTGATGATACCCAAAAAATCCTAAGAATTCCCAAGTCATGCACCAACCCCCATCCCGACCTTGAAGCTTGTCTCTGCGATATTGACTGATGGATGACAGTAAACCATCTCTTTTTGAACCCTGATAAAACTGAAATCATGGTGTGCAGCATTACTACCCTTCTGTCACATCCGCTCCTAACCCTTTCTAATCAGATCAATTTGTCAAAATGCACCTCAAACTTCTCAGACGCATCTTTCCCTACCTCTCCTACCCAAACAGACTTGCCGCAGTTATGTCTATTGTGATGTCGAGACTGGACTATGCCAACTCCCTATACCTAGGAGCTCCTGCACACCAACTCAACAAACTCCAAAGAGCACAAAACACTGCCGCAAAACTGCTCCTTGCCCTGGGTCAATGGACCACATCGCTCCAGCTCTCCAAACTCTTCACTGACAGCCAATCGGACTCTCAGTGGGACGAAGGGCCACCTTCAAGACCCTATGCATCACTCACCGAGCAGTGCACAAGACTGGCCCAATGTACCTACAAGAAAGATAAAACCCTACCTTTCATCTCGCAACCGAAGATCAAGCACAGCCCTCCTTCTAGTGATTCTAACCTCTAACAGTCAGGATCGGAGGATCCGCCTTCTCAACCTTGGCCCCATCCCCCACACATTCGACACAACCAAGGCTATATGACCTTCCGCAAAGCTCTAAAAAAGTGGCTCTTCCCGTAATTGCCGACCACGACCATCTGAGGCGACTGAGTCCTTGCATCCCCATGACAAATGCTCAATGAGATCCCAAGCAAGGACGCCACTGAATACGCTTATAAAGTCACTACTACACAAACGCATGCATGAAATCCAGAATTGCAAACTCCTTAGTTCATAACTCCACCCAAACTCTCACCTCCCATATCACTATGCTTACTCTCTATTCTATACCAGCACACAATTAGAGTGCAGCTACACCCCTCGATCAATTTTGGCCTAGGTGCTCACATACAAACATTACCCCATGAACACCTCATCATTCTAATAAAATGCAGCTACATCCCATGACAAACCACCTGGCTGCACACATAAGCGTCCTGCACAGGCCTAACACAGCCAGAACCCAGTCTTGGTGTCCATCCTTCAGACTGCACATATTCAACTGATATCTATACCACCACACCTAATGCTAGGATGCAGCTACCATCAGCCAATTGCATTAGCTGCACAAATTACTGGTGTACCCATGCACCCTTCACTCTCTCAAATGACCTTGGACTACGGTCCCTGAGGGCGTTCAACCTACCAGCGCTTTGAGGTCATAGAGCGCTTTATAAATGTCAAATGACATAACATAACATATGACCAATAGCTGAAAGATGAGAGCAACAGGAGTCATCAACTGCTAGATCAGAGTCAAACAATAGGATCTTGTTAAATGGTCAAAGCAAAGGGTAGATATGTTGTCCAGGGCCCAACAACAGAAGCTGGTCCACTTGCGTTTGTACTGAGCCCATGTAGAAGCCTTCTTGCCTGCTTGAACTATTTCCATGACAACCTGAGATGTCCTAAGTTGAGCTGCTCAGGAACCATGCTGCCGAGGTCAGTAATCGAGGAGAGGGGTGACACACTCAGCCCTGCTATTGCTGTATGTGACCATGTATAGACAGAAGAGGAAATTAACCCTTCCTCAGGGATTCCATCAGGTGAGAGAAAATAAAAAGCTGGCCACTGCGCAGCTATCAGAATAACACTGGCATTCTTGCAGCTGAAGAACCTCTCCAAGACACTGGGAAGGAGAGGAATCAGCAGAAATCCATGAAAAGCCAGGTCGTTTCACTGAATCAACAGGACATTTCTGAAGGAATCCTTGCCCACTTTCCCCCAGGATACAAAACAAGGGCACCAGTTGTTTTTGGCTTTGACAATGAGGTCTACTTGTGAACAATCTGCAGCGAAAGAATGGCCTCCCAAAGCATTAGTGCCTGATCTCCCACTTGTGGTCCGATGTCATCATTCTGCTTCCGCATTAACTCCCAGAAGTATGGCTTCAGGGAAATCTGTTGCTCAATGGCCCCAAATCCTTATTGCTAAAAGTAAGAAGGGAGCAGATTTTGTTCCCCCCTGCTTGCTCAGGTAAAACATCGAAGCAGAATTGTTGGTCTGGATGAGGGCTTGCTTTTCTCTGAGAACCAGAAGAAAGACCTTTAGCGTGTTGAAAATCAACTATAGTTTGCAGATGTTCATGTGGCCCAGGCTGTCCTGCAGGGACCATAGATAATGCACCTTGAGAGGTCCCAAGTTAACTCCCAAGCCCAGAAAAGAGGAGTCCATAAGGGAGTAGTTTCTTACCTGTAACTCCATTTCTCCAGCATTGGTATCTTTCATGGATTCACATGCTGTGAATATTCCCAGTCGTCAGGCTGTGAAAACTCCAGTAACTTTAATATAGTAGTTTTCCTATGCAAAAAACGTTGACACTTTGAGTGTCCCATCAACGTCGTTATGGGTGTTTTGAGCAGCACCAATGGGACATTGAGTGTATAGCTCTGCCCCCGCAGCTACAACTCAGATTTAAACATCTCCAAAAGGAGGGAGTCCTAAGAAGGATGTTTGCACGAGGGGGAAGGCTGGAGTGCACATGTGAATCCATGAAAGATACCAACGCTGGAGAAATGGAGTTACAGATAAGAAACTACTCCCTTCTCCAGCACTGGATCTTTCATGGATTCACATGCTGTGAATAGACTTTGTAGCAGTATAAATGCTTGGAGGTGCATATCAGGCAAACAGGATGCAAACCTTGAGTAATATGACAACAAGAGAAGCATATAACCTTAAGGTAAAAGACAGGAGCAGAAACAAACCCCAGAAGTTGTGGGGCTTACCTGTAATGATCACCTCCAGGGTTCCTAGCCTAGATTCAGGAGTTCAGCCCAGGGGCCATTCATTGTATAGATCAGCAGATTATAGGTAGGTGTTAGTGTGGCACACATGGCATGCACACCATTCACAGCATTAATTCACCATAGACCTCCATAGGGATCAAATAGCATACCCATAAAATGGTCGCCCTGTGGGTCATGGGGAAGTTTCAGCAGCGATCTACACATTGGACCTGGAGGACTACATAAGCCCCGTCTCCGCAGTAACGCGTGCTTCGCATTAGGTCCACTGACAACGGTGTAACGCTACTGGCGCTTCTGCTCACAGAACCTGCAAAATCTAAGAAAAAGAAATATTAACAATTCTACAGCTTCAGAGCATTATCTATAGACCACAGACAAGAATTACCTGATTGCAGATCTCCGCCGCCGCAGTTTTTTCCACTCGAAGAATTCTTTCGTCACGGTTCCTCTTCAACCCTCAGCCTCAGTTTGCAGCCGCAGCAACGTTGCGCATTATCCTTTCGTTTTTCCGAAGACCTACAAATAAAAGGTACAATAGTTAAAACAACAAACTTTACAGAATGATTAGTTCATACGCGCATACTTACCTGAAGCTTCATAGAGTTATACCTCACAGTTGAGAACCGTGTTTTCGCAGTAGGAGATAGAAGTTTTTTCTGACTAAACGAACTCACGCTCTGCAGCATTTTTCTTCCGACTACGCGGACATACTTAACTCAATCAAAACGCCTTGTCCGGTTACCGAAGACTTCTCAATTTTTTGTGTGCTTCACCCATAGAGAATGCTTCAATTTACCTCAGGAAGGGGATTCATATCTTTTCCCTTGAAACTCAAAACTCTCCTGCCAAGGCCTTTTCTTCTGAGAACCTACAAAAGAAAAGAAGAATTAAGAAATCATTAAGAGAGATCTCTCCAACTTAGAAAGAACATTAATTCCACAGAGGCATCAGTTATTTCCTTTCTAGTTCTGTCAAGAGACTCATTTACATAGTAAGACATTTGCATTCAGAGGTTTCCACAGTCAATAGCCTTTTGTCTTCAGAACCTTATCATCAACGCTCCCCTGTGTGATAGTAGGATGGAGAGCTCCCTAGACTCAAAACAAAGGTGAGGAGTGTGGGTTTTAGAATTAACGGGAGTTATTATTAAAAGGGGAAGACAGATCTTGAGTTCTAGTAGTTGTCCATTTCTTATCAATCACAGCACTCCTTTGGTTGTTATTTCTTTTTGCATGATTGGGAGAGACCATTAAAGCAACAGTGTAGCAGTTCAGCAGGCATTCGGATCATTACGCTCCTGTGGAGTCCAGGTAAGCGTTACAGAATGCAAAGCCATACTTAAAAAAATACTCTGCCTGAGCATAATGGAAACCACAGACAGACAATTTTTCTCAGCTTTTGGGGGAATTATGGGCAGAGGTCCATGCAGCACGGTCAGAAACCAATACCCTGAGGTGGGAGTTAGTGGTTGACAGGGAACGCACTGATGAATTGGGTCACCAGTTATTACAAACACAAGCAGGGCAAGCCCCACTTTCAGGTGGCCTTCCTCCAGTTCAGGGTTCCTCTCCAGGACCTCCCTGTTAGGTGATTTTACCCAGAAATATTTCATTAGCCCACCTAGAGCGATTTATGAGGGATCCAAAGCGTTTTGCAGTATTTATGAATCAATGTAATTTGCATTTCTTGTGTAGACCAGGGGTGTTCCTATCGGATCAGTCTAAGGTGGTATTTGTGTAATCCTATCTGGGTGGACATGCTGCGACTGGTCTATTCCCTTGGTCAACCGAAACAACCCTTTACTAAGAAACCTTCCTGGCTTTCAACAAGAATTAGAGAAGCTTTTTGCCCGTAATACTCAGGAACAAGCCTTGAATAATGAGTTGCTTTCCTTACGACAAGGCAGTCAAGAACTGCTGGCATATGTAGCCTCTTTCAATCGATTAGTAGCAGAAACTAATTGGCCAGAAGAGTAGAGGACAACTCTCTTTTTTCAAGGTTTACGAGGAGAACTCAAAGACATATTGGCTCTGGTTGTGAACCCCCCTACAGGTTGTGCGGAATTCATAGATCGCACTATACAACTGGACCACCGGCTGCAAGATCGACAAATAGATCATTCCAGATCAGAAAATAGAGCATTCTATGTACGTCCAAAAGACCTTGGTAATCGTCATGCAACTGAAAGTCATCCAGAGCCAATGCAATTGGGAGTTGTACAGAGCCCTATTTCAAAAGAAGAGAGAAGAGAAGACAACTGAATGTATGTCTCTATTGCGGTACATCTGGACATCGCCTTTGTAACTGCCCGGTGAAACCTCCTTGGAAATCAGTGGGAGCCTTGGACAAGGCTGAAAAAGGAGAAAAGAAAGAAGAGCTGACGGAAAACTCCAACGCCCGACAAACTTAGAGGTCGGCTTGTCGAGCCAGAAGAAGACATTTCAGATCTCTCATTTTGTTGTGCCCGTTATCCTAAGTAGTTACCGTCAACCTCCCAAAGTGCATGCTCTAGAAGCCTATGTGGACAGTGGTGCGATTGGGAACTACCTGGATCACGAACTCGCAAGCCAGATTAGTATTGCTATGAACCCCAAGCCTGTTGTGGAGAATGTCACAGTGATTGATGGTACTCAGCTGATATCAGGACCAGTGACGATGTGTACTAAAGTTTGTACCTTGCTTTGTTAGGATGGACATCGAGAAAAGATCTTGTTTGACCTAATCAGTGCACCGCATATCAAAATCATTTTAGGAATTCCATGGTTAGAGAAACATAATCCACAGATTGGCGTGCAAAAACCTTGGTATTCACAAAATAATGCAAAAGCTCATGTTACAGTCAAGAGGTAAATTCAGGAAACGAGGTCCAAGCGGTCTTTAGAGAAGGCCTCACATTAGGATTAACAGGAATTTTACAACCAGAGTATCAAGACTTTTAGGAAGTATTTAAAAAAGAACAGGCCAATGTTTTGCCACCCCATCGGCCCTACGACTGTCAAATTGATCTAATACCGCATGTAGTAGGCTCTATGCCTTAATCAAGCAAGAGAATATTCATTTGAAGGCATATCTGGAAAAGTACATTGCAAATAGTTTCATTCGACCATCAAAGTCGCCTGGAGCCTCTCCTTTGTTCTTCGTGCTAAAGTAGGAAGGAGACCTTCACACTTGCATAAATTATCGTGCTTTAAATCAGATCACAGAACAGATACCCACTTCCACTTATTCCAGTGCTAATGCACCAAGTCAAAGATGCAAACATGTTTACAAAACTAGATCTGCAAAGCGCTTACCATCTGGTGAGAATTAAAGGAGGGGATGAATGGAAAACCGTCTTTCGTACTAAGTTTGGATTATACGAGTACCAAGTGATGCCCTTTAGCTTATGCAATGCCCCAGCTGCTTTTCAGAATTTCATGAACGATGATTTATGTGAATTATTAGATGTGTGTGCAGTGGTGTATATTGATGATATCTTAATACATTCAGCCTCCGCCCAAGAACACGTAGCCCATGTTAGAGCAGTTGCGGCCACATCATGCTCATTTCATGTAACCTCAGTGGAATGTTTGGGATTTGTTTTGTCACCATTGGGAATTCAAATGGACAATAGAAAGGTAGAAGCAGCGTTAACCTGACCTTCCCATACATCGGTGAAAGGAGTCCAAAGTTTCCTGGGATTCGCCAATTTTTATTGGCGCTTTGTTTCAGGCCTTTCTCAGTTAGTCCACCCAATAACTTTGTTACTACGAAAGCATAAGAAATTCACCTGGACTTAGGAAGCAGAAGCGGTCTTCCAGATTTTAAAGAATAAATTTACAACCGCTCCAGTGTTAAAACATCCACAGCCAGATTTATCGTTTGTGGTAGAGACCGATGCTTCCAGTGCTGCTATGGGAGCAGTATTGTCCCAAAAGGATATGGAAACAGGGCAATTGCACCCAGTGGCTATTTGGTCCAAGGAATTCTCAGCAGCAGAGTTACATTAGACCATCACAGATAAAGAATTACTAGCAATAAAGAACGTCTTTAAAGAATAGAAGCATCATTTATTAGGGGCCCGTCACTGCATCATGGTTCTTACTGACCATAGAAACCTACAATATCTACGCAAAGCAAAAGCTCAGTCCTCACGACAACTCCATTGGGCATGGTTTTTTGCAGAATACGATTTTGTCATAACGTACCGCCCTGGAGTATGTAATTGCAAAGCGGATGCCTTGTCATGTATCGGGGAGGGTGAGAATGTGCAAATCAGTCAGGATCCAGTGAAATTATTCTGGAAGAGAACATGCTGGGAATCACTGGATTTTCCAAAGAAGATCTGAAGTCACAGATCCGGCTTTGTATGACCACGTCAGAGTTAGAGGACTGGAAATCAAAAGGTTCTAAGTTTTCAATCCAAGAGAGTATACCATACTTCCAGGGTCGTCTTTATCTACCCACATAGGAATTACAAACACAAGTTATATCAGATTATCATGGAGCAATGATAGAAGGTCATCCCGGAATTGCTAAAACATTAGCTAAGGTTAAAAGAGGTTTTTGGTGGCCTACGTGGCAAAAGGATATCATAGATTCCATCCAACTTGTGGTATTTGAGCCCAAAATAAAAGTTCAAACCAGAGACCTGCAGGGCTCGTTCAACCTTTACCCATTCCACTGGCACCATGGCATACCATATCAATGGATTTCATCACAGAGCTACCTCCTTGTTCAGGTTATAATACAAATTTGGAGGTGGTGGATGTATTTTCCAAAATGGCTAATTGTATTGCTTTAAAAGGACTCCCATCGGCATGAGTCTTGGCTAAAGGTTTTCTGGAAAACATTGTACATCTTCATGGATTTCCGTCAGCAATGATTTCTGATAGAGTGAGTCAATTTGTATCTCAATTCGGGAAAAGGTGTTGTGAGATAGTTAAAATAGATGTGCGTTTGTCTATCAGTCACCATCCACAAACTGATGGTCAAACTGAGAGAACAAATCAAACCTTAGAACAATACCTCTGGTGTCTTCTCCACCTAACAGATCACTCTTGGGTGGAGGTGCTCTGGGTAGCGGAGTACGCTTATAACAATTCCGAGCACGCTTCTACAGGACACACTCCGTTCTACATTCTTAATAGTTGCCATCCACGAACCTCGACATTTGATCCACTAGAACTTTTAGAGATGCCCGTGGTGCAAAGTCTTCATGAGAACATATCACAAATTCAGAAGGAAGTCTTAGAGCATTTAACTGTTGCAAAAGAGAGTCAAAAGAAATTTGCTGACAAACTCTGAAGAAAACCTCCTGATTATCAAGTGGGAGACAAAGTGTGGTTAGCTTCCAAACATATTGCTCTTAAGGGGCCTGATTCATTTCAACCTAGATATCTGGGCATGTTTTCTGTAGAAGCAGTCATCAATCCTGTAGCGCTAAAATTAACACTACCACCTCACATGCAAATTCATCCAGTGTTATAAACATCTTTGTTAAAACCAATGAGCACAGGAACCCGGCTACAACAATCTCACAAACCTATGATTGTAGATGGAGAACCTGAATTCCAAGTGAAAGAAATCTTAGATTCCAAGATTGCCAGAAGAAAATTGTTTTACTTAGTGGATTGGAAGGGTTTCGGCTCACAGGACAGAACTTGGGAACCTAGTTCTAATATCCATGCTCCCCAATTACTTAAAACATTTCATCAGAATCATCCAGACAAGCCAGGGCCAGTGGGTCCATCCTTGGGAGGAGCCTTGGGGTCGAAAACTGTCATGATCACCTCCAGGGTTCCTAGCCTAGAATTAGGAGTTTAGCCCAGGGGGATTAATTGTATAGATCGGCAGGTTATAGGTGGGTGTTAGCTTGGCACACAAGGCATGCACACCTTTCACAGCACTAATTCACCATAGACTTCCATAGGGATCAAATAACATACCCATACCCTTAAAATGGCCGCCCTCTGGGTCATGGGGAAGTTTCAGCAGCGATCTAAACATTGGACCTTGAAGACTTCATAAGCTGTCTCTGCAGTAACGCCACAGACAAGAATGACCCGATCGAAGATTTCCGCTGCAGCAGTTTTTTCTAGTCGAAGAATTCTTTTGTCACTTTATCCCTCAGCCTCAGTTCACAGCCACAGCAACTTTTCGCAGTATTCTTTTGTTTTTTCCGAACACCTGCAAATAAAAGGTACAATATTTAAAATAAAAAAAACTTTACAGAATTATTAGTTCATAAGCTCATACTTACCTGAAAGCTTCATAGAGTTATATCTCACAGTTGAGAACCATGTTTTCGCAGTAGGAGATAGAGGTTTTTTTGGACTAAATTAACTCACGTTGTGCAGCGTTTTTCTTCCGATTACGCGTGCATACTTACCTCAGTCAAAACACCTTGTCAAGTTACCGAAGACCTCTCCATTTTTTGTGCGCTTCACCCATAGCGAACACTTCAACTTACCTCAGGAAGGGGATTCATATTTTTTCCCTTGAAACTCAAAACTCACCTGCCGAGGTCTTTAATAATAATAATAATAATAATTCTGCATTTACATAGCGCTAGGAACCCTCAGATATCTGAGCGCTGCTTATTATTACCCACGGTGTGTGGTGCTCATTTATCGACCTCAGAAGGATAAAAGGCTGAGTTTGGCCCTGCCGGGATTCCAACCTGCGTTGGCAGGCTCAGCACGGATGTCAAAGCGAGCGCTCTACTTGCTGTGCCACATGACCGGCTTCTTCTTTTCTTCTGAGAATCTACAAAAGAAACGAAGAATTAAGACATCATTGAGAGCGATCTCTCCAAGTTAGAAAGAACATTAATTCCAGAGAGGCATCAGTTTTTTCCATTCTAGTTCTGTCAAGAGTCTCATTTACATATTAAGACACTTGCCTTCAGCGGTTTCCACACTCAACAGCATTTTGTCTTCAGAACCTCATCATCAATGCGCCCGTGTGTTAGCAAGATGGAGAGCTCCCTACACTCAAAACAAAGGTGAGGAGTGTGGGTTTTAGAATTAAGGAGAGTTATCGTTAAAAGGGGAAGACAGATTTTGAGTTCTAGTAGTTCTCACATTTCTTATCAATCACAGCACCCATTTGTTATTTCTTTTTGCATGATAGGGAGTGACCATTTAAGCAACAGTTTAGCAGTTCAGTAGGCATTGGGATCATTACGCTCCTGTCACATTACCTTACTGGAACAGGCGTTGGAGGACTGCTCGTCCCATTTGTACATCTTCAGCATGTTGTTGATGCAGACAGTACTGCCTGGTGAATATGTGGGGCACTGCCCATGTTTCTGCCTGGCAAATGTCTCTGATTGGTAGCCCTAACCACAGAGCTGCTGAGGCCGCCGTGAACCTTGTGAAATGAGCTCTGGGAACTGATTGCAATGTTTTGTGTGGCAGAAGGATATAGTAGAAGCCACCCATCGTAAGATACCTTGCTTTTAAATTGGCCCACCTCAATTGGAAGGGCCAAAAGCCACAATGAGCTGATTGGAGGTTCTGAACGAACTTGTGCGATCCAAGTATTACGTTAAAGCTCTCTTAACATCCAGAGAATGCAGAGCCTTTTCGGATGCGGGCCTAATTCTCGTCGCCCCGCAGAAGCCGAGTAAAATCTTGATAAATATCCTGCAATCGGCTAATGTCAGCAAAATAAAATATATATTGTGCAATCGGAAGGCCTCCTTCGTGGAACAGATACTTCTTTGGCAAGATAAGGTGGCGGATTGGGGAGAGAATCAGCGCGAAACACAGTGTGACCAATGACAGGTGATATCTTGTATGGAATGTGGATTTGGGCTGGAGACAGACCCAGAAGCAGGAACCACCCTCCGGAGACATCGTGGAGCCACTCTGAGACGGCTCACAAAACGAGTGACTACACACCTGCAGGACTTCAGCCCTCCAACGTAACACCGGGCCACGTCGAGATGGTAACACATCAGCTGCCAACAGCAATAGATACCTTCTTGCTGTGCCACATTGTGGTCTGAACATGGAGGTCCGAACGCAGAACCTCAAATTAAACACCATGCAAGCAACAGAATGCAGGACGGCGCGGACCAGAGCGGGGAGCCACAATAGAAACGGCGTACGAATGGCGTCTTCTCCAAGAGCTTGTAAGCTTAAATATCACTATTTCCCACCATAATGGTGGCAACCATAACGGGACGCCCAACATAATTGAGCCAGAGGGGACCCCTGATATAGCCAAAGTCTTGAATTGTTGCCTGAATTGTGGATGATTACACGGCTGCGCTAACGACTCGATTCGGAAGTCGGACCAGAGGGGGAACTGGACACTTCACACAAAGCGCAACGCGTACAGCGGGAGAATATATCACCCGTGAGACATGCACAGACGCATGAAATGGTGGGTTGCAATGTTCTGAGGCTAGGAAGCTGCCAGGGACCTGTATGAGGAAGGCACACGGAAGGAATGACAACTAGCTACATTACAAAACCTGGTGGGAAAAATAGAGGGGGTGCTTACCCATTCAGCCAGGGACCCAAAAACTAGAGTGATCAAATCCCCCCACTCTTGGGGGTACAACCAACAGCAGGCTGCACTTGCCAAGGATAGCACATTACAAAAGTCCCTCTGAACAAGACATTACGCACAAGCCCTGTCATTTCAGATATTACAAGGCACCGAGAATGCACCTTGCTGCATCGAACAGGAGGGGAAACCAGCACCATAGAGTAAGGAGAAGTGACACACAGTACCCAAATAGATAAATCAGACACTGAAATCAAGCCCAATAACCTACATCGTGCCTGCAAAGTGAATGGACAGGGTGCACATGCAGGACTCTAAAAAGGAACTAAAGTAAAAGAGAGTAATAAGAGACACCCCAATACCGACACCGACTGGAAGAGACACCAGTTGGAACTACCAGAAGAACTACTTACAAAATGGTGAAAGGCCAACAAAAAATGGAGACATACGTTGGCGCTAAACCCAAAAAAGTCAAACAGGTCCCCGAACAACCTCAGCATCAAGAGCAGTGACTCTAGTGAGCCTCATATCGATGATTCAAGACACACAGAAGGTACTGGAAACCAGGATCCAAGAAGTGGGAGTAGATGTCTCATTAGTACGTGCAGACCTGGGGAAAGTGAACGAGAGAGTGGCATCAGCCAAACAACAGATAAACGACATGGAAGATGTCGTAGAAACCATGCGCAACAAAATGCAGGTCCTTGTGAGGGCCACAAAAACTCTCAAGGACAGAGAAGAAGCGATCTAGGAGATGTAACATTCGACTGGTGGGCGTCCCAGAATGGATGGAGGGAGACAGCAGGGAACTCTTTGTTGAAAAGATGACATTAGATACACTAAGGCCCTGTGGCCTCTCCAAACTATTCACGGTAGAAAGAGCACACAGGTAACCAGGCTGCCCCCCACCTCTGGGTGCGTGGGAGCGCCCCCATGGGCCATAATAGCCAAGGCCCTTAACTTCGGGGATCGTGGCGTGATCCTGCAAGAGGCCTGGAAACAAGGGAATATCCTGTTGGAGGACGAATGAATCCTGATATTCCCGGACTTTACACAGGAGGTACAGAGACAAAGACGAGCCTTCGATTCAGTGAAAAGGAAACTCTGGGAAAATGGATTGAGGTACATGATGTTCTTTCCGGCCAAACTAAAAGTGCCAGTAGATAATCAGTCACACTTCTTCCACGCACCGAAAGACGCCTGAAACTGGTTGAAATCTAAATATGGCCAACCCACCAACTCAAATTCACGGCACAACAGAGAAGACAAGGAGTGACAATGAAACGCAGGATTAGACCACAATGTACACATAATATGGACGACACCCGATGGAACGGTGAAGGAAGGAGGAGGGTAACATCGGAGTCCAAAGCCGACGCTGATGCAGAGCCCCTGACTGCGCCCCCGCTGACCTCGCCGACACAAGCGAGGCCGAAGGACTAAGCAGTCCCACTTGTATCTTTTTTTTTTCTTTGTAATGTGTGTTGACGGAGTCCTATCACAGTTCAAGGCAGGAGTTTTCTCCTGTGCCTTAAAAGTTAGGGGAACACGGTTAGCGAACCGTGTTCCCCTAACTTTTCACTCCTCGTTGTCACTCCTTGGAAGAGAGGGGATGAGGGGGGAACTGGAGGGAGGAGATAGGGGGAACACATGGTGGGTACAGCACGAACATACCACAGGAGGCAGACCATACTCAGAACAACAACATACACCATGATCAGCATGCGCAAAAGGTGGCGGACGAAGCCCGAATGAGGGGATAAATACATTCTGGGGCTAAAAGACACGATCATGGAAACAACTGGGAAATCAGGCACTCCTGATAGAGGGGACAATTAGAGGGACCGAAATACGACCACTGACTGAATGTCGTCTAAGATAGGATCTTGGAATTTACAGGGCCTGGTCAGAAGATCTAAACAAGCCCAAATCAAATAATGTTTACGTAGACACAATATCCAAATCGCACTACTACAGGAGACACATATGACCGAGAGCGATCTCAAGGAACTGTGAAGGAACAGGGAAGGCACATTGGAAGGCACCTCATACTCATCATATTCCTGAGGGGTTCTCATCTGGGTAGCACCCTCAATACTGCTACAAGTACAGATTACAACGGGAGATGAGGAAGGATGTATGTTTATCATAAAAGGCACGTTGACAGAGACCGCTACACCAAACGAGTCCACGGGGAGGGGGATAAAACGGAATGGCTGCTTGCATGGCGGATTCATAAAGAACACACAAGGGGCGCAATTACACAGATCACTGATAGCGAGGGTTCCAGGGTGACAGCAAATCAATGAGACCTTTCAGGAATACTATAAGGCACTATACACAAGCGAGGGGGCATACTCAGAGGCAGATGATTCAGCCCTACTAGAAATCTCACGGATGCCCTAAATGACCGCACTCCAGAGACAAACATTGGAATCTCCCATAGAGGTTGAGGAAACTGAATGGGCGCTAAAAAAGATGCAGAAAGGAAGGACCCTGGGAACAGATGACCTACCGGTCGGATACTATCTAGAATATAAAGAGGCTTTCTCCAAGTGAGTTCTCCCCGCATCAATGAGGGAAGCACTGATCACGGTTATCCTGAAACCCTGCAAAGATCACTGCTTTGCAGGTCATACAGACCCATAACACTCTTAAACGTAGACATAAAACTCCTGGGAAAGATAATAGCATTAAGACTGGAGAAAGCCGCTATCAGCATCGTACACCCACCCCAGTGTGGTTTTATAGGAGGGCGGAACACCTCTATGAACATCAAGAGGTAACATTTCATAATTGAACACACACGCCAATCAGTGGAGGAATTAGTGTTGATGGCCCTGGATGCAACCAAGGCCTTCGATTCAGTGGAATGGAAATGTCTGCTTAGAGTTGTGGAGGGTATAGGGATGGGCTCACTTAATACTCCATTGGATCCAACTATTGTACACCGACCCCCAAGCAAGAGTGAAAACAAGTGAGTGGATATAAGGGAAATGGAAATAGAGAGGGGCACCCGACAAGGATGCCTGGCATCCCCAATATTACTCGGCCTGGCACTAGAGCCCCTGGCGGGGTACTTCAGACTATATAAATGAGACGGGGATTAGAATTCGAGGTATAATGCACATTTCACTTTACGCGGACAACGCAATGATATATATGAGTAACCCTAGTGTCAACATTCCAGTAATACTAGAGGTACTTCATAATTTTAGAAAGCTGTCAGGCTACAGTATCAACAAAGAGAAATTCCTGATGTTCCCCCTGTGGACCATGAGCACAGTGCCATCGGACTCGCTCCACCAGGGAGCCATCCATTGGAAATCAGAATCATTTTGCTACCTGGGAATCGCTTATTTTACATAACTTACAGGAAAAATTTGAGTTCAACACAGAAAGGGTACTAGTGGGTATAGGAGAGTCCATAAAATTCTGGAAAACCCTCCCGATCTCCTTGATGGGGAGAATAGCCCTGTGTAAAATGGAGATACTACCTAGGTTATTGTATTACTTTATTAATATCTCATATAAGATTAAGACAATGGCCCTCATTACGAGTTCGGCGGTAACCATGCCGCTTTTGCGGCATGGCTGCTGCTGAAATCGCGTCGGGGTCCGTGTCCTCGGAATGAGGACTTACCGGGCCATTCCGAGTTCGGAAGGCCCGGTAATTCCTCCCTCCAAAGACCCGGACACAGTCCTTCCCCACTCCCATTTCAGCCCCCATAGGGCTGAATGGGAATGGGAGAGGGAGCAAACAACGGGCCATTACGAGATGGCCCGTTGTTTGCTCCCTCTTCCCCTCGCGGGACCCGGTAAGCACGCCTGGTTTTCCCAGGCGGTGCTTCCTGGGTCCCGCGAGGGGACCCCGTAATGCGGCGTTCACTCCGTACCGCCAGGGTCATAATGAGGCCCAATTTTTTTTAAGATGCTGGACGCCTAAATCAGGGAATTGCTTTGGGAATCCAATAGACGACGGATGGCACTAAATACTTTACGAAGACCGCATGCATAGGGAGGGCTTACACTGCCAGGCTACGAGTGATATTACGCGGTGGCCCAGCTGCAGACAGTCTCCAACTGGGTGAACACGCCAGAAGGAGACTTGAAACACCTGATAAGTAATTTTCCTAAACACAGGAAAGGGATGCTACTATTGTGGGACCTGACAGTAATCAAAGAACAGAACGCAATCTATCCGATACAGAGGGAGACCTGGACTCAGATATTGAGGACCCCTCGGGCCCACACCCGTATAGTCCAGATCTACCGTTAAGTTTTGACCCAGAAATCAGAGGCATACTGGCTAATCTTGACTGGGCTATACTAAGGAGTAAAGGGTGCACAAAAGTGGGAGATCTTTACGAGCGAGGGAAACTATTACCATTCCAGGAGTGGTGCCAAAGATATGACATGCCTGAAGGAGATTTTCTAAGTTATGCCCGAATAGTTAAAAGAATAGCCGCCCTGTGGGAAGATACCCCTGAAGAGCCAGAAAATAACCTCCTAATGCACCAGTTGTTAGACATCACCAATAGTCGAGGTCTGATATCACAACTTTATCAACAGATAAGTGGAAGGAGGAAACTCCTGAAGTTAGCAGTGAAAGCAAAATGGGAGCAAGATGTAGGAAGAGAGATATCAGACGAGAAGTGGGTTAACATATGGGAACAGATTTGTAAGGTGTCAAGGAACGCCAGGTTTAGACTCATCCAATAGAAGTTCATTCACAGGGTATATATGCCCCCATTCAGATTTCACGCAATCAGTCCACAGCAACGACACACCTGTCCAAGATGCAAGGGAGCCATGGTGGGTTTTTGGCATATGACCTGGGAATGCCAGATAATCCAAACTTTTTGGGAAGAAGTTGTGAATAAGACTAACACCTGGACTGGCAGTAAATAGCTGTGTACACCTGAAACATGTTTGTGGGGTATAATACCAGGGGCGAAACGTATGAAACCCAGTAGTACTCATACTAGCCAAATGCAGAATTGCGATCTCTTGGAAACACCCGAGGTGCCCATCGATCCAGCAATGCCTGAAAGATGTATATCGTTAGGGGAAAGTAGAGATGGATTTGCTCAGCGATCAAACTACGGCAGATGCAGAGGTGAACAAGAGTATGGACTGTGGACAAATGTTAAACGATATGATGACCACTGCAGACCTGCGTCTTCCGTGAAGAGAGAGGTATGAAAACCGGGAAATAATATGAAACAAACTGTTTTCCACCGAGACCACATTAGTAGCAGGGATGATGATCTGTATCATGATCACCAAAAGAAGGGAGGTCCACACCTGTGAAACAAACAGGAGACAGAACCACTGATCCCCGACTCTGAACTCTCATCATTAGTACACCTGCACCATGCTCAATGTGTCATCTGCTAACACCTGCTTATTTTGTACTCTTAACGGGAAAATTGTTGATATGTTGATTTGATGTTAATCCAAAATATATACTGGGTACCAGTAATATTTTATGATGTACCATAGAAATAATGACATTGTATGAATACCACGGTAAAGTGTAATGCAAGAGGCTGTATCTACTCAACAATAAACATATTTAAACAAAAAAAGACTCCAAATGGTGGAAAACCTTTTCCTGGGGGTAAAAATTCAGAAATGGCCCTTCAATACATGCTTTATTAATATGTCGCTGTAAAGCGGGGTACATGTTCTTTTCTGTGTAAACCCTGATATCGCCGACAGTTGTATCTTGACAGAGGATACTGCCTAACCTTCTTTTGCTAACGAGAAAAGGTAAGGAAGGAGTTGCTGAGGTGTTACGCTTAATGGCTGTAGGTTAGGTTGCTGGGCACACCAAGCGCAAAACCATTTCCACTTATGGCTATATGATGTGCTGGTAGATGGAGCTCTTGCGGCTGCCAATCTGTGGTGACAGTCTTTTTTTGCAAGTCACAGTAGCAAATCATGCAGTGAGCATAGTACAATGAGGTCACATTACCAGCGGTGTTACATCACAATATTGGGGTGGCTGGGTGCGACACATTAAGGGGGGGTGAGGGGGAGGGCCCATTATCTTGACCAGGAGCGGGTCCGCGGGGGAGGAGGGCAGAGGAACAGAGGGACTGGGGGGTGGGGGTGTCAAAAGCTGTGATTTCACTCAGGAGAGGATCCATGTAGCGCTTGGCGTGCAGACACATAGGTTTATAACGTTATGCTTTCTCAATTCATTTCCCCAAAACTTTCAAGTGTTTCCCATAAGACCCCTAGCTGTGTATATCCGCTTCTCCAGTGATGCGGATGTGTCCATTTCGTTAACCCATCGGTTTAGGCATAGTCCATCTGGGACTCCCCATGTGGAGGCAATGAGTATTTTCACAAGTCCAGGTTCCACAAAAAGAATTTTTTTTTCACATTTGGTGCAGCCCACTTCCCCCCAGATGCCAAGTATCACCAATTTAGGATCCAGTTGGACCGGAGATCCCAGGACCGTATTGATTTTGCGGATGCATTGGCTCCAAAAATCCTGGACGACGGCACAGTCCCAAAGCATGTGGAAAAAGGTGCCTTCCACCCCGCGGCCCCTTAGACAATCACCATCTTCCATCAGCCCCCACTTCATCATCGATGCCCTGGAGTAATACGCCTGATGCAATATTTTAAATTGTATTAGACCAAGTTTGGAGTCTAACTATCTCCCGCGGGGACATTAGTGCCTCGACCCATTTCTGTGGTTCTAGCCTGCCCACAACCATTTCCCATTTCTCACAGAGCCCAGTGAGCTCTTGGGCCCCGAAGGCGGAGATCACCTGTGCAGATGTGACCTTAACCGGGATCCTGGTGGGGAGCATGTTTGCTTCTAGGGGGGAGCATTTCGGAATATCTGCCAGTGCTGGAAATTGGGTCCGGAGGGCCTGTGTGATTTGCATGTGTCTGAATCACTCCCCAGGGGGAAATGCAAACCTATCCTGCATGACATTAAATGGAGTTATGTGCCCATCTGTCACCACCTCTGCTATGGTCCGTATCACCATTTCCTCCCACTTAATAGAGTATCCCATCTTAAGTATTTCAGGGATGTCTGCATTATTCCAGAGGGGTTGGTTCAGTGTGGGCCTGCCTCCCCAGCCTGTGTGTAGGGTAGCTTCTGCCCCGACCTTACGGATCTGTCTTGTCATCCCGGACAGGCCAGTCACATCCCCATCTATGCCGTATAGCACTCGGAGGGGTGTGATCGTCCCCCAGCTTCTGATTTCCCCTCCTATATGCGGAAGCCCCCGGTCCCCATTGAGCCAGTCGTTCACCACCCCCAGCTTTGCAGCCCAATAGTAAGTCTGAAGGCATGGCAGGCCTATACCTCTTTCCCAGACCAAGCATTGTAGGGTTTTTAGCGCTATGCAGGGTGTTTCCCTCCCCAGATGAGTCTGTAGGGCTGTCTCTATGGATGCGAAGATTGCGTGAGAGATGAGGAGGGGGGCATTCTGAAGAACATACATAAAAACGTGGGAGAAAGAGGTTTTTGAAGAGGGCTGCTCTGCCCAGCAGTGTGAGTGTGAGTGATTGACAGTGGGCGGCATCTGCTAAGTATCTGTCGACTACCGGCTGTAAGTTGAGACGTATGAAATCTTCAGGGTTGTGGCTGATGGTAATACCTAGGTATACAAAGTTTTGAATGGAGACCGAATAAGGACAGTTGCGTGGAATCGCGTCAGCTCCGCCCCGGAGCGGGAAGAGAACCGTATTTGTGTGTTCACCTTCAGGCCACAGAAGGATAGATATTCGATAGGGATATTCGTGATTGCAGGGCACAAGGTCTTGGGTTTGCTCATGTAGATGAGCAGGTCGTCTGCATAGAGTGAGATTCGGTGTTCCACGCCCCGTGGCCACACAAAACCAGACCATTCCATTGTTGACCAGAGCCTGATTGCGAGCGGTTCTATGGCCAATAAAAACAGGAAGGGGGATAAGGGACAGCCCGGCATGGTGCCCCATCCCAACTAAAAGGACCTGGAGGTGGTCCCGTTGACCCTCACCACGGCTTTGGGATAGTCGTATAACAACCTTACCCATGACATATAGTTGGTGCCGAATCCCATCTTATCCATAATAGCCCACAGGGCGGACCACCCCACCGTGTCAAAAGCTTTTTCAAAGTCCACTGCGAGAAGGGCAAATGGGTCGCTAATCTTATCAGCTTGGTCTATGGCAAATTGCACCCTTCTGAGATTGGAGAGAGGTGGACCTGGAGGGCATGAATCCACATTGGTCAGGATGAAACAGGGAGTGTATGGCCCCTTGTAATCGATAGGCAACAACGCAGGTGAGGACCTTGGCCTCCCCATTGATGAGTGATATCGCCCTATATGAAGCGCAGAGTTCTGGCAGTTTACCAGGTTTGTGAATCACCACAATGGCTGCCTGTTGAAGATCAGGGGGGACCCGTCCTTCATCTCAGGAGTGCACCAGCATGCGGTGGTGCATATGGCCAATGAGTGATCCTCCTAACCTTTTCCACGTTTCCACTGGGAAGCTGTTGGAGCCTGCGGCTTTCCCAGTTTGAAGTTGGGTCAGGACCTCCGCTATCTCCTTCTCTGTAATGTCGGCTTCTAATGTGTCTACCTGGTGCTTGGAGAGTTTGGAGAGAGTGACGGAATCAAGGAAATTTGCGTTGTCAGGTCTCGTTGATGCTATTCGGGGGGGAGTAGAGGTGTTCATAGAATGTGGCAAAAGCCTCTGCTATCTCAGCATCTTCAGAGAATAATTCCCCCATGGGTCCCCGTCTGGCGGGCACGTACCCTTTATTACTCTCCCGGCGGTCCAACCATGCAAGTGTCTTGCCGGCCTTATCCCCTGATTCGTAAATCGAGCTGTGCAGGACCCAGTGGGAAGTCCTGGCATTGTCTAGAGCCAAGTTCCAGAGTGCCTCCTGGGCCGTCACAAGTGCATCTTTTGCAGCCTCCGTCCCTGCCACAAGGCACTCTTGTTCTGCTTTAGCTGCGTTTTCCTCCGCCTTGACAATTTCCTGATCATGCGTTGTACGCTGGGCAGATACCAAGGAGAGTGTCTATACCCAGAGTACCACATTGTAGCCTTCCCATAGTGTGACAGGGCTCTCAACCAAGCCCTTGTTCAGGGAGAAGTATTCTTCCTTGTTTTGAGTGAGTCCCTCCATAACCTCTGGGATCCCGAGGTAGTATGAGTTGTGACGCCAGGTGGAGTTACGTTTTTTCAGGCCTTGTGTAATGGATATGATCAGCGGGGCGTGGCCCGAGATGCTCCTGGCCAGGTGTGTAGCCGTCTGGAGCCTGTGTATCATGTTGCATAGGACAAAGAAGTAGTCTATGCATGAAAGGAACTTATGTGCGTTCAATAAGAAGGAGAAGCCGGAATCTGCAGGGTGTAGTGCTAGCCAAGCGTCTGCCCACCCAATTGCTCTTACAAATGGGTTTAGCTTGGGTGAGTGGTCGCGGTTCCTGTAGCCCACGTGTGTTCTGTCTTGGACCATGTCCATCGCCTCATTAAAATAAATAATAAATCCGCCAAGAACCCAGTGATCTGCGTGTTTGTCTAGCATTAGTGTTTGGACATCCGTCAACAGGGCCTGTGTAAACGGGTGGGTGCATATGCAGCTATTATACCCCAGGAATTGCCTCCTATATCCCCGGTTACCATCACAAAATGGCCCATTTGGTCAGTCTGAACTCTGCCCACCTGGAATGGGACTCTTTTATATATGAGGATCATTGTTCCCCATGACTCGCTAGAGAAGCCAGCGTGGAAGGTTGTTGCATAATTGGATCGACGAAAGGACTTACAGTCCATGCCCATGAGGTGTGTCTCGGTAAGCAGAACAATATCGGGCGAGTGCCTATTCAAATATTGAAGGACTAGCATTTGTTTAATACATTGTGTCATCGGTGTTGAGAACAGTGTTTACCCAGTATTTGCCAAACCCCCAGTGCATGTTCACAGTATGATATGATATGATATATTCCCATGTGGCCCGGTACATCCACCCACCCCACCACCGCCCCCACGGCTGTGTTACCCATCATCGATGACCTTGACTCTGTGACCATAAAACAAAGCAACAAAAGAACCAAAAGAGTTGTGATAACATTCCCAACTGTCTGAGCTCCTATCTGTTGGTGAGCCATGCGTGCAGTTGGACCCATAGGATTCCCCCATAGTGAATCATGGCCCGAGTGGGGCCATCCCGTTTTGATGTTCGTAACATACCAACTGTCCCCAGTTCCCACCCTGTACTTCCCCCCAACTAGAAGCACCTGTAGCCCGTATCATGTGCCAACTGGGTGCCGAACATCAACCCAAAACATTAATGGGAGTTACGGGGAGCTTACGCCAACAGTGACTGAGTTACCCATCTTCCCGTAGTGACCACCACTGCCTGGTCCCCATGATTCTTCAACTTTCTTTGTTCCGGGGCCCTGGTAATGGGTCTCATCTATTCCCCTCCATGTCTGTTCCTCCACGCGGGGATGCAGAAGGGTCAGGGTCCGGTAGTCTCGGCTGTTGCGGGGATCCATCTGTCTTCGGGTTCCGAGTCGGGTCTCTTGGCAAGCGTTGGTGCTCTGACCTGTTCAGGATTTGGGTTTCTAGCCATTACGAGGCCTCTTTAGGCATGTAGAACAGATGAGTGATTCCTTCATGGTACACTTTTAGCAGCGCTGGGAAAAGCATACTGTATTTGATTGAGAGGGAGTACAATTTCTTCTTAACAGAGTCGAAAGATTGTCGGGCCTTCTGGACTTCCCTTGTATAGTCCAGATAAAATCCAATGCGGTAGCCGTTGTAGGTGATAGGGTCGGTGATTCGGACCATTTGGAGAATTGTGTCCTTGTCTCGGAAGTTCATAAGCTTGGCAATGATTGTTTGTGTTGGTGCTCCAGGGGCGGGGCGTCCCGTCGGGACTCTGTGGGCTCTTTCAAAAGAGAAGAACTTGGATATTTTTTTGGGGGCAATATTTTAACCAACCAGTGCTCCAGGAAAAGCTTGACACTGGAAGGTCCTATTCAGGAATTCCGAGAATTCGGATATTGTTTCTTCTTGCTCGCCCTTCATTGTCCTCTCCTCTGTTCTCCAGTTATGCCACCTTCTGAGTGATGGCGGCCAATTACTTCTCCATCTGCTCCATAGCGTCCTCCAAATTGGAGATTGTGGTCCTCTGCTCCGTTTCTCTGACTCTCGAAGACAGGTTGGGAAGGTCGTGTCGCAGGAATGATATCTCTGCGGACAGCCCCCGATTTTCCCCTCCAGGGATGTCCACGACTCTCCAATGGCTTTCATGACATCAGTCAGGGAGATGTGGGGTTCATCCTCCAGCTTCCACACTCTCGGGTCTAGTAATTGGGGGGCCCTGAAGGGGTCCAACCGTATAGAGGCCAATCTTGCTCTGGAGGGTCTGCCTCTTAGCTTTGTCTTTGCCCATTGTGTCTCCGCTGCAGAGGGAGGGGGAGTGCGATGTAGGTGGCCAGAAGAACTTCTGTTGTGCGATGCCCTCCAAGCCAGCAGTGGTCCTTTAGGGGTTGCAGTGGGGGTGTTTGGGCATCCGTGGGCTTTTTTTACTGTCTCAGGATGAGGGGAATCTGGTATGAAGAATCAGGTACGAATGAGTCAAGGGTGGTCCATGTTAGGAAAGATTTCATTTTATATGTACTTTTCCCTCCAGTTGTACACCCCCAAACGCTTTGCTGCTGTTTAAACACTTTAGTCTGACTTTACCAGGGGAGCACAACCTTCTACTGCACTCCTCTGGGCTTTCGCTCACTTTTTATGGGGAAACTGACATGCCCTTAAGACAGTCAGTACTGGGAGACTTTGTTTCCCTTAGTCCTTTTCCAATGTTGCAACTTTTCTGCAACATGTATCAAGTGCACAATGTACCTTACATTACAGTGCACTTTGGTCTCATAGTCAATTAGACCATAGATACTCTCGCTGGACTTTATTGGAGATGTGCAGATGTGTCAAGGACAGGGCTGCTGGCAGCTTATCCTTTCATGTAATTTTAACCCTTTAATGCCATTTAAATTGCATTAACCGTATTAACCACAAAATTCTTTATGCTGTCCTTTGGCCATCTTGCCCCTTTGCCTTCCCCAGGTCGAGCCGACCCGGGTCAGTCCTTATTTGGTCATGCTGTTTCCCGCAAAACACCAAGCTTTCGTGGGCCTCTGCATGCCTTGTGTGTGCGCCTCCAGGATGTGGGCTGGGGTGTCTGTCCCCAATACACATCCTGGGTGCCAGAGAGTCTGGAGTGCTGTAAATGCCTGGGACCACCATGGTCTGTGATTGGTCCACGTATGGAGTGTGTGTTTGTGAGCAGATCTCCCATTGCGTCCTATTTGTTTTGGTACGAAGGGAACTTTGGATAAGAGGAGGCTGAAAACACCCATACCATATCGATCTCTGGAGTTCTCACTGAACGACGAATAGGATCCAAGTATCCTGAAACTAAGAAGCCGAGTTGAGGAACAGCTGGTAAACCGCTGGAAAGTTTGGTACCCTGAACCAGCTGTCGTCCCGTGGGACCCCTCTGCATCTGGTTGTCCTAGAAGGTCTGCGAAGACGCTTCAACCCATTAGAATAGTGGGACCAACTATTTGCGACACCTTCAACAAAACCTGCAAGTAAGCCTTCTCGGAAGTGTCCCCAACCAGTGGGCTGCCCAGCTTCCGCAGGACCTTTGCTCTATCTCCGCCGTCGTTTCGAGGAGGCCCTCGAAGCTTGGTATACTGCTAGCTCTTTGTCCCTGGTACACTCACAGCAAATTCCGAACACTTGGCATTCCCAGGCCTGCTGCAGTGAAACTGGCCTGATCCATCCATTAGGAGCAGAGAAATCGCCACTGTCCCGTTTGGGAATCATCACTGTATCTCCGGAACTGAAAGCCGCAGAGACGTACTTTTTGTCGCATTTGAACATGCAACCGCAGTGGACCTAACTGGCGAATTTTGGTGCGAAGTGAGCCTGGGGCCGGTGAGTAGCCCTAACCTTAACTGGTGGCCCCTACCGCCTCCATCTGTTTTTATGCACGAGTGGCCCTTGGGGGTCCCTCTACTTTCCACTAGTAGTGCAAACTAGCGACCTATTCCAGAACCTTGGAATCACCTCTGCCTTCTAGTGGAGTACCTCCTCGAATAGTGGGAATATATTCTTCATCGCCTCAACCACCTTACCGAGCTGCTAGAGACCCCTGACGAGACCCCCTTTTGCCCATTGGAACAATCGTGTGCGCCTACACTACATGTACTATTGAGCATAAGGCTCCTTCTTAGGGTTTGAACTGCCTCTTAGTTAGGTGTGTGTTTGATGTTGAAGGGGACTAAAGACTATCTGCACTACCTATTTTCCTTCCCCTCTAGGTTGTGAACATATGTTGTGCGTTTAACCCTTTAGACCCCAATGGTCTTGTATATATCTTGTATTGATTGTGTTGTGTTGGTTTAGTAGGATTGCTGTGATTCTTTTACTGTGTGTTGAGTTACAAAGGCCTTGTAATAAATGTTTTTATATTTTTGATATATACACCTGTCTGGGAGTAATTTGTAAGTGTCCTTTCTCTGTGTGCTCATTGAGGTCTCTCAGTCACCCTCACCCCTCCTGAGACTCACAGGGTAATTCATAGAATTTCGCAGAAAAGTGTCGCAAGCGGCTGGCGCAGAGTGTCCGCGTGCGATTGTCTGCGCCAGGCACGTGCGCTAAAACCGATTTCCGCGCACAGCGTATTCATGGATTTTAGGCTCCCAAACCAGCCGTGGCACAGAGTATCGCAGCGACCCTGCAGCAGCGCCAGTAACGCCCCCAAGAACGCCCTCGCGCAAGGAAAAGCCATCAAAATCGCTAAATCATTGCAAAGGGCTGCGCTAACCCTGGACCAGTTTACAGGGCTGCCAAACAAGGAACGCAAAGCGGGTAACGTGCATATCAGGGGTACGCGTGAAGTTATACACGCGATTAGCCAGGCTGCCAGGGTACGTGTATTTCAGGGGTGCGCGGGAAGTTCAACACGCGTTAGTCCAGGGAACGTGTATTACAGGGGTACGCGGGAAGTTCAACACGCGATTGTCCAGGGAACGTGTATTACAGGGGTACGCGGGAAGTCTTACATGCGATTAGCCAGGGCACGTGTAATACAGGGGTACGCGTGAAGTTATACACGCGATTAGCCAGGGTACGTGTATTACAGGGGTACGTGGGAATTATCACACGCGATTTGGCTGGGTACGTGTATTACAGGGGTACACGGGAAGTTCTACACGCGAATCGGCTGGGTACGTGTATTACAGGGGTGCGCGGGAATGATCACACGCGATTTGGCTTGGTACGTGTATTACAGGGGTGCGTGGTAATGATCAGACGCGATTTGGCTTGGTACGTGTATTACAGGGGTGCGTGGGAAGTTCTACACGCGATTGGCCAGGGTACGTGTATTACAGGGGTACGTGGGAATTATCACACGCGATTTGGCTGGGTACGTGTATTACAGGGGTACACGGGAAGTTCTACACGCGATTCGGCTGGGTACGTGTATTACAGGGGTGCGCGGGAATTCTCACATGCGATTTGGCCAGGTACGTGTATTACAGGGGTGTGCGGGAATTATCACACGCAATTAGGCTTGGTGGGTCCTCACAGGTGTTCCCTGTACACCCTCCACGGCCCCAGCAGGCAGCCCACAAAACAGGGGACTACCCTGCACACCTGCTCATGTCCCCCTGCACCCCCAGCAGTGCAGGGTCACCCTCCACCAGGCCCCCACTCATGTCTCCCACCACCCCCACCCCCCAGCAGTGCAGGGGCACCCTCCACCAGGCCCCCACTCATGTCTCCCACCACCCCCACCCCCCTGCCACCATGGGCAGCCCCCACCAGGCCCCCACTCATGTCTCCCACCACCCCCACCCCCCTGCCACCATGGGCAGCCCCCACCAGGCCCCCACTCATGTCTCCCACCACCCCCACCCCCCAGCAGTGCAGGGTCAACCTCCACCAGGCCCCCACTCATGTCCCCCTGCACCCCCAACCCCCAGCAGTGCAGGGTCACCCTCCACCAGGCCCCCACTCATGTCCCCCTGCACCCCCACCCCCCAGCAGTGCAGGGTCACCCACCACCAGGCCCCCACTCATGTCTCCCACCACCCCCACCCCCCTGCCACCATGGGCAGCCCCCACCAGGCCCCCACTCATGTCTCCCACCACCCCCACCCCCCAGCAGTGCAGGGTCACCCTCCACCAGGCCCCCACTCATGTCTCCCACCACCCCCACCCCCCTGCCACCATGGGCAGCCCCCACCAGGCCCCCACTCATGTCTCCCACCCCCCCACCCCCCAGCAGTGCAGGGTCACCCTCCACCAGGCCCCCACTCATGTCTCCCACCACCCCCACCCCCCAGCAGTGCAGGGGCACCCTCCACCAGGCCCCCACTCATGTCTCCACCACCCCCACCCCCCAGCAGTGCAGGGTCACCCTCCACCAGGCCCCCACTCATGTCCCCCTGCACCCCCACCCCCAGCAGTGCAGGGTCACCCTCCACCAGGCCCCCACTCATGTCTCCCACCACCCCCACCCCCCTGCCACCATGGGCAGCCCCCACCAGGCCCCCACTCATGTCTCCCACCACCCCCACCCCCCAGCAGTGCAGGGTCACCCTCCACCAGGCCCCCACTCATGTCTCCCACCACCCCCACCCCCCAGCAGTGCAGGGTCACCCTCCACCAGGCCCCCACTCATGTCCCCCTGCACCCCCACCCCCCAGCAGTGCAGGGTCACCCTCCACCAGGCCCCCACTCATGTCTCCCACCACCCCCACCCCCCAGCAGTGCAGGGTCACCCTCCACCAGGCCCCCACTCATGTCTCCCACCACCCCCACCCCCCAGCAGTGCAGAGTCACCCTCCACCAGGCCCCCACTCATGTCCCCCTGCACCCCCACCCCCCTGCCACCATGGGCAGCCCCCACCAGGCCCCCACTCATGTCTCCCACCACCCCCACCCCCCAGCAGTGCAGGGTCACCCTCCACCAGGCCCCCACTCATGTCTCCCACCACCCCCACCCCCCAGCAGTGCAGGGTCACCCTCCACCAGGCCCCCACTCATGTCCCCCTGCACCCCCACCCCCCAGCAGTGCAGGGTCACCCTCCACCAGACCCCCACTCAGGTCTCCCACCACCCCCACCCCCCAGCAGTGCAGGGTCACCCTCCACCAGGCCCCCACTCATGTCTCCCACCACCCCCACCCCCCTGCCACCATGGGCAGCCCCCACCAGGCTCCCACTCATGTCTCCCACCACCACCACCCCCCAGCAGTGCAGGGTCACCCTCCACCAGGCCCCCACTCGTCTCCCACCACCCCCACCCCCCTGCCACCATGGGCAGCCCCCACCAGACCCCCACTCATGTCTCCCACCACCCCCACACCCCAGCAGTGCAGGGTCACCCTCCACCAGGCCCCCACTCATGTCTCCCACCACCCCCACCCCCCAGCAGTGCAGGGGCACCCTCCACCAGGCCCCCACTCATGTCTCCCACCACCCCCACCCCCCAGCAGTGCAGGGTCACCCTTCACCAGGCCCCCACTCATGTCCCCCTGCACCCCCACCCCCCAGCAGTGCAGGGTCACCCTCCACCAGGCCCCCACTCATGTCTCCCACCCCCCCCCCTGCCACCATGTGCAGCCCCCACCAGGTCCTCACAATCCCCAATCATGTGCGTAATGGTCAGCCTCCACAGCCAAAAAGCCCTACCAAGTAACCCATTCACCCACATGGAAATGAAAACACATGTTACACCCCCAATGTTCATGAAGCAAATGAACCCATGTCCGTCACACACAGATTTTCAAATTGAATGGGAAAACACACAACATGACATGCATGAAACCAATGAGATGAAACCACACAGTGAACAATGGAAAAAAAAATGTATTGGACAAAAATACGAATGGTAAAGAAAGAAAAATAACTACAATGTAAATGTGAAAAAATAAGCTGCATGTCCGCATAAAAACACAAAAGTAGAAAATCAAATCCATAAAATTTTGTCCAAAGTGAAATGTAAAAACTCTCCATGCAACAAAGAACTATGTACAAAAATAACAAGGGTCCATCATCACAACTGAACTAAGGAAACCTCCTAAAAAACCTACCTAAATATCAACTATATACAAAAAGTGGAGCAGTGTCCGTCGACTCCAAATCATAAGAAAAAACAAAGGAAACCTAAAACTAAAGAACTATATACAAAGGCGGCGGGCAAGTCCAGCGGCTCACTCCGTGGTGTTCCGGGCCAGGGCATCATCGAACTCCTGTTCGATGTCCCGGAGGCGGTCCAGTTCCATGGCCCCGAGGGTCCGCAGGGACGACGCCGTGTCCTCCTCCAACCCCCTGCGGATTGCCTCGAGGCACTCGGCCCGCCTCAGGGCCCTCCGCATGGAGTTCTCCGCCCTGACCATTGTGAGCCGCGCCTCTTCTGCCCGCCGCTGCTCCGCACCTATGGCGTGGCCCAACCGCTGCCACACGGAAGACACTCTCTGTCCTGGGTCCTCCTGCCCTCCGGCCGATGCCTGCCCCTCCGATGTCGAAGGCCCCGAGCCTTCATGGCTCCCACCATGTTGCTGCTGCTGCTCTGCCTCTGCCCGTGCACTGCCTCTTGCTGCCTGCACATCCTCCGCCGGCTGGGGTGCAGTTGTTGATGTGGCCACCCCTGCTGGACGTCCGACTCCCGACTGTGGCAGGGATGCCTCCTCCACCAGCCTGGCCGCACTGTCAGAGGCAGCTCCACAGGGCACCCAGGTGACTGATGGGTGGGAAGATGGCACAGAGGACGACTGGCGCGTAGGGGGTCCAGTTGAGGAGGGGGTCGGAACAAGCCCCATCAGACGGAGGAATCCGGTCTGGGTGACCTGTCCCAGCAGGCTGACGTGGTCAACGAGCCATTCGAGATGACGTGCAGTCTCTCCATGAAAAGACTGCAGGTCACCTTGCATGGCCCGTTGACGCAACGCCACACCAGCCAGGACAGGCTCAACCCGGACCTGGATAGCCACGTCCGCAGGCAGAGGAAGGCCAGTTGACGTCAGCTCATCCCCTGCCTGGAAACGGGTCTGGACGTAGGCATCCCTGCTGGTGCAAGATGATGCAGGGACAGGATCGGGGACAGGATTGCACACAGGCACCTCCGCGGCGGCCTGTGCTGCCTCCTGTCCCTGGTCCTGGACTGCACCACTAGCACCAGTGGGATCCCCACCTCCAGACCCCGTCTCTGGTGCTTGCACGGCCTCCTCCTCCACCAGACCCCCCACCAACCTGGATGACTCCGTGCCATCTTCCCCTGTTGGGCCCTGTGGGGTCCCAGCTGCCCCTTCTGCTGCCGAGGAGTCCAACTCCAACCTCCGCCTCTTGGACCTCCCCCCGGCAGCTGCGGCCTGGAACGCGGCACCGGACTCCTCACTCCCCGACGAGATGACAACACGGGAGGGGAGCCGGGCCTTGCGTCTCCGGCTGGCGGTCGGATCCCCGCCGCTGTGCTCCACAGCACCTTCTCCGCCCTCTTCATCAGTTGACGCTGCAGACAGGGAGAAACAAAACACAGGCACCAGGGCACTGTACAATGGACACATACACACATGACAGTTGCACATGAGTGGCATTGGCAAACCTCAGACATGTCATCACAATCCCCAACACACATGTCATTGCAACTCGCACACATGAGCCATACCACAGCCATATCGCAACTGCCACCACCATCCATACACATACAACAGCATGAGCAGCCAAAGGTGACCCAGACATCACATGCAACACAGGAAGTGCACCACACATGTACACACACCACCACACTTGCATGCATGTGTACACCTCTGCCAAGTGTCGCACTGTTCAGACGGGCATCCATGTCACATCTGCCAATCAGGCTTACACATACCGCAGTCACATGCATCCATGTTGCATCACTGTTGCACCCTTGTCAAATACACACACATGCACATGTACACAGTGCTCATACATGCAGCCCAATACAACATACATGCGTGACATCACGGACATGACTACTTACATACACATACATACAAACATGTGTGCACGCACAACTGCATTTGCTATGCAAGCCTACACACACAAGCACCATCCATGTCTCACACATTACAGCCCTCGCATGTGTCAGCCCCACGGCCATGTACACCCCCACCCATACTCGACCCCATACAAACAGATGTGCAACCTGCACAATACCGAATAATCACCACACGCACTGCTCACAATCAGGATGCATGTACACTCACCGCTCGACTCCAGACGGGTCTGCTTCTCCAGGACCTGGACGTGGAGCGCTGGGGATATGCGTTCCAGGACCCCCATCTGTTCTTCCGACAAGTGGCCCCGGCGCCCCTTGGCATCCGCTGCCTTCAAGAGGCGCCGGGCCTTGTTCAGGGTCCTGGACCTGAAATCCTCCCAGCGCTTCCTGACATGTTGTAAGTCCCGGACTGCCACCCCCTCCGCGTTGATGGCAGTCACGATGTCAGTCCAGATCCGAGTCCGTCCTTCCTTGTCGGCGCGGGAACTTCCGAAGAGGACTTCATACTGCCCCAGGACTTGCTCCACCAGGACACCAACTTCGGTGGCACTGAAGCTGCTGCCCCTCTGCCTCTCTGGCCGGGGGTTGTCAGTGGTCACAGATGGTGTTTGCCCCGACATGACAACCCCAGAGGCAGGAGTGGGTGGGCAACTGGGTCCTGGGGCTGGGCTGTGGAGCGATGGAATTCCAGTCGGGAGTCTTCGGTACCAGCAGGGGTGGTCACAGCAACAGCACCCCTGGCTGATGTGCAGGCAGCAAATGGCAGTGCACGTGGGCAGCAGGCAGTCAGGCAGCAGCAGATGGTAGGTGGGAGCGTGCTCGGGGCTCTGGGGGGCAGTAGTTCGGCCTTCTGGGCAGGAGCGTGGTCTTCCGTGTGCTTACGCGTGGCCAGCTTGGTACGGAGTGATTTGGCACGTGAAAATCCTGCACGTCAGCGTGAAAATCGAGGAAAGGCCCTTAGCGCGTAAGCGCGTCAGCACGCATACGCGATTCTATTGGACCAAAGGCCCTCAGCGCGTAAGCGCGTCTGTGACGTGACCCGCACGGGTGTTTCCCACACAGCACGTGATGACAGAGCACACGTGGAAAGACTGCACGTCAGAGTCTCATCGCGTGTGATTGGTGGAAATGGCCCTACACGCAGAAGTGACAAAGCGTGTAATTGGTGGAAATGGCCCTACACGCAGAAGTGACAAAGCGTGTAATTGGAGGAAATGTCCCTACACGCAGAAGTGACAAAGCGTGTAATTGGTGGAAATGGCCCTAGCGCGTACACGCCGCGTAAGTGACGCTGGACGTGTGGGCCTGTATAAAAGGTACGCGTAGAACACCACTTCCTTGTACGTGCTTTTCGTGGAGAGCGAGTGGGTGAAGTAGACTTCTTGTCATTTCACACGCGATTTACTTCACGGCGTTTCAAGTTCGTATTCCCTGTTACCTCTGACAGCTTTTTCTCTTCTTTCGCTTTTACTGGTTTACCTGGGCCTGTTCCCTCAAAGAGTGTTCCCTTCTACTGTTGTCCTGTCTCCTCAGACAGCGTACAAATCTTCTTTTGGCGGGGGTGTTGCCAACCAAACGTGCTCCTTTTACACGCTCGTTTACCAGGCAGACGGTGAGTCACGCACGTATCTAACATCTGTGCTTGACCCGTGTGTAGCCTACCCCTTCAGAGGTCATTCTAGGCTGCGTGTGACACGCATACGTTCATTCTTGTGTTTCTGGGTGCCACAGCGTAGTGCAGGTTTTTCTTTCTGCACACGTGGTCTAGGAGGGGTTGCGTGCACGTCATCTCCCTTTTTTGGGCCTCCTGTGCGTTGCGTGACCCGTCATCTTTCCCCAGGGGTTACATTCAGCCTTGCTAGAGCACTAGGGTACAATTACCATCTGGTACCCAACCCCTTTGACCCCCAATTGCCCAGGACAATAGTCTACATCCACTCCCATACGCACATTAACATCAGTGCCATGGCTGGGAGGCGAGGATTCCGTAAGGGTGGCAAAGGTGGAAGAGCCACAAGTGGTGGCCGTGGTGGATCCGGTAGGGGACGTGATCGTAACTTGCAGGGTGAGCCTGTCCCCCCATGTGTGGAGGACCAGTCACGGGCACCCATAATCCCCCCCCCTCACATTGAGGCTGATGTGGCTGACACCATCCATGCTCAGCCCTTGTTGGACCAGCCCATTGTGGCACCAGACCTGGCTGACTCCATGGCTGACTTCCAGGTCAGCAGGGCTACGACACGTGCGCTGGTGCACGTTGATGCCATCATGCCACGTGGATCTGGGGCAGCAAGGTCATCTGCTGCACCAAGGAGGCAGGGCGGAGAGGCTGCAGGGGCAGCTGCGGCTCCATCCACCCCAGCCCTCACACACCCAGCCAGGACAGTGTCGGTCCTAGTCCATGCTGCTGACATTCCCCCTGACACCATCACACTAGAGCCAATGCCTGCACCAACTCCCATGCTGAGTGTGCAATCCCACACTCCTGATACAGAGTCCACCAGGGCTCCTGCCCCTAGTGTCCAGAGCGGCGCAGGACACTCAGGATCACCACCACCTTCCAAGCGGAAGAGGAAGAGTGCTCGTCCGGCACAGGCTGATGCCCCAGACACGGCTACACAGTCCGGCCCGTCCAGGAAGCCCAGCTTCATGGATGACGAACTGAATGCACTTGTCGAGTATGTGTCCGGACATGACAACGAGATGGTCATTGTTGCAGGATCCAAGACCACACCTGCACAATGCCAGGCACACTGGCAGACCGTTGCGGACATCGTAAGTGCCCTTGGAATTGTGAGGCGCACAGCCAATGATTGCTATAAGCGCTGGAATGACCTAAAGCGCAGGGCAAAGAGTAAGCTGGCCTCAAGTCATGCCGCAACTCTAGTGACTGGAGGTGGGTCTCCAGTAGTAGACATGGAACTCACTCCACATGAGTCAGTCGCTGGGACCTACGTCACGGAGGAACAGATCCAAGGCGTGGGAGATCTGGCTGATTACGAGGCATTGTCCGGTGAGTGCACATGCATGTGTGTGTCATCCATGTGCATGGTGTGTGTGTGAGGGCTTCTGTTTGTGTGCCAGGTGAGAGTGTGTGCGCCTGAGTCGTATGGGTCAGCCATGTGCTTCATGCAATACTTCCTGCGCAGCTGCATTTGGCCATAGCAGTATCCCTTCTGCCAACAGTAGACATCTAGCCCAACTGCATGCCAGTTGCCCTTGAAGTGTCACCTTGCCACAACATATTTGCTTATTTTTCACTTTCATTCAGTCAGTTTGTTTGCATTCCACCACTTTCACTAGGCATGTCACTGTCCACTAGTCACATGTCTGACATGGGTATGGTAAAGTGGAGTGACTTTGTTACCTGGATATCATTTGTACACACATGTCCCTGTGCAATTGGACCATTTCAGACTGGCAGCTCCAGGTGAAAAATCTGACCTGTTAGAATTAGAAAAGCAATTACATGCGGGAACTGGACTGAATGAATAGGTGCTGCCCTCCTCTCCATCTTCACTCAATAGCAATGGTACATGCCATCTGTGTGATGGCATGTGTGTTTCATCTGGCAATCACAGGCCAATGTGTGATGCCACTGCCAGGCAGCATGCAGAAAATGTGTTCATCTTCCATCTTTGTGTCATCAGTGTGTGCCATTTGCCTGCACTTCATACGCAGTGAGGGTGCATGCATGGGAGGGTTTTAGTCATGTGGGACATGTGTCAATCAAGTACTGGTTCTCTTGCTTCTCAGCCCTCATTGTGTGCCATGGTGCTAATGCCTGTTTCCATTTCTTTGTTTTCATGTCTTTGCAGGGGAAGACGCACCTGATACTGCTGGGGTTGTGGAGATGGTGCAGACCCAGGAGGGGTCCGAGGGCCGACCAACCACCAGTGAGGGACGTGGTGTGGTGGTGGGGGAGAACCCACAAGTGCTGCAGGTCGTGCTCTCAAGGGGTGTCTCTGGCTGCACCTCCCCCGAGCTGTACTCAGGTGTTGATTCGGATGAGACCTACGTGCCGTCGCACGTGAGTGTTCCAGGGAGGGATTCTGTTCTGTCTCACCCACCTGCACCAGGGTCAGAACCCTCCATGGGGATGTCAGTGTTGGCAGCTACGCCTTTGGTGGTTACGGATGCAGGGTCACACTCCGCGACATCTGATCCTGTTCCTGGGCCAGCAGATCAGAGGGGGAATGCAGTCCTCCAGCCTCAGGCAGTGCCGGCACAGCAAGGCGCAGTTCGCCTTGCCCCAGACAGGTGTGGTGCCCGCCGACGTGGTGGCAGTACGCCACCCGGAAATACCGCATGGGAGCAATCCATTTACGGTATGGCAACCCAACAGGCTGCATCATCCGAGATGATGGCTCAGGCCATGGATAGGGTGGCCACTTCCATTGTCCCCCCAGAAAGGCTGATGGAGCGACTAGAGCAGGCAACCGACTCCATCTGCCAGTCACACAGGGAGGACATGTTGGGGTCCAACAGGGACAGGCGGGCGGCACTGGCGACTCTGCAGGAGGCCATCTCCAT